>NC_140573.1:10890393-12299143 GCF_057381845.1 Rhamphochromis longiceps
AACAACACCACCAACCACTACAACAGCACCTCCAACCACCACTACAACAACACCACCAACAACAACAACAACAACACCATCCACCACTACAACAACACCACCAACCACTACAACAGAAACTCCAACCACCACTACAACACCAGCAAGCACTACAACACCACCACCAACCACTACAACAGCTCCTTCGACGACAACAACGACAACACTAGCCACTACAACAGTACCTCCAACCAAGACATCACCACCAACCACTACAACAACACCTCCGACCACCACTACAACACCATCAACAACCACTACAACAGCACCTCCAACCACCACTACAACAACACAACCAACCACTACAACAACACCTCCAACCACCACTACAACAACACCACCAACCACTACAACACCATCACCAACCACTACAACGGCACCTCCAACCACCACCACAACAACATCACCAACCACTACAACACCACCACCAACCAGTTCAACACCACCACCAACCACGACAACAGCACCTCCAACCACCACTACAACAACATTACCAATCACTACAACAGCACGTTCGACCACGACATCGACAACACCAACCACTACAACAGCACCTACGACCATGACAATGACAACAACAACCACTACAACAGAACCTCCAACCACCAATACAACACCACCAAGCACTACAACAACATCACCAACCACTACAACAGCAACTCCAACCACCACTACAACACCACCACCAACCACTACAACAGCACCTCCAACCACCACTACAACACCACCAACCACTACAACAACACCACCAACCACTACAACAGCACCTCCAACCACCACTACAACAGCACCTCCAACCACCACTACAACAACACCACCAACCACTACAACAACATCAACAACCACTACAACAGCAACTACAACCACCACTACAACACCACCACCAACCACCACAACACCACCACCAACCACTACAACACCACCACCAACCACCACAACACCACCACCAACCACTACAACAGCACCTCCAACCACCACTACAACACCACCAACCACTACAACACCACCACCAACCACTACAACAGCACCTCCAACCACCACTACAACGCCACCACCAACCACTACAACAGCTCCTTTGACCACAACAACAAAAACACTAACTACAACAGCACCTACGACCATGACAATCACAACAACAACCACTACAACAGCACCTCCAACCACTACAACGGCACCTCCAACCACAACTACAACAACACAACCAACCACTACAACACCACCACCAACCACTACAACAGCAACTCCAACCACCACTACAACAACACCACCAACCACTACAACAACATCACCAACCACTACAACAGCAACTACAACCACCACTACAACACCACCACCAACCACTACAACAGCACCTCCAACCACTACAACAGCACCTCCAACCACCACTACAACACCACCACCAACCACTACAACAACATCACCAACCACTACAACAGCAACTCCAACCACCACTACAACACCACCACCAACCACTACAACACCACCACCAACCACTACAACATCACCTCCAACCACCACTACAACACCACCAACCACTACAACACCACCACCAACCACTACAACAGCACCTCCAACCACCACTACAACAACACCACCAATCACTACAACACCACCACCAACCAGTACAACAGCACCTCCAACCACCACTACAGCAACACCAAAAACCACTACAACACAACCACCAACAACTACAACAGCAGCTCCAACCACCACTACAACAACACCACCAACAACTACAACAGCACCTCCAACCACCAGTACAACAACACCACCAACCACTACAACAACACCTCCAACCACCACTACAACAACACCACCAACCACTACAACAACATCACCAACCACTACAACAGCAACTCCAACCACCACTACAACAACACCACCCACCACTACAACAACACCACCAACCAGTACAACAGCACCTCCAACCACTACTACAACAACACCAACAACCACTACAACACAACCACCAACAACTACAACAGCAGCTCCAACGACCACTACAACAACACCTCCAACCACTACAACAGCACCTTCGACCACAACATCAACAACACTAACCACTACAACAGCACCTACGACCATGAAAATGACAACAACAACAACCACTACAACAGCACCTCCAACCATCACTACAACACCACCACCAACCACTACAACAGAACCTCCAACCACCACTACAACATCACCAACCACTACAACACCATCACCAACCACTACAACAGCAACTCCAGCCACCACTTCAACAACACCACCAACCACTACAACAGCACCTCCAACCACCACTACAACAACACCAGCAACCACTACAACACCACCACCAACCACTACAACAGCTCCTTCGACCACAATGACAACAACTACACCAACCAATACAACAACAACACCAACCACTACAACAGCACCTCCAACTACAACACCAACCACCACTACAACAACATCACCAACCACTACAACAACATCACCAACCACTACACCAGCAACTCCAACCACCACTACACCAACACCACCAACCACCACAACAACAACAACAACAACACCAACCACTACAACAACAACAACACCAACCACTACAACAACACCACCAACCACTACAACATCACCTCCAACCACCACAACAACAACAACAACCAATAAAACAACAACACCAACCAATAAAACAACAACACCAACCAATACAACAACAACACCAACCAATACAACAACACCACCAACCACTACAACAGCACCTCCAACCACCACTACAACAACCCCACCAACCACTAAAACATCACCACCAACCACTACAACAGCACCTCCAACTACCACTACAACAACACCACCAACCACTACAACAGCACATCCGAACACCACTACAACAACATTAACCACTACAACAGCACCTCCAACCACCACTACAACACCACCACCAAGCCCTACAACAGCACCATCAACCATTACAACAGCGAAAGGTGAGTCTAATTCCCTGGAAAATTATATAGCATATGATAATACACCGAGACTTAAACAGATACCATATGGCTGAATAGATCCTATAGTGTGTTAACACTATGCTTGTTAAATAACTGTCTAACATACCACACAGAGTGAATGGGTTAAATGCAGAGAGGAATTTCCCCACGGGGATCAATAAAGTATACATTATTATAATTATTAGAATTTCAATCCATAAGTTTTGGTCAAATTTTGGTCAAATTTTTAATACATTTTACAGAGTTGGTGTGACAAGGGGAGCATCATCACAGATATTTCTTTTTTTAGTAACAGTAGCATTTCTTTTTGATTAGGGTATTTTTTAAGACTTCCGCATTATAGAAAAAAGGCATCTGTCTGAAGCAGACCAGTTTTATAACTTGAAGGCAGACTCTCCCCAATGATTTGAAATGCTAAGGACTTTAAATAACAGTCTCTTGCATGAGAAACCTTGATTTTCGCTATTATCTATTATGAGCTATTATTCACAGCCAACTGTTTTGAAAACAGTCTTTTATTTAATATAAACTGTGAATATCACAGGATGTGCACTAAGTAAAACAATTACTGTAAGCTCATCTGTCGGTTCTGTGTGCACATCTGCCATCTACTTAGTATAACTTGGAGTTTCTTTTTCCTTTGCTGAGGCATGCGCTGTGCAGCAATTTGGAACCTTAACAGTTGCAGTTGCTGTGTTTGTCCACCAGGTGGCTCCAACTATTCACAAAGCACATCAATTTTGAGGAAATTCATTAAGCTATTTTCTAACTCTGTTACACAAAGACTCTGCTTAGTTTCACTTTCTGGCTGCAGGTCCTAGTTTTGCAAAAGCATGTCGTTTCCTGTCAGTACTTTTACCTCAAACTCAAAGCTCTCTTATATATAAAACAATATAATCAGCAGATAAGCTTCAAAATATATATTTCAAATCTCAACACTAACTTTAGTTACCTTGGGAATTCCTTGGTTAACATGTTTGGTAATTCAGCAATAAAGCTGCATTTAAGTTTACTTTTGCCTGTGTGTCTGCATTTTGTGCCCTTACTTTGCCTGCGTCACACAGTACATGACAATGGGATGCGCCTCCCTGGCCAGCCAACAACGTTGTCCTTTTCGGGTATAGTTAGCAATGAAATTAACATACACTATTCTCACTGTGAGAATTTCAGTCAGTGAATATAAATTCAACCTTATCTCACAACATAGCAAATGGAGATTCTCGACTGTGCGTTTGTGGAGATAACATGTCAAGTAGCCTCCCCTACTCACAGAATGGATATTCAGAATAACCAGACTGATATTTTGTGGGCCATCATATCCACTACATCATGTTATGAGGGGAAAAAATGCCCCAAGCCACCAGGGCAGCAAAACAGCTAATCCCAGTTTCTCATGGAAGGACAGTCTTATGGCAGTAGCCAAATACAAGAAGCTTTTTCCCTGGATTTTGAGGGGGACTGAGAAACATGGAGAAGCACTGCTTACTTCACATGTCCAAAGAAAGCTGTTAGTTGCAGCCTACCTCAATCTATAGCTACCACACTCGTGTCAGAGGCAGACCACTTTCAGACTGCCGTAACTGAAAGTCACTATGAAGTGGCAGCTGAAGTGGTAAGGGCATTAATGTGTTTACTTCATGTTCGCTGCTTACCTAGCAGAGCTATCCAAGGACATGGCATCCAAACCTGACTGGAATCTGTAGGAAGAAATCACTGAGTTTACTGATATTTGCCTCCATGCGTAGCACTGTGCCGTCCAAACCATAGGTAAATCTATGGGGATGATGGTGTTGTTATTAAACCCATCAGAGATAGATTATGTGTCTTTTTATGAGCAATATCAGTTTGCTGATCCTGATCCAGTTGCTGTAGAGTCTTCCAGTTTGAGTCTGATGGGCCAGGCTTGCCATCCGATATTGTGTGTGTGAATGTTATCTGCAGCCATCACACATTCAAAAAGAGAAAGGACTGGGGTTAACCCAGGCCTTGTCCGACATGCAGATAGTTCTTTTGATGAAAAAACATGGGCTGCACAACAGAGCATGAAGAAAACAAATCATTTACAGCAAAAGAATTATGACAAAGAAAAATAATAAACAGTTCCTGCCTCTTCAAAGAAAGGAAAACGATGTTCTAGTTGAACTGGTTAATTCATTAACTGGCTTTGCTCATATATTCCAGTCTTCATTTTCCAAATGTATCAATTTCTGTGTGCATATCACATGATTTGACCAGAAGAAAGACGTCACCATCTCCAGTTCATGCATATTCATTCTTGCATAGGTATTGGTATTATATTCAGAAAACATTGCAAATTATATTGATTAGACATATTTTTAATAAAGTTAAAATAGTAAAACAGCCCTCTGGCTGGACTCATACCCGTATTTGTGTGACATAAATAACAAGTGGGCTTTTTTTTCTTCTAACAACACCGAGCAGGTAAAGCTGTAAAGGTTTTCCCGCATACATCTTGGTCACTTTGTCTGTTTAACACCTGCTGCTGATTTAGAAAGCACACCTATATTAACCGGTGATACACTTCTGAGAATGGAGGGGGAAAAAGTATCTTTTTGGGGGTATTTTTTGTGATTTGTGTGTCAACCACAGAGGACATACATAAAAAGATCCTCTCAGGAGGATAGTCACAGTTTAGTTTAGGTAGCTGCCTGCTAATAATTACAAATGATGGTTTCTGTGAAAAACAAATCATTAACTTGATAGCCATCAATTGACATTCATGCCCTTGTGCACTCACTTTGCTAAAACCCTATGTGCCCAAGGTGTTTGCATCATCTGATCTATTACCTTAAAAGCATTCTCCCTGCCCCCTTTTTCTTCTTTTGAAGAAATAAACTGGTGACTATAATGCAGCCGCTGCCCCCCCCCCCTCCTCCCCAACCTGGAGCTCCATTTAAAGTCACTGATCATCTCCAAGTGCTCTATGGTAAACAGAAGCAGGTCAGCTGTCTGAGGAAATCATACATATAACTGAGCAGGCAATTAAACTGTGAATATCACCAGGTAACATGGGTGTGTTTTTAAAAATCAGCAGCAGGTGTTAAAAAGTGCCTGTATGCAGATAAAGTTAAACTCCAGTTGCCATTGAGCTGCTCAGTGGTGTTAGAAAGAGAATATTAGCTAGAATTACGTCACAGAGAAACACGGAAAATAGTTCAGCCAGAGGGCTGTTTTTCTATTTTAACTTTACTTAAAATATTTTTAATCACCATAATTTGCATTGTTATGTGAAGATGATATTAACACCAGTGCACATATGCATTTGCATGAACTGGAGATGGCAACCTTCTTTTTCTGCAAGGTCTATTCTTCTGTTGTATTACTGTTATATTGGTAACCAGGCTTACAGTACACAAGCTACTTAAGGTGTGTTGTTCTGCTAAGGTCGTTCCACTCACCAGCTAGTTAGAATTGGTGGAATGAGACAAATGTTTGTGAGGAAAACACAGGGAGGTGCATCCCATAGTGAGACGTCTCACTTATGCTACTCTGAGAACTGAGGTTATGCAAGTAACATAAAGTTTTTACCGGTTTCAGCAACAGATTGAATGAGATTTTTAAAATGAAATTGTTACAAAAAAATACTTTATCTTTACATTGTCCTTTTGCCAATGGCAACACATTTGTTTCTTAAAATACAAAAATATATATGGGTTTCAGCTGTAAATTAAATAAGTACTTTCAGGTTATTAATTAATCATATTGTCCTAAAAGAACCAGAAGTGTGTCACAAAGTGAGACTGAATTGCATTTAAAAAAATGTATATTCTTTATATTATTTTATTATTGACTTCTAAATGCAATGTTTTCAAACTCTAAAGCCCTGCAAGCACTGGCACATATGAAGATGAGGATAACTACCTACGGAGAGGTCAGCAATGCAACCATCATTAAACTTATTGAAGAGGTATGCCTATAAAATTATATTATTATATTCATATAATATATTTAAAATTTGTTTTCTTTGTGGATTATTTAAACTTGCTTTTGAAACTGAAGTAAATATTTAGATGTTTAGTCTTTGTGTTTTCTCTCTTTTTAGTTTTTTAGCAACCAGATCCTGAATGGAACAGCCCACAGTCTCTCTGTGACAAATATTCAACAAGTGAGAGTTGGCCCATAAAAGCTTTGCATGGACAGAAGTCAAAAGTGACTGAATAAAGACAACAATTCAAGGATGTACTTGGTTTAACATAATGTGAAGCAGCAGTATGACTGAACTGTCAAGAGGTGTTATCAGTTCTTCAGCTCGAGAAGCAGAGGTCACTCTGACAAGCCTGGTAACCAGAAAACTGTAAAGCAAGCTTCTTGCTTATATAGACAAAGAAAAGTGAGTGAAGCATACCAAGTGCGTGAATATTGTCCCTCAAATCGGGAAAATCAATTGTCTGTCAGATATTAAGAACTTGTTATTATGAGTGATTCTGTTGTACTCAAGGTCACCTTTCCAGTTCATTGGCAAGACAGAATTTGAAAGCATTCCTTTGTATTTTACTTTAAAGAATAACTAAAATTTGGAGGATGTACAACATACTGTGTGTGTGCAGAGAAACTCTGAGAAAGTTTCTGTCATGCAAGCCAACATTGTTGAGTGATTGTTTAAATGTCTTATTTGGCAAACTGCCTCTCTTGCCATTCAAATGTCAGGTGCATTTTAATGTTGGGAGAAAATGTTTTGTTTTTGTTTTATAGCAATAAATCTATGCAACATATGCATGTTATATTATACTATTATTTTTGCACTAAAATTCTGTAGTGTAATGTAAACTTGTCTTTATAAGTAACCCAAAATTAGCTGTAATGCATTCCTGAGTAATGTGTTACTCTAATCATATTGCACTTTTTAGTCACATGGCAATACAATGTGTTACTGTGCTAAATTAAATAATCACATTACAGCTAATTTTGGGTTATTACTTACTTTGCAAAAGGTTTTTGGTCGTTTGCAGGGACAGATAGATAGAAAGCATCAAATATGTATTTTTCTCCCGGTGCACTGGCACTACCATCAGCTGATGTAGATACAATCATTTTACTGCTGTAAAATCCAAATTTTGGCTTATTTAAAATATAAATCTAATATAATCTGCTTCTTAATGTATGTTCTTTAAAATACAGTGTGTGTTTTTTAATATATTATAATTACAATAATGCATAATTATGTGGACATGCATATTAGATCGTTTTTTAGTGAAATATAATCCCTCCAGAAAGGCAGGAAAAGCCCTGTAACTTGCTTTAAAACTAAATATGTTCCCTAAAACGGTGACAGAGCTACAGACCCATGACAGCCTTACACAGGTAGCCAGCAGCTATGACCAGCACTACTTGTGCAGTTAATAAAAGGACAGGTAATGTTTGTCACGCTGTTGCACACACAGCACGCTCGTTTGTTTCAGTTCGTCAGTTGCAACAAGACAGCTTACCAACGTGTACGTAATAAGCTAATACTCCTGGGTGCTACACACTACAGTGTACGCTGTACACCTACTTACTGGTTTTGTCGCATCAGTCTGTGTCTCTGAGTTAACTTGTGTTTCTCCTACAGCTCCGGACCACTAAAAATGCGCGTGCTCTTTGTGAGCTCGTTCTCGTCTCGTAACCAGCGCGTTCTGCCGTCAAGGGCGATCATTGGTTAAATGTGATCATGTGACTGATGCAAGCCAGATCCTTTTATTTAGCAAAACTGTGATTAATAGTTAAATATTATTGTTGAGGGGCACAGACAAGACTCCACACGCACACACACATAAAAAAAAAAAAAAAATTTTTTTTAAAAGTTGCCTTATCAAAAGGGCACTTTGGGCACCCATCAGGGAAGGGGCGGGTGCTCAAGCCCCACCTCTGCACGTGCCTGATGCACATTGGTAGAGTTTATGCTATAAAGATGATAATTTTGCCTAAGTGGTTATATTTATTTCAAAATCTCCCTGTGTTTCTTCCTAAATCATCCATTGCGTGTTTCGGTCTGTGTGTTTCCTGTTTTATTTTGATAGTTCCTTGTCCCATGTTCAGTGTTTTCAGTTTTCCTTCTTCCCTGTCTTGTTATGTGTGATTACTCCCAGCTGTGCTCTCCTCTTGTCTCATTCCCTCGTTCCTCCTCTGTATTTAGGGCCTTTGTTTTTCTCCGTCTGCTGTTGCGTCGTTACCCCACATTGCTTGCTTTTCCTCCGTGCTTCTGGTAATTTCTAGTTCTCTGTTCCTGGCATAGTTTCCTAGTTTGAGTTATGTGTTTCTATTTTTTTTAGTTTTATGTTTAGATATTTTGATACTGCAGTAAGGATGTCTCCCTTGGTTCATTCCTTTGTTTGGGTCCAATCCCTCCTGCCATACCGCGCTACATGACAAACTGGTTTGAAGGAAATGGTCACCTTGCGATTAAAGGTAATAACATAACATATAAAAAGACTCGAGTATAATTAAAGGCCCTTCATTCAAAGCATTACTGAAGGTAATATGTATGATTAACATAAGGTAAATGAACAACAAAAAACAGAAATTGCCTTGTTTAAGTATATTTCTGATTCATAGTACATTAATTTACATGTCTTCTAATGTATATACTGCTGAGTTGTTTAATCTATTATTTTGCATCGTAATTGTAATCTATAACATCAATTGTGCATGGTAAATGTAGTGTGGAAAAATATCATTTATGCCACTGAGGTGTGGTGTTGTTGAAGTACATGCACATAATTTTCATCAATCAAATTTGTGTTTAAATAGAGGTCACTATAATTTGCTACTAAATAATGTGAATAAACATGCTGGACTGTAACGCTTTCTGATCTCTTAAGATTCATTTTGATGGCAACTGCAAGTTGATTAGGTGGCGCTTGGACCTGCATTGCTGTGTTGATGGCTTCAGCCAAACTATTATATACTTACTTGAAAGACTAAACTCAGAGTTGTATGAAGACACATAAATATTTTTAACTTTTTGGATTCACTGAATGAGCTACATTATAGATTATACATTATGTTTATTTGACAAGGAACTTGACTGAGGCAGGCGAATTTGGAAATATTAAAACCTTGACAAGTTAATGCGCAATTTCAGGCAGCAATACACAGTAAGGAAAAGTATGGTCATGCATTTTTATTTTTCCAAGCGAGACTAAGACAAAAGAGAAACACGAAAAACTCATACAGCATAATGTGTTCATACTCTGTCAGACCTGGAAGTGTTACGTAATGCAATAATGAAAGGTCACTGGCAACCTAATGCAGTTAACAAACGTGTCGCCAAGAGGGAAACTACTGTAGAAAAGCAGTCATCTCCTCTATGAATAACTCAATGGAGCGTGCTGGGAAAAAGTCAGTAGGTGGCACCATAGTTGCTCTTGTTGCAAAGGCCAATATCTTCCGTAATTTGGAAAGTCCTTCTTATTCTGCAAAACAGAAAATGAATAAAATGTTATTACAACTGAGAGGATACTTAAGGGGCAATGGAAGCTGTGTAGTCACCGTTATACAAGTATGTTATGTAATATAAAAATTTCAGAAATGTGTTTATTGTAAACTAAATTGCCAATTACTTTCTGCATCCTGGAAAAAAAATCTCTCCAGAAGGTAACAACCATCTGCTCAGCAGCTCTTCTGTTGCTAGATGAGATAGATGAAAAGATCATCCACCTAAATCAACATCTTCCTCATTTTTGCCTAATTTACCTGAGAATTGTATACAGATCATCAAGTTGTGATCATAAGATATCCTTTGGAGACATGCAAGGCTTCCTTCTGCACAGCAGCGTGTTTTATATTAAATTTGCACTGCTGGTTTTTTTTGCTAATTTTGCTCCAGCAGT
Organism: Rhamphochromis longiceps; assembly: GCF_057381845.1. Taxonomy (NCBI): domain Eukaryota; kingdom Metazoa; phylum Chordata; class Actinopteri; order Cichliformes; family Cichlidae; genus Rhamphochromis; species Rhamphochromis longiceps. The sequence goes on from NC_140573.1 coordinate 10,901,234, forward strand.
ATCTGTTGAACTTGCACTTTTTCTGCACTAAAAACTGAAAATAAAACACAAAATTAAATACATCAACCACGTAATCATGTTACAGAATTTGAGAAACCGGTCATGGATAACCAGTTAATGCAATTTATGTGTCATACTCATCACAGAGGTTTAAAGCCAAAGTTTTATGTTGATTTGACATTTCTGGAAAGCTATAATCAAACTCAAATTCTGTGGGTTTGCTGCTCACATGTGACTCTCCAAGCTCACAATAATAGCTTGATTAAAATGCTTATCATCTGAAGAACTGCCAGAAAGAGATGCCATTAGAGTTAAATATGAAGAGTAATCTTCATCATTAACACTCATGGTTAACCCTTTAAGACCTACCATAGAACCAAGTCCGCCAGAGCTTATATTATATTTTTACATGGTGTGGTGCCATTTTTGGGAGCATTTCAAGTTGCTATACATCAATACAACAATTATAGCCCAGATTTTAATAATATGTATTCATTAAGTGCATAGTAATTACATAAATTGCAAAAAAGTGCAATAAACTACAAAAAAACTGAAAATCGTTTTTGCTTTTTTAACATATATTTCTAGTTGGAGAAATTTAAGAGGCTTATCCCTCAAAACTGTAAATACAAGAAAGTTGCACAAAATAGTTTCCTACCACAGGAAATTTATTTTGAGTGTCTTCATAGTTCTATTTTTGAAATATACCAATTTTTATATACTGCAGGAAAAACGAAAATAAATATTATACTGCAAATTTGCAAAAAAAGCAGCATATGCATCAAAATAAACTATTTCTAGCAGTGCAATATGAGTCCTAAGCATCCCAGAAACGACACAGAAAGTCATAAAGTCAAAGATAACTCTTAAAAAGACCAGTATAGGCCCTGATGGTAAAAAGAACTACATTTCCGCGAAAATGACGTCACTTCCGGTTTCGGGCAGGTAATGGCGGACATGCAAAAGTTCGCGCTGACGTCTATTCCAACGTAGGAAGTGTTATGAACAGCTGATCGGATCGGCAAAGCGTGTTTCTGGAATATTATGTTTTTGTTGCTGCAAGTGCTTTTTATGCAGTTTTTGCAAAGCTTTAAGTGGAAGGAAACCGTGACCGAGGACAAGCTGATGGCATAAGATGTAAGTACAACTCCTCCGGTTTCATATGCAAAAGAAATTATTGCGCTAGCTTACGTGGTTGCAGAGCTACCGGGATTTAAAAATAGTTACGCAAAACAGAGCGTGCCCGCTCCGACCGGCTCTAAAGGGTTAAAGGGCAGGGGTAGCTCAGTAGGTAGAGTGGTGGCCCCATGATCGGAAGGTCAGGGTTTCGACTCCACTGAACGGCTACCCTGAGGTACCCCTGAGCAAGGTACCGTCCCTACACACTGCTCCTCGGGCGCTGCACTGGTGGTTGCCCACTGCTTCACTGGGTGAATGGGTTAAATGCAGAGAAACTATTTCACTATGGGGACTAACACATAACACATACACACATGGTAGGGATGTAATCACTTCTTGCCATGTAGGCTTGATCACAAATGCTGCTCCCATCACTTCCTTGCTTTGCTCTTCACCTTTTACCAACACTCCTGGCAATCCACTTGTTGCCAGTATCATTTTATTCATCACTGCTTGTGCCAGGGTCGTCACCTTTAACGTGACTTCTTCTGTTCAGTGTATCACAGACCTTAAAACGCTACTGGTGTATTTCATGTTTTAAATAATAATGATTTATATCTTTGGCTTCTTCATTTTGTAACACTCATTACACGAATACACACAGTATCAATAAACAATAGTATTTTGCTTGACATCCTCTCAAATGGGTTTAGCAAAGCTATCTTTGATGTGTTTCACGACAGTTTGGTTGTCCCAGGTCTTATGGAATTCAAAAGCACTGAGGATGTGCCCATGTTTGTGTAACCATGATTTTGAACCTTGTTTGCACACTACTTCCCATGATTGATTTGGAAATAGTGTTGTAAGTAAGCATTCTTGTTGAAATGGTCATGCTGCTGTTCCCTAGTTCTGAAATATAACTATTAGATATCATAAACAACACCAAGTGTCAACTAATAATGCTGAAATGCAGACAGCAGAACACTATCCAACCCTCTGCATGCAACACTTCCATAGACCAAATTGTTAGTTAGGTAAACAGAAGGGGTCATTTATGTATATAATTAAAAAAAGATTCCTCCCACAGTCCAAAGACATGCACTTTGTGGGGATAGGTTAATTGAACAATCTAAATTGCCCATAGGTGTGAATGCGGGAGTGAATGTGAGTGCGAATGGTTGTCTGTCTCTGTGTGTTAGCCCTGCGACAGACTGCCGACCTGTCCAGGGTGTACCCCGCCTCTCGCCCTATGACAGCTGAGATAGGCTCCAGCGCCCCCCGCGACCCTGAAAAGGATAAGCGGAAGCAAATGGATGGATGGATGGATGGATGGATGGATGGATGGAAGATATATTCCCCTCTTACCCCTGCGGGCAGTCTATCCTTCAGGCTCAGGTCCTCTATCAGAGGCCTGGGAGCTTGAGCGTCCTGCACACTATCTTTACTGTTCCTAGGACTGCACTTTTCTGGACTGACAGCTCGGATGTTGTTTCCGGGATGTGCTGCAGCTACTTGCCTAGCTTGGGAGTCACTCCACCTAGTGCTCCAATTCATGTAACCTGTTCTGCTGGGGCTACTTGCCTAGTAGCATTCCAACAGCACCCTATTTTCGTCCCTTTGTCACAGCCCGTGGCTCGGCATCCAGGGAGCCGTGGGAGGCTGCGGTGGCCACACCCTTGGGCTGGGCCGCCTCCTAACCACCTGCGTCTCATCTGAGGCAATCACCGGAGGACTACTTCAGCCAGCTCTGACGGCTTCTCCTCGCCAGTCCGTAAGTCTCCTCCCAGTGTGACCAGCATTCGGCGTGGAAGCCTGTGGCCTGCCTGTCCTCCTGCCTGACTGCCTCCCTCCCTAGGATTCCCTTCACGGGCGCCTCTCCCCTCCAAGCTCCACGGTCCTGCTCTACCTGTAAGCCTCGGCAACTTATGAAGTCTAGCTGTTCATTTCTTGACAACCTGCGTGCTGTTAACTGTGTCTCCCCTTTCTGTTGCAGTTTCCCCACAGTCCCGATTACGGCGCTCCTGGGCTCCACGCTCCTCGTTTACCCCCGTGGCATGAGCCTTAGTTTTTCATTTCCTTAGCTGTGTTAAAAATATTCCTCAGTTAAATAAAACTTGTACATAGTTCTGAGCTGCGGTGTGCTGAGTCCGCTTTTGGGGTCCTGTTACCTGAACACTCCGTGTTCTGTGACACTCTTCCCCATCTTGTTCCAGTAGTCCACTTCTCATCAGGGTGCCTTGGTTCCTCAACACCTGACATGAACCTTGTTAATCCGGGTGACGTCCGAGCCAGTATGGCTTCTTATTTATTTTAACATATTTACTATATGATGTAACCATGACATACAGTCTATTACTTGAATTGTTGCGGCAAGCGGATCAGACTCAGGCACAGACTAGAATCACAAGTTAAAAGTTCTTTTATTTACACAAAAACACCAGGTGCAGAACATAGGTGGGGGAAAGCCAGGGGTTCCAGTGGTCCACAGGAAAGATTCGAGGAAGAGAAACCGATCCTTCTCACTCGTTCGCTCTGTTTGAGAGATCCCACACATGCCACTTCAAACTGCCCAAATCCACGCTTAAGGTTCCAAGGTTCGGGGAGTCTAAGCACAGAGTCATGAATAGGTACACACATGAACATACTAGAATTCACCAAGCTGGATTTACACTAACGTATCAAAACTCAAAGTCCAGCTCAGAGCCAGTGCCTTAAGAAGTTGCCCGAGAACATGATGTATCACCGGTGTGTGATTATGAGCAGGAGCATGGGCCAAAGAAGCAGAAGATAACAGTGAGCACCACCCAGGCAGAGCAATGAGAGAGAGAGAGCAAAACCAAAACAAAACATGTAGCCTTGCAGAGCCACCCGGGTAGACACAGGGGCCATGACATAAAACATATGTTTACTTTTTCTTTACCGTCAACACATGTTCCACCATTTTGATTTCAGCCTATAAATCTACACTGTATCCTAAATATTAATATATGTTCTAACATGAATTATCAGTCCAATTTATTATTTACTTACAGTAAATTAATAAAATGAGTATTAGAAAAACAAGTTTAGAAACATTCATATAATTTGAGAAATAAGCACACCAGTTCACCAACTTTGTTTCAACTTCACATCGTGGATCAAACGCGAGTTTGATAAGACTGAAGTTGTCCCTGTCTGACCTTTCTCATCATAGCTGAGAGCCTTATGTGAATAAAAATGATCAAAGTGCTAAAACAGAGATTTTCCCTATTTTCCAATAATAAAGCATTTTTATTCTTAATGAAACGTGTATGTGTAACTGAAGTAAGAGTATTTAAACTAAATGAAACATGTAGTAAATTATTATCACGTCTGACCAAATGTTTAAATGTGGTGGAATTTTCTCTCTGTTATAGAAAAGATGCAACTTTAAAAAGTGAAGTGATTTTAAAGTTCAAGGTTTAAAACTCTGTTTTAAATCACGTATGTGGAAAAAAGCTTTCTCTTCCCTTTTGTCTTCTGCGAAATCAGCAGTTCTGAAGCTTGGACTCAAGACATTGAAGGTTCCAGAGACACTAGACGGACTGACCCAGCCTGACCTTTGAACCTGCAAATTGGTTGCATGTTTTTCATTGTCCTCCCTGCTCATTTTTGCCATGTTAGATGGGGTTAACTCAGAAAGATTTACATTGTACTTTCACTGAATGCCCAGGGGATGCTGCTTTCCTGTTCTGTGATTGTAATCAACACAGTACATGGGGATAAGTGCATCTTCTGATCCAGTTGTGGTCATCCTTCCTCCGACCTCTCCTTACCAAAGATGAGAACAAAATCAGCATTAACTCAGAGTAGGTTAGTTAGATAAGTATAATTGAGGTGATTTGATCATTGTTTGTAGTTGAAGAGTCTGGGTGCTAAACTGGTTCACCAACTGAACACACTTGGCACATCACGGAATGAATGTAGCTATAAATAAAAGAAAACAGATAGAATTAACAAAGTTGATTGTAACAAACTTTCTATTTGATTAAAAGTCATTATGAAAGGAAAAATCCCAGCACACAATGAAAAACCTGTTTGACTGCCACACGAATAGCTTTAGTTGCTAACTGCGATGGCATTTTAGTTGGCTGACAGCACTAACACATTAACCCAGTTGTGCTTTCAAAATTCTGGGTTTAGGAATTAGCTTTAGCTGCGTACTTTCAGTTTCATTTTATACCCACCCACCAGCAGTAAGGTCAAAATAAAACAACTAATTTGACTGCATGTACACAAACTGTTGGGATTTCTTAAATCTAATCTACAATTCACAATTTATATTCTGTTTTGTGTTACTAATTGTGTCTTTGTTAAATTCAAATACAACCCTTTGCCTATGACTCATAAACACTAAGTGATGTACTCCTACAGAGTGCTTCCATTCATAGCCTGCAATAAGAATGAGAATTTTACTTAATAAGATCATGAAGACACTACAAATCAGACACTACCAGATACGGCAAACTAAGTTAAACTTGTAGAGATTGTAATGACATTTACTGTTGAAACTGGACTGCCACCCTGTGATGCTGCAAGGCCTATAGTGTAAGTGTGTGATAATATTAATAAATAATTAAAAAGTAAAAATGAATTTGTCCTACATTACACAGATATGTATTTTCCCGTGCACATACCTATTTTTTTCAGTTTCTATGAACGTTGTCTCTGTCACAAATCCTTAAACATTCCTTTGAATAGTGGAGGGAGGAGCATTTCATGATCTAAGTACAATGCACAATCAGACATAAAAACAGTCTGTGCTGAGAGCAGTGAGAAGTAACTACAACCATCATGGAAAGAAAAATTATTTGCTGGATAATACTGCTTGGACATTTTCATGCAGCACAGAGTAAGTAGTTATTACAAGTCATATCTGTATCATTGTTTGTGGGATAGTAAGAACTAAATTATATTTATTTTAAAGTAAATAAATGTTCCAGGATAACTGCATGCTTTCAGTGCATCCTCAAAAAATAATTAATATTCTCATAAAAACAAAATGTCAACTGTCCAGACGACTTCCATATTTATTCCATATTTCCACAAATAAGCTCAAACCTGGACTGAATTGTTGTTTAGCTGTTAGCCATTTCAAAGTACTGAGTAACGACAGGGTAAGTACATGCACTAGAGCTAGAAGAAAGTATCATTCCCAATGCACATTTAGGTTACATGTATAAAATAATACAGTACCTTAGTAAATTGGGTCGGAGATGGATGGATCAACAGCTCTAGATTGCATTCTGGATAATACATTTTGGACAATATCCATGGAGACGAAAGGGAAGTGCAAAGAAAACCAAAAGATTCCATATAAATAAAATGGTAAAAAGACTGATCAGCATTGTTTAATATGACTGGTAGACAATTTCTTGTGGCATTTATACATTAAAATAAAATAAAGGAAGTAGTTAAAATTATACATGGAGCAAACATATCAAATTATAATATAGAGGGTATTATTAACCCTTTCACGCATAGTGGTCACTACCGTGAACAGCTATTCAAAGACTGTTTCCTTGTATTTGTGTTAGTGTTGAATGTATACATGCACATAAACTACTACATTGGACACTCATGTGTCACTCTATACCCTGCCACCCACTGGTCTTTCAACGTTATTTTCATTGCAATTATTGTTATTTAACCCTGTCATGGATGAATTATGACAACCTCCAGTAGCGGGTTGGCAGGGGATTTACTGGCTGGCTGGAGCAGCATCTAATAACCAACTCGCAAAATAAAACAAAATAAAAACAAACCAACAAACACGAAAACACCAGACATTATGATACAGACTTATAATTTGCACCGATGTTTTTTCGAAACTCTACAAAGTGAGCGCGAGAGCCCTCGGTGCGCCTGCTTGCTGCTGTGCTGAAGTCAAAGTAAACTTTATTGTCATCTCCGCTATAAACAGTACAGTATAAAGAGAGACAAGACGACGAGGCTCCAGTTACAACAGTGCGAGTAAATGTCACACAGTGGAAATCTGTGTTTTTATGTTTTATCAATCTGTGTACTGGTACATAGTGTTGATTTCATTTGCATGATTTGATTGTGATATTTATATTGCATGGTTTTATCCTCATATTTATATTATGTATTTTAGTGTTGTTGCACAATATTCTTCTAATCCACTGTGGACTAAGCAGACAATTGTAGGCACCTGTGAGGTGGGGGCGTTCCCCGAGGTGGCCTATCAGCCGCCAGGCTTACCTGTTAAAGGGGATAGTGAGTGCAGAGACAAAAGAACGACGCACAAAAGGTGAGCAGGAGAAAAAGAAACGTGTGTAAGCCCACACCTCACAGGTGCCTACAATTGTCTGCTTAGTCCACAGTTGGAGGAACTGCTGCCTGACTGTGGGGTGCAACGAGCCTTCGGTGATCCAGTCCCAGCGGCATACTATGCATACTCTCTCTCTTCATATATATATATATATAAAAAAAAAAAAAACACCCAGCACGCCCCTGCGGGCGGTTTATCCTTCAAGCTCGGGTCCTCTACCAGAGGCCTGGGAGCTTGAGGGTCCTGCGCAGTATCTTAGCTGTTCCCAGGACTGCGCTCTTCTGGACAGAGATCTCCGATGTTGTTCCCGGGATCTGCTGGAGCCACTCGCCTAGCTTGGGAGTCACCGCACCTAGTGCTCCGATTACCACGGGGACCACCGTTACCTTCACCCTCCACATCCTCTCGAGCTCTTCTCTGAGCCCTTGGTATTTCTCCAGCTTCTCGTGTTCCTTCTTCCTGATATTGCTGTCATTCGGAACCGCTACATCGATCACTACGGCCGTCTTCTTCTGTTTGTCTACCACCACTATGTCCGGTTGGTTAGCCACCACCATTTTGTCCGTCTGTATCTGGAAGTCCCACAGGATCTTAGCTCGGTCATTCTCCACCACCCTTGGGGGCATCTCCCATTTTGACCTCGGGACTTCCAGGTTATACTCGGCACAGATGTTCCTGTACACTATGCCGGCCACTTGGTTATGGCGTTCCATGTATGCCTTGCCTGCTAGCATCTTGCACCCTGCTGTTATGTGCTGGATTGTCTCTGGGGCATCTTTACACAGCCTGCACCTGGGGTCTTGCCTGGTGTGATAGACCCCAGCCTCTATGGATCTTGTGCTCAGAGCTTGTTCTTGTGCTGCCATGATTAGTGCCTCTGTGCTGTCTTTCAGTCCAGCTTTGTCCAGCCACTGGTAGGATTTCTGGATATCAGCCACCTCCTCTATCTGCCGGTGGTACATACCGTGCAGGGGCCTGTCCTTCCATGATGGTTCCTCGTCTCCCTCCTCTTTCTTGGGTTTCTGCTGCCTGAGGTATTCACTGAGCACTCGGTCAGTTGGGGCCATCTTCCCAATGTATTCTTGGATGTTCGTTGTCTCATCCTGGACTGTGGTGCTGACACTCACCAGTCCCCGGCCCCCTTCCTTCCGCTTAGCGTACAGCCTCAGGGTGCTGGACTTGGGGTGAAACCCTCCATGCATGGTAAGGAGCTTTCTTGTCTTTATGTCAGTGGCTTCTATCTCCTCCTTTGGCCAGCCTATTACCCCAGCAGGGTACCTGATCACGGGCAGGGCATAGGTGTTGATGGCCCGGATCTTGTTCTTACCATTCAGCTGACTCCTCAGGACTTGCCTGACCCTCTGCAGGTACTTGGTGGTTGCAGCTTTTCTAGCGGCCTCTTCATGGTTCCCATTCGCCTGCGGGATCCCCAGGTACTTGTAACTGTCCTCTATGTCTGCAATGTTGCCTTCTGGTAGTTCAATCCCCTCAGTTCTGACTACCTTCCCTCTCTTTGTTACCATCCGACTACACTTCTCCAGTCCGAACGACATTCCAATGTCATTGCTGTATAGCCTGGTAGTGTGGATCAGTGAATCGATGTCTCGTTCACTCTTGGCATACAGCTTGATGTCATCCATGTACAGGAGGTGGCTGACAACTGCTCCGTTCCGTAGTCGGTATCCATAGCCAGTCTTGTTAATGATCTCACTGAGGGGGTTCAGGCCTATGCAGAACAGCAGTGGGGACAGAGCATCTCCTTGGTAGATCCCGCACTTGATGGTGACTTGTGCTATGGGCTTGGAGTTGGCCTCTAGTGTTGTACGCCACATCCCCATTGAGTTCCTGATGAAGGCTCTTAGGGTCCCATTGATCTTGTACAATTCTAGGCATTCCAGTATCCAGCTGTGGGGCATTGAGTCATAGGCCTTCTTGTAATCAATCCAGGCAGTGCACAGGTTGGTCAGTCTGGTCTTGCAGTCTCGGCTGATTGTTCTGTCTACCAGTAGCTGGTGTTTTGCGCCTCTGGTATTCTTGCCAATTCCTTTCTGTGTCCCGCTCATGTATTGACCCATGTGCCTGTTCATCTTAGCCGATATGATGCCTGACAGGAGCTTCCATGTAGTACTGAGGCAGGTTATTGGTCGGTAGTTGGAGGGGACCGGTCCCTTCTTGGGGTCCTTGGGGATCAGGACCGTCCGACCTTCGGTTAGCCATTCCGGGTGTCTCTCGTTAACTAGCAGCTGGTTCATTTGTGCTGCTAGACGCTCGTGGAGTGCAGTCAGCTTCTTTAGCCAGTAGGCGTGAACCATGTCGGGCCCTGGTGCTGTCCAACTCTTCATACTGGAGACCCTTTCTTGGATATCTGCCACTGTGATGGTTACTGGATCCTGTTCGGGGAGGTTGCTGTGGTCTGCCCTCAGATCCACTAGCCACTGAGCATTGCCGTTATGGGTTGCGTCCTTCTCCCATATGCTCTTCCAGTATTGCTCGGTCTCCAGCCTTGGTGGTGCTGTTCTCTTATTGTTCCCTTGCCACTGAGAGTACACCTTTGCTGGTTCTGTGGAGAACAGCTGGTTTATTCTCCTGCCTTCTATCTCTCTGGTGTACCTTCTCAAGCGGCTGGCCAAGGCTGTGAGTCTTTGCTTGGCAGTTTCTAAGGCCTCAGGTATGGACAGCTTGCTGTATTTCTTATGCACCTTCTTTGTCGCACCTTTCTGCAACTCCGTTAGTTGGCTAACCTCCCTCCGTGCTACTTTGATCTTGCCCTCTAGCCTCCTTCTCCATGGAGGGTACTGCCCCTTGTGGCTGTTCAACTTGTAGCCAAGCATCTCACTGATCACTGCTGCCGTATTGTAGATCAGCTTGTTAGTGTCGGTAATCGTAGTTGTAGGTATCGTCCGTAGTGCTGCATTAACATCATCTAGCAGACCTTCTGAGGGTACTTCACGTAATCTTGGTAACCGGCTACGGGGGATCCAGGTTTCAAGCTTGGCCATGATCCTATCTTTCAGGTCAGTTCCTCTCGCACTTAACGATCCTTCTCCTATCGCACTTGGGGCTATGTACCCAATCTCGGGTGGGGGTGATGATATCGCCCCCCTGACCTGGCGTCCTGACTCCTCCTTGCCGTAGCATTTGTGTTGTACCTTGTCAATCTCTAGCTGTGAGAGCAGTCCCTTCTTTCGAATGTTGGAACACTGAGCTACTAGTTGTTTCGCCGTCATTGTGGATGTTGGGTATCGAAGAATCCATAGGTCCCTCAGCCTATTCATGTAGCCCCTTCCGCCAGGGTTACTTGCGTAGTAGCATTCCAACAACGCCCTGTTTTCGTCTCTTGCCCACCTATATATATATATATATATATATATATATATATATATATATATATATATATATATATATATATATATATATATATATATATATATATATATATATATATATATATATATATATATATATATATATATCCAGCTATCCAGCAGCAGCTGGATAGCGTAGTGGTTAGACTACACGCCTTTGGAACAGAGGATCGCAAGTTCGATTCCTGCCTGGGGCGTCTGTATCCAGTAAGGGTCCTAAGGCTAGACCCCCTATGCTAAGCAAGCCTACCGCAGACATGAGCGAGACAGATAAATATGAAGGCATGCCGGCTCGGACGTCGCCCGGATCAACAAGGTCCGCGTCAGGTGTTGAGGAACCAGGGCACCCTGACGAAAAGTGGGCTACTGGAACAAGAAGGCATCGGTGGGCAAGAGACGAAAACAGGGCGTTGTTGGAATGCTACTACGCAAGTAACCCTGGCGGAAGGGGCTACATGAATAGGCTGAGGGACCTATGGATTCTTCGATACCCAACATCCACAATGACGGCGAAATAATACCAAGGGCTCAGAGAAGAGCTCGAGAGGATGTGGAGGGTGAAGGTAACGGTGGTCCCCGTGGTAATCGGAGCACTAGGTGCGGTGACTCCCAAGCTAGGCGAGTGGCTCCAACAGATCCCGGGAACAACATCGGAGATCTCTGTCCAGAAGAGCGCAGTCCTGGGAACAGCTAAGATACTGCGCAGGACCCTCAAGCTCCCAGGCCTCTGGTAGAGGACCCGAGCTTGAAGGATAAACCGCCCGCAGGGGCGTGCTGGGTGTTTAGTTTTTTTTTATATATATTTATATATATATATATATATATATATATATATATATATATATATATATATATATTAGGGGTGCAACGATACACAAAATTCACGGTTCGGTTCGGTTCGATACTTTGGTGTCACGGTTCGATATTTTTTCGATACAAAATAAAATGTTCATGCCTTTTTAATTTGTCATTTATTAAAATTATAAATATATATTTTAACTCAAAAGTACAGTTTTTAAATTTAACCCTAACCCTTGTGCGTGTTTTTTATTTTGACAGCGAATGCGCACCTGCGGACCACTTATGTGCACCCCTGGTTATTTAGCTCATCATATCGCAGCCACAGAAATTCTTTTGTCCATGAAACCATAAAGCTGCACTTTCTTTTTGCCTTATAGTCTGATTTGTCATAACTTTTCCGTTTTGTGGTAAGCTTTTCTTTGGCTGTCACTTCTTCACCCTGACCTGTCTTATTTGGCTCAGCAGAACTGAAATATATATCCTGCTGCTTTTACACACGCACTCACATAAGCTCAGCGATTCTCTGCGCGATCAACCTCTCACATGTTTAAGCTTGCTGCGGGAGATTTCACTTGTCATATTTGCATAGTAAGCTAACGATTAATAAGATGATGTCAGAGGAATTGGTGCACAAATTATCATCACTCACCAATCAGTGCTGTCGCTCTCTATACACAGTTCACGCGATTGCAAAGTGAAAGCAAAAAAACAAGCGCAAATTCAAACGCGATTTCTATATGTCACATATTGACAGTGGCTCACCGATGCCAATGACATAGTTACCCAGCTGCATTTCTGAAAGAATGCAAAAGCATTGACATATATTTTTCCTTCCTACAATAGCCCGACGGGCAGGGCAGAGATAGATTTTGGTACCCGACTGGAAAAAATCGCTAGCCCCTGGACGTCGGGCTAGCGATATTGCGAGCCCTGTATCTGATTGAGGAATCACTCATCTTTGGAAAAGAGAGTTTATTACAGAGAAATGGCTCTTTCTAAAATAAAAGCTATACTATCCGCTTCTTCTGGGCTATATTCTCAGCAGCATATTAAACATATCAGGTCCCCATAAGGAGAATCATGTGCTAACGGCTGTCTAAATGACTCGGGTAAAGTTTGTAGCATGCTTGCTTGTTGTTTTTGTCTTTGCACTAGGATGATGTCGGCGTAAATGTGCAGTCATATTCGTTGTGTTCTCACTAGTGCTTTCAGGTTCACCTCGTTAAAATGACCTTAACGCCACAACACGGCAAATCTCCGTTAACGAGCTACCCCTGATAGCCCTGTGCATGGGGCTAGACGGCCAACACGTTAACGAGCTAACTGCGCTAACACACTAGCTCCCACCCATGTAATTGAGCATTGCGTGGCACATCCAACATACTGTTTTACTTTAGTCCATGACTCGCTTACCTTCAGGGTCATACGTCACATGAAAACCAAAATAATTCCAAATGCCAGATCTGAATGAGGGTGGGGGAGGTTCAATTTGCCATGTTGCAAGGAGAGCTTAACTTCTGTCTCGCTAGCTTGCCCTGCGCTCTTCCTTCTGACTATGCTGTCTGTGTGGAGCGCTCAGTGGATCTGCGCTCGACAGTGCAGCCTAGGCGGAGTAGTCGAATGCAGATTCACTGAGCGCTCCACACAGACAGCATCGTCAGAAGGAAAGTTGATAAAATAAATTACAAATGTTGTATTGTTCGATACATATGCGTACCGAACCGAAAGCACTGTATCGAACGGTTCAATATCAATACGAATATCGTTGCACCCGTAATATATATGTATATATATATATATGTGTGTGTGTGTGTGTGTGTGTGTGTGTGTATTTATGTTTATCTAGTTAAATTCAGTATGGTTCCAACCAAGGTTTTTACAGTAAAATATATTTTATATGTATGTGCAATCCTTAATATACATATATGGAGGTTGTCAGAATTAATGCATGAAAGGGATAATTAGTAAAGCGGTTCCATTGCTTTAGTCTACTATAATACGCACAGTACAACATGAAAACTGTAGTGATGAAGTAAAAGTTTGTGTTAGGGCTGGGAAGTCAAACTAATTTATGGCGCTCTTCAAAACTATTTAAAAAATAAGAATAAACTTTTGCATCAACAGTCATGACGACAGCACAAAGCACAACGCCAGCAACCACCACTACAAAAGGAGCAACAAACACCACAACGGCACTACCAACAACTGCAAGTGGACATCCGACATCCACAACAACAACACCTCCAACTATGACAACAGAACTACCAACCACTACAACAGCATCGCCGACCACCACAACAACACCACCAACCACTACAACAGAACCTTCGACGACCACAACCACACCACAAACCACCACAACAGCCCCACAAACCACCACAACAGCACCACTGACCACCACAACAACACCATCAACTACAAACACAGGGCCTCTGACCACAACAACAGCACCACCAACCACTACATCAGCACCACCAACCACTACAACCAAAGCACCAACTACCACAACAGGACCTATGACCAGCACAACAACACCACCAACCACTACAACGGCACCTGCGACTACCACAGCGGCACCACAAATAACCATAATAACACCTCTGACAACCACAATGACAACCCCAACCACTACAACTGTACCTCCAACCACTACAACAGCACCTCTGACTATTACAACAGCACCACAGACAACCACATTCACAACACCAACCACTACAACAACAGCTCCAACCGCCACGACACCACCACCAACTACAACAGAACCTCCGACCACCACAACAGCTCCACCAACCACAACAACAGCACCACTGACAACCACACTCACAACACCAAACACTACAACAGCAGTTCCGGCCACCACAACAGCACCACCAACAAGCACTACAACAGCACCACCGACCACCACAACCACAGCACAAACTACCACAACAGCACCTTTGACCAGCACAACAGCACCAATAACCACTACAACAGCACCTCCGACTACCACAGTGGCACCACAAACCACCACAACAACAACCACAACAACTGTACCTCCAACCACTACTACAGTACCTCCAGCCACTACAACAGCACTACCAACCACTACAACAGCACCACCGACAACGACAACAGCTCCACCAACCACTGCAACAGCATCTCCAACCACCACAACAGCACCTCCGACCACTACAACAGCACCACCAACAACCACACTCACAACACCAACCACTACAACAGCACCTCCAACCACCACAAAAGCACCAACAAGCACTACAACAGCATCACCGACCACCACAACGGCAGAACCAACTACAAACACAGAGCCTCTGACCACAAGAACAGCACCACCAACCACTACATCAGCACCACCAACCACTACAACCAAAGCACCAACTACCACAACAGGACCTATGACCAGCACAACAACACCACCAACCACTACAACGGCACCTGCGACTACCACAGCGGCACCACAAATAACCATAACAGCAACTCTGACAACCACAATGACTACCCCAACCACTACAACTGTACCTCCAACCACCACAACAGCTCCACCAACCACAACAACAGCACCACTGACAACCACACTCACAACACCAACCACTACAACAGCAGCTCCGGCCACCACAACAGCACCACCAACAAGCACTACAACAGCACCACCGACCACCACAACCACAGCACAAACTACCACAACAGCACCTTTGACCAGCACAAAAGCACCTCTGACTACCACAGTGGCACCACAAACCACCACAACAACAACCCCAACCACAACAACTGTACCTTCAACCACTACTACAGTACCTCCGGCCACTACAACAGCACTACCAACCACTACAACAGCACCACCGACAATGACAATAGCTCCACCAACCACTGCAACAGCATCTCCAACCACCACAACAGCACCTCCAACCACTACAACAGCACCACCAACAACCACACTCACAACACCAACCACTACAACAGCACCTCCAACCACCACAAAAGCACCAACAAGCACTACAACAGTGTCACTGAATACAACAACAACACCAGCAACCACTACAACAGCAACTCCACTCATCACTACAAATACACCACTAACCACTACTACAACACCAACCACTACAACATTAACAAACAACACTATAACAACACCACCAACCACTATAACACCACCAACAACCACTACAACCACCACTACAACCACCACTACAACAGCACCTCCAACCACTACAACAGCACCTTTGACCACGACAACGACATCACTAACCATTACAACAGCACCCCCAATCACCACTACAACAGCACCTCCAGCCACAACAACAACACCAACACCAACAACAATTACAACAACACCAACAACCACTACAACATTACCTCCAACAACCACTACAACCACCACTACAACAGCACCTCCAACCACCACTACAACAACACCACCAACAACCACTACCACCACCACTACAACAACAACACCAACCACTACAACACCACCAACCACTACAACATTACCAACCACCACTATAACAACACCACCAACTACTACAACAACACCAACCACAGTTACAACAACACCAACAACAACTACAACAACACCTTCAACCACCACTACAACAACACCACCAACCACTAGAACACCACCAACCACTACAACAGCACCTTCGACAACAACACCGACAACACTAACATCTACAACAGCACCTCCAGCCACAACACCACCACCAACCACTACAACAACACCAACCACAGTTACAACAACACCAACAACAACT
This sequence comes from Rhamphochromis longiceps, assembly GCF_057381845.1. Classification (NCBI taxonomy): domain Eukaryota; kingdom Metazoa; phylum Chordata; class Actinopteri; order Cichliformes; family Cichlidae; genus Rhamphochromis; species Rhamphochromis longiceps. The sequence continues at coordinate 10,917,574 of NC_140573.1, forward strand.
ACAACAACACCTTCAACCACCACAACAACCACCACTACAACAACACTAACCACCACTACAACAACACCTACCCTTACAACATTACCAACTACCGTTACAACAACACCAACAACCACTACAACAGCAACTCCAACCACCACTACAACACCACCACCAAGTACTACAACAACACCACCAACCGCTACACCACCACCGACCACTACAACAGAACTTCCAACCACGACAATGACAACACCACCCACTGCAACAGCACCTTTGATGACAACACAAACCACTACCATGACACCTCTGACCACTACAACAGCACCCCCAGCCACATCAACACCCCCAACCACTACAACATTACCAACCACCACTATAACAACACCAACAACCAATAGAACAGCACCTCCAGCCACAACAACACCACCAACCAATACAACAACACCAACCACCATTACAACAACCACGACAACAGCTCCACCAACCGCTACAACAACACCACCAACCACTACAAAATTACCAACCACCACTATAACAACACCACCAACCACGACAACAGCACCTCCAACCACCATTACAAGAACACCACCAACCACTACAACACCACCAACAACCACTACAACAGCACCTCCAACCACCACTACAACACAACCACTAACCGCTACAACAACACCAACAACCACTACAACAGCACCTCCAACCACCACTACAACAACACCCCCAACCACAACACCTGTACCACCAACCACTACAACAGCTCCTTCGACCACAACAACAACAACACAAACCATTATAACAGTACCTCCAACCACAACAAAACCACCAACCACTACAACACCACCACCAACCACCACTATAACAACACCACGAACTACTACAACAACACCAACCACAGTTACAACAACACCAACAACAACTACAACAACACCTTCAACCACCACTACAACAACACCACCAACCACTAGAACACCACCAACCACTACAACAGCACCTTCGACAACAACACCGACAACACTAACATCTACAACAGCACCTCCAGCCACAACACCACCACCAACCACTACAACAACACCAACCACAGTTACAACAACACCAACAACAACTACAACAACACCTTCAACCACCACAACAACCACCACTACAACAACACTAACCACCACTACAACAACACCTACCCTTACAACATTACCAACCACAGTTACAACAACACCAACAACCACTACAACAGCAACTCCAACCACCACTACAACACCACCACCAAGCACTACAACAACACCACCAACCGCTACACCACCACCGACCACTACAACAGAACTTCCAACCACGACAATGACAACACCACCCACTGCAACAGCACCTTTGATGACAACACAAACCACTACCATAACACCTCTGACCACTACAACAGCACCCCCAGCCACATCAACACCCCCAACTACTACAACATTACCAACCACCACTATAACAACACCAACAACCAATAGAACAGCACCTCCAGCCACAACAACACCACCAACCACTACAACAACACCAACCACCATTACAACAACCAAGACAACAGCTCCACCAACCGCTACAACAACACCACCAACCACTACAAAATTACCAACCACCACTATAACAACACCACCAACCACGACAACAGCACCTCCAACCACCATTACAAGAACACCATCAACCACTACAACACCACCAACAACCACTACAACAGCACCTCCAACCACCACTACAACACAACCACCAACCGCTACAACAACACCAACAACCACTACAACAGCACCTCCAACCACCACTACAACAACACCCCCAACCACAACACCTGTACCACCAACCACTACAACAGCTCCTTCGACCACAACAACAACAACACAAACCATTATAACAGTACCTCCAACCACAACAAAACCACCAACCACTACAACACCACCACCAACCACCACTATAACAACACCACCAACCACTACAACACCACCACCAACCACTACAACAACACCAACCACCATTACAACAACTCCAACAACCACTACGACAACATCACCAACCACTACACCAGCACCTCCAACCACCACTATAACAACACCACCAACCATTACGACAACACCACCAACCACTACAACAGCACCTCCGACCCCGACAACAACAACACCAACAACTACAACAGCACGTCCAACCACCACTACAACAACACCACCAACCAATAGAACACCACCACCAACCACCACTATAACACCACCACCAACCGCTACAACAGCACCTCCGACCACGACAACAACACCAACCACTACAACAACACCAACCACCAATACAACAACTCCAACAACCGCTACAACAGCACCTCCGACCACGACAACAACAACACCAACCACTACAACAGCACCTCCAACCACCGCTACAACAACACCACCAAGCACTACAACAGCACCATCAACCATTACAACAGCGAAAGGTGAGTCTAATTTCTTGGAAAAATATATAGCATATGATAATACACTGAGACTTAAACAGATACCATATGGCTGAATAGATCCTAATGTGTGTTAACACCATGCTTGTTAAATAAATGTCTAACATACCACACAGAGTGAATGGGTTAAATGCAGAGAGGAATTTCCCCATGGGGATCAATAAAGTATACATTATTATCATTATTAGAATTTCGATCCATAATCAAAGGAGCTTGCAAAGAAAAGCATCTGGACTTCTTTAAGTTACTTGAAGACGTTTCACCTCTTATCCTAGAAGCTTCTTCAGTTCTAAGGTCAAATGGTGGAGAGTCCCAGATATAAACCTAGTGGGAGTATCCCCCCACAGAGGGACAAAAGGACCCCCTGATGATCCTCTAATCGCCTGAGCCAAGGTGTGAAACTGGGTGTGGGTCCCAATCAGCCAGAGTTTCGGGTGAGTTCATTGTGAAACCTGGCCCCACCTTATCATGCGAATTCCTGAGATCAGATGGCCCAGGATGTGAGTGGGCGTTCAGGCGTCTGGGAAGGGAACTCAAAACTGGATTATAGATGGCAGAGAGTTGGTGTCGTAAACCACCGCCTCTGTTCAAAGATGGTCGCTCACAGTGGACATAGATGGCTTCTTTCACTCCTCTTTCAAACCATCTGTCCTCTCTGTCCAAAATGTGAACATTGGCATCCTCGAAAGAGTGTCCTTTATCCTTAAGATGCAGATGGACAGCTGAGTCTTGTCCTGTGGAGGTGGCTCTTCTTCTATGTTGTGCCATGCGCTTGTGAAGTGGCTGTTTGGTCTCTCCAATGTAGAGGTCTGGGCATTCCTCGCTGCACTGTACAGCATACACCACATTGTTAAGTCTGTGTTTTGGCGTTTTGTCTTTTGGGTGAACCAGTTTTTGTCTGAGCGTGTTGCTGGGTCTGAAATGCACAGGGATGTCATGCTTGGAGAAAACCCTCCTGAGTTTTTCTGATACACCGGCTACATAGGGGATGACAATGTTGTTGCGTCTGTCCTTCTTATCCTCCCTCGCTGGTGTCTGATCTTCTTTTCTGTGCCTCTTTGCTGACTTTAAGAACGCCCATTTAGGATAGCCGCAAGTTTTGAGTGCTTCCTTTACATGTGTGTGTTCCTTCTTTTTTTCCTTCAGGCTTAGAGGGAACATGTTCTGCCCGGTGGTGTAGGGTCCTAATTACTCCAAGTTTGTGTTCCAGAGGGTGATGGGAGTCAAACAGGAGGTACTGGTCCGTGTGTGTGGGCTTCCGGTAAACTTCGATGTTGAGGTTGCCATTCTCTTCAATGTGCACGGCGCAGTCCAGGAAAGGCAAACAGTTGTCCTTTGTGTCTTCCCTGGTGAACTTGATGTTTTTATCCACAGCGTTAATGTGCGCAATGAAGGATTCCACTTCTTGTGTCTTGATTTTGACCCAGGTGTCGTCTACATATCTGTACCAGTGGCTGGGTACTCTTCCTTTGAAAGAGCCAAGAGCCTTCCTGTCCACCACCTCCATGTAAAGGTTGGCTACAATAGGTGACACGGGGGAGTCCATGGCACAGCCATGTTTTTGTCTGTAAAAGCCTTCATTGTCTCCCTGGATTTTGAGGGGGACTGAGAAACATGGAGAAGCACTGCTTACTTCACATGTCCAAAGAAAGCTGTTAGTTGCAGCCTACCTCAATCTATAGCTACCACACTCGTGTCAGAGGCAGACCACTTTCAGACTGACGTAACTGAAAGTCACTATGAAGTGGCAGCTGTAGTGGTAAGGGCATTAATGTGTTTACTTCATGTTCGCTGCTATAAAGTAATCAGTAACTAATTACTGATTACTTATTTTCAAAAGTAATTAATTACTTAGTTAGTTACTTTTTAAAAACACGATTTACAACCTGAAGAGGTGATAAAGTGGTAGATCTTTCAGCCCAATTCTACTTTTTCTGCATAATCCATTATACAAAATGTAACCAAATGGAAAAGTATCTTTTTTTAACTTGTTTTATCAGTTTTAATCTTTTAACTTTATGCATCAAGCAAAAATTAAATTATATGCACCATTCTTTGACTTGAATAAATTAGTTTAACATTTAAACCTATTTTCTGCACATTCCAGCCCATAAAATAAAATATTTTTTGTGTTTACACTCAGTCTTTCAAATAGATGCAAGTATAACACAGCAGAAAATAAATAAAGTCAAAGACTAACGGTCCTTTTGCTCTATTTTCACCTGTAAAGCAGGAGTGGGGTAGGCGGAGGTTTACCCTGGTGCAGGTGTGCTGCAGCGGTCAGTGGAAGAATCCGCGAGTTTCTCTGTGAATTTCCCATTACGGCGTAGCGCACGTGGTGCTTGTTTAGGGTTTTTTTTTTCGCTGTAAAAATAAGTTTTCTTCCCACGCACAACGAACACTAATGTTTTTGTCACTTTTTATGGAATCAAACTCAAAGTAAGGTCAGTACTTCCACACTTTAAACGCTGCACGCTTATACTCTCTCCCGCACTGATATATTATCCATTGTTGATCTGCACACAGCTGATCAACAATGGATCACGAACGTTGCACTCGCTTACGTCACTGTCATGAGACATTCTCGCAAAAAAATCACGGTTTTAGTAACGCAGTAACGCAGCGTTCCTATGGGAAAGTAACAGTAATCTAATTACCGTTGTTGCAATAGTAATCCCTTACTTTACTCGTTACTTGAAAAAAGTAATCAGATTACAGTAACAAGTAACGCATTACTGCCCATCTCTGGTGACTATAATGCAGCTGCTGGTCTATTTTTCTGTTGTATTACTGTTATATTGGTAACCAGGCTTACAGTACACAAGCTACTTAAGGTGTGTTGTTCTGCTAAGGTCGTTCCACTCACCAGCTAGTTAGAATTGGTGGAATGAGACAAATGTTTGTGAGGAAAACACAGGGAGGTGCATCCCATAGTGAGACGTCTCACTTATGCTACTCTGACAACTGAGGTTATGCAAGTAACATAAAGTTTTTACCAGTTTCAGCAACAGATTGAATGAGATTTTTAAAATGAAATTGTTACAAAAAAATACTTTATCTTTACATTGTCCTTTTGCCAATGGCAACACATTTGTTTCTTAAAATACAAAAATATATATGGGTTTCAGCTGTAAATTAAATCAGTACTTTCAGGTTATTAATTAATCATATTGTCCTAAAAGAACCAGAAGTGTGTCACAAAGTGAGACTGAATTGCATTTTAAAAATGTATATTCTTTATATTATTTTATTATTGACTTCTAAATGCAATGTTTTCAAACTCTAAAGCCCTGCAAGCACTGGCACATATGAAGATGAGGATAACTACCTACGGAGAGGTCAGCAATGCAACCATCATTAAACTTATTGAAGAGGTATGCCTATAAAATTATATTATTATATTCATATAACATATATTTAAAATTTGTTTTCTTTGTGGATTATTTAAACTTGCTTTTGAAACTGAAGTAAATATTTAGATGTTTAGTCTTTGTGTTTTCTCTCTTTTTAGTTTTTTAGCAACCAGATCCTGAATGGAACAGCCCACAGTCTCTCTGTGACAAATATTCAACAAGTGAGAGTTGGCCCATAAAAGCTTTGCATGGACAGAAGTCAAAAGTGACTGAATAAAGACAACAATTCAAGGATGTATTTGGTTTAACATAATGTGAAGCAGCAGTATGACTGAACTGTCATACTGCCTCTTCACATGTCTTGAAATAAAGCAAGCCATCAATTTACAATTCAAGAAAAGAATTTCTGAGTAAAAAAGAAGATTAAATTACAACCAGCTTTGTAATTCCACACCTTTGCCTGTATTTTACATAAATATGAGAATTGGAAATGTGCTCTTGGTGTGAGTGTCAACTTGAAAAGTATAATAGAAATCTCAAACCAGGAAATTTGATCTGTCACAGATTTGTAAGAGGCGTTATCAGTTCTTCAGCTCGAGAAGCAGAGGTCACTCTGACAAGCCTGGTAACCAAAAACTGTAAAGCAAGCTTCTTGCTTATATAGACAAAGAAAAGTGAGTGAAGCATACCAAGTGCATGAATACTGTCCCTCAAATCGGGAAAATCAATTGTCTGTCAGATATTACTGGCAGAACTTTTTTATTATGAGTGATTCTGTTGTACTCAAGGTCACCTTTCCAGTTCATTGGCAAGACAGAATTTGAAAGCATTCCTTTGTATTTTACTTTAAAGAATAACTAAAATTTGGAGGATGTACAACATACTGTGTGTTCAGAGAAACTCTGAGAAAGTTTCTGTCACAAGCATCAGGGATCACTGCAGTCTGGAGAGAATGGTCAAGAAAAATCCATCCTTCTTTTGATATAGGATAAATTTGAATAAAAATGAACTAATGCCTATACGTGTGAGTAACTCCTCTTAGCTACAAAACCTCACGTTTAGTATAACTTATGAGAGGTTCACTCTGGGTATTCAGGATACAAAGTGCTGGCAACCTAATGCAGTTAACAAACGTGTCGCCAAGAGGGAAACTACTCGCTTGGCGACACAAAGCAGTCATCTCCTCTGTGAATAACTCAATGGAGGGTGCTGGGAAAAAGTCAGTAGGTGGCACCATAGTTGCTCTTGTTGCAAAGGCCAATATCTTCTGTAATTTGGAAAGTCCTTCTTATTCTGCAAAACAGAAAATGAAAACAATATGCTTTAAGGTATCTTTATATTATCTCATTTGGCCTAAATAAATTGCCAATGTGTCATGTCTGAGTTGTTTTCCTGAATGGACACAAAATGCAGACACGATGTCTAAGTTCATTGTGTTTATTTATAGTGAATGATTTGCAAATAAAGACAATTGAAACTTCAGAACGTTAGTGGTAGCAGGCAACTCCAAGCCGTCTGATCCTCAACCTCCCAGTTACAAAAGATACCCGTCAACACAATTGCTTCTTCCTTTCACTTTAGTAACTCATGCGTTTCATCTTTCAACAGTCTCAAGGAACTATGTAAAAATGTTATTACAACTGAGAGGATACTTAAGGAGCAATGGAAGCTGTGTAGTCACCGTTATACAAGTATGTTATGTAATATAAAAATTTCAGAAATGTGTTTATTGTAAACTAAATTGCCAATTACTTTCTGCATCTTGGAAAAAAAATCTCTCCAGAAGGTAACAACCATCTGCTCAGCAGCTCTTCTGTTGCTAGATGAGATAGATGAAAAGATCATCCACCTAAATCAACATCTTCCTCATTTTTGCCTATTTTATCTGAGAATTGTATACAGATCATCAAGTTGTGATCATAAGATATCCTTTGGAGACATGCAAGGCTTCCTTCTGCACAGCAGCGTGTTTTATACAGGGAGTGCAGAATTATTAGGCAAGTTGTATTTTTGAGGAATAATTTTATTATTGAACAACAACCATATTCTCAATGAACCCAAAAAACTCATTAATATCAAAGCTGAATGTTTTTGGAAGTAGTTTTTAGTTTGTTTTTAGTTTTAGCTATTTTAGGGGGATATCTGTGTGTGCAGGTGACTATTACCGTGCATAATTATTAGGCAACTTAACAAAAAACAAATATATACCCATTTCAATTATTTATTTTTACCAGTGACACCAATATAACATCTCCACATTCACAAATATACATTTCTGACATTCAAAAATAAAACAAATCAGCGACCAATATAGCCACCTTTCTTTGCAAGGACACTCAAAAGCCTGCCATCCATGGATTCTGTCAGTGTTTTGATCTGTTCACCATCGTTCCACCACTTGACCTCCGTCAGACTCTCAGCCAGGTTCCCCATAGCACTCCTTTTATTGTGGTTACATGAATATGCATAGGGTCATTAACATATAACATCTTACATAGGTATACATGTGAACAAAGAATACTGTGTGTGTGTGTGTGGGGGGGGGGTCAGAGTGTGGCCCCATAAACGACTTCCCTTAACCTGCTGGTCTGGAAAATCCAACAGTTCATCTATATGTAAAAAGGCGCTTAGACTAAAACTGACATAGCTACGTTAATCCTACCGTAAAGCAATAAAACAAGGTACGACCTCTTCCCATGCTCCCAGGGTGTAGGTGTGCATTCCAGAGTGGAATGCACACAAAGTTTGCAGACTATTAAGGATCAAACCTCTACCAATCTAAAACTAATTATAAAACTCTAAGCATATATAAGTAGATATTTCTAAGCATAAATGACAATCGACAATACAAAACCTAACAGAAGGTGTCTTCCAGAAACTGGCAGTAGGACTGGGAGTTGAACTTGACTCCATCCTCAACCCGAAAAGGCCCAACAAGCTCATCTTTGATGATACCAGCCCAAACCAGTACTCCACCTCCACCTTGCTGGCGTCTGAGTCGGACTGGAGCTCTCTGCCCTTTACCAATCCAGCCACGGGCCCATCCATCTGGCCCATCAAGACTCACTCTCATTTCATCAGTCCATAAAACCTTAGAAAAACCAGTCTTGAGATATTTCTTGGCCCAGTCTTGACGTTTCAGCTTGTGTGTCTTGTTCAGTGGTGGTCGTCTTTCAGCCTTTCTTACCTTGGCCATGTCCCTGAGTATTGCACACCTTGTGCTTTTGGGCACTCCAGTGATGTTGCAGCTCTGAAATATGGCCAAACTGGTGGCAAGTGGCATCTTGGCAGCTGCACGCTTGACTTTTCTCAGTTCATGGGCAGTTATTTTGCGCCTTGGTTTTTCCACACGCTTCCTGCGACCCTGTTGACTATTTTGAATGAAACGCTCGATTGTTCGATGATCACGCTTCAGAAGCTTTGCAATTTTGAGACTGCTGCATCCCTCTGCAAGATATCTCACTATTTTTGACTTTTCTGTGCCTGTCAAGTCCTTCTTTTGACCCATTTTGCCAAGGGAAAGGAAGTTGCCTAAAAATTATGCACACCTGATATAGGGTGTTGATGTCATTAGACCACACCCCTTCTCATTACAGAGATGCACATCACCTAATATGCTTAATTGGTAGTAGGCTTTCGAGCCTATACAGCTTGGAGTAAGACAACATGCATGAAGAGGATGATGTGGACAAAATACTCATTTGCCTAATAATTCTGCACTTCCTGTATTAAATTTGCACTGCTGTTTTTTTGCTAATTTTGCTCCAGCAGTATCTGTTGAACTTGCACTTTTTCTGCACTAAAACCTGAAAATAAAACACAAAATTAAATACATCAACCACGTAATCATGTTACAGAATTTGAGAAACCGGTCATGGATAACCAGTTAATGCAATTTATGTGTCATACTCATCACAGAGGTTTAAAGCCAAAGTTTTATGTTGATTTGACATTTCTGGAAAGCTATAATCAAACTCAAATTCTGTGGGTTTGCTGCTCACATGTGACTCTCCAAGCTCACAATAATAGCTTGATTAAAATGCTTATCATCTGAATAACTGCCAGAAAGAGATGCCATTAGAGTTAAATATGAAGAGTAATCTTCATCATTAACACACATGGTAGGGATGTAATCACTTCTTGCCATGGCTTGATCACAAATGCTGCTCCCATCACTTCCTTGCTTTGCTCTTCACCTTTTACCAACACTCCTGGCAATCCACTTGGTGCCAGTATCATTTTATTCATCACTGCTTGTGCCAGGGTCGTCACCTTTAACGTGACTTCTTCTGTTCAGTGTATCACAGACCTTAAAACGCTACTGGTGTATTTCATGTTTTAAATAATAATGATTTATATCTTTGGCTTCTTCATTTTGTAACACTCATTACACGAATACACACAGTATCAATAAACAATAGTATTTTGCTTGACATCCTCTGGAATGGGTTCAGCAAAGCTATCCTTGATGTGTTTCACGACAGTTTGATTGTCCCAGGTCTTCTGGAATTCTTCCCCATCTTGTTCCAGTAGTCCACTTCTAATCAGGGTGCCTTGGTTCCTCAACACCTGACGTGGACCTTGTTAATCCAGGTGACGTCCAAGCCAGTATGGCTTCTTATTTATTTTAACATATTTACAATATGATGTAACCATGACATACAGTCTATTACTTGAATTGTTATGGCAAGTGGATCAGACTCAGGCACAGACTAGAATCACAAGTTAAAAGTCCTTTTATTTACACAAAAACACCAGGTGCAGAACATAGGTGGGGGAAAGCCAGGGGTTCCAGTGGTCCACAGGAAAGATTCAAGGAAGAGAAGAGTTCAAGGTTTAAACTCTGTTTTAAATCACGTATGTGGAAAAAAGCTTTCTCTTCCCTTTTGTCTTCTGTGAAATCAGCAGTTCTGAAGCTTGGACTCAAGACATTGAAGGTTCCAGAGACACTAGATGGACTGACCCAGCCTGACCTGTGAACCTGCAAATTGGTTGCATGTTTTTCATTGTCCTCTCTGCTCATTTTTGCCATGTTAGATGGGGTTAACTCAGAAAGATTTACATTGTACTTTCACTGAATGCCCAGGGGATGCTGCTTTCCTGTTCTGTGATTGTAATCAACACAGTACATGGGGATAAGTGCATCTTCTGATCCAGTTGTGGTCATCCTTCCTCCGACCTCTCCTTACCAAAGATGAGAACAAAATCAGCATTAACTCAGAGTAGGTTAGTTAGATAAGTATAATTGAGTTTACTTGATCATTGTTTGTAGTTGAAGAGTCTGGGTGCTAAACTGGTCTGCATGCAGTCTACACCGTTCACCAACTGAACACACTTGGCACATCACGGAATGAATGTAGCTATAAATAAAAGAAAACAGATAGAATTAACAAAGTTGATTGTAACAAACTTTCTATTTGAGTAAAAATTATTATGAAGGGAGAAACTTCAGCACACAATGAAAAACCTGTTTGACTGCCACACGAATAGCTTTAGTTGCTAACTGCAATAGCATTTTAGTTGGCTGACAGCACTAGCACATTAACCCAGTTGTGCTTTCAAAATTCTGGGTTTAGGAATTAGCTTTAGCTGCATACTTTCAGTTTCATTTTATACCCACCCACCAGCAGTAAGGTCAAAATAAAACAACTAATTTGACTGTATGTACACAAACTGTTGGGATTTCTTAAATCTAATCTACAATTCACAATTTATATTCTATGTTTTGTGTTACTAATTGTGTCTTTGTTAAATTCAAATACAACCCTTTTCCTATGACTCATAAACACTAAGTGATGTACTCCTACAGAGTGCTTCCATTCATAGCCTGCAATGAGAATAAGAATTTTACTTATTAAGATCACAAAGACATTACAAATCAGACACTACCAGATACGCTAAACTAAGTTAAACTTGTAGAGAGTGTAGTGATATTAACTGTTAAAAGTGAAAGGATGCCAATGTTTCTAAAGTGTGATGCATTTTACTATTAATAACAAAAAACAAAAAATTATTTGTTGTACATTACAAATACATGTATTTTCCCGTGCACATGCTTAGTTGTTTCAATCTAAATGAAACTGGTCTCTGATAATAATTGTTTAACTCTCCCTTTGAATAGTGGAGGGTGGAGCATTTCATGATCTAAGTACAATGCACAGTCACACCTAAAAACAGTCTGCGCTGAGAGCAGTGACAAGTAACTACAACCACCATGGAAAGAAAAATGATTTGCTGGATAATACTGCTTGGACATTTTCATGCAGCACAGAGTAAGTATTTATTACAATGTGGGATTAATAATGAGCAAGAATAAATATTCAAAAGATAAAAAACACAGCTCTTTCAAATTGAACTGCGCTTTAGTTTCCTTTTTAGATACTGCTATCTTTTAAAAGATTATTTTACGTTCCATACAACAGCAGTTCCGACCACCACAAGTGCAATAACTATACCAACCACAATCAACATGACCTTTGCTACAAACATTATAGGAGAAAATATTTAACACTGTTATATACTAACAAAATGCATATTTACAGTACAAGAGAAACTTGTAGGCAAAGTGAGAATGATACAATAAATAATCATGTAAGGGTTGGAAAGTCAAACTGCTTAATAGTTATCTTCAAAACTGTATCAACAGTCATGACAACAGCACAAAGCACAAGTGGAGCATCAACCACCACAACTGCACCTCCAACAACAACTAATGCAGCTGCGACTACCACATCAGCAGCACCAACAATAGCTACAGCAACACCAAATAACGTGACCGCAGCACCAACCACCAAAACTGCAGTACCATTTATTACAACAACACCTCCGTCCATCACAACAGCAGCTCCAACCATCACAACTGCAGCTCCAACCACCACAACTGCTTTTTAACTTTATTGACAAACAACAGTATCAGCGCAACGGAGGCTAGACCGTCCCATTACACAAGCCTCGCACTTCCGGCCTTAGCGGTCTTTGAGTACGCGGCCCTTGAGGATCGTTGAGGCTGTGTACTTTAAGGCTGCAGACCCTGAATTGGGATACAGCCTCTGTGTTTCATGTAGTCTGTGTTGCGTCGTCTGTGTTCCTACCCTCCATGTCCATCTCCCGGTCAGTCTGTACATCATCGTCATGGTTTTCTGAGTCTCCTTAGTTTATCAGTATCTGTTTCCCAGTTTAGTTTAGGTTCAGTTTAGTCACGGTGTTTCTGCTTTGTGTTGAGACCTGTCATCAGCCACAATAAAGGCTCGCTTTCAGTTTAAGTTTACTCCGGTCTACTCTCTTGTGTTCGCAGCTGGGTCCACCACACACACCCCCACAAGGTCTGTCCCCTCAGATCGTGACACCTCCGACCACCACAACTGCAGCACCAACCAATACAACTGCAATAACACTCATTACAGCATCAACTTCAGTTATCACAACTTCAGCACCACCAACAAAAACAACAGCCACAGAAGGTGATTCCAATATATTTGAAAAAACTATAGAGAGCATATTTATATATTAATATACATATTAATTAGAAAATTACTAGCAGCAGCCAGTAGTACGCCTCAGCCTAGCAGATGCAACTATGACATTAATTTCAAAATCCTACATTTTCTTGTTCTCGCGTTAATGGATTGACAAGGTTTTTAGAAAACTTGACCTCTGAACTCTAACCTTGAGGTTGAGGTAACTGAGATTTATACTCATGAGACTTTTAGTAGACACACCTGTGGCAATTTGCATCTCCTACATCCTACGAAATGGACGGAGGCACATCCCATAGTGAGACATCTCAGGCATTTTACTCTGAGAACTGGGGTTACGTAGGTAACCTAAACTTTACATTTGTGTTAGCAATTGGTTGAATGAGGATTTTTAAAATGAAATTTTTACAAAAACATTTTTATCTTTAAGTTGTCCTATTGCCACTAGCAACAAGTTTGTTCTTGAAAATCAAAAGAAATATTCATCAGTTTCAGTTGCAAACTGAAAAATAACCATAAGTATGTGACAAAGGGAGACTAAATTGCATTTACAATATATTATATAGATAATTTGGCCACATGTTGTTGTAGTTTTTAAAGTGCAGGGCTCAAATACAAAGGCAAACCTCAAATTGATAGAAGTTTTCACTCGTAGATTTTGTTGTCTTTTCATATGTGAAAAGGGTTACATATCAATTAAAAGTTCCACAATTATATGTTCTTTTATTCACTCCTAATTGTAGTGTTTTAAATCCTAAAGCCCTGCAAGCACTAGCACATATGAAGATGAGGATAACTTCCTATGGAGAGGTCAGCAATGCAACAATCATTAAACTTCTTGAAAAGGTATAACTATATAGAATTATCTCTTATTTACAATGAGTTTGGTTTCTGGATTCTTTAAACTTACTTTTAAGATAAAAATTATTTGTATTTTCTTTCTCTTCAGTTTTTTAGCAACCAGATCCTGCATGGAACAGCCCACAGTCTCTCTGTGACAAACATTCAACAAGTGAGAGTTGGCCCATAAATGCCTTGCATGGATCAAAGTCCATATGAAGACATAACATGTTTAGCTGCATGTTCCATAGCACGTTTAGCTGACCTTTCTTACTAAATTGTTGGCTGTCTGAGTGGAGTCCAAAGAACAATGTGGGCTTTATAGATGCTTGGTAAACTTTCTGGGGGAAAATGGGTCTTGTTAAAAGAGATGGTATCCATCTCACTTTGCATGGAGCAGCTCTCATTTCTATAAATCTGGCAAAATTTAATAAACCCTCAAAACGTGACTATCCAGAGTTGGGACCAGAAAACAGAGTTGCAGTCTTACACACCTCATTGCAGCTTCTCTCCTCCCATTATTCCCCCAAAACCATAGCCTCTTAGAAACTATGCCAGCTCCCAAATAGACAAAAATAAAGTAAAAATCTGCAAAAAATGACTTAAACATAAAAGAATCACAAAGAAAGAACATCACAGTATCCACATCTGCACCAAATAGTAAAACAGCAAAATGTAGATTATTAAACTTTAGGTCTCTGTCTTATAAGTCCCAGTTAGTACATGAATTAATAATTCAACAAACTGCTTTACTCTACAGGAAACCTACAAATACCTGATAACAGCAGGATAATTATATTAGTTTAAATGAATCAACACCTCAAAATACAAAATCCCCGAAGTACAAGACGAGGGTGTGTGTGCTAACAATCGTCTCACTAATCTAGAAGATCATCATTTACCTTGGAAAAATAGTTTGCTGCTTTATTAAAATAAGGCCTTTGGTGAAGCTAGAACATCTTACTATTTATTCATGAATTTCTTCACAAATAAAATTTTAACTATTAGAGCAACAATTACTCATAAACAGGCGTAACATTATGTTCAGCTACTTTCAGTAACATTAATATTCCAACTGATATTTCTGACTTACTAATTACTTCCTCCAAACCATCAACGTGTCTTTTAGACCCCATTCCTACAAAACTGCACAAAGAAGTCCTGCCATTAATTAATGCTTCAGTTGTAAATGTTATCAACCTATCTCTAATAATCGGCTATGTACCACAGGCCTTCAAGCTGGCTGTAGTTAAACCTTTACTAAAGCCATCTCTACACCCAGTGGTCTTAGCTAATTATAGGCCAGTCTCCAACATTCCTTTCATATCAAAAATGTGGACTCATCTCATCTCTGTGTTTATCCTGCTAGACCTCAGTGCAGCGTTCGATACTGTTGACCATTATATTATACTATTAGAATGATTAGAACATGCTTTAGTTATTACAGGTACTGCACTGCAGTGATTTGAATCGTATCTATCCTAGAGATTCCAATTTGTTCATGTAAATGGAGAGTCCTCTTCACACTCTAAGGCTTATTATGATGTTCCACTGAAAAGCCATCAGCTGATCCAAAATGCTGCAGCTACAGTACTGTCAGAGACTAGAAAGAGAAAGCATATTTCTCCCATACTGGTTTCCCTTCATTAGCTCAATCCAGAATCGCATTTAAAATACTGGTCCTCACATACAAGGTCTTTAATAATCAGGGCCATCTTATCTTAATGTCTTTATAGTAGCTACCGTATCACTCCATTACAATACTCTCAGACTGCTGGCTTAATTATGGTTTGCAGAGTATAAAAGTAGAATGGGAGGCAGAGCCTTCAGTTTGGATTCGGGAGACAGACACCCTCTCTGCTTCTAAGATTAGGCTTAAAACTTTCCTTTTTGAGTAAGCATACAGTTAGGACTCAATCAGGTGACCCTTAGTTATGCTGCAATAGCCCGAGGCTACTTGGGGATTCCCATGATGCATTGAGTGTTTCTTTTTCAGTCACCTTTTCTTTTGTTTCTTTTTTCTTTTTGTTGCCTGTCCCGTTTGGCTCTTTTGCCATCAGAATTATTGTCTAAAGGCGAAGAAAGATGCCCAACGGATTTACTTTACCAAATGGATCATCCCAGCCTTGCCATAATGGTCTATTTGATTCACCTTTTATTTTTTATTGTATTTTATTTTCACTTGCTAAATACGGGACAGACTTGACTGGGGAAAAGAAAGGGGAGAAAGAAAGAGGGAAAGAAAAACAGCGGAGAAGAGGGACGGGGATAAGGGGCAAAAAACAAAAACCAACAAAATAAGCAGACAAAAAATACATATATCAATCACCTGGATCACCTGTTGAGAAAGAAAAAAAGAGAAAACAAGCAGAAGAAAAAGAGAGCAATATAATAAACAACATCACGATGATCTATGGAAATATAACAGTAAATACTAAATATTAAACATTCAGTCACCTTTTCCACTCACATTTTTTGTTTAGTAACATATGTGTTCATACACCTCTCTGCATTTTATTATTAGTTATTACCTTTACCTTACCTAACAATTTAAAACGCTTTGAGACATCTTTTGTTGTGATTTTTTGCTAAATAAATAAAATAAATACATAAATAAAATGTGCTTTTTGGTTTGGTTTTGGATCTAAGACCAGGAAATTAGATCTGTCACAGATTTGTAAAAAGGTGTTTTTGGTTCTTCAGCTCGAGAAAAGCATGCTTCTTGCTCCCTCTTCTTTTTGTATAAACATGGAAATCACAGTGAGTGAAGTGTACCAACTGCATGAATATTGTCCCTCAAATTGGGGAAAACAATTGTCTGTAAGGTATCACTGACAAAACCTGTTATTATGAGTGATTCTGTTGTACTCATTAGCAAGACATTACTTTAAAGTACATGTATAACTAAAATTTGGATGAGGTCCAACACACTGTGTGTGCAGAAGAACTTGGAGGAAGTTTCTGTCATGATTGTTTAAACATCCTTTTTCAAACTTGCCTATCTTGCTATTCAAATATCAATTACATATTTATGTTGGGAAAACAGCTCCCTCTGCAGCTGGATCCTTAGCTTCCTGTCTGACAGACGCCAGGTGGTCAGACTGGGCAGCATCACCTCATCCCCCATCACACTGAACACTGGTGCTCCACAGGGGTGTGTACTGAGCCCTCTCCTGTACTCACTCTACACCTACGACTGCACAGCCACTAACAGCTCCAACATCATTGTGAAGTTTGCGGACGACACTACAGTGGTGGGTCTTATCACCAACGGTGATGAGACGGCTTACAGGGAGGAGGTCAGCGCCCTGACCCACTGGTGTCAAGACAACCATCTCACCCTCAACGTCGCAAAGACAAAGGAGTTGATAGTGGACTTCCGGAGGTGCAGAGAAGTACACACCCCCATCACCATCAACGGCGCTGCTGTGGAGAGAGTGAGCAGCTTCCGGTTCCTTGGAATACATCTGGCTGAGGATCTTACGTGGTCAGTACACACAAACAAAACAGTGAAGAAGGCGCAGCAGCGCCTCTTCTTTCTCAGGAGACTGAAAAGATTCGGCATGAGCCCCCGCATCCTCAGGACCTTCTATCACTGTGCCATTGAGAGCATCCTCACTGGATGCATCACCACCTGGTATGGCAACAGCACCGCCTACAACTGCAAAGCTCTCCAGAGAGTAGTGCGGTGCTCTGAACGGATAATTGGAGGTGAGCTTCCCTCCCTCCAAGACATCTACAGGAAGCGCTGCCTGAGGAAAGCGGGGAGGATCATCAAGGACTCCAGTCACCCCAGCCATAAACTGTTCAGACTGCTTCCATCAGGAAGGAGGTTCTGCAGCATCCGGTCCCGTACCAGCAGACTGAGAGACAGCTTCTTCCACCAGGCCATCAGACTGCTGAACACGTCATAGACACCTCAGCTTCACTACTGGAACTTTAACATTATGCACTCCACACTGTATATAAATGCCACTTGTTTTGCACATATTCAACTCTGTATATTTTATATATTTTATTATTATTATTATTATTATTTTATTTTTATTTTTTTACTATTTAATTTGTAAAAATGTGTATACACACACACACACACACACACACACACACACACACACACACACACACACACACACACGTAGGAAAATATTTAGTATACACATCCAGAAATGCATATACTATTATATATTGTACATATATTTATTAGTTTCAGGTTGGCCATTCTTGTATTTTGCTCGTTTGTGTTGTTGTGTTTGCACATCTCTGTTGCTTGTGGGGCTCGCACACAAGAATTTCACTCGCATGTGCTGTGCCAGTGTGCCTGCACATGTGATGTGACAATAAAAAGTGATTTGATTTGATTTGATTTGTTGTTCTTCTTGTTTTATAGCTATAAGCCTATGCAATGTATATATTTTCTATTTAACCAAATTACTTTTATTCCTAATAATTTATGGAAGAAGATTTTATGGTTTAGTGTAAGTAACCCAAAACTGTCTTTAACATGTTCCCAAGTAATGTTTTACTGTAATCACATTACACTTTTCAGTAACATGGTCATACAATGTGTTACTGTGCTAAATTCAATAATCACAGTTACAATTGTGCCATTATTTGTGCTGCAAAGGTTCTTCCATTGTCTGCTTGAAGGACATATAAATAGAAAGCATCAAACATGGCTTTTTCTTCCTGTGCACTTGCACTGCCGTCACCTGATGTCAGTTAATGTGGCTGAAGGTATAATGAGATGACAGCCACTGACATCTCCTCAAAGAGAGTAAGCCACAGAAGGTCATTTTTAGGAAAGATGCCTGTTCACAGAGTGCTGTATCAAAGAATATGGAACCTTGACATCAACAATGGCTGCAGTCTGGAGAGGATTGTCAAGAAAAATCCATTCAAGAAGTGGATCTGAGGCCCACCCATGTCAGTGCCACTGAACATAGATGCCACCAGGAAAGGACCTACAACTGTCACAATCCTAAGACCAAGCAACTCCTGAACCAGAGACAACACCTCAGCCCACATAAAAAATTAATATTCTGCAGAAAAATGTTCTCTCTAAGTGTTAAATGGATTAAGGTCGAGCTCATTTTAATACTTTCTATTCTGTTTAATTGGAGTAATATCTGTGTCCCTGAAATCACCTCATATCAGTTCAGTTGGCCTAGATTTATTTAGTTAAATTTATAGAGCAGCTGATTTAAAGTTTCAAGTTTTATTGTCATGTACAGATAAACAGTGTAGCCACATTTTAATTCTTTGGCTCGTGCTCCTCAGTTTTACATGAGCATACTGAAAGTGTGAAGTTATATTAAGAAGAAAATAGCAGAGAAAAAAGAGAAAAATAAATAAATATTTAGAGAATTTAAGACAAGTTGTGCAAGACGTGTGCAATGAGCACTTAAGTGGCATCTGTTGAGTGAGTCCTGTAATTGTAATGAGTGTGTAATAGTGTGTATGGAATGTCAGCAATTCAAAAGCCTGATGGCTTGTGGGTAAAAACTGTCTCTGTGTCTGGTAGTGCAGGGTTTAATGCTCCTGAACTGCCTGCCGGATGGCAGGAGTGTGAAAAGTCTGTGGCTGGGATCAAAGAGGATCCGCTGCGTCTTTCTCACACAGTGCTGTCTGTAGAGATCCTGCATGGCTGGTAGTTCGGTCCTGGTGACGCGCTGTGCTGATCTCCCCACCCTCTGAAGAGCTTTGCGGTCCAGAACATTACAGCTGCTGTACCAGGTGGTAATGCAGCCAGTCAGAATACTCTCAATGGTGCATCGATAGAAGTTTCAAAATGGGACTGGAACTCAAAACACAGCTTTATTGCTGGCAAAACTTTTTCACAAAAGCAAAACTCAGAACAGAGGTGCTGGAAGACTGGACATAACAAACACACAGCATGTTGAGGATACAACACAACAGAGGGTAAAGGCAAACACAGGGCTTATATACACAGGGGAGTAATCAGGGAATGGGAAACAGGAGGGAGACACAGCTGGGAGAGATTAGGACTAACGAGACAGGGGCAGGTAAAACTGAATACACTGACATAGGACTAGGACTATCAAAATAAAACAGGAAATAAGAAACAAATCACAAAAATGCAAACTCGACACTGAGAGACAGACAGAAAGAATATAACACATAAAACAGAGAAGACAGTGACTTAACGTAAAGAGAACAAAACCAAGAATAACCCTTAATACAAAATCAAACCAGCACAACTCAAACCCCAAACAAATCATAATTTAGAAAAACACCAAAACAGAAACAGAAAAAGCTGGGTCAAGATGAGCCAGAACCGTGACAGCCAGATGGAAATGAAGGAATATAGTGTATAATCTGAGTTTGTTGTGAACTACATGTTTGAAAAACTGTTTGGCGACTTCACTAAGTGGCTTTCTGTTAAAGGCTTTTTACTAGGTACCATGACTTTTAAGCAGTGTTGGGACTGACGCGTTATTAAGTACAGTAACTACGTTATTATTATGGTAACGATCACGGTAACTAGTTATTATGCGAAAACCAGGAACGCGTTACTCGTTACTGGGATTTACATTGTTATTCGTTACTTTGTGTGGTGGTTATCGTGGAGCTTCCACAGATTCAATAACATTAGCAAGTGGTGGAGGCCAGCAGGTGGATGAGGGAAAGGGGAGGCAGGAGGGGGAGAGACCCGAGGCGGCCGCAGGTCCAAGTGTCAGGTGAACTGAACTTCAGGTAATAAGTTATGACCTGCAGTCTATCTGGGTCAGTTATAAACCAAGTTTAGGTGGAGTTTATTTTCGTTGTTCTGACTTTTTCGTACTGCGTACTAGCTAGCATAACGGAGTTTCTATACAGTTGGGTGGGTGCTATGTTACTGATGTTGAACTTTATTTTGTTCATAAGGTTAATTATTAGTGTTGCCAACCGTCCCGTAAAAAACGGAATCGTCTCGTATTCAAAGAAAATATTTCGCGTTTCGTATTGAGGTGAAAAGGAACACAGTTTGTTCAGCTACAATGAAAAAGACACAAAGCTGGAGTTATTCTGTGTTCACGCTGCACAGCTGCCTCTTCTCCTCTCATTCTCTCCTCCTCTCTCTCCTGTTTCTACTTCAATCATTAAACTGATCAATGATCAGCTGATCGGCCTTTCTCTCTTGTTTGTTTATCGCCCACTTTGCGCCAGAAAGAGGAAACCAGTCGCGCTAAACAACAGCAGCATGTTTAAGCTTGATCAGCTGTTGTTAGAATTTATTTAATATTAATTTCTAGTATCAGCTGATGTTTGCTGGAGCCACAGCTGTAAACCTGCTGGTCTTGATGTCGGTTTGGATATGTGGTGAGAGGGAAACATGAAGATGAAACCAGGAGACGTCCTTACTGAATCATCAGAGCTGAACAGTTGATGGAGAAACAGGTTTACCTTTTAGGTGACATGAATGAGTTGAAGGGAAGTTATGAACTGTTTCTGAGAGACAAATAACACTAGGATCCTTTTCTAAGTAGCTGACAGCTGGTAACTGTGCAGGGGTGGATCTAGGAAAGTTTTGCCAGGGGGCAGGTAGGGCATTAACAGGGAAAGGTGGGGCACAAAGACATACTTTTCTTTCTTATTCTCATTTAAAATATCTAGCTTTTATTAAATAATTATCTAAATCTTACAACCAAAGTTTTTATCTGACGTAAAATGTATAGAAATCATACATATACCAACAAGACTGTGTACATATGGAAAAGATATATATAAATCTTATAAAGTTTGTATCTGTCTTGTGTGAAACTTGTATGAAAAGCATACAAGAGTAAAAACAGATATAAGATCCCTTGGAAAAATTATATAATGAAACTTGTATGTTTTGGATACTTACTAAAACAATATATCCCCTCGACTACAATTCGGACCTTTCCCAATCAAAAACCTTGGGTTGACTCTACTGTCAGGAGAGCTCTCAAAGCACGGACCACGGCCTACAATATGGGGCTCACATCGGGCGATATGACCAACTATAAAGCAGCTTCTTATGGTTTAAGGAAGACTGTGAAAGCGGCTAAAAGGCGTTACAAGGACAAGGTGGAGTCGCATTTCCAATGTGGCGACTCCCGACGTATATGGGACGGGCTACGAACAATCACAGATTATAAACCCAGCACTGTGAGATGTACGAAACCGGAATTAGCTGACGAACTCAATGCTTTTTTTGCGCGTTTTGAGGCGCCTCAGTTTCAATCTCAGAGCCCTGCACCCGCCCCCGCTGCTGAACCAGCACCACTGATACTCTCTGAGCATGATGTGAGGAAAGCTCTGAGGGCAACCAACTGCAGGAAGGCAGCGGGACCAGATAGCATACCGGGACGTGTGCTAAGAGTATGTGCAGATCAGCTAACTACAGTTTTCACTAACATCTTCAATGCCTCCCTGGCCCAGCAGGTAGTCCCCACCTGCTTTAAAACATCAGTGATTGTTCCGATCCCTAAGAACACCCGCCCAGCCAGCCTAAATGATTATCGCCCAGTGGCCCTAACATCTGTAGTGATGAAATGTTTTGAGAGGCTCATGAAACCCTTTATTAGTTCTTTCCTCCCTCCCGACTTGGACTCATTGCAGTTTGCATACCGGACAAATAGATCCACTGGAGATGCTGTAGCACAGGTCCTGCACACCACACTGAGCCATCTAGATGAGGGACGTGGGAACTATGTGAGAATGCTGTTTATAGACTACAGCTCAGCGTTCAACACCATAGCGCCCCACATCCTTACGGATAAGCTCTGGGATCTGGGATTCAGCACATCCTTGTGCAGGTGGATTCACAGCTTTTTGACTGCGAGACCACAGTCGGTGAGAATAGGGGATGTGTACTCTCATACCCTTTCACTGAACATAGGGGCCCCCCAGGGATGTGTGCTTAGCCCTCTTCTTTATTCCCTCTACACCGCGGACTGCACGGCCAGATACCCCACTAACTCCATTGTGAAGTTCGCTGACGACACAGTGGTGGTAGGACTCATCTCCGGGAATGACGAGAGGGCCTACCGAAGCGAGGTGGACGGATTAGCAAAGTGGTGTGTGGCAAACCACCTCTCCATGAATATCAGCAAAACAAAGGAGATGGTGATTGATTTTAGGAGACAGAGAGGCAAGAAAACTCACACCCCAATTCAGATCAATGGAAACCCTGTGGAGAAAGTCTCTAATTTTAAATACCTCGGTGTTTATATCAACGAGGACCTTATTTGGAACACACATACGGACTTCCTCATCAGCAAAGGCAGACAGCGCCTCTATCATCTGAGGCGTTTAAAGAGGTTTAAGATCTCCAAGAACATCCAGAGGAGATTCTACACCGGGGTCATTGAGAGCATCCTGTGTAATAACATCACGGTGTGGTACGGGAACTGCACAGTACAGCAACAGAAAGCCCTGCAGAGGGTCGTGCGCACAGCTGAACGCACTATGGGAACATCTTTACCAACACTGCAGGACATCTACACTGAAAGGTGCAGATCCCGGGCCATCAGGATCACTAACGACTCCAGCCATCCCGCTTACAAACTGTTCAGGCCACTGAGGTCAGGGAAACGCCTCTGTAGCCTGAAAACAAGAACTGAAAGGTTCAGGAGGAGTTTTTACCCACAAACAGTGAGACTCCTCAATCAAAACACAAATCGGACAACATGATGGACAATTCCATACACAGTATATAATTTTCCTTTGAGTTTTATCCTTATTTTTATTTGTATTTTATCATATACATCTGTATTTATGTAAATACGTACACTATAGCTCTTAACTATTACAGCGTAATATTTTGCACGATATTATACATTTTTATACTTTTATATAGATATTTTTTATTATAAGTTTAGTAAGATGCACAGTCGGGGGGGGAGTACTTTTTAGCCGGAAAAAACATTTCACTGTGTGTTGTACTAGTTATAACTACATGTGACAAATAAATAAAGAATTGAATTGAATTGAATATATGAAAGTAATGAGAAAGTGGCCACTTTCATGAGTAAATCATATAAGTTTTTACTATTTCTTTTCCATATGGGCACTGTCACAACAGCATTTGTTTTCATTCAAAGGCTTTATGGCTTTAATACCTGGTGGGCCGGTCTGTAGTCAAAATGCCCGATTTTCTGTCCCAGTCCAGCCCTGCAGGTTAATACTGGCAGTGTCACCATGCCAGCTGACTGTATTTCATCATCAGCCAGTGTTGTTCTTTATCAATATTACCAAAGTTTACCATAAGTCAGCATAGAAAGTATTTACTTGCTTTCAGGTTTTATTCAAATGTTAGTCTTTTCAGTTGTTTCCCCACTTTTTTCCTGTTTCAAAATCAAACACCAGTTTGTGAGAAGATTATCTTCTTTTTTTAACAGGCAGATAAAGTTTTACATTGGAACTGACTAATTTGTCAATTGTTTGTTACAAATGTTCGTATTTTAATATTCAAAAATGCTTTTGCCCAAAACATATGTGCACTATATGTCAGTAAAAATACTATGCAAATATTGCTGTCCTTGAATGCTGAGAAAACACTGACAAAGCACTGATTGTATCTCTTGTACTTTATCAACGCAGTATCTAAAAACTTTGCACCGTAATGGTTAAAATCTCATTCTAATAAGAGTTAAAAGCGCATTCGGTTATTAGGTTTATAGGATTATTGAATTGTGGTTAACGGTTGGTAGAATATTTTTTAAACATTATCTGCCAATTACATCTGCCACCCTTCTCCAAATCTGTGCCCCTACCTGGCCCCCCCAACAAAGATTTTCTAGACACGCCACTGCTGGTGAGAGGGAAACATGAAGATGAAACCAGGAGATGTCCTTACTGAATCATCAGAGCTGAACAGGTGATGGAGAAACAGGTTTACCTTTTAGGTGACATGAATGAGTTGAAGGGAAGTTATGAACTGTTTCTGAGAGACAAATAACCCCAGGATCCTTTTTTAGGTAGCTGACAGCTGGTAACTGTGCAGGGGCGGGTCTAGCAAAGTGTTGCCAGGGGGCAGGTAGGTCATTAACAGGGAAAGGGGGGCACAAAGAAATACTTTTCTTTCTTATTCTCATTTAAAATGTCTAGCTTTTAAAAAATAATTATCTGAATCTTACAACAAACGATTGATAGATTGATGCATATATACCATCAAAACAGTGTACATCACTGTCACAACAGTGTTTATTTTCATTCAAAGGCTTTATGATTTTTCCTATAATGGTGGGCCAGTCTCTAGTCAAAATGCCCAGGACGATTTTTCGTCCCAGTCCAGCCCTGTATGCAGCTCATCTGCAGTCTGGTGTTGCCTACATCTTCCTATTCAAAAGGCAGAATTTCCGAGTTCTGAGTACAATCGAAAACACCACGACTGCAGTTTTTGTGTTGGATGTAAAAGGCACACATGACGCTGTGACGTAGGCTAGAATCATGGCAGCAGTCAATGACGGTCCAGGCATGGGATTTCTCTCGTGAAAATATGCACATTATCTTTTCCTTTCTATTGGTAGGTGGCACAGTGCACTTGTGGCAAGTAAGCAAGCTAGAAGACTGGCAAAGTTATGGAAGAAACACATTAACAAGAGAATTCTGAGTAAAACCAAAGTTACTTTCCCTAGTAACTAGTTACGTTGAAAGTAACGAGTAACTTGAAGTAACTGAGTTACTTTTGAGAGAAGTAACTAGTAATGTAACTAAGTTACTATTTTAAAGTAACTAACCCAACACTGTTGGTACCATAACGAGCGGCCCAACCTGTTCTATAGCCCCAACTACTGCAGCACCAACCACAACTACTGCAGCACCAACCACAACTACCGCAGCACCAACCACAACTACTGCAGGACCAACCACAACTACTGCAGCACCAACCACAACAACTGCAGCACCAACCACAACTACTGCAGGACCAACCACAACAACTGCAGCACCAACCACAACTACTGCAGCACCAACCACAACAACTGCAGCACCAACCACAACTACCGCAGCACCAACCACAACTACTGCAGCACCAACCACAACTACTGCAGGACCAACCACAACAACTGCAGCACCAACCACAACTACCGCAGCACCAACCACAACTACTGCAGGACCAACCACAACAACTGCAGCACCAACCACAACTACCGCAGCACCAACCACAACAACTGCAGGACCAACCACAACAACTGCAGCACCAACCACAACTACCGCAGCACCAACCACAACTACTGCAGCACCAACCACAACTACTGCAGCACCAACCACAACAACTGCAGCACCAACCACAACTACTGCAGCACCAACCACAACTACTGCAGGACCAACCACAACAACTGCAGCACCAACCACAACAACTGCAGCACCAACCACAACTACTGCAGCACCAACCACAACAACTGCAGCACCAATCACAACTACTGCAGCACCAACCACAACAACAGCAGTTCCAACCGCTATAACAACAACAACAACCACAGAAGGTGATTACAAATTATTTGAAAAACATATAGCTAATGATTAACTACAGAGACTTAAAAAGATGCCTTAAATCTGAATAGATTCTTCGGTGGGTCAACACAAGTAAATCTAAAATTCACCCGGAGTCAGAAATCTTTTAAATAGTAGAAACTGGTGCTGCAGCTGACTGTGTAAAATAAAAATGAATAAAAGATTCTGTCATGGGTGTTGTTTAATCCAAAATTACACCAATTACTTTGCTTTTTCTTATATTTATCGACCCCCTGTGTATTCCTTAGAAGCAGTTTGCACTACTATGCAGTCATTATTCACACACCTCGTCTCACTTGGGGGCATTTCTCAGCCAGATATGGCTAGCTAGTCCAACTGTCCACTGGCAGGAGTGTTTAGCTAAGCTCTGTTGTCGGACACTACATGCTTTTTCTCATCTGAGCCTGAGTCTTCATCATAGATTGATGCATTGTACCATTAACCCTCCAGTAAGGTTTTTTTATTTGTACAGTTTAGGAGTTCATGTAGCACTTCCCTGTGGTCACTCCGGCAACCAAACTGACCTGTTGGGAACAGTTCTGCCCTCTGTTCCTCTTTCACCTCTTGTCCCAATGTGCTGCTCCAGTAGGGGAGGAGTAAACCAATGATGATCTCAGGCTGTGTTTCTCAGCCTCCCCTGGCACTGTCACCTGAACACAATGCACCACCTCCTCTGTAGCTGACCCACAAACCGCATACTCCTACTGCTTGACTAGCGAAGGCAAAGGGCCATTCCAACCTGATCTGAAAAAAGCAGCAGTGGTCCTCTGGAACAAGCCAAAGTTGGCCCCTCACTGCCACCAGAAGGCTCAGCGCCTCTCCAAATAGAAGTAGCAGCCGCATATAAAAATATTGGAGAGCTCAAATGCAAACTTCTGTAGTTTTGAAAGACATGTAACACTTTTCACATGGAAGACTAACAACAAAATTCAGTTTTAAAATCTTATGCTCTTTTATTCACTTCTGATTGTAATGTTTTTAAAATCTAAAGCCCTGCAAGCACTAGCCCACATAGAGATGAGGATAACTACCTATGGAGAGGTCATCAATGCAACCATCATCAAAGTTCTTGAAAAGGTATGCCTATATAAAATTATATCTCATTTAAAATAAGTTTGCTTTGTGGATTCTTTAAACTTACTTTGAATAATAAGAAAGTGAGATAAACATTTAGATGTTTAGTCTTTGTGTTTTCTCTCTGTTTAGTTTTTTAGGAACCAGATCATGAATGGAACAGCCCACAGTCTCTCTGTGACAAACATTCAACGAAAGAGAGTTGGCCCATAAAAGCTCCACGTGGACAGAAGTCAAAAGTGTCTGAATGAAGACAACAATTCAAGGATGTCTTTGTTTTAACATAATGTGAAGCAGCAGTATGCCTCAGCTGTTTTATCAAATCTTGAAACAAGACAGTTGTAGACACCGGCTGTTTCCACAAGCCATCAGATTTACAAGTCAAGACAGTAATTTCTGAATGAAAAGAAATAACAAACAGTTTTGTAATTACAGACTTTTGGTTGTATTTTACATAAATGTGAGAACTGGAAATGTGCTTTGATCTGTCAGAGATTTGTAAGAGGCGTTTTTTTTTTCAGTTCTCCAGCTTGAGAAGCAGAGGTCCCTCTGACAACCCTGGTAACCAGAAAACGTTAAAGTTGGCTTCTTGCTTCCTCCTCCTTTCTATATTAAAAATAAGTAAAATTACAGTGAGTGAAGCATGCCAAGTGAACGAATACTGAACCTCAAAATGGGAAAATCAATTGTCTGTTAGGTATTACTGTTATTGTGACTGATTCTGTTATACTCAAGGTCACCTTTCCAGTTCATTGGCAAGAAAGAATTTGAAATCACCCCTTGTTTGCTGAAGGTTGTGTATTTTTACTTTAAAGTATAAATAAAATTTGGAGGAAGTCCAAAACATTGTGTGTGCAGAAGAAGTCTCAGGAAGCGTCTCTTGCTATTGAAATGTCAGGTAGATATTAACTATAAGTCTCATGGGACCACCACTCTACCTACTGAGCTATCCCTGCCCCCAAAACTAAATACCAAACGAAATTTGTTTCTAAATATTTTTGCACTTTGTGGTGTAATATATACTGTATAATATAATGTATAATGCACTTTTGTATAACAATTTTGGGATTATAGTAGCAACATTCACTAAAAATGTCCTCTTCAACATGTCATTTGGGCCACTGTGGCCAGCCCACCTGGGCCCGACTGGGCAAGCCTCACATGTGCTTTTATTTGAGCCACCAAGTGGCTACTTTCGGCTACTTTCTTTTTCACATGGGATCACACCACAGTTGATGTGGTGACACCAAATGCCCTTCTTCACACAACCCACGATAGATTTATGTTTTATGGGGCGATCGTGGCTCAAGAGATGGGAGTTCGCCTTGTAATCGGAAGGTTGCCGGTTCGAGCCCCGGCTTGGACAGTCTCGGTCGTTGTGTCCTTGGGCAAGACACTTCACCCGTTGCCTACTGGTGGTGGTCAGAGGGCCCGGTGGCACCAGTGTCCGGCAGCCTCGCCTCTGTCAGTGCGCCCCAGGGTGGCTGTGGCTACAATGTAGCTTGCCATCACCAGTGTGTAACTGTGTGTGGAGTCATGTGTGGAGGTATTTCACCTCCACAAACACCCAAGACATGGTTTGCGATACATGTGGCAAGACAGTGAGGTGTTGTGGCAACACCACTAACCTCGTCAAAAACCTCAGAGTAAGTCATATCACAGAATATGACGAGCGTATGTTGAGGCGAACTGAAGAGGAGGAGAGGGACAGGTGCTGCTAGGGGGAGAGAGACGTCTCTTGCAGAGTCCTTCAGTGCGGCAGGCAACATGCTTCAACTTCAGGAGTTTTTATTCTATATGATTATTCTGCATTATTAAGCAATAAGAACAAGTCGTCTGATGTCCTGTAATCATTATGAAGCTATATTATTATATTATTATGACAATTACATAATACAATTATATATTGTATTATTTTGGTATCGATCTGATACCAAGTAAATACAGGAACAGTAATGACGATGCCAATACTTTTATGTAATAAATTTATGTAGGGAAGAGCCGTGTATCATGACTCATGAGATTAATTATTAATTTACAAATTTCTAACACAATAACTAAATCATTGTTAATTAAACAAAACACACCTTTCAGCTTTTCGCGTAATTTGAAACTGGCTTTTTTGAAGACCTGGAAAGTAAATGTGTCTGTCTCTGAAGCTCTTTTGGTCAGCTCCTGTTCTTTTAATATGTTATACGCTATAAATAACATTGATGTGACAGTCAACACAAAAAGCTGACAAAAAGATTTTTCATTGTGCATGTTTGAGGTTCAAAAAAGTGATTCAACACAATTCAATATTGAACGTAGAAGAGAGAAACAAAGTATCAACCCTATTGTGCTAGTATAATGTCGATATCATTGATATTTGGATCGATTTGCTCAGCTTAAGCCAGGGCTCAAAGTCCAGTAAAGTGTCGGAATTGTAGATCAGAATTAATAATCACAAAATATATTAATAAATAAATGCAAAATACTAAAACACACTAGAAGTGACAACATGTTACAAGCATACATAAAATAATATTTACAATAACTATAATTGTTGGTCCATAAAACCTCATGTGCACAGAAGACTAAAGTAAAAGTATGAAAGCAACAATTCATGAGTGTGTTGGTGGATTTGTTTTAGCAAATGCGGAGCACCCGCTCACTTTATCACATCATGACATATATGTTTCATGTTGTGGCAATACAAGACATCAGCTGTGTTGCAGGGATCACAAAGTAACATCCACAACACACCAGATTGGTAGACTTAGTTTCCAAGTGTAAGAAAGTATTCCGACTACACAGAACATTAGATGATCTGATAAGTTTTATGATCATTTTGTGAAATTAACTTATGTTGGCTTATTATGGTTGTTTGTCATTTAAGTGTCAGCTTGCACAGTACATCAAGGATATTAAACCAGACAATCTGATCAAAGACCATTTGAAAGAGGTGTCATTACAGTTTTTTACAGTCGCTAACAAGCGTTTGTCCAAACAGTTGTCACATTTGCAAAACTCTAAACACAATTAGCACAGGATCGGTCTGTTGTGGCCATACCATTCACACATTTCATGTCGTGTTCACCCAATATGCAGTCAGTGAACACATTTCCACAATGCTTACATTTTCTTAACAGACAAGTTATACCTCCCAACAAAACTATGGACTGTTCTTGTAGTATCTACGAATGTTAACACACAACATCCCACAATAGCAAAAACAATATTCCAAACCTTAGATACAGTATAAAAGCCTCTGCTTCTGCAATGATATCAGTACAAAAACAATATCAATATCAAAAATATATCTCAGCTGATAATAAACAAACAACTGAATAATTGAGACACAGCTTATTTATGTTGGGTAAATTGGGCCAACCACACCTTCTTCCATTCTGGCTTAGACTCAGTGGGGTTTATAAGGCAAGACCTTGAGGAGTGATGTTTTTGGAAACAAAAAAAAGACAAACACTGTAATGTCTGGTCGAGGAAGAGTAAGAGCAAGGGGCCCAGGGAGAAGAGCAGGCCCAAGGAGAGGGCAAGGTAGAGGTGTAAGAATGCGTGGTGGTGGCATTCCAAGGGCTGCAAGAACAGTAGTCAGTGATGAAATCCGTGCCACTATCATTGACCATGTAATCAACCATGGTCTTTCACTAAGAGAGGCTGGTGAAAGAGTGCAGCCCAATTTGAGGCGGTCAACGGTTGCCTCCATTATACGCATCTTTCAACAAACCAACAGGTAAGTATTGCATTTTACATGGATTGTTTCTATTCTCACTTGACATGTCAATATGGTCATACAGTAATGCATATGTTGAATTTTTTGTCTTTCTAAAGAATGCAACGTCTTCCACCCTCTGGGGGAAGAGGAAAGCTCCTCAGTAATGATCAGGAGCTTGCCATTGTAGAAATGGTTACTGCAAATAATGCAATAAAACTGCGTGAAATTCAAACTAGAATTGTGGCGGACCATGAGATATTTGACAATATCGATAGAATCAGCCTCACAACCATTACGCGGACATTGTCCAAACACAGAGTGCGGATGAAGCAGCTCTACACTGTTCCCTTTGAGAGGAACAGTGAGAGGGTCAAGGAGCTACGACGACAATATGTCCAGGTATAGTGTATATTCAATCCAATGTCCAGTTCTATAAGCTTTGCACTTTGCAAGTAGGTAACCTACACAATACTAGGTTACAGTACAGTATGGTATACAGTAATAACATGACTTACATAAACTTTGTTTCAGAGAGTTATGGAATTGGATGCCAACCAGGCCCCTCATGAATTCATATACATCGATGAGGCAGGATTCAATCTGGCCAAAAGGCGTCGACGTGGACGAAATGTAATTGGAAAAAGGGCCACAGTTGATGTGCCAGGACAGAGAGGGGCAAACATCACCATGTGTGCAGCAATTGCAAATGCAGGATTACTCCTTCACAGATGTCAGGTTGGACCCTATACAGTTTTTTACAGTCGCTAACAAGCGCCTACCCATACTTCAGATACTTTTTCTAAACTCTTAACACAGACCCACACCTACAAAACACAATTGGCCAAATGGATAATATCCTTCCCAAAAATACACTTTGTTAAATATATACTAACTCCTCATTTCAAAATTAGAACACATCTTTCTCTGCACACACTAACTGTACAAAAACACTATAAATCTGACTCAAAATGAAATTAGTCTGTCAAAGAATAACACTTGTTTTCACTTCACAAGGTACATGCAGTCAATCAAAGTACACCAGGTTTCAAAATACTGGCTATTATTGACATTACAAAAACTGCATAGACTTTTATGTTTCAGTGTCACAGGTATTTGCATGCGAAACATGCAATCCACCATATTGACACCAGAAATGTCTTGGTTGGTAACTGTATGTCCACATGTACAGTAATGTTCACATTCAAAAGCATTCCAGTAAAAAGCAAACAAGTTTTTGTTTCTTTACTGTTTACCACAGGAGGTACAGTAGAAACACGGTATGATAGGACAGAGAAAGTTTTACAGTATTGCTTACAGTGAACAAAATATCCATGAAACACACAAGAGCATTCTGAACAAAAAAACAACAGCAAAAAGCCAAGATCAAAAGGGGGGGAGGGGGGCTAAAAAAAAGGCAAAAACTTTGCATCTAATCTCTGCGATCTTCAGGGTTAGGCCACATTTTTTCATCAACATCACATCTGATGTTATCCAAGTCGATGCACCTGGGATAGAACCGCCTGGTATGTCGGATCCACCCTTGGCAATCGTCAACTGTGATGTCCCTGGAGCCAGCATCCATGGCTTCGAGGAGGGACATCTGGTCATGTGGCTGATGGTCATAAACCTTCCACCTCCATGCAGAAAAGAACTCCTCTATGGGGTTGAGGAAAGGTGAATAGGGTGGAAGGAAGAGACTTACCAGTCTTGGGTGGACTTCAAACCATGTTGTTATTGCTTGCGAGTGATGGAAAGCCACATTGTCCCAGGTAATTACAAAGGTCCTCATGTTTTCACCCTCCTGACCTTGCTCTGGAACCAGGCGCTGGTGGAGATCATTGAGAAAGGCAAGCAAGCGCTCTGTATTATAGGGTCCAACCTGACATCTGTGAAGGAGTAATCCTGCATTTGCAATTGCTGCACACATGGTAATGTTTGCCCCTCTCTGTCCTGGCACATCAACTGTGGCCCTTTTTCCAATTACATTTCGTCCACGTCGACGCCTTTTGGCCAGATTGAATCCTGCCTCATCGATGTATATGAATTTATGAGGGGCCTGGTTGGCCTCCAATTCCATAACTCTCTGAAACAAAGTTTATGTAAGTCATGTTATTACTGTATACCATACTGTACTGTAACCTAGTATTGTGTAGGTTACCTACTTGCAAAGTGCAAAGCTTATAGAACTGGACATTGGATTGAATATACACTATACCTGGACATATTGTCGTCGTAGCTCCTTGACCCTCTCACTGTTCCTCTCAAAGGGAACAGTGTAGAGCTGCTTCATCCGCACTCTGTGTTTGGACAATGTCCGCGTAATGGTTGTGAGGCTGATTCTATCGATATTGTCAAATATCTCATGGTCCGCCACAATTCTAGTTTGAATTTCACGCAGTTTTATTGCATTATTTGCAGTAACCATTTCTACAATGGCAAGCTCCTGATCATTACTGAGGAGCTTTCCTCTTCCCCCAGAGGGTGGAAGACGTTGCATTCTTTAGAAAGACAAAAAATTCAACATATGCATTACTGTATGACCATATTGACATGTCAAGTGAGAATAGAAACAATCCATGTAAAATGCAATACTTACCTGTTGGTTTGTTGAAAGATGCATATAATGGAGGCAACCGTTGACCGCCTCAAATTGGGCTGCACTCTTTCACCAGCCTCTCTTAGTGAAAGACCATGGTTGATTACATGGTCAATGATAGTGGCACGAATTTCATCACTGACTACTGTTCTTGCAGCCCTTGGAATGCCACCACCACGCATTCTTACACCTCTACCTTGCCCTCTCCTTGGGCCTGCTCTTCTCCCTGGGCCCCTTGCTCTTACTCTTCCTCGACCAGACATTACAGTGTTTGTCTTTTTTTTGTTTCCAAAAACATCACTCCTCAAGGTCTTGCCTTATAAACCCCACTGAGTCTAAGCCAGAATGGAAGAAGCTGTGGTTGGCCCAATTTACCCAACATAAATAAGCTGTGTCTCAATTATTCAGTTGTTTGTTTATTATCAGCTGAGATATATTTTTGATATTGATATTGTTTTTGTACTGATATCATTGCAGAAGCAGAGGCTTTTATACTGTATCTAAGGTTTGGAATATTGTTTTTGCTATTGTGGGATGTTGTGTGTTAACATTCGTAGATACTACAAAAACAGTCCATAATTTTGTTGGGAGGTATAGCTTGTCTGTTAAGAAAATGTAAGCATTGTGGAAATGTGTTCACTGACTGCATATTGGGTGAACACGACATGAAATGTGTGAATGGTATGGCCACAACAGACCGATGCTGTGCTAATTGTGTTTAGAGTTTTGCAAATGTGACAACTGTTTGGACAAACGCTTGTTAGCGACTGTAAAAAACTGTAATACAGAGCGCTTGCTTGCCTTTCTCAATGATCTCCACCAGCGCCTGGTTCCAGAGCAGGGTCAGGAGGGTGAAAACATGAGGACCTTTGTAATTACCTGGGACAATGTGGCTTTCCATCACTTGCAAGCAATAACAACATGGTTTGAAGTCCACCCAAGACTGGTAAGTCTCTTCCTTCCACCCTATTCACCTTTCCTCAACCCCATAGAGGAGTTCTTTTCTGCATGGAGGTGGAAGGTTTATGACCATCAGCCACATGACCAGATGTCCCTCCTTGAAGCCATGGATGCCGGCTCCAGGGACATCACAGTTGACGATTGCCAAGGGTGGATCCGACATACCAGGCGGTTTTATCCCAGGTGTATCGACTTGGATAACATCAGATGTGATGTTGATGAAAACATGTGGCCTAACCCTGAAGATCGCAGAGATTAGATGCAAATTTTTTGCCTTTTTTTAGCCCCCCCCCCCCCCCCCCCCCCCCCCCCCCCTTTTTTTTTATCTTGGCTTTTTGCTGTTGTTTTTTTGTTCAGAATGCTCTTGTGTGTTTCATGGATATTTTGTTCACTGTAAGCAATACTGTAAAACTTTCTCTGTCCTATCATACCGTGTTTCTACTGTACCTCCTGTGGTAAACAGTAAAGAAACAAAAACTTGTTTGCTTTTTACTGGAATGCTTTTGAATGTGAACATTACTGTACATGTGGACATACAGTTACCAACCAAGACATTTCTGGTGTCAATATGGTGGATTGCATGTTTCGCATGCAAATACCTGTGACACTGAAACATAAAAGTCTATGCAGTTTTTGTAATGTCAATAATAGCCAGTATTTTGAAACCTGGTGTACTTTGATTGACTGCATGTACCTTGTGAAGTGAAAACAAGTGTTATTCTTTGACAGACTAATTTCATTTTGAGTCAGATTTATAGTGTTTTTGTACAGTTAGTGTGTGCAGAGAAAGATGTGTTCTAATTTTGAAATGAGGAGTTAGTATATATTTAACAAAGTGTATTTTTGGGAAGGATATTATCCATTTGGCCAATTGTGTTTTGTAGGTGTGGGTCTGTGTTAAGAGTTTAGAAAAAGTATCTGAAGTATGGGTAGGCGCTTGTTAGCGACTGTAAAAAACTGTAATACCATTGTTTTACTGCTATAAACGCACATCTCACTCTGAGAAGCCTGTCGACTAGGAAAATAAACTTCTCACTCACTCCTCGTCTAAACAAGGAAATTGACGGCTGTAATTTTAGTGTGGGGAGCATACCAAGTGTTTGAGTGTTGTATCTTGTACCTGTTGTACGACAAAAGGCCTCTGGAAATTTCATCCTGAACTATTATTCTACTATTCATCTTTCCAGTTCACTTGATGAACTTTAAAGCTCTCCCTGTTTGTTATTGTGTACTGTTTGTATTGTGCTTTGAAACACTATAACTAAATTTAGAGCTGGTCCAAGACATTGTGTGTGCAGGGGAACCTTTTATTATGCATCATTAGTTATAATTATAATTCTTATTTACATTTGTAGATACACTGGCACAGATATCCATATGACAATTTAAATCTGGCACACAAAAAACAAACACACAAAAAATAAAGAAAAATGCAAGTATAGCATTTTTCACACTTTGAAGTTATTGTTGAAATATTTATTCATGTTTCAAAGTTCCCTAGTTTTATAGTATAAATTATTTTAATTGTTCTGGCATAGAGCAAAATAAAAAATGTCATGCAGTTTGGGAAAATGGAGCAACAATTGCATATTTTTAGGAAAGTCGATGAGAATTTGTGATTTTTGTCCACAATTTGATACATGAGTAAATAAATCTTAATCTTTACCACAGTTGTCACATGACTGTAGGAACAGTAATGACAAAGCACAAGAGCAATGAATCCAGTCCAGGTGTGTATCCTTCTCAATGCTGCCACCTCCTGATGGAGCTGAGGAGGCGCAGGCTGAAGCCCTGGAAGGTTTCTTTGGACAGAGGCTCCAAAAAAAAACACGACAGATGGAGCTGACAGCAGAGACTGCACACAGGACCAGGAGCAAAACCATTTACAGAACAATGACTAAATAAAAATAAACTAAAATTATATTTTTGTCAAACATCAACAAGTTTTTTTTAACTTTCCAAAAGCTAAATTAATAACTAACACAAACTCCTATGTTTAATGTTTTTTATTATTATTATTTCATTCATTTAGCAGCAGACTGGGTGCATTTCTGCTTTATTCAGTGCATGCTCATACTAAAAGACTACATTTGTCTAGTAATTACACTTTCATAACAAATACATTTTCATCGCTGCTTGCTTTTGTACTTTTCTCAATTAAACTATTAAAAGCTATTTTAATCAAAGGTGGGTGCCTTAACATGACTAAACATTTTAGCCAAGATATCTGTGCCTGTGTTACTCACTCTCACAGTTTACTGGTGCATTTTGCTAAGCAGGCTAACTAACATTAGAAAGAACTGAACTTGCATCACTTAAATACAGAGTTGTTACTCAAACTTTTTGGTGATAAGACTTAGATGAGGCATCATAGCAGAGCAAAGTTTAACGATGGTAGGAAGCTCATAATAACAGATGACGCACATGAACGCTTATAGACACGGATCTTTGAAGCCTACATGATAACATTATTCCAGCAACAATGTGGAGATCAACTTGTTTTTAGATCCAATTAAAATAAATTAACTCAAAAAGATCCTCTAGAACAGTGGTTCCCAAACTTTTTTGCTGGGCCCCCTTTGTTTTAAAGAAAAATGTTCGCTGCACGCTCATACTCTCTCCCGCACTCGATATGTGATCCATTGTTGATCTGCACACAGCTGTTGTCATGAACGTCGCACTTGCTTACGTCACTGTCGTGAGACATTCTCGCAAAAAAAATCACGGTTTTAGTAACGCAGTAACGCAGCGTTCCTACGGGAAAGTAATGGTAATCTAATTACTGTTTTTGCAATAGTAATCCCTTACTTTACTCGTTACTTGAAAAAAGTAATCGGATTACAGTAACGCGTTAATGCCCATCTCTGGTGGTGATGATGGTGAATTGGAGTCATGGCAGGCATCCTGGCAGCTTTATGAGACCATAGATTGACATGCTTGATCTTTTCCAGATTGCCTGGTAGAGAACCATTGGTCATATCATCCCGTAAAAGTGCTGACATGGTAAGGAAAGTCTTCTGATGTTGTCCTGTTGGGATGCCAGCTTCGCCTTCATCATACTGTGTCTGACATGCCCTGTTATATGGAACTTGGCCTTTAATTTTGGAATAGAACTTGAGTCTTATTCCTTAATATCGCTGCAACTTGATTTTGTAGAACACCAGCTTGAAGATGTTCTATGCCATCTGTCAAATGTGGCACGCTTGGTGCAGACACCAACTGACAGCTGTAGCAGGGTCCATGCTTACAGATGCTGCTAATCAGACAACAGTCAGGCACCTGATTATCAGCACCTGGCGTACCAGAAACTCAGCACAAGTCAATAGCACATACTTCACATGCAATTCAAGTAAATAAATTTGAGACTGGCACTATGCATAAATTTAGTCAATAAATACATACAAGTGGCAGCCCCTACAAACAAACAAATATGTCAAGCGATATATATGAAGTTTATTATACCAAGTGATAAGCAGCACACAGGAAAACTTAAATAAGAGTGTAAGATTGCCATACATCTCATAGGAAGAGTAATAGCATTTTAATATAATTACAAATGCTTTGAACCTGGCAACTGCTCTGCCAGGAAAAACAAAGTGACTGAATGAATTAAACTGTAAAGTGTTCAGTAATTACAGAGATTAGTGGTGGCTAAGGTGAAAAGCAGGATGACCAGAATAAAAGGTGAGCTACATTTTATGAAAAACTGGTTTGCCAACTTCTGTGACGATTTCCAGTAAGTCATACTATGACATAGGTTGACGTTTTTTAGTTTAGGTGAACTCACATGGCTGAAAGCACTGTACTTCCCTCTTGACCTCGGAAAGTTGCTTTTATATCCACTGTGTTGTTTGTGTGTGCTGTTTTTCTACAATTGTTAAACAATAAAAAGAAAGTGCAAGCTACACCTGTTGAAAACAAATGAATGGCAAGTACTGAGCAAATATATATAAATATCTTTTTGAAAACCCAATGTATTTCAGTTAATTCCACAGGAAGGAAAATAAGTTCATACTGAGCAGTTAACCATCAGGGTGCAATCAAGGATCTGGCTATTTGTTCTATTATGATGATTTGTAGTTCCTTTGAAGCTTTAAAGTGTTAGTCCTTACATACTGCATCAGTATTGTCATAACTCAGTCACTCAGATTTGGAGATTGGCAAAGCTGAAGAGAATTTCACAGCAAATCTATAGTAGAATATTAAAAAAAGAATACTTCAGTTCTCAAGCACTTCCAATATTAACTTGAAGTAAAACTAATTTCATCTATGCTTCCCCTGTTACTACACTTAACATACTTTTAATGAGGAAAAGCTCTCAGTATATGTACCAGTACTCCTATCATGCAATTAAACATTTAGTGACATTTACTCATTTTGAACTTTGTGGAGCATTTTTACTATTTAACTTGACCTGCATTATATAAAGATGTAAGTTTCAGTGCACATACCTTTGGTTTGTGGTTTTTCAGGTCATGTGACACTCTTTAATATTGGAGGGAGGAGCAAATCATGTCATCTAAGTAAAGTGTGCAGACACAGAAAACAAACAGTCAGAGTCTGAGACAATCTGGGAGTAGTGAGTAGTAGCAGAGTTCATCATGGATAAAAGAATACTTTGCTGGATATGTCTGCTGGCATATTTTCAGACATCTTTGGCACAAAGTAAGTGTTTATTGCAAGTTATAGCATTGTTTGTACTTTTTATATTAGACAGCTTTAGAGTGATTCAACTACAACAAATGTAGTACAATACTAAAACAAAATGATAATAGCACAGACTCCACAAAATATTAATAATCAGCTTTTTTTAAACTGTAGTACTGTGAGCAAAATTTTGGTTACCTCCAAGAACATACATCCTGGGATCACTGGAATGCACAAACTCCTGGAGAATGAAGACTTCAGTGATCCCATGTAACAATATGACTAGAGCATCCAAGGTGCTCTAGTCATATTGTTACAATTTAATAAACACAAATAAGTTGGGGAATTTGTGTTTATTAAATTGTAACAATATGACTAGAGCACCTTGGATGAGTAGGTTTAATGACAGTTTATTAAACTGTAACATTGGATTGGGTGTATGATATATGTAATGATATGGCATATAAAACCCATTTTCAGTTCATGTTTTTTATAAATCAAATTTTCTGTCTACAGATGGCTTCTTTGAAACTAAGTGAAGTTGAATATTTTCATGCTCTGCTGACCACACAGCACATATTCAAGATGAAGCTTAACATGTTCAATAAAGCTTACCTTAAGTTAGTGCTTCTAAGCTTATACAGTGGGTCAAAAAAGTATTTAGTCAGCCACCGATTGTGCAAGTTCCCCCACTTAAAATGATGACAGAAGTCAGTAATTTGCACCAGAGGTACACTTCAACTGTGAGAGACAGAATGTGAAAAAAAAATCCATGAATCCACATGGTAGGATTTGTAAAGAATTTATTCGTAAATCAGGGTGGAAAATAAGTATTTGGTCAATAACAAAAATACAACTCAATACTTTGTAACATAACCTTTGTTGGCAATAACAGAGGTCAAACGTTTACTATAGGTCTTTACCAGGTTTGCACACACAGTAGCTGGTATTTTGGCCCATTCCTCCATGCAGATCTTCTCGAGAGCAGTGATGTTTTGGGGCTGTCGCCGAGCAACACGGACTTTCAACTCCCGCCACAGATTTTCTATGGGGTTGAGGTCTGGAGACTGGCTAGGCCACTCCAGGACTTTCAAATGCTTCTTACGGAGCCACTCCTTTGTTGCCCGGGCGGTGTGTTTTGGATCATTGTCATGTTGGAAGAGGGTGCATGGGAGTTTGCCCAACCAGTCCAACATGTGTTTTGTGGACTTGGAGAAGGCATTCGACCGTGTCCCTCGGGGTGTCCTGTGGGAGGTGTTGCGGGAATATGGGGTGTCTGGCCCATTGCTACGGGCCATTCGATCCCTATACAACCGTTGCAAGAGCTTGGTTCGCATTGCCGGCAATAAGTCGGACTCGTTCCCGGTGGGTGATGGGCTTCGCCAGGGCTGCCCTTTGTCTCCGGTTCTGTTCATAATTTTTATGGACAGGATTTCTAGGCGCAGCCAAGTGGCGGAGGGCTTTCGCTTTGGTGGCCTCAGAATCTCATCTCTGATTTTTGCAGATGATGTGGTTCTGTTGGCTTCATCGGGTGAAGGCCTCCAGCTCGCACTGGAACGGTTCGCAGCCGAGTGTGAAGCAGCGGGAATGAGGATCAGCACCTCCAAATCTGAGGCCATGGTTCTCAGCCGGAAAAGGGTGGAGTGGCCACTCCGGGTCGGGGATGAGTTCCTGCCCCAAGTGGAGGAGTTCAAGTATCTCGGGATCTTGTTCGCGAGTGATGGGAGAAGGGAGCCGGAGATCGACAGACGGATTGGGGCTGCAGCTGCAGTAATGCGGACGCTGCACCGGTCCGTCGTGGTGAAGAGGGAGCTGAGTGTAAAAGCGAAGCTCTCAATTTACCGGTCGATCTACGTCCCTACCCTCACCTATGGCCACGAGCTGTGGGTAGTGACCGAAAGAACGAGATCGCGGATACAAGCGGCAGAAATGAGCTTCCTCCGAAGGGTGGCTGGCCTCTCCCTTAGAGATAGGGTGAGAGGTTCGGCCATCCGGGAGGGGCTCAGAGTAGAGCAGCTGCTGCTCCACATCGAAAGGAGCCAGCTGAGGTGGTTCGGGCATCTGACAAGGATGCCCCCTGGGCGCCTCTTGGGTGAGGTGTTCCAGGCATGTCCCACCGGGAGGAGGCCCCGGGGCAGACCCAGGACACGCTGGAGAGATTATATCTCTCGGCTGGCCTGGGAACGCCTTGGTATTCCCCCGGACAAGCTGGAGGAGGTGGCTGGGGAGAGGGAGGTCTGGGCCTCTTTGCTTAGGCTGCTGCCCCCGCGACCCGGCCCCGGACAAAGCAGAAGAAGATGGATGGATGGTCATGTTGGAAGACCCAGCCTCGTTTCATCTTCAGTTCTCACTGATGGAAGGAGGTTTTGGCTCAAAATCTCACGATACATGGCCCCATTCATTCTGTCCTTAACACGGATCAGTCGTCCTGTCCCCTTGGCAGAAAAACAGCCCCATAGCATGATGTTTCCACCCCCATGCTTCACAGTAGGTATGGTGTTCTTGGGATGCAACTCAGTATTCTTCTTCCTCCAAACACGACGAGTTGAGTTTATACCAAAAAGTTCTACTTTGGTTTCATCTGACCACATGACATTCTCCCAATCCTCTGCTGTATCATCCATGTGCTCTCTGGCAAACTTCAGACGGGCCTGGACATGCACTGGCTTCAGCAGCGGAACACGTCTGGCACTGCGGGATTTGATTCCCTGCCGTTGTAGTGTGTTACTGATGGTGACCTTTGTTACTTTGGTCCCAGCTCTCTGCAGGTCATTCACCAGGTCCCCCCCTGTGGTTCTGGGATCTTTGCTCACCGTTCTCATGATCATTTTGACCCCACGGGATGAGATCTTGCGTGGAGCCCCAGACCGAGGGAGATTATCAGTGGTCTTGTATGTCTTCCATTTTCTGATGATTGCTCCCACAGTTGATTTTTTTCACACCAAGCTGCTTGCCTATTGTAGATTCACTCTTCCCAGTCTGGTGCAGGTCTACAATACTTTTCCTGGTGTCCTTCGAAAGCTCTTTGGTCTTGGCCATGGCGGAGTTTGGAGTCCGACTGTTTGAGGCTGTGGACAGGTGTCTTTTATACAGATGATGAGTTCAAACAGGTGCCATTCATACAGGTAACGAGTGGGGGACAGAAAAGCTTCTTACAGAAGACGTTACAGGTCTGTGAGAGCCAGAGATTTTCCTTGTTTGAGGTGACCAAATACTTATTTTCCACCCTAATTTACGAATAAATTCTTTACAAATCCTACCATGTGAATTCATGGATTTTTTTT
Organism: Rhamphochromis longiceps; assembly: GCF_057381845.1. NCBI lineage: Eukaryota > Metazoa > Chordata > Actinopteri > Cichliformes > Cichlidae > Rhamphochromis > Rhamphochromis longiceps. The sequence continues at coordinate 10,960,450 of NC_140573.1, forward strand.
TCACATTCTGTCTCTCACAGTTGAAGTGTACCTCTGGTGCAAATTACTGACCTCTGTCATCATTTTAGGTGGGGGAACTTGCACAATCGGTGGCTGACTAAATACTTTTTTGCCCCACTGTACTTGAAACTCCTGTCAATATCAAATGATTGCATGGAATGACTTTGAGTTGCTACTAAGATTAGTAGACAGATTATTTTCTGTCGAGTTATTTGGAGAGGGGCCAGCAGTCTGTGGCTGTTACTGAAATTATGAATGAAAGTTTCATCGTGTTAAGTCATTCTAATCTGCGCTTAACTCACTGTCTTTAAGCAACCACAACTGCAGCACCAACCACAACAACTACAACTGCAGCACCAGCAACCATAACTGCAGCGCCAACCACTACAACTGCACCAACAACCACTACAACTGCAACGCTAACCGCAACTGCAGCACCAACCACACCTGCGTCACCAACAACCACTGCAGCACCAACAACCACTACAACTGCAGCACCAGCAACCATAACTGCAGCACCAACCACTACAACTGCACCAACAACCACTACAACTGCAACACTAACCGCAACTGCAGCACCAACCACACCTGCATCACCAACAACCACTGCAGCACCAACAACCACTACAACTGCAGCACCAGCAACCATAACTGCAGCGCCATTCACTACAACTGCACCACCAACAACAACCACTACAGCTGCAGCACCGGCAACCATAACTGCAACAGTAACCACAACTACTGCACCAACAACCACAACACTAACCACCACTACAACTGCAGCACCAACCACCACTACAACTATAACACCAACCACAACTGCAGCACCGGCAACCACAACTGCAGCACCAACGAATACAACTACAGCAACAACCACAACTGCACTACCAACCACCACTACAACTACAGCACCAACCAACACAACTACAACACCAACCATAACTGCAGCACAAACCACTACAACTACAGCACCAACAACCACAACTGCAGCGCCAACTACTACAACTACAACTAAAACTGCAGCACAAAGCACCACAACCCCTACAGAAGGGTCAACCACCATTCAAAGTATGTGATTTAAATTAAAAGTACTTAATGTGTGCAACAGTTTCTCTTCCTACCTTCTGTTGTCCTTCCAACATTCACACTCTAATACTAGGGTGGGAAACTCCAGGCCTCAAGGGTTGAAGTCCTGCAGGTTTTAGATCTCACCCTGGGTCAACACACTGGAATCAAATGATTAGTTCATTACCAGGCCACTGCAGAATTTCAAGACATGGTGAGGAGGTAATTTAGCCATTTAAATTAGCTGCGGTGGTTCTAAAACCCGCAGGACACCAGCACTTGAGGCCTGGAGTTCCCCCACCCAGGGTTGGACTGGGACAAAAAAACGGCCTAAGCATTTTGACTAGAGACCAGCCCACAAAGTACTATAGGAAAAGCCATAAAGCCTCAAATGCTGTTGTGACTCCTGGTTTCATCTAAAAATCTAAAAATGTTATAGTGTAATTGTTTCAGTATTGAGGGAAATGTGCCTTATAGCAATAATCAAATGCATTTTATGGTGTATAATTACTTTACACTTACCAATTATACTTTTATAATTCTTTTTTTCAGTTCCAACAGGCCCACAAGCACTTGCACATCTAAAGATAAAGATGACTACATACGGGCAGGTTAGCAATGCAACCATCATTGCCCTTCTTGAACAGGTATAGCTATATCTTAAAGTTTGCTTCGTACATTCTTGACTTATCAGTAATTTCACACACACAAATCACGTCTTAAAAATTCAAATGTTTAATCTCTGTGTTTTCTTTCCATTTAGTTTAACACCAAGGTCCTGAATGGAATACCCCACATTCTCTCTGTGACAAACATTAAAAAAGTTGAAGCATAAAAATTGAATGTGGACACAAGTCAAAAATAAAAATATAAAGGCAAGAATTTAACAGTGAGTTAGTAGATTTGTTTCAACATGATCCGGAGCGGCAGTTTGCCTCAGTCGCTTCATCATATCCTGAATGATTAGTACGTTGGTGTGAGAAGGAGACATCAGCTGTGCTGCAGTGGTCGACAGCCAGATGGGCTTGGATTGCTCTGTGAATGTATGAAACCTAAACCTGGGTGAAAGCAGATCATATTTAAATATCAATCCCCTTACATGATCATTTCTGAAATTAAATCAAACTGCAGAAACACAATGCTGTAGTTCCCATGAATTACAAATGCGCTTTTGGTTTATCATCTTGAAAAGTACAATAGGCATCTCAAACCAGGCAGCTGGCTAATAATGTCAATACTTACTCACTCTGACAAAATGGTGACTAGGAAATCAAATAATTTATATGCTTTGAAACAAAAAAAATATTTTATTTATTGGTTACGTGTTTTAGTAATATCACTTTTGAGTCATTTAAAAGTTCAGATCCGGAAAAGCATTAATTGTACTGCACACACAGCTAGGCCTCTGAGAAAGTGGGTGACACTCAGTGGGTGAGAATTCCACAGGTGTTAACTTACTGCTCACCGTGTCAATAGATTTTAATTAAATTTCCGTAACAGATTCTTGTTAACTCGGCTTTTCCACATGGAAAACAAGGAAAATTATTACTGTTGGTGCATAAATACTGCACCCTAATGAAGAAAATAAATCAGTTTTCAGATATTACTGACCAACAACACACTTTTTCCCCCTTTGTGGTATTAGAATCAAATCTGTTTTTCACAATTTGTTTTTGTATGTCTGCTGATTTGTACTGTACTTTAAACTGTGACTAAATTTTACAAACTTGTCACTCCTGCTACTAAAGTCTCATATACACAGAAATATATCTGATTCTGATTATTCTGAATAAAGAGATAACCATTTGTAATGGCCATTCTTTGTATCATTTATTCTTTCAGAATTCTTTTTAAATGAAACTTTATTCAACTTGTGAATTTAAAGCAGATTTATACCCATATACAGAATATCAAGAACAACAGCTGTTAGAAAATACAAGAGAAAGTGAAAACATAGATTGCTATTCAATGTTAAATGTGCTCTTCGTAAGTGCCATTTTAATAATTAATGAAAGAAAACACACACCTTATCTGCATCAACAAATAAACTCAACATGGATCCATCAACTCTGACTTGGCCCTGCCAAAAACATCTAAGACCTTGTGTGTTGAGTACCATTCCTTCCCGTTCTTTTAAAATACATGATTCTACTTATCAAAAAATGCGCACAGGTTCTATTATAAACACTACACGGTTTAAAACCATCAGACTGAGGTCTTTACAAAATACAAACACTGGTCTAATCTACAGCATCGTGTCACCAGCACCAAAGTGCACACAGAGCAAATTGCGTCCTTTTAGTCATGTTGTTAACATCACACAGAAACGTTTAATCTCCAGTGAGAGGGAATTCTCTTCATAATCTCATCATCACTTCTCTTCAGTTGTCCTCTCCGTCTCGCAGCACCTTGTGCACAGCTCTGTTTAACAGGGCCAGCAGGTCCACAGCCCCAGCCACTCCCCTTGGCAGGTAGAGCTCCAGAGAAGAGGAGGCGACATGAGGCAGGCGCAAATCTTGCATGCTGGCATCCTGAGAGGGGGAAAAAAAAAAAAAAAAAAAAGGAATAGTGAGGGAAATGTGACAAAGATTCATCTCTTGACAAAGGAAAAGGAGCTATATTTTATCACCTTGGATAGTTGATGCTGGTGGTGATTCTTGTGAATTTGAATCACAATTAAAGGCAGGATTTTAAGGATTTTTATGTTAAACACCAACCTGAGAGTAAAAACACAGAGAAATGAATCTGGGGAAGCCAAGAGGAGGCAAACGGTCAGCTCCTGTGATGAAGGTGAGGAGGTCTTCAAAGGAAAACTCTGCCTTGCCGTCTGATTGTGCAAACAGAGACATATTTTATCTAACCTGAAACACTAGAAGCATCTTTATTCTTTCCACCACACCCTCCAACCTTACCACGCACTAAAGTGAGGATTGTTTCCCAGTGTCCAGCTGTGGCCTCCTCATCTGCCCTCAGTTGGGCATCTGAAGTGCTAAAGCTGATGGTAAAAAGCTGCTTGAACTCTTCCAGACTCAGAGGCTGCTGCGGTGCACTCGTCATAACTGGGGCAAAAATTTCCCAGTGGGACTGAACCATGTCCCACAGCCCACCACAGCTATTCAGCCCCTCAGTAAACTGGGAGATCATTTTAGTCACCCTGAAGGACAGCAAGTGGATTAAATTTAACTTTTGTATTTAGAAAGGGCAACATTTGCATGTAGCTCAAGTTGAAACTGTCGACACCATGTGTATGACGTATGCTTCTGTGTGTGCACTACCTGTCGTAGATGTAGTGTTTTACCAGGCGACTATAAATGGCTGGCATTTCATCAGAGTTGGCTGAACAGATCTCAGGGATCCCACAGCGTGACACCCAGTCGCACAGACTGGGAGACAGCAGCTTTACATCAGTACAACTATGTAGCTGTGAGAGCAGAGGAACATCATTTGTGTGCGGCACACAGAAGGCAATTATGTACACAGGACTGAGGGTTTAATACAGAGAAGAGTTTAAAGGTGAGGGGGGAAAAACTGCCATACAAACAGTTCATCATTCTACAGCTGAAGGCAGAAACAAGATGATGTTATTCAGCACTGTAATTATGCTACAGTCACATTAGGAAACCACTACAATTGCCATGGTATATGCAGTGATCTCACAATCTCATCGAAATGGTTACTTAAGACAGGGACCAGGTCTGTGACCTGTGTTCAAAGGGACTATCACACATCAGGAGGGTGATTGAATGGCAGTAAGATGCAGTCTGCTATCAGACTGTATTGAATAGGGTCATTTGGCAGTTACAAAGTCTTTTGTCATCCGTTGCTTTCTCTACTACACAGAAACTCACAGTTCCCAGTTATTTTTAGTGTCCAAGCAGAACCTCACAAATATGAAAAAGAAATTCCTTCACAAGTTGTTGCACAACCAACTTCTGGGCAACCAGTGGGTTGGTGCAGCTATGAGGTTACCATCCTATTTTTACTCCAGTGTGACCGATCCATCAATAAAATAACTGGTTTATATTAAGATCATCGTTATCCAAACTAACCATGTATAATAACACAGGTACAGCAGTATATCAAGTTTTTAAATATGTTACAATTAGAGTTGTGAGTTTTCTTCTTGTGTGCTACCTCTTTCAGTTGGATTTGGACTTCGGTATCAATAATGTCCCGCCAGTTGAAGTCTTCTAATGTTATACTGTGGCAACACATCACCTGTGACAGTAAAATAAGCCATACAGACAAAGATTGTGCTGGTAATACCTGACACAGCTACAGGGCATCAGAAAAAGTAATCTAATATCACATTCGCAAAGAATAGGCAATACTGTATGACAAATTCTTGTAGTGCCTACACTAGCACACATTCAGTTAAGGACTCTACCTGATACAATGCAGGGTGAAGGCAACAAAGTCCAGGCCCACCCTGAGCCAGCGACCAGCCAATGAGAACCCCAGCTTCATAGTACTTCCTCTCCTCAAGAGCTGTGAAGTTGCAGGTCATGAACAGACTTCCTGGAAGACCCTCAAACACACAGCTGTGCTGCAGCTCCAGCAGCATCAGCCTGCATGAGAAGAAATGTAGATATGAATTAACAAATGACACCTTTATGCTTTGGTGTTTTGGCAGAAACCTCTTTCAGAAGAACTGAACATTTCTCTCAGAATGGTGGAGCACCAAAACAAACAAAACAAAACAAAACGAAAACGAAACCTAGATGCCATTATTATGTCATTCATCAAAGAAAAAAAGAAAAATCAGCTGCTACCTTTCCATTTTGTATTGCTGTAAATACCATCTGTTCACATATTTGGGGTTTTGGACGGTTGATCAAACAACACAATCAGTTTTATTACCACACCGTCTTCTGGGATCCTGAACTATCATGATGAGCATTTGACACAATTTTCACATTGTTTACTGCAGCCCCAAAATGTATAGAATATGATCCTATTATAGACTACATGCTACCATGTGGAAATCTTTTTGTGAGCCAGATTTCCAATTACAAAAAAAAGTGAATATTAAATCTTGATGAAATTCATACAGTCATGTTGGATCAGAGTTTGAATAAATTAGCTTCAGTATAGAAAACCATACAACTTATTTTATGCCTGAAGCCATCAGCTCCAGCAATAATTTCAGGGAAATGATGAGGACCTGAAAAACTCCCTGACAGGGGCCTCGTGGCTGTCGGGCTCTTCTCCACTGAAGGAGATAACAGGCGTCGCCCTGAAGCAGAAGTCGGGCCTCCTCACCACCTCCAGAGCGCCGTGGAGTAGATCTGTCCGCCTCACCTGGATGTGAGTTTTCAATCCTGGATCTACGTTCTCCTGTCTGAACGCTCTCAGGATGGTGTCCAGGTCAACAGTGGACTGCGCACAAAAGATGCAAGTTTAACAGGAGACAAAGATGATGATGATAATAATAATAATAATAATAATAATAATACAACAAACTGAATTTAGGATTGACTTTTTTATCTTTTATCCTCCAAACTCACCTTCTTTGTATCCCTGCAGATGCTAGGCTTGATTATTAGCTCACTTTTACCATCTTGGCAGCTGTCTGTGCTGCTCCCCCCCCCCAAAAAAAAAAACCACACAAATTCAGATAATGCAGCTATTTAGTTTGTCACTAATCATTTCTAAATGTGTATTCACAGGAAATGTTTTCTTGCCTTTTTACCACAAGTGTCTCACTTGCTGACCCTTCAGATTCTGTCTGTAAGGAGAAGAGAACTTTATAAACTACAGACAAAATGGAGGCAGACTGAGCAAAGCTAAAGCAGATTGGAGAAATAAACGAAATAATTAAAGATCCCGTGTTCCCCGGTTCACAGGAACAAGGCGTCCAGGGGTCCATGAGCCATTTTAAACACTTGCTGTCGTTTCTGTTTTTTCACAGAAGCCAAATTATCTTTAAACTGAATCTTAACACACAAAGTTGTCTTTATGGCTTTTGAAATATAAAAATGTATCAGATCCAAGTCCTACTTTTATAATGATCACATCAGGGTATTAGTAATGAAGCAGCAGTAGTTACCTCTGAGTAGTCGTGGTGGCTCAGGATATATAAAGCACCATGTTCAGAGATCCTGAGGACCTGCTCTCCAGTCCAGCCCTCTGAAGGGGTGTCAGGGACAAACAGCACTCTGGAGCTCTGCACACACTGGAAACAACCACCACATTCAGCAATGTTCTGTGTACTAAAATGAACAGACTTTAAGACACCTCAGGCAGAACACATCTCACACCCACCTGCAGATATGTAAATGAAAACTTTTGTCCTGCCTGTTTTACAAAGTGCCCCTGAAAGAGCATCGCCAGTCGACCCTTCACCTGAGTGGCTGACCAGCTGTGGTCAATGGTGATGCGAGCAGTCATCATCATGGCTTCCAGAGCTGCTTGGTCTTTATTCTTTGGAACTATTTGTCTGGAAGAACAGAAAATAACATTTACTTCACTGAAAAATGTTATGAACAGTAGAGTAGATTCAAACAGAGCTATGTAAACACCTTTTATTGCCACAATCATCACTTTAGAAACAGTGGGAGCTACTCAAACATTCACTGACCTAAAATGGCATTTTGAATAAGATTTTATGGTATTCTTTCCTACATAAACACTCACCTGTCCAGCTGTGACATAGAGTGTCCTCTGGGTAAACAGACCACGTCTTTAACCACCAGTCTTTTCTTCTGAGGAATCAGTCTCTTCCATTTGAGATGACCAGCTTTGTTAGAATATGGCTGAAATACACAGAATAAACCCTCAGTGTTACATGTTGGATTCACGAACAGGAGAATATCCTAAAGTTACAATGGGGCAAAACTGTGCAGGAAATGGGAAATATGGTTTCCATTTTGGCAGAAAATAAAGTTTGAAAAAACTGATTGAACTTTGATTAAAAAGCTTAAATCGTTGATGATAAATAATGTGCTGGAGACTGAAGTCAACATTTTTCTGACACTGTGGAAGAAAGATGAACAGATTCATCAATATTAAGGTCAAGCCTACAATAAAAATATAAAGTAGTAGTAGTAATGTAGAAAGAAAAAGTTCTTTTTTAATACACTTGAAAGTGTGAATTGTGAATATTTTCTGAAGGAAATTTTATTTAAATCTTATGATGTCTAATTCATTTTTCATTTTTTATTGTCCGCCTGGTTTGGGATGAAGAACCAATTTCATATAATACACACGTTAACCAATGTTAGGGAGGCAATTTAAGCTCCTTGAGGCGACTGTTGTTCTGATTTGGTATGAACTGATTTGAATTAACATTGCTGTGCTTTGTTCTAATTCCAGTAGGGGAACTGGACCACTGCACCATATAGTTATATACTGTTTGCACTGCTCTCACTGTTTGTATGCAGCATCCCTGCTCTAGAGTCCAGGCTGCAAATCAAATGCCTGAGTCGGTGATATGTTATGAAGAGTCATGACATATCAGTAATGAATAAAGGATTCCCTGACTTTACCATTGCTGGATGACTCTTTGACTTTCTGATAGAAGGAATCACCTACAGGAAGGAAAAACAAGAAGGGTGAATAAAAACAAGAAATGTGAACTAAAAAAAAGGAATACAAATAAGATGAACATTGTAGAGAAGCAATAAAGTAAAGTAAAAACCCATTCCTGGAGGTCCTGACCAGCTATTTAGCATGGGATGTCTTTTTTTCTACTACAAATTTCTTACTTTCTTACCAAGTGGTTTATAACTTCTGCCTTATTACTAACCTCCAGCTCTATCGCTACTTCTTGTTTGCAGACCACAGCAGAGCAGTGAGGTTCTTCCTGGTCTGGGGAATCTGTTTCAGCCTGGTGTCTGGGTTGAGTTTGGACCTGCTGCTCAGGGGCTTCCTCGGAGTTGGAGAACAGAGGACTCGCCATGTATCGCTGTGTACAAGAGGAGGACAAGGAGCTGGCTTGTTATGTATGAGCACGCGAATGATGCAACAAAAGAATATGTGAGTCCGCATCATTAACCATCAGGCAGCAAAACACCATTGTTGTTTTGAATACATGAGTTGTAGTTTCAACATTGTGGATCCACTACAACATCAGAACAATTCTACTCACTGCAATGATGAGAGCTGATTAATCACAGTGTTTTGAAATTATGGCTTTGGCTCTGGTTCAGTTGTCCTTTTGCTTGATTGAACAGTTTCAGTGATGTATCTGAAGCAACACTGATTGTTGGAATAACAACAATCAGTGATATTAGATCATGTTGTGGCTTGTAGTCTAACTTGGTGCATTTTGCTTGACAGGTTTGACAGCAGATTGTTATTTAGCTGTACCAACAGAATTTCATCAATTTTATATCAGAAATTCTTGAGAGAGTAGTAGTAAAGCTAATCATCTACAGAGAAATGACTTATCTGAAGAGTTTCGGTCAGGTTTCAGAGCTCAGAGTACAGAAACAGCCTAAGCAATGGTTACAAATGGTGGCCTCTGACAGTGGCCTCATCTCTGTGCTTGTCCGGCTAGAACAGATTGATACTGTTGACCATAAGATTTTATTACACCAATGAGAACATGCAGTGGGTATTAAAGGTACTGCACTGCAGTGGAATCATATCTTTCTAACAAACTCAAATTTGTTCATTCCATTTACATTATACATGTTTCCTTTAGGCCAGAGGGCCACTTGCATCTCACGTCATCCCTATATCGGCGTAAAGAAATATAATGCAGTTTGGCTCTTTAAGTTTTTGTTTTTTTTGTTCAAGAGGATTTCTTTGTTGTTGAATGCAACATTAAAATAAGTTCTTTAAAAAGCAAAGAAATTATTTAATGATGGCAAACGTGTCGAGTGATTGTCTGTGTTAGTTCAGTGAGAGTTATTCGCAAAGAAAACAATTTTCACCTGCAGTCAATAACTAATGTCTGCATTATTATTTTGATAGATTCAAACAAAGTTATAGCAGAAGTGCTGCCATGTGTCTGGCCAGAAAGACAGTACCAATTTGTTTATTTGGCAGTTCAATGAAAGTCTTCAGTTTGTTAAGAGTGAGAAGAAAAAATGTGCGTTTACGTGATTGATGATGATTGTTGTCTTCCCATTCATTTACCATTCATTTTCTCTGTTGTACCATTATAGGATCTACCTTACAATATAAAAAGTGTCTAGGGGCGACTGTTGTTATGATTTTGCACTGTATAAATAAAATTGAAGATGTCTTGTTGATGCTAGAGGTGAGAAAGCATATGGGCTACAGGAGCAAAAGTCCACACCAGGTGCCACTCTTATCAGCTAAGACCAGGAAACTGAGGCCACAATTTCCATGGTCTCAGAAAGATTCATGAACAGAAGATTGGAAAAATGTATGTATGTATGTATGTATGTATGTATGTATGTATGTATGTAGTAGGAGACATCTTCTAACACATTTGGTGCACTTGGTACCAACTGAGAAAATGCCACCAACTGGGATGTGGTAGAACAAGAGAGTGTAGCTGACAAATCTGCAGCAATTATGTTGTTGAAAAATGCCATGAAAGCAGTTCTAAATTGAAAAAGGGTTTCCATCCCAGTACCAGCAAGGTGCAAGTGAAAGTAAAGTCTGAATGGAAACGCAGAACAATATCTATACATCTACAGTTCTACATACAAAGTAAAACCAAACAGGTTTGGTGAGTATTTAAAGCAATACCTCTCTGTACTGTCTAGAAGTAGGACATCAACCCTTTAAGGTGTATTTATATGTTAGTTCTGAGGTTAGTCAAAAGATATTGGATCTGATTATGATATACCACCACTCTGCTCATCATATGAGCTTCAAAAAGTTTCCTGATGGGGTCAGCACTATTTATAAATCACACATAATGTCTTGCAGTGAAGTATTTAAAAAGACACACCTGGTGAACGCTGTATTCCTCCTCTTCCTCCTGTGTTATCAAGACCTTACAGGGCTCCTTGGAAGAAAACACTTTCATTTCAATGTTTTCTATAATGACCAGTGACACTGGTTTCTTCCCACACGCCATCCTTCCTAAAATGACACCGTTTACGGTATCTAACCTTTGCTTGTTCTTTATTTTGTCCTTATTCTTATTACCTCTTTTTTGCAGGCTTCTTGTGACTCAAAGCTGATTTCATGCTAATTAAGTGTTCTCTTGCTTAGCTGAGAGGGAACCACCAAACATCTAAACAGGTGAAGTTTCATTACCTCAAGCTGCAACCTATCAGTCTAAAGCTGTAGTTGGCTCACAGTTGTGTTCTCAGGCTGTGATTGGTTGTGTGGATAATCTAGAAGCTGATATTTATGGGAGTTCTGTTCAAAAACAGTGTGACTTTTGAAAGGACGGTTTGTGTATAGGAAATGAATTACTGCTGTACCACGTGTGAAACAAAATAAAAAATGAAATGAAAAAAAGCTCTGCCTGATTCAAAAGTAGCTTTAGAAGTACAACATGTGGCCCAATCAATGCAACTTTGTCTCTGTAGAGCTTGAAGGAGACTTGTCCTCAAGTTATAGACACTGTCATGAGAAAAGGTCACTAATCATGCTATCCTAAGAATTTCTTTCATCATAAGGCTGATTATTAAAATACTGCTCTTAAAGCTATCATACCATTATTAACAAAAACATTCATTTACCTTATTAAAATATGGACTGCAAGGAGAAAGTCTGTAACACATTATTTCAGAATCCATATTTTTATTTCCTTCTTTAAAATTATTATTCAGGCTTAATTTTCATTCACTTCAACTTTCCTGTTAAAAGTACTGCAAAAATTAATTGTTACAACATGTAAGTTTACAAGGAAGACATTTCAGGACCTTTGATTTGAAACAGTGTAAAATAACAGCTAAAAAATGATAAAGAAATGACTTAGGCTTAAGCGTGAGCTTTGGTAGCAGGTACTAGGAAACAATGATTCCATATCTAATTATGTTTATTCATTTCACTGAGACTGTGGCGAATAATAAAACCCCACACTGAACAGTCTTTAATCAGCAGGATCAAAAACTGAAAATTTACCATTTAATATCCTTCATGAGGTTCAAATGGATCCAATGAAATGTCACATGGATAAATCGAGTTAGTATCTTTGTGTATTTCTTAAAACTTAAATCAGGAAATTTATTTTTACATGGAAAGACCTGGTGTTGGATGCTTTCACCAACACCACCTTCTTTACGCTTTCCCCCTGATTCCTTCAATAATGTTTCACAGGGTCAGACAGTCAGAGCTCAGGGTCCTCTTGGTGGCACCCAAGTGTCCATCAACAGTCTGGTTCCCTACTCCCTGCAGGGTCTTGAACAGGGACCTGTGGCAGCTCAAAAGGAGAATGGACCTTAGCTGTAGAAATATTGGTATGGCATTCATCTCCAGGTTTTTTCCAGCCTTACAAATGCACTTGAAGGGAATCTGTCATTCTTGACTGACCTCAAGCCCTTAGTTTATCATACCATGCAGAATTTAAGTTCTTCTCCAACAAGGAGACCATGTCAGAGGCTCTGGGCTGCATTATCTTTGCAGTACAGAAACTGTGATTTGGATTTGCTATATCCACTCCAGTCATTGCATCTGAAAGTACAAGGGATAAGGCTCTGTTCAGACAGTGACTTTCTCACTGGCTTGGTGACACAATAAAACAAGAGTATGAAGCAGCACGTGTGCCTGCCCCCCAGGGGAAATCTGTGCAGTGGCATCCCAGACAACATTTTACATATTCACTAGGTTCTACTGTCTTAATGTGGCCTTTGGGTCCATGCTGTGATCAAGTGTTCTGCCATTAGCATTTCTTCCTATTGACACTGCTTTGTCCCATCATCACCTTTCAATTCTAAGGTTTTACATATAAAAATATAATAAAAATTGTCTGGTCTTTTTTTTTTTTTTTTTTTTTTTAAACAATTGGGTAGATATAACCTCAGGTGAACAACATATGAATTAATGCGCTGTCATTATTTAAGAAAAGCTAAGCCAAATGCAGAAGGTGTAAGTGAATCGCTAAAAACACCTTACTGCTGCCATTAAAAAGGAAAGCAGCAGCCAGGTGCTTCTATTCGAATGCTTTTGGTTAACCGACTAATTTTCTAACTATTTAAAGTCCATGCTTGTGTAGTGAGATTCATTAGTGGAAAGACTTGCTAGTCCTCTCTGGAGTAGATCATCAATAGACTCAACCAGCTAAACATGTTAAATGTTTATTTTATTTTGCATTTTTGTTAAATAAACAATTAAACAGTGGAATCTGTTGTGTGCAATTTTACACCTGAGGTTATATTTAAATTATTTTAGAAGCTGCTAAAGACCAGATTATTTTTAAAAACCATGTTCTGATATTAAAAGAAAACTTTTAACTATGACTGCAAGCTATCCACTTTGTTTACTGCCACTTGCAATCAGGAGAGAAGGGAACAGAAATTATGATGGTGGTCCTGTGTTTCCTGATAATGGTGATTCGCGGCAGTCACTCCAAATGTCTTGGACAAGATTCTGAGAAGCCGGGTGTGAGCTACGACTTGGTATTTCTAATGTTACCTTTGTTTATCACATTATCTAACTTCCAAGAAGTCTTGTGCATTTCCTTTTCACTGTCATGGAATGCATACTGCTCCATGCACCATCGTTTTCCCTGAGATGACTGGAGGCTGATGTGTGTCACAAGTTTGGCCCAAAAAATTGATTCTGTTCATCTGGACGTAGCATTTTCAGTCGGAGAAACGTTTCGTAACTTTTCCAAGTTCTTCAGTCTCAGTTAACTGCAGGTTTTTCTTATAAACAGTACATTTGCATAATGACTGAAACTAGCACCACTGAATGAACAATGGGCTGTGAGGTCAGTTCCCTTGATGCAAATTGTCATGACCATTGAGCAACAACTACTGATCAATGGCCATGAGTACAATTCACAGAGAGTTGGGGAATGGCTGCAATCACAGCCTTGTAAGATGGCAAAAGATGGACCCTTTGGCCCCCTCCTCGATTGCCAGAGATGGTCTTTCCCTTTTCACATAAATGGCCTCCTTGACTCCCCATTCAAACCAGCGTTCCTCCCTGTCCAGGATGTGTACATCCTCATCATGGAAAGAGTGTCCACTGGCCTGTAGGTGTAAATAGACTGCAGAGTCCTGGCCTGACGAGGTAGCTCTTCTGTGTTGTGCCATCCGCTTCGCCAGAGGTTGTTTGGTTTCCCTGATGTATAAATCCTGGCAATCCCCATGCACTTAACAGCGTACACTATATTACTCTGTTTGTGTCAGGGGACCCGATCCTTGGGGTGGACCAATTTTTGGTGCAGTGTGTTTTGGGGTTTAAAGGCTACAAAGACACGGTGTTTAGAAAAAATGTGTCTCAACTGCTCTGATACTCCTGATACATACAGGATCACTACAGGTTTTTGCTTAGTCAGCGGTTGTCCTTCTCTCCTGGATCGGCTGGAGCTTTCTTTAGGTGCCTTTCCAGCTTTGACAAATGTCCAGATGGGATAACCACATTTACTCAGGACTTTCTTGATGCGATGTTCTTCTGCCTCCCGAACCGTTGTGTCTGATCTGTATGCGTAGGTTTACAGTACACGTCAGCTTTTAGATGTCCCCCATTACTGATGGAAATCTCACAGTCTAAGAAGGCTAACCTGCCACTTTTCATATCCTCCCTGGTGAATTTGATGTGTTGGTCCACCGAGTTAATGTGATCCGTGAAATGTGGTACGTCCTGAGATTTGACTTTCACACAGGTGTCATCCACATACCTGAACCAATGGCTTGGTGGTGTTCCAGGGTAGGATAGCAAGCCCTCTTTTCCACTTCTTCCATGTACAAATTGGACACGGTGGGTGAAACTGGGGAGCCCATGGCACACCCATGTTTCTGCCTGTAGAAATGACCCTTGAATGTGAAGTAGGTGGAATGAAGACACAGTTCCAAAAGCAAACACACTTGGTCGATGCTGAGAGTGGTCTTGTTGCTGAGGTTGGGGTCATCCTGTAATCTCTTAAGGACTACCTCCAACGCTTCTGTGACTGGGATGCAAGTGAAGAGAGATGTAACATCGTACAAGACCACGGTTTCATCTGCCTCCATAATGACATCTCTCACTTTCTCAACGAAATCCAGGGTGTTCTGGATGCAGTGTTCAGAGCTGCCTACCGACGGGTTGAGGATCGAAGACCTCCTATCCCAGTGTTCCCTCAGTGGTGCTGGTTTCAGCCATTCTGCAAAAGTACTGTTTATAAGATTGGGGAAACCTGCAGTCAGCTGAGACTGAAGAAATCACTTGGATGAGTGACGAAATGTTTCTCCCACTGAAAACACTACATCCAGATGAACAGAATCAACTTTTTGGGGGATTTACTTACCAGGGTTATGATAATAATAATAATAATGGATTGCTTTTCGGGGCCCTCAAAGCGCTTTACAATTCCACTAGTCATTCATTCTCACATTCACACACTGGTGGAGGCAAGCTACAGTTGTAGCCACAGCTGCCCTGGGGCAGAAGCGAGGCTGCCATATCGCGCCATCGGCCCCTCTGGCCATCAGGTGAAGGCCAGTAGGTGAAGTGTCTTGCCCAAGGACACAACGACCGAGACTGTCCGAGCCGGGGCTCGAACCGGCAACCTTCCGGACACAAGACGAACTGTAACCGATAACGATCGCCCCGGGTTATGAGGAATCAGCTGTGTGAAGACAGATTCCTCATAACCCTCACTTGACTGCATTCCTCTGCTCAACATTTCCTCTTCCTTAACCTCCTAGGACCTGGTGTCCACATATGTGGACATCACATTTTGGGACGTCTAGACCAAAATACTTAATTTAAAAAAAAAAAATTTCTACAAGGGCCTGATATTCACTTACGAGGACATTATACTGCCACTGTTCTATCAAAATTTGATACAAATGTCCTCATATGTGGATCTCATTTTTCTCAAAAACAAAAATTAGGTGTAAAAAGAAAAAGAAAAAAATCTGGTAATTCTTTGTTTTTACATTCTTTAGGTCCCAATCAACCCAAATAGCAAAGAAAAATTAAAAATGCATGCAATGAAGGAGTTCGGGTCTTAGTTGTTGATTTACACGATGAAATATTCAAATAAGTTTTAAAAGGCGTTCAATGGAGAAGATGTAATTGATTATGATAAATGATTTTGTTCACAAAACCAATATTTGTTCTACTGTGCTTATTGTTTACCTGAATCCTAAAGTGTTTGCAGAACCCAACTACTTCACAAACACTTTCTGGCCGCTTCAGCTGTTCATGGAAAGTTAGCTGCTGCAATGGTAGACTGGTTGGCAGCTGCTTGGATACAGTATCTCTATATCTGCTGCATACTCAGATGATATGTAACACTTGCTTGTGACAAACAGGTTTAAACTTTCTGTGGCCAAAACTAAACTTTCACACTCTGTGACAATCCGATTGTTCAGTCTGACGTCACTAGCCTGTCTGGGTCTAAACTCCGCTGCAGGTCCATATATCAAACGATCACTATGGCATTACTGAGAGTTGAAAAACTGTCTAAAGTCTTTCATCTTTAATAAAATGATCAGCGTTCTGCTCTACCAGGTGTAACAATTGAGTTTAACATCCAGGCATCCATGAAAACGGAATTTATGACATTTAACGGAGTTAGAAGTTAGCAGGAAGTTAGCTCGCTAGCTTCTATCTAAATACAATATAACATGTCCTGACTGCGGGGTTTTGGAAACAAATTAAAACGTACAGCTCTGCTATCACTTCCAGCATAAATGAAGACAGAAAACTAAACAGCAGTGACGTTTGTAGGGTTACTGAAGTTGGGCTAGCTGGTATATAATGATGTGCTACGTGACCGCTAGCGACACAGCTATGTTAGCATAATATAAACAAGCTAACTTTTTTTCCACTCGATAAAAGTTAACGTGAGTGTTCTCGGTGGTCAGGAACAAATGTAATCGCATGGCAAGATGCTGTAAAAGGACCAAACTTCAGCCAGGAGAACAACTGAGATAATCCATCCACAATACGAGGTTAGTCATTCATATACTGCTGCATGGGCTGGGCTGTAGTTACATCCTAAGGTTTTAAAAACTGAGCTTAAATAAATGATTAGCGGTAATAAAAGCCGAGGGAGGTCAACAGTGATCACTGACTGTTTTAGGAGCTTTTTGAGATTAAATAGAAGAAAATACATAACATTAAACATGTTAACAACACAAAAGCCATATTAAACGCAGACTACTTTAGACCCGGAAGTAGGATTCGTCGCGTCATCACTGAACAACCAGATACACAGTAAATACAGCAGGAAGAAGACGCCGGTATGTGTTGAGGTATGTATTTACCGTTTATCTGAACAGCATTATCACTTAACAGACATCCATGCAATTGTTTAAAAAAAAAAAAAAAAATCAGTGGACAAATCAGTGCTCAAAGGTCACTCACTTCTAAATCTCCACACTTAAGAACTTTAGTTTAAAAAAAATAAATAAATTGAATGTTCCTCTGCAGTTCTAACAGTATTTTAAAGTGTTTCATAAACACATAGACTCAACAGCCACTTTGTTAGGTACACCTGTTCAATGCTAAGTACACTCTGATGAGAGAAGTAGCTCCAACTCAGTACTAGCAAGGTGTACCTAACAACGTGGCCAGTGATAGTAGATTATGAACGGGAAAACAAAACGATATCTACATATCGACAGTTCTGCAAACAACCCCACCCCGACTCCATAAAACCAGATAAACAGGCTTCAGCCCTGAGGAGGGACATTGCTAAAAGCTCTCCATGACCTAAAGGGGATACTATGAAGCAACTTCAGTGTAGGAAGGCTTTCTTTGCGTCGCTCAGACATATGAGATTGTTGATAACCTCTGTTACTAACAGAGCTTGATGTAGAAAACCTAGTGCAGCTTCACTAGTAATCTGGGCTTTCCACTTCAGGGTTGAGAAACTTTAATAACATACAAGAAAATATCATGCCAAAAAGCAAAATGAGTGAGGTGGAACAAATCCAGCAAAAGAGAAACCGTGCAGGAAAGTGTCTTAATGCCTGCTCAATCATCCAGGTACGTAAATCTCCAAAAGTTGATTCTGTTCATCTGGACGTAGCATTTTCAGTGGGAGAAACGTTTCGCCACTCATACCAGGACTGTGCAGTCTTTTTATACCTACAGGCCAGTGGATACTCTTTCCATGATGAGGATGTACACATCCTGATGAGGAAGGGATGCTGGTTTGAACGGGGAGTCAAGGAGGCCATTTACGTGAAAAGGGAAAGACCATCTCTGAATCGAGGAAGGGTACATCTTACAAATGCTGTGATTGCACCCATTCCCCAAATCTGAATTGTACTCATGGCCTTTGATCAGTGGTTGTTGAAGAAGCCTGACGAAACGTTTCTCCCACTGAAAACGAACAGAATCAACTTTTGCAGAGTGCAGAAAAGTGTTCTTTTCTTGTGAATTTATAACTGATTATCGGCAATTAAAAAAAACAACTGGTAAGTGACCAAACATAAAAGAATACCGTATGTGAACATTTGCTGCATCAGTAACCAAACACCTGTAAATTCCAGTGACAATGTGAGAGAGAAAGCATGAGTAACCTAACTGCATGGTTTAGGTTAAGTGGCGTTACTAACGTACCAACCAACAGGTCTGCATATATAAAGTTCTCTTGGGTAGTGATCTAACCATGGTGCGTGCTTTCATTAACAGAATTTATGATAATGGAACTGGTTTTAAACCTAAACTCTAAACACACCTCACTAAGCCATTAATCTCACATAGTACACCCCCGGCAGGCCTGTTCCTGTATTTGTTCAATCACATCAAATAGGAGATATGTCCACCATAGTACTCTAAAGCCTTTGAGTTTAGTTGCACAGTGCTTATAATACATGATTGCTTGATATCAAACAAATAGTTTAAATACTGCAAGTTGAGTCATCCACAGTGGCTGGCCAAAAAACACAACTCTGAGGACTCTTCTGAAATGTTTTCTCAGTATTCAGTGTGTGTGTGTATGCACACTTCAGGCCAGCACTTGTCTCTGGCTGCACGTCAACAGGTGTGGCAAGAAGTATGATGCTGTGCCATCATCAGGGATGAGCTCCAGGAATTCTGCGGGGCTCATCTCCATAGCAACTACGACAAGCGTCTCTGTTGACAAAAAACAAGTCTCATTAAACTCAAGTACACACACACAGGAGATGTTACTTCCTCATACTTCTAGTTTCTTTGCCAGTATCAGTAAGTAATTTCCTGATATTTCTTTAATTCCCATCATAATATATCCACTTACAGAAGTGGCTTGGGTGTGCCCAGTCTACCCAACCCTGCTACACCCTCAGAGTTCACTTTGTTTAATCATATTGTAATGAATTGCTATTCATTCCCCAGCACAGATATCCAACACTTTCCCAATGACAGCAATTTAGTTGCTGAAGTTACAATTTACTGATGTTCCCTGAACACATTTCATGCAGGCAGTCAATTTTGCTTTTGAAAAGAGGACGATGACGATTGACGGTGTCTGTTCAAAACATGACTACACAGAACAGACAGACAGGGGGTTTGGGCTTTCTTGAGAACCACTTTTTCAACCAAGATGAATGACTGAATGAAGTCGCTTGGCACACAAAAACAAAGACCAAATGGTAAAATAAAATTACATCCAGCTATTTTTTTAAGAACCAGTTTAAGTTTTAGACCATTAAACTGATTAAACTGTTGAAACTGTTTGAAGATCTGGACTAAGATGACTTCATTGCTTGTCATTTTAATATTGTATTCTACAGTTTAAATGATTCAAATCTGTTCCCTGAGCACGGAATCCATTATTAATTACAGGGTTCTGAATAGCTGAGGATGTGACTTAAAGTAGGGATTTAATGGGAATTCATTTCATGTCAAAAAAATTTTCAAACCTGCCAGACGGCTTTGCCGCATAATAAAATTATAAGTCTGAACAATACAAGGTCATTAGTGAGTCATGACTGACGAAAGCACAGCAAATCCTAATTGTTTTAAACGAAAGTGAAAGCTCTTTGGAAAAATACCTCTACCTTTGAGAGCAGCCAGGAGGATGCTGTTGTCTGAGGCTGCTCTTGTGCGATCACAAAGCTCTGGGAGGAGCTTTTGCCACCAAAGTGCCTGCGGAGATTAGACATGTGATTGAGACGGGAGTTGAATTAGGTGCGAAATTAAAAATAAACTAAAAAGTGTAGCTACAGACTTCAAATGTAAGCCCCGTGATCAGTACAGACCATGTTTTTCTCCTGTAACTGGTGATTGGCGTAGGGTATGATCGCTTGAGGACATCTGTCCAGCAACTTCTCAATGCTCCTATCATACTGCCCCCTTCTGGTAGCGCAAAGGAGGTGCAGGCTGAAGCCCCATAAGGTTTCGTCTGACAGGCGCTCCAACAAAGGCACGACGGAGCCCACAGACAGAGATGGACCACACAGCAGAGACTGCACACACAAACAGGAACACTTAAAAATACAATTACAGAATAACAGCAGCTAGATTTTAAATTAAAGTCCACGAGAAGAAAAAGAAACATAAATAAACTGCTATATGTCACCAAGTCCACTACTGATAGCACAGATAAAATGTTTTCTCTTCAAATGTCACTGACCTACATATTTATTGCAACAAGTTCACAAGCCATGGAATGCATGATGGCCCCGTATTACTATAAGTTCCAGTAATGACCGTGAATAGGGCATCACCCTACGTGGAATGCAGCCATCAATTGTACACCTGTGCTTTGCCAGCTGAGACAAGTCAAACGTTTGTCACAAACAAAATGTATTTGTCACTGTGGCGGGGTGTTGTCTGCAGTGCCTCTGCAGGTGAGATGGACACACCTACGCGGCATTGGCAATCATGCCTCGCCGGCATAAAAGCAGTTCCTGACTGTCTTGTTGTAGTCGGTATGTAGTTGGCTGGTGGCTGAAAAGCTGCAGCTGTGTGTGTTTCAGAACAGCAACCGTGTGTTAGTAATAAAGATACTGAAAACCATTAAACTGTCAAAATTGTCACACACTGAAAGTCCCCGGGGGCTGAAAAGCGCAGTTACTTCAATGGCCAGTTGAAGATGGCTCCAAAAAACAGCTCCCAAATTTATAGCAGAAGGAAACATTTACAGCAACAAACAAAATAGATTTCCCTCTTCATAATGAATGCACTGGGGATATTTGTTTTGTTTTATAAAAAGGCATAAACCACAACTATCAGCACTTTCTCAACAGGAGTTTCATTTACTGCTGTAGGAGTACTGAGGGTTTTATTGTAAAAGCATTTAAGGGTTTTATTGTGAACAGGAAAAAAAGGGGTCTCTTCACAACCGAGTAGAAGAAATTGTGTTTCCTGCACAGGTTGGGCAGCAATTCAGTGATGTCTCAGTGGCTGCATTAGTCTGTTATACACTAAGGTCCAACTATATTTGGACAATGACAAAGTGTTTTTTCTTATTTTACCTGTTTACTGAAATATCTTCCAATTATAGTTATATAATGGAGATCAATGGATTGCATTTGAGGATATCCACATTAAGATTGGATGAAGGGTTGAGGAGTTTTAGCTTGTTAACATGTTCCACCCTCTTTTTAAAGTAATCGGACAGTTAACTCAAATGCCATTTCATGGGCAGGTGTGGGCATTTTCTTTGTTATGTCATTATCAATTAAGCAGATCAAAGGCCTGGAGTTGATAGACCTGTTTTTTTGCTGTAAACCGACAACATGCAGTCAAAGGAGCTCTCTGTGCAGGTGAAACAAACCATCCTTAAGCTGCGTAAACAGAAAAAACCCATCTGAGAAAGTGGTACTATAGTAGTGATGGTGTGATGAAGCCCCGTGAATGTGTCAAATCTTTCCGGCCAATCGGTTCACCAAAAGGCAGATCACACAAAGCAACGTTTAACAGCTCATTTGGATGTGCTGACATCTGCTGGTCATTCCATGTACAGCAGCCCTACTGTGATAATGCAAGGGGCTGACATAACAGTCGATATATAAATGTAAAGATGTATCAATTGGAGAATACCGATATGAGGTCCTGTATAATACACACACACACACACACACACACACACACACACACACACACACACACACACACACACACACACACACACACACACACACACACACACACACACACACACACACACACCTCTTACTAACCATCCTCTCTGAGACTGATTTAAGACTTATTATTGGGCTATAGCATGTCAAAATGCCCCCTAACTGCTAATATTATTCGACCTTTTCGGTTGCTCCATAATTCGCTAACAATCTCCGTGCGCTCTCGTGATGATCCTCGGAATCACCTCAGATCCAGTTCATGCAAAAAACTAATTTTCACATCTTTTCAGCAGCTCCAATCACATAACCGGACACATCATTTCAGAGAGTCATTGGTCATTCGTCACGTGATATTCTGAAGAACCATACAGGCCTTGACATGGGCTTCATTTGGACACGTCCCCTTTACTCGGCAGTGCCGAGTGAGCTGTCAATGGCCATGAGTACCATTCACAGAGAGTTGGGGAATGGCTGCAATCATAGCATTGTAAGATGGTGAAAGATGGTGAATGGTACTCATGGCCATTGGTGGTCTTTGATCAGCGGGCCTTGATCAGTAGTTGTTGATCAATGATCATGAGAATTTGCATAATTATGATGAAGGAACTGACCTCACAGCCCATTGTTCCTACAGTGGTGCTAGTTTCAGTCATTATGCAAACGTACTATTTATAAGATTGGGGAAACCTGCAGTTAACTGAGACTGAAGAAGTCACTTGGATGAGTGACGAAATGTTCCTCCCACTGAAAACGCTACATCCAGATGAACAGAATCAACTTTTGGAGAAAGAAAGCACTGCTGAACTCAGCAACGCTAAAAGACCTGAACACCCACAGGAGACAACAGTAGTGGATGATCACAGAATCATTTCCATGGTGATGAGAAAACCCTTTCACAACAGCCAACCAAGTGAACAACACTCTCCAGGAGGTCGGCGTATCGATGTCCAAGTCTACAGTAAAGAGAAGACTGCATGAAAGTAAATACAGAGGATTCACTGCGAGGTGCAAGCCACTCATAATCCTCAAAAATAGAAAGGCTACATTGGACTTTGATTTAAAAAAAAAAAAAACATCTAGAAAAGCCAGCCCAGTTCAGGAAAAACACTGTTTGGAAAACTGAAACCAAGATTAACCTCTACCAAAATGATGGAAAGAAAAATGTATGGAGAAGGTGTGAAACAGCTCATCATCCGAGGTAGTGTGATGGCTTGGACATGCATGGGTGTTAATGGGACTGTGACACTGGTGTTTATTGATGATGTGGCAAAGGACAGAAACAGCCAAATGAATTCTGAGGTATTCAGATACACACTGTCTGCTCCAATCCAAAAAAAAAAAATACAGCCAAAGCAACCCAGGAGTTCATTAAAGCAAAGAAGTGGAATATTCTTGAATGGAAAAGTCAGTTACTTAACCCAAGTGATCATGCATTTTACTTCTTGAAGACTAAACTTGGGACAGAAATCCCACAAACAAACAGCAGCTGCAGGGAAGGCCTGGAAGAGCATTAAAAAGGAGGAAACCCAGCATCTGGTGAAGTCCATGAATTCAAGACTGTCATTGACAGCAAAGGGTTTTCAAAAGGTTTTCAACCAAGTATTAGAAATTAACATTTTATTTTCAGTAACCTTTGAGCACCTGAAATGAAGGGATTGTGTTAAAAAACACTTTAGTTCCTCACATTTTTATACAATCTTTTTGTTCAACCCACTGAATTAAAGCTGAGAGTCTGCACTCCAGCTGCATTTGAGTTGTTTCATTTAAAATATATTGTTGTAACATAGAAGCAAAATTAGAAAAAAAGTTGCCTCTGTCTAAAAATTTATGGACTTAACTGTATTGAATCCATGCAGTCAAAGCAGACTTTAGAAAATACCTGCAGTTTGTGCAGCGCCTCCAAGTGTTGGGAACTGGTAATGTCTGTTGGACTTAGAAGAATGAGCCATGGATACAAAGCACCGTAATGAGAGCACGAGTTGACCTGGAACAGACACAAACATGGGAGCAGCTGATTGCATGAAACTCGTGTCTTTATAATCTGGTTATTGAACAAATTAAAAGAATTGGGGGGGGGGGGGGGGGGGGGGGGTGGTTACTAAACAGAGACCACCAAGTAGCCGTACCAGGTCATCAGCACTTTTCAGTGACTTGCGCTTTGGAGCTGTGTGCTTTTCTGACTTTGTATTTGTTAGACGGTCGATGTAGACAGAAGCCAGCCGAAACAGAAGCTCCTGAATGACAGCGTCATTTGATGATGCCATGAGCATCGCCTCCCAGAAGTCGACCTGCAGGCTGTTTTCACAACGCAGCTCCTAAAAGCGTAGAAAGCATCAGATTCTGCAAAACTGAAATTAATTCTACATCCAAGTGTAGAAAGGCAGTAATACAAATCAGCGGGTTGATATACTATCCTCCAGGCACTGCACTTCCAGGTGCCAATAGTACCTTGAATATGTGATCAGCCTCTTCCAGCTTAACTTTGCTGTTCTCATGTAAAGCCACCATGGCAGCCACCAGCAGTCCAGGCTGAGAGTCGGCCATCTGGCGGGTTAAAGCTGTGGGATAAACACGTCTATGCTGGTTTGCACATCCACCATAGAGCAGCAGCCTCGGCTCCTCGATAAACCCGTACACTAGCAGCATCTACGCACAGAATGGAAAGGGACCAACTTTCTTTATTTTGGTCCATTTTGTGTGGAAAAGTATATAATATAAAAAAAAAATATGGACATACAATTTTAAAAAAAAAAGAAGCAATATCATGTAGCAAACTTTGACCTTGCACTGCACCTTGAGCAGTTAGTACACCAAAGAAAACAAGTGAAATCCTGACCTCAGCATGTCTCTCCATCAGCTGTGTGTACTGCTGCAGGTCACCCAAACGCAGCATCATGGTAGCCATGGTGATTGTCAGTGAAACCGACACGCCCACCGAGTCCTCCAGATTTTGTAAAATTTGCAGCGTCCGAGCAGGACTGACATTTATCATGCAGGGGCTGGTGCACATGCTTATGAGCATTACAGGCTCTGATTGGCTGAAAATGTCAATGACCTGATCAGCTGCTTCCTGCAGGGAAAGAAAGATTAAAAAGGTTCCCCGTCTCTTTTGATTCAATATTTTGTATTTTTTTGTTCCCTTACTAATTTCTTAAGGTTTGTTGTGCATATTTGTCATGTTTAAAACAAATTTTAATATTTGACAAAGACATTCTAAGTAATTACAAAATGGTTTAAAATCATTATTTAAATTATTAAGGGAAAAAAGCTGACCAGCTGTGTGAAAAAGTAATCTCCTCAACTTGTTAAATCATGCTCATTTAGATCTTGTGTACCTGACTGAGGGTCTGCTCTGAGTCTTCTAACAGGAAATGTTTCAGGTAAAACAGGAAGCCAGGGCCATAGGAGGAAGGGCTGCCCGGAAATGGCCGATTCCTGGACATGACCTCTGTGAGTGACAGACCAGACATCCTGTAGTACGGCAGAGCAAGGTGACACTCCCTCTGACCGCCCCTTAGAGAAAAGAAGAGATTAAAAGTTTTGCTGAAACAAATTTTAATAAAATAGCCAGAAAATACAAAAACTGAAGGTAAAGGTGTCCAACAGAGTAAAATCTCATTGACTGAACACATTTAAAAACCCATAAAATGTTATTATCAATACAGAATGTTGGTTGTGTGTTACCTGCTGAAACTGTCTCCCAGCTGGGCACAGTTCTCCCTCAGCGCCTCCTCCAGCACTTGTCGATCTGTCCTGTGATCTGCTGGGCCACCTGGGCCCGTCTGTTGCTCGTCTGATGCGTGTAGTAGAGCAGCACGCAGGAGGAGGTGAGCTTCGCTGAGGAGGTGTCGCAGACTCTGGGCCTGTGGGTTGGTCTCTGCATAACGCTGACTGTACTCAACCTGAAAAACACACAAATCACAAGTGATTGCACAGCAGATCTGTATTTGTTTACTTTTTCATATTCATCATCAACAGTTGCGCAACACACAATTTGGGCAAATGAGAGTTACCATCTCCTGGTAGAGAGTAAAGGGGGGGACGGTGTCCACAACATAGAGGTTCCATCCATGTCCCGCTGCACTGCTTTCTTTGGTAGAAGACACTGTCCACCTCCTGCTCCTGAGATCAAACATTACACAGCAACATATAGAAAAATTAGCAAAGATTTTGACCATTGAGTCACAACATACACAGGAAGAATCCTGTACTTATACCCACCTTTGTTGTGATCTGTTGTAGATATTTTAACTATTAAAAGAAAATTGCCTTTACAGGACATCAACAAGACAGTACAGACACAATTTTACAAATTCAAACAAACTGTTAAACTGGGCACACACTAAACAACTGTCAGAATGATCATGAGGACATAATCTAGCCTATAAGATCTGCTTCATTTGCTCTCAGTTTTTAGAACCAATTATTGCCTGTTCATCTTTAAACAGGTTTATCATTTGACACCAACGAGTACAATGGTAGCCTGTGAGACTGTAAGTGCCCCTGGCTCCTCGCTTAGTAACACTGCAGTAGGTCTAGATTGATACACCACTTTCCATTTAATTATTAGTTATTAATGATGTTTTTGTCCTGTCTTCCTCCCCTGCCATCTGGTAAACTGCAGATTATACCTAATTTTTTGGCACATTTAGATCACGTGAAGCTACAGATAGACAACTATGATCGTTTAGCTCTCTACATGCGCTGTGCTACATCAGTGGCTAACACTTCACAGCATAATTCAGCTGTTTGTTAAGTGTCTGCCCAGCTTTAACAAACAGTTAGTGAACAGGGTAACAGGAGCTTCATACCAAGGGTATGTTGAGGTGTTTGTTACACGGTGAGGGGCTTGTGTGTGTGCATCCGTGTCAGTCAAAGAGAAAGAGTTACAGGAATCCAGGAACCTCAGTGATAAAATTGTCTTTTTAGGTCAATTCTAACACGATTAGTTTGTGAGAAAAAAAAAGACACAAACACACACCGAGGGCAGTTAGGCAGGTTACCATGGCTAGGTTTAGAAACTAAAACAGGAAGTGCTGTCTCTTTTAGACCAAGCTGCAAAACTCACACAAACACTTTAATCATTTGGTTTTTTGGGGCGATCGTGGCTCAAGAGTTGGGAGTTCGTCTTGTAATCGGAAGGTTGCCGGTTCGAGCCCCAGCTCCGACAGTCTCGGTCGTTGTGTCCTTGGGCGAGACATTTCACCCGTTGCCTACTGGTGGTGGTCAGAGGGCCCGGTGGCGTCAGTGTCCGGCAGCCTCGCCTCTGTCAGTGCGCCCCAGGGCGGCTGTGGCTACAATGTAGTTTGCCATCACCAGTGTGTGAATGGGTGGATGATTGTGTATAGTGTAAAGCGCTTTGGGGTCCTTAGGACCAAGTAAAGCGCTATACAAATACAGACCATTTACCATTTTTTAAACAGAAATGACTGACTGCATACTGTCACAGGGTTTCTGAACTTCTTCACAAAACATGCAACTTACTTGCTTAAGACCTTTTCTGCTAGTTCTTTATTTCTTATGAATCCAAAAAAAAGCGATTTTAAATTTTTATATAATTTTATATTTGCCTTTCTTTATTTTCTATATCAAACGGCATGATCACTAAGTTCTTATCAATGAAATAATATGTTGTCTGTGATTTTAGGTTATGCTTTTGGTATATTTGCATTTCTTTCTGTCTGTCAACACGATAGCTGGACAAGTTTTGAATGGATGCTGATAAAAGTTAGTAGAGTCGGGTCATGTTAACAATACGTTCAAATTCTGCCTTACATCCACCAAGGTCCTTAAAATCAACACCATGATTTATTGGTTGACAAAAAGCTTATAACTAAGAAACTATGATTCTTACAAGTGTGGTGTGTATTGTCAACATAAAGAAAGTACCGTATAAGTATTTAAAATATGTAAAATTTGACCTCTGACCTCTCTTCAATCAATAGATTGATCTGAAGGTTGCACGGCTTTTAAAAACTATGTTTCTTAAATAAACTTGTGATCAAAAATTAATTTTACTAAAAAATGAATTGAATCCCACACATGTCCTATATTAACATAAAAAAATAGGTTTCAGCAGGGCAAATAACAAACACCTTCACGCTTTGCTTATTTTTGCTGCACTGCAAACTCCTTAAAGTACGTTTAAAAAGAACAGAGATATACAAATGTACTGAAAATACAACACTATTACCTTAAAGAGTAAATACTGCTTAGAAAGTGACCTCCCTTGGTGGAGGTTTGTGTTCTTGGAGTCCTTTTAGTTTTTTAAAATGTTTTTAATGGAGTTCCTCTAACCTCTACACAGAAGCAAAGAAGAATCATTTAGTCTTGTAACATAAGATTAACAAGGGTTACAGAAGGGGACTTTATAAAGATTTCATTTGAGAACGAGAGTGTTTTGAGGGTCTCGTCATTGCAGCTTGGCCTGAAAGTGACAACAAGGACGGGGGTTGGATGGGTTTTGGGTTTGTCTTACAGTAAGGGGCGTGATAGAAGGCTCTCCAGAGCTGGCGTGGTTGCGGGATCAATTCCCACCGCTAGGAAAATACCAGTCAGCATGTTGTGTTCTTTCAACTCGCTATAATAACAACAACACACACGTACACACATACAGTAAACAGGCTCATAAATGTTCAAATGTTTGTGCGTACATGCATGCACATGCAAGTAACTGCAGGGAAGTATCTGAGGTCAAACCTGAAAAAGCCTTTAAAAATCAAAAGGTGTACAAATCAACATGGCGGCGTGTTTGTGCGTACAACTTACAGGCCCCTGCGCTGTGTGCCGCGTTCGGTCTCCTCCGGTGTCTCTGCGTCGGCGGCAGAGAGCAGGATGACATGGCGCCCGTACACGCACATCGACCGCAGGCCGATGAAGAGCTGCATCCTGAGCGCACAGACCTCCAGGCTGCAGGGTGGGCAGGCCTTACAAACAAACAAACACACACACACACACACACACACACACACACACACGTAAATGTTAAATGTGTTCTCATTTACAGACATGTAATAACAATCCATACAGATATTAGCGCCACCAACTGGATCTCTGCAGTGAGGGGAGCACTGAGGCTGAACTTTCTTTTAAATTAGCTTCGTTTATTGTAAATGCCAGGCTCATACCTTCATGGTCGTATCGATGTAGGGGTCTTCAATCCTGGCTGCTAGAGCTGCACATCGTACTGTAAAACACTGCAATGCACTCCTACCAGCCACACAGAGAAATGTACTTGTAATCCACAAAGAAAGTAAGAACCACAGATTAAAAAATACACACCAACTTTTCTATATTTGGGTATAATTGGAATATCATGGAAATAAGGCTTGATGGGTTTGATGAAAAAGGTAATCTATCTGATGTTTGGTGAACTGTTGAATTTAGAGCCCTATTTTTTTTAAACCCGTGTAAAATGTAAATACACACAGAATGCAGGCTCCTTCAAGGCTGCAGACATACTTTGTTATAACATGCAACAGGTGGTCTGTTAGCGCCGCCTCCAGGACCTTCTCTGGATACTGATATGCTGACAGGAGCTCAACTCCACCCTTCAGACTGTACAGGTAGCCCGTGGTGGGGAGGGAGAAGAAGCAGAACACACATGTCGCTTCATCGGGAGACACTGACTGGTTACCTGGGGAGAGAGTAACAATCCCTCAAAAACAATGATTGGGCAAAAACGCACACAAGGACAAAAAGAAAAAGGATTATTTTTTACAACATGAGCAAACTGCACCGAAATGTGAAGGTGCTGTAGAAATACCACAGAGATATCTCTATAGCAATGAAGCTTTACATGCACTCATCACGGGCATGAATGTCATGGTATGACACTTCACTGAAATGCAATGTTTTTTTAAAGTCATTAAGGATGCGTGCTGTGCAATCATTTCACACTAGAGCAAAACAAAGAGTTCAAAACATCATTAAAAGTCCAAAATTACCATGAGATTCATGCCTGTGATGACTGAATGTAAACTCCTGAACATACTACAATGTCTCAGAAAAAAAAATTCCATTTCTCCTCATTTCAAAACAGATCATCTTGCACTGTTAACTCGACACTGATGTTGTACTCACCAGTGAAGAACGGGTAAAGCTGCAGGGAGTGAAGCTGCATCTCATCCATGCTGCATCCTTGGAAGAACTCTGGAGAAAAGTGCCTGCAGGACCGGAGGGAGTTCAGTCAAACCTCAGCTGGGAGAAATATTCTTAAGGAACAAACTCAGAAGTGCAGACACACCTGAAAAGAACGTAAGAAAGTGCATACTGCCTTCCTTCTTCCAGCCCGGTTTTTTCAATGCTAACTGGGATGTCGCAGTCTTTAGCTCGATCGCCAAGTAACTCCTGGTGTCTCGGAACAACCAGAAAGTCAGCCTGGTCTTCCAGATATTCTGCTGTGCATGCAGAAAGATCACAGATTGCATATCACAGGTCACTCCTACATTTGATAAAATGTCTCATGCTCTGCTGCATGTGGACAATTTCAAAGTATGAGCTTGAATGCATTTTTTATGTTGTTTTCTTAATATTAAATCTGTAGAATAAAACCAAAAAGAATGCTTGAGAACTCTGTAAAAATGTCTAATTGACAGCTTCAGTAATGTAATTCATATTCATAAAGGTCTCTGTACTCATCCCTTTCTAGTTAAATAGAAAAAAAAATCACCCCAAAGCCACGACTTAAAACACATTATAGAGCATTTACATGTGTGCCGTTACCGTTATTTGTGTCCAGTGGTTCCTCCAGGGTTTGGGGTTCAGAGGTTTCATCCAGTTTTAATATCAAGACTTCCAGCTCTCCTTGCACAGCCACATATGTGTCGCACAGTGCCACCTAGCGGTCAAAATATTTAGGAAAAAAAAAAAAAACAAGGAAAAATGCTTAAGTTAGAAATTTCCCAGTACGACAGAAATTGTTCTCTTTCTCTCATTATGTAAATGCAAGCTATCCACTCAGAAAAGGCTTACATTTTTAAATATAAATAGGTGCAGTGAACATGGTTGATATAACAGTTTGACACAGTCACAGATAAAAATAAGTGAAGAAAAGCACCTGCTTAGGTGTGATTTTTGGAAGGTGCAGGATGACGGAGCGTTCAAAATCCAGGACGGAAAGATTCTGGCTGGAACTTGAAGACTGAGCTGTTGGTAGAAAACAGGCCTATTGAACAGAAGCTTTTTAGTCCTAATTCACATCTAATGTAAACTCTTTGCCATATGAAATAAAATACACACGGCTCATTGTAAGACATCTTTCTCTGATCAATGATCAGATGATGATTTATAGATAGTTGTGATACAAAATGAGTGTTTGACTGAAAATATCTTAATAAATTAATAAATGTGTGTTTTTTTAGTTACCTTGACTCTGACCGCAGCGCTGCCGAGTGTTTGGCCAGCTGCTCTGAAGACTCTGATTCTCCTGATTTTCCTCCCAAAGAAACAAACATTATTCCAGTGTAACATAGTGTGTAGGTTATCAGTGAGTCTGCTCATTTTCGATGAGAGACGTTACCACAACATTTGATCTTTTTACAGCCAGCTATTAAAATAAATGGTGTTAAGCTGCCACCTTAACAAAACCTTGTAAAGGTACTCATCATATTTGGAAAATACTTTAAAATCTTCTAAAAAAGAGTGCAAGTTACCAACAGTATGTGCGGGAAAAAAATCTTTATGTCCAAGACGTCATATTATATTGAAGAGATATTATTTAAAGCAGGGATGTTAAACATAAGGCGTGGGGGCCTGAATTGGCCCATTAAAGACTCCCATCTGGCACACAAAGCACCATATCACAAATCAGTACCACAAAATGGTGTATTGAATAAATGCAGCATCCATTCTGTCCTGAGTCCAGCATGAGAGGAAGACCAAAGCCCAACGGAGATGCTTAAGAAGCACTGAAATTACTGTGGAAGGCATTGTGGAGCAGCAGACAAAGGTTGAAGCACCTTGAAATCGACCCTTATCAGAGAGAAGCTACACCGGTTTGCGCAAAAAAGTAACAAAAACTTAAATAAACAGTCTTTAACAAATTAAAGACATTATTGAATTGTAAATTTAAATGCAGATAAACTCCATAACGTCAATAAAGCAGGTAAACTTTGATTAAGAATTGAGTTCTTACCAGGTTCTGCTGGTTGTGTTGTCTCAACGTAAAGAGAACCAGAGTGTTCTCAGAGCCAACCAGCAGGTCTCCTCTAACCGGGCAGCAAGACACGGCAATGGGCCGCTCTGACAGAGGGATCTCAATAATCTCCATCTGCACTCCACCCCACACAGATGCTCCACCCAGCAAGTGGCCCAACAAACGAACCCCAACGCGGGCCTTCTCCTCTGCCTGAACAGAGGGCAAATAAGGCATTAACATATTTCCCAGTGTGTAATTAGAAAACAGCAATATACATGACAGCTGCAGACTGCCTTTGGTGGAATATAATTTGCTTATTTCTTCTTGCTCTCAGCATAATTTATCCATAACTATGCACATGTTTAAACGCCCTTTATACCATTTGCTTTGACAGTCTGTCTCTAACATAGGTAAGCTTGGACATATGACCATTGAGACTAATTGAGGGTGCTCGTGACCTCAATTTGAAGGTTTGGTATAGTGTACTGCAATATGAAGATAACAGGATGTACAGTTCAAATTAAGACAGCTAGCTAGAGAGCTAGAACAATCTGACAACAACATCTGACTACCAGTTTCAAAAAATTCACAGTTTAAATCTGAGAGATAGTTTTTTCTTACAAAAGCTTATTATATTCCTTAGTTTAATCACATTAAAGCAACATAAGATTTATGCATAGAACCATAATTAAACTAATTCACAATGAGCCGAGTCAAGTTTGCCATTCCAATGAAACACATTGGAGATGATCTGCATCCATTAGAGCAGACTGATTGACTGACTGACTGATTATGTGTTAGCATCTATCTGCATTCGTAATCTAGATGCTAGTTATTTACAAACCTTTGTGAGCTACGCTTTGTGAGACTGACCGCAGTCATTTCTAGGTGGACTGCAACTGCTTGGAGACAGGTTGCATACCACCAGAGTGAGGTAATCCTAGTTAAAGGTGGTGTGCATTCAACCTCTGGCCAACCAGTTGGTCACTGCAACTACTTGCAATCTGCCGCCGAATGAAAAATCACCTCGCAACCACTTTTTCCCCTAACCACAAGGAGGTTTCTGTCCTATTTTTAGTCTTGGTGATTTGGACTCGAGATGGTTCTTGTGTACCTGGTAACGCCAGTTGGTGTAGGCTCTCAGGTAGGTGGCATTGTTCTTTTCCTCAATGGTCACCAGGTAGTCTCCTAGAAGTGAGTGAGCACAGAGGAGGCAGTGATAAAACCCAAGATTTTTCAGTGTCTAGAGTCTTTATTTTTGATGCCTTTCCAGTTTACACTGTCATCACTTGAAGCCATTTTGCTCACATATGGGAGACAGACAGCAAAAAAGTGAATGTCAGTACAGAGGGTAGAGGAAGACAGGAAATGTCTTTACCTATCTTGCTATGCTGGATGCTCCTCACAGCGCCCATGGTGGAAAAGCGGCAGATGAGGGGGCAGCCCTCCACCTCCACATTGTACGCCTCCACCTGGATTCAGTTCAGCACAACAGTGTCAGGCTACTACAAAGGGTTAGTTACTAAATGCTTAAGTAAGATGAGGAAGACAAAACATCAATAATAACCTTTGAGCATGATGTAATTCAAGTGGTCTGGAGCGAAATTAACTCGTCCCAGTGGAGTTAACGGGACTGATATGCCCTCAAATACCTTTGCACATCTGGTGGGAGAGGCTTAACACAAAGCTGACTATTTTATCTTATTTTGCCTCGCTACCACCAAAGTCATTACTAAAATAAATACATTTTTAAAAAGGTCACAAACTGTAAACATAAGCACATTAAAGCAACCTTGCATCCTCCAGTCGCCACCACAAAAATAGCTCCACCTCCACAGCAGACCAGTCCGGGTTCCTTCTCCACCTGAGCCACAGAGTGGGAAAGCAGTGAAGACGAGAGCGTAGGTAATAAAACACGGCTGACATGGGATCAGCGTCAGTCAGGTTTCACTTTACCTGCACAATCTGCTGAGAGGAGAAAGGATGGCAGTTGTAGACGTGCACCATGTTTGGTCTTCTTCTGGCAAGAGGACTCTGTACAAGGTGGAAATTTAAAACAAGAAAAAAAAACCCAAAACATTAGTTAAGGTGCTTCATTCTTACTTTATCTGTGTTTCTCAGAGGCTTCATCCATCAGGGTAAACAGGACTACTACAAGAAAAGGGATGCACTTAGTCTCAGGCGCTGGATTGTTTATCGATGAGGACTGATGCCATCTGGAAAGTTTTCCTTTATTTGACACATTGGGCTAATTTGCATACTTGCACATATAATTCTCGTGCAGTTTTTTTTTTTTTTTTTTTACTTTTTACACATAAACATCATATCACACACACATGAATTTCACACGAAAGTGTACTTCCTCCATTTCTTTGGTAGATATTTTTTGGCGTTTACTAGGAAAAGTTGTTGTTTTTTTACTGATCTGCAGGTCTGCGTCACAATTCAACTTACTTTTGACCAGTGAATTAGGCTAAAAACTCTTTCTGCAGACTTTCTCTCAAACTTTAACATCAGTCAGGGGGGGGGGAAGGCGAAACTATCGCAATTAAATCTCAGAGAACTGCGGGAACAACACGGTTGTAATAAAGGTAAAAAGAAAAAGAAAAAACACACTACAAACCTCTGCATTCAAGCCTGAATTTCTAGCCGTCCATGTGGGCCCGAAGCAGGGCTGTGGTCATCCCTGTGTCTTATTTCTGTAATCGATATCACATGCAGCAGTCTTGTGAGCAGCAGCAGCCCCCGATTGTCTCACTTCACATCACATGAGCTCTTCGACCGACTATTTTCGTTCTTCTTACTTTTTTGACTTTTTACATAAAACATGCGACAGACGTTTTCCTTCGTGAAGTCGCTTTTCTCGCGGATTCTCCTCTCTTCCTACTTGAGCTTCGCTGCTGCAGTTTATTGATTTCACGCCGCAAAGAAAGAGGAAGTAAAACGTCAACCACAACAATCCAGCGCCCGCCCTTTTCTGGTTTTGATTGGCTTACGAGCCTGCTTGTATTGCGTTCAACTTTTTTATTGGTTATCGAGCTGTCATAAAGTAAAGGGCTGGTTCTGTTTTGTCTTTTGTCTTAAATATTTGTTGACATTTTTCATATACTTTCGTGACTTCTTGTAACCCATTACCATTTTGCAGATAGTATGATATATCATAGTATCGCAGAGCAGTTTGCCTCCTCCATCCAGCTTAGAGTATGAGTCCTGAGAGACAGGGCACCACTAAGGAGGGCCAGGGGGGGCCACTGGCCACCCCTCAAAATTTGAGGGTCGCCCCGGTAAGATTGTCTTATGTTGGTAATAATTTTAATAAACGTGAGCACAAGAGAGAGGAAGGCACCCTGCAATGAGTTGAAACATTAACTTGTTATTTATTCCTGATTATACAATTTTTGTCATTCGGATTGTGTCACTTTGCATGTTCCTCACAATTTCCAGGCGTCACCCCCTCCCCTCTGCTGCACCCCTGCACTCTTCTGTTTTTGGTGTGCCAACCCAATATTTTTAGTGACCCCCCATATGGCCACCCCATTAAAAAAAATCTGGAGGCTGCCCTGCTGAGAGAGACATCTTACTTCAATAAAAGTAACAACTAAACTATTAAAGTAAAATAACAAATTAAAAATTAAAATTAAACTTTAACACTGCAGATTAGTCTTCACAAGTGATCCCTACTATTTTAACGTATCAAATACAGCACCTTCACCAAAGCTGGAATGTCGCTGTCTAAAGAGAGTCTAATTATACTGTGAATGTCACATCAGCACCAATTCACCCATCAGTCAAATGTGAAGCAACACTGGGGCTGATTTATGTGAAATTGTAACTCAGACCACTGGTTGAAAGAACATTACAAATGACACACTTTGTAATTATCAAGGATTTATTTTTACATTGGTGACAGAATTATTTTATTATGTATTTATTTTGTAACTTGTCAGATCAGATCAGTTTTATGTTGCCGTTTTAGGTGAATGGAAAGAATAAGGTGATGTTATATTTTATAGAATCAATAATCAACTTCCAAAGGATGAAAATTAAATAAAAGAAAACATTTAACAGATTTGAACATGACAGCAGATATCCAAAGGGGGGCTACCATCATATCTGCCCTCTAACCTCTGTATCTGTAGATAACCTACAAAGGGGCACCAGATATAGTGAATCAGTGATTGATTACCTCTGTGAAATAGTGACTGTATCTCTAAAGGGACAGCTGAAAATATTTCAGAAGTCTTTTGGCACCATTTTACCTGATAATACATACATTTTTCTATTTCCTCTCTGCCTACTCTTGAGAACTACTCGTGGTACACTATTAACTATTTATTCAAATTTCATCAGTTCAAAAGACTCAGAACAAAATAATTTCCACATATTTGGAAAAGCAGTTTTCCAGATGAAATACATAACATACAGTGCAGATTAGGACTGTATACCAATAATGTTTCTATAGCCATTTAAATATATGACTTTCAAAGCTCAACGTTAGTGGAGTAAAGGTAGTGCTACTTTGGAAAGAACCATTTCAATTTGTGGCTTTCCATTTTCCTCCACAAGATGGCATCGTCCCTTCTTAAATACTACACGATTATTCCCAGTTGTTGCCCAGTAATACCAGTACTTAGATATTGTGATGCAAAGAGCCGTATGCGTTTTGGGATCAGCCCCTCTTGAGGGATTGTTGCTGATTCGCTTACGTTTCTTGATGAATTGATTTGCTATATTTTGTAACTTAAAAACCGTCAGATTTAGTTTCAATCAAAAAGTGTAACGTGAGGTGACAAATACAACAAACAAACAACAACGCAGAACAAAAACTCACGTATAAAGTTAAGTGGTTTTAGGTTTTAGTTCAGTCTTTATTTTGAAGACGGAAGTCTTTTATTTTGAAAGGAAGACGATTTCGCCAGAAAGTAGCAGACGAAACATGAAAGTTAGGGAGACCAGGTGGAAACGTACATTTAATTAAGTTATTAATTCTATTTTTCTAAAAAATAAAGTCTACAATGTGAACAAGGTATATACAACTTTAGAGTTGGCTAATGACTATTTGTGGGTTGATTTTGTTTCACCTTTTATGTCCAGGTTTAAACCAATGACTATAGAAAACAGTTTTCTACAGTCATTGGTTTAAACTTAATTTGAAAAGGCGCCCGGTTGATTAGCATGTAAATTATCAGGATGTCTAAGCCGGAATGCTAACTAGCTACTGCGTTCGAAAGTTTCGTATTCGTTTAAATATTTTACTTTTAATTTTGCTTACCTTTGCTCTTGAAAATAAATACATCGCAAATGGTGCTAACTGTACCACCTGCAAGTGACTCAGTAATCAAGTCTGCAACCCAATGGCCATAATTAGATTTAACTTACACTCAAAACCCCGAAAAGTCTCGTGTAACCTAAACGTTTGATGATATTTTAATCGGGGTTTTATTTAGATCATAATTTAAAAGAAATGACGGTGCAGAGAAACAGAAACGCCTCTAGCCTTCACAGCGGATAACACGCACACGGGTTCCTTTTCTGACAGAGCAGGACACCCTTTAAGTCCTGCTCCTCCACCCTCCAAAGACAGTGCTGCCGGAGGGCTTTTCCAGCCAATTAGCACCACCTTGATTTGCATTTGCCCCGCCTGGTCCTGCCACAGCATCAGAAGGTAACTGTAAGGTAGCCAACGAAGCGCCACTTTTACATGCCTTTTAATTGGCACTAGAGAAATAAAACGAAGACGCGTACTGTAGTTCAATTTTTCGTTGTCTGCTGCGGTCCTGACAGATACTCCGGGGTCGGGGCTTTTCTCTGACTGTAGTAACTGAAATGGATGATACCATCTGCCCGCTAAGACTACACCGTCCCAAAACCAGGGTGCTGTAATCAGTACTCTGGCAGTGGGGGTCTCCTATCAGCTTTGCATTACATCCCCAGCAGATGTGCAGGCTGCAGGCAGCAGCCCGTCTGTGTCGCTCTGCAACTCTCTCAAGGTAAGACTGGTGTATGGGCACTTTTACCTTTAGGATTATTTGTTGCAAAAAAGCGAGAGAAATACGGTAAAGCTCCGGAGAGTCTTAACCATTTAAATCCCTTCTAATCGCTGCACTGAACTAGTGTGCATGTTTGAACTGCTAGGAGTTAAGACTTTGTGTGCTTGGAGGTGAAAGTGAAGCAGAACTGTTTTGCACTCACTTCTTTAACTTCTTTTACTGTTTTTCTAAATTGGCTTTTTAATGTAACTATTAAGTTACAATTATTGCAGGACACATTCAAGTTACATGGCATAAAAACTTCCTCACAAATATCCCTCAAACACTGGATGGTTTTGTTTTTTTAATAACATGCTGAGGACATTTTGCTGTATTTAGCAAGAAAGATGAAACTGCAGAACTGCTAAATTCCACACAAGTAATAACTAGCTGTAAATTATCCTGGGTACATATCTGCAGTCATGTTTTATAGGCTAGAAATCTGTTGGCTCAGAGCTCATGAAAGCATTTCAGAGATTCAACCAGGGGTGTAAAATTAAACCCAACACACACCT
Organism: Rhamphochromis longiceps; assembly: GCF_057381845.1. Lineage (NCBI taxonomy): Eukaryota > Metazoa > Chordata > Actinopteri > Cichliformes > Cichlidae > Rhamphochromis > Rhamphochromis longiceps. The sequence continues at coordinate 10,999,244 of NC_140573.1, forward strand.
TTAAGCGTGAAACAACTCTTTATGATATTAATTTAAATCACATATCAATTGTTGTCAGTCAAGCTGTTATAAGTATTGTCTTTGAGGGAAAGAGTGCAGTGTAGGTGATCCTTTACTGGAAATTGTTTACTTTTATGGGCTTAAATTACACTAAGTATTTTCCTCTTTCCCTTGAGGGTTGTAAAGATGCTTGTATTTAAATACTCTAATAAATCAGTGTAAATTTGCATCCCATAAAACGCTGAAATCATCTTGGGAGAAGAGAATGAAAACTTTGAATGAAATGTAACTTTTGGAGGCAAAAATCCAAACCAAATGAAAGTTGCTGGTATTGTGGTGCAGTGTGATAGTAACTTTTCTCTTTGGACCAGGAGGACAGTGAAAGTCTTTCAGCGTTTCGTACAAATAAGATGTTTGCTGTTGTGTGGCTACTTAGCTGCAAGCCTGGCCTTGCTCGATATGCAGGTGTGTGTGATAACTTGATGACGTTGTTAAATTCACATATCCCCTTGGGCAGTGGTTTAGCGTCGGCACACATATACGCGTTCACAAAATCCTGGCAGCTGCCAAGCAGATTTAATTCTGTTTCTTTGAGACGGGACTGTAGAGCAAATGGATAGAAATGCATAGATGATGGTAGGGAGGACAGCTGGAAATGAAAAGGATGCACAAACATGACGTGAGGAGGATGAGGAAAACACAGATGATGAAAGAAAATGAAGAGAGGGGAAGTAGATGGAAAACAAGAAGTTTTTCTAAAAGAAAATAAAGTGAAAGGGGAGAGACTCAAAAGTATTTTTGCAGACTAAGAGGAGAACAAGCAACAAGAAAGGTTTTTTGATTTTGTCCTACTATGGTAACTCATTGACTTCTCCTCATCTGTTATATTTCTTCTGCTTCTATAGTTACTGTAACCTACAGATAAACATGTTTTGAAGGCGGCTTCAGACTTGTTCTTAAGGCGAGCACCCGACCACAGGGAGAAAATGATATTCCACATCATTCACATATTTATTTTCACACCTCTGAAGAGGTCGGGGAGTTTTTTGACTAACTATAATGTTGCCTGCATTTCAGTGCACAGTTCAAGTTTCAGTGAACACATTCAAAGCGAGTAAATTGGTGTTTATGGTGCTCACATTATAGATGTATGGTTTTTCTACTTGGTTTTTGATGTGCTGCAGACATTTATGCCAGGTAAGCCCTGCAAAGCCCAAGTATTGCAAATGTACCCTGCATTGAGCTGCAGTGATGCAAAGCAATGCTGGCAAGCAGCTGAGATCAGTAATGAAAAGATGCATGCGTGGTGTGTAATTTGAAATGGGGGAATCAGTTCTGTTAGATGGCTGGATCTGCCATCTGTGATAATTTCCAGTTGCAAATGACTGCATGTTTGAGTTTACAATAAATACTGAAAGATGGGAGCTGCCTGGGTCCAACTGTTTGTCTTCCAGTAACGCATTACCATAACTAAGGGTAGGTGTTTTACAAATAGCACACCATATAGAAACAATATAAAAAATAAGGTTTTCTTTTCCTTTTTATAATAGCAAAAGTTTGTTTTAATACCTCATTATTATGATTATGTCTCTTGCTATGTATTGCTTCTATAAGTGGCCCCACCCTTTTTAAAAAAAACTAAAATTCCCCCAGTTGTTTTTGCATTTTTCCAGCTAATAGCATAGTAGCATAAAGAGTATGACATTTGAAAAATGTGCAAAGTGAGCTGAAATTGGTGGATGCGTTTCAGCAGACAAACGTGAAGAAACCTTACCTGCCACCTGGAATGTTGGCCTTTTGTTCTATGTGAGGGGAAAGCATCTTCTCTCTGCCCAGTGCCCTTCATTTAAAATAATCAAACACTTTGCTGCGATGCTGAGTAACAGGAGCTGGAATTGCCTTGGTGATGATGCTGATGTTATTTTTGCAGCTTAATTCAATTGGTTGGATTGTGTCAGTCTAATGTGATTGGCAAAATGGATACCCTTGGAGTATAAAAGGCAGCCAATACAGGCTTTAGACAGTGGCTGGGGGGGAAAGGGAAATTGTCCTCTAATGCTGTCTTGGCTTCTCTGGCCTTTGAATTTGTTGTTTGCCATAGCTGCTTTGGTATTCGGTAAGTATCTATCAAATAGCCTGGCCTCTTTAGATCATACAGCAAGGGAGTCTATTTATATGCTATAATAAAAATGCATGCTGTGACAGTGCCCCAGAGAAATGTGGTCATGGGAAACAGCTGAGGTCAAACCAACAGGAAGTGGAGAGGAGAGGACGAAGAACTCTCAAGGGACAGAGTGTAGTTTTCTTGATGGTGAACTTGTTGACTGGTTCTACTGGAAATTCCAGTATGATTCTTTACTGCTCACTTTATTTGTACTCATGTGCTGGTTTCTTCTGAGCTTTTATGTTCTGGCAGCTCTATTGGGAATATGCTAGCAGATCCCATTCTTTGTATATTAAAGAAAAATGTAGAAAAGACATCCCAGAAATTTCTGATGAGACCTTTCTCTTTGCCCAGTTGTTGTCATCTCTATCGAACTGCCTTATGAAGGCAAGAAGGGCATGCAATATATGACTTTTTCCCCAACTTATCCAACTCCCTTAAACCTCCACCACAGTTTTCAGATTTGTTCCTAGATTTTGGGATCATCTGGAAAGACTCTGTTATCTTCCAGCAGCCATGTGGAGCCTTGTAAAATCTTTATGAGATAAACCACTCGCAATATCTGGGAGAAGCCTCAACACTTTAAAATGATATACAGCTGTTCAATAGTCTACGCTACTCAGTTGTTACACGAAGCATCTGGCTGAAAGATGCAGTGAAAAGGTCTTGATATCAGTAGTAGACAGGGTGTGGCCAACACTGGTTCACTAGCATCCTTGTACTGCACAAGCTCAGTTAACCCAGTCATTAAATTTCCAAGACTGGATGGCACATTTTTATAGTAACCACGTAACTTCGACCTTTCTCGATCTGTTAACAAGCGAAAGTGAAATGGACAGTTTGTGAACCTCACTTAGATCAATTTCTGTTTGTTCTTGCGAGTTGCTTCACATAAAGCATGCTAGAAGAGTAGATTAAAATTGAGAACAAATTTAAAAAGCTTATGCTAGTGATCTCATAATGCGGTTTTAGAAAAAAAAACTCTCAACGAGTTTTAAGCCTCTGGATTGTCTGCTAATGTATCATAAACTGGATGACTGGACCAGTTACCTGTGACCAAAGTGTAATAAGGTGTGTGAGTCAGAATATGTGTGTATTTATGTATTTAGTGTTTAAAACGTGGCGTCCCAGTACTCATTACTCATTTTTGTTAAACCTTAGAAAATGTCAGTTTTACCATAAAACCTTACAAAAACATTACATTAACTACACATCTGTGTAAAGGACGACCAAAACAACAGCACTGTGGCCAGTATTAGTGGCTTTCATTAGAATAAACAAGCGTACTATAGAAGGTTGGGTTATGGTTCAAAGATTTGGTAGGTCTCTACTTCAAAGGTCATGTAAGTTAATAACACAGCGAGTGTGGAAGTGTGGCAGGGTGTGTGTTAAGACAGTGTAATGACAGCAGCAGGATGAGAGGTGGAGATGACACATTGGAAGATAAGAGGTCACTTGTGGTCTCAGCCTTTTTATTATGCACTGCTTTCTGAAAATCTTGTGAATGCCATAACTCAAGATGGAAGTCATCTAGGATCTTCAAATACAGGGAGTTCAGAATTATTAGGCAAATGAGTATTTTGTCCACATCATCCTCTTCATGCATGTTGTCTTACTCCAAGCTGTATAGGCTCGAAAGCCTACTACCAATTAACACATACTGTGTGAAAAAGGTGACTGAAAAGGAAAAACTTAATGCATCATGGGAGTCCCCCAGCAGCCTATGCCTATTGCAGCATAACTAAGGGAGGATTCAGGGTCACCTGGTCCAGCCCTAACTATGTGCTTTACCAAAAAGGAAAGTTTTAAATCTAATCTTAAAAGTAGAGATAGTGTCTGTCTCCTGAATCCAAACTGGAAGCTGGTTCCAGAGAAGAGGTGCCTGAAAACTGAAGGCTCTCCCTCCCATTCTACTTTTTCATAGCAATGGCTATGAAAACAGGAATTGCAATGAGCAATGTGTGAGCTAGCATCGCAGTTTTGGTATAAACTTTAATGCACCATTTATTAAAGTTTACAGTGCCTCTAAGCATCACAAGTATATGCATCAATACGTGTAATGTTATCATAGACCAACACAGAGGTCACAGGGAGTCCTAAAATAAATAATATACAGGACTAATAGCAGGTTGTATGTGACAAGCCTGGTTTGATGCAGATGTAGAGGATTGTATGAAAACATCATCCTAAAATGAAAAAAATTATAATGGAATGAGTTTGATTTAGAGTGTTTATAAAATGAAGGGGAGGAGCAGGAACAATCCAGCATCAGAATAAAGATTACACCACCATGGATGGAAGATGTTTCTATGAACAGCTTTGCACATCACTGTCTACACGTTTACCTCCATAAGGTGTTGTGTTACTGGTGTTAGAATAGAATTAGAATTCAACTTTATTGTCATTGCACATGCACAGGTACAGGGCAACGAAATGCAGTTTGCATCCATCCAGAAGTGCTTTAGTGATATAGATATATTACAATATATATTAGCAATAATATAGATATGTAAGTATATTACAGAAATGGGTCTATTATGGTATGTTATAATGTACATGGTATGAAGTATGTTGTGAATATTCTAACTATAGGTATGTACAGGCTGTAGTGAGTACAAGCTATGTACAGGCTATGAACAGGATATAAATATGAAAAACTATACAGAATATGAAATAACTTTACAGAAATCTGAGATATACAGCTAAACAGAAATGGGAACTATGCAAGTTGTAAACAGTTGTAGGGTTAAAAATTATCGTATGTACAGAATGATTATTTACACAGAGCTATACAGTAGTGCAGTTAAGATAAGTGAGGGTGTGGATAATTTCTACAGAGGCTATATAAAGTGCTAGTGGTTGTGAGTGGTGGTTCAGTCCATGTTATTATTGTGTGTTTGAGGGTACAGTTGTCCATTGTGTGTGTGTGTGTGTGTGTGTGTGTGTGTGTGTGTGTGTTCAGTCCATGAGTTAACGTGGGTCAGATGTCAGGAGGCAGAGTTCAGGAGTCTGACAGCTGTGGGGAAGAAGCTGTTCCGGTACCTGGTGGTCTTAGTCCGGAGGCTCCTGTAGCGCCTCCCAGAGGGCAGGAGGGTGAAGAGTCCATGTGATGGGTGACTGGGGTCTCTGATGATTTTCCCAGCCCTTTTCAGACACCGCTTCCTGTAGATGTCTTTTATGGCAGGAAGTGGTGCTCTGGCGATGCGCTGGGCAGTTTTCACGACCCTCTGTAACGCCTTCCGGTCCGAGGCAGAGCAGTTCCCGTACCAGACTGTTATACAGTTGGTCAGGATGCTCTCGATGGTGCAACAATAGAAGTTCACCAGGATGTCTGAGGACAGGTGGTTCTTCCTCAGAGTCCTCAAGAAGAAGAGGCGCTGGTGAGCCTTCTTGACCAGCTTGGAGCAGTTGGTCGTCCAGGTGAGATCCTCGGAGATGTGGACTCCCAGGAACTTGAAGCTGCTCACACGCTCCACAGCCGTCCCCTTAATGTGGATGGGTGGATGTGGGTCAGCATTCCTCCTGTAGTCCACGATGAGCTCCTTGGTCTTCTCGATGTTAAGCAGCAGGTTGTTTGTGTCGCACCACTCAGCCAGACGATCCACCTCCTCCCTGTAGGCGGCCTCATCGTTGTCACTGATGAGGCCAATCACCGTGGTGTCATCTGCAAACTTAATGATGGTGTTGGAACCATCAGCAGGTCTGCAGTCGTGGGTGAAGAGGGAGTAGAGGAAAGGGCTCATCACACAGCCTTGTGGTACACCGGTGTTGCTTCATACTTCATGTTGTGCAGGTTGGGGGATCAGATGTCCCTCTATAAGGGGGACTGCACAGCATTTTTATGCTTTCCCCCCTCTCCCACATCTTGAACCAATGTCCCACATTTTACAGGCTCTGCAGGACATCCACCTTTCTAAACACTGGATTTTCCTCAGTACATATAAAGTTGGTGCTTTTATCATGAACAAATATATCATTCTACGCAATATAGTGGAAAATACCACAAAGCAGATAACAGATATACTGAGAAATAGAGTTATTTTTCAGTTTCACATAAGAGAAAAAATGGTGTGAAGCGACACAGTATATTTGTGTGATATTTGGCTAAAGATTCATAAATTGTCAGCTAGTGCTCCAAAAAGACCTATGGATACATCCTTACTCAAACCTATAGACTGTTACCAGACAGAACCGCAGCTGAAATAACAAGGGGGAGTGAAAACTTCCCTTTATTCTTATTGTGTTTACCTAGCAAGAGTTGAAAAGTCCGACATGCGGCTTATTGTGATCTAGTCACCCTGTGTGCATGTCTGGTGTGGCTACTCAGCAGCCATACATTACAGGGAATGAAAAAATCTTTTCAATTTGTTATTGTTGCAATTGCATTCTCTTAATAAAACCCAGTATCTACAGTGCAGACTCTCCTACTGAAAGTTTTTGAGATACCTACAAAAAATGTCCAGTTCACCAGCAGTTTAATGCTCTAAAGATTTATTTCAGTCCTTCATGTTGGAGTCTCAGATGTTAACACATGGCAGCACTGCACTTTAAAGATGTTACGTGGAGTCTGCTGACTCCATTGCTTCTTCTGGCACATTTGCAAGTGGCAGGACGTCACGAGGAAAGGTGTACTCAGTCATGTTGCAAAGTCCGGACACCACACAGCAGCTCAAGGCGCTGCGGAAAATCTCCATGTTGCACGCCTCATACCACTCATTGGTTAAAGCGTCGTAGTACTCAACGTTCGAAGTGGTGGTGAAGCCGTTGAAACCCCCGACGACAAAGAGGCGATCGTCAATTACCTCAATGCCAAAGTTGCTGCGGGGGGTCAGCATAGAGGACACGAGGTTCCACGTATTGGAATGTGGGTTGTAAGCCTCAGCGGTGTGCAGACAGTTGTTTCCATCGAAGCCACCAACCTAAAAGTAAATACGTGGGTCAAATGATTGAATGTAAGTGTAACCAGCTTCACCGTACCCCTGTAAGAAAATGTACCTGCTATATGTCTTTAGCTGTTTTTGCACAGATACTCCAGAAAATGACTGAAGAATTAAGTTGCAATACTGTCCAAAGTTAATATGTAGCAGATACAAGGAGATTGTTTACCTTAGGTGTGATCTGACTACTGGAAATACTCTGATTGGTTTAGGGTTTTACCTGGATAAAGCGAACAGCTACCTGACATATTCTCATGCTGTTATATGGAGTTTACACATAAAAGTTGTTTAAAAAAGGCCCATTAACGTCCCAGTATTTGCATCCTCACAGGCCCACATTTGTTGGGAATGTCTAGAAAAGATCAGGGTGCAGTGGTGTGTGAAAATGACTTCTGAATTAAAAGGAGAAAGTAAAATAAAGTAGAAGCCAGCTGTTGTGGAAGTCTGTATGAGACCTTTTTTCACTCAAGCCTCAACTACAGCTATTAAAGCACTGTTGTCTATCACACCACGCTATTATCAACAAAGATGAATAGCCCTCGACAAAAAGTATTTGTGTTTTCAGTATAAATGTCTTCACAGCTCTTTTGCCTTTAGTCCAAAAAGGAACATTGAGTTCCAGTCCTTTCTTCCTATAACAGATTAAAGTAGCCCTGACAGGCCTTGGGGCCTAAAAGCCTGATCAAAGACCCTGAGGTCAGCACCAGGGTAAGGTCACTGCATTCTGCTGATAATAACTTTTCCTTTATTTGAATAGAGACTTAGTCTGAATAGAAAATAAATACTAAACGGTAGCTAGCTAAATAAAGAAAGAAGTGTGTCTCAGAAGGTGAGACTAAAATCTTTGCTTTTTACCAAAGGGTGCAGCTGCAAAACAACTAAATAAGTGGTTTTAAGGCAAATAGCAAGATAAAATTTATAGCTAAAATGCCTACCGTCCCCAGAGGATGAGTTCTAATCACTTGGCTTATTCCCTCATTTTTCTAAAGGTGTTGCAGGATGAGTTTGAAATTGTCTCTAACATATGTCCTCTATGGAACGATGAGGATGACAATGTTGGTTTTGAACAAGTATTTCTGTTGTACTGAGTGAAATGTGAAATCATGAGTGAAATCATTAAAGACACAACATTTTGGTAATGGGGAACATGAAAAGAAAAATGAGGCAGAAACATCATTAATCGGTTAAATTAATACATAGAATGAGTAAGAATGCCTTCTCTGAACCTGTGGTCAGGATAGGAATCTGATCATTGATAAATACAAAACAAAGTTAGCAAAATTCTGTGTCAGCCAAATCTGTGTTAAGCCTTGCTGATCAAAGAACATTACAGATTTGATTTGTATGTTACGTGAGTGTCAGCACTACTTTGTGGTCTTACTGCAAAGACATGATCCGCATATGCAATGACACCTATCCCGCTGCGGCGGCTGTTCATGGGACTGATCATCGTCCACTGGTTGCTCTCTGGGTTGTAATATTCAGCTGTCTGCAGAAACTCGTTGCCATTGAATCCACCACAAATGTAAATCTGAAAACAAAAAAGGGACATTAAATATCTTTACATTTCTTAGATTTCAGTTGGAAACAATGTTACCTGTAAGTGAAATGTTTCCACATCATTTGTGAAGTAAGACCGATACTCAGTACCCAAGTGTCCAACTGAACAAAACAAATGTGTAATAACAAATGTGTGTGTTTTACAATTACCTGTCATAAAAACATGTTTATGCACCCAACTTTTACCTGAGTATGTGGGACTTCTTTCAGTCAGAAAGCCAGAAATGAATCAAACATAACATTCAATCAATAAGGCTAATTTTTCTGTTCAGGAATGCAGATAAATAATTGTAATCTGGGATCTTAATATAATAAAATAATGATGTGTTTTACTATTTTTGTAATATCTGTTATATTTTAGTTGACAAGTCAACTCAACTAAAGTACTGTACATAAATGCAAAGATGCACTTGTGATCAGTTAGAAACAAAATAGATATATATTAGTATATTTTTCAACTTTTTAAACTATACTTTTAAATTTGAAAACATGAACACAGAAACCAGTTTGTGACCTATCTTGCGCCTCGCTTCACTGTAAAAATGTGTATTCCCTGACTGGTTGGCAAGTGGTTGCTGGAGGTTGATGGCTGTCACTACCGTGAAATTGTAACCAGGAAGGTGTTGCACCACAAGCCTCCTTGTGTTTCCTTTGGTCGTAAGCAGACTGTTGAGGTTTGCATGGAGTACTCTGACTTGTCTGCAAATACTCACAAACTATTTGCTGTAGAAATCTGTAGAGTCTTTCATACAATCACTGCCTAACCAGCTGAGGAGTACACATTTTTCCCTAGCAACTGGTTGTTACCAAAGGTTGCTGACAGGTCTCTAGGCCTGTGTGCCTGAGACCCTACTCTATTTCTCTGCTACTCTTTTACTTCACCCACCCGGTTGTTAAGTGTTGTGCAGCTGGCGTCGCTCCTCTGTTCGTGCATCGGTGCAATAAGACTCCACTGGTTGATTTCAGGTTGATAGCGCTCTGCACTGCTGAGTTGTACATGCCCGTCGAAGCCTCCCAGGGCATAGATGAACCCATTCAACACAGTCACACTCACATAGCAGCGGCAGGAGTGCATGGGCCCCACCTCCTTACAGGAGCGAGTGGTCAGGTCAAACCTACAGACGCTGGTGAAATGCTCCACCCTGTCGAAGCCACCAATGAAGTAGACGTACCCGTTGAGGAAGGCGGCTCCATGATAAGCACGAGGAAACTCGAGGTTGTTCGTTACGTTGACCCAGCGGTTAGCCCTGCAATCGTAGGCCTCGATGCCGTTAGTTGGATTACCACCACTCCACCCCCCAATGGCCAGCAGGATGGAATGAGGCAGGCGGGGACGAACAAGAGGGTGACACAAGCCAGACATGAAGGGTCTGCTTCCTAGACCATGTATGTCTAAGATGGCATTACTTATCATGGACAGGCACTCAGAATTGGCCCCCACCAGCTCACTAGACAGCACATTGTCCTTTAGGTAGTCTGACGTCATCAATCCCAGTCGGACCTACAGAGAGATGACAGAAGAGAATATGACTTAGAGCAGGGGTGCTCAATACGTCGATCGCGATCGACCAGTCGATCGCAAAGGTAGTATTGGTAGATCGCATGGCATTAAAAAAATAGATGCCAGCCTATCATCCATCCCGTCACTTGATTGATACAGGGAAGCCAGTCAGATGACATCAGATTTTTTCTGACGCTTAGGTCGCTGCGCATGCGCAAACAGTGGCGCGAAGTGTAGTAAAACTGACAAGCTAGTCAGCGAGTTAACTCCAATTTTTAGCTCTCGGTTTTTTCTCTTAAACCTGGCCGTCAGCAGCTACTGTCCGGACTATGCATCCCAGGCTGATTCAATTTAGTGCAAGTCATCAGAGTAAACTCAGGTAATGACAAAAGATTTACATAGTTAATTGTGTTGTGAAATATTGGATATTGCGGTTATGCATGTATATACATTGTAGATATAAAGAATCCTCAATATATTTATAAATAAGTATATGTTTTGGATTTTTGTAGTGGGTAGATCATTTTGACTTGGTCATTTTATAAGTAGCTCACATGCGGAAAAAGTGTGAGCACCCCTGACTTAGAGAATAGAAAAAACACTGAATTTCAACTACATCAGTTTTAGTAAACTCAAGCTTCTTTAGGATAATGCTCCTAATGTTGTTTAATTTTCTTATTGATAGCAAGAGAGCGACCAAAGTCAGACACCATTAGCCTTTTCGTCAGCAGGGACAGTTTTTAGTCATAGCCCTAGCAACTATACTTAATAAATATAATTTATTCTATAGTATGTGTGTAGAGATCTGATACGGTTTTAATGCTCTTGAAGAGAATTTCTTAAATGTGGTTTGGCTACAGCTGAAAAGAGCAACATCTTGAGATATTAAAGCATCCTTACACCCAGATGGAACGACTCAATCTATGACTTAAATGCTGAAGATTTAAGTCCAAACTAAATGTAGTAATGAAAGTTTATAGACCTTGGGCAACAGAGCGGTGAGGTGTTGTTTCCGTTCTGCAGGTACATGGCTAATCCACTTTGTAAGCGCTTCATACACAGTGGTCTCCAACTGCACATTGAGGTCGTCTCTATCAAGGATGTCAGCAAGTTCCTCCACAGTTAGCTGCAGGAACTCCTCCTCAAGAACAACCTGCTTAAAGTTATTGATGATGTAGTGGTAGGCCTTGGCGCGTAGTTCGGGTGATAAGCATACTTTTGTGAACTGCCAAATGCCAACGCAGTTCTCTGGGCACAGTTGCTCCCCGAGGAAGTCAGAGCAGAGTTTCACAATGTCCATTGCATTGAGTTGATCAGCTGCCATGAGAAGTTCCACTACATTTTCCTCCGTTATGGAAACTGAGCCGGTGTATGCAAAGTTAATGATGAGTTCCATCATCTCAGGAGACAAGCCAGGTATGTTGAAGACCTGTTTGTCTGGGTTGCTCCAGCGGATGAAAAGAGCCCTGAGGGTAGAGATGGAGACAGAGTAGAGAATATTAAACGGTGTGGAGGCAACAAGATAATAAACTATGTCATGCACAAGTAAGATAAATATATAAAATCTGTTGACAGGAATGGAAATGATTTCCTAATTACATGTGTTACTATGTGATTACTGTGATAGTCTTGTAATGTCTAGTCCATATTGCCATAGAGTATATAACTCCAAAACAGAGTTTGTACATGTTTAGTGCGCTTGATTGTTGGGTTTTCAATGTCTTTATTACATTGGCACCATGTTTATGAAGCTTTTGCCAAACACAATGCAGTCCCACACCACGACAGAGCCTCCACCGTGTTTTAAAGTTAACTCTAGACACTCACTGTTGTACCTCTGTGACAAATATTGAAATCAACTCCATAAGGCCAGTTTGCCCTGATCTTTAGTCTAGTTATTGCATAATTTGGCATACCTCAGTCTGTTTCCTTTCCTTATGGAAGTTCCAGTGCATGTTGCTTAATTACAGTCTCTGTTTCCCTTCCACAACCATTTCTTTTCTTTTTTTTCTTAACATTTATTTATTGGTTTTAACAGGTTTTACATGAACCATGAAACCATTTCTGATGAGGTTTCATGATAAGTAGATGGATTAAATGGTCTTGTGTCATGAATTTGCTGCATTCTTTCTTTTTTCTTAAGGACATGACTTTCAGATACTGTTCATTTGCTGTAGAACATTACTTTTTTTTAATACGTGCTACTCCTTGTTTTGCCTCTGTCAGTGTGCCCCGGGCAGCTGTGGCTACAACGTAGCTTGCCATTGCCAGTGTGTGAATGTGTGTGTGAATAGGTGAATGACTGAATGTAGTGTAAAGCGCTTTGGGGTCCTTAGGGACTGAGTAAAGCGCTATACAAATGCAGACCATTTACCATTTGTCTTTAAAATTGATTCTTCACCCTAAGTATGCGTTATGTGTAGAAACAATAATGGTTCATCCTTTGAGTTTTAGTGTCCTTTTTATGCTTGAATGATTCATATATCAGCGTTAAATGGCTTAACAAACAAATAAACAAATGAACAAAAACAAAACCATTCCTCGGGTACAAGCACTGGACTAAAAAGGGTGAAAAATGTCCAAACGAAACCTTTACAAGTCTTCAAAAAAACACGTTGAGAACTATTGCTCAAGTGGACTTTTAAAAAATCATCTGTTTCAAAGCAAAATATAAAAAAATGAGAGGCAACTCAAAACTTTTGCTCAGTGTATAACTGTATAACAAAATTCAACATTTTTAGTATCAGGAAGTCTGGTGTGTCTTACTGTATCAAACAGTGGGGAAGATATTAATATAACTTAATAAAACACTTCAATTAGACTTCACACAATCACCAAGTGATTCACAGTGCTTTTTAAATGGCACATTTACTGAAGTGGAATCTGGAGCTCTGTGAAGGTAAAGATGAAATCTGCAAATGTTTGCATTATGTTTTGGGTGTATCTGTCAGTTGACCGTGACAAAGTCTTTCTATCACAAAAGTTTTATGATTCAACCCGTTCCTTTTTGTTGGCACTGTTTCACAGACTAAGTACATGAATTACATTTTTCACAGGTATAAACCAGTCAACTGTCCTTCACATTATCAGGTAAGCAACTCACCTGAAGTACGGCGTACGGTTACACAGGATGACCCTGTGGACCGGAAATTCAACATCCTCCACTTTGATGATTGCATCACAAAATTGCCCCTCCGAACGGAGTTCATTATACACTGAGCTCGACTTGTATGGCGGCTGGACTTCTTCACTCATCTTGAGTTTTGTGACTGTTTTTCTTAGTTTTTTGTCTGAAGTTTGTCTTGAAGTGTTCAGATCACAAAATCAAACCTAACTGTGGAATTTGGGGAATGGAGCCTATGACATCATCATGACTTGGCAACAGTTGCCCCATAGAATTGTTTTGAAATGTATATTTACATTGTTTTAATGAACCTTTTCATTGCATAAAAGCTTTGTTTTGATTTGATTTGGATTTAAGAAATTGCATATGAGCCTCACAGATAGCATTTGTATGTTTGCCTCACAGAGTTCAAATAGTAAAATAAGCACTTCAAAACACTCTTACGAATGGACTACAATATCATATTTAGCTCATATTCAACGTTAATAGGACGTTTTTTCAGATTTTTCTGCATTTTATTGTTTCGTGTGTTGGCTCTATTATTACTGAGGTTCCAGTTGTTGGGGACGTGCTGTACTGGACTCCGTTATGTTGAAATAACAGTTCCCAACAAAAATGCAATCCAGTTTATCTCCCCAGGAAACTACAAACACACAAATAAACATTTGTAACCATCAGTTTTTACCCACGTTTTAATACACAATGCTGTAACATGAACAGAGTCAAAGTATTGTGGATTAGTGATGGTCCTGTTTTTATGCATGCTAGGTCATTGGCACAATTCTTTGTGGACACTACATTATATCCCCTGTACTTTCCTTACTACACAAGCCAAAATATTTGTTATTAAACATATGAGTCTAAAAATACATGACAGTGCCAAACACAGATATTACAAAGTGTGATTCATGGTTAAGCTGTTTTCTTGGGTTGTATAAGACTTTTATCTAGTTGGAAAAATGGGCTCCTGCACTTTACTGATGTACAATAGTAGTAAGAAAGAAAGAAACAAACAAACAAACAAAACACAGGTTTGTGATCTAAATAGATTTTTATAGAGCCACAATATATGATATACGCACTGCATGTATAGTGCAAGACTGTTAATGATGGTGCATGACAGTGTTACCACAGACAGGTGCAAGCAGTCACCTGTCTGAGCACAGACTGCACGCACGTCCAACTCTGTTGCTGAGCAATTGCTCAAAGATATAATATATACGACTAAAAGCAGGTTGTATATGACAAGCCTGGTTTGATGCAGATGTAGAGGATTGTATGAAAACATCATCCTAAAATAAAAAATATATAAAATGGAATGAGTTTGATTTAAGGTGTTTATAAAATGAAGGGGAGGAGCAGGAACAATCCCGGGACACGTTTGTCTGCTTGCAATAAGAAAAATGTAAGAAATGTTTACAGTAAATTCATAAATCAATCAATTCAGCATCAGAATAAAGATTACACCACCATGGATGGAGGATGTTCCTATGAACAGCTTTGCACATCACTGTCTACACATTGGTTTACCTCCATAAGGTGTTGTGTTACTGGTGTTACTTCATACTTCATGATGTGCAGGTTGGGGGATCAGATGTCCCTCTATAAGGGGGACTGCACAGCATTTTTATGCTTTCCCCCCTCTCCCACATCTTGAACCAATGTCCCACATTTTACAGGCTCTGCAGGACATCCACCTTTCTAAACACTGGATTTTCCTCAGTACATATAAAGTTGGTGCTTTTATCATGAACAAATATATCATTCTACGCAATATAGTGGAAAATACCACAAAGCAGATGACAGATATACTGAGAAATAGAGTTATTTTTCAGTTTCACATAAGAGAAAAAATGGTGTGAAGCGACACAGTATATTTGTGTGATATTTGGCTAAAGATTCATAAATTGTCAGCTAGTGCTCCAAAAAGACCTATGGATACATCCTTACTCAAACGTATAGACTGTTACCAGACAGAACCGCAGCTGAAATAACAAGGGGGAGTGAAAACTTCCCTTTATTCTTATTGTGTTTACCTAGCAAGAGTTGAAAAGTCCGACATGCGGCTTATTGTGATCTAGTCACCCTGTGTGCATGTCTGGTGTGGCTACTCAGCAGCCATACATTACAGGGAATGAAAAAATCTTTTCAATTTGTTATTGTTGCAATTGCATTCTCTTAATAAAACCCAGTATCTACAGTGCAGACTCTCCTACTGAAAGTTTTTGAGATACCTACAAAAAATGTCCAGTTCACCAGCAGTTTAATGCTCTAAAGATTTATTTCAGTCCTTCATGTTCAAGTCTCAGATGTTAACACATGGCAGCACTGCACTTTAAAGATGTTACGTGGACTCTGCTGACTCCATTGCTTCTTCTGGCACATTTGCAAGTGGCAGGACGTCACGAGGAAATTGTCGGGTCTGCTTATGAACCTCTGCGCACAGCGTCTACAAATCGGGGCTGTAAGAAGTCACATCATCTTTACACAAAACTGCAAGCTGTCATCTGTGAGGCGCGAGCGGTGTTTGTTTTTACCATAGTTCATGGTGGAGAATGGCTGCTCTGCTGAGTTTTGCTCTCTGTAGCCGTTTGAATGGCAAACTATACTGATTAGCGGCAGCATAGGCACACTTAAAATTTCTTCTGAAATTTTCGCTTTCTAGTAGGGCTGCCACGATTAGTCGACTAGTCACGATTACGTCGACTATCAGAATCGTCGACGACTGATTTAATAGTCGACGCGTCGTTTGAAGCTTTGTAAGATCACAAAAGACGCAGGAATAAGTAGTAGAATTTAAGAGTGTAATAATGGACTGAAACAGAAGATGGCAGCACTGCATGTACAAGGATGCCAGCTGCCGTTAAACCCCGAAGAAGAAGAAGTAGCTCTGTCCCAGAATTCATAGCGGTGCCCAGCTCAGTTTCCAACAATGGCGGCAGCTAGTTAGTTTTAATATTACTCTTATTATTCTTTCTGGGTCACAAAATAAACGTTTAACATATTTTCAGGCGAGAATGTAGCTGTGTAAACCTCAAATATCTGCTCAGTTTATCAAGACACCACATATTTTCAAAAGTGCGCCGACGTTTTCGGAGACGTCTGTTACCCACTAGCTCGATAGCTAGCCGAGGGCATGGCTCACTAGAGCCGTGAGAACACCGGACTCCCAGCAAATCATTTTCAAACCCACCGCCGTCTTTAGCTACTCAGGTTAAACATATATAAGTCACTTAGATAACTTAAAAATGTTATTGCTTGGCTTTTTGTGGTATTTTATTTGTTCCTGAGTAAATCGGTTTGGCTGAGATTAAAGTTATAGTTATTACAACACGTTCTCACTCCCAACTCGTCAAACGTGTGATGCATGGTCAGGCTCCCTCTGCTGCACTTATGGACGCGCAGGGTACCCCCCTCGCGTCGGGAATTGACGTGAAGGGTCCTCCGATTGAAGAGATTGCTGCGGAAGAGCCTGTTGTCGGTATATTTAGACATTTTCCAAATCACATTGTAGTGACGTATACAGAACACAATAAATTATATAATGTAAACAACTACCTGAAAAACAGGTAGAATGATACTTTTGTATGGTTTATTGCATTTACGGAGGGAGTGATGTATGCTGGGTAATGGCACAGCTAGCTACTGGGTGACTTTATTCACCCGCTTCGGCTGTTATCAGTCCATACAATGGGCGTTATTAGCACAAATCAGTCCCATAGATATGGGCCATCTCCTGCTAGATTGTTCAGAAGGTTGTTCTCATCCATCCAGATGGAGGATCAATAACAGGAGCGTGGAAGACTCCAGAATCCACTCTGGCTGCAATCCGGTGGATATGCAGTGTTTACAGGTAAGACCATTTAAACGGACAGCATTTATAGAATGACTATTAAAAGGCAGCGAGTGTCAGTAATGTTAATGTGGTTATGTTAGTAATACACCGAGTGCTAATATAACAGCTTTAAGATGCATTTGTAGATATTATTACGTGTTTTACCGTCTTTATGGTGCTAGCTTAAAGTTACGGTGTAAACGTTAGCTTATATTGGAGGAAAGCTGTTACTGGTTAAACGATGTTAGCACAGAAATATTAGCTTCTGTCATGACTGATGAAGTTACTAGTTAATAAAGTTTCCAGTAAAGTGATTAATCGCAGCCACAGACTGACAGCAAATATCTCGATTAGCTTCAGTGCATCTATAATAAATATGTGCAAGTTTCAGTGCTTCGTTTAAACTGTATGATACTTATACTGACCCAGGGTCAGTGTAAAATACAATCCCAGCTGTGTGAACAAAGCCTGGCTCCTTTAATCCTGCATGACAAACCTCAGGATGCAGGCTATTATTACTCTTTCCTGCTGGCACACCTGTCACACCTGAGAGTCAGCTAGAAACTTACAGTGACGTGGACATCATGCAAAGATTGCCAGACTCTGTAATACTGCAAATGATCAGTGACTCAGGTTAACACTAAACTTTAAACGGCACCTCTGTGTCTCTGTGTGCTGAACATCTAGGATTGAGTCAGGCTGCAGTGACTGTGGGACTTTAATGTGTTAAAAGCAGGTTGAAGACGGCTCAGAAACATTTGAAGATTAAAATTTAGCATTATGGCTGCTGGTGGTTTGTAAAGCCTCTACTCAGCTGTATTTTTGTTACTAACTTATGTTTGTTGTTGTTTAACACAGATTTCAGAAGAGCAAATATGCTTAATAGTTTAACTAGATTTCATTTGTCAGTGTGCGACTGCTGAGTCACCTGAAGAACTCATTTCATTCATTCTCCACATGATGTTCATTTACAGAAATGTTTCACAGGAACTGATTTCTCCCAAAGGTTGAACTAGTGTGTTTCCATAGATTACCTCTGTATGAATGTACTTCTTAAATGAAGGCAAGTGTTTGTCCTTTTTTGTTCCTCAGGTACAGTACGTGATATCAAGGGCAGGCGGTCAACACTGGGGGTAGACAAGAAGCAGACGTACTTCCAAGAGGGAGCTGCAGTGAGGTCAGAGGTCAGAATCTGAAATAGATCAGGTTTATATTTTAGAGGTTATAAAAAATCAAAATGTATTTATAAAGAAACCTTTAAATAATAGTCATAATTATGATGACCCTAACCCTAAGAAATATCAAACATTTAAGTGGATTTTCTGTTACACATATCGTGTTAGCCCTGCAATAAACTGGCAGCCTGTCTTTGTCCTGTATCAGCTGGGATAGGCTTCATCCTCCCGCGACCCTGAATTGGATACATTGTATTCCAATTATGTAATCTGATCATTTACAAACTCCAGGTATCTAATCAAAATGTAAGTAATAGTTATAAAATGGGAAAGCAGAAATAAGTGTGACATGAATTTAAATGTGTGAGCTGACGTAGAGGACAGCTACATGTAGTCTGAAAAACCTTTGTTGTCAAGTTTGCAGGTCTATCAGCACGAGACATTCTTGCATAGAAGAGTCTGTTAAAGTCTCTAACTCAGTGAAGCATTATTGGTCCCGTCTGTTTGGATAAATATAATAACCTGATGTTTGTCCATTTATTGACACATTTTCTTAAGTGCTTATCCAGTTCAGGATCACAGTGGAGCTGCAGCTGGATATGTTCACTAAATAAACTTTACAAAAGTTAACAATAAACCTGCATCCATGTACGTTGTTGTCCACAGGATGAGAAAATCAAACTGGAAGACTGTGGAACATGTTAATAAATATTTGTGTGTTTATGTCTGTGTCTTTCACAGGAGGCACTGGAAGGTTTCCCTAATAGTTCCTGGTGAATCAAAGCAGAACCATAAAGGTTGCTGGACTGCATGATGGCCTTACCCCTGAGCAGTCATCCTGTTAAAGGAGGAACCAGTTAGAAGCTGTTTTCAAAGTAGCTGAGCAGATTTCATCTCAAGTAAGCGATTAACTGTTTGTTCGTTTGTTCTGCCACTTAAAGAGCATTTAAGGACGTCTTTTGAGTGTCCAGTTGAATTAATTCTACTGGCTCTCATGGTCATTTGTTATTATAGACATATTTTTCATGTTCATCCAGCTATTTAGTAAATTCTATCTATTTAGTAATATCCGTCAGCTATAAAATGTAATATAAATATAAAAATATCTAAATATCTCCTGCCCTTTATGTTTTAATGATGTAAGTCTGTTATCGTGTTACATTAGCATTCCTCACATATCAATGAGATGCTGTACAGTACAATCCTACTGACACAGCAGAGGGATAACGACGGCTATTCAACATCGTTACACGACACATTCGAGCTGCATGACACAGACAAAGTGACTAAATCATCTTTTTTGTGGTTTATTGTCTTCAAACCAGCAGACAAAGCTGATGTCAGAAGATGTCAGAGAAGAACTTCAGGCCGTGTACTGAAAAGGTATTTTTGTCTTGTTATCAAAGACATTTGGAGTGGTAGCTTCTACAACTGGTTGTGCTGAAGTAAAGCTTACAGTCTAAGAAATCACAGTGTTGATATTCAGCACAAAGAGAAAAGCTCACTTGTTTGAATTTATTTACAATCATAGTTTTATAAATTCTGACTGTAAACAGCGTTTACAGCTGTGATATTGTTTGACACTCGATATCAGGTGAAAGGGTTTAATTTAAAGGTTTCTGTGTCCCAATGAGCCATTTACACTGACCAGTGTCACTTTAACTGTAACACATTCATTATTTAGATTCAACAAAGAAATAACTGAATGTAAAAAATGGCAGCCCTCAGGCAGGTTTATAGAGATATATGCATGCATTATGAAATTTATGTATCCCAGATAATTGTTATTCATCTAGTCATGGCAGACCCACCTCTTCCTCCCAAGTTAACTGCAACCCAAAAGAACTAGTGGGGCTATTTACACACTCACAACCAGTGTGGGGTAAAAAGAGCCACCAAAAAGCTGTCAGCCACAGATGTGCTAGAAGAGTTAGAAACTCTACTTATGGAGAAACTTTCTAAGCCTAACAGGGGACAGGTACTCCTGCCCAAATAACATGATATAACCCCACATACAGCCCAGCCATAAAATGAACCAAGTCATTTAGTTAAAGACAGCATGGGACCAAATGCATGTAACCAGCCTGCATCAACCTGACATTTCTCCCTCCTGAATTAAATGAATGAATGGATGAAAGTTAAATGACTACAAACCTAAAGCCACTAGTTCCCACACTGGAGCTCCCTGACACTGTGTGTTAACCGTATTTAGCTTGTATCAACAGTTGTAACAGGCTAAGATACGTGAGACACTGCATTGAATGATTGTTCCTGTCTTAATGGTTTCAGCTCAGATGTTCTGCTTTTTCCTTTCAGTAGATCAAAGCAGCTCGTGCTCCTTCTGCTTCCAATTTAGAAGAAGAAGAAGAAGAATGCTTCAGCGAAGTGGCGTTCATGGTCTCAGTGAACAGTCACGGTCACACACTGCATGTGGTTTTAAAAGCAACATGTCTGTTCACCACAACAATGGAGATGTGTAATATTAGTGCAGCTACGGTTTGTTCTTGAACATCAGTTCTGTTTTCTACTTTGATCACTTAGACCAAAAAAGTGTTGTTTTCAGATTCTTTCTTTTACATCTATAAACTACCTGTTCATTTTTTATTACAATTAGTTTCACATAAATGTTAGTGTTTCCTTTATGATCTTTTAATGCTTACACTACACTGTACATGTCTACATTAGAGACATTTCTGTTACCTGTTTCTGTTGACTCAGAGTTGTGAAATGTTCTTTTATTTGATGCACAATATGAAGCTCATAATTTTCTTACAAATAAAACTCTAATGACAAACATGAACAGCTGTGCTTATTTCTGAGACATGAGTTTTTGAATGTGTTCATATTTAGTCAGTGTGCATCTGTCTGCTGAAACTGTGATGGTGAACCTGAGGTGATGGTAAACAGAAGGCAAATATATATCAATATAAAACAATATTGAAGTAATGTCTTTACCCTCTGCAGCGTGTGGACGCTGTGCACGCAATCACCTTATTCACTGTAGTAAACATGCACCGCTAGCTCACGTGACTGACTGTCTCCATGGTTACATCGTATATTCTTAGCTATGCAAACAGCTTCCAAAGATACCGCCATAGCTCTCTGCAGCTGTAACACTTTCACACTTTGCAAATCATTTCACGTGTTTGATAGTTATGAAGACAGAATGTGTTTTTAAGGTCATGCTAGGCGGTTGCTATGGTGGTTGCTGTGGACTTGGGTGGACCGCGTCCGATTCCTGTTATTAGCTGTCCGCCGTAGGAAGGCTGCGTTCCACTTACAAGTAGTGACAGTCTGCTGCAACTCGGACTCAAACCCCGCTTTGTTCTTTAATTATAGGCCTTTTATAGCCGTTCATGACACGCACACACACACATAAAGCACTTTGCCTCACCATGAGAATGCAAGTTTACCTAACCTAACCTTAAAGTATCTGATATAGGATAGAAAAATGAAGCAACCAGAGATTTAATGATGAAGACTCTGGGTTCTGTAGTTCACGTTTTACAGTCCTGAATGACTCTTTGCATATGATTTATTGAAGAGGAGTTTAGAATGCACTTTACATTTAGACTGTTGCTGTTTCATTTTTTACATTGTTGCCGTGTTATGTCATGAATAAGGTTCACCTGCTGGGGGTTTGATGGATCAGCTGGACAATACAGTCAAAGACAGACTTCATTCATCATATGCAAGAATCCTAGTTGGATTTTTGTTGTCACTCATGTTTTTGAACCAAATATTGAAAACAATTCTGACAGACTGGATACCTGGTCAGGTGTACAAGCATCCCAGGACAGAGCCCTGCCCCACCATGAGCCTGGGTGGATACGTGGTTATAATATAAAAGGACCAATACTGAATATGAATATTTCATGAAAATTGAATTATAATACAAATTAGTAATAAGGGTTTCTCTGCGCCCTTCTCCACCCCATACTCAGCTGCGGGCAGAGAGGGTGACAGGAGAGGATGGCACTGAAGAGAAGTTGCTCGGTTTCTGGAGTCTCCTGGTCCTGTCAGTATTAGTAGGATGCATCTGCTGTGTCTTCTCGTGGATGCTCACCTACCTTGACTCGTTCCAGCCTGGTATGGATTTCCCAACACTGCGGACAGTGGCCCACGTCAGAGACGTTTAATATTGATTACATATGTCTGAATTGCTAACCCTAACCCTAGCTCAACAGACCACAATGCCCTGGACTGTCAGTATTATTACATGCTGTGAACATAAGTACCTTTGATCACAGTTTATGTTGTAAAAGAGAAGGAATATTGAAAAAAAGATCAACATTGTGATATTATTTCTTCCAAACTGACCAGAAACATGCTTGTCAGACTCTCACAGCAAAGGATCAGACTCACTGTGCATGACAGCTCAGGCCAATGATGTCTGTTAGATTGTCAGTTGTTTAGTGCTTCTGTACAGTTAGAGTCACGTCTCTATTTCAGAATAATTAATATGCAGAAAACACTAAAAGTTGATTGTCTTCCAATATTCTAGCATAATTAAAAAACTTTGACTTTGTAAGTACCGTATTTCCCGGACTACAAAGCGCACCTGAATATTAGCCGCACAAGCTAAAATCAGGGGAAAATCCTGTTTTGTACATACATTAGCCGCACCTGACCAAAAGCCGCAGGTGTTTCAATGTTGACTTATCATATGTAAGAGAATATGCACAAAGGGAATTGTCAGGAAAGAGATGGCTGTTTGGAGACACACCCCTTTTATTAATATTTTGAAAAACAAGTTATGGGTACATATTTGCATAACTTTTTAGGTATATGTACAAGTAGCGGTAATTACAAGTACGAAACATGTACTGTGCTTCATAAATGAGTAACAAATGTAGTACATAACAATAACCTACAGCACACCAGAAAAATAGATTCAGACTACCTTTTAGGCTCAGGTGCAGTGACACGGCTTTAACAAGAAGAAAAGTCAGTCATTCACCACCATCTTCCTGCGCACTAAAACCACCAAAGTCCTCTTCTCCAGTGTCGGATACGAACAGGCTCAGGATGGCTACGTCATCCACTCTCAGCTTCTCTCCTTCGTTGTCACTTACAAAACCAAAGAAATCCTCGTTGTCAGTGTCAGAGTCAAACACCCTCAGAAGGGCCGTGGCGGTGTCCTCCTCTCCATCATGCAGCAGTGCAGCCCTTCAAAATCCGTTGGTGATCGTGGATGTTTTCACACTTTTCCACGCTGTCAGGTTCCACCGGTGGAGTTGAGCATAACTTGCTTTTCGCAAGTTTATCGCCGCTCGTCATCCACGACTCCCGCTGAACGCGTAGCGTTAATTTGAAGTTTGTTTTTCGCGCTACTTGTACGGCACTATGTTGCCTGGCGGATGGACACGTGACCAACATACCACTCTTGAACCCAGATACTGTGTGTCTGATCACATGCCCTTCCGCCAGGCAACGTAGTGCCGTACAACAGCGGAACAAACAAAACAAATCGTCTTACGATATGACAAAAATCATGGACAATCCATAGAAAAGCCGCACCTGACTAAAAGCCGCAGGGTTCCAAGCTTGTGCAAAAAGTAGCGGCTTATAGCCCGACAATTACGGTACATATTATTAGTCCTAATGTCAGTATGATTCTTCATAACTCCTGCCCCTGAACTTTAAAATTTACCTGATGAAAGATAGTTTACAGTGGCACTCTGTCAGGATGATTCTGACCATAAGATCACTGTATTAATCTGAATCCTTCTGCAATGTGCTGTGAATGAATGCTGATGCAACTCACTGTGGGAAAGCTGTTAATAAAATGAATCTGTGACACATGCAACACATTCACAGAGGAAGAGGACACAAAGGGAGGACACGCAGAGGCTGTGTTGAAGTCAGACATCCAAATCTTTATTAAAAAACAGGCAGCGGTAACAAACAGGAAGACAAGCAGTCCATCAAACAGTCTACAGGGTCAAACATACAGAGAATTCAAACAGCAGTAAAAAATAACCGGACACTGAAAAACATAAAGCAATGTGTGACGCAATAAAAGGAAGCAGCGCAGCATATTCACTGAATTATCATCAATTACAAAAGAGAAAAACGACGATTTCTAAGGATTATTTTCTTAAATGCAGTTAGAGTGTGGCAGGTAAAGATGGAAACATACAGAATGTAAACTGTGTGAGTTTGTGAACTTTGTTAGTAACAAATGAGGTAAAAAACAAAACAGACAAAACAGAGAAAGAGGCTCTCAGTATTCATTCATAATTAGAAAGAAAAATTCTGGTTGTGGATTTTTACAGTCTTAGTTCCGCTCGCTGTCATCATTATAATCATCATGATCAATGGCGAGGTCCTGAGGTGGGCGGGGCTGTCTCTGGTGATGTCACCATGAAGGAACAGCATCTGGCACGTGTTGCTGAAACATCCCAGTACACTGGTGTAGTTTCCTCTCCAGCTGTTTGACATGTGACACTTGAACATTAAGGGGAGGAAGAAGAAACAGTGTTAGGTCAGGTGACCACATGGTTTCTAAAGTAACTGACAGGAAAGTAACCAGGCCGTTAGAAATGGATGGCATGTGTTTAGAGTTACTGAAGTTGGGTAACTCTACTTACCAAAAGCAGAAGCACACAGATGAAGGATCAGATGCTGAATGTTGCAGGAACATGCTCATGTGTGGTGGTCATTCAGTGCTGCAGGTTAGACAGTCCAAGACTGATATGCTGCCCATCTGAGAGTTTGAAAACACACATGCAAAGATTTATTTTGTATTACAGTCAAAGTTGGATGTTCATTTTTGTCCTTTAAAAATGTTTGTGTATTTGAAAGCACTAACGTTTAAGGATGACTTGGATCGTCTCCTTTAAAGGGGAGACAAGTGTGTCCACGGATCCACGTCACTTTACCTGGATGATGACTCCTCCCTCCTCCCTCAGAAACACTCCTAATATAACCAAGCAAATAAATAATATTGAAGATTTACTTACATCATTACAAAAACATCAAAAACATCTCCCTTTGATTCTATTTCTGCATTCCTGCTGAAAATCAGGCAACAAATATCTCAATAAATCACAGTAAAATGTAAAGCACATGTTTTCTCTGCTTTGTCTAACCTCTGCAGAGCCTCTGTCAAGAAAAACATAACTTTAAGCATAAAACAAATATACATTTCATAACACGTCACTGGACAAACCTCGGTCAGTTGATTTCCTCTGTGCAGTGCAGACGAGCATCAGTCAGCAAGTGACTCTGCTGGTTCTTCTGAGGAAACACCACCGTCTCTCCACACCGTCACCATCTGTGAGCACAAACTGCTGCTCTGCTCTGCCAGCATGTAGGAATCACATATCACACACAGGGGTGAAGAAACATCAGAGCTCAACTTTGGATACTTTAGATCTAAACAGATCAAAGTAGCTCTTAGTTTCAACAATCAGACAAACAATGATACCAAACTGATTCTGTATGAATACAATATGGTATTTTCAATACAGGTGTCAAATTAATTTATTAAAACTAATACAGATATATGTATATTTTTTTTGATAAATTAGTTTGCTAAATTATAAGAATATATATATTTTTTCATTTATCAATTGCAACTGAAAGAAATTAAATATTGAACAAAAATATACTGTCACATTCTGAGCATGCTCAGCACGCTGACAGACTTGAAGTTGCTACAGATTTTAAGAAGTGATAATTATAGGGAAGAAACTTCTCTTTTTCATCCGTTTAATCAAACATTTGATGCCTCAGCTGTCTCAGTCTATAGCGTTCTGCAACTACAACTAACCTGAGGCTTGGATTTGGCTGCAGGTGCCCCTGTACATCCTTCTCAGCAGCACACATGTGGGTACCATTTAATCCCACTTCTTCCTGAGCTTTGCTTCATCACAAGACCAAAGGTGGCATCCCGTGTCACAGTCTTATCATCATCCAGAAGAAACATTTACGCGCCTCCTGGTTTTGTTTTCTGATCCTGTGAAAAGACTGAGGACAACAAAGCCCAGAGAACACGAGATACACAACATCCAACATTCAGACTCAATGAAGTGCACCAGGTTGGTTCAGTTATAGTAGATATAAGCATACTTCACATTACTGGGTATGAATAATAATGAGGAGGCAAACTTTGAAGATGCAGAGCATGATGTCCCATCATCAGACTGTAAACAAACATCCACCAGGCTTCTTTGTTGGCAGAGGTGATGATTCTCCCATCAGGAATCAGTAGAGTGTATTAACCTGTGGTACAAGCAGCAGTCACTGAAATATTACTCTTTCAGATAAGAAATCAAGCACATAAAAGCCAGGGTGGGAGGGATCTCTACAAACTGACTTACCTCTGCAAGTGTGAAGCTCAACAAAAATCTGACTCTCCAGTCACAGACAAACAAAAACTCCAGCTGGGAGATAGAAAACACTGTCTGGGTCCTGCTGGATGTTGCTGGTCAGAGTCCACACATTAGCAGAGTGCTTCTTGGTCCCACTGACCCATGTGGACAGCGACTGTGGAGAACTGTTCTGGAAAACAGAAAAGAGAATTAAAATAACAAAAAGCCAAACAGAATTTCCACAAAGACTCTTTTGGAATCAGCAATCAAAAAATCACTGGTTCATATTAAATATGAACAGGTTCCTTAAATGTACGCAGTTCAGATCTGATTTAATTTCCTTCACACAGCACATTCGTCCAGGCTGACAGGTAAACATAGAATTAATCTCAGGTAACATGACTCATAGTAGAGTTTCAGTAAGAAAGATTGCAGGCTCTAATATTATTACCACACAATCCAAGGACACACCAACAGCTCAGATTTGTAGAACTATTTAAACAAATGTCTTCTGAATATTCAATTCATGTTCACAGTGGGAGGGTGGGGGAGGTGTCGTGGAATTTTTTAAATAAAGTCTGCAACACAGAAAGAGCTGTGATCAAGCTATTTATTACTGCGCCAACACACATCAAACATCACAGTTCAGTCATGTCAGCGCTGCCACAGAAGTGGTGCTCCTCCTCCTTTATGCATTCCAAGGAAGAGGGAGGAAGTTACAAACTGATCCTACCACACTTCACGTGTCTCGCTATGAAACCTAACGGATCAATAGTTATGCTGTTTTGTGCCCTTATCAGCACCTGTAAAGGGAGTTGTTTTCTCAAACTGCTGACGCTGAAGTAAGTTCATCTAGTTTTAGAAAGTTTCACTGAACAGTAACAGTGTCACAACTAAGCATATGCATAAGCACTTAAATACTTTAAATGAGAATACAGAACATTTCTATTACAGAGGCTAGAGCCTGTCCCAGTAGTCATAGGTAGAGCACACCTGGACAGGTCACCAGTCTGTCAGAGGACTAACACAGAGACAGACATCAGAGTTCATCAGTTCACTTTTAGTCTACTTTAAACAGACCTCACAAAAGGCTGATGTGGCTGGATCAGTAGTCTGATTTAAGTACGATACCTTTGGCCAGGGATTAATCTGGTGCATCGCTTCACTGCAGTCTTACGTATTTTCCCCACACCCGAATAAAAAATACTGATATATACAAATAACAGCTTCAGCTGATGCAGCCTGACTCAATCCTAGATGTTCAGCACACAGAGACACAGAGGTGCCGTTTAAAGTTTAGTGTTAACCTGAGTCACTGATCATTTGCAGTATTACAGAGTCTGGCAGTCTTTGCATGATGTCCACGTCACTGTAAGTTTCTCGCTGACTCTCAGGTGTGACAGGTGTGCCAGCAGGAAAGAGTAATAATAACCTGCATCCTGAGGTTTGTCATGCAGGATTAAAGGAGCCAGGCTTTGTTCACACAGCTAGGATTGTATTTTACACTGACCCTGGGTCAGTATAAGTATCATACAGTTTAAACGAAGCACTGAAACTTGCACATATTTATTACAGATGCACTGAAGCTAATCGAGATATTTGCTGTCAGTCTGTGGCTGCGATTAAACACTTTACTGGAAACTTTATTAACTAGTAACTTCATCAGTCATGACAGAAGCTAATATTTCTGTGCTAACATCGTTTAACCAGTAACAGCTTTACTCCAATATAGGCTAACGTTTACACCGTAACTTTAAGCTAGCACCATAAAGACGGTAAAACACGTAATAATATCTACAAATGCATCTTAAAGCTGTTATATTAGCACTCGGTGTATTACTAACATAACCACATTAACATTACTGACACTCGCTGCCTTTTAATAGTCATTCTATAAATGCTGTCCGTTTAAATGGTCTTACCTGTAAACACTGCATATCCACCGGATTGCAGCCAGAGTGGATTCTGGAGTCTTCCACGCTCCTGTTAGTGATCCTCCATCTGGATGGATGAGAACAACCTTCTGAACAATCTAGCAGGAGATGGCCCATATCTATGGGACTGATTTGTGCTAATAACGCCCATTGTATGGACTGATAACAGCCGAAGCGGGTGAATAAAGTCACCCAGTAGCTAGCTGTGCCATTACCCAGCATACATCACTCCCTCCGTAAATGCAATAAACCATACAAAAGCATCGTTCTACCTGTTTTTCAGGTAGTTGTTTACATTATATAATTTATTGTGTTCAGTATACGTCACTACAATGTGATTTCGGAAATATATACGGACAACAGGCTCTTCCGCGGCAATCTCTTCAATCGGAGGACCCTTCACGTCAATTCCCGATGCGAGGGGGGTACCCTGCGCGTCCATAAGTGCAGCAGAGGGAGCCTGACCATGCGTCACACGTTTGACGAGTTGGGAGTGAGAACGTGTTGTTATTACACAGCTGAATAAACATCAAGCAGACAACTGATTATCAGAAGTGTGAGATGCTCGAGAATATACTCCGGTGTCCCGTTATATTTTAGATAGCAAGGAGTTTATTAAACTTCACCGAAACAATCTGCAAATTTCATTAAAATTTAATAAACTATCACCTTGTCTTTATTTTTAGTTAGCACAGACCTTAAACACTTAAAGCTATAAGCTAATAATAGTTATATAAGAGCAGATGCATGCTGCAATAAGCTGTACGTCCAATGGATCTGATTAGTCGACTAATCGCAAAAATAATCGGTGACTGGTCGACTATCAAAATAATCGTTTGTGGCAGC
Organism: Rhamphochromis longiceps; assembly: GCF_057381845.1. Classification (NCBI taxonomy): domain Eukaryota; kingdom Metazoa; phylum Chordata; class Actinopteri; order Cichliformes; family Cichlidae; genus Rhamphochromis; species Rhamphochromis longiceps. The sequence continues at coordinate 11,028,638 of NC_140573.1, forward strand.
CCTACTTTCTAGTATTACTCTTATTACTGTTTCTGGGTCACAAAATAAACGTTTAACATATTTTCAGAGAGAATGTAGCTGTGTAAACCTCAAACATCTGCTCAGTTTATCAAGACACCACATATTTGCAAAAGTGCACCGACGTTTTCAGAGACATCTGTTACCCACCAGCTTGATAGCTAGCTGGGGTAAGGTTCACTAGATCCGTGTAGAACAGCGAACACCCGGCACATCGTTTTCAAACCCCCGCGGTCTTTTGCTACTCAGGTTAAACATGATATATAAGTCACTTAGATAACCTAAAAAATGTTATTGTTTGGCTTTTTTCAGTGTTTTATTTGTTCCGGAGTAATTCGGTTTGGCTGAGATTAAAGTTATAGATTTTACACATCTGAATAAACGTCAAACAGAAAACTGATTAAACAGAAGTTTGAGATGGTCGAGAATTTACTCCAATGTCCTGTTAAATTTTAGGGAGCAAAGAGCAGACGACTTAATTTATTAAACCACTGAGACAATTTCCAAATTTATTAAAAGTCTAATCTATCATCTTGTCTTTATTTTTAGTTAGCACATACTTTAAACACTTCAAGCAGTAAACTAATTATAGTTATATAAGAGCAGATGAATGCTGGTGCAATAGGCCGTATGTTTTACGTCCAATGGATACATCATCTGATTAGTCGACTAATCGCAAAAATAATTGATGACTAGTCGACTATGAAAATAATCGTTTGTGGCAGCCCTACTACAGACAATAATCAAGTTTATATGAAAAACTATATTTTTCTATCTCCAAAGTTGATTCTGTTCATCTGGACGTAGCGTTTTGTGGGAGAAACGTTTCGTCACTCATCCAAGTGACTTCTTCAGTCTCAGCTGACTGCAGGGTTCTCCAAATCTTATAAACAGTACATTTGTATAATGACTGAAACCAGCCCACCGAGGGAACAATGGGCTGGGAGGTCAGTTCCTTAATCATAATTACGAAAATTCTCATGACCGTTGATCAACAACCACTGACCAAAACCCACTGATCAAAGACCACAGATCAATGGCCATGAGTACCATTCACAGAGAGTTGGGGAATGGCTGAAATCACAGCATTGTAAGATGGCGAAAGATGTACCCTTAGGCCCCCTCCTCGATTCAGAGATGGTCTTTCCCTTTTCACGTAAATGGCCTCCTTGACTCCGCGCTCAAACCAGCGTTCCTCTCTGTCCAGGATGTGTACATCCTCATCATTGAAAGAGTGTCCACTGGCCTGTAGGTGTAAATAGACCGCAGAGTCCTGGCGAGACGAGGTAGCTCTTCTGTGTTGTGCCGTCCGCTCCGCCAGAGGTTGTTTGGTTTCCCCGATGTATAAATCCTGGCAATCCTCCTGGCACTTAACAGCGTACACTATTTTACTCTGTTTGTGTCGGGGGACCCGATCCTTGGGGTGGACCAATTTTTGTCGCAGCGTGTTTTGGGGTTTAAAAGCCACAGAGACCTGGGCCCTATTTCAGGAAACCGGTTTAGAAAACTCAGAGTGAAAAACGATACTCAGGGTTGAGTAACCCCGAACTGTCCAACTCGGAATATTCGGTTTCAGAAAGGCTGATAACAAGTAGTTCAATCAACGCGGAGTTGCTTTAACCCCAAGTTAAGCGCGCGCACGAGAATACGTAAAGCCCTGATTAGTGGAGCACAGATTAAGCGAGTCACCATGGAGATGGAGGGAAAGAAGGCGCGGTCAATGTATTTTACAGCGCTTGAGGCCGAAATTCTGATGGCAGCATATGCCGATAACATGCAAATTTTGCGGGAAAAAAGTAACACAGCCTCAGCTGCAAAAGAAAGGGAGCATGCATGGCAAAACATAGCCGACAGAGTCAATGCGTGAGTGTTAATTTAAACATTGATGTGACCCAACAGGCCCCAAACGTTCCTGGCAGCAAGTAAAAATGAAATATAAAAATATAGTCCAAACAGGTAAGCTGTAATTGTATTATGAGCCATAGTGCTTGGTCTGTTTGTCCCATGTAAATCAATTGCAGTTAGAGGCTACATTAATTTTCTTTCTGTAAGCACTTATTGAAATTATCTGAGCACATTACAAGTACATATTTGCTTACTCTGTATGCTCAAATGTGACCCGTTATAGCCAACAGAAAAAAAGCGGAGGCCCGAAAAACAGGTGGGGGTCCTCCACCACCACCACTCACAGAGGCCGAGCAGTTGGCGTCCACATTTGTGATAATGTTGGCAGCATCATATATGATCTTCACAGTGCAGAGAACGCAAATTAGCATCCATTACTATAATAAAATAATTTGTTAGTTTGAAATGCTACAGGGAACTATGTACCTGTACATTAATGCTGTGGAAAGACTTCCTGTTCACATAGTCTCCTTCATTTACCGAAGGAGCAATGATTGGAATGTGAGTGCCATCTATACAGCCAACCACGCCTGGGAACCGTGAAAATAAATGTAAAATTTAAGTAGTAGTTCAAATATCAGCACATCATGAATTAAGTTTTGGTCATCCTGATACCTGCAATTTTGTGGCATCCCTCTTTGATAAATCTTGTGGGTCTATGACCGGGGAACACCACAGACGAGTACAGGAGACATTTCAGTGCAACGGTAACATTCCTGACTGCCCGACAGACGGTAGCCTTGGAAACGTGCTCAGCGTCATCAATATTATACAGAAAGCTCCCGTTTGCAAAAAACCGAAGTGCAATACAAATAATATGTACAGAACTGAGAGAATTTCCACGATGTGTCACATGAGCAATATTAGGCCTGAGGATGTTATTCAAATGAATTATAGATTGTGCTGAAAAACGGTAACGTTCACACAGAAAATCATCAGGAAATGATAAAATGTCCAAACGCGCTCTAATCACTCTCTCCCGGCGGAAAGCAGGTTAGCTTCACAGAGTGTGTCATCATAGTGACTCACTCAGGATTAATCTAAACTCGCTTTGTGAAACCGAAAAGCCAGAGTTTTCGTTAACTCAGGGTATACTTACTCAGAGTTTGCACTAAACCGGCTTCCTGAAATAGGGCCCAGACCTCCAAAGATCTGGCTGACAAAGTCTACTTTCTGCCGATTACAGCAGAGTACGTCACTCAGGTATGGATTCTCTCTGTTGCAACTCTGTGACTGATGAAAGAAGAGAAACTGTGGACACAGTGAAATTTGTAGGTCAACTGTTTTTTGTTTGTTTGTTTTTTCGGATCAGTCAGTATTGACCCCAGATTGTGTTTGTCTTAAAGACTGAGGGGTCTCACATAATCACAGCCCACCACAGAACACAGAGCAGTTCTGCACAGGTGTGTTTGTAGCTTTGGTGACTGTTGAAGGTAGTTCAGTCTTCTTTTGTGTCTGTATTGTAGGATTTGGGGCAGTGGGTTCTAGGACAACCTTTATTTTTATTTCTTTACTGTGGATAAGATACACTTTTACGTGGTCCATCACTTTGTTTGGTTGAACACTTGAATGCAGCACTAGCAAAGCAAAGGCAAAACATGAGCTTTGTGTTACAGCCCTTAAATCCGCGGCTCCATTGGAAGTCATCATGTAAGATAAAGGTTGGTGCTGGTGGACTAAAGAGAGCTCGTTGCTCCACTCTGGTTTTTATATAGATGCAATATAGTGACAACAGCCAGTAATTAATTAGTAAGAGAGGAAAAATAAGAGTGCGGATTAATAATGATAATGAAAAGAAACAAGTTTGAGGACAAATATTCCCTCAGATTTTTACCTTCTTTGCCCAGGTTTATTTAATGTAGTTTGTTATTATTTTTATTTTTAAATTTCAGTGTTCATAATACATTTCTGTAAAAATGTGCTGGCTCAAAGATATAAAAATCCCCGCTCAGCTTTCTACCTGCATCCATCATACGGCAGTATAGAGTGGAAACGAAGAGGCTAAAAAAAAAAAAAAAGATGACTTAAGCTGCTTTTAGTTCAGTTGCAGACTTCCAAATGTCTTGGATGGGATGAAATTCCCAGTGTGAAATCCACAGAGCTGTTTGTCTCATTTTCATGTGTTGTGAGTGCTTCGTGTCATTACATCTTGTTGTTACAGGTGATAAAAAATGAGCGCCCGGACGGCGTCCTGCTGACTTTTGGAGGTCAGACTGCACTGAACTGCGGTGTAGAGCTGACCAAGCAGGGCGTTCTGGAGAAATATAAAGTGCAGGTTCTGGGAACTCCTGTTTCCTCCATTGAGATGACCGAAGACAGGAAAATCTTTGTGGAGAAAATGGAAGAGATCAATGAGCATGTAGCTCCCAGTGAAGCAGCTCTGTCGGTGGAACAGGTGAGGAGACGTGTTCGCTTATAAATTAATAGCTTCTGGATTGTTTTTTGCCCCAGTGAAGTCTAAATTTATCTGATTAACTCTGCTGTAGGCGGTGGCGGCTGCTGAGCGTCTTGGCTACCCCGTCTTGGTTCGTTCAGCGTTCGCTCTCGGAGGCCTCTGCTCCGGTTTTGCCAACAACAGAGAGGAGCTGACCTCTCTGGTAACGGCAGCATTCGCTCACACCTCTCAGGTGCTGGTGGACAAATCCCTGAAAGGCTGGAAGGAGATTGAGTACGAGGTGGTCCGGGATGCCTATGACAACTGTGTGACTGTGAGTAAAAGGAGACCAGAGAACAAACAGCTTATACTCTCTAAAAAAAAAAACTGAGGGCGATTTAAAGTGGCTGTTGTTTCCTCTTGTTTAGGTGTGTAATATGGAGAACATCGACCCACTGGGTATCCACACTGGGGAATCCGTTGTAGTGGCTCCCAGTCAGACGCTTAATGACCGCGAGTACAACATGCTGAGAAACACGGCCATTAAAGTCATCAGACATCTCGGCATCGTGGGAGAGTGTAACATCCAGTACGCTCTTAACCCCGAATCTGAACAGGTAAGCATATATGTGAAGACCTGGGTGATGAAAAGCACAAATAGGACTGTGTTCACCTATAAAGTGGATCTGTTTTGCATTTCCTTATTTTAAAGCCAGTGACATGCTGTAATGAATAGTACAGAAAGTGTAGGTATATTGAAATAAGCATGGGTGGTAACATGACTTTAAGTATATACAGTTTATATGGCTATAGGATGTACAGAGTGTGCGGCTGGATCTGCAGATAATGTAACAGCCAGGTATGTCAACGGCTTACATTTACTGTTTTGGCTCCAAACCAAGGTTGTAAAAAGTCTTTGCTATGTAAATTCTAGTTCAATAAGTTTTAAAAGAAAATTGTTTTAGGTATCAATGTGACCAAGTTCATTTCATACAAACCAGGAATAGATTTGTATGAATAGGCTTTATGTATCAGAACAGGCCTTTAAACAGGTCTTGTGTGCATGGGGAGCTGGTATTCCTGCTCCTGGTCTAATTCCCGTAATGTGTGTGATTGAATTGTATCTTCTATGTATAATGTGTTGCAGTACTACATCATTGAGGTGAATGCCCGCCTGTCACGGAGCTCTGCTCTGGCCAGTAAAGCGACTGGTTATCCTTTGGCCTACGTAGCAGCTAAACTTGGTCTGGGGATCCCGCTGCCACAGCTCAAGTACGTCTCTCAGCTTAAGAACGGCGGATAATGATCTAACAGGGGCATCGCTGCTTTTAAAGAATGATGACATCCAACAAAGACGTTCCAGTATTCTGCTAAACTGAACATTTTTTAAAAGTGGGGTTTAAAGTATTCAAGCTTAAAATCAATTTTTCTATATTAAACGACCAAAAAACAATTGTGATGCATAGATGCCTGTAAAGTAAGGCAGCACAGACTCGCTGCCTTCACTGCATGTGGACCTGTTGTGCTTACCCTGAATAGTCACCCCCACAGTGTCACACCGACCCAGGAAACATGTAGCTAGTCAATCATTACACTTAAAGACATCTGATCATTGAAATTCAATCATTTTTTTTAGTATAAACGTTTTCACAATTTTTCATCAGCAAAGAAATTTGGAAATGTTGGTGACAAGATGATATTCATCACCTGCACAGCTGGCAGTTTGGTTAATTTGAAGTTATTGTTTTGACAAAACTGCTTTGAGCAGTTGCAGCATAAGCATTGTAGTTTTTTTTATTTTTTGGCATAAATGTCTTAACTGTAAAGCGCCTTTAAATTAAGTGATTCACCCATGAAAAATATTTGCACTGCGTCTGTATTTTTGTCCAGAAACTCAGTGACAAACTCGACAACGGCAAACTTTGAGCCGAGTTTGGATTACTGTGTGGTGAAGGTGCCTCGCTGGGATCTCAGCAAGTTCCTCAGGGTTTCCACCAAGATAGGCAGCTCCATGAAGAGTGTTGGTAAGAGGCAAAAGCGAGCTTGGAACAAAAATATGTTGTAACAAATTGTAAATAGGTAGTAGATTTAGTACTGTTAGTATTCCAGAACATTTTAAAAATACTTAGTTTGGTCTCAGTAAAGCTAACAATAAATTCAGATGGTCATCTTTTGCACCTACTATGTTTTTTTTCTTTCTTTTTTTATTCTTATTTATTTATTTTTTCTGCACTGCTATCACAGCAGATTTCTCCATGAGGGCATTAAAGTTTTACTCTACTGCTTTATTTCACAGTTTGATTATAAAGTTAACCTTTACCAGTGCGAGCAGAGAAGCCAGTAAGTCAGGTGCTTATTATGGATATTGTGCTCAGTGCTTGAACCTTTTCTTCAACAGGGGAGGTGATGGCTATTGGTCGTAGCTTTGAGGAAGCCTTCCAGAAAGCTCTGAGGATGGTGGATGAGAACTGTGTTGGCTTTGACCACACCATCAAGCCTGTCTCTGAAAAGGTAACCTCCCATAGCTGAAGTCCAGGTTAAATGGTTGTACTGGTTAAAAAATGCCTTGCTGCTGCACGACCTGTTCACTGCAGTGTCAGCAAATACTTTATCTCAGGTTGAAAGATTTTTAACCATTTTCAGCCAACCATGCAATGATATGATGATTCATATTTGGTCAGAACACAACATTGGTGCTTTTGCTATGCAATGCCATCGGCTTTTAAGGATGAGTGATGGTGCTGCACATTAAAGCATGTTGATCTGTTTTACTACACCTCTATTAGGATGGTGACCCTATAAATGATTGTGATAAGGACATTTTAAAAGGTCAAAACTGTATTGTTCTGTCTTAACGGGACCAGTAGATGGTGCCAGATCTCCCCTGAGCTATCTACTACTGTAATGCTTCCTGCTTCTGGGTTTTTTGAGGAATGTTTCATTGCATGCTGTTAACACTAGGAAGGCCCAGAGCCCAGCCATTTGGCTTTTCTACCTTTAAAACCCGGAGAGCAGCCAAATGGCTGGTAGGCTTTTAGCTAAGCTTTAGCTTCAGGCAAGTGGAAGCTAAATTGGCTAGTCATTCATATGTAAATTGGGTTGTTACCTGGGAATTCTGGAGGGAGGGGAGTGGGGGTGTGTGGATGAGGGGGTGGGGGAGCTGCTAAAAGCGGTGAGCTTCCTTTTGTTTCATCTTGATGCATTCTCAATCATCCAGGGAAACAAATCTCCAAAAGTCACCAACTTGGAGTGTTTCAGTTTGCCATCTTAGGGAGAAATCAACACACATGGGTGTATGTCCTTTGTTGCTGAGATTTATTGATAAAAACAGTACAAAAAATCAACCATTTGTACACATTTTTACAAATAATTATAAAAAGTGAGTGAGTACATTTCAACATTTTCAGCAATCACTCACAATCCTGGCACTGCCATGGTATCTGTAGTCTGCATTTACCTTGGCTTGGCTTCCTGATCAATTGTCCACTACCAAAAGGAAGCCAAGCCCTGTGATCACACCTTGTTTTGTTGTAAAGGGTGGCAGGGCTTGGCTTCCTTTTGGTAGTGGAGCATTGATCAGTCGTCCATTGTGGCATCAATGTGATCACACCTTGTTTTGTTGTAAAGGGTGGCAGGGCTTGGCTTCCTTTTGGTAGTGGAGCATTGATCAGTCGTCCATTGTGGCATCAATGTGATCACACCTTGTTTTGTTGTAAAGGGTGGCAGGGCTTGGCTTCCTTTTGGTAGTGGAGCATTGATCAGTCGTCCATTGTGGCATCAATGTGATCACACCTTGTTTTGTTGTAAAGGGTGGCAGGGCTTGGCTTCCTTTTGGTAGTGGAGCATTGATCAGTCGTCCATTGTGGCATCAATGTGATCACACCTTGTTTTGTTGTAAAGGGTGGCAGGGCTTGGCTTCCTTTTGGTAGTGGAGCATTGATCAGTCGTCCATTGTGGCATCAATGTGATCACACCTTGTTTTGTTGTAAAGGGTGGCAGGGCTTGGCTTCCTTTTGGTAGTGGAGCATTGATCAGTCGTCCATTGTGGCATCAATGTGATCACACCTTGTTTTGTTGTAAAGGGTGGCAGGGCTTGGCTTCCTTTTGGTAGTGGAGCATTGATCAGTCGTCCATTGTGGCATCAATGTGATCACACCTTGTTTTGTTGTAAAGGGTGGCAGGGCTTGGCTTCCTTTTGGTAGTGGAGCATTGATCAGGAAGCCAAGCCAAGGTAAATGCAGACTACAGATACCATGGCAGTGCCAGGATTGTGAGTGATTGCTGAAAATGTTGAAATGTACTCACTCACTTTTTATAATTATTTGTAAAAATGTGTACAAATGGTTGATTTTTTGTACTGTTTTTATCAATAAATCTCAGCAACAAAGGACATACACCCATGTGTGTTGATTTCTCCCTAAGATGGCAAACTGAAACACTCCAAGTTGGTGACTTTTGGAGATTTGTTTCCCTGGATGATTGAGAATGCATCAAGATGAAACAAAAGGAAGCTCACCGCTTTTAGCAGCTCCCCCACCCCCTCATCCACACACCCCCACTCCCCTCCCTCCAGAATTCCCAGGTAACAACCCAATTTACATATGAATGACTAGCCAATTTAGCTTCCACTTGCCTGAAGCTAAAGCTTAGCTAAAAGCCTACCAGCCATTTGGCTGGTGGCGGGTTTTAAAGGTAGAAAGGTAGAAGCCTGGGCCTTCCTAGTGTTAATCATGTTCTGCTACTATGTGTGTGGCTGATTTATTTTTATTTATTTATTTATTTTGAGAAAATAAGCCCAAATGTCTGAGCTGATGCTCATGGCTGGCAAATAACTAGCAGCACTTTACTTCACAGTTAGTATGTTGTGCTCCCTCTGCTTACCAGGAGACTCCTACAGATAAGCGTATCTTTGTGCTGGCGGCAGCATTCAAAGCTGGCTACACTGTGGAAAAGCTGTATGAGCTGACCAAAATCGACCGCTGGTTCCTGCACATTAGGGTATTATCAGCATGAAATGTTATTTTAGATAAAGTGCTTTTAAAGAATCCAAACTAAGGTTTGTCCTCTATCACTAAATCCACGTTTCCCTCTAACAGCACAGAGCTGGCCGTCAGAAAGCTGCATCACGATTGGTCCATCCTGCCAGTGGTGAAGCAGATTGACACAGTGGCGGCTGAATGACCGCTGTGTTTTTTCTCTCAGGATGACCAGCTCAAAGTGATCGAGTGCAACGTCCGAGTTTCTCGCTCGTTCCCCTTTGTGTCCAAGACACTGGGAGTGGACTTGGTGGCTCTGGCTACCCAGTACATTATCGGGGAGGACGTGGAGCCAGTGGGCCTGATGAAAGGGAAAGGGATTGTGGGAGTCAAGGTAAGTAGTGTGAAAGCAATCATAAATATTTCCCTTCATGTTAAATCACTTTTGTCTTCTCATCTGACTGAGCATCACGGATTGCTTTCAACCAAATGTCCTCCAGGTCCCTCAGTTTTCTTTCTCTCGGCTGGCCGGAGCTGATGTGGTGCTCGGGGTGGAGATGACCAGCACTGGAGAAGTAGCTTGTTTTGGGGAGAACCAGTACGAGGCTTACCTCAAAGCCATGCTCTCCACAGGCTTCAAGATCCCCAAGAAGAACATCCTGCTCTCCATCGGCAGCTATAAGGTACTTAAAGGTTTCGACTGACAGAAACACAACAGATAGGGATCCAGATGTGAACAGTGAGTTCAGCTCACAAGTGATGCAGCTGGAAGTACGAATGATGCATTTTAGTGGCACATTAAAGTCTAGTCACAACTGTGGGTTATGTTTGGCAGATGTTTTTGTGGCTGATCAGTCACATGGGAATAAACAACAGATTTTATGCATCTGCTACTTTTCTAACGAGAAAAGCAACAAACCTTGATTATTTGTTTTTGCAGCAGCTGTTGATGATTCCACCAACAGCTGATAACTGTAAATATTATCACCATGAGACCAGATGTAGTTAAACTCGATCAAAACCATCTCAGCAACACAAATGGAATAAAAATCATCGAACCACATTTTTTTCTGCGGCGTTGAAATATTATGATCTGTTTGCCTGAATATAGAAAATATAAAAACTAGATTAAGGGGTGACCGTGGTTCAGGGAAGTCTAAAGATATGAATGCTGGGTTAAAAAAACAGCAAATGGAACTGTATGAAAAGGCCATCGATGTCAGATAAGATGAGCTGAAATTGAAACTGTCTGTCTACCACAATAGATTTAAGAAGTTTAAAAGTGATCTGATTTTAAGGAGCATCTGCAGAGTGTTCCGGTTGTGTGAAGCATAGTAAACGAAATAGATTTTTCCAGCTTTCAGCAGTGATGTTATGATTTTATGGTTTATCCAAACTATTTGCATTGACTTGTGTTTGCAGAACAAGAGTGAGCTGCTGCCCACCGTGCAGGCCCTGGAGTCTTTGGGATATGACCTGTATGCCAGCATGGGCACGGCTGACTTCTACACAGAGCATGGAGTCAAGGTAATTCTTTTAACACAGGCTTCATTTTTTGGAGTAACAAACTTTATTTAAATCAAAATCGACTTATTTTGCAGTGGCACATCTGTGAGTGACTCATGAATATGGTCGTGTTTATGTGTATTTGTTTTTAAATGCTTTAATCCTGGTAACCTTTACATCTTTATCATTCCTCTTGAATTGCACATTAAACCAAAGATTCCAGATGAGCAGCACTTATACATGGATACAATGTAACTGTAAAAAATGTTTTATTTTGCTAGAGCTTTTGAAAAACAGCAGAAATTTATTTCGAAATGTCATTGCTCATAGTTGTGGCGTTCACTTAAGTACTTTAATAACACTCTATTTTAAGTATTAATCTATGACAGGATGAAATCAGGATAGAAACTTTAAGACTCTTTAAGATATTGTCTTTAAGTTTGTTTTGTCTCCTTGTACAGGTGACTGCAATCGATTGGCCGTTTGAGGAGTACGATAGCGATGAATGTGCCACCAAAGAGAAGCAGCGCAGCATCATGAACTACCTGGAGGAGAACCACTTCGACCTTGTCATTAACCTCTCCATGAGGAACAGCGGAGGTCGAAGGCTCTCCTCCTTTGTCACCAAAGGCTACAGGAGACAAGCTATGCAGACAAACTAGTACAAAGATACCGGGTGAAGTATTTTGGTTTTTGATTGAATCACAGGTCTCCGGACCGTGCTCTCTCGGGCTCCGTGCTTATGTGTTTAAAAATCTCTTAAACCATATTAAAATTGTTTAGTTAAACTTGTGCTTTTGTAACGTTCAGTATGGCCGGAAATACAGGCTGCATGCCTTGGGGCAAAACTTTATTTCGATTTATATGCATTTGTAGATTTAGAATAAAACTCATACTCAGAAAAAAAACTCTCGCGATCCCCGCAGCCCCCTTAACCTAATCCTTAGAAACATAAGCAGGGAAAACTCCTTAAAAACTCCTCCGCGATTTCCCCAAAAACCCTAGAATAACTTGTTAGCTACCCTCTATTCCCAAAAGCCTTATAATCCAAAACAGGGGGAAAACTCCTTAGTCTTTTTTCTTCAAAAACTTCCCTCTTACTAGCAACCTCTAAAATTCAACGCACAGTCTAAGTTCTACCTCGCTCTTAATCGCCGACCCTTCCAGAGCAGAGCACAATTTTTTCCTCCTTGTTCGTTCCCCGCTCTGCTCCTAAATGCGCTGCTTACATCGTTTGAAAATTTTCCGCCAGAGACCAACTCCCCCTCACTTCGCCCCCTGCCAATCACATAACAAATCGCACAGCTCCCTTCGCACCCCGGTTAGCCAATCGGCTCCAGGTCTGATTTTATGATCTCCCGCTGAGGTTAAGACTGCCGTCGAGCTCCCAGAAGACCTCTGACTTCAGACATATCAACAACTGGCGCCGCTCAGACTGCTTGCGAGCTCGCAACAGCCACGAAACCAGGGATCAACAACAACTGCCTTCGCGTGCCCTATGTGCATATCACTCGGTAAGTGTTAATCTTCCCCCTCTAACTACATTTTCGCATTTTCCTTTTTACCATTCTCTCAAAAGCTTTTTCATCTTCAAAAGCCATGCAAAATAGCTTCTGTAACACTTGGAATACACTTTTTAAAAATATAAATAAGCTCGCCTCTAACACTCAGAGCTAAAAAGTGCGTTTGTACACTAAACTTTAGCAGCGATCATGTCCTCATCAGGTACCTCATTTTTCTCACTCTTGTTCATATAATGTTTATATTTTACTGTTTTTCCCCGTTTGTAAATACTCGTTGTTATTTCTTTTCAGACTCTGAGATAAGCGAGCTCAACTCCTCTCTTTTTGGTTCTCTCGATCGAGTTGGTAGGTTTGGTTTGGTTCATTCTTGTTCTCCCTCTTAACAGCTAATTGTACAAGAAAAACAAAACATTTACCCTCTTTTTCATTTTTATCAAACTTTCTAGATATCTCAGACTTGGACAGCTTTATTTTTTTCGAGTTCGCCGAATTCTTCTCCACCAGTGCTTGAGCGATCCACAGGCAAGAACATCCGTCTCTCCACACACGACAGACAGCATCTGCTCTCTATGCTAGATCGCCCCGCTTCATCCGGCCCCAGTTCCATCCCCGTCGGAGCTTGTTCTCTCCCGCGACCCTCTGGGAAAAACTTGCGCCTGTCCGCCGGGGCCAGGCAAGACTCGCTCTCCGATCTCACTCCGGATGCTCCGGCCAATCGGAGCCCCAGAAACGCTTCTTCTTCTCCGCCATCAGACACACGAAATGCACCGCGCCTGCCTTTGAGACCCAATCACGGTCAGTCTCTCTAGGGTCTCGCTTTTTCTCATTTTATAAAAACTATCCCTTTTCTATTTAACTTTACTAACTGTTTGTATCTTACCCTCAAATTCTCAGGGCATCTCAGAAGGAGGAATAGCAGGACCGGTAGGATCGCAAGGACAACGAGGACAACGAGGACAAGGCGAACACGCACACGAAGGCAGCTCGCTTCAATCGCTCTTCGCGCGGTATCTCTGTTCGCTGAATTAGTTCAGCTCATCTTATAAAAAGTTTGTGTTTTTTTTTCATTTTGTTTTTTCAAACAAACTGTCTTTTGTGGTTTTTTGTTCTTTTAATATATTCCTGTTAAGCAATAATAATAAAAAATGGATAACCAGGAACAAGATATTACAGACCCATTTCTTGCTTTAGAAACAGCGTTAGCTAGGTTAAATGAAAATACACAGCTCAGGAGGGCGAAGCTGGAGCTGCCCGCACCAGGTACTTCTGCACCAAACAATCCATTTTCTATAAATTATCAAAAAGTCTGCTCTTCTCAAGTAAATCAATCTCCAGTTGGTTTTAACCCTTGTATGGTGTTCGGGTCTGTGAGACCCGTTTTCAGTTTTTTTTTGAAAAGAAAAATTAAACAATTTATTTTTTCAACCTGAAATTCATTGGCTTTGGCTTATTTTCTGTGAAGAACATAAACTAATTTTCAATGACCTCATACTGTACCTCCCCCCACACATTTACATTACATACAAGGTGTTCGGGTCCACTGGACCCAGGTCTAATAAAAGTGTTGAAAGTGTAGGTCCTGTGTTCCCACACTCTGTCTTCCTCCTTTCTGGTGCTGCTGATAGTGTTTTCTTCCCCTCCTGCTCCCGCACAAAGTTGCAACATTGTTGAAAATTCAACTATCAACACGTCTGCTCTTACATTCCCACACATTTTACCCTCTTTCTTGAGGGATCCAAATTTTATTTTCTCATACCCTGTCCCACCTGCTAATTAGGGGCATAATACTATAAATAAGACTTTGCCAGTGTGGTTCTTTATCACAACTGATCAAGATGGCAAAAGATTATCTGCTGCGAGGGCCATCCAATTGATTTTGGAAGAGAGAGGGGCTTCGGATGATGATGTTGACAAAGAAGTTTCAGAATATTTCACATTTCTGAAAATTCAGAGTCTGACAGTGACTTTGAAGAAGAGGATGAGGTTGAGCACCATTTAGTAACAAAACGAAGACGAGTACTCCATCTGCAGCCAGCTCAGGACCAGAACAAGCCCACCAGACAGCAAGTGAAGAAATATGGATGTCAATAACTGGTGAAATTGAATGGTCTTCTTGCCCAAGAAATGAGCCACCCTGCAGAGCTGTTACTGTGATAAGCCAGGGCCAACGGCTGACAGTTACTCATGTGCAGGACATCAAGTCTTCATTTGAGCTTTTCATCCCAGATTCCATCCAGAAAATTATTCTGGATTGCAGTAATCTAGAAGGAAAGTGTGTTTTTGGAGAGAGGTGGAAGGAGATGGACCAAATTCCTCCAAGAACCCCAAAGGCCTACTTTGGGGTTCTTATCCTTGCAGGAGTTTTCAGGTCCGAAGGGGAATCCACAGAATCCTGTGGGATGCAGAAACCGGCAAGAACCTTTCCGTGCATCAATGTCTCTGGAAAACTTCCACAAAATTTCCAGGATTATCCGTTTTGATAACCGAGATGACAGACCAGCTCGACGGCAGAGAGACAAGCTAGCTGCCATCAGGACAGTGTGGGATAAGTGTGTGCACCACCTCCCCCTGTTTTACAACCCTGGGCCTAATGTCACCATTGATGAGCAGCTGATCCCATTTAGTTGTGAAACATATTGCTTCACGTGTAAATGTGTTGTGTCTTTCCACTCACTCCACTTGATTATAACTGATTTATTTTTTAATAACATTTTATAAAAACAAACAAACAAATGAGAAGCACATTAATTCATAAATGTGATCTAACAAAGGGAAAGGGAAAAAATTAACCATCTTTGCTGTTCATATGGCTTGTAATTGGGATGAAGTAAACATCTGTTGAGTAATTTAACATAAAATTGTTTGATAGTGTTAATTTGGAAAGCCAAAACTCTAGCGGGTCCACCAGACCCATGAACACTGGCTGAGTAACAAAAATATGAACACCACACAAGGGTTAAATCTGTTGGACCCATAAACAATATTCAAAAATTGTCTTTCCATTAAATGCAAATTCTTTTTTTTTCAACAGCTTGAACTATGTTATTTTAAAATTGACAGTAGAGCAGAAGTCACTGCATCATTTCATCATCAACACGAACCTGAAAAAAGCTGTCTGATATATAGATAAAATAATAACAAACAAACAAACATACAGATATCACTAAACAAAACACCTTATCTTGGTTTTCTAGGTGTTGCTGATGGTGACATAGGAAACTTCAGGATCCACCTAAACAATGAAGAGAAAAATGGTAAAAATGGTAAATGGCCTGCATTTGTATAGCGCTTTTCTAGTCCATAGGACCCCAAAGCGCTTTACACTACATTCAGTCATTCACCCATTCACACACACATTCACACACTGGCGATAGCAAGCTACATTGTAGCCACAGCTGCCCTGGGGCGCACTGACAGAGGCGCGCCCCATGCTGACTCCTCAGTAATATCCATCCACTTATCCTTTTCAGTGTCGCGGGGGGTGCTGGAGCCTATCCCAGCTGTCATAAGGCGAGAGGCGGGGTACCGCTGTGTCGTTGTCAAAGAATGACAAAGAAAGAATCTAGTTGTCGTCCTGCAGAGGCAGCCCTCTCCGCCCATCCCAACCTTGCAGAAAAAGCTGGCAAATCTTGCGCCATCTAGGCCCTCCTCTGTTTTTAGCCAGCGCTCGTCTAGAACTCTGAGTAACTCACTGCAAATTTTTTCACATTTTGCCCTGTATGACAACTCTATAAATAAAAAAAAATTGCATTCACAGAATTGCTCAGTGTCAGCACCAAACCACCCACCACCCAATGAAATTCCCAGCCAGCAGGGTTAGATTTGTGCAAATTATAAACCTTTATTTTCCCGATCCCTGCCCCGCCTTCAGTCCCCTGTTGTGCTTCAGATGATCAACAGGAAGTGTTCAGAGTGCTGTCAGCCTTACGTTGGTGTCTGAGGAAAGAGCGGTGACAACTGGAGGTTCAGATGGGTTGCACAGATTCACACGAGACCCACTACAATCTGGTAAACAGGTATTGCAGTCAGGCACCACTGAACAGCAGGGTAATGTGTGCAGGCATAAGATGCCAGAACAACAGGGATTTCTATCTTTTGTGCCAGGCTTAGAATCAGTCATTTAGAGATGCTGCTGTGTTGAATTTAACCCAGTTAACCCCCAGATGTGGTGAGGCAAAGACACTGAAAGAAATCTCCATCCCGGATCATCCGTGGATCGGGTTTCCTCCTGAGGCGTGAGCACCGATAAGCAGAGTTTTGTATCAGATTCAAAATTATTCAAAGTAACAATCAGGTATGCCGTTCAGCTGGGTTAGTTACGACGTCGGGAGCAGCTGGGAGAACAAAACGACACAGAGACTGCACGGGTTGCTTTCCCAAAATCAACTCAAAGTTTATTCTTTTATGCAGGGTTTTTATAGGCAGAAGGGTTCGTGTGTTTTCAAGTTACAACCATATAAGGAAGTTCCCCCTAGCTCTGAAAGGGGCCTTCTATAATCTCAATATATCTTTGACAGGTCCATTAAACACTAGACAGTTAGAATCCTTTAGGGATATAAGTTTACACATGGTAGAATACTGCATGTAGTCATTTACACTAGGAAATGTTTAACCATATATACCTAAAGGCACATAATCAATTGTATGTGAGCTTTAGCAGGCTGTAAGCCTGAGGTGCACTGAGGAATGCACTTTGTCCTATTATACCACGGCAGGATCAACGCAGCCATGTCTGTTCCAGTTTAAGTGCCTTCTTTACATATAGATGAACTGTTGGGTTTTCCAAACCAGCAGGCCAAAGGAAGTGCCCGTGGGGTCACAGAAAGAGGAAATGAAGTTTAAACAAAAGGCATTGCAGAAACAGGGTCCTTTGTATAATATCATCAAAAACAATATCCTGTAAATGCTAACCGTAGTGCTAAAATTCACAACAGTTACGATACTAACTCTGGGCTGTTAACGCGTGATCTTAATTTGATATTCGTAGTGAAGAATGTTTTCAGTACAATGTTTTACAAGACATTTATTCATCTGTGCTTGTATTCAAGTTTACAGCAAATCATCTGAGAAATGCCTTTGAACTGGTGCCTGTTTCTGGGCTTTTCTTTTGACACAAACTGCTCACAAAGAAGGACGAATGCTTTAGGGAACAAAAGCTTTGGAATGTATTCTGCAAGTACAGGTCAAACGTAATAGCCTCATTGTTTTATAGCAATGCTGAATTAACTTATGTCACTGCAGGACAGTGCAGCCAGTGGGGCTAATTGTTATAGTCACTGTGCACGACAAGAAAGCATTTGACATGGTGAACTGCTGCCACGGTTTTAGAGAGACGTCTGTTTGTAATTAGAAGTAGTTGTTCTGTTTAATTTGGGGTTTTTCTCCTTTGCTTCTGCGTAGAAGACGACCAATCTGCACATCGAGAAGCTGTCCTGTCTTCAGCTAGGAGTCCTTCTCCAGCTGCTGCACATGCTATCAGGGAGTAATACAAGCTTTTAATGCTTATGTGAACCACAGGCGTGCTTATAATGTGTCAACCTGCAGTGAGACTGTAAAAGCAAAATCTTTCTTGATTTAATTTTCATTGCACAAATAATAACAGATTCAGGAATGTATTCAAGGAAGAGACTGGCAAAGAAAGAGTGGGATAGTCAGGGAGCTGAAGGAAGGAGTACTAAAAGGCTAGGTGCACAGCAAAGAGAGAGGTGTCACTGGCACAGGAAAAGGCTTGTAGTGAGTTGTATGTGAGGCTGGACACTAAGGAGAAAATGATTTTTAATGAATGGCAAGGCACATAAATTGTCCTGGAAGAGAGTAACCAAGTATAGAGATGGAAATGTGCTAATGTGAAGAATGTGTGTTGAGAAGAGAGAAGGAGTACTTTGGATGAAAATTGAATTAGAGAAGGAAGTGAGGCAACTCTGAAGAGGATGGAGACGGGAGGCATAGAGAGGGTAGGAGTGAAGGCTATGATAAGGTGCGAAGAGAGTAACTGTGGTGCTGGATTTGTGGATGTAGTGAAGGTGGACATGCAGGGGGTTGGTGTGACTGAGGAGGATGCTAGAAATAGAGAGATGGAGGCGGATGATCCACTGTAGCGACCTCTAAAGGGAGCAGCCGAAAGAAGAAGAAGCACAAATAATTCTAATCATGCTTTTCTTTTATTCTCAGTACTAAGCTATGTAAAGGAAGTCAAGGTTGTTTCCTCCTACAATCACTTTGTAGATGGTTTAGACTTGTTTAGATTGGTGCTCTGTCTCCCTTTATCCAAACTAAAACTGTGATGGGGTTTTTTTATCTTCACTAAACACTTTTTTGCTTTGTGTTTATTATTGTGCTACTGCAAGTATTTCATATATTAGTCAGTTGATTGTTACTGTAGGGCAGCTCTAGGACAATCCCTGATGTGATGTAGCTTGCTTTTATCCAGCAGATACGACATCTCATGAGGAGGTTCGAACCCTGTACCCTGACCTTCCCACTGACGCACAAAGTCTGCACATCCAGAAGCAGGCCCTTCTAGGTGAACAACAGCACAACAGTTTCTATTTCTTTTAATATTAGAAGTCAGTTATTCATTAATGAATACAAATGGTGACTGAAGTTATTTAGACAGGACATTAAACAATAAACTTCCAATAAATTATGAACAATGTGTGACTGAATGTGTTCAGTGAAAGACTTTGAAAATATCGCAGCATAAAACCAGTGTAAAAGTACTCAGACCACTTTTGGGGGGATTTATTTGATGATGCAACCAGAAAATGTGCAGGTTGTGAGTTTAACATTTTCAACACTGGAGAAGAAGTACATGTACACAGACTAGCTAATGACAAACATTTTTTTTAACCTTTATTTAAACAGGTTTTTCATTTTTCTGAGCTTATCTGGTATCTAGTTTCGGTGGCAGAAGCATAAGCAGAGAAGACCCAGACCTTACTCTCCCGAGCCAGCTCCTCCATTATTTGGGGGACACTGAGGCATTCTCTGCTGAGTGCTGTGATCTCCCCAACATGTCCTGGGTGTGTCCTGTCTGTCCTGGTGGGACATGCCTGGAACATCTCACCCAGGAGGCGCTCAAGAGGCACCCTTGTCAGATGCCTGAACCTCCTCAACTGGCTCGTTTAGATGTAGAGGAGTAGCAGTTAACTCGGAATGAGACAGACAGCACCTACTGCTGGGGTGGGCCTACAGGAGGGAGAGCTCATGTCGTCTCTTCAGGACACATCACTGGACCCCAAGAAGCTCTCCCCTGAGCTCCCTTTGGCTGCTGGGGTCGGCATACGTTCAACTTTAAAATCACTCTTGGTTCTTGGCTAGCTTTGTGTTAGCATCCTTTGTGTACTGATGCTTGCAAGAAGCTAAAGTTGCTTTGGCAGAATTTTCTTTCTCATATATGCACACATAAGGAGAGAGATGTTTTATAAGCTTTAGTCATCACCGTGCACTTTTCCTGATTCACACAAAATACAGCAATCTGGCACCTTCCCACAGGGTCTTGCACGAGTATTAAACATGTTCGTTTGTGCTTTGGACTGTCACCAGATTTCTTCTAGAAGTTTCTTGCCAGTCAGCAACTATCTTGGCAACACCACTTGAGTTTGTGTGTTGCATGCTAACATCATTATCATATGTGTAATAATACTAAAGCTTCATCTTATGCACACACAAAAAACAAATATGGCTCCTTCGTGCAGGGTTTTCTGGTATGTTCATTTATGCTTCCCAATTTAAAAAAAAGAAAAAAAAAGAAAAAGCAAACTTCTTGCTTCTCAGCCACTGCGGCCACATCCTCACTGTTTTTTAGACAGTTATATAAACATACTGTGAGTGAGTCATAAGCTTAAATACAATAGTTGAAGGAACAAAAACTTAATGTTTAAAAATACCAGTCAAATCTGATTAAAGTAAATAAATAATAAGTATACAATGTAGTTTTAAGACTTATCTCAATGTTTCGTAACATTAATGTTCTATGAACTCGTGAGTCCAGAAATCTGAATGTCATGAAAAGTATTTATTATTCGTGTATTATTATTTTACAATACAAGGTTGTTTTTCTCCTGATACTTCATGCAAACCACATTTCTCCAGGCCGGTCCTAATCAGCTTACTCAGTATCACTAGATCCAATGCTGCTCCTCCAGCACAGCACACAAAAGTAGGAGAGACCGGAGATGCCATGGCTTAGTTAGGAGACTGTTTGCTTCAAGGCCACTAGAAAGTGCTGCCATAAAACTACAATAAATGAATTGACCTTTTGACCTGCTCACACTCTTTTATGCAAAACCCTGCTGATGTTACACACACACACACATAAAGAGATTCTAGGTCTGACCAACCGTCTCCGCCGTGGGCAAAAAGATGACAGTCAATAAAATTCTAAAATTTTATTTATAAACACAATGAATAATAGTTAAAAGTCCAGTGTCCCATTTAGGTACAAAGTAAAAACACACAGTCCAAGGCCAGAGCCAGCTATGCCACAAAGCCAGTTGCACTCCACACGTTGTTCACTTCAACAGGGGTAGCAATTGTCCTCTGAGACCCACCACCCTGTAAGTAGAAAGCCAGTGATCACTCCATCCTCTGCAACTCAGCTGCCTTCAGGCTACAGCATATAATAGGCCCTAGCCTGCACAGAGCGACAAAATAAGACAATTCACTATATAATTCACAGCCCATCCATCCCAAACATATCAGATCATTAGCGGTTTTGTCACATTACATACCTGCACTGAGAGACAAAATAAGACTAATGACGCTAAATTTAATTACGGGTCATGGACAGCCTTCATAAATGCTCATATTACTCACCCGCACTGAATTCCAGCACAGGTTCATCTGGGTCCTGACTATTTCCTGCAAAATAACACAAACGTCATCAGAACATTAAGTCAGAGAAACAACATTTGGAGCTTTTGTACATGATAAATTATACTGCAGTAGTAAAACAAAGTCAAGGAGCAGTACATTTATTAAAATCACCTTCAGCTGTAATATTTAAACTGATTTAGTGTCAATTTAGATTATGTTTAGATTAAAATGAAACTAGTACCCTTGTAATGTCTTTTTAAATTAGAGGTAAATATTTGTATATTTTTTTACATAATATAATTATATTTACTGGATTTTCTCTCTATTGTAGTTTAGTATTATAGTTATTACTTGTTTTTTATTGACTTGTCTTGTTTTTACAATGATTTGCTTTGACTGCAGCCTTTAAAGAAAAGACTATCTGTTCAGTAACTATCCATCAGACTGGGTCCATGTTACCAGCCAAATGGGTAATAATTAAAGTAAGTTTTGAATTACGTATATTTGGGTGTTTAGGTGACACTTTTGCAAAAAAAATTATATAATTAGGTTTAAAAAAACTAAACATGTATGTATTTAAAAACAATAAGTGTGTTTGAATTACTACAGAAACAGGTTGTAGCTCACTGTACTGTTTTGGAGCACAACTTTGGTGCTTTTGCCTCATTTTTAAATCAGTGATCCCAGTAGCACAGTCTAAGCAGAGACCTCAGTGCTTGGCAAACAATCAATAGAATCAATATAATTATTAAAAAGAAACAAAATAAATGCCAACCATATAAAAAACATAAACTTAAAGAAAAAACTAAACTTGATTTTATGTCTTTAGGCTATTGTTAACAGCAAGCATGAGGTTAGTGCATATGTATTATTATTGGAAAGATTACTGCAAAGAAAAAAAAAGTTGAACCAGGAGGGGGCGATATTGCTCTTCTTACAATGAGTTACATGCAGGCTATTACTTACCGTGTCACTCACATTTATTTCACAAATTAGCTGAACCCACTTAATTCGATTTAATTGTATTTATGCAGAGCTGAATCACAACAACATTCTCCTCGAGGTGGTATAGATTGTAAGGTAGAAAGTCTACAATTAAAAAGAAAAAAACCTCAATACAGTGGGAAGGAACAACTCACTTTTAACAGGAAGCACCCTCTGGCAGAACCACGGTCAGGGAGCAAACTATCAAACTACGAGGTCTTTAAAATAAGATGATTATTCAAGACCTCATGTGTGATGGGAAGGATTCTGAATTTGATGCTGGACCCACAAATCATAAAAGAGAAACACTAACTCACACACACCAGAAAGTGCCAAGAATTATAATTATATGTAATTTAGTTTTGCGTTCCTTTATAATGCTTTCAACTATACAAATAAGACACTTGGGGGCGCCTGAGCCTTGTAGACACAACAAATATTGAACAAACCTCATGCGCCCTGTTGTTGACAAAACGATAAAAATGAATGTGTATTTCTGTCTTATTTAGGTCATTTTTGTAGTTACAGAAAATCATTTGAATTCATTTTTCCTTAAATTATTTTAACCCTTATTTGATGCTATTGAAATTGGTCTGTTGCCTCAGGGCAACAACGGCAATAAGGGTTCCACAGTGTCACAGTTTTCTGCATATAGTCGATTAATAAATGTTGAGAAAACAACTAATCGATTCAAATTTTTTATTTGAACAAGTATCAAATTGATTTTCACAGAAGCGTTCAATGGAACAAATACATAAATGGTAAGCTGACTGCTTTTTATATAGGGTTTTTGTATTTTGCTCGTGCATTAAAAAGCGCTTTATACAACATGCCTCATTCACCTATTCACCCAAACATTATTACAAGCACCTTTTCTACAATTAAGCTAAACATGCATAAAATGTTAGCAGTGGAGATTTGGCACCTGAAAGGACCCCCTTTGATCCACTAGTTTGAGTCTATTTACATTTAAATACTGATACTTCAATTTTGCCTTGGTTTGAGCTCCATAAAGCAGGCAAACCAGAATTAATCACAGAAGGCAAAAACACTGAAACTACGTTTTAAGCTGGGAGCCAAACAAACCAAAGGTAACCGTGTTTTGAAAAGAGCTATGAAGAGAAACAGACAGACTACTGTAATTTCTCAATAAAATGTCGCTTATTATCGCTCACTCTCAAGAACAAAAACGTGAGTAATTTTCCAGTAGCTCACCATATTTGGGATCTTCTAACATCCACACTTCATGTTTAAACGGTGGTGCGGAGGCGGTGTACCGTCGCAGGACGGATGTAGCATTCAGCGCGGTGTGCCTTTTTTTCAGTTGCTAAGCAACAGATTTATCCCGCCCCTTTCGTTATGACGAGCCGGGCCAGTCCTTTGACTGGTGACGTTACAATGAAACCGACCTTATATATAGACCTGGCTGTTCAGTTGAAACGCATTCATACAGCGGGACAGCAGCGCTTTAAACGTTCAAACACGGAGTTTAACACAAAACAACATTTTAGACATAAAAAACAAAAAAGTGAAATGGCAAGCTCAAACAACACAATGACAAATGATGAAACAGTTCAGACCAATCGGGATAATTCTACAGTACATCCTTTGGTATCCCTCTTGAATAACTTGTTCAGTAGTTTTTCGAACAAGCAGTGGGAAGAGCTTACCTCAGGCTATCCGGATTGCTTCACCGCTAAGCGGCTTGCAGGTTTTGTAGAGGACGTAATGGACCTGTGTGAACAGTCAGGAGCAGTATCACCACTGAGGTCTTCCCAGAACTCCCCTGTACATCAAAACTGTTCTGTCCACACCACCACTGGCAAAACGTTTTTGTCACCTGTGAAATTTTTGGACGATTCTGCTGAGCAGGAGTTTGATACAGCACAGAATATAGATGCTAACAGCCAAGAAACAGCTAACACAGAAGAACGCTGTCAAAATGCTGACCAACACAGTGCTGCAAAAGCAGAAAACAATCCAATTCCAGATCCCCAGCAGCAGAAATCCTGTGTTGAACATGAAGCCAGCATCCCACCGTTAACAAACATAAGTCAAACGGAGTCATATAAAAAGATACAGAATCACAGATCTTCTGTAGACTGTGAGCCACCTGAAAACACCTTGTTAGAGACATTAATTCAGGCTGTGCTTTCAAAGCTTGGTAAACTTTTAAAGTGCCCTCATTCTCACCAAAAACGTTTGTTGGATCTACTCTTGGACAAATTCAAGTGGATGGATTTGCATTTAGACCGAAAAGTGCAGAATTATTTTGACTGCATTGCTAATGCCATTTTCACTGATATTTGTGACAAATTACATAAATTGTCACTAATATCATTGGGGAGGAGTGGGGAGGAGGATTCAATGAATTTAATGGGACAACCAATATTTAATATCATAACTACTTCAGTATTCCAAGAACACCTGTTGGCAGTAACAATTATCGATAGACTGGAATCATATGAAAAGAAAGAAAGATGCAGACTTTCAGTGGAAATCTTTGTGGAAGGACTGATTTCCCGGGTTGCAAAAAAATCAGGCACAGTCTTCATCATTGAAGATGCTGAAGCTATCTCCAACCGGCTTACCATGAAAATCTGGAGTGAAATCAGGGCAGAATACGACAAAATCCCCCCAGAGAAGATCAAGAAACTCAGCGAGAGGGTTTTCAAATCCCTCTGTAAAAGATGGAAGCATGCAGCGGTTATTGTGACATTCTGGCAATTAAACGTCCAAGATCTTGATGAAGATATTGTTAAAACTTTCAAAAGAAAGATATTCCCAGAACCAAGTTGGATATCTAAGTGCTTCTCATCGGTGCGTGCATTTTTTGGGAGGTTTAAGGGAGGAAACAAAATTTCCCCTTTATAGTGACATCGTGATATCAACAGCAAGATATTTTCTAAAACTCACTGGACACTTTAAATTAGCTAGTTTTACATTTAGATCAGATCAAGTCATTTTTGAAATCCCCAGGAATGGTCGCGGCAGATGGCCACCCCGCCCTGAGCCTGGTTCTGTCGAAGGTTTCTTCCTCTTAAAAGGGAGTTTTTCCTTCCCACTGTCGCCTCGTGCTTGCTCAGAGGGGTTTGTTCTTTTGGGGTTTTCTTTTTAATACTGTAAGTTGTTACCTTACAGTGTGAAGCACCTTGAAAACACCATTGTTTCCTTTGGTGCTATACAGATTGAAGTGACTTGCACTGACAACATAACTAAGCTGGGACTTTAATTTAACATCAATAAAATTATAAAAATATTACATCTTGATTTCTGCTTGTTTTCATTGTCTGTGACTTAATGAATACAAATGTGTAATTTAACAGATTTTTTCTTTATGTTAGTCTGACCGGTGATTCCATGTTGGCCTTAGGTGTTGGCGCGGATACGCTGCAGCCCCTGAGCCATTAATGGCCCAGCACACTACAGTAAAAACAAAACAACAGCCATCTCTCCAACTAGGAAAGGAAAATAATAAACGGCCTCCTTGGAGGCAACCTGACTCAAAACAGTTGCAGTCCAACTCAGACCGACTGCAATCACTCTCAGGCAGATTGATGAAGATCTGCAAATAACTGTTGTCTAATTTATAAACGCAGACAGATTCCCAACACGTCTGTTTACAATAGAGGACTGTACTTACATGGTTGCAAACTGGTTGTTGTCTTGCTTATATGAAAACATTGCTTTGGAGCAATGAAACTCAAACACATTCATTTTTAAAATGCCTCAAAATGAAATTTTCAAATATTTGGCTTTATGCTTTGAAAGTGCCGTTGTGAGTGGGAGTGTGAAATCCTTACTTGATGTGTTCCCTTTGCCTTTACTGTTTTCAGTTTTATTTGTCATATGCAAGTTAGCACAGGGTCAACATTGCAATGAAATGTGTTTGACGAGCAGCAGTCACTCAGCAGCATGGTACAGTAGAAATATAATAAAATATAATAAAATAAAAAATAGAAAAATAGTAAAGAGCAAAATATTAGAGAGACGTGGTAAAAGAGAAAAGATGACTAAATATATATGTATCTATAAATATAAATATATGTACACTAGTGATTAAATAAGAAAATCTTGAAAAGAAATATGACGGGAGGCCAAATGGGATGTTGCACAGGAATGAGCAGCAGAAAATTACAGTATTACTCAGACTTTTAATAGTCATATTGTCAGTTTTGGCCGACGGTCATGGGTCACTTCCACTAAAATAGCACGAGACTGGAGTAAAATGTACTTTATTAATGAGAACACATGGTGATACAGCAAAGAATCCAACCCTTCTGAAAAGCAAATGGCTTCCTGTTATACTCTACCTGATTCAGGTGAGCATCTGGAATAGACCAAGTCTGGGGGTCAGCAAACCAAAGGAAAACAAAACCCTCCCCATAAGAAAACCACTACAATATAACCAACACATCATAGACATATGAAGATTTGGAACAAGTCCTATAAATAATTCCATAACATATAAACTTCAGTCTCTTCTATATACATTAAAACAGCGGTCCCCAACCTTTTTTGCGCCACGGACCGGTTTATGCCCGACAATATTTTCACGGACCGGCCTTTAAGGTGTCACAGATAAATACAACAAAATAAAACTAGTACCGGTACCGGAAAAAAAGAAGATTTATTCATAACACACGTGAAAGACCCAGGAAAACAGAGTTAACGATAAAAACGATAACAAAATAACGATAAAAAAACGATAAAAACTCTGAAAACCATACATTTCACACCCGAGCCTCATCTCTCGACCAAACGACGGTCCGTGGCCCGGCGGTTGGGGGCCGCTGCATTAAAACACCTTAACCACACAGTTAGGTTTCAGCCCTCGCTGACTCAGAACAAAGTGAAGCTGCATCTCATCCATGCTGCATCCTTGGAAGAACTCTGGAGAAAAGTGCCTGCAGGACCGGAGGGAGTTCAGTCAAACCACAGCTGGGAGAAGTATTCTTAAGGAACAAACTCAGAAGTGCAGACACACCTGAAAAGAACGTAAGAAAGTGCATACTGCCTTCCTTCTTCCAGCCCGGTTTTTTCAATGCTAACTGGGATGTCGCAGTCTTTAGCTCGATCGCCAAGTAACTCCTGGTGTCTCGGAACAACCAGAAAGTCAGCCTGGTCTTCCAGATATTCTGCTGTGCATGCAGAAAGATCACAGATTGCATATCACAGGTCACTCCTACATTTGATAAAATGTCTCATGCTCTGCTTCATGTGGACAATGTAAAAGTATGAGCTTGAATGCATTTTTTATGTTGTTTTCTTAGTATTAAATCTGTAGAATAAAACCAAAAAGAATGTTTGAGAACTCTGTAAAAATGTCTAATTGTCAGCTTTAGTAATGTAATTCATATTCATAAAGGTCTCTGTACTCATCCCTTTCTAGTTAAAAAGAAAAAAAATCACCCTAAAGCCATAACTTAAAACACATTATAGAGCATTTACATGTGTGCCGTTACCGTTATTTGTGTCCAGTGGTTCCTCCAGGATTTGGGGTTCAGAGGTTTCATCCAGTTTTAATATCAAGACTTCCAGCTCTCCTTGCACAGCCACATATGTGTCGCACAGTGCCACCTAGCGGTCAAAATATTTAGGAAAAAAACAAAAACGAGGAAAAATGCTTAAGTTAGAAATTTCCCAGTACGACAGAAATTGTTCTCTTTCTCTCATTATGTAAATGCAAGCTATCCACTCAGAAAAGGCTTACATTTTTAAATATAAATAGGTGCAGTGAACATGGTTGATATAACAGTTTGACACAGTCACAGATAAAAATAAGTGAAGAAAAGCACCTGCTTAGGTGTGATTTTTGGAAGGTGCAGGATGACGGAGCGTTCAAAATCCAGGACGGAAAGATTCTGGCTGGAACTTGAAGACTGAGCTGTTGGTAGAAAACAGGCCTATTGAACAGAAGCTTTTTAGTCCTAATTCACATCTAATGTAAACTCTTTGCCATATGAAATAAAATACACACGGCTCATTGTAAGACATCCTTCTCTGATCAATGATCAGATGATGATTTGTAGATAGTTGTGATACAAAATGAGTGTTTGACTGAAAATATCTTAATAAATTAATAAATGTGTGTTTTTTAGTTACCTTGACTCTGACCGCAGCGCTGCCGAGTGTTTGGCCAGCTGCTCTGAAGACTCTGATTCTCCTGAGTTTCCTCCCAAAGAAACAAACATTATTCCAGTGTAACATAGTGTGTAGGTTATCAGTGAGTCTGCTCATTTTCGATGAAAGACGTTACCACAACATTTGATCTTTTTACAGCCATGTGATGGCCAAACCCGTGGCCACACTCTAAAAGTCGGTAACTTTTGTATTTTCATTCTTCATTTTGAACATAGTAATACATTTTAGTTTCCAATAACTTTATTGATTGGTTTGGATACATTTGTTCTATTTGTAAGCGCGCACATTTAGTTTACTTATGTATTCATACTACTTCATTTCTTTGCTTTCTGACTAACCTTTGTCCTTTTATTTCTTACCTGCTATCATCCCTGGGAGTTGCCGGACAAAAGATGGTAGCCAGGGGTTGAAACCATTAAATACAAGGGAAGATAATTGGACCACACCACTACTTCCTGCTGAAGGGGGGAATGTGTGTTTTCTTTACTTTAAAAACAAAGTATTTGTATTTAATTAAATATTTGAGTTTAGGGTTTAATGGGGTTTTTGGTTTCTTCTTTGGTGTTTAGTTTACTAACAAACTAGATTGTACTGCATCGTTTGTGATTTATGATTGTGTTTGTTTGTTACCCCTCATGTGTCACAATGGTTTGATCAGCCATTATATATACCCTTGTATGTCATTTCATGTTTAGGTCAATTATGTATGTTTGGGCAGTCATTTGGTTTGTTAAGGTTGCAGTCTTTGCCTGGGTTCAGTTTTGTTCCTTTGACCTCTTTTATGAGCTCAACATTTATTGCTTTTGTAAATATAATTTTTTGGGGTTAAATAAATGAAAACTATATTTTTCTAATAATTCCTGGGACTCCTCCTGTTTTTCAACTCGGTCCATCACAAGCCAGCTATTAAAATAAATGGTGTTAAGCTGCCACCTTAACAAAACCTTGTAAACGTACTCATCATATTTGGAAAATACTTTAAAATCTTCTAAAAAAAGAGTGCAAGTTATCAACAGTATGTGCGGAAAAAAAATCTTTATGTCCAAGACGTCATATTATATTGAAGAGATATTATTTAAAGCAGGGATGTTAAACATAAGGCGTGGGGGCCTGAATTGGCCCATTAAAGACTCCCATCTGGCACACAAAGCACCATATCACAAATCAGTACCACAAAATGGTGTATTGAATAAATGCAGCATCCATTCTGTCCTGAGTCCAGCATGAGAGGAAGACCAAAGCCCAACGGAGATGCTTAAGAAGCACTGAAATTACTGTGGAAGGCATTGTGGAGCAGCAGACAAAGGTTGAAGCACCTTGAAATCGACCCTTATCACAAAAAAAGTAACAAAAACTTAAATAAACAGTCTTTAACAAATTAAAGACATTATTGAATTGTAAATTTAAATGCAGATAAACTCCATAACGTCAATAAAGCAGGTAAACTTTGATTAAGAATTGAGTTCTTACCAGGTTCTGCTGGTTGTGTTGTCTCAACGTAAAGAGAACCAGAGTGTTCTCAGAGCCAACCAGCAGGTCTCCTCTAACCGGGCAGCAAGACACGGCAATGGGCCGCTCTGACAGAGGGATCTCAATAATCTCCATCTGCACTCCACCCCACACAGATGCTCCACCCAGCAAGTGGCCCAACAAACGAACCCCAACGCGGGCCTTCTCCTCTGCCTGAACAGAGGGCAAATAAGGCATTAACATATTTCCCAGTGTGTAATTAGAAAACAGCAATATACATGACAGCTGCAGACTGCCTTTGGTGGAATATAATTTGCT
Source organism: Rhamphochromis longiceps (assembly GCF_057381845.1). Taxonomy (NCBI): domain Eukaryota; kingdom Metazoa; phylum Chordata; class Actinopteri; order Cichliformes; family Cichlidae; genus Rhamphochromis; species Rhamphochromis longiceps. Next base: position 11,058,673 of record NC_140573.1, read on the forward strand.
TATTTCTTCTTGCTCTCAGCATAATTTATCCATAACTATGCACATGTTTAAACGCCCTTTATACCATTTGCTTTGACAGTCTGTCTCTAACATAGGTAAGCTTGGACATATGACCATTGAGACTGATTGAGGGTGCTCGTGACCTCAATTTGAAGGTTTTGTATAGTGTACTGCAATATGAAGATAACAGGATGTACAGTTCAAATGAAGACAGCTAGCTAGAGAGCTAGAACAATCTGACAACAACATCTGACTACCAGTTACAAAAAATTCACAGTTTAAATCTGAGAGATAGTTTTTTCTTACAAAAGCTTATTATATTCCTTAGTTTAATCACATTAAAGCAACATAAGATTTATGTATGGAACCATAATTAAACTAATTCACAATGAGCCGAGTCAAGTTTGCCATTCCAATGAAACGCATTGGAGATGATCTGCATCCATTAGAGCAGACTGATTGACTGACTGACTGATTATGTGTTAGCATCTATCTGCATTCATAATCTAGATGCTAGTTATTTACAAACCTTTGCTACGCTTTGTGAGACTGACCGCAGTCACTGCTTGGAGACAGGTTGCATACCACCAGAGCGAGGTAATCCTAGTTAAAGGTGGTGTGCATTCAACCTCTGGGTAACCAATTGGTCACTGCAACTACTTGCCATCAACCACTTTTTCCCCTAACCACAAGGAGGTTTCTGTCCTATTTTTACTCTTGGGTGATTTGGACTCGAGATGGTTCTTGTGTACCTGGTAACGCCAGTTGGTGTATGCTCTCAGGTAGGTGGCATTGTTCTTTTCCTCAATGGTCACCAGGTAGTCTCCTAGAAGTGAGTGAGCACAGAGGAGGCAGTGATAAAACCCAAGATTTTTCAGTGTCTAGTGTCTTTGTTTTTGATGCCTTTCCAGTTTACACTGTCATCACTTGAAGCCATTTTGCTCACATATGGGAGACAGACAGCAAAAAAGTGAATGTCAGTACTAGAGATGGCACGATACCACTTTTTTATGTCCGATACCGATATCATAAATTTGGATATCTGCCGATACCGATATGAATCCGATATAGTGTTTTTTAATCAACAAAACTGTTTTTTAAAATATCTTGCTGCATTTTGCAAGTCTGCAAGTTCATACTCAAGTTTAAAACAACAACTACACTAAAGCTATTCTGTTATACCTGTATACAAAAAAAATATTTCATAGTTCAGCAATACTGATCAATCTAATAAACTTAGACCTACACCATTCTCCCTATTCTGGTATTTTAAAGAGTACTTAGCGTAAATATTAAGCAACCTAACTAATAGGGTTCCAACTCCCAGCAACAACAAAAATAAATAAATAAAAAATAGGGAACCACCCCTCACGCTCCACCTCATGATGCTTAATCGACGTAATCAACCTTAATTTGATGCAGTGTGAAAAAAAATGCACAGAAATATTAAATAGATTCAACATCTTTCTTCAACAAAATTGCAGACTGCACAGATGGTACCTTCCCAAAGGAAAAAGTACTATAGCTTACTAGGGTATATATATTAGACTTAATAGTCACTATATACAGTAATTGACTTCTATTCGTTTTACATCAAATTAAAACTTTGGGTGTCAGATAATTATTTATTAAAAGCTAGACATTTTAAATGAGAATAAGAAAGAAAAGTATGTCTTTGTGCCCCCTTTTCCCAGTTAATGCCCTATCGGCCCCCCTGGCTAAACTTTGCTAGATCCGCCCCTGCACAGTTACCAGCGTCAGCTACGTAGAAAAGATCCTGGTGTAGAAAGTAATATTAAATAAATTCTAACAACAGCTTATCAAGCTTAAATGTGCTGCTGTTGTTCAGCCGCTGGTTTCCTCTTTCTGGTGCAAAGTGGGCCAAAAACAAACAAGAAAGACGGACTCGCTACAGAAAAGCCGATCAGCTGATCATTTAAGCAGTTTCACGATTGAAGTAGCAGCCGGAGAGCGAGAGGCAGTCGCTCGTTAAGCTTAACGTGGGAATGCTTTACAAACATTCAGAGATGGACTTACACACTTGCTTTACTTCTCTCGGGGATAACTTTGTCGGAGATGAAATGCCAGGTTGCTAGCGAAGCTCCACATGCTATCCAGACCACCGACAGGTCCCGCATGCCACAGCCGCTCTATCACGTGATGCATACTGCTCCGACGTGCTAACGTTCTGAGGTGAGTTACGGCGTGTTGCAAGTTTTGTGAGGTGCTTTCGTGATATTTAATGGATCGGATTACATTTTTTATTTTTCTCCGATATCCGATCCAGTAATTTAGGTCAGTATCGGACCGATACCGATACGTAATATCGGATCGGTCCATCTCTAGTCAGTACAGAGGGCAGAGAAGGACAGGAAATGTCTTTACCTATCTTGCTATGCTGGATGCTCCTCACAGCGCCCATGGTGGAAAAGCGGCAGATGAGGGGGCAGCCCTCCACCTCCACATTGTACGCCTCCACCTGGATTCAGTTCAGCACAACAGTGTCAGGCTACTACAAAGGGTTAGTTACTAAATGCTTAAGTAAGATGAGGAAGACAAAGCATCAATAATAACCTTTGAGCATGATGTAATTCAAGTGGTCTGGAGCGAAATTAACTCGTCCCAGTGGAGTTAACGGGACTGATATGCCCTCAAATACCTTTGCACATCTGGTGGGAGAGGCTTAACACAAAACTGACTATTTTATCTTATTTTGCCTCGCTACCACCAAAGTCATTACTAAAATAAATACATTTTTAAAAAGGTCACAAACTGTAAACATAAGCACATTAAAGCAACCTTGCATCCTCCAGTCGCCACCACAAAAATAGCTCCACCTCCACAGCAGACCAGTCCGGGTTCCTTCTCCACCTGAGCCACAGAGTGGGAAAGCAGTGAAGACGAGAGCATAGGTAATAAAACACGGCTGACATGGGATCAGCGTAGACTTGTAGTCAAGACCGCCTAATCCGAGACCAAGACAAGACCAAGACCAGAGGGTATCGAGACCAAGACAAGACCAAGACCAGAGGGTATCGAGACCAAGACAAGACCAAGACCAAGACCAAGTTGAGACGAGACCAAGACCGAGACCGAGTCGAGACGAGACCAAGACCAAGACCGAGACAAAAAAAGTCTTTAAACTGCAGCCAGATGCTATTCTATATACATATGCAGCAAGGCAGAACAAAGTCGGGCCTGTATCAAGACACAGGGACTAAACCCCAATTCAACCAGACCCAGAACTGATCCAGAATTAAAACAGGACTACAACAGTAACCAAGACAGAACCAGAATCAGAACTAGATGATAGTAGCACTAAAAATCATCATAGACCTGCACTACACTTATTTTTTAATTCTACCAAAGTACAATATTTAGATTGAGAAAAGTTTATATAATTATTTAGCCTCGTTGTGCAAACAAGCCTGCAAAACTTAATAAATATAGAATTTGAAAAGTAACAAATGGTATCTAAAAACAAACACTAGGTACTAGATACATGTTCTGATGAGTTTTGGCAAACAACCATTTGACTAACATGTGTGTCTCACCTGCTCTTGTTCCATCTCTGTTCTGTCGTCATTCTCTCTCTCCCTCTCTGCTCCTCTCTCTCACTCTTTGTGCTGACAATCAAGCCAAACACCAACATCATCAAATATACAGTTGAAACCAGATATTTACATACTCTTCAGATAAAAACACAAACACTTTTTTAATTGTAACATCAAATCAGACTAAATGTTTATTTTTTTAGATTGATAGATATAAAAAACATATTTGTTAACTTTAAGAGTAAAGAGAGAAACTATCTGTATTTCTTAATTGCAAATGGCACCAAATTGTATTCAAATTGAGCCACACTTATGGAGGTCTAATTCTTTTCCTGGTGTTTTGGTTGACATCTCTTGATTTTCCCATGTCAAAGAAACAGGCTCTGTGTTTTGCCTTATATGCATCCACAGCTGTGCCACCAGTTTACTCACATGGACTCTACTAACCTATCAGAAGCTTCTTCAGCTCAGAATGGAATTGTCTGGAGTTTTCTTATTAATTAACAATAAACTTAGTGTATATGTACTCCTAAATTTGATGAAAGTGATTAAAATAGACAGCTCCCTCTTTTTATTCTGACATTTAACTAATTCAAAAGATATTTCAACATGTATTTATCTAAAACAAAAGTTTACTCTAAATTGATGTTTAACAGTAAAAAAAAGTTTTTATGTTTTCTCCATAAAGTGTATGTAAATATCTGGTTTCAACTGTGAATATCCTGCTGTGTATTGAAATTCCTCTTGTTTTGCATAGATATACTGAACAACATCCAAAGTATAATATATAAAATAACATCTACCTGAGTTTTTTCTTTGAAAGAAGCTCCTTATGTCCATTGTTGTGTTCATCAGTACACAACTGAAACCGATTTAGAGAGTTTGTTTAGCCGTGGAGGGAAACAACTGAAAATATGAAATGTAAGCTAAGACTCTAAAAAATCAGCATTGCTGTTCGGCTTTTTATTTATCCATTTGTTGATTCACTCGAAGAGCAAGTAACGCAACCAAGTGATCAGTTTGATATCAATCTTTTGTGATACACCGTCATATTTACATTATTAGTTAAGTACGAATGATTTGCTTTGGTACCTGGTCAAACTTAAGCTCTCCTCTGTCTGCAGCAAATTCGCAGGCAGCAGCTTCTCCCCCCTCGCTCACATGGGTGCTGTGCTCAGTCGCCTAGTGCCTGAGCTCGGATCATACCAAAATTAGGGGGAATTTACGACGGTGTGCTCTGTGCTTCGTGTGTTGTTTTTGGGCTTAAGCCCAGTAAGCCCCCCCCCCCCGCTCCGCTGATGGTTGACTCCAAATCTCCCGAACACTATGTCGATTTGAGAACGCAAGACCGAAACAGCGAGACCAAGACCGAGACCAAGACAAAAGTCCGTCGAGACCAAGACGAGACCAAGACCACGTAAAAGTGGTCTCGAGACCGGTCTCGAGACCAAGACCGGTCTCGAGACATCCAACTCTAGATCAGCGTCAGTCAGGTTTCACTTTACCTGCACAATCTGCTGAGAGGAGAAAGGATGGCAGTTGTAGACGTGCACCATGTTTGGTCTTCTGGCAAGAGGACTCTGTACAAGGTGGAAATTTAAAAAAAGAAAAAAACCCCCAAAACATTAGTTAAGGTGCTTCATTCTTACTTTATCTGTGTTTCTCAGAGGCTTCATCCATCAGGGTAAACAGGACTACTACAAGAAAAGGGATGCACTTAGTCTCAGGCGCTGGATTGTTTATCGATGAGGACTGATGCCATCTGGAAAGTTTTTCCTTTATTTGACACATTGGGCTAATTTGCATACTTGCACATATAATTCTCGTGCAGTTTTTTTTTTTTTACTTTTTACACATAAACATCATATCACACACACATGAATTTCACACGAAAGTGTACTTCCTCCATTTCTTTGGTAGATATTTTTTGGCGTTTACTAGGAAAAGTTGTTCTTTTTTTACTGATCTGCAGGTCTGCGTCACAATTCAACTTACTTTTGACCAGTGAATTAGGCTAAAAAAACTTTCTGCAGACTTTCTCTCAAACTTTAACATCAGTCAGGGGGGGAAAGGCGAAACTATCGCAATTAAATCTCAGAGACCTGCGGGAACAACACGGTTGTAATAAAGGTAAAAAGAAAAAGAAAAAACACACTACAAACCTCTGTATTCTTTTTTTCTTTTTTTGCCTGTCCCATTTGGTTCTTTAGCCATCAGAATTGTTGTCTGAAGACCAACAAGGATACCCAATGGATTTACTTTGCCAAATGGATCATCGTGGCATTGCCGTATTGGTCCATTTGGTCGATCTTTGTTTTTATTATTTATTATATTTTATTTTCAGATGTTACAGACGGGACAGACATGAGTGAGGGATAGGAAAGGGAGAAAGAAAGAGGAAGGAAAGGAAAAACAGAAGGGGAGAGGGACAGTGAGAAAGGGGGGGGAGAAAAAAAATCATACCCCTACTCCAAGGCCCTGCATGTGTGGGTGGTTGTGGTGGAGCGGGAAGAGGGAGGCAGCTGGAGATGGGGAGGGAAGGAAGGGAGGGGCAGGTAACCCCTCCCTGGGGCCAGCTCCCCCGCTGACCCCAGTAGGCACTCCCACACTCCGCGACCCGCCAGGGAAAGGGGGCCCAGGCCCATCCAGACCAGGGCCCAGTGCAGCAGCGCCCCCCGCGACCCTGAAAAGGATAAGCGGTAGCGAATGGATGGATGGACACTTTGTAATTATCACGGATTTATTTTTACATTGGTGACAGAATTATTTTATTATGTATTTATTTTGTAACTTGTCAGATCAGATCAGTTTTATGTTGCCGTTTTAGGTGAATGGAAAGAAAACAGGTGATGTTATATTTTATAGAATCAATAATCAACTTCCAAAGGATGAAAATTAAATAAAAGAAAACATTTAACAGATTTGAACATGACAGCAGATATCCAAAGGGGGGCTACCATCATATCTGCCCTCTAACCTCTGTATCTGTAGATAACCTACAAAGGGGCACCAGATATAGTGAATCAGTGATTGATTACCTCTGTGAAATAGTGACTGTATCTCTAAAGGGACAGCTGAAAATATTTCAGAAGTCTTTTGGCACCATTTTACCTGGTAATACATACATTTTTCTATTTCCTCTCTGCCTACTCTTGGGAACTACTCGTGGCACACTATTAACTATTTATTCAAATTTCATCAGTTCAAAAGACTCAGAACAAAATAATTTCCACATATTTGGAAAAGCAGTTTTCCAGATGAAATACATAACATACAGTGCAGATTAGCACTGTATACCAATAATGTTTCTATAGCCATTTAAATATATGACTTTCAAAGCTCAACGTTAGTGGAGTAAAGGTAGTGCTACTTTGGAAGGAACCATTTCTTTGTGGCTTTTCATTTTCCTCCACAAGATGGCATCGTCCCTTCTTAAATACGACACGATTATTCCCAGTTGCTGCCCAGTAATACCAGTAGTTAGATATTGTGATAATGCAAAGAGCCGTATGCGTTTTGGGATCAGCCCTTCTTGAGGGATTGTTGCTGATTCGCTTACGTTTCTTGATGAATTGATTTGCTATATTTTGTAACTTAAAAACCGTCAGATTTAGTTTCAAAGTGTAAAGTGAGGTGACAAATACAACAAACAAACAACAACGCAGAACAAAAACTCACGTATAAAGTTAAGTGGTTTTAGGTTTTAGTTCAGTCTTTATTTTGAAAGGAAGACGATTTCGCCTGAAAGTAGCAGACGAAACATGAAAGTTAGGGAGACCAGGTGGAAACGTACATTTAATTAAGTTATTAATTCTATTTTTCTAAAAAATAAAGTCTACAATGTGAACAAGGTATATACAACTTTAGAGTTGGCTAATGACTATTTGTGGGTTGATTTTGTTTCACCTCTTTTGTCCAGGTTTAAACCAATGACTATAGAAAACAGTTTTCTACAGTCATTGGTTTAAACTTAATTTGAAAAGGCGCCCTATTGATTAGCATGTAAATTATCAGGATGTCTAAGCCGGAATGCTAACTAGCTACTGCGTTCGAAAGTTTCGTATTCGTTTAAATATTTTACTTTTAATTTTGCTTACCTTTGCTCTTGAAAATAAATCGCAAATGGTGCTAACTGTACCACCTGCAAGTGACTCAGTAATCAAGTCTGTAACCCAATGGCCATAATTAGATTTAACTTACACTCAAAAACCCGAAAAGTCTCGTGTAACCTAAACGTTTGATAATATTTTAATCGGGGTTTTATTTAGATCATAATTTAAAAGAAATGACGGTGCAGAGAAACAGAAACGCCTCTAGCCTTCACAGCGGATAACACGCACACGGGTTCCTTTTCTGACAGAGCAGGACACCCTTTAAGTCCTGCTCCTCCACCCTCCAAAGACAGTGCTGCCGGAGGGCTTTTCCAGCCAATTAGCACCACCTTGATTTGCATTTGCCCCGCCTGGTCCTGCCACAGCATCAGAAGGTAACTTTAAGGTAGCCAACGAAGCGCCACTTTTACATGCCTTTTAATTGGCACTAGAGAAATAAAACGAAGACGCGTACTGTAGTTCAATTTTTCGTTGTCTGCTGCGGTCCTGACAGATACTCCGGGGTCGGGGCTTTTCTCTGACTGTAGTAACTGAAATGGATGATACCATCTGCCCGCTAAGACTACACAGTCCCAAAACCAGGGTGCTGTAATCAGTACTCTGGCAGTGGGGGTCTCCTATCAGCTTTGCATTACATCCCCAGCAGATGTGCAGGCTGCAGGCAGCAGCCCGTCTGTGTCGCTCTGCAACTCTCTCAAGGTAAGACTGGTGTATGGGCACTTTTACCTTTAGGATTATTTGTTGCAAAAAAGCGAGAGAAATACGGTAAAGCTCCGGAGAGTCTTAACCATTTAAATCCCTTCTAATCGCTGCACTGAACTAGTGTGCATGTTTGAACTGCTAGGAGTTAAGACTTTGTGTGCTTGGAGGTGAAAGTGAAGCAGAACTGTTTCGCACTCACTTCTTTAACTTCTTTTACTGTTTTTCTAAATTGGCTTTTTAATGTAACTATTAAGTTACAATTATTGCAGGACACATTCAAGTTACATGGCATAAAAACTTCCTCACAAATATCCCTCAGACACTGGATGGTTTTGTTTTTTTAATAACATGCTGAGGACATTTTGCTGTATTTAGCAAGAAAGATGAAACTGCAGAACTGCTAAATTCCACACAAGTAATAACTAGCTGTAAATTATCCTGGGTACATATCTGCAGTCATGTTTTATAGGCTAGAAATCTGTTGGCTCAGAGCTCATGAAAGCATTTCAGAGATTCAACCAGGGGTGTAAAATTAAACCCAACACACACCTTTAAGCGTGAAACAACTCTTTATGATATTAATTTAAATCACATATCAATTGTTGTCAGTCAAGCTGTTATAAGTATTGTCTTTGAGGGAAAGAGTGCAGTGTAGGTGATCCTTTACTGGAAATTGTGTACTTTTATGGGCTTAAATTACACTAAGTATTTTCCTCTTTCCCTTGAGGGTTGTAAAGATGCTTGTATTTAAATACTCTAATAAATCAGTGTAAATTTGCATCCCATAAAACGCTGAAATCATCTTGGGAGAAGAGAATGAAAACTTTGAATGAAATGTAACTTTTGGAGGCAAAAATCCAAACCAAATGAAAGTTGCTGGTATTGTGGTGCAGTGTGATAGTAACTTTTCTCTTTGGACCAGGAGGACAGTGAAAGTCTTTCAGCGTTTCGTACAAATAAGATGTTTGCTGTTGTGTGGCTACTTAGCTGCAAGCCTGGCCTTGCTCGATATGCAGGTGTGTGTGATAACTTGATGACGTTGTTAAATTCACATATCCCCTTGGGCAGTGGTTTAGCGTCGGCACACATATACGCGTTCACAAAATCCTGGCAGCTGCCAAGCAGATTTAATTCTGTTTCTTTGAGACGGGACTGTAGAGCAAATGGATAGAAATGCATAGATGATGGTAGGGAGGACAGCTGGAAATGAAAAGGATGCACAAACATGACGTGAGGAGGATGAGGAAAACACAGATGATGAAAGAAAATGAAGAGAGGGGAAGTAGATGGAAAACAAGAAGTTTTTCTAAAAGAAAATAAAGTGAAAGGGGAGAGACTCAAAAGTATTTTTGCAGACTAAGAGGAGAACAAGCAACAAGAAAGGTTTTTTGATTTTGTCCTACTATGGTAACTCATTGACTTCTCCTCATCTGTTATATTTCTTCTGCTTCTATAGTTACTGTAACCTACAGATAAACATGTTTTGAAGGCGGCTTCAGACTTGTTCTTAAGGCGAGCACCCGACCACAGGGAGAAAATGATATTCCACATCATTCACATATTTATTTTCACACCTCTGAAGAGGTCGGGGAGTTTTTTGACTAACTATAATGTTGCCTGCATTTCAGTGCACAGTTCAAGTTTCAGTGAACACATTCAAAGCGAGTAAATTGGTGTTTATGGTGCTCACATTATAGATGTATGGTTTTTCTACTTGGTTTTTGATGTGCTGCAGACATTTATGCCAGGTAAGCCCTGCAAAGCCCAAGTATTGCAAATGTACCCTGCATTGAGCTGCAGTGATGCAAAGCAATGCTGGCAAGCAGCTGAGATCAGTAATGAAAAGATGCATGCGTGGTGTGTAATTTGAAATGGGGGAATCAGTTCTGTTAGATGGCTGGATCTGCCATCTGTGATAATTTCCAGTTGCAAATGACTGCATGTTTGAGTTTACAATAAATACTGAAAGATGGGAGCTGCCTGGGTCCAACTGTTTGTCTTCCAGTAACGCATTACCATAACTAAGGGTAGGTGTTTTACAAATAGCACACCATATAGAAACAATATAAAAAATAAGGTTTTCTTTTCCTTTTTATAATAGCAAAAGTTTGTTTTAATACCTCATTATTATGATTATGTCTCTTGCTATGTATTGCTTCTATAAGTGGCCCCACCCTTTTTAAAAAAAACTAAAATTCCCCCAGTTGTTTTTGCATTTTTCCAGCTAATAGCATAGTAGCATAAAGAGTATGACATTTGAAAAATGTGCAAAGTGAGCTGAAATTGGTGGATGCGTTTCAGCAGACAAACGTGAAGAAACCTTACCTGCCACCTGGAATGTTGGCCTTTTGTTCTATGTGAGGGGAAAGCATCTTCTCTCTGCCCAGTGCCCTTCATTTAAAATAATCAAACACTTTGCTGCGATGCTGAGTAACAGGAGCTGGAATTGCCTTGGTGATGATGCTGATGTTATTTTTGCAGCTTAATTCAATTGGTTGGATTGTGTCAGTCTAATGTGATTGGCAAAATGGATACCCTTGGAGTATAAAAGGCAGCCAATACAGGCTTTAGACAGTGGCTGGGGGGGAAAGGGAAATTGTCCTCTAATGCTGTCTTGGCTTCTCTGGCCTTTGAATTTGTTGTTTGCCATAGCTGCTTTGGTATTCGGTAAGTATCTATCAAATAGCCTGGCCTCTTTAGATCATACAGCAAGGGAGTCTATTTATATGCTATAATAAAAATGCATGCTGTGACAGTGCCCCAGAGAAATGTGGTCATGGGAAACAGCTGAGGTCAAACCAACAGGAAGTGGAGAGGAGAGGAAGAAGAACTCTCAAGGGACAGAGTGTAGTTTTCTTGATGGTGAACTTGTTGACTGGTTCTACTGGAAATTCCAGTATGATTCTTTACTGCTCACTTTATTTGTACTCATGTGCTGGTTTCTTCTGAGCTTTTATGTTCTGGCAGCTCTATTGGGAATATGCTAGCAGATCCCATTCTTTGTATATTAAAGAAAAATGTAGAAAAGACATCCCAGAAATTTCTGATGAGACCTTTCTCTTTGCCCAGTTGTTGTCATCTCTATCGAACTGCCTTATGAAGGCAAGAAGGGCATGCAATATATGACTTTTTCCCCAACTTATCCAACTCCCTTAAACCTCCACCACAGTTTTCAGATTTGTTCCTAGATTTTGGGATCATCTGGAAAGACTCTGTTATCTTCCAGCAGCCATGTGGAGCCTTGTAAAATCTTTATGAGATAAACCACTCGCAATATCTGGGAGAAGCCTCAACACTTTAAAATGATATACAGCTGTTCAATAGTCTACGCTACTCAGTTGTTACACGAAGCATCTGGCTGAAAGATGCAGTGAAAAGGTCTTGATATCAGTAGTAGACAGGGTGTGGCCAACACTGGTTCACTAGCATCCTTGTACTGCACAAGCTCAGTTAACCCAGTCATTAAATTTCCAAGACTGGATGGCACATTTTTATAGTAACCACGTAACTTCGACCTTTCTCGATCTGTTAACAAGCGAAAGTGAAATGGACAGTTTGTGAACCTCACTTAGATCAATTTCTGTTTGTTCTTGCGAGTTGCTTCACATAAGGCATGCTAGAAGAGTAGATTAAAATTGAGAACAAATTTAAAAAGCTTATGCTAGTGATCTCATAATGCGGTTTTAGAAAAAAAAACTCTCAACGAGTTTTAAGCCTCTGGATTGTCTGCTAATGTATCATAAACTGGATGACTGGACCAGTTACCTGTGACCAAAGTGTAATAAGGTGTGTGAGTCAGAATATGTGTGTATTTATGTATTTAGTGTTTAAAACGTGGCGTCCCAGTACTCATTACTCATTTTTGTTAAACCTTAGAAAATGTCAGTTTTACCATAAAACCTTACAAAAACATTACATTAACTACACATCTGTGTAAAGGACGACCAAAACAACAGCACTGTGGCCAGTATTAGTGGCTTTCATTAGAATAAACAAGCGTACTATAGAAGGTTGGGTTATGGTTCAAAGATTTGGTAGGTCTCTACTTCAAAGGTCATGTAAGTTAATAACACAGCGAGTGTGGAAGTGTGGCAGGGTGTGTGTTAAGACAGTGTAATGACAGCAGCAGGATGAGAGGTGGAGATGACACATTGGAAGATAAGAGGTCACTTGTGGTCTCAGCCTTTTTATTATGCACTGCTTTCTGAAAATCTTGTGAATGCCATAACTCAAGATGGAAGTCATCTAGGATCTTCAAATACAGGGAGTTCAGAATTATTAGGCAAATGAGTATTTTGTCCACATCATCCTCTTCATGCATGTTGTCTTACTCCAAGCTGTATAGGCTCGAAAGCCTACTACCAATTAACACATACTGTGTGAAAAAGGTGACTGAAAAGGAAAAACTTAATGCATCATGGGAGTCCCCCAGCAGCCTATGCCTATTGCAGCATAACTAAGGGAGGATTCAGGGTCACCTGGTCCAGCCCTAACTATGTGCTTTACCAAAAAGGAAAGTTTTAAATCTAATCTTAAAAGTAGAGATAGTGTCTGTCTCCTGAATCCAAACTGGAAGCTGGTTCCAGAGAAGAGGTGCCTGAAAACTGAAGGCTCTCCCTCCCATTCTACTTTTTCATAGCAATGGCTATGAAAACAGGAATTGCAATGAGCAATGTGTGAGCTAGCATCGCAGTTTTGGTATAAACTTTAATGCACCATTTATTAAAGTTTACAGTGCCTCTAAGCATCACAAGTATATGCATCAATACGTGTAATGTTATCATAGACCAACACAGAGGTCACAGGGAGTCCTAAAATAAATAATATACAGGACTAATAGCAGGTTGTATGTGACAAGCCTGGTTTGATGCAGATGTAGAGGATTGTATGAAAACATCATCCTAAAATGAAAAAAATTATAATGGAATGAGTTTGATTTAGAGTGTTTATAAAATGAAGGGGAGGAGCAGGAACAATCCAGCATCAGAATAAAGATTACACCACCATGGATGGAAGATGTTTCTATGAACAGCTTTGCACATCACTGTCTACACGTTTACCTCCATAAGGTGTTGTGTTACTGGTGTTAGAATAGAATTAGAATTCAACTTTATTGTCATTGCACATGCACAGGTACAGGGCAACGAAATGCAGTTTGCATCCATCCAGAAGTGCTTTAGTGATATAGATATATTACAATATATATTAGCAATAATATAGATATGTAAGTATATTACAGAAATGGGTCTATTATGGTATGTTATAATGTACATGGTATGAAGTATGTTGTGAATATTCTAACTATAGGTATGTACAGGCTGTAGTGAGTACAAGCTATGTACAGGCTATGAACAGGATATAAATATGAAAAACTATACAGAATATGAAATAACTTTACAGAAATCTGAGATATACAGCTAAACAGAAATGGGAACTATGCAAGTTGTAAACAGTTGTAGGGTTAAAAATTATCGTATGTACAGAATGATTATTTACACAGAGCTATACAGTAGTGCAGTTAAGATAAGTGAGGGTGTGGATAATTTCTACAGAGGCTATATAAAGTGCTAGTGGTTGTGAGTGGTGGTTCAGTCCATGTTATTATTGTGTGTTTGAGGGTACAGTTGTCCATTGTGTGTGTGTGTGTGTGTGTGTGTGTGTGTGTGTTCAGTCCATGAGTTAACGTGGGTCAGATGTCAGGAGGCAGAGTTCAGGAGTCTGACAGCTGTGGGGAAGAAGCTGTTCCGGTACCTGGTGGTCTTAGTCCGGAGGCTCCTGTAGCGCCTCCCAGAGGGCAGGAGGGTGAAGAGTCCATGTGATGGGTGACTGGGGTCTCTGATGATTTTCCCAGCCCTTTTCAGACACCGCTTCCTGTAGATGTCTTTTATGGCAGGAAGTGGTGCTCTGGCGATGCGCTGGGCAGTTTTCACGACCCTCTGTAACGCCTTCCGGTCCGAGGCAGAGCAGTTCCCGTACCAGACTGTTATACAGTTGGTCAGGATGCTCTCGATGGTGCAACAATAGAAGTTCACCAGGATGTCTGAGGACAGGTGGTTCTTCCTCAGAGTCCTCAAGAAGAAGAGGCGCTGGTGAGCCTTCTTGACCAGCTTGGAGCAGTTGGTCGTCCAGGTGAGATCCTCGGAGATGTGGACTCCCAGGAACTTGAAGCTGCTCACACGCTCCACAGCCGTCCCCTTAATGTGGATGGGTGGATGTGGGTCAGCATTCCTCCTGTAGTCCACGATGAGCTCCTTGGTCTTCTCGATGTTAAGCAGCAGGTTGTTTGTGTCGCACCACTCAGCCAGACGATCCACCTCCTCCCTGTAGGCGGCCTCATCGTTGTCACTGATGAGGCCAATCACCGTGGTGTCATCTGCAAACTTAATGATGGTGTTGGAACCATCAGCAGGTCTGCAGTCGTGGGTGAAGAGGGAGTAGAGGAAAGGGCTCATCACACAGCCTTGTGGTACACCGGTGTTGCTTCATACTTCATGTTGTGCAGGTTGGGGGATCAGATGTCCCTCTATAAGGGGGACTGCACAGCATTTTTATGCTTTCCCCCCTCTCCCACATCTTGAACCAATGTCCCACATTTTACAGGCTCTGCAGGACATCCACCTTTCTAAACACTGGATTTTCCTCAGTACATATAAAGTTGGTGCTTTTATCATGAACAAATATATCATTCTACGCAATATAGTGGAAAATACCACAAAGCAGATAACAGATATACTGAGAAATAGAGTTATTTTTCAGTTTCACATAAGAGAAAAAATGGTGTGAAGCGACACAGTATATTTGTGTGATATTTGGCTAAAGATTCATAAATTGTCAGCTAGTGCTCCAAAAAGACCTATGGATACATCCTTACTCAAACCTATAGACTGTTACCAGACAGAACCGCAGCTGAAATAACAAGGGGGAGTGAAAACTTCCCTTTATTCTTATTGTGTTTACCTAGCAAGAGTTGAAAAGTCCGACATGCGGCTTATTGTGATCTAGTCACCCTGTGTGCATGTCTGGTGTGGCTACTCAGCAGCCATACATTACAGGGAATGAAAAAATCTTTTCAATTTGTTATTGTTGCAATTGCATTCTCTTAATAAAACCCAGTATCTACAGTGCAGACTCTCCTACTGAAAGTTTTTGAGATACCTACAAAAAATGTCCAGTTCACCAGCAGTTTAATGCTCTAAAGATTTATTTCAGTCCTTCATGTTGGAGTCTCAGATGTTAACACATGGCAGCACTGCACTTTAAAGATGTTACGTGGAGTCTGCTGACTCCATTGCTTCTTCTGGCACATTTGCAAGTGGCAGGACGTCACGAGGAAAGGTGTACTCAGTCATGTTGCAAAGTCCGGACACCACACAGCAGCTCAAGGCGCTGCGGAAAATCTCCATGTTGCACGCCTCATACCACTCATTGGTTAAAGCGTCGTAGTACTCAACGTTCGAAGTGGTGGTGAAGCCGTTGAAACCCCCGACGACAAAGAGGCGATCGTCAATTACCTCAATGCCAAAGTTGCTGCGGGGGGTCAGCATAGAGGACACGAGGTTCCACGTATTGGAATGTGGGTTGTAAGCCTCAGCGGTGTGCAGACAGTTGTTTCCATCGAAGCCACCAACCTAAAAGTAAATACGTGGGTCAAATGATTGAATGTAAGTGTAACCAGCTTCACCGTACCCCTGTAAGAAAATGTACCTGCTATATGTCTTTAGCTGTTTTTGCACAGATACTCCAGAAAATGACTGAAGAATTAAGTTGCAATACTGTCCAAAGTTAATATGTAGCAGATACAAGGAGATTGTTTACCTTAGGTGTGATCTGACTACTGGAAATACTCTGATTGGTTTAGGGTTTTACCTGGATAAAGCGAACAGCTACCTGACATATTCTCATGCTGTTATATGGAGTTTACACATAAAAGTTGTTTAAAAAAGGCCCATTAACGTCCCAGTATTTGCATCCTCACAGGCCCACATTTGTTGGGAATGTCTAGAAAAGATCAGGGTGCAGTGGTGTGTGAAAATGACTTCTGAATTAAAAGGAGAAAGTAAAATAAAGTAGAAGCCAGCTGTTGTGGAAGTCTGTATGAGACCTTTTTTCACTCAAGCCTCAACTACAGCTATTAAAGCACTGTTGTCTATCACACCACGCTATTATCAACAAAGATGAATAGCCCTCGACAAAAAGTATTTGTGTTTTCAGTATAAATGTCTTCACAGCTCTTTTGCCTTTAGTCCAAAAAGGAACATTGAGTTCCAGTCCTTTCTTCCTATAACAGATTAAAGTAGCCCTGACAGGCCTTGGGGCCTAAAAGCCTGATCAAAGACCCTGAGGTCAGCACCAGGGTAAGGTCACTGCATTCTGCTGATAATAACTTTTCCTTTATTTGAATAGAGACTTAGTCTGAATAGAAAATAAATACTAAACGGTAGCTAGCTAAATAAAGAAAGAAGTGTGTCTCAGAAGGTGAGACTAAAATCTTTGCTTTTTACCAAAGGGTGCAGCTGCAAAACAACTAAATAAGTGGTTTTAAGGCAAATAGCAAGATAAAATTTATAGCTAAAATGCCTACCGTCCCCAGAGGATGAGTTCTAATCACTTGGCTTATTCCCTCATTTTTCTAAAGGTGTTGCAGGATGAGTTTGAAATTGTCTCTAACATATGTCCTCTATGGAACGATGAGGATGACAATGTTGGTTTTGAACAAGTATTTCTGTTGTACTGAGTGAAATGTGAAATCATGAGTGAAATCATTAAAGACACAACATTTTGGTAATGGGGAACATGAAAAGAAAAATGAGGCAGAAACATCATTAATCGGTTAAATTAATACATAGAATGAGTAAGAATGCCTTCTCTGAACCTGTGGTCAGGATAGGAATCTGATCATTGATAAATACAAAACAAAGTTAGCAAAATTCTGTGTCAGCCAAATCTGTGTTAAGCCTTGCTGATCAAAGAACATTACAGATTTGATTTGTATGTTACGTGAGTGTCAGCACTACTTTGTGGTCTTACTGCAAAGACATGATCCGCATATGCAATGACACCTATCCCGCTGCGGCGGCTGTTCATGGGACTGATCATCGTCCACTGGTTGCTCTCTGGGTTGTAATATTCAGCTGTCTGCAGAAACTCGTTGCCATTGAATCCACCACAAATGTAAATCTGAAAACAAAAAAGGGACATTAAATATCTTTACATTTCTTAGATTTCAGTTGGAAACAATGTTACCTGTAAGTGAAATGTTTCCACATCATTTGTGAAGTAAGACCGATACTCAGTACCCAAGTGTCCAACTGAACAAAACAAATGTGTAATAACAAATGTGTGTGTTTTACAATTACCTGTCATAAAAACATGTTTATGCACCCAACTTTTACCTGAGTATGTGGGACTTCTTTCAGTCAGAAAGCCAGAAATGAATCAAACATAACATTCAATCAATAAGGCTAATTTTTCTGTTCAGGAATGCAGATAAATAATTGTAATCTGGGATCTTAATATAATAAAATAATGATGTGTTTTACTATTTTTGTAATATCTGTTATATTTTAGTTGACAAGTCAACTCAACTAAAGTACTGTACATAAATGCAAAGATGCACTTGTGATCAGTTAGAAACAAAATAGATATATATTAGTATATTTTTCAACTTTTTAAACTATACTTTTAAATTTGAAAACATGAACACAGAAACCAGTTTGTGACCTATCTTGCGCCTCGCTTCACTGTAAAAATGTGTATTCCCTGACTGGTTGGCAAGTGGTTGCTGGAGGTTGATGGCTGTCACTACCGTGAAATTGTAACCAGGAAGGTGTTGCACCACAAGCCTCCTTGTGTTTCCTTTGGTCGTAAGCAGACTGTTGAGGTTTGCATGGAGTACTCTGACTTGTCTGCAAATACTCACAAACTATTTGCTGTAGAAATCTGTAGAGTCTTTCATACAATCACTGCCTAACCAGCTGAGGAGTACACATTTTTCCCTAGCAACTGGTTGTTACCAAAGGTTGCTGACAGGTCTCTAGGCCTGTGTGCCTGAGACCCTACTCTATTTCTCTGCTACTCTTTTACTTCACCCACCCGGTTGTTAAGTGTTGTGCAGCTGGCGTCGCTCCTCTGTTCGTGCATCGGTGCAATAAGACTCCACTGGTTGATTTCAGGTTGATAGCGCTCTGCACTGCTGAGTTGTACATGCCCGTCGAAGCCTCCCAGGGCATAGATGAACCCATTCAACACAGTCACACTCACATAGCAGCGGCAGGAGTGCATGGGCCCCACCTCCTTACAGGAGCGAGTGGTCAGGTCAAACCTACAGACGCTGGTGAAATGCTCCACCCTGTTGAAGCCACCAATGAAGTAGACGTACCCGTTGAGGAAGGCGGCTCCATGATAAGCACGAGGAAACTCGAGGTTGTTCGTTACGTTGACCCAGCGGTTAGCCCTGCAATCGTAGGCCTCGATGCCGTTAGTTGGATTACCACCACTCCACCCCCCAATGGCCAGCAGGATGGAATGAGGCAGGCGGGGACGAACAAGAGGGTGACACAAGCCAGACATGAAGGGTCTGCTTCCTAGACCATGTATGTCTAAGATGGCATTACTTATCATGGACAGGCACTCAGAATTGGCCCCCACCAGCTCACTAGACAGCACATTGTCCTTTAGGTAGTCTGACGTCATCAATCCCAGTCGGACCTACAGAGAGATGACAGAAGAGAATATGACTTAGAGCAGGGGTGCTCAATACGTCGATCGCGATCGACCAGTCGATCGCAAAGGTAGTATTGGTAGATCGCATGGCATTAAAAAAATAGATGCCAGCCTATCATCCATCCCGTCACTTGATTGATACAGGGAAGCCAGTCAGATGACATCAGATTTTTTCTGACGCTTAGGTCGCTGCGCATGCGCAAACAGTGGCGCGAAGTGTAGTAAAACTGACAAGCTAGTCAGCGAGTTAACTCCAATTTTTAGCTCTCGGTTTTTTCTCTTAAACCTGGCCGTCAGCAGCTACTGTCCGGACTATGCATCCCAGGCTGATTCAATTCAGTGCAAGTCATCAGAGTAAACTCAGGTAATGACAAAAGATTTACATAGTTAATTGTGTTGTGAAATATTGGATATTGCGGTTATGCATGTATATACATTGTAGATATAAAGAATCCTCAATATATTTATAAATAAGTATATGTTTTGGATTTTTGTAGTGGGTAGATCATTTTGACTTGGTCATTTTATAAGTAGCTCACATGCGGAAAAAGTGTGAGCACCCCTGACTTAGAGAATAGAAAAAACACTGAATTTCAACTACATCAGTTTTAGTAAACTCAAGCTTCTTTAGGATAATGCTCCTAATGTTGTTTAATTTTCTTATTGATAGCAAGAGAGCGACCAAAGTCAGACACCATTAGCCTTTTCGTCAGCAGGGACAGTTTTTAGTCATAGCCCTAGCAACTATACTTAATAAATATAATTTATTCTATAGTATGTGTGTAGAGATCTGATACGGTTTTAATGCTCTTGAAGAGAATTTCTTAAATGTGGTTTGGCTACAGCTGAAAAGAGCAACATCTTGAGATATTAAAGCATCCTTACACCCAGATGGAACGACTCAATCTATGACTTAAATGCTGAAGATTTAAGTCCAAACTAAATGTAGTAATGAAAGTTTATAGACCTTGGGCAACAGAGCGGTGAGGTGTTGTTTCCGTTCTGCAGGTACATGGCTAATCCACTTTGTAAGCGCTTCATACACAGTGGTCTCCAACTGCACATTGAGGTCGTCTCTATCAAGGATGTCAGCAAGTTCCTCCACAGTTAGCTGCAGGAACTCCTCCTCAAGAACAACCTGCTTAAAGTTATTGATGATGTAGTGGTAGGCCTTGGCGCGTAGTTCGGGTGATAAGCATACTTTTGTGAACTGCCAAATGCCAACGCAGTTCTCTGGGCACAGTTGCTCCCCGAGGAAGTCAGAGCAGAGTTTCACAATGTCCATTGCATTGAGTTGATCAGCTGCCATGAGAAGTTCCACTACATTTTCCTCCGTTATGGAAACTGAGCCGGTGTATGCAAAGTTAATGATGAGTTCCATCATCTCAGGAGACAAGCCAGGTATGTTGAAGACCTGTTTGTCTGGGTTGCTCCAGCGGATGAAAAGAGCCCTGAGGGTAGAGATGGAGACAGAGTAGAGAATATTAAACGGTGTGGAGGCAACAAGATAATAAACTATGTCATGCACAAGTAAGATAAATATATAAAATCTGTTGACAGGAATGGAAATGATTTCCTAATTACATGTGTTACTATGTGATTACTGTGATAGTCTTGTAATGTCTAGTCCATATTGCCATAGAGTATATAACTCCAAAACAGAGTTTGTACATGTTTAGTGCGCTTGATTGTTGGGTTTTCAATGTCTTTATTACATTGGCACCATGTTTATGAAGCTTTTGCCAAACACAATGCAGTCCCACACCACGACAGAGCCTCCACCGTGTTTTAAAGTTAACTCTAGACACTCACTGTTGTACCTCTGTGACAAATATTGAAATCAACTCCATAAGGCCAGTTTGCCCTGATCTTTAGTCTAGTTATTGCATAATTTGGCATACCTCAGTCTGTTTCCTTTCCTTATGGAAGTTCCAGTGCATGTTGCTTAATTACAGTCTCTGTTTCCCTTCCACAACCATTTCTTTTCTTTTTTTTTCTTAACATTTATTTATTGGTTTTAACAGGTTTTACATGAACCATGAAACCATTTCTGATGAGGTTTCATGATAAGTAGATGGATTAAATGGTCTTGTGTCATGAATTTGCTGCATTCTTTCTTTTTTCTTAAGGACATGACTTTCAGATACTGTTCATTTGCTGTAGAACATTACTTTTTTTTAATACGTGCTACTCCTTGTTTTGCCTCTGTCAGTGTGCCCCGGGCAGCTGTGGCTACAACGTAGCTTGCCATTGCCAGTGTGTGAATGTGTGTGTGAATAGGTGAATGACTGAATGTAGTGTAAAGCGCTTTGGGGTCCTTAGGGACTGAGTAAAGCGCTATACAAATGCAGACCATTTACCATTTGTCTTTAAAATTGATTCTTCACCCTAAGTATGCGTTATGTGTAGAAACAATAATGGTTCATCCTTTGAGTTTTAGTGTCCTTTTTATGCTTGAATGATTCATATATCAGCGTTAAATGGCTTAACAAACAAATAAACAAATGAACAAAAACAAAACCATTCCTCGGGTACAAGCACTGGACTAAAAAGGGTGAAAAATGTCCAAACGAAACCTTTACAAGTCTTCAAAAAAACACGTTGAGAACTATTGCTCAAGTGGACTTTTTAAAAATCATCTGTTTCAAAGCAAAATATAAAAAAATGAGAGGCAACTCAAAACTTTTGCTCAGTGTATAACTGTATAACAAAATTCAACATTTTTAGTATCAGGAAGTCTGGTGTGTCTTACTGTATCAAACAGTGGGGAAGATATTAATATAACTTAATAAAACACTTCAATTAGACTTCACACAATCACCAAGTGATTCACAGTGCTTTTTAAATGGCACATTTACTGAAGTGGAATCTGGAGCTCTGTGAAGGTAAAGATGAAATCTGCAAATGTTTGCATTATGTTTTGGGTGTATCTGTCAGTTGACCGTGACAAAGTCTTTCTATCACAAAAGTTTTATGATTCAACCCGTTCCTTTTTGTTGGCACTGTTTCACAGACTAAGTACATGAATTACATTTTTCACAGGTATAAACCAGTCAACTGTCCTTCACATTATCAGGTAAGCAACTCACCTGAAGTACGGCGTACGGTTACACAGGATGACCCTGTGGACCGGAAATTCAACATCCTCCACTTTGATGATTGCATCACAAAATTGCCCCTCCGAACGGAGTTCATTATACACTGAGCTCGACTTGTATGGCGGCTGGACTTCTTCACTCATCTTGAGTTTTGTGACTGTTTTTCTTAGTTTTTTGTCTGAAGTTTGTCTTGAAGTGTTCAGATCACAAAATCAAACCTAACTGTGGAATTTGGGGAATGGAGCCTATGACATCATCATGACTTGGCAACAGTTGCCCCATAGAATTGTTTTGAAATGTATATTTACATTGTTTTAATGAACCTTTTCATTGCATAAAAGCTTTGTTTTGATTTGATTTGGATTTAAGAAATTGCATATGAGCCTCACAGATAGCATTTGTATGTTTGCCTCACAGAGTTCAAATAGTAAAATAAGCACTTCAAAAGCACTCATTGACCGCAATCCTCATTCAATGTTCTTAACGGTGGTGGAAGAAATGGAAATCATTGATATTGTTGGGAAATCACAAACAAAAAACTCTACAGACTCTGACGACATTGATATGGAAATCGTTAAGAGAGTGATAGAGGGCATTTCCAAACCCTTAACACACATTTGCAATTTGTCCTTACAAACTGGTGCATTCCCAAAACAAATGAAAACAGCTAAAGTAACACCACTGTTTAAAAATGGTGACAGACACCAATTCACAAATTATAGGCCTGTCTCTCTACTTTCTCAATTTTCAAAAATACTGGAAAAAGTCTTTAGTAATAGACTTGACAAATTTATAGATAAACACAAAATAATAACGGATAGTCAGTATGGTTTCAGATCAAATAGATCAACATCATTGGCATTAATGGAACTGATCGAAAATATCACCAACAATATAGATAAAAGACAATGTATAGTTAGTGTATTCATTGACCTAAAAAAAGCTTTTGACACAATTAATCATGACATATTACTTGATAAACTGGAGTACTACGGCATTAGAGGAGTGGTGTTAGAATGGGTAAAGAGTTATTTGAGAGACAGGCAGCAATTTGTGAAAATTGGGGAATATCAATCAGAGTGTATGGACATTGTTTGTGGAGTTCCGCAGGGGTCAGTATTGGGACCAAAGCTGTTTATCCTCTATATCAATGATATATGCAGAACATCAGATATACTACAGTTTATTCTATTTGCAGATGATACAAATATTTTTTGTGCTGGAGAGAACTTACATCAGCTTTTGGAAATTGTCACACAAGAAATGATTAAACTGAAAACATGGTTTGATAGAAATAAGCTATCATTAAATTTGGAAAAAACTACATTTATGTTATTCGGAAATTGTAAAAAAGATGCAGGAGCAAAATTATTAGTAAACAATGTTGAAATAGAGCAAGTTTCGGATACAAAATTTCTGGGTGTGATAATAGATAACAAAATCTGCTGGAAACCTCACATAAAGCATATACAAGCCAAACTGTCAAGAAGCATCTCCGTACTAAGTAAAGTTAAATATTTTTTGCCTTCCAAATCACTCCGGGTACTTTATTGTTCACTTATATTGCCATATTTGGAATACTGTGTGGAAATTTGGGGAAACACATATAAAACTGCACTTCAACCAATATGTAAAATTCAAAAAAAAGCAATCAGGATGATTAATAAAGCAGGATTTAGAGACCATACTAACATCATGTTTTTGAAATTAAAAATACTGAAGTTTATGGATCTTATAAAATATAAAACTGCAAAAATTATGTACAAGGCCAGATACAATACGTTACCAGGAAATATACAGAGGATGTTCTATGACAGAGAAGGAGACTATGAATTGAGGGGGAAATTGAATCTAAGGATTCTTAAAGCACGGTCAAAGGTTAAAACCTTTTGTGTCACTATTTATGGGGTAAAACTGTGGAATAGTTTTACTATAGATCTACAGCAATGCTCAGGAATTAGTAAGTTCATGAAAAAACTTCGAAAACTGATTTTGGAAGAATATGATACCGATAAAGATGATCACCCATTGTATGTATAAAACTATCAAATTATATCCAAATTATATCAGTCACGGTAGCCAAGTTTATATAGGTTCTCCTCGTGTATCGTGTGGAGTATGTGATGATGGGAATTAGGTGAATTATGTGGGATCAATAAGATGTTGAGCAGGGGTAGGAATTAATAAGTATGTTCATACTTCTTCCTACTCCTTTTCAGACCAAACATTGTTACATTATGTCAGACGATTTTGTTTTATTTCATTATATATTTTTTGTTTATCTGAACACATACATGTGTGTGTGTATATCTACATATATATTCGTATCTGTAAATGAAAATATATGTAGTGTGTATATATTGTTTTTTGTTTTATATGTCTGAAACAAATAAAGATACAACAATACAATACAATACAAAACACTCTTACGAATGGACTACAATATCATATTTAGCTCATATTCAACGTTAATAGGACGTTTTTTCAGATTTTTCTGCATTTTATTGTTTCGTGTGTTGGCTCTATTATTACTGAGGTTCCAGTTGTTGGGGACGTGCTGTACTGGACTCCGTTATGTTGAAATAACAGTTCCCAACAAAAATGCAATCCAGTTTATCTCCCCAGGAAACTACAAACACACAAATAAACATTTGTAACCATCAGTTTTTACCCACGTTTTAATACACAATGCTGTAACATGAACAGAGTCAAAGTATTGTGGATTAGTGATGGTCCTGTTTTTATGCATGCTAGGTCATTGGCACAATTCTTTGTGGACACTACATTATATCCCCTGTACTTTCCTTACTACACAAGCCAAAATATTTGTTATTAAACATATGAGTCTAAAAATACATGACAGTGCCAAACACAGATATTACAAAGTGTGATTCATGGTTAAGCTGTTTTCTTGGGTTGTATAAGACTTTTATCTAGTTGGAAAAATGGGCTCCTGCACTTTACTGATGTACAATAGTAGTAAGAAAGAAAGAAACAAACAAACAAACAAAACACAGGTTTGTGATCTAAATAGATTTTTATAGAGCCACAACATATGATATACGCACTGCATGTATAGTGCAAGACTGTTAATGATGGTGCATGACAGTGTTACCACAGACAGGTGCAAGCAGTCACCTGTCTGAGCACAGACTGCACGCACGTCCAACTCTGTTGCTGAGCAATTGCTCAAAGATATAATATATACGACTAAAAGCAGGTTGTATATGACAAGCCTGGTTTGATGCAGATGTAGAGGATTGTATGAAAACATCATCCTAAAATAAAAAATATATAAAATGGAATGAGTTTGATTTAAGGTGTTTATAAAATGAAGGGGAGGAGCAGGAACAATCCCGGGACAGGTTTGTCTGCTTGCAATAAGAAAAATGTAAGAAATGTTTACAGTAAATTCATAAATCAATCAATTCAGCATCAGAATAAAGATTACACCACCATGGATGGAGGATGTTCCTATGAACAGCTTTGCACATCACTGTCTACACATTGGTTTACCTCCATAAGGTGTTGTGTTACTGGTGTTACTTCATACTTCATGATGTGCAGGTTGGGGGATCAGATGTCCCTCTATAAGGGGGACTGCACAGCATTTTTATGCTTTCCCCCCTCTCCCACATCTTGAACCAATGTCCCACATTTTACAGGCTCTGCAGGACATCCACCTTTCTAAACACTGGATTTTCCTCAGTACATATAAAGTTGGTGCTTTTATCATGAACAAATATATCATTCTACGCAATATAGTGGAAAATACCACAAAGCAGATGACAGATATACTGAGAAATAGAGTTATTTTTCAGTTTCACATAAGAGAAAAAATGGTGTGAAGCGACACAGTATATTTGTGTGATATTTGGCTAAAGATTCATAAATTGTCAGCTAGTGCTCCAAAAAGACCTATGGATACATCCTTACTCAAACCTATAGACTGTTACCAGACAGAACCGCAGCTGAAATAACAAGGGGGAGTGAAAACTTCCCTTTATTCTTATTGTGTTTACCTAGCAAGAGTTGAAAAGTCCGACATGCGGCTTATTGTGATCTAGTCACCCTGTGTGCATGTCTGGTGTGGCTACTCAGCAGCCATACATTACAGGGAATGAAAAAATCTTTTCAATTTGTTATTGTTGCAATTGCATTCTCTTAATAAAACCCAGTATCTACAGTGCAGACTCTCCTACTGAAAGTTTTTGAGATACCTACAAAAAATGTCCAGTTCACCAGCAGTTTAATGCTCTAAAGATTTATTTCAGTCCTTCATGTTCAAGTCTCAGATGTTAACACATGGCAGCACTGCACTTTAAAGATGTTACGTGGACTCTGCTGACTCCATTGCTTCTTCTGGCACATTTGCAAGTGGCAGGACGTCACGAGGAAATTGTCGGGTCTGCTTATGAACCTCTGCGCACAGCGTCTACAAATCGGGGCTGTAAGAAGTCACATCATCTTTACACAAAACTGCAAGCTGTCATCTGTGAGGCGCGAGCGGTGTTTGTTTTTACCATAGTTCATGGTGGAGAATGGCTGCTCTGCTGAGTTTTGCTCTCTGTAGCCGTTTGAATGGCAAACTATACTGATTAGCGGCAGCATAGGCACACTTAAAATTTCTTCTGAAATTTTCGCTTTCTAGTAGGGCTGCCACGATTAGTCGACTAGTCACGATTACGTCGACTATCAGAATCGTCGACGACTGATTTAATAGTCGACGCGTCGTTTGAAGCTTTGTAAGATCACAAAAGACGCAGGAATAAGTAGTAGAATTTAAGAGTGTAATAATGGACTGAAACAGAAGATGGCAGCACTGCATGTACAAGGATGCCAGCTGCCGTTAAACCCCGAAGAAGAAGAAGTAGCTCTGTCCCAGAATTCATAGCGGTGCCCAGCTCAGTTTCCAACAATGGCGGCAGCTAGTTAGTTTTAATATTACTCTTATTATTCTTTCTGGGTCACAAAATAAACGTTTAACATATTTTCAGGCGAGAATGTAGCTGTGTAAACCTCAAATATCTGCTCAGTTTATCAAGACACCACATATTTTCAAAAGTGCGCCGACGTTTTCGGAGACGTCTGTTACCCACTAGCTCGATAGCTAGCCGAGGGCATGGCTCACTAGAGCCGTGAGAACACCGGACTCCCAGCAAATCATTTTCAAACCCACCGCCGTCTTTCGCTACTCAGGTTAAACATATATAAGTCACTTAGATAACTTAAAAATGTTATTGCTTGGCTTTTTGTGGTATTTTATTTGTTCCTGAGTAAATCGGTTTGGCTGAGATTAAAGTTATAGTTATTACAACACGTTCTCACTCCCAACTCGTCAAACGTGTGATGCATGGTCAGGCTCCCTCTGCTGCACTTATGGACGCGCAGGGTACCCCCCTCGCGTCGGGAATTGACGTGAAGGGTCCTCCGATTGAAGAGATTGCTGCGGAAGAGCCTGTTGTCGGTATATTTAGACATTTTCCAAATCACATTGTAGTGACGTATACAGAACACAATAAATTATATAATGTAAACAACTACCTGAAAAACAGGTAGAATGATACTTTTGTATGGTTTATTGCATTTACGGAGGGAGTGATGTATGCTGGGTAATGGCACAGCTAGCTACTGGGTGACTTTATTCACCCGCTTCGGCTGTTATCAGTCCATACAATGGGCGTTATTAGCACAAATCAGTCCCATAGATATGGGCCATCTCCTGCTAGATTGTTCAGAAGGTTGTTCTCATCCATCCAGATGGAGGATCACTAACAGGAGCGTGGAAGACTCCAGAATCCACTCTGGCTGCAATCCGGTGGATATGCAGTGTGTACAGGTAAGACCATTTAAACGGACAGCATTTATAGAATGACTATTAAAAGGCAGCGAGTGTCAGTAATGTTAATGTGGTTATGTTAGTAATACACCGAGTGCTAATATAACAGCTTTAAGATGCATTTGTAGATATTATTACGTGTTTTACCGTCTTTATGGTGCTAGCTTAAAGTTACGGTGTAAACGTTAGCTTATATTGGAGGAAAGCTGTTACTGGTTAAACGATGTTAGCACAGAAATATTAGCTTCTGTCATGACTGATGAAGTTACTAGTTAATAAAGTTTCCAGTAAAGTGATTAATCGCAGCCACAGACTGACAGCAAATATCTCGATTAGCTTCAGTGCATCTATAATAAATATGTGCAAGTTTCAGTGCTTCGTTTAAACTGTATGATACTTATACTGACCCAGGGTCAGTGTAAAATACAATCCCAGCTGTGTGAACAAAGCCTGGCTCCTTTAATCCTGCATGACAAACCTCAGGATGCAGGCTATTATTACTCTTTCCTGCTGGCACACCTGTCACACCTGAGAGTCAGCTAGAAACTTACAGTGACGTGGACATCATGCAAAGACTGCCAGACTCTGTAATACTGCAAATGATCAGTGACTCAGGTTAACACTAAACTTTAAACGGCACCTCTGTGTCTCTGTGTGCTGAACATCTAGGATTGAGTCAGGCTGCATTGACTGTGGGACTTTAATGTGTTAAAAGCAGGTTGAAGACGGCTCAGAAACATTTGAAGATTAAAATTTAGCATTATGGCTGCTGGTGGTTTGTAAAGCCTCTACTCAGCTGTATTTTTGTTACTAACTTATGTTTGTTGTTGTTTAACACAGATTTCAGAAGAGCAAATATGCTTAATAGTTTAACTAGATTTCATTTGTCAGTGTGCGACTGCTGAGTCACCTGAAGAACTCATTTCATTCATTCTCCACATGATGTTCATTTACAGAAATGTTTCACAGGAACTGATTTCTCCCAAAGGTTGAACTAGTGTGTTTCCATAGATTACCTCTGTATGAATGTACTTCTTAAATGAAGGCAAGTGTTTGTCCTTTTTTGTTCCTCAGGTACAGTACGTGATATCAAGGGCAGGCGGTCAACACTGGGGGTAGACAAGAAGCAGACGTACTTCCAAGAGGGAGCTGCAGTGAGGTCAGAGGTCAGAATCTGAAATAGATCAGGTTTATATTTTAGAGGTTATAAAAAATCAAAATGTATTTATAAAGAAACCTTTAAATAATAGTCATAATTATGATGACCCTAACCCTAAGAAATATCAAACATTTAAGTGGATCTTCTGTTACACATATCGTGTTAGCCCTGCAATAAACTGGCAGCCTGTCTTTGTCCTGTATCAGCTGGGATAGGCTTCATCCTCCCGCGACCCTGAATTGGATACATTGTATTCCAATTATGTAATCTGATCATTTACAAACTCCAGGTATCTAATCAAAATGTAAGTAATAGTTATAAAATGGGAAAGCAGAAATAAGTGTGACATGAATTTAAATGTGTGAGCTGACGTAGAGGACAGCTACATGTAGTCTGAAAAACCTTTGTTGTCAAGTTTGCAGGTCTATCAGCACGAGACATTCTTGCATAGAAGAGTCTGTTAAAGTCTCTAACTCAGTGAAGCATTATTGGTCCCGTCTGTTTGGATAAATATAATAACCTGATGTTTGTCCATTTATTGACACATTTTCTTAAGTGCTTATCCAGTTCAGGATCACAGTGGAGCTGCAGCTGGATATGTTCACTAAATAAACTTTACAAAAGTTAACAATAAACCTGCATCCATGTACGTTGTTGTCCACAGGATGAGAAAATCAAACTGGAAGACTGTGGAACATGTTAATAAATATTTGTGTGTTTATGTCTGTGTCTTTCACAGGAGGCACTGGAAGGTTTCCCTAATAGTTCCTGGTGAATCAAAGCAGAACCATAAAGGTTGCTGGACTGCATGATGGCCTTACCCCTGAGCAGTCATCCTGTTAAAGGAGGAACCAGTTAGAAGCTGTTTTCAAAGTAGCTGAGCAGATTTCATCTCAAGTAAGCGATTAACTGTTTGTTCGTTTGTTCTGCCACTTAAAGAGCATTTAAGGACGTCTTTTGAGTGTCCAGTTGAATTAATTCTACTGGCTCTCATGGTCATTTGTTATTATAGACATATTTTTCATGTTCATCCAGCTATTTAGTAAATTCTATCTATTTAGTAATATCCGTCAGCTATAAAATGTAATATAAATATAAAAATATCTAAATATCTCCTGCCCTTTATGTTTTAATGATGTAAGTCTGTTATCGTGTTACATTAGCATTCCTCACATATCAATGAGATGCTGTACAGTACAATCCTACTGACACAGCAGAGGGATAACGACGGCTATTCAACATCGTTACACGACACATTCGAGCTGCATGACACAGACAAAGTGACTAAATCATCTTTTTTGTGGTTTATTGTCTTCAAACCAGCAGACAAAGCTGATGTCAGAAGATGTCAGAGAAGAACTTCAGGCCGTGTACTGAAAAGGTATTTTTGTCTTGTTATCAAAGACATTTGGAGTGGTAGCTTCTACAACTGGTTGTGCTGAAGTAAAGCTTACAGTCTAAGAAATCACAGTGTTGATATTCAGCACAAAGAGAAAAGCTCACTTGTTTGAATTTATTTACAATCATAGTTTTATAAATTCTGACTGTAAACAGCGTTTACAGCTGTGATATTGTTTGACACTCGATATCAGGTGAAAGGGTTTAATTTAAAGGTTTCTGTGTCCCAATGAGCCATTTACACTGACCAGTGTCACTTTAACTGTAACACATTCATTATTTAGATTCAACAAAGAAATAACTGAATGTAAAAAATGGCAGCCCTCAGGCAGGTTTATAGAGATATATGCATGCATTATGAAATTTATGTATCCCAGATAATTGTTATTCATCTAGTCATGGCAGACCCACCTCTTCCTCCCAAGTTAACTGCAACCCAAAAGAACTAGTGGGGCTATTTACACACTCACAACCAGTGTGGGGTAAAAAGAGCCACCAAAAAGCTGTCAGCCACAGATGTGCTAGAAGAGTTAGAAACTCTACTTATGGAGAAACTTTCTAAGCCTAACAGGGGACAGGTACTCCTGCCCAAATAACATGATATAACCCCACATACAGCCCAGCCATAAAATGAACCAAGTCATTTAGTTAAAGACAGCATGGGACCAAATGCATGTAACCAGCCTGCATCAACCTGACATTTCTTCCTCCTGAATTAAATGAATGAATGGATGAAAGTTAAATGACTACAAACCTAAAGCCACTAGTTCCCACACTGGAGCTCCCTGACACTGTGTGTTAACCGTATTTAGCTTGTATCAACAGTTGTAACAGGCTAAGATACGTGAGACACTGCATTGAATGATTGTTCCTGTCTTAATGGTTTCAGCTCAGATGTTCTGCTTTTTCCTTTCAGTAGATCAAAGCAGCTCGTGCTCCTTCTGCTTCCAATTTAGAAGAAGAAGAAGAAGAATGCTTCAGCGAAGTGGCGTTCATGGTCTCAGTGAACAGTCACGGTCACACACTGCATGTGGTTTTAAAAGCAACATGTCTGTTCACCACAACAATGGAGATGTGTAATATTAGTGCAGCTACGGTTTGTTCTTGAACATCAGTTCTGTTTTCTACTTTGATCACTTAGACCAAAAAAGTGTTGTTTTCAGATTCTTTCTTTTACATCTATAAACTACCTGTTCATTTTTTATTACAATTAGTTTCACATAAATGTTAGTGTTTCCTTTATGATCTTTTAATGCTTACACTACACTGTACATGTCTACATTAGAGACATTTCTGTTACCTGTTTCTGTTGACTCAGAGTTGTGAAATGTTCTTTTATTTGATGCACAATATGAAGCTCATAATTTTCTTACAAATAAAACTCTAATGACAAACATGAACAGCTGTGCTTATTTCTGAGACATGAGTTTTTGAATGTGTTGATATTTAGACAGTGTGCATCTGTCTGCTGAAACTGTGATGGTGAACCTGAGGTGATGGTAAACAGAAGGCAAATATATATCAATATAAAACAATATTGAAGTAATGTCTTTACCCTCTGCAGCGTGTGGACGCTGTGCACGCAATCACCTTATTCACTGTAGTAAACATGCACCGCTAGCTCACGTGACTGACTGTCTCCATGGTTACATCGTATATTCTTAGCTATGCAAACAGCTTCCAAAGATACCGCCATAGCTCTCTGCAGCTGTAACACTTTCACACTTTGCAAATCATTTCACGTGTTTGATAGTTATGAAGACAGAATGTGTTTTTAAGGTCATGCTAGGCGGTTGCTATGGTGGTTGCTGTGGACTTGGGTGGACCGCGTCCGATTCCTGTTATTAGCTGTCCGCCGTAGGAAGGCTGCGTTCCACTTACAAGTAGTGACAGTCTGCTGCAACTCGGACTCAAACCCCGCTTTGTTCTTTAATTATAGGCCTTTTATAGCCGTTCATGACACGCACACACACACATAAAGCACTTTGCCTCACCATGAGAATGCAAGTTTACCTAACCTAACCTTAAAGTATCTGATATAGGATAGAAAAATGAAGCAACCAGAGATTTAATGATGAAGACTCTGGGTTCTGTAGTTCACGTTTTACAGTCCTGAATGACTCTTTGCATATGATTTATTGAAGAGGAGTTTAGAATGCACTTTACATTTAGACTGTTGCTGTTTCATTTTTTACATTGTTGCCGTGTTATGTCATGAATAAGGTTCACCTGCTGGGGGTTTGATGGATCAGCTGGACAATACAGTCAAAGACAGACTTCATTCATCATATGCAAGAATCCTAGTTGGATTTTTGTTGTCACTCATGTTTTTGAACCAAATATTGAAAACAATTCTGACAGACTGGATACCTGGTCAGGTGTACAAGCATCCCAGGACAGAGCCCTGCCCCACCATGAGCCTGGGTGGATACGTGGTTATAATATAAAAGGACCAATACTGAATATGAATATTTCATGAAAATTGAATTATAATACAAATTAGTAATAAGGGTTTCTCTGCGCCCTTCTCCACCCCATACTCAGCTGCGGGCAGAGAGGGTGACAGGAGAGGATGGCACTGAAGAGAAGTTGCTCGGTTTCTGGAGTCTCCTGGTCCTGTCAGTATTAGTAGGATGCATCTGCTGTGTCTTCTCGTGGATGCTCACCTACCTTGACTCGTTCCAGCCTGGTATGGATTTCCCAACACTGCGGACAGTGGCCCACGTCAGAGACGTTTAATATTGATTACATATGTCTGAATTGCTAACCCTAACCCTAGCTCAACAGACCACAATGCCCTGGACTGTCAGTATTATTACATGCTGTGAACATAAGTACCTTTGATCACAGTTTATGTTGTAAAAGAGAAGGAATATTGAAAAAAAGATCAACATTGTGATATTATTTCTTCCAAACTGACCAGAAACATGCTTGTCAGACTCTCACAGCAAAGGATCAGACTCACTGTGCATGACAGCTCAGGCCAATGATGTCTGTTAGATTGTCAGTTGTTTAGTGCTTCTGTACAGTTAGAGTCACGTCTCTATTTCAGAATAATTAATATGCAGAAAACACTAAAAGTTGATTGTCTTCCAATATTCTAGCATAATTAAAAAACTTTGACTTTGTAAGTACCGTATTTCCCGGACTACAAAGCGCACCTGAATATTAGCCGCACAAGCTAAAATCAGGGGAAAATCCTGTTTTGTACATACATTAGCCGCACCTGACCAAAAGCCGCAGGTGTTTCAATGTTGACTTATCATATGTAAGAGAATATGCACAAAGGGAATTGTCAGGAAAGAGATGGCTGTTTGGAGACACACCCCTTTTATTAATATTTTGAAAAACAAGTTATGGGTACATATTTGCATAACTTTTTAGGTATATGTACAAGTAGCGGTAATTACAAGTACGAAACATGTACTGTGCTTCATAAATGAGTAACAAATGTAGTACATAACAATAACCTACAGCACACCAGAAAAATAGATTCGGACTACCTTTTAGGCTCAGGTGCAGTGACACGGCTTTAACAAGAAGAAAAGTCAGTCATTCACCACCATCTTCCTGCGCACTAAAACCACCAAAGTCCTCTTCTCCAGTGTCGGATACGAACAGGCTCAGGATGGCTACGTCATCCACTCTCAGCTTCTCTCCTTCGTTGTCACTTACAAAACCAAAGAAATCCTCGTTGTCAGTGTCAGAGTCAAACACCCTCAGAAGGGCCGTGGCGGTGTCCTCCTCTCCATCATGCAGCAGTGCAGCCCTTCAAAATCCGTTGGTGATCGTGGATGTTTTCACACTTTTCCACGCTGTCAGGTTCCACCGGTGGAGTTGAGCATAACTTGCTTTTCGCAAGTTTATCGCCGCTCGTCATCCACGACTCCCGCTGAACGCGTAGCGTTAATTTGAAGTTTGTTTTTCGCGCTACTTGTACGGCACTATGTTGCCTGGCGGATGGACACGTGACCAACATACCACTCTTGAACCCAGATACTGTGTGTCTGATCACATGCCCTTCCGCCAGGCAACGTAGTGCCGTACAACAGCGGAACAAACAAAACAAATCGTCTTACGATATGACAAAAATCATGGACAATCCATAGAAAAGCCGCACCTGACTAAAAGCCGCAGGGTTCCAAGCTTGTGCAAAAAGTAGCGGCTTATAGCCCGACAATTACGGTACATATTATTAGTCCTAATGTCAGTATGATTCTTCATAACTCCTGCCCCTGAACTTTAAAATTTACCTGATGAAAGATAGTTTACAGTGGCACTCTGTCAGGATGATTCTGACCATAAGATCACTGTATTAATCTGAATCCTTCTGCAATGTGCTGTGAATGAATGCTGATGCAACTCACTGTGGGAAAGCTGTTAATAAAATGAATCTGTGACACATGCAACACATTCACAGAGGAAGAGGACACAAAGGGAGGACACGCAGAGGCTGTGTTGAAGTCAGACATCCAAATCTTTATTAAAAAACAGGCAGCGGTAACAAACAGGAAGACAAGCAGTCCATCAAACAGTCTACAGGGTCAAACATACAGAGAATTCAAACAGCAGTAAAAAATAACCGGACACTGAAAAACATAAAGCAATGTGTGACGCAATAAAAGGAAGCAGCGCAGCATATTCACTGAATTATCATCAATTACAAAAGAGAAAAACGACGATTTCTAAGGATTATTTTCTTAAATGCAGTTAGAGTGTGGCAGGTAAAGATGGAAACATACAGAATGTAAACTGTGTGAGTTTGTGAACTTTGTTAGTAACAAATGAGGTAAAAAACAAAACAGACAAAACAGAGAAAGAGGCTCTCAGTATTCATTCATAATTAGAAAGAAAAATTCTGGTCGTGGATTTTTACAGTCTTAGTTCCGCTCGCTGTCATCATTATAATCATCATGATCAATGGCGAGGTCCTGAGGTGGGCGGGGCTGTCTCTGGTGATGTCACCATGAAGGAACAGCATCTGGCACGTGTTGCTGAAACATCCCAGTACACTGGTGTAGTTTCCTCTCCAGCTGTTTGACATGTGACACTTGAACATTAAGGGGAAGAAGAAGAAACAGTGTTAGGTCAGGTGACCACATGGTTTCTAAAGTAACTGACAGGAAAGTAACCAGGCCGTTAGAAATGGATGGCATGTGTTTAGAGTTACTGGAGTTGGGTAACTCTACTTACCAAAAGCAGAAGCACACAGATGAAGGATCAGATGCTGAATGTTGCAGGAACATGCTCATGTGTGGTGGTCATTCAGTGCTGCAGGTTAGACAGTCCAAGACTGATATGCTGCCCATCTGAGAGTTTGAAAACACACATGCAAAGATTTATTTTGTATTACAGTCAAAGTTGGATGTTCATTTTTGTCCTTTAAAAATGTTTGTGTATTTGAAAGCACTAACGTTTAAGGATGACTTGGATCGTCTCCTTTAAAGGGGAGACAAGTGTGTCCACGGATCCACGTCACTTTACCTGGATGATGACTCCTCCCTCCTCCCTCAGAAACACTCCTAATATAACCAAGCAAATAAATAATATTGAAGATTTACTTACATCATTACAAAAACATCAAAAACATCTCCCTTTGATTCTATTTCTGCATTCCTGCTGAAAATCAGGCAACAAATATCTCAATAAATCACAGTAAAATGTAAAGCACATGTTTTCTCTGCTTTGTCTAACCTCTGCAGAGCCTCTGTCAAGAAAAACATAACTTTAAGCATAAAACAAATATACATTTCATAACACGTCACTGGACAAACCTCGGTCAGTTGATTTCCTCTGTGCAGTGCAGACGAGCATCAGTCAGCAAGTGACTCTGCTGGTTCTTCTGAGGAAACACCACCGTCTCTCCACACCGTCACCATCTGTGAGCACAAACTGCTGCTCTGCTCTGCCAGCATGTAGGAATCACATATCACACACAGGGGTGAAGAAACATCAGAGCTCAACTTTGGATACTTTAGATCTAAACAGATCAAAGTAGCTCTTAGTTTCAACAATCAGACAAACAATGATACCAAACTGATTCTGTATGAATACAATATGGTATTTTCAATACAGGTGTCAAATTAATTTATTAAAACGAATACAGATATATGTATATTTTTTTTGATAAATTAGTTTGCTAAATTATAAGAATATATATATTTTTTCATTTATCAATTGCAACTGAAAGAAATTAAATATTGAACAAAAATATACTGTCACATTCTGAGCATGCTCAGCACGCTGACAGACTTGAAGTTGCTACAGATTTTAAGAAGTGATAATTATAGGGAAGAAACTTCTCTTTTTCATCCGTTTAATCAAACATTTGATGCCTCAGCTGTCTCAGTCCTATAGCGTTCTGCAACTACAACTAACCTGAGGCTTGGATTTGGCTGCAGGTGCCCCTGTACATCCTTCTCAGCAGCACACATGTGGGTACCATTTAATCCCACTTCTTCCTGAGCTTTGCTTCATCACAAGACCAAAGGTGGCATCCCGTGTCACAGTCTTATCATCATCCAGAAGAAACATTTACGCGCCTCCTGGTTTTGTTTTCTGATCCTGTGAAAAGACTGAGGACAACAAAGCCCAGAGAACACGAGATACACAACATCCAACATTCAGACTCAATGAAGTGCACCAGGTTGGTTCAGTTATAGTAGATATAAGCATACTTCACATTACTGGGTATGAATAATAATGAGGAGGCAAACTTTGAAGATGCAGAGCATGATGTCCCATCATCAGACTGTAAACAAACATCCACCAGGCTTCTTTGTTGGCAGAGGTGATGATTCTCCCATCAGGAATCAGTAGAGTGTATTAACCTGTGGTACAAGCAGCAGTCACTGAAATATTACTCTTTCAGATAAGAAATCAAGCACATAAAAGCCAGGGTGGGAGGGATCTCTACAAACTGACTTACCTCTGCAAGTGTGAAGCTCAACAAAAATCTGACTCTCCAGTCACAGACAAACAAAAACTCCAGCTGGGAGATAGAAAACACTGTCTGGGTCCTGCTGGATGTTGCTGGTCAGAGTCCACACATTAGCAGAGTGCTTCTTGGTCCCACTGACCCATGTGGACAGCGACTGTGGAGAACTGTTCTGGAAAACAGAAAAGAGAATTAAAATAACAAAAAGCCAAACAGAATTTCCACAAAGACTCTTTTGGAATCAGCAATCAAAAAATCACTGGTTCATATTAAATATGAACAGGTTCCTTAAATGTACGCAGTTCAGATCTGATTTAATTTCCTTCACACAGCACATTCGTCCAGGCTGACAGGTAAACATAGAATTAATCTCAGGTAACATGACTCATAGTAGAGTTTCAGTAAGAAAGATTGCAGGCTCTAATATTATTACCACACAATCCAAGGACACACCAACAGCTCAGATTTGTAGAACTATTTAAACAAATGTCTTCTGAATATTCAATTCATGTTCACAGTGGGAGGGTGGGGGAGGTGTCGTGGAATTTTTTAAATAAAGTCTGCAACACAGAAAGAGCTGTGATCAAGCTATTTATTACTGCGCCAACACACATCAAACATCACAGTTCAGTCATGTCAGCGCTGCCACAGAAGTGGTGCTCCTCCTCCTTTATGCATTCCAAGGAAGAGGGAGGAAGTTACAAACTGATCCTACCACACTTCACGTGTCTCGCTATGAAACCTAACGGATCAATGGTTATGCTGTTTTGTGCCCTTATCAGCACCTGTAAAGGGAGTTGTTTTCTCAAACTGCTGACGCTGAAGTAAGTTCATCTAGTTTTAGAAAGTTTCACTGAACAGTAACAGTGTCACAACTAAGCATATGCATAAGCACTTAAATACTTTAAATGAGAATACAGAACATTTCTATTACAGAGGCTAGAGCCTGTCCCAGTAGTCATAGGTAGAGCACACCTGGACAGGTCACCAGTCTGTCAGAGGACTAACACAGAGACAGACATCAGAGTTCATCAGTTCACTTTTAGTCTACTTTAAACAGACCTCACAAAAGGCTGATGTGGCTGGATCAGTAGTCTGATTTAAGTACGATACCTTTGGCCAGGGATTAATCTGGTGCATCGCTTCACTGCAGTCTTACGTATTTTCCCCACACCCGAATAAAAAATACTGATATATACAAATAACAGCTTCAGCTGATGCAGCCTGACTCAATCCTAGATGTTCAGCACACAGAGACACAGAGGTGCCGTTTAAAGTTTAGTGTTAACCTGAGTCACTGATCATTTGCAGTATTACAGAGTCTGGCAGTCTTTGCATGATGTCCACGTCACTGTAAGTTTCTCGCTGACTCTCAGGTGTGACAGGTGTGCCAGCAGGAAAGAGTAATAATAACCTGCATCCTGAGGTTTGTCATGCAGGATTAAAGGAGCCAGGCTTTGTTCACACAGCTAGGATTGTATTTTACACTGACCCTGGGTCAGTATAAGTATCATACAGTTTAAACGAAGCACTGAAACTTGCACATATTTATTACAGATGCACTGAAGCTAATCGAGATATTTGCTGTCAGTCTGTGGCTGCGATTAAACACTTTACTGGAAACTTTATTAACTAGTAACTTCATCAGTCATGACAGAAGCTAATATTTCTGTGCTAACATCGTTTAACCAGTAACAGCTTTCCTCCAATATAAGCTAACGTTTACACCGTAACTTTAAGCTAGCACCATAAAGACGGTAAAACACGTAATAATATCTACAAATGCATCTTAAAGCTGTTATATTAGCACTCGGTGTATTACTAACATAACCACATTAACATTACTGACACTCGCTGCCTTTTAATAGTCATTCTATAAATGCTGTCCGTTTAAATGGTCTTACCTGTACACACTGCATATCCACCGGATTGCAGCCAGAGTGGATTCTGGAGTCTTCCACGCTCCTGTTAGTGATCCTCCATCTGGATGGATGAGAACAACCTTCTGAACAATCTAGCAGGAGATGGCCCATATCTATGGGACTGATTTGTGCTAATAACGCCCATTGTATGGACTGATAACAGCCGAAGCGGGTGAATAAAGTCACCCAGTAGCTAGCTGTGCCATTACCCAGCATACATCACTCCCTCCGTAAATGCAATAAACCATACAAAAGCATCGTTCTACCTGTTTTTCAGGTAGTTGTTTACATTATATAATTTATTGTGTTCAGTATACGTCACTACAATGTGATTTCGGAAATATATACGGACAACAGGCTCTTCCGCGGCAATCTCTTCAATCGGAGGACCCTTCACGTCAATTCCCGATGCGAGGGGGGTACCCTGCGCGTCCATAAGTGCAGCAGAGGGAGCCTGACCATGCGTCACACGTTTGACGAGTTGGGAGTGAGAACGTGTTGTTATTACACAGCTGAATAAACATCAAGCAGACAACTGATTATCAGAAGTGTGAGATGCTCGAGAATATACTCCGGTGTCCCGTTATATTTTAGATAGCAAGGAGTTTATTAAACTTCACCGAAACAATCTGCAAATTTCATTAAAATTTAATAAACTATCACCTTGTCTTTATTTTTAGTTAGCACAGACCTTAAACACTTAAAGCTATAAGCTAATAATAGTTATATAAGAGCAGATGCATGCTGCAATAAGCTGTACGTCCAATGGATCTGATTAGTCGACTAATCGCAAAAATAATCGGTGACTGGTCGACTATCAAAATAATCGTTTGTGGCAGCCCTACTTTCTAGTATTACTCTTATTACTGTTTCTGGGTCACAAAATAAACGTTTAACATATTTTCAGAGAGAATGTAGCTGTGTAAACCTCAAACATCTGCTCAGTTTATCAAGACACCACATATTTGCAAAAGTGCACCGACGTTTTCAGAGACATCTGTTACCCACCAGCTTGATAGCTAGCTGGGGTAAGGTTCACTAGATCCGTGTAGAACAGCGAACACCCGGCACATCGTTTTCAAACCCCCGCGGTCTTTTGCTACTCAGGTTAAACATGATATATAAGTCACTTAGATAACCTAAAAAATGTTATTGTTTGGCTTTTTTCAGTGTTTTATTTGTTCCGGAGTAATTCGGTTTGGCTGAGATTAAAGTTATAGATTTTACACATCTGAATAAACGTCAAACAGAAAACTGATTAAACAGAAGTTTGAGATGGTCGAGAATTTACTCCAATGTCCTGTTAAATTTTAGGGAGCAAAGAGCAGA
Organism: Rhamphochromis longiceps; assembly: GCF_057381845.1. Lineage (NCBI taxonomy): Eukaryota > Metazoa > Chordata > Actinopteri > Cichliformes > Cichlidae > Rhamphochromis > Rhamphochromis longiceps. The sequence goes on from NC_140573.1 coordinate 11,099,445, forward strand.
CGACTTAATTTATTAAACCACTGAGACAATTTCCAAATTTATTAAAAGTCTAATCTATCATCTTGTCTTTATTTTTAGTTAGCACATACTTTAAACACTTCAAGCAGTAAACTAATTATAGTTATATAAGAGCAGATGAATGCTGGTGCAATAGGCCGTATGTTTTACGTCCAATGGATACATCATCTGATTAGTCGACTAATCGCAAAAATAATTGATGACTAGTCGACTATGAAAATAATCGTTTGTGGCAGCCCTACTACAGACAATAATCAAGTTTATATGAAAAACTATATTTTTCTATCTCCAAAGTTGATTCTGTTCATCTGGACGTAGCGTTTTGTGGGAGAAACGTTTCGTCACTCATCCAAGTGACTTCTTCAGTCTCAGCTGACTGCAGGGTTCTCCAAATCTTATAAACAGTACATTTGTATAATGACTGAAACCAGCCCACCGAGGGAACAATGGGCTGGGAGGTCAGTTCCTTAATCATAATTACGAAAATTCTCATGACCGTTGATCAACAACCACTGACCAAAACCCACTGATCAAAGACCACAGATCAATGGCCATGAGTACCATTCACAGAGAGTTGGGGAATGGCTGAAATCACAGCATTGTAAGATGGCGAAAGATGTACCCTTAGGCCCCCTCCTCGATTCAGAGATGGTCTTTCCCTTTTCACGTAAATGGCCTCCTTGACTCCGCGCTCAAACCAGCGTTCCTCTCTGTCCAGGATGTGTACATCCTCATCATTGAAAGAGTGTCCACTGGCCTGTAGGTGTAAATAGACCGCAGAGTCCTGGCGAGACGAGGTAGCTCTTCTGTGTTGTGCCGTCCGCTCCGCCAGAGGTTGTTTGGTTTCCCCGATGTATAAATCCTGGCAATCCTCCTGGCACTTAACAGCGTACACTATTTTACTCTGTTTGTGTCGGGGGACCCGATCCTTGGGGTGGACCAATTTTTGGCGCAGCGTGTTTTGGGGTTTAAAAGCCACAGAGACCTGGGCCCTATTTCAGGAAACCGGTTTAGAAAACTCAGAGTGAAAAACGATACTCAGGGTTGAGTAACCCCGAACTGTCCAACTCGGAATATTCGGTTTCAGAAAGGCTGATAACAAGTAGTTCAATCAACGCGGAGTTGCTTTAACCCCAAGTTAAGCGCGCGCACGAGAATACGTAAAGCCCTGATTAGTGGAGCACAGATTAAGCGAGTCACCATGGAGATGGAGGGAAAGAAGGCGCGGTCAATGTATTTTACAGCGCTTGAGGCCGAAATTCTGATGGCAGCATATGCCGATAACATGCAAATTTTGCGGGAAAAAAGTAACACAGCCTCAGCTGCAAAAGAAAGGGAGCATGCATGGCAAAACATAGCCGACAGAGTCAATGCGTGAGTGTTAATTTAAACATTGATGTGACCCAACAGGCCCCAAACGTTCCTGGCAGCAAGTAAAAATGAAATATAAAAATATAGTCCAAACAGGTAAGCTGTAATTGTATTATGAGCCATAGTGCTTGGTCTGTTTGTCCCATGTAAATCAATTGCAGTTAGAGGCTACATTAATTTTCTTTCTGTAAGCACTTATTGAAATTATCTGAGCACATTACAAGTACATATTTGCTTACTCTGTATGCTCAAATGTGACCCGTTATAGCCAACAGAAAAAAAGCGGAGGCCCGAAAAACAGGTGGGGGTCCTCCACCACCACCACTCACAGAGGCCGAGCAGTTGGCGTCCACATTTGTGATAATGTTGGCAGCATCATATATGATCTTCACAGTGCAGAGAACGCAAATTAGCATCCATTACTATAATAAAATAATTTGTTAGTTTGAAATGCTACAGGGAACTATGTACCTGTACATTAATGCTGTGGAAAGACTTCCTGTTCACATAGTCTCCTTCATTTACCGAAGGAGCAATGATTGGAATGTGAGTGCCATCTATACAGCCAACCACGCCTGGGAACCGTGAAAATAAATGTAAAATTTAAGTAGTAGTTCAAATATCACCACATCATGAATTAAGTTTTGGTCATCCTGATACCTGCAATTTTGTGGCATCCCTCTTTGATAAATCTTGTGGGTCTATGACCGGGGAACACCACAGACGAGTACAGGAGACATTTCAGTGCAACGGTAACATTCCTGACTGCCCGACAGACGGTAGCCTTGGAAACGTGCTCAGCGTCATCAATATTATACAGAAAGCTCCCGTTTGCAAAAAACCGAAGTGCAATACAAATAATATGTACAGAACTGAGAGAATTTCCACGATGTGTCACATGAGCAATATTAGGCCTGAGGATGTTATTCAAATGAATTATAGATTGTGCTGAAAAACGGTAACGTTCACACAGAAAATCATCAGGAAATGATAAAATGTCCAAACGCGCTCTAATCACTCTCTCCCGGCGGAAAGCAGGTTAGCTTCACAGAGTGTGTCATCATAGTGACTCACTCAGGATTAATCTAAACTCGCTTTGTGAAACCGAAAAGCCAGAGTTTTCGTTAACTCAGGGTATACTTACTCAGAGTTTGCACTAAACCGGCTTCCTGAAATAGGGCCCAGACCTCCAAAGATCTGGCTGACAAAGTCTACTTTCTGCCGATTACAGCAGAGTACGTCACTCAGGTATGGATTCTCTCTGTTGCAACTCTGTGACTGATGAAAGAAGAGAAACTGTGGACACAGTGAAATTTGTAGGTCAACTGTTTTTTGTTTGTTTGTTTTTTCGGATCAGTCAGTATTGACCCCAGATTGTGTTTGTCTTAAAGACTGAGGGGTCTCACATAATCACAGCCCACCACAGAACACAGAGCAGTTCTGCACAGGTGTGTTTGTAGCTTTGGTGACTGTTGAAGGTAGTTCAGTCTTCTTTTGTGTCTGTATTGTAGGATTTGGGGCAGTGGGTTCTAGGACAACCTTTATTTTTATTTCTTTACTGTGGATAAGATACACTTTTACGTGGTCCATCACTTTGTTTGGTTGAACACTTGAATGCAGCACTAGCAAAGCAAAGGCAAAACATGAGCTTTGTGTTACAGCCCTTAAATCCGCGGCTCCATTGGAAGTCATCATGTAAGATAAAGGTTGGTGCTGGTGGACTAAAGAGAGCTCGTTGCTCCACTCTGGTTTTTATATAGATGCAATATAGTGACAACAGCCAGTAATTAATTAGTAAGAGAGGAAAAATAAGAGTGCGGATTAATAATGATAATGAAAAGAAACAAGTTTGAGGACAAATATTCCCTCAGATTTTTACCTTCTTTGCCCAGGTTTATTTAATGTAGTTTGTTATTATTTTTATTTTTAAATTTCAGTGTTCATAATACATTTCTGTAAAAATGTGCTGGCTCAAAGATATAAAAATCCCCGCTCAGCTTTCTACCTGCATCCATCATACGGCAGTATAGAGTGGAAACGAAGAGGCTAAAAAAAAAAAAAAAGATGACTTAAGCTGCTTTTAGTTCAGTTGCAGACTTCCAAATGTCTTGGATGGGATGAAATTCCCAGTGTGAAATCCACAGAGCTGTTTGTCTCATTTTCATGTGTTGTGAGTGCTTCGTGTCATTACATCTTGTTGTTACAGGTGATAAAAAATGAGCGCCCGGACGGCGTCCTGCTGACTTTTGGAGGTCAGACTGCACTGAACTGCGGTGTAGAGCTGACCAAGCAGGGCGTTCTGGAGAAATATAAAGTGCAGGTTCTGGGAACTCCTGTTTCCTCCATTGAGATGACCGAAGACAGGAAAATCTTTGTGGAGAAAATGGAAGAGATCAATGAGCATGTAGCTCCCAGTGAAGCAGCTCTGTCGGTGGAACAGGTGAGGAGACGTGTTCGCTTATAAATTAATAGCTTCTGGATTGTTTTTTGCCCCAGTGAAGTCTAAATTTATCTGATTAACTCTGCTGTAGGCGGTGGCGGCTGCTGAGCGTCTTGGCTACCCCGTCTTGGTTCGTTCAGCGTTCGCTCTCGGAGGCCTCTGCTCCGGTTTTGCCAACAACAGAGAGGAGCTGACCTCTCTGGTAACGGCAGCATTCGCTCACACCTCTCAGGTGCTGGTGGACAAATCCCTGAAAGGCTGGAAGGAGATTGAGTACGAGGTGGTCCGGGATGCCTATGACAACTGTGTGACTGTGAGTAAAAGGAGACCAGAGAACAAACAGCTTATACTCTCTAAAAAAAAAACTGAGGGCGATTTAAAGTGGCTGTTGTTTCCTCTTGTTTAGGTGTGTAATATGGAGAACATCGACCCACTGGGTATCCACACTGGGGAATCCGTTGTAGTGGCTCCCAGTCAGACGCTTAATGACCGCGAGTACAACATGCTGAGAAACACGGCCATTAAAGTCATCAGACATCTCGGCATCGTGGGAGAGTGTAACATCCAGTACGCTCTTAACCCCGAATCTGAACAGGTAAGCATATATGTGAAGACCTGGGTGATGAAAAGCACAAATAGGACTGTGTTCACCTATAAAGTGGATCTGTTTTGCATTTCCTTATTTTAAAGCCAGTGACATGCTGTAATGAATAGTACAGAAAGTGTAGGTATATTGAAATAAGCATGGGTGGTAACATGACTTTAAGTATATACAGTTTATATGGCTATAGGATGTACAGAGTGTGCGGCTGGATCTGCAGATAATGTAACAGCCAGGTATGTCAACGGCTTACATTTACTGTTTTGGCTCCAAACCAAGGTTGTAAAAAGTCTTTGCTATGTAAATTCTAGTTCAATAAGTTTTAAAAGAAAATTGTTTTAGGTATCAATGTGACCAAGTTCATTTCATACAAACCAGGAATAGATTTGTATGAATAGGCTTTATGTATCAGAACAGGCCTTTAAACAGGTCTTGTGTGCATGGGGAGCTGGTATTCCTGCTCCTGGTCTAATTCCCGTAATGTGTGTGATTGAATTGTATCTTCTATGTATAATGTGTTGCAGTACTACATCATTGAGGTGAATGCCCGCCTGTCACGGAGCTCTGCTCTGGCCAGTAAAGCGACTGGTTATCCTTTGGCCTACGTAGCAGCTAAACTTGGTCTGGGGATCCCGCTGCCACAGCTCAAGTACGTCTCTCAGCTTAAGAACGGCGGATAATGATCTAACAGGGGCATCGCTGCTTTTAAAGAATGATGACATCCAACAAAGACGTTCCAGTATTCTGCTAAACTGAACATTTTTTAAAAGTGGGGTTTAAAGTATTCAAGCTTAAAATCAATTTTTCTATATTAAACGACCAAAAAACAATTGTGATGCATAGATGCCTGTAAAGTAAGGCAGCACAGACTCGCTGCCTTCACTGCATGTGGACCTGTTGTGCTTACCCTGAATAGTCACCCCCACAGTGTCACACCGACCCAGGAAACATGTAGCTAGTCAATCATTACACTTAAAGACATCTGATCATTGAAATTCAATCATTTTTTTTAGTATAAACGTTTTCACAATTTTTCATCAGCAAAGAAATTTGGAAATGTTGGTGACAAGATGATATTCATCACCTGCACAGCTGGCAGTTTGGTTAATTTGAAGTTATTGTTTTGACAAAACTGCTTTGAGCAGTTGCAGCATAAGCATTGTAGTTTTTTTTATTTTTTGGCATAAATGTCTTAACTGTAAAGCGCCTTTAAATTAAGTGATTCACCCATGAAAAATATTTGCACTGCGTCTGTATTTTTGTCCAGAAACTCAGTGACAAACTCGACAACGGCAAACTTTGAGCCGAGTTTGGATTACTGTGTGGTGAAGGTGCCTCGCTGGGATCTCAGCAAGTTCCTCAGGGTTTCCACCAAGATAGGCAGCTCCATGAAGAGTGTTGGTAAGAGGCAAAAGCGAGCTTGGAACAAAAATATGTTGTAACAAATTGTAAATAGGTAGTAGATTTAGTACTGTTAGTATTCCAGAACATTTTAAAAATACTTAGTTTGGTCTCAGTAAAGCTAACAATAAATTCAGATGGTCATCTTTTGCACCTACTATGTTTTTTTTCTTTCTTTTTTTATTCTTATTTATTTATTTTTTCTGCACTGCTATCACAGCAGATTTCTCCATGAGGGCATTAAAGTTTTACTCTACTGCTTTATTTCACAGTTTGATTATAAAGTTAACCTTTACCAGTGCGAGCAGAGAAGCCAGTAAGTCAGGTGCTTATTATGGATATTGTGCTCAGTGCTTGAACCTTTTCTTCAACAGGGGAGGTGATGGCTATTGGTCGTAGCTTTGAGGAAGCCTTCCAGAAAGCTCTGAGGATGGTGGATGAGAACTGTGTTGGCTTTGACCACACCATCAAGCCTGTCTCTGAAAAGGTAACCTCCCATAGCTGAAGTCCAGGTTAAATGGTTGTACTGGTTAAAAAATGCCTTGCTGCTGCACGACCTGTTCACTGCAGTGTCAGCAAATACTTTATCTCAGGTTGAAAGATTTTTAACCATTTTCAGCCAACCATGCAATGATATGATGATTCATATTTGGTCAGAACACAACATTGGTGCTTTTGCTATGCAATGCCATCGGCTTTTAAGGATGAGTGATGGTGCTGCACATTAAAGCATGTTGATCTGTTTTACTACACCTCTATTAGGATGGTGACCCTATAAATGATTGTGATAAGGACATTTTAAAAGGTCAAAACTGTATTGTTCTGTCTTAACGGGACCAGTAGATGGTGCCAGATCTCCCCTGAGCTATCTACTACTGTAATGCTTCCTGCTTCTGGGTTTTTTGAGGAATGTTTCATTGCATGCTGTTAATCATGTTCTGCTACTATGTGTGTGGCTGATTTATTTTTATTTATTTATTTATTTTGAGAAAATAAGCCCAAATGTCTGAGCTGATGCTCATGGCTGGCAAATAACTAGCAGCACTTTACTTCACAGTTAGTATGTTGTGCTCCCTCTGCTTACCAGGAGACTCCTACAGATAAGCGTATCTTTGTGCTGGCGGCAGCATTCAAAGCTGGCTACACTGTGGAAAAGCTGTATGAGCTGACCAAAATCGACCGCTGGTTCCTGCACATTAGGGTATTATCAGCATGAAATGTTATTTTAGATAAAGTGCTTTTAAAGAATCCAAACTAAGGTTTGTCCTCTATCACTAAATCCACGTTTCCCTCTAACAGCACAGAGCTGGCCGTCAGAAAGCTGCATCACGATTGGTCCATCCTGCCAGTGGTGAAGCAGATTGACACAGTGGCGGCTGAATGACCGCTGTGTTTTTTCTCTCAGGATGACCAGCTCAAAGTGATCGAGTGCAACGTCCGAGTTTCTCGCTCGTTCCCCTTTGTGTCCAAGACACTGGGAGTGGACTTGGTGGCTCTGGCTACCCAGTACATTATCGGGGAGGACGTGGAGCCAGTGGGCCTGATGAAAGGGAAAGGGATTGTGGGAGTCAAGGTAAGTAGTGTGAAAGCAATCATAAATATTTCCCTTCATGTTAAATCACTTTTGTCTTCTCATCTGACTGAGCATCACGGATTGCTTTCAACCAAATGTCCTCCAGGTCCCTCAGTTTTCTTTCTCTCGGCTGGCCGGAGCTGATGTGGTGCTCGGGGTGGAGATGACCAGCACTGGAGAAGTAGCTTGTTTTGGGGAGAACCAGTACGAGGCTTACCTCAAAGCCATGCTCTCCACAGGCTTCAAGATCCCCAAGAAGAACATCCTGCTCTCCATCGGCAGCTATAAGGTACTTAAAGGTTTCGACTGACAGAAACACAACAGATAGGGATCCAGATGTGAACAGTGAGTTCAGCTCACAAGTGATGCAGCTGGAAGTACGAATGATGCATTTTAGTGGCACATTAAAGTCTAGTCACAACTGTGGGTTATGTTTGGCAGATGTTTTTGTGGCTGATCAGTCACATGGGAATAAACAACAGATTTTATGCATCTGCTACTTTTCTAACGAGAAAAGCAACAAACCTTGATTATTTGTTTTTGCAGCAGCTGTTGATGATTCCACCAACAGCTGATAACTGTAAATATTATCACCATGAGACCAGATGTAGTTAAACTCGATCAAAACCATCTCAGCAACACAAATGGAATAAAAATCATCGAACCACATTTTTTTCTGCGGCGTTGAAATATTATGATCTGTTTGCCTGAATATAGAAAATATAAAAACTAGATTAAGGGGTGACCGTGGTTCAGGGAAGTCTAAAGATATGAATGCTGGGTTAAAAAAACAGCAAATGGAACTGTATGAAAAGGCCATCGATGTCAGATAAGATGAGCTGAAATTGAAACTGTCTGTCTACCACAATAGATTTAAGAAGTTTAAAAGTGATCTGATTTTAAGGAGCATCTGCAGAGTGTTCCGGTTGTGTGAAGCATAGTAAACGAAATAGATTTTTCCAGCTTTCAGCACTGATGTTATGATTTTATGGTTTATCCAAACTATTTGCATTGACTTGTGTTTGCAGAACAAGAGTGAGCTGCTGCCCACCGTGCAGGCCCTGGAGTCTTTGGGATATGACCTGTATGCCAGCATGGGCACGGCTGACTTCTACACAGAGCATGGAGTCAAGGTAATTCTTTTAACACAGGCTTCATTTTTTGGAGTAACAAACTTTATTTAAATCAAAATCGACTTATTTTGCAGTGGCACATCTGTGAGTGACTCATGAATATGGTCGTGTTTATGTGTATTTGTTTTTAAATGCTTTAATCCTGGTAACCTTTACATCTTTATCATTCCTCTTGAATTGCACATTAAACCAAAGATTCCAGATGAGCAGCACTTATACATGGATACAATGTAACTGTAAAAAATGTTTTATTTTGCTAGAGCTTTTGAAAAACAGCAGAAATTTATTTCGAAATGTCATTGCTCATAGTTGTGGCGTTCACTTAAGTACTTTAATAACACTCTATTTTAAGTATTAATCTATGACAGGATGAAATCAGGATAGAAACTTTAAGACTCTTTAAGATATTGTCTTTAAGTTTGTTTTGTCTCCTTGTACAGGTGACTGCAATCGATTGGCCGTTTGAGGAGTACGATAGCGATGAATGTGCCACCAAAGAGAAGCAGCGCAGCATCATGAACTACCTGGAGGAGAACCACTTCGACCTTGTCATTAACCTCTCCATGAGGAACAGCGGAGGTCGAAGGCTCTCCTCCTTTGTCACCAAAGGCTACAGGAGACAAGCTATGCAGACAAACTAGTACAAAGATACCGGGTGAAGTATTTTGGTTTTTGATTGAATCACAGGTCTCCGGACCGTGCTCTCTCGGGCTCCGTGCTTATGTGTTTAAAAATCTCTTAAACCATATTAAAATTGTTTAGTTAAACTTGTGCTTTTGTAACGTTCAGTATGGCCGGAAATACAGGCTGCATGCCTTGGGGCAAAACTTTATTTCGATTTATATGCATTTGTAGATTTAGAATAAAACTCATACTCAGAAAAAAACTCTCGCGATCCCCGCAGCCCCCTTAACCTAATCCTTAGAAACATAAGCAGGGAAAACTCCTTAAAAACTCCTCCGCGATTTCCCCAAAAACCCTAGAATAACTTGTTAGCTACCCTCTATTCCCAAAAGCCTTATAATCCAAAACAGGGGGAAAACTCCTTAGTCTTTTTTCTTCAAAAACTTCCCTCTTACTAGCAACCTCTAAAATTCAACGCACAGTCTAAGTTCTACCTCGCTCTTAATCGCCGACCCTTCCAGAGCAGAGCACAATTTTTTCCTCCTTGTTCGTTCCCCGCTCTGCTCCTAAATGCGCTGCTTACATCGTTTGAAAATTTTCCGCCAGAGACCAACTCCCCCTCACTTCGCCCCCTGCCAATCACATAACAAATCGCACAGCTCCCTTCGCACCCCGGTTAGCCAATCGGCTCCAGGTCTGATTTTATGATCTCCCGCTGAGGTTAAGACTGCCGTCGAGCTCCCAGAAGACCTCTGACTTCAGACATATCAACAACTGGCGCCGCTCAGACTGCTTGCGAGCTCGCAACAGCCACGAAACCAGGGATCAACAACAACTGCCTTCGCGTGCCCTATGTGCATATCACTCGGTAAGTGTTAATCTTCCCCCTCTAACTACATTTTCGCATTTTCCTTTTTACCATTCTCTCAAAAGCTTTTTCATCTTCAAAAGCCATGCAAAATAGCTTCTGTAACACTTGGAATACACTTTTTAAAAATATAAATAAGCTCGCCTCTAACACTCAGAGCTAAAAAGTGCGTTTGTACACTAAACTTTAGCAGCGATCATGTCCTCATCAGGTACCTCATTTTTCTCACTCTTGTTCATATAATGTTTATATTTTACTGTTTTTCCCCGTTTGTAAATACTCGTTGTTATTTCTTTTCAGACTCTGAGATAAGCGAGCTCAACTCCTCTCTTTTTGGTTCTCTCGATCGAGTTGGTAGGTTTGGTTTGGTTCATTCTTGTTCTCCCTCTTAACAGCTAATTGTACAAGAAAAACAAAACATTTACCCTCTTTTTCATTTTTATCAAACTTTCTAGATATCTCAGACTTGGACAGCTTTATTTTTTTCGAGTTCGCCGAATTCTTCTCCACCAGTGCTTGAGCGATCCACAGGCAAGAACATCCGTCTCTCCACACACGACAGACAGCATCTGCTCTCTATGCTAGATCGCCCCGCTTCATCCGGCCCCAGTTCCATCCCCGTCGGAGCTTGTTCTCTCCCGCGACCCTCTGGGAAAAACTTGCGCCTGTCCGCCGGGGCCAGGCAAGACTCGCTCTCCGATCTCACTCCGGATGCTCCGGCCAATCGGAGCCCCAGAAACGCTTCTTCTTCTCCGCCATCAGACACACGAAATGCACCGCGCCTGCCTTTGAGACCCAATCACGGTCAGTCTCTCTAGGGTCTCGCTTTTTCTCATTTTATAAAAACTATCCCTTTTCTATTTAACTTTACTAACTGTTTGTATCTTACCCTCAAATTCTCAGGGCATCTCAGAAGGAGGAATAGCAGGACCGGTAGGATCGCAAGGACAACGAGGACAACGAGGACAAGGCGAACACGCACACGAAGGCAGCTCGCTTCAATCGCTCTTCGCGCGGTATCTCTGTTCGCTGAATTAGTTCAGCTCATCTTATAAAAAGTTTGTGTTTTTTTTTTCATTTTGTTTTTTCAAACAAACTGTCTTTTGTGGTTTTTTGTTCTTTTAATATATTCCTGTTAAGCAATAATAATAAAAAATGGATAACCAGGAACAAGATATTACAGACCCATTTCTTGCTTTAGAAACAGCGTTAGCTAGGTTAAATGAAAATACACAGCTCAGGAGGGCGAAGCTGGAGCTGCCCGCACCAGGTACTTCTGCACCAAACAATCCATTTTCTATAAATTATCAAAAAGTCTGCTCTTCTCAAGTAAATCAATCTCCAGTTGGTTTTAACCCTTGTATGGTGTTCGGGTCTGTGAGACCCGTTTTCAGTTTTTTTTTGAAAAGAAAAATTAAACAATTTATTTTTTCAACCTGAAATTCATTGGCTTTGGCTTATTTTCTGTGAAGAACATAAACTAATTTTCAATGACCTCATACTGTACCTCCCCCCACACATTTACATTACATACAAGGTGTTCGGGTCCACTGGACCCAGGTCTAATAAAAGTGTTGAAAGTGTAGGTCCTGTGTTCCCACACTCTGTCTTCCTCCTTTCTGGTGCTGCTGATAGTGTTTTCTTCCCCTCCTGCTCCCGCACAAAGTTGCAACATTGTTGAAAATTCAACTATCAACACCGTCTGCTCTTACATTCCCACACATTTTACCCTCTTTCTTGAGGGATCCAAATTTTATTTTCTCATACCCTGTCCCACCTGCAAATTAGGGGCATAATACTATAAATAAGACTTTGCCAGTGTGGTTCCTTATCACAACTGATCAAGATGGCAAAAGATTATCTGCTGCGAGGGCCATCCAATTGATTTTGGAAGAGAGAGGGGCTTCTGATGATGATGTTGACAAAGAGGTTTCAGAATATTTCACATTTCTGAAAATTCAGAGTCTGACAGTGACTTTGAAGAAGAGGATGAGGTTGAGCACCATTTAGTAACAAAACGAAGACGAGTACTCCATCTGCAGCCAGCTCAGGACCAGAACAAGCCCACCAGACAGCAAGTGAAGAAATATGGATGTCAATAACTGGTGAAATTGAATGGTCTTCTTGCCCAAGAAATGAGCCACCCTGCAGAGCTGTTACTGTGATAAGCCAGGGCCAACGGCTGACAGTTACTCATGTGCAGGACATCAAGTCTTCATTTGAGCTTTTCATCCCAGATTCCATCCAGAAAATTATTCTGGATTGCAGTAATCTAGAAGGAAAGTGTGTTTTTGGAGAGAGGTGGAAGGAGATGGACCAAATTCCTCCAAGAACCCCAAAGGCCTACTTTGGGGTTCTTATCCTTGCAGGAGTTTTCAGGTCCGAAGGGGAATCCACAGAATCCTGTGGGATGCAGAAACCGGCAAGAACCTTTCCGTGCATCAATGTCTCTGGAAAACTTCCACAAAATTTCCAGGATTATCCGTTTTGATAACCGAGATGACAGACCAGCTCGACGGCAGAGAGACAAGCTAGCTGCCATCAGGACAGTGTGGGATAAGTGTATGCACCACCTCCCCCTGTTTTACAACCCTGGGCCTAATGTCACCATTGATGAGCAGCTGATCCCATTTAGTTGTGAAACATATTGCTTCACGTGTAAATGTGTTGTGTCTTTCCACTCACTCCACTTGATTATAACTGATTTATTTTTTAATAACATTTTATAAAAACAAACAAACAAACGAGAAGCACATTAATTCATAAATGTGATCTAACAAAGGGAAAGGGAAAAAATTAACCATCTTTGCTGTTCATATGGCTTGTAATTGGGATGAAGTAAACATCTGTTGAGTAATTTAACATAAAATTGTTTGATAGTGTTAATTTGGAAAGCCAAAACTCTAGCGGGTCCACCAGACCCATGAACACTGGCTGAGTAACAAAAATATGAACACCACACAAGGGTTAAATCTGTTGGACCCATAAACAATATTCAAAAATTGTCTTTCCATTAAATGCAAATTCTTTTTTTTTCAACAGCTTGAACTATGTTATTTTAAAATTGACAGTAGAGCAGAAGTCACTGCATCATTTCATCATCAACACGAACCTGAAAAAAGCTGTCTGATATATAGATAAAATAATAACAAACAAACAAACATACAGATATCACTAAACAAAACACCTTATCTTGGTTTTCTAGGTGTTGCTGATGGTGACATAGGAAACTTCAGGATCCACCTAAACAATGAAGAGAAAAATGGTAAAAATGGTAAATGGCCTGCATTTGTATAGCGCTTTTCTAGTCCATAGGACCCCAAAGCGCTTTACACTACATTCAGTCATTCACCCATTCACACACACATTCACACACTGGCGATAGCAAGCTACATTGTAGCCACAGCTGCCCTGGGGCGCACTGACAGAGGCGCGCCCCATGCTGACTCCTCAGTAATATCCATCCACTTATCCTTTTCAGTGTCGCGGGGGGTGCTGGAGCCTATCCCAGCTGTCATAAGGCGAGAGGCGGGGTACCGCTGTGTCGTTGTCAAAGAATGACAAAGAAAGAATCTAGTTGTCGTCCTGCAGAGGCAGCCCTCTCCGCCCATCCCAACCTTGCAGAAAAAGCTGGCAAATCTTGCGCCATCTAGGCCCTCCTCTGTTTTTAGCCAGCGCTCGTCTAGAACTCTGAGTAACTCACTGCAAATTTTTTCACATTTTGCCCTGTATGACAACTCTATAAATAAAAAAAAATTGCATTCACAGAATTGCTCAGTGTCAGCACCAAACCACCCACCACCCAATGAAATTCCCAGCCAGCAGGGTTAGATTTGTGCAAATTATAAACCTTTATTTTCCCGATCCCTGCCCCGCCTTCAGTCCCCTGTTGTGCTTCAGATGATCAACAGGAAGTGTTCAGAGTGCTGTCAGCCTTACGTTGGTGTCTGAGGAAAGAGCGGTGACAACTGGAGGTTCAGATGGGTTGCACAGATTCACACGAGACCCACTACAATCTGGTAAACAGGTATTGCAGTCAGGCACCACTGAACAGCAGGGTAATGTGTGCAGGCATAAGATGCCAGAACAACAGGGATTTCTATCTTTTGTGCCAGGCTTAGAATCAGTCATTTAGAGATGCTGCTGTGTTGAATTTAACCCAGTTAACCCCCAGATGTGGTGAGGCAAAGACACTGAAAGAAATCTCCATCCCGGATCATCCGTGGATCGGGTTTCCTCCTGAGGCGTGAGCACCGATAAGCAGAGTTTTGTATCAGATTCAAAATTATTCAAAGTAACAATCAGGTATGCCGTTCAGCTGGGTTAGTTACGACGTCGGGAGCAGCTGGGAGAACAAAACGACACAGAGACTGCACGGGTTGCTTTCCCAAAATCAACTCAAAGTTTATTCTTTTATGCAGGGTTTTTATAGGCAGAAGGGTTCGTGTGTTTTCAAGTTACAACCATATAAGGAAGTTCCCCCTAGCTCTGAAAGGGGCCTTCTATAATCTCAATATATCTTTGACAGGTCCATTAAACACTAGACAGTTAGAATCCTTTAGGGATATAAGTTTACACATGGTAGAATACTGCATGTAGTCATTTACACTAGGAAATGTTTAACCATATATACCTAAAGGCACATAATCAATTGTATGTGAGCTTTAGCAGGCTGTAAGCCTGAGGTGCACTGAGGAATGCACTTTGTCCTATTATACCACGGCAGGATCAACGCAGCCATGTCTGTTCCAGTTTAAGTGCCTTCTTTACATATAGATGAACTGTTGGGTTTTCCAAACCAGCAGGCCAAAGGAAGTGCCCGTGGGGTCACAGAAAGAGGAAATGAAGTTTAAACAAAAGGCATTGCAGAAACAGGGTCCTTTGTATAATATCATCAAAAACAATATCCTGTAAATGCTAACCGTAGTGCTAAAATTCACAACAGTTACGATACTAACTCTGGGCTGTTAACGCGTGATCTTAATTTGATATTCGTAGTGAAGAATGTTTTCAGTACAATGTTTTACAAGACATTTATTCATCTGTGCTTGTATTCAAGTTTACAGCAAATCATCTGAGAAATGCCTTTGAACTGGTGCCTGTTTCTGGGCTTTTCTTTTGACACAAACTGCTCACAAAGAAGGACGAATGCTTTAGGGAACAAAAGCTTTGGAATGTATTCTGCAAGTACAGGTCAAACGTAATAGCCTCATTGTTTTATAGCAATGCTGAATTAACTTATGTCACTGCAGGACAGTGCAGCCAGTGGGGCTAATTGTTATAGTCACTGTGCACGACAAGAAAGCATTTGACATGGTGAACTGCTGCCACGGTTTTAGAGAGACGTCTGTTTGTAATTAGAAGTAGTTGTTCTGTTTAATTTGGGGTTTTTCTCCTTTGCTTCTGCGTAGAAGACGACCAATCTGCACATCGAGAAGCTGTCCTGTCTTCAGCTAGGAGTCCTTCTCCAGCTGCTGCACATGCTAACAGGCAAAACATCAGGGAGTAATACAAGCTTTTAATGCTTATGTGAACCACAGGCGTGCTTATAATGTGTCAACCTGCAGTGAGACTGTAAAAGCAAAATCTTTCTTGATTTAATTTTCATTGCACAAATAATAACAGATTCAGGAATGTATTCAAGGAAGAGACTGGCAAAGAAAGAGTGGGATAGTCAGGGAGCTGAAGGAAGGAGTACTAAAAGGCTAGGTGCACAGCAAAGAGAGAGGTGTCACTGGCACAGGAAAAGGCTTGTAGTGAGTTGTATGTGAGGCTGGACACTAAGGAGAAAATGATTTTTAATGAATGGCAAGGCACATAAATTGTCCTGGAAGAGAGTAACCAAGTATAGAGATGGAAATGTGCTAATGTGAAGAATGTGTGTTGAGAAGAGAGAAGGAGTACTTTGGATGAAAATTGAATTAGAGAAGGAAGTGAGGCAACTCTGAAGAGGATGGAGACGGGAGGCATAGAGAGGGTAGGAGTGAAGGCTATGATAAGGTGCGAAGAGAGTAACTGTGGTGCTGGATTTGTGGATGTAGTGAAGGTGGACATGCAGGGGGTTGGTGTGACTGAGGAGGATGCTAGAAATAGAGAGATGGAGGCGGATGATCCACTGTAGCGACCTCTAAAGGGAGCAGCCGAAAGAAGAAGAAGCACAAATAATTCTAATCATGCTTTTCTTTTATTCTCAGTACTAAGCTATGTAAAGGAAGTCAAGGTTGTTTCCTCCTACAATCACTTTGTAGATGGTTTAGACTTGTTTAGATTGGTGCTCTGTCTCCCTTTATCCAAACTAAAACTGTGATGGGGTTTTTTTTATCTTCACTAAACACTTTTTTGCTTTGTGTTTATTATTGTGCTACTGCAAGTATTTCATATATTAGTCAGTTGATTGTTACTGTAGGGCAGCTCTAGGACAATCCCTGATGTGATGTAGCTTGCTTTTATCCAGCAGATACGACATCTCATGAGGAGGTTCGAACCCTGTACCCTGACCTTCCCACTGACGCACAAAGTCTGCACATCCAGAAGCAGGCCCTTCTAGGTGAACAACAGCACAACAGTTTCTATTTCTTTTAATATTAGAAGTCAGTTATTCATTAATGAATACAAATGGTGACTGAAGTTATTTAGACAGGACATTAAACAATAAACTTCCAATAAATTATGAACAATGTGTGACTGAATGTGTTCAGTGAAAGACTTTGAAAATATCGCAGCATAAAACCAGTGTAAAAGTACTCAGACCACTTTTGGGGGGATTTATTTGATGATGCAACCAGAAAATGTGCAGGTTGTGAGTTTAACATTTTCAACACTGGAGAAGAAGTACATGTACACAGACTAGCTAATGACAAACATTTTTTTTAACCTTTATTTAAACAGGTTTTTCATTTTTCTGAGCTTATCTGGTATCTAGTTTCGGTGGCAGAAGCATAAGCAGAGAAGACCCAGACCTTACTCTCCCGAGCCAGCTCCTCCATTATTTGGGGGACACTGAGGCATTCTCTGCTGAGTGCTGTGATCTCCCCAACATGTCCTGGGTGTGTCCTGTCTGTCCTGGTGGGACATGCCTGGAACATCTCACCCAGGAGGCGCTCAAGAGGCACCCTTGTCAGATGCCTGAACCTCCTCAACTGGCTCGTTTAGATGTAGAGGAGTAGCAGTTAACTCGGAATGAGACAGACAGCACCTACTGCTGGGGTGGGCCTACAGGAGGGAGAGCTCATGTCGTCTCTTCAGGACACATCACTGGACCCCAAGAAGCTCTCCCCTGAGCTCCCTTTGGCTGCTGGGGTCGGCATACGTTCAACTTTAAAATCACTCTTGGTTCTTGGCTAGCTTTGTGTTAGCATCCTTTGTGTACTGATGCTTGCAAGAAGCTAAAGTTGCTTTGGCAGAATTTTCTTTCTCATATATGCACACATAAGGAGAGAGATGTTTTATAAGCTTTAGTCATCACCGTGCACTTTTCCTGATTCACACAAAATACAGCAATCTGGCACCTTCCCACAGGGTCTTGCACGAGTATTAAACATGTTCGTTTGTGCTTTGGACTGTCACCAGATTTCTTCTAGAAGTTTCTTGCCAGTCAGCAACTATCTTGGCAACACCACTTGAGTTTGTGTGTTGCATGCTAACATCATTATCATATGTGTAATAATACTAAAGCTTCATCTTATGCACACACAAAAAACAAATATGGCTCCTTCGTGCAGGGTTTTCTGGTATGTTCATTTATGCTTCCCAATTTAAAAAAAAGAAAAAAAAAGAAAAAGCAAACTTCTTGCTTCTCAGCCACTGCGGCCACATCCTCACTGTTTTTTAGACAGTTATATAAACATACTGTGAGTGAGTCATAAGCTTAAATACAATAGTTGAAGGAACAAAAACTTAATGTTTAAAAATACCAGTCAAATCTGATTAAAGTAAATAAATAATAAGTATACAATGTAGTTTTAAGACTTATCTCAATGTTTCGTAACATTAATGTTCTATGAACTCGTGAGTCCAGAAATCTGAATGTCATGAAAAGTATTTATTATTCGTGTATTATTATTTTACAATACAAGGTTGTTTTTCTCCTGATACTTCATGCAAACCACATTTCTCCAGGCCGGTCCTAATCAGCTTACTCAGTATCACTAGATCCAATGCTGCTCCTCCAGCACAGCACACAAAAGTAGGAGAGACCGGAGATGCCATGGCTTAGTTAGGAGACTGTTTGCTTCAAGGCCACTAGAAAGTGCTGCCATAAAACTACAATAAATGAATTGACCTTTTGACCTGCTCACACTCTTTTATGCAAAACCCTGCTGATGTTACACACACACACACACATAAAGAGATTCTAGGTCTGACCAACCGTCTCCGCCGTGGGCAAAAAGATGACAGTCAATAAAATTCTAAAATTTTATTTATAAACACAATGAATAATAGTTAAAAGTCCAGTGTCCCATTTAGGTACAAAGTAAAAACACACAGTCCAAGGCCAGAGCCAGCTATGCCACAAAGCCAGTTGCACTCCACACGTTGTTCACTTCAACAGGGGTAGCAATTGTCCTCTGAGACCCACCACCCTGTAAGTAGAAAGCCAGTGATCACTCCATCCTCTGCAACTCAGCTGCCTTCAGGCTACAGCATATAATAGGCCCTAGCCTGCACAGAGCGACAAAATAAGACAATTCACTATATAATTCACAGCCCATCCATCCCAAACATATCAGATCATTAGCGGTTTTGTCACATTACATACCTGCACTGAGAGACAAAATAAGACTAATGACGCTAAATTTAATTACGGGTCATGGACAGCCTTCATAAATGCTCATATTACTCACCCGCACTGAATTCCAGCACAGGTTCATCTGGGTCCTGACTATTTCCTGCAAAATAACACAAACGTCATCAGAACATTAAGTCAGAGAAACAACATTTGGAGCTTTTGTACATGATAAATTATACTGCAGTAGTAAAACAAAGTCAAGCAGCAGTACATTTATTAAAATCACCTTCAGCTGTAATATTTAAACTGAT
Organism: Rhamphochromis longiceps; assembly: GCF_057381845.1. NCBI lineage: Eukaryota > Metazoa > Chordata > Actinopteri > Cichliformes > Cichlidae > Rhamphochromis > Rhamphochromis longiceps. The sequence goes on from NC_140573.1 coordinate 11,118,513, forward strand.
TTAGTGTCAATTTAGATTATGTTTAGATTAAAATGAAACTAGTACCCTTGTAATGTCTTTTTAAATTAGAGGTAAATATTTGTATATTTTTTTACATAATATAATTATATTTACTGGATTTTCTCTCTATTGTAGTTTAGTATGATAGTTATTACTTGTTTTTTATTGACTTGTCTTGTTTTTACAATGATTTGCTTTGACTGCAGCCTTTAAAGAAAAGACTATCTGTTCAGTAACTATCCATCAGACTGGGTCCATGTTACCAGCCAAATGGGTAATAATTAAAGTAAGTTTTGAATTACGTATATTTGGGTGTTTAGGTGACATTTTTGCAAAAAAAATTATATAATTAGGTTTAAAAAAACTAAACATGTATGTATTTAAAAACAATAAGTGTGTTTGAATTACTACAGAAACAGGTTGTAGCTCACTGTACTGTTTTGGAGCACAACTTTGGTGCTTTTGCCTCATTTTTAAATCAGTGATCCCAGTAGCACAGTCTAAGCAGAGACCTCAGTGCTTGGCAAACAATCAATAGAATCAATATAATTATTAAAAAGAAACAAAATAAATGCCAACCATATAAAAAACATAAACTTAAAGAAAAAACTAAACTTGATTTTATGTCTTTAGGCTATTGTTAACAGCAAGCATGAGGTTAGTGCATATGTATTATTATTGGAAAGATTACTGCAAAGAAAAAAAAAGTTGAACCAGGAGGGGGCGATATTGCTCTTCTTACAATGAGTTACATGCAGGCTATTACTTACCGTGTCACTCACATTTATTTCACAAATTAGCTGAACCCACTTAATTCGATTTAATTGTATTTATGCAGAGCTGAATCACAACAACATTCTCCTCGAGGTGGTATAGATTGTAAGGTAGAAAGTCTACAATTAAAAAGAAAAAACCTCAATACAGTGGGAAGGAACAACTCACTTTTAACAGGAAGCACCCTCTGGCAGAACCACGGTCAGGGAGCAAACTATCAAACTACGAGGTCTTTAAAATAAGATGATTATTCAAGACCTCATGTGTGATGGGAAGGATTCTGAATTTGATGCTGGACCCACAAATCATAAAAGAGAAACACTAACTCACACACACCAGAAAGTGCCAAGAATTATAATTATATGTAATTTAGTTTTGCGTTCCTTTATAATGCTTTCAACTATACAAATAAGACACTTGGGGGCGCCTGAGCCTTGTAGACACAACAAATATTGAACAAACCTCATGCGCCCTGTTGTTGACAAAACGATAAAAATGAATGTGTATTTCTGTCTTATTTAGGTCATTTTTGTAGTTACAGAAAATCATTTGAATTCATTTTTCCTTAAATTATTTTAACCCTTATTTGATGCTATTGAAATTGGTCTGTTGCCTCAGGGCAACAACGGCAATAAGGGTTCCACAGTGTCACAGTTTTCTGCATATAGTCGATTAATAAATGTTGAGAAAACAACTAATCGATTCAAATTTTTTATTTGAACAAGTATCAAATTGATTTTCACAGAAGCGTTCAATGGAACAAATACATAAATGGTAAGCTGACTGCTTTTTATATAGGGTTTTTGTATTTTGCTCGTGCATTAAAAAGCGCTTTATACAACATGCCTCATTCACCTATTCACCCAAACATTATTACAAGCACCTTTTCTACAATTAAGCTAAACATGCATAAAATGTTAGCAGTGGAGATTTGGCACCTGAAAGGACCCCCTTTGATCCACTAGTTTGAGTCTATTTACATTTAAATACTGATACTTCAATTTTGCCTTGGTTTGAGCTCCATAAAGCAGGCAAACCAGAATTAATCACAGAAGGCAAAAACACTGAAACTACGTTTTAAGCTGGGAGCCAAACAAACCAAAGGTAACCGTGTTTTGAAAAGAGCTATGAAGAGAAACAGACAGACTACTGTAATTTCTCAATAAAATGTCGCTTATTATCGCTCACTCTCAAGAACAAAAACGTGAGTAATTTTCCAGTAGCTCACCATATTTGGGATCTTCTAACATCCACACTTCATGTTTAAACGGTGGTGCGGAGGCGGTGTACCGTCGCAGGACGGATGTAGCATTCAGCGCGGTGTGCCTTTTTTTCAGTTGCTAAGCAACAGATTTATCCCGCCCCTTTCGTTATGACGAGCCGGGCCAGTCCTTTGACTGGTGACGTTACAATGAAACCGACCTTATATATAGACCTGGCTGTTCAGTTGAAACGCATTCATACAGCGGGACAGCAGCGCTTTAAACGTTCAAACACGGAGTTTAACACAAAACAACATTTTAGACATAAAAAACAAAAAAGTGAAATGGCAAGCTCAAACAACACAATGACAAATGATGAAACAGTTCAGACCAATCGGGATAATTCTACAGTACATCCTTTGGTATCCCTCTTGAATAACTTGTTCAGTAGTTTTTCGAACAAGCAGTGGGAAGAGCTTACCTCAGGCTATCCGGATTGCTTCACCGCTAAGCGGCTTGCAGGTTTTGTAGAGGACGTAATGGACCTGTGTGAACAGTCAGGAGCAGTATCACCACTGAGGTCTTCCCAGAACTCCCCTGTACATCAAAACTGTTCTGTCCACACCACCACTGGCAAAACGTTTTTGTCACCTGTGAAATTTTTGGACGATTCTGCTGAGCAGGAGTTTGATACAGCACAGAATATAGATGCTAACAGCCAAGAAACAGCTAACACAGAAGAACGCTGTCAAAATGCTGACCAACACAGTGCTGCAAAAGCAGAAAACAATCCAATTCCAGATCCCCAGCAGCAGAAATCCTGTGTTGAACATGAAGCCAGCATCCCACCGTTAACAAACATAAGTCAAACGGAGTCATATAAAAAGATACAGAATCACAGATCTTCTGTAGACTGTGAGCCACCTGAAAACACCTTGTTAGAGACATTAATTCAGGCTGTGCTTTCAAAGCTTGGTAAACTTTTAAAGTGCCCTCATTCTCACCAAAAACGTTTGTTGGATCTACTCTTGGACAAATTCAAGTGGATGGATTTGCATTTAGACCGAAAAGTGCAGAATTATTTTGACTGCATTGCTAATGCCATTTTCACTGATATTTGTGACAAATTACATAAATTGTCACTAATATCATTGGGGAGGAGTGGGGAGGAGGATTCAATGAATTTAATGGGACAACCAATATTTAATATCATAACTACTTCAGTATTCCAAGAACACCTGTTGGCAGTAACAATTATCGATAGACTGGAATCATATGAAAAGAAAGAAAGATGCAGACTTTCAGTGGAAATCTTTGTGGAAGGACTGATTTCCCGGGTTGCAAAAAAATCAGGCACAGTCTTCATCATTGAAGATGCTGAAGCTATCTCCAACCGGCTTACCATGAAAATCTGGAGTGAAATCAGGGCAGAATACGACAAAATCCCCCCAGAGAAGATCAAGAAACTCAGCGAGAGGGTTTTCAAATCCCTCTGTAAAAGATGGAAGCATGCAGCGGTTATTGTGACATTCTGGCAATTAAACGTCCAAGATCTTGATGAAGATATTGTTAAAACTTTCAAAAGAAAGATATTCCCAGAACCAAGTTGGATATCTAAGTGCTTCTCATCGGTGCGTGCATTTTTTGGGAGGTTTAAGGGAGGAAACAAAATTTCCCCTTTATAGTGACATCGTGATATCAACAGCAAGATATTTTCTAAAACTCACTGGACACTTTAAATTAGCTAGTTTTACATTTAGATCAGATCAAGTCATTTTTGAAATCCCCAGGAATGGTCGCGGCAGATGGCCACCCCGCCCTGAGCCTGGTTCTGTCGAAGGTTTCTTCCTCTTAAAAGGGAGTTTTTCCTTCCCACTGTCGCCTCGTGCTTGCTCAGAGGGGTTTGTTCTTTTGGGGTTTTCTTTTTAATACTGTAAGTTGTTACCTTACAGTGTGAAGCACCTTGAAAACACCATTGTTTCCTTTGGTGCTATACAGATTGAAGTGACTTGCACTGACAACATAACTAAGCTGGGACTTTAATTTAACATCAATAAAATTATAAAAATATTACATCTTGATTTCTGCTTGTTTTCATTGTCTGTGACTTAATGAATACAAATGTGTAATTTAACAGATTTTTTCTTTATGTTAGTCTGACCGGTGATTCCATGTTGGCCTTAGGTGTTGGCGCGGATACGCTGCAGCCCCTGAGCCATTAATGGCCCAGCACACTACAGTAAAAACAAAACAACAGCCATCTCTCCAACTAGGAAAGGAAAATAATAAACGGCCTCCTTGGAGGCAACCTGACTCAAAACAGTTGCAGTCCAACTCAGACCGACTGCAATCACTCTCAGGCAGATTGATGAAGATCTGCAAATAACTGTTGTCTAATTTATAAACGCAGACAGATTCCCAACACGTCTGTTTACAATAGAGGACTGTACTTACATGGTTGCAAACTGGTTGTTGTCTTGCTTATATGAAAACATTGCTTTGGAGCAATGAAACTCAAACACATTCATTTTTAAAATGCCTCAAAATGAAATTTTCAAATATTTGGCTTTATGCTTTGAAAGTGCCGTTGTGAGTGGGAGTGTGAAATCCTTACTTGATGTGTTCCCTTTGCCTTTACTGTTTTCAGTTTTATTTGTCATATGCAAGTTAGCACAGGGTCAACATTGCAATGAAATGTGTTTGACGAGCAGCAGTCACTCAGCAGCATGGTACAGTAGAAATATAATAAAATATAATAAAATAAAAAATAGAAAAATAGTAAAGAGCAAAATATTAGAGAGACGTGGTAAAAGAGAAAAGATGACTAAATATATATGTATCTATAAATATAAATATATGTACACTAGTGATTAAATAAGAAAATCTTGAAAAGAAATATGACGGGAGGCCAAATGGGATGTTGCACAGGAATGAGCAGCAGAAAATTACAGTATTACTCAGACTTTTAATAGTCATATTGTCAGTTTTGGCCGACGGTCATGGGTCACTTCCACTAAAATAGCACGAGACTGGAGTAAAATGTACTTTATTAATGAGAACACATGGTGATACAGCAAAGAATCCAACCCTTCTGAAAAGCAAATGGCTTCCTGTTATACTCTACCTGATTCAGGTGAGCATCTGGAATAGACCAAGTCTGGGGGTCAGCAAACCAAAGGAAAACAAAACCCTCCCCATAAGAAAACCACTACAATATAACCAACACATCATAGACATATGAAGATTTGGAACAAGTCCTATAAATAATTCCATAACATATAAACTTCAGTCTCTTCTATATACATTAAAACAGCGGTCCCCAACCTTTTTTGCGCCACGGACCGGTTTATGCCCGACAATATTTTCACGGACCGGCCTTTAAGGTGTCACAGATAAATACAACAAAATAAAACTAGTACCGGTACCGGAAAAAAAGAAGATTTATTCATAACACACGTGAAAGACCCAGGAAAACAGAGTTAACGATAAAAACGATAACAAAATAACGATAAAAAAACGATAAAAACTCTGAAAACCATACATTTCACACCCGAGCCTCATCTCTCGACCAAACGACGGTCCGTGGCCCGGCGGTTGGGGGCCGCTGCATTAAAACACCTTAACCACACAGTTAGGTTTCAGCCCTCGCTGACTCAGAACAAAGTGAAGCTGCATCTCATCCATGCTGCATCCTTGGAAGAACTCTGGAGAAAAGTGCCTGCAGGACCGGAGGGAGTTCAGTCAAACCACAGCTGGGAGAAGTATTCTTAAGGAACAAACTCAGAAGTGCAGACACACCTGAAAAGAACGTAAGAAAGTGCATACTGCCTTCCTTCTTCCAGCCCGGTTTTTTCAATGCTAACTGGGATGTCGCAGTCTTTAGCTCGATCGCCAAGTAACTCCTGGTGTCTCGGAACAACCAGAAAGTCAGCCTGGTCTTCCAGATATTCTGCTGTGCATGCAGAAAGATCACAGATTGCATATCACAGGTCACTCCTACATTTGATAAAATGTCTCATGCTCTGCTTCATGTGGACAATGTAAAAGTATGAGCTTGAATGCATTTTTTATGTTGTTTTCTTAGTATTAAATCTGTAGAATAAAACCAAAAAGAATGTTTGAGAACTCTGTAAAAATGTCTAATTGTCAGCTTTAGTAATGTAATTCATATTCATAAAGGTCTCTGTACTCATCCCTTTCTAGTTAAAAAGAAAAAAAATCACCCTAAAGCCATAACTTAAAACACATTATAGAGCATTTACATGTGTGCCGTTACCGTTATTTGTGTCCAGTGGTTCCTCCAGGATTTGGGGTTCAGAGGTTTCATCCAGTTTTAATATCAAGACTTCCAGCTCTCCTTGCACAGCCACATATGTGTCGCACAGTGCCACCTAGCGGTCAAAATATTTAGGAAAAAAACAAAAACGAGGAAAAATGCTTAAGTTAGAAATTTCCCAGTACGACAGAAATTGTTCTCTTTCTCTCATTATGTAAATGCAAGCTATCCACTCAGAAAAGGCTTACATTTTTAAATATAAATAGGTGCAGTGAACATGGTTGATATAACAGTTTGACACAGTCACAGATAAAAATAAGTGAAGAAAAGCACCTGCTTAGGTGTGATTTTTGGAAGGTGCAGGATGACGGAGCGTTCAAAATCCAGGACGGAAAGATTCTGGCTGGAACTTGAAGACTGAGCTGTTGGTAGAAAACAGGCCTATTGAACAGAAGCTTTTTAGTCCTAATTCACATCTAATGTAAACTCTTTGCCATATGAAATAAAATACACACGGCTCATTGTAAGACATCCTTCTCTGATCAATGATCAGATGATGATTTATAGATAGTTGTGATACAAAATGAGTGTTTGACTGAAAATATCTTAATAAATTAATAAATGTGTGTTTTTTAGTTACCTTGACTCTGACCGCAGCGCTGCCGAGTGTTTGGCCAGCTGCTCTGAAGACTCTGATTCTCCTGAGTTTCCTCCCAAAGAAACAAACATTATTCCAGTGTAACATAGTGTGTAGGTTATCAGTGAGTCTGCTCATTTTCGATGAAAGACGTTACCACAACATTTGATCTTTTTACAGCCATGTGATGGCCAAACCCGTGGCCACACTCTAAAAGTCGGTAACTTTTGTATTTTCATTCTTCATTTTGAACATAGTAATACATTTTAGTTTCCAATAACTTTATTGATTGGTTTGGATACATTTGTTCTATTTGTAAGCGCGCACATTTAGTTTACTTATGTATTCATACTACTTCATTTCTTTGCTTTCTGACTAACCTTTGTCCTTTTATTTCTTACCTGCTATCATCCCTGGGAGTTGCCGGACAAAAGATGGTAGCCAGGGGTTGAAACCATTAAATACAAGGGAAGATAATTGGACCACACCACTACTTCCTGCTGAAGGGGGGAATGTGTGTTTTCTTTACTTTAAAAACAAAGTATTTGTATTTAATTAAATATTTGAGTTTAGGGTTTAATGGGGTTTTTGGTTTCTTCTTTGGTGTTTAGTTTACTAACAAACTAGATTGTACTGCATCGTTTGTGATTTATGATTGTGTTTGTTTGTTACCCCTCATGTGTCACAATGGTTTGATCAGCCATTATATATACCCTTGTATGTCATTTCATGTTTAGGTCAATTATGTATGTTTGGGCAGTCATTTGGTTTGTTAAGGTTGCAGTCTTTGCCTGGGTTCAGTTTTGTTCCTTTGACCTCTTTTATGAGCTCAACATTTATTGCTTTTGTAAATATAATTTTTTGGGGTTAAATAAATGAAAACTATATTTTTCTAATAATTCCTGGGACTCCTCCTGTTTTTCAACTCGGTCCATCACAAGCCAGCTATTAAAATAAATGGTGTTAAGCTGCCACCTTAACAAAACCTTGTAAACGTACTCATCATATTTGGAAAATACTTTAAAATCTTCTAAAAAAAGAGTGCAAGTTATCAACAGTATGTGCGGAAAAAAAATCTTTATGTCCAAGACGTCATATTATATTGAAGAGATATTATTTAAAGCAGGGATGTTAAACATAAGGCGTGGGGGCCTGAATTGGCCCATTAAAGACTCCCATCTGGCACACAAAGCACCATATCACAAATCAGTACCACAAAATGGTGTATTGAATAAATGCAGCATCCATTCTGTCCTGAGTCCAGCATGAGAGGAAGACCAAAGCCCAACGGAGATGCTTAAGAAGCACTGAAATTACTGTGGAAGGCATTGTGGAGCAGCAGACAAAGGTTGAAGCACCTTGAAATCGACCCTTATCACAAAAAAAGTAACAAAAACTTAAATAAACAGTCTTTAACAAATTAAAGACATTATTGAATTGTAAATTTAAATGCAGATAAACTCCATAACGTCAATAAAGCAGGTAAACTTTGATTAAGAATTGAGTTCTTACCAGGTTCTGCTGGTTGTGTTGTCTCAACGTAAAGAGAACCAGAGTGTTCTCAGAGCCAACCAGCAGGTCTCCTCTAACCGGGCAGCAAGACACGGCAATGGGCCGCTCTGACAGAGGGATCTCAATAATCTCCATCTGCACTCCACCCCACACAGATGCTCCACCCAGCAAGTGGCCCAACAAACGAACCCCAACGCGGGCCTTCTCCTCTGCCTGAACAGAGGGCAAATAAGGCATTAACATATTTCCCAGTGTGTAATTAGAAAACAGCAATATACATGACAGCTGCAGACTGCCTTTGGTGGAATATAATTTGCTTATTTCTTCTTGCTCTCAGCATAATTTATCCATAACTATGCACATGTTTAAACGCCCTTTATACCATTTGCTTTGACAGTCTGTCTCTAACATAGGTAAGCTTGGACATATGACCATTGAGACTGATTGAGGGTGCTCGTGACCTCAATTTGAAGGTTTTGTATAGTGTACTGCAATATGAAGATAACAGGATGTACAGTTCAAATGAAGACAGCTAGCTAGAGAGCTAGAACAATCTGACAACAACATCTGACTACCAGTTACAAAAAATTCACAGTTTAAATCTGAGAGATAGTTTTTTCTTACAAAAGCTTATTATATTCCTTAGTTTAATCACATTAAAGCAACATAAGATTTATGTATGGAACCATAATTAAACTAATTCACAATGAGCCGAGTCAAGTTTGCCATTCCAAAGAAACGCATTGGAGATGATCTGCATCCATTAGAGCAGACTGATTGACTGACTGACTGATTATGTGTTAGCATCTATCTGCATTCATAATCTAGATGCTAGTTATTTACAAACCTTTGCTACGCTTTGTGAGACTGACCGCAGTCACTGCTTGGAGACAGGTTGCATACCACCAGAGCGAGGTAATCCTAGTTAAAGGTGGTGTGCATTCAACCTCTGGGTAACCAATTGGTCACTGCAACTACTTGCCATCAACCACTTTTTCCCCTAACCACAAGGAGGTTTCTGTCCTATTTTTACTCTTGGGTGATTTGGACTCGAGATGGTTCTTGTGTACCTGGTAACGCCAGTTGGTGTATGCTCTCAGGTAGGTGGCATTGTTCTTTTCCTCAATGGTCACCAGGTAGTCTCCTAGAAGTGAGTGAGCACAGAGGAGGCAGTGATAAAACCCAAGATTTTTCAGTGTCTAGTGTCTTTGTTTTTGATGCCTTTCCAGTTTACACTGTCATCACTTGAAGCCATTTTGCTCACATATGGGAGACAGACAGCAAAAAAGTGAATGTCAGTACTAGAGATGGCACGATACCACTTTTTTATGTCCGATACCGATATCATAAATTTGGATATCTGCCGATACCGATATGAATCCGATATAGTGTTTTTTAATCAACAAAACTGTTTTTTAAAATATCTTGCTGCATTTTGCAAGTCTGCAAGTTCATACTCAAGTTTAAAACAACAACTACACTAAAGCTATTCTGTTATACCTGTATACAAAAAAAATATTTCATAGTTCAGCAATACTGATCAATCTAATAAACTTAGACCTACACCATTCTCCCTATTCTGGTATTTTAAAGAGTACTTAGCGTAAATATTAAGCAACCTAACTAATAGGGTTCCAACTCCCAGCAACAACAAAAATAAATAAATAAAAAATAGGGAACCACCCCTCACGCTCCACCTCATGATGCTTAATCGACGTAATCAACCTTAATTTGATGCAGTGTGAAAAAAAATGCACAGAAATATTAAATAGATTCAACATCTTTCTTCAACAAAATTGCAGACTGCACAGATGGTACCTTCCCAAAGGAAAAAGTACTATAGCTTACTAGGGTATATATATTAGACTTAATAGTCACTATATACAGTAATTGACTTCTATTCGTTTTACATCAAATTAAAACTTTGGGTGTCAGATAATTATTTATTAAAAGCTAGACATTTTAAATGAGAATAAGAAAGAAAAGTATGTCTTTGTGCCCCCTTTTCCCAGTTAATGCCCTATCGGCCCCCCTGGCTAAACTTTGCTAGATCCGCCCCTGCACAGTTACCAGCGTCAGCTACGTAGAAAAGATCCTGGTGTAGAAAGTAATATTAAATAAATTCTAACAACAGCTTATCAAGCTTAAATGTGCTGCTGTTGTTCAGCCGCTGGTTTCCTCTTTCTGGTGCAAAGTGGGCCAAAAACAAACAAGAAAGACGGACTCGCTACAGAAAAGCCGATCAGCTGATCATTTAAGCAGTTTCACGATTGAAGTAGCAGCCGGAGAGCGAGAGGCAGTCGCTCGTTAAGCTTAACGTGGGAATGCTTTACAAACATTCAGAGATGGACTTACACACTTGCTTTACTTCTCTCGGGGATAACTTTGTCGGAGATGAAATGCCAGGTTGCTAGTGAAGCTCCACATGCTATCCAGACCACCGACAGGTCCCGCATGCCACAGCCGCTCTATCACGTGATGCATACTGCTCCGACGTGCTAACGTTCTGAGGTGAGTTACGGCGTGTTGCAAGTTTTGTGAGGTGCTTTCGTGATATTTAATGGATCGGATTACATTTTTTATTTTTCTCCGATATCCGATCCAGTAATTTAGGTCAGTATCGGACCGATACCGATACGTAATATCGGATCGGTCCATCTCTAGTCACTACAGAGGGCAGAGAAGGACAGGAAATGTCTTTACCTATCTTGCTATGCTGGATGCTCCTCACAGCGCCCATGGTGGAAAAGCGGCAGATGAGGGGGCAGCCCTCCACCTCCACATTGTACGCCTCCACCTGGATTCAGTTCAGCACAACAGTGTCAGGCTACTACAAAGGGTTAGTTACTAAATGCTTAAGTAAGATGAGGAAGACAAAGCATCAATAATAACCTTTGAGCATGATGTAATTCAAGTGGTCTGGAGCGAAATTAACTCGTCCCAGTGGAGTTAACGGGACTGATATGCCCTCAAATACCTTTGCACATCTGGTGGGAGAGGCTTAACACAAAACTGACTATTTTATCTTATTTTGCCTCGCTACCACCAAAGTCATTACTAAAATAAATACATTTTTAAAAAGGTCACAAACTGTAAACATAAGCACATTAAAGCAACCTTGCATCCTCCAGTCGCCACCACAAAAATAGCTCCACCTCCACAGCAGACCAGTCCGGGTTCCTTCTCCACCTGAGCCACAGAGTGGGAAAGCAGTGAAGACGAGAGCATAGGTAATAAAACACGGCTGACATGGGATCAGCGTAGACTTGTAGTCAAGACCGCCTAATCCGAGACCAAGACAAGACCAAGACCAGAGGGTATCGAGACCAAGACAAGACCAAGACCAGAGGGTATCGAGACCAAGACAAGACCAAGACCAAGACCAAGTTGAGACGAGACCAAGACCGAGACCGAGTCGAGACGAGACCAAGACCAAGACCGAGACAAAAAAAGTCTTTAAACTGCAGCCAGATGCTATTCTATATACATATGCAGCAAGGCAGAACAAAGTCGGGCCTGTATCAAGACACAGGGACTAAACCCCAATTCAACCAGACCCAGAACTGATCCAGAATTAAAACAGGACTACAACAGTAACCAAGACAGAACCAGAATCAGAACTAGATGATAGTAGCACTAAAAATCATCATAGACCTGCACTACACTTATTTTTTAATTCTACCAAAGTACAATATTTAGATTGAGAAAAGTTTATATAATTATTTAGCCTCGTTGTGCAAACAAGCCTGCAAAACTTAATAAATATAGAATTTGAAAAGTAACAAATGGTATCTAAAAACAAACACTAGGTACTAGATACATGTTCTGATGAGTTTTGGCAAACAACCATTTGACTAACATGTGTGTCTCACCTGCTCTTGTTCCATCTCTGTTCTGTCCTCATTCTCTCTCTCCCTCTCTGCTCCTCTCTCTCACTCTTTGTGCTGACAATCAAGCCAAACACCAACATCATCAAATATACAGTTGAAACCAGATATTTACATACTCTTCAGATAAAAACACAAACACTTTTTTAATTGTAACATCAAATCAGACTAAATGTTTATTTTTTTAGATTGATAGATATAAAAAACATATTTGTTAACTTTAAGAGTAAAGAGAGAAACTATCTGTATTTCTTAATTGCAAATGGCACCAAATTGTATTCAAATTGAGCCACACTTATGGAGGTCTAATTCTTTTCCTGGTGTTTTGGTTGACATCTCTTGATTTTCCCATGTCAAAGAAACAGGCTCTGTGTTTTGCCTTATATGCATCCACAGCTGTGCCACCAGTTTACTCACATGGACTCTACTAACCTATCAGAAGCTTCTTCAGCTCAGAATGGAATTGTCTGGAGTTTTCTTATTAATTAACAATAAACTTAGTGTATATGTACTCCTAAATTTGATGAAAGTGATTAAAATAGACAGCTCCCTCTTTTTATTCTGACATTTAACTAATTCAAAAGATATTTCAACATGTATTTATCTAAAACAAAAGTTTACTCTAAATTGATGTTTAACAGTAAAAAAAAGTTTTTATGTTTTCTCCATAAAGTGTATGTAAATATCTGGTTTCAACTGTGAATATCCTGCTGTGTATTGAAATTCCTCTTGTTTTGCATAGATATACTGAACAACATCCAAAGTATAATATATAAAATAACATCTACCTGAGTTTTTTCTTTGAAAGAAGCTCCTTATGTCCATTGTTGTGTTCATCAGTACACAACTGAAACCGATTTAGAGAGTTTGTTTAGCCGTGGAGGGAAACAACTGAAAATATGAAATGTAAGCTAAGACTCTAAAAAATCAGCATTGCTGTTCGGCTTTTTATTTATCCATTTGTTGATTCACTCGAAGAGCAAGTAACGCAACCAAGTGATCAGTTTGATATCAATCTTTTGTGATACACCGTCATATTTACATTATTAGTTAAGTACGAATGATTTGCTTTGGTACCTGGTCAAACTTAAGCTCTCCTCTGTCTGCAGCAAATTCGCAGGCAGCAGCTTCTCCCCCCTCGCTCACATGGGTGCTGTGCTCAGTCGCCTAGTGCCTGAGCTCGGATCATACCAAAATTAGGGGGAATTTACGACGGTGTGCTCTGTGCTTCGTGTGTTGTTTTTGGGCTTAAGGAGCGGGAAGAGGGAGGCAGCTGGAGATGGGGAGGGAAGGAAGGGAGGGGCAGGTAACCCCTCCCTGGGGCCAGCTCCCCCGCTGACCCCAGTAGGCACTCCCACACTCCGCGACCCGCCAGGGAAAGGGGGCCCAGGCCCATCCAGACCAGGGCCCAGTGCAGCAGCGCCCCCCGCGACCCTGAAAAGGATAAGCGGTAGCGAATGGATGGATGGACACTTTGTAATTATCACGGATTTATTTTTACATTGGTGACAGAATTATTTTATTATGTATTTATTTTGTAACTTGTCAGATCAGATCAGTTTTATGTTGCCGTTTTAGGTGAATGGAAAGAAAACAGGTGATGTTATATTTTATAGAATCAATAATCAACTTCCAAAGGATGAAAATTAAATAAAAGAAAACATTTAACAGATTTGAACATGACAGCAGATATCCAAAGGGGGGCTACCATCATATCTGCCCTCTAACCTCTGTATCTGTAGATAACCTACAAAGGGGCACCAGATATAGTGAATCAGTGATTGATTACCTCTGTGAAATAGTGACTGTATCTCTAAAGGGACAGCTGAAAATATTTCAGAAGTCTTTTGGCACCATTTTACCTGATAATACATACATTTTTCTATTTCCTCTCTGCCTACTCTTGGGAACTACTCGTGGCACACTATTAACTATTTATTCAAATTTCATCAGTACAAAAGACTCAGAACAAAATAATTTCCACATATTTGGAAAAGCAGTTTTCCAGATGAAATACATAACATACAGTGCAGATTAGCACTGTATACCAATAATGTTTCTATAGCCATTTAAATATATGACTTTCAAAGCTCAACGTTAGTGGAGTAAAGGTAGTGCTACTTTGGAAGGAACCATTTCTTTGTGGCTTTTCATTTTCCTCCACAAGATGGCATCGTCCCTTCTTAAATACGACACGATTATTCCCAGTTGCTGCCCAGTAATACCAGTAGTTAGATATTGTGATAATGCAAAGAGCCGTATGCGTTTTGGGATCAGCCCTTCTTGAGGGATTGTTGCTGATTCGCTTACGTTTCTTGATGAATTGATTTGCTATATTTTGTAACTTAAAAACCGTCAGATTTAGTTTCAAAGTGTAAAGTGAGGTGACAAATACAACAAACAAACAACAACGCAGAACAAAAACTCACGTATAAAGTTAAGTGGTTTTAGGTTTTAGTTCAGTCTTTATTTTGAAAGGAAGACGATTTCGCCTGAAAGTAGCAGACGAAACATGAAAGTTAGGGAGACCAGGTGGAAACGTACATTTAATTAAGTTATTAATTCTATTTTTCTAAAAAATAAAGTCTACAATGTGAACAAGGTATATACAACTTTAGAGTTGGCTAATGACTATTTGTGGGTTGATTTTGTTTCACCTCTTTTGTCCAGGTTTAAACCAATGACTATAGAAAACAGTTTTCTACAGTCATTGGTTTAAACTTAATTTGAAAAGGCGCCCTATTGATTAGCATGTAAATTATCAGGATGTCTAAGCCGGAATGCTAACTAGCTACTGCGTTCGAAAGTTTCGTATTCGTTTAAATATTTTACTTTTAATTTTGCTTACCTTTGCTCTTGAAAATAAATCGCAAATGGTGCTAACTGTACCACCTGCAAGTGACTCAGTAATCAAGTCTGTAACCCAATGGCCATAATTAGATTTAACTTACACTCAAAAACCCGAAAAGTCTCGTGTAACCTAAACGTTTGATAATATTTTAATCGGGGTTTTATTTAGATCATAATTTAAAAGAAATGACGGTGCAGAGAAACAGAAACGCCTCTAGCCTTCACAGCGGATAACACGCACACGGGTTCCTTTTCTGACAGAGCAGGACACCCTTTAAGTCCTGCTCCTCCACCCTCCAAAGACAGTGCTGCCGGAGGGCTTTTCCAGCCAATTAGCACCACCTTGATTTGCATTTGCCCCGCCTGGTCCTGCCACAGCATCAGAAGGTAACTTTAAGGTAGCCAACGAAGCGCCACTTTTACATGCCTTTTAATTGGCACTAGAGAAATAAAACGAAGACGCGTACTGTAGTTCAATTTTTCGTTGTCTGCTGCGGTCCTGACAGATACTCCGGGGTCGGGGCTTTTCTCTGACTGTAGTAACTGAAATGGATGATACCATCTGCCCGCTAAGACTACACAGTCCCAAAACCAGGGTGCTGTAATCAGTACTCTGGCAGTGGGGGTCTCCTATCAGCTTTGCATTACATCCCCAGCAGATGTGCAGGCTGCAGGCAGCAGCCCGTCTGTGTCGCTCTGCAACTCTCTCAAGGTAAGACTGGTGTATGGGCACTTTTACCTTTAGGATTATTTGTTGCAAAAAAGCGAGAGAAATACGGTAAAGCTCCGGAGAGTCTTAACCATTTAAATCCCTTCTAATCGCTGCACTGAACTAGTGTGCATGTTTGAACTGCTAGGAGTTAAGACTTTGTGTGCTTGGAGGTGAAAGTGAAGCAGAACTGTTTCGCACTCACTTCTTTAACTTCTTTTACTGTTTTTCTAAATTGGCTTTTTAATGTAACTATTAAGTTACAATTATTGCAGGACACATTCAAGTTACATGGCATAAAAACTTCCTCACAAATATCCCTCAGACACTGGATGGTTTTGTTTTTTTAATAACATGCTGAGGACATTTTGCTGTATTTAGCAAGAAAGATGAAACTGCAGAACTGCTAAATTCCACACAAGTAATAACTAGCTGTAAATTATCCTGGGTACATATCTGCAGTCATGTTTTATAGGCTAGAAATCTGTTGGCTCAGAGCTCATGAAAGCATTTCAGAGATTCAACCAGGGGTGTAAAATTAAACCCAACACACACCTTTAAGCGTGAAACAACTCTTTATGATATTAATTTAAATCACATATCAATTGTTGTCAGTCAAGCTGTTATAAGTATTGTCTTTGAGGGAAAGAGTGCAGTGTAGGTGATCCTTTACTGGAAATTGTGTACTTTTATGGGCTTAAATTACACTAAGTATTTTCCTCTTTCCCTTGAGGGTTGTAAAGATGCTTGTATTTAAATACTCTAATAAATCAGTGTAAATTTGCATCCCATAAAACGCTGAAATCATCTTGGGAGAAGAGAATGAAAACTTTGAATGAAATGTAACTTTTGGAGGCAAAAATCCAAACCAAATGAAAGTTGCTGGTATTGTGGTGCAGTGTGATAGTAACTTTTCTCTTTGGACCAGGAGGACAGTGAAAGTCTTTCAGCGTTTCGTACAAATAAGATGTTTGCTGTTGTGTGGCTACTTAGCTGCAAGCCTGGCCTTGCTCGATATGCAGGTGTGTGTGATAACTTGATGACGTTGTTAAATTCACATATCCCCTTGGGCAGTGGTTTAGCGTCGGCACACATATACGCGTTCACAAAATCCTGGCAGCTGCCAAGCAGATTTAATTCTGTTTCTTTGAGACGGGACTGTAGAGCAAATGGATAGAAATGCATAGATGATGGTAGGGAGGACAGCTGGAAATGAAAAGGATGCACAAACATGACGTGAGGAGGATGAGGAAAACACAGATGATGAAAGAAAATGAAGAGAGGGGAAGTAGATGGAAAACAAGAAGTTTTTCTAAAAGAAAATAAAGTGAAAGGGGAGAGACTCAAAAGTATTTTTGCAGACTAAGAGGAGAACAAGCAACAAGAAAGCTTTTTTGATTTTGTCCTACTATGGTAACTCATTGACTTCTCCTCATCTGTTATATTTCTTCTGCTTCTATAGTTACTGTAACCTACAGGTAAACATGTTTTGAAGGCGGCTTCAGACTTGTTCTTAAGGCGAGCACCCGACCACAGGGAGAAAATGATATTCCACATCATTCACATATTTATTTTCACACCTCTGAAGAGGTCGGGGAGTTTTTTGACTAACTATAATGTTGCCTGCATTTCAGTGCACAGTTCAAGTTTCAGTGAACACATTCAAAGCGAGTAAATTGGTGTTTATGGTGCTCACATTATAGATGTATGGTTTTTCTACTTGGTTTTTGATGTGCTGCAGACATTTATGCCAGGTAAGCCCTGCAAAGCCCAAGTATTGCAAATGTACCCTGCATTGAGCTGCAGTGATGCAAAGCAATGCTGGCAAGCAGCTGAGATCAGTAATGAAAAGATGCATGCGTGGTGTGTAATTTGAAATGGGGGAATCAGTTCTGTTAGATGGCTGGATCTGCCATCTGTGATAATTTCCAGTTGCAAATGACTGCATGTTTGAGTTTACAATAAATACTGAAAGATGGGAGCTGCCTGGGTCCAACTGTTTGTCTTCCAGTAACGCATTACCATAACTAAGGGTAGGTGTTTTACAAATAGCACACCATATAGAAACAATATAAAAAATAAGGTTTTCTTTTCCTTTTTATAATAGCAAAAGTTTGTTTTAATACCTCATTATTATGATTATGTCTCTTGCTATGTATTGCTTCTATAAGTGGCCCCACCCTTTTTAAAAAAAACTAAAATTCCCCCAGTTGTTTTTGCATTTTTCCAGCTAATAGCATAGTAGCATAAAGAGTATGACATTTGAAAAATGTGCAAAGTGAGCTGAAATTGGTGGATGCATTTCAGCAGACAAACGTGAAGAAACCTTACCTGCCACCTGGAATGTTGGCCTTTTGTTCTATGTGAGGGGAAAGCATCTTCTCTCTGCCCAGTGCCCTTCATTTAAAATAATCAAACACTTTGCTGCGATGCTGAGTAACAGGAGCTGGAATTGCCTTGGTGATGATGCTGATGTTATTTTTGCAGCTTAATTCAATTGGTTGGATTGTGTCAGTCTAATGTGATTGGCAAAATGGATGCCCTTGGAGTATAAAAGGCAGCCAATACAGGCTTTAGACAGTGGCTGGGGGGGAAAGGGAAATTGTCCTCTAATGCTGTCTTGGCTTCTCTGGCCTTTGAATTTGTTGTTTGCCATAGCTGCTTTGGTATTCGGTAAGTATCTATCAAATAGCCTGGCCTCTTTAGATCATACAGCAAGGGAGACTATTTATATGCTATAGTAAAAATGCATGCTGTGACAGCGCCCCAGAGAAATGTGGTCATGGGAAACAGCTGAGGTCAAACCAACAGGAAGTGGAGAGGAGAGGAAGAAGAACTCTCAAGGGACAGAGTGTAGTTTTCTTGATGGTGAACTTGTTGCCTGGTTCTACTGGAAATTCCAGTATGATTCTTTACTGCTCACTTTATTTGTACTCATGTGCTGGTTTCTTCTGAGCTTTTATGTTCTGGCAGCTCTATTGGGAATATGCTAGCAGATCCCATTCTTTGTATATTAAAGAAAAATGTAGAAAAGACATCCCAGAAATTTCTGATGAGACCTTTCTCTTTGCCCAGTTGTTGTCATCTCTATCGAACTGCCTTATGAAGGCAAGAAGGGCATGCAATATATGACTTTTTCCCCAACTTATCCAACTCCCTTAAACCTCCACCACAGTTTTCAGATTTGTTCCTAGATTTTGGGATCATCTGGAAAGACTCTGTTATCTTCCAGCAGCCATGTGGAGCCTTGTAAAATCTTTATGAGATAAACCACTCGCAATATCTGGGAGAAGCCTCAACACTTTAAAATGATATACAGCTGTTCAATAGTCTACGCTACTCAGTTGTTACACGAAGCATCTGGCTGAAAGATGCAGTGAAAAGGTCTTGATATCAGTAGTAGACGGGGTGTGGCCAACACTGGTTCACTAGCATCCTTGTACTGCACAAGCTCAGTTAACCCAGTCATTAAATTTCCAAGACTGGATGGCAAATTTTTATAGTAACCACGTTACGTCGACCTTTCTCGATCTGTTAACAAGCAAAAGTGAAATGGACAGTTTGTGAACCTCACTTAGATCAATTTCTGTTTGTTCTTGCGAGTTGCTTCACATAAAGCATGCTAGAAAAGTAGATTAAAATTGAGAACAAATTTAAAAAGCTTATGCTAGTGATCTCATAATGTGGTTTTAGAAAAAAACCTCTCAACGAGTTTTAAGCCTCTGGATTGTCTGCTAATGTATCATAAACTGGATGACTGGACAGTAGTAATATACCTATAGCTTTTTTGCCCCCACCCCCACGGGCATTTCCCCCCCTCCCCTATCCCCCGCCGCGTCCATGTGCGTGTGCACGTGCGCGAGAACGGACTTTTTGCACGTGCATGTGGGTCCAGGGGTCATATGAGTTCACATGTGTTTAATAGCGTATTATTTAATGAAACCATTATGTGTTTTAATTAAACTCTTTTTAAAGGATTGTATAGGTCTCAGAGTTCTGTTATTTAGACATAGATGATTTAATTGAACTACTTTAGGGGTATTTTAACTAGTTAGGAGCCTTTTGCATTTTCTTCAGTGCTATTTAGGAGCAAATAGTTTTCAAACAGAGGGCCGCAAATAACAGGTATCCCTTTAGAAATAAACAGTGATACTTCTAAAAACCGGGTATTCCCACACAGCATTTAATTTAGCTAGTTTAGGAAGATTTCACTTTTCTAATAGTTTCACAGGCTAGTAGTTTTTAAATAGAGCACCACAAACAACATGTATCCCTTTAGAAATAAACTGTGATACTTCTAAAAGTACATATTCACACTTGCGCTGTATCAACCTCAATGTGGCTTTAATGCAACTAGTCTTATAATTATCTACTAGTCTGCAACAGTTAGACTCGATGATTACACATAGATGATTTAACTACTTTAGAGGCATTTCACTTTTCTAAAAGTTTCACAGGCCAATAGTTTTAAATAGAGCACCGCAAACAACATGTATTCTTTTAGAAATAAACTGTGATACTTCTAAAAACACATATTCACACCTAGGCGCACTCTGTAACAGTTAGACAGAGGGGGTACGGTTAGGCTCCCAACAGTCTGTAAAAAGGGATGAAGCAACAAAAGAGGAGCCCTTATCAAGAGTATCCCAGCCCAAAGGTGTTTCTTCACAAACAGTTAATGGCTTTAATGCAACTAGTCTTATAATTATCTACTAGTCTGCAACAGTTAGACTCGATGATTACACATAGCTAATCAGAGGGGGTGCAGTTAGGTGCCCAACAGTCTACAAAGCAACAAAAGATGCTCCTTATCAAGAGCATCTCAGCCCAAAGATGTTTCTTCACAAACAGTTAATGGCTTTAATGCAACTAGTCTTATCATGTCAGAGGCCAACAGAAACCATGTCCAACAGAGTCTCCAAAGGCCTGCCACCTTTCTTCCTTACATCATGCTCTTTTATCTCTACATCTCAGAGGTCAACTGAAAGTAGCCCCACCTATATAAAAACACCCCATCAGACACACAGTATCTTCCACACTACTTCACAACTGCCGCAAGGTATATCATTTTAACTTTTTATTTTTTCACTTGAACGTGCGTTGGAGCCGACTTTGCTAACCACACAGAGCGTTTCTGGCAGTCGGGCGCTGCTTATACAATAGAGAAAAGCAACAATACAGAGTGTTTCTCTGCTCCAAGAAATCCGAGGGCCTTTCACAAGGTAAGCATGTCTGTTATACCCAGGACATAAATGTCTGTATGTCAGTGCTAATTATTCAAAACCTGTTTTAAAACGTGACACATATGTTGTCCGAAAACATTTCCTCTAAATTTGCAAAGTTACTGATTTAAAAAATATATATTTTCGAATTTTTAGTTCCATGTCAAACATATGATAGACTCTTGAGCATATTCGTATAGCTAAATTCACAATGGTATAACCGTGCTAAATAAAAGAGGCCCAAGCACCAATGCACTCTAATCCACTCCGCTAAACTGTATGTTGATAAGTACATGAAGCGTACCTCTACCTCTACAGCTGAAAACAGTTTGTATCCGCACTCTGAGGGTCTGCTGAATTTTTTTAATACGAACAGCAGATGATGAAATCCTGTTTATTGTAGAAACTGTCCCTAAGCTATCGTTGCTCATACTTACTGAGGTCCCTAGCTACTTCCTTACTATGTCAGTAAACTTTTTTTGAAAAGGAAGCTGTTGTAGATTTAAAGAAACATCTTAATTGAAGCAAAGGCAAAAAAAAAAACTGGAATGAATTTTATGTGACTGTTCATATTAAAGCCAACAACAAGTGAAAATCCCCCCCCCCCTCTCTCTCTCTGTCTCTCTCTCTCTCTCTCTCTCTCTCTCTGTGTCTCTCTCTCTCTCTCTGTGTCTCTCTCTCTCTCTCTCTGTGTGTCTCTCTCTCTCTCTCTCTCTGTCTCTCTCTCTCTCTCTCTCTCTCTCTCTCTCTCTCTCTCTCTCTCTCTCTCTCTCTCTCTCTCTCTCTCTCTCTGTGTCTCTCTCTCTCTCTCTCTCTGTGTCTCTCTCTCTCTCTCTCTCTGTGTCTCTCTGTGTCTCTCTCTGTGTCTCACTCTCTCTCTCTCTCTCTCTCTCTGTCTCTCTCTCTGTGTCTCACTCTCTCTCTCTCTCTCTCTCTCTGTCTCTCTCTCTGTCTCTGTCTCTCTCTCTCTCTCTCTCTCTCTCTGTCTCTCTCTCTCTCTGTCTCTCTCTCTCTCTCTCTCTGTGTGTGAGTGTGAGTGAGTGTGTGCCCTCACAGAAGGAAGGTCACAGCAGGAGCTTTTCTCTAACGCATTACCAATCAGTTTTTCACAAGAAGTGTAGCTCATACAATGGTATAAGTGTATTCTTTGCGATACTTTATAAATATGAAGCTAAAGATTTTGAGTTCGTGCACATTGTGAAGCAAGAATCTAAATATCTGTGTCACAATGATTTCTATAAAAGTGTGTTGTTTATGGGGATAATGCAACAAATCTTTTGTGCGTCCTATTAATGATCAATGGTAATTGAAGAGGAACCCTGACTCAGGACATTTTCATGACAAGTGACAGCGCAGACAACTACTAATGAGAGAACATGTTTTATCATCATAAACACGATCATATGAAGCATCGTTAAAGTGTCACTTCAGTAATGTTGACTCATGCTTTTAATAATGACTTTAAAACACTAAACTCTAATTTCTGTGGTTTATTTTAAGTTTACAGAATATAACATGTGGTAAGACGACGAGTTTTACTTCTCACTGTCCGTGTTATGTGTATCTATTTATCATGTGTGCTACTTTGCTCTGTGGACTGTAAAATGTTTCATTGTGTTCATGAAATAAACCAGACTTTCACCGTCTGCATCTTTTACTGTTTTTCTGCTTTTGTTCACTCCAAGTTTGACAAAACCTACAGATATCCAGAGTTAACCCACTAACAATGTGGAGCAGTCACAGTGTATTTAGCTGCTTTTTCCCTGAACACAACCAACTGAGAGAAACGCCTGTAGGCCTCACTTTGGTCATTTGAACGCTGAAGGAGATTTGTTCCATAGACACATACTAGTGTTTCCTGCACTACTATGTTCTATTTAAATCCAGATTCCTTTTATAGTTTGCAGTGAAATTTGTTAAACCATTGCTTAATGGGACAGAAGTACAAGTCACTCTTTACTAACACATTTGTAGATGAGTTTATTGCTGAACAACACAGCTAGCAGTCTCACACACTCTTTAGGTTTTTCAAGTTATGTGTGTAAGGGTTTAGTCTATCAAACATTACCCTTTTTCCCCAGTATCACAACAGTATGACTCCCAAAGTACGGCTCAGTAAACAACCAATGATTCTAAAGCCAGAACAGAAAGATACAGTTGGAAGATGAATGATTGCGTTTTTATGATGCATTGTAAAACGACCCCCTCTTCTTCTTCTCCGTGTTGTTGTGTGTGTGTGTGTGTGTGTGTGTGTGTGTGTGTGTGTGGGCCTTAGAAGTCAAATAATACATTAGCCATACTTAAAAAAAACATCTGAATTTCATTTAGAACTGAGATTGTAAGTTGTAAGCAGAAATCCACAACCCCCAACAAATGGTTTGTTACACGCAGGTGTGAAGGGCAAGCTTTACTTACACAGCCTCACACACAGTAGATTTTTAAAGTTTTTGGGTACAGGGGTTTAGCCACAGATGCAACATCCACTTTTGATAAAGATCACTCCACCTGTTTATTTCTTAAGAAATTAAGCATCTTTATTAAGCTCTTATTTATAAATGTCTACACAATAATAGACACCGTGTGCTCTGTGACATTATAGTCTTCTACTTCTGCTTCCATCGGTTTGCATTTTAAACTCCCAGCCTTTCAGTTTGTTATGAACGACTTATATTTCTAACATTTTGTGATATAAAAGTGAACCATGCGACTTTTGTTATTTGGCATGACTTAAGACACGAGTTATTTAAACAATTCTAAATGACCGTGTGATGGCCATAGTACTTTATGTGGGCCAAATGTGTTAAGGATAATGTTTATCAATGTAAAATTGCAAAGAATTTGTGGATAGAATATAACATTTTGTAAACAGTTACCTCAGAAGCTGTACTGGCAGTTCTATGTATGTAAGGTAAAACTGTCCACAGTACTTCCACTTAAGTAACTAAACACATAAAGTCACCCTTACCAGTAATCCGCTGCTCCTTGAAAAAAGTAGCACAAACAGACAACTGACTGAGCAATGATAAGTAGAACTACCCGAGGCCGATACTCAAGCAGAAGAAAATTAAAAGTTGTTGTTTTTGTGGCTCGAAAAATTAAAGAAAGTATGTTTAATAATTCAACAAGACCCGCACCTTCAACACATGTACATTCAAATTCTGGTACAGGCTCATCATTGCTGTTGTTCAATAGTTTTTATCCGTTCGAAAAAGTCATTTTACGGCTTTAATGTTTCCAGCTGATAAGGAGAATGAGTGCATTTCAAATGAGCGTCCAAAGGCTTTAAACATCCGCTTTGTCTGTAACGCCAGTATCAAACTACAGAGCATTGTTTTTACTAAAATTCAACATTTTCAGATGAAAATTTGGCTGCTTTTTGTTTTTTCACTGTAACACCCACCTCAACGCCGTTTTTAGGATATTCTTGGTGATCCCACCTTTTTCATATTTATGCTTTTGGCACTGAGGGTATCTAATATGCATGTTGTCACTGTGTTTTTGTACTACCAGCTGCGAGGGCTCTGCTTTGAGCAGTCTGTTTTTATTTTGTCTCGTGACTGTGTGGTTTTTTTTTTCAAACGAGATCCTCCTCAGTTTGATTTTGTTACCACAAACTTTGTGTGAAGTTCACAACAGAGGTAAAGAGATTTAAACACCCCAGTTTAAGGAGGCAGGCAGGGGTTGGACCACCTGCACAGGACAGGTGAAGCAGAGAGTGTCCGGGGAGATGTGCAACAGAAGCAGAGGGAACATTTTACAAGATGAGAAATGGCACATTTAGGTGATTAAGGACTGTTGACAAGATTAAAAGACACGTCCGTCAGAGTTCAACAACATTACAGTTTGATTAAATAAAAAGTTTTTAAACTACACAAGGGTCATTTTCTCCTCTGATAGTAAGCATATTAAACATCAAGAAAGAAAGAGTATAAAGAAAAATAGTAAATGTGTGTCTAATTAAACTCTTCCTATGAACCTTATATCATCCTTTAATATGTTTGGTGTTACAAACTTGAAGCATAGAAAAGATCATCAGACATTAATCTAATCAGTTTTCAGCCTTCATTCATATTGAAATGTTGAAATCTTCCCTGCTAGACCCAAGTGCAGCGTTTAACACCGTTGGCCATAACATGTTATTACAGCTATTATTAAATGGAGAGTCCTCTTCACACACTGAGGTTAATTATGAAGCTCCACAGGCTTCTGTGCAAAGACCAGTTTTGTTTACATTATACGTGCTTTAGAAGGCATAGCATAGCATACATTTTCACTGCTATGCATATGATACCCGCTTTTATTGGTTAAACCGCCGGGATGTCTTAGACACATAATGAGCTTTAATTTTCTGCTTCTAAGTTCAGATAGAACTGAGGTTATTGTAACGGGGCGTAAAAATCTTAGAAACACTGTGGCTAACAAGATCCTTACTCTGGATGGCATCGTCTTGAGCCGCCTGTTGTAGTGATTTGGTACATTATAAGTAAAATTGAAACATACAATCCCATAGCACAACATCAACATTTATTTATATACAAAAATAAAAATGCTTTTTCAGAAAAGAATTGTAACTTCACAATTCATCACCGGTTACGTGGGTACATTTTCTTTTTAAATGCACTAAATGTAGAATACATGGTTTGGTAAAATGTTGGTTACACGTTCTAAGAATGAAAAAATCAGTCTTTCAGAGAAAAAATTAGCAGCCACCTTTGTAACACTCTGCGACCAACCGTAGCTGTCTGATTTTCACCATGTCCAACCCTACCAGTTTGGTGTATGCCTCGGCGATGGCGTCAAAGACTTTCCTTTCCGATTTCAGTTCGTGCAAGAGAGTTTCCGCCACCATGCAGACTTTGACGTCGTCCATTTTGATGTTGCGAGCAATCAGCAGCCGTTGAATGGATGGAATGAAACAAGGGGTGAGGAGTCTTTTTCTGATGCTGTAATAATTTTCAGCGTAAAAGTCATCCTCCAACACTCGCGTACACTCGTGCTGTTTCTGGCGGGGTTGATCGGACATACAACCGTTGCATTCGTCAGTGAGGTACTTGTTGATTACTAGGTTGACAAGATGATACACCGCGGTTTTCACGGTATCGATGAACAAAGAAGATGCCCAACCGTCAAGCTCGTCCGCTTGCTGCGGCTTTTCCAAGGGGCGATAGGAACCGCGCGTGTCAGGTAATATTGTGCCCTCGTCCGCAGAACTTTCCTCCTCCTCCGCAGGGTGGCGCAGGGCTGTAGAGGCCATACTTCTCTCTGTTGTTGAGCTAAAAAAAAAAAGGTTTGAAGGAATGAGACGGCGGTCTTCTTTTTAAAATAACAGAAGGGGGGCGTGATCTGGAAGTGGGTTGATCTTAAAGGGTGCGGGTAGGTGTGGCAGCAATTTTCAAAAACCGTAGAGTGGGCCACTGTGTCTCTAGCAGCTGCAACTTTGGAAAAGAACGGTAATTCCCATCTGTTGGGCTTGAAATTCTCCATGAAAATGGCATCTTCCAGCCCTTCTGCTCAATCAACCATCAGAGTGACAGAACTTGGTACATATTTGGTACTTGGTACCAGGGATACTGAGCAATCTTTAGTCTCTGAAGATCCAGCCACGAACCCTACATTTGAAGATTGGAGTGAAGACGCACCGTATTCACCAGTGTCAGAGTGGAGCACACCCCCCTCACCACCACAACTGTGGACTATGGACACTGACAACGAGGAAGCTCTGCCATTTAGATAATTTGTTTGCTGTGTCTGTAGATGCTATAGGGCTACTTTGTGATACAAGTCCTTTACTGACTTTAATCATCATTAGTGTCTTGTTGCATTGTGTGGCACAGTTGTACTCATAAAATTGACTTGGAGTAATGTTTAGGAAAACAATACAGCTTGATGGATCAACTCACGAATAATGTACGGAGATTAGTTATATTAGTGTGTGTGTTTGCAGCGGCAGTATAATACCATAATGAAATTGGACAGTAAAGTGAATGACTGTGCATTTGTGTATGTATGTGCACTCACACACAGAGAGAGAATAGGTGAGCTTGCACAGAAATGCTTTCACTGTAAGTTAATGGCCATATAGAGAATTTTATATCCGGATCAAATACGTATTGGCTAGTTTTATTGACAGCATTTTTTTTATATGATGTTTGCACAAATGAAAAAATATACTCAGTGTTAACGTTTGCTGACGTATCCAAAAAGCCTTAAACGTACAATCAGTTGTTTTTGGAGTTTATTACCGTATTTTTGGACCATAAGGCGCATTAAGCGAATTAAAACAGTCAGATAAGTCAAACTTAAGTCAAACAGATAAGTCACATTCAAATAAACATAAATATTCTTGATATTGTTACTTACAGTTAATTACTGGTTGTCAGCAGATTAGAAATGCAACCCTCCTGTCTCCAGATAGCTGAATGAAGGTGAGGCAAATGTTTCTGAGCGTTAAATGTAGTGTTTATTTTTTTCTATCCCTTCAGTAGTTAACTTCCTTCAGTATCCAGATTAAGGAGGAGTGAATATTTTTTCTGATGCCTATAATATACACTGTGTAGAGTATGTACTGTATATATGCTGGTGAGTAATATACAGAGATTACTCTCTCAAATGACCTCTATTGGGCTGAACTGGAAATGGTGTTAGACACTGAATGGAGTCCCTATACTGCGTGACTGACTCTTATTCTCTAATCTATATAATGGCACACACAGGTTAGATTAATATGGATGATGGATCCCAGCATTGGTTGATGTTGGTAGGTTCTGACAACCTTTGGGGATGTCACTGATAAAATGTAAATCCTCATAACGTCACTTAATGTGATTGGTTGGGGTGGGTGGGGGTCGCTGCGTGTGCTCAGTCACTCCGTCGTTGCTTGACAAGCTGTTAGATGTTCTGTCTTTATATGTGACATGCCACCACTCACACACACAGACATGCATGAAACACAATACCACCCCATATGTACTCTGCCACCTACATGACACAATATATAAATAATATGATCACACAGATGATACACAATGATACTAGCTTTCAAAAAGAAAAAGCGTAATGATGTGCAGCAAAGAGAGCGATTACAGATTTGTTCATCAGTCAAATGTTTCCTATTGAGCTCTTGAGTTATTCTGAATTGAGTGATTCTGAACACAGGTTACCAAAAATGCTCCAAAATAAGAAAATGTGAAATCCAAGGGAAGCGAATACTTTCTGAATGCATTTTATTATGTTTGACTATATGTTTGACTTGTGCTCATGTGTGAATGTTAGCTTGGGCTTCCAGATAAAATGATGTGTGGTGGTAATCGGTAAGGGCGTTTTGGTTATATCAGCGTTATTCCCCAGTATCATGTTCATTTTTAAAAATGATTTCAGGGTGTATCTTGGCCCTGGCAGCACAGGCACAGACAGTTTGATTTGCATTATCAGTATCAGTTAAGATTGAGACATCATCGCTCTGGGGTGTCCTGTAGCGATACTGCTAACAGCTCATTAGACCGATAAAGAGTAAGACTGAAGAAAAGTTGTCAGTTTAATATCATACAGATACAGACGGATATTATCCAGGCACACACAGAAATTAGTTTGGGAAATATTTATCATAGTTTGCGAGTCTTTTGCACCATTCAGTCCAGCTCATAATTAACTGGCAAATTCCAGAGCCATTAGTTACACAAGGTCACTAAGCAGAGAAACACTGATTAATCTTAGTGTATGTGTGAGAAACTGCATACAGCACCAAATCCGACACTGAAATAGGCAACTTGTAGTGTTAAAATTTGCAACTTAATTGTATTATTGTATTATATGTTTAACTGCTCATTAAACACATATTCTCTCTCTCTCTCTCTCTCTCTCTCTCTCTCTCTCTCTCTCTCTCTCTCTCTCTCTCTCTCTCTCTCTCTCTCTCTCTCTCTCTCTCTCTCTCTCTCTCTCTCGATCTTTTTAAAAAAAATTGTGTTTCAGTCTCTGAAAGAGTCAACTCTGCCTGCATCTGTGTGGTTGATCTGTCACCATGAAGCATCAGTCTATTTCCCGATGGTTGAGTCAGCTGGGACTGCCACAGTACTGCACAGCACTGGAGCAGGAATATGATGGCGTAGAGGTAATACAAGTACATGTGCGCACACAGCAGCACAACCCACATGTTTTTTAGCATCCGAGTTTTTAAATGACTCGTGAAGCTGTTGTAAATTATATAAAACAACAAGCTTAGAGGAAAACCTCTTGAGGAAAATGATGTTTACTGGAAAGTAAACATCATTTTCTAGCGCTCAAGAAAAGGTTTTCTGTGGGTAGTTAACCTGCCAACGCTTTAGAAGTGTTTTAGTGTTGATTGTTAATCATTTTAACTATGGTATTCAGACATGGTATAAAAATGCCAAAAATGACTGAAATTGCTACCAATGAGAGCGCGGGATACCGCTGATTAGAGATCCGAATCGGTTACCTAGGCAACCAAATGGCAATCGGCTTCAAAGTAATGTGTGACAAGTGAATCCATTCCAGTATGAGCCAGCTTAAAGGACATGTAATACTTTTATCACTTTTACGTATATATTTTTAGTTTTGGTAGGTCTTGTCCTAAGTTGGGTGAAAAAACAAACAAACAAATCAAATACAAGAAGAACCACAAAAGGACACCACTGATGATTTGGATAAACATTTTGAACTACAGAGGACATTTAAAAAAAAAATTAAAAACAGTTGTTTGAGCAGATAATGAGATTTGCATGATCATATATCAGATGTTGAGTTAATTTAAGTTGGAAGATCTATACAGACCTATACAGAGGGCACAACATCTTTGTTTCTCTAGAGAAAGTGACATGATTGATAGTAATAATATAAAAGGTGTTTTATTGTCCCCGTGAGCTGTAAGTGATAAATACATTGTAATTTGAATGAACTGACCTTTTTAAGTAGTCACACAATGTTTGCATTCCAACAACTGAAATAGTGGTTGTTATTAAGGCAGTTTCCCACGACTGACTACTAAAGCAGCCTTATAAAACTTCATCACCGGCCTGAATGGACAGCGATGTGGAGGCTGTTCAGCCATTACCCAACTTCATGCTGAATGGTACACAGCCTTTGGCTAGGGGACAAGATTCATGAGCCAATAAGACATGAATTATTGCGTTACCTCTAGCTAATGTTTACCCAGAATGCATCTGTGCACAGTGAAGGCATAATAGAGAAAATACAAGAAAGCTTGCGCAAGAAAAGGCTATTCTAGTCACGTTTAAATGAAAGAGTGTAGATATAAGTTGTTATGTGAAATATTTTCTCAATATTAAATGGATGAAATTCTGAGCGTAGATCTACATGTAGCTAATGCTTTAGGATGTACACTGTGTATTTTTTTTTCAGTGTAAAGGAAAGTCTCTGTAAGGTCTGACATATATACTTAAGGTGATGGTGAGGAGTTGTTTGCACTTCTTGTTACACTGTAATTGCTGTTATGGGAGGATAAAACTAAGAACTATCCCCTACCTCTTTCTTGACCATCCTCCATTCATAATGAAGTCAGTGCAGTGTTGCTAACCTTCCTATTCATATTAGAACAACAACATGAGGTTCAGTGCCTCTGAGCCATCCATGCTTGTGAAAACAAACCTAACTAAACTAACATCATTAACACAGCCTTTGCCAGTGTTGGGGTCATTATTCCAAAAAAGTAATGTATTACATGCTACTTCTTACTGTTCTTGCAGTATGTTACTTAAAGAGAAAGTAATTTGTTACACTACTAGTTACATTACTTTCTCGTTACTCCGTGAATTGACCTAAAATGCATCGTCATGTAATTACCAGCTAATAACATAAAGGTTGGGTTACAGTTCCACACACCAACACAAATCTCTCTGCTAATGTAGACGCACATAGAGCTTTCTTTTAGGGTTTACATAAGAAGAAAGCTGACAACACAACATGAAAACATCCCTAATAGACTTTAAAGCCATTGTGATTCTACTTTAGAAACATGCACAGGTAGAAATGGAGAATGGAAGTCTGGCTGTATGTCAATGCCTTTGTTGAAGTTCAGCGTCTGGGTGCTGGACTGCGATTAGCATGAACTCAGCTTTATCGTCTTTCTGGGTTCTTTGCTATCTTTGTGTTAGCAATATAATGTGGTTGTTTCTGTACTTGATGCTGTTAGCACTTAACCGTCACACTCTTATCCTTTCTAAGTATGTACTTTGATTATAGTAACACGTTAAACCCAAAACTTCTTGCTGCAGTAATGTTTTTTTTAATATCTGCCTGGATGTTGGATGTTTGCTTGGGTTCTCACAGTCCAAAGACATGCAGTTAGTGGGGTTAGATTAACAGGTCATTCTAAATTGTCCATAGGTGTGAATGTGAGTGTGGATGGTTGTCTGTCTCTGTGTTGAGAGGATAAGAGGAAGAGAATGGATGCATGTATTATAGATTTTGAGGTGATGATGATTCTTGATTTCTCTTGATTATCCACAAAACTACAGTTAACAGTTAACGTACAGCATTTAGTTAGAGAACATGGATGTTGTCTTTCTCAGCCCCACCTTATAATTTAACCTGTGTCTCCACTGGAGATAGAAGTGCTGCTTTTTTAAAATTTTCTGCCACGTGATTCAAATGTCAAAGAGTTTGACATTTAAATTCAACAGGCCATTTTATTACCAAAAATATCGATTCATGCAGTATTTAAAAAAATTCCAGATCACTGCGCCACAGTGAGATGTTTAATGTCCGGAAACATCCCCACGTCTCTGCTTGCCTTTTCATTTACTTGCACCTTCATTGTTGAAATAACATTTACGCTGGCAAAACCAACATCCACAAGTGCTATGTCAACTCTCCACAGGACTGGTATGGGAGTTCATATTGTTGTTCAGCTCTGCGTGATGTGGACAACAGAGAAAAAAGAAAACATGTCAACTTGCTGTTCCATGCAGACTGAGATGAGAAAGACAGGAGAGGGAGGGAGAGATTCTGAGATAGAGAGAGACAGACAGAAAGACTTATCTCTCTCTCTCGCTCCCCCTCATGCACACACCTTGAACTGTGTGTGTGTGTGATGAGCTGAACAAATGTAGTATCTTTCTTGACTTGCCAACATGTTATTATTGAGCTGTTTAGGCATGTTGAGCCCAGTGATCATCTGTCACATGTGTTGTACGCACCTTGATAAACTCAGGTTCATCTCTTGTAATTTTCTTTTTTTCCCTTTTGTTTTTCGTGTGTGTGTGTGTGTGTGTGTGTGTGTGTGTGTGTGTGTGTGTGTGTGTGTGTGTGTGTGTGTGTGTGTGTGTGTGTGTGTTTTGTTTTTCCCATTCAGGGTTATTTTTTTTAAACCGTTTCCTCCTTTGTGTGCACTTTTGTGCACGGATGAGGCAGAGTTTGTTTGTGTGCATGTATTTGGCTACTTGTGGATGCAGGTGAGCAGTTTCTTACTTGCAGTGTGCTTGTGCGCCCTTTCACTGTGATTTTAATTTGTCTGTGTGTGTTTACATTCATGGGTGCCCACTGCATGCTCAGAGTCTAAATAGAGCAGTGTTTGTCATGAGCCATGAGAATAGTCATATTGTTGAGCAATCAGAACAAAAAGCCCTTGGTCTGAGCTCAGAGCAGCGTGTGATGACACACTGTGTCACATGTACATGTCTGTGTGTGTTGTGGGGGTTTTTTGGGTGGGTTTCTTTTTTCCGTTTGGTTACAAGCGTACTATAGAAGGTTGGGTTATGGTTCAAAGATTTGGTAGGTCTCTACTTCAAAGGTCATGTAAGTTAATAACACAGCGAGTGTGGAAGTGTGGCAGGGTGTGTGTTAAGACAGTGTAATGACAGCAGCAGGATGAGAGGTGGAGATGACACTTTGGAAGATAAGAGGTCACTTGTGGTCTCAGCCTTTTTATTATGCACTGCTTTCTGAAAATCTTGTGAATGCCATAACTCAAGATGGAAGTCATCTAGGATCTTCAAATATATATCATACGTGCATCTATTAGTAGGCTGAGGGGCAGCACTTGTGCCTGCCAGTATTTTTGTATTTATTGCTCTTGATGTGTTTTATTCTTGTTGTTGGGCTTAACAAGCACCTGAGTGCAAAATACAATTTCACCTCATGCGAATATTTGCTGGAATGACAATAAGAGCCTTTAAATAAGTATTGGAATAGTTAAAATCCAGTTAAAAGTGGCAGAAATGGTTTTGCTTTTTGACTTTTCTCTAACAGACAAAAGGATCAAAATATTACAGACTGTAAAAATACTGCTGCTCAGTACCCCAGCACCACCCACTATGACCTCAGTAAAACCACAAGTAGAATTGTTGCGGCAGGGAAGGCGGACGCACCTGCACGGCATCACAGTCACGCCTCGCCAGCTTGGTGTAGGGTCCTGTCATGTTGTCTTTGTGGGTATGTGTGGCTGGCAGCTAGGGAGCTGCAGCCGTGGAAGTGTGTTAGAACGCAACCGTAAAAAAAATATGTTGGAGAATGCAGAATTGTGGTCATGCCATGCCTCATTCCTGCCACAGTTGCCTTTTTCACAATGTTGACCAAAAAAATGACAATGTAGGAGATTCATTTCAGAATTGACGGCAGGTCTGTTAGATTGGTTTGGATGCATTAACTGGGAATTATATTTTTGCATTAACGGTATTCTGCAGGTATGTTGTAGCCCAACCCAGCAAAAACCATGTTTGTCTTCTATCTGAAAATGAAACTCTGTTCAAACTGAGATGAAATTTTAGTTGTGTGAGGGTCCAATGAGTCCTCTAGACTCAGTTTATGCAAAACCTGTGTTTAAAAAGTGTAAATATCTGTAAAACCATAAGTCAATGCTTTACTGTAGGCTGGGACACAGCTTATTTGAACCCAATATGTAACTGATACGATACAGGGACAACATAGTATATTTTTAAACTGTTATTTTTATTTGAAAAAATGAATTCACATCTATGATCCAGACATCATCTCACAGTAAAACATGCAGACTATTTAACTTCACGATGGTTAAATGCAGCTTTGTTTGTTTTGTACACCTTGAATTAAAGGATGCAGTTTCTAGGGTTAATTTGCCCCAACAACAAACTGAAACGCTGAGCAGAAAGTTGCTGAAAGCTGTCGACTGCTCCACAGAACTTCGTAGCCTGTGGTAGTTTGAAACATTTCAGCGGTTTAGTATTTATTTTTAAGATACAGTATCCAACACTATTTCTAGAGCAGGTTGATTTTACATGCACGTTTTTGTTTGCTTATATTTTCCAGGATCTGCTTCACCTCACAGAGTATGACCTCTTGGTGCTTGGAGTCCACAATCACCTCCACCGCCTGCACCTTCTTACTTCTCTACGCCTCCTTCAAGAGCGAGAGAGGAGGAGAGGTACTCTTGCACTCCAACACGCTGCCGGATGCCTAAACACTTTTTATCTTACCTGATCTTTTCCATCAAGTTGTTGATTCTGGATCTGTGTTTGATTTGATTCCTGGTGTGCCCAGCAACTAGACAGAGACAGAAGCATTAGTGTCATGTAAAGACTTGCTTGTGCCTGGGGGTCGCTGGTGGAGGGGGTTATCTTACTCAGGATAATGCTGTCTCTCTCTCTCGCGCGCGCACACACACACACACACACACACACACACACACACACACACACACACACACACACACACACACACACACACACACACACACACACACACACAAAGCATGTGAACCAAAGCTGTCAGCAACTAGGGAGAAGAGTGCTGAGGCCTGCACTCCTGCTGGGTTTAATCACTTTTGGAGGTGTGCATGTATGCATGCGTGGATGTGCTTTTTAGTGTGTTCGTGACAGACTGCTTTGTTTGCTCTGGTTCCCATGCATTATAAAGTGAAATCTAGCTGTTGTCTTGGTGACTGCTGTATAAGTAAAGTCACTAAATAATTGTAGTGGATCTTGTTGGCTGTTGCTACATGTTATCATATATGCACAACAGCAGGCATAATCAGAAGATGCAAACTTGGGGCAAAATAGCCACTTTGTGATCAAAACACTGCGCCCGCTGCATCACTTACAAAAAAAACAACCCACAGTGTCTTTCTTGGCTGAACTTCTGAACATTTTTCAGGAGCCAGACTTTCTGAAGTTGTTAAGAGGAAGCAGGGACTATAAAGAGTCTCCTCCTGTCTCATAGTAAACCTAGCAATTTGCAAACCCATCTGGTATGAAGTGTCTAAAAAACAAAACACGCAAACAAAGAGACCTCAAGTTACAGTAAGTATAAAAACATTTGACTTTCTGCATCTGGTTTGGCATAATTTAGGTTTTGTGGAAGTTTGGTTTTACTGCTGGTCATTTAGCAGTAAGGTATTTCTTTTTCCTTTTTCAGTATGTTTTACTATGCATATCTGTTGTGTTGCCTGGGTTTATTTTGAAAATGTGCATGAATGAGGATGGATGACCTACTAACTGCAGACCAAATCTACAAATGGGTACAAAGAAAGTAACTTGAAACTGGACTCTGTACAGTCCTGTGAAATGTGCTTCCACAGGAATTAAGAGGGAATCTAGCAGCCAGGTGCCTTATGAAGACAGAGGCTTTGGTAGTTTGCTGGTCTGGACCATATAACTGTGTGTTAACACAATGTTCAGGTCAAAACATGAAATGCTCAGAGAAATTGCAAAAAACCCAAGAGCAACATTTCAGACTGTGAGGCCTCAGTTAACATGTTAAAGTTCATGATGGCACAGTTGGAAAAAGACTGAAAAAGTCTGGCTTGTTTGAAAGTGTGTCCATCAGAAAACCTCTTCTTTCTAAAAGAAACATGGCAGCGTCGTATAGGTTTTCAAAATGAACCACAAGACTGAAACAATGGGCCTCATTTACTAACAGCGCGTGGGCACAAATCTGTGTATAATTCATGCCTATGAAAAATTAATGTACAAATCAGTGATTTACCAAAACATCTGTACCTGAATTTATGTGTACTTACAAACAAACATGACAAACAATATGACTAATAAACAACAACAAAACAGTACCTCTCACCATGTGCATGAATAGTAATAACACCAATAATAAGGATATTTCCTTTTTGTCATCATTCGTTTTCCCAAAAATATTATAAGCCACAAAATGCTCAGGATCACTGAATTACAAATAAATACATTTTTAAAAGTTAAATTGCAACGAAAGAAAACGAAATACTGATGGAAAAGCTGTGGACTTTAATGTTTTAATTTAAACATATTCCAGTATTCCTTACCTCATTATATGAATTATAACTATCATTGCTAGATTTCATGACTTATATTTACAAATAGTGGAAACTCTTTTTTTTTATTATCATTATTATTATTATTTTATTTTATTCATTGACAAGTTGTCATTACCTGTGAGTGAAACTGGAGCACTGATGCCAGATATGTAGACGAGGCATATAATGAGTAGTTTACCTATCATTACAGCTCACCCCTTATAAAAACATTTATTTTCACATTCCTGGGATCACTGCGTGACCACTGTTGGAGACCTGGCCTACAGGCTGACGACTGCTGCTGAGATGAAATGGCCTCTGGTGGAAATCACTCAGTCACCAACTACTGTGGTATTATCTGTCTGCCTGGCAGGCTGCCAAGCTTATCATTATCACAGAGTCCAGTTTTGTTCAGCTAATAGCATCTCTCTTACACACACAGACACACACACACTGCGTTTTCATATCTTAGTGGGACATCTAATTGACATAGTGCCGTCCTTAGCCGCTTACTCTAACCCTTAGGTTACGGTCAGGTTTAGCCTAACTGTAACCTTGACACTAAAACCACATTTTGGGTCTCAAAAATGCCTTTAAATTCGTGGGCACGAGCATTTTGTCCTCATAAGGGCTGTTAGTTGGTATAGCAACATTCCAATTTTTGGTCCCAACAGAGATACGTAATTTTTTTTTCTTAAGAATATAACGTGTGTGTGTGTGTGTGTGTGTGTGTGTGTGTGTGTGTGTGTGTGTGTGTGTGTGTGTGTGTGTGTGTGTGTGTGTGTGTGTGTGTGTGTGTGTGTGTGTGTGTGTGTGTGTGTGCACCCACCCACAGGCATGTGTGCAGCAGGTACTTTCCTTAACAGCAGGTATTAAAAAGCAGTGGAGAAGAAGAGATGTTCTAATTAGAGCATTTAGAGGGTGAAATAGGAGGCATCAGTAAAACCCCCACATGCATGCTCATGCCTCACATATTTGAGGCATTTTATTTTGAGGCACTGTTTTGTTACAGCTGTTTGTGTCATTGAGGCTATTCTGTGTATGCTGTGTTAAAATTCCATGTTTAAATACCTGAGCTCGGTAGTTGTTTGAGAGGTTTTTTGGGGTTTTGTTTTTTTCTTTGCATATAGGTTTAATTTCAGTTTATAACCACATTCATTAGCATTATGTGATAATACCGTGGCATCAGCATGGGAAGCATCAAGGTGTACATAAGCACATATTAATGAATACTTTTATATTCCTTTCAGGACTGTGGTTTACAGCACTCAGGTTTATCGAATCAGCGCTGTACTCTGAAAGTAACAGGACTGTGTGTGCTCTTTTCATCTTTCAAGTTCAAATTCCAGTCATGTGCTAAATATTTTCAAGGTGATGCACTTGAACATGCTCAATGTGTACCTAGCTGCATGGATGGTTTTACATAATGAGTCGCCATCTTTGAGCTTCCTCGCCCTACCTGGTCACTACTTGCCAAATAAGCAGCAACAAAAGTAGAGGCTGTACTGTAAACACTACAACCAAATATTTGAAATGTGACTGTTGATGCAGCAGTGTCTGACAGTAGATCTATTACGTCCTCTGAATCAGGCTGTTTTTTCGTGTGCCTCACCTCGCTGTTCACTCCTGTCAGGACTACCTGTCTTGGACTATTTGTCATGTTCCTCTGTGCATTTATAAGCAGCTTTAGTTGTGTTGCAGACACTGTCTTGTTTTGGGAGGCTGCTGAAGGGAGCATTGATGCTTCAGGGGTTAGTTTGGACAGCAACGTATGCAGCTGGTGTGCATCAAAGTAACATCCTCATGGTAAGAGACATAGTTCTAGACGGACATGTAATGTTAGCGTAAATGAGATTTCACTTTGTTTGCTGCTGCTTTTTGTATTTGATCACAATGAGAGAGAGGAAGGGACAGCATGAATGTGACTTAATGAGACTTGACCTCGATTTACAATTTGGAAGAAACTGTGACTTTGTTACGAACAGCAGGGAGTAGAACAAGAACCAAATCAAGTCTTTTTAAACAGAATCTGGCGCAGTTCGCAGTGGAGACCTGCAGATTCTCAGTGCACATCACATACAGTTTATGTAAAAACACAAGATGCGTGCACTGAGTTTACCTCACAGACATTCTTCGTACTAAATATTAGATAATTCTCGGTGCCGGGCTTCAGGCTGGTTAATCTCCCTTGTGAAGGTGATAGACTCATCAACATGACCTTCAGTTAATACTAAGTGTACTATAAACATCTTCCTGTTTCTGTCTGCATGTGTCAGTAACACAAACTCAGCTGTCAACAATTCTGCTCTTATCTCACAAATGTCAAAACAGGGAATATCTAGCTCCCAGATTTATCCAAATGGTCGAATTCTTGGAGAAAAAGTAAACTTTAAAATGTTCCTTATGTACTTCTGGAATCTGTCCAACACTGCTGCTATATGCTTCCATGTCAGTGTCACGTTGTGAAAACCGCTCGAGGTCCTGTGAAATTAAACATTCACTATTTTAACCATCTTAACAAATGACCATGTTTGTCCTTTTCTGAAAAACAAAGCCACTCTTCATTTCTTTATATTTTGCGAGGAGAACTAGGATTTATTCTGCAAACTTTTTTGGAATTGCACTATATAAAGGAAAAAATGGCGTTTGTACAGCTAGATCAGTGTTTGGTATGAACATCTTTATTCAACTCTGCCCGAACTTTCTTAGGCAAGCTTTCTCCTAATTTCTGTATTTACTCTTCAGGAATAGTTCTCCAGGCTTCTTGAAGGGCATTTCAAAGTTCCTCTTTGGGTGTTGGCTCCCTCCTCTGTGTATGTTCGTGACGATTTGAACTAAACATTTTAAATGTGGATCCATCACTACATAAGGGCTGTTGAAACTGAGTTTCAGTCCAGTTCTTGTGTAATTTGGCATACCTCAGCCTTTTCTCTCCATTTCCCTTCCTCAGTAATGGCTTCTTGACAGCCACCCTTCCACTGAGACAGTTTCTGATGAGGTGAGTAGCAGGGGAATGGAAAGAGCACATGCATCGCTCAGGTCCTGTGTCAGGTCTTTGCTGGATTATTTCCTGTTTTTTAAGGACATGATGTTCAGATACTGTTCATTTCATGTAGATAGTTTTTAGGTCTGTCACTTCTCCTTTTGCCATTTTTGTAGCTTCAACTAAAGGATTTGTTTTATTTATTTGTTTGTTTGTTTTTTCTTTTGTGATAGCCTGCTCGTAACACAGTACACAAAGATGGCCCTATATACAATTTAACATAAGTTCTTTAAGTTGTCTGTTATGTATAGACGGCACTGGTTTATTCTTTGAGTTAGGTGTGTTTTATTATGATTGAATGAATCATAGATCAATGTCATTGTAACTATGACAGTGTGAATAACACTGTATTTGGTCCTTTTTTATGAACACATTCAATAAATGACTAAAGATTGCACGTAGCAATCTTTATGGAACACATTATACATAAATGTGTTTGCAGATGACACCACTGTCATTGGCCACATTCAGGATGGTGATGAGTCCACATACCAGCAGGAAGTTGAGCGGCTGGTACTCTGGTGCGGTCAGCACAATCTGAAGCTGAACACTCTTAAGACTGTAGAGATGACAGTGGACTTCAGGAGACATCCCTCAACTCTGCTCCCCCTCACCATATCAGACAGCCCTGTGTCGACTGTGAAGATCTTCAAGTTCCTGGGTACAACCATCTCCCAGGACCTGAAGTGGGAGACCAACATCAACGCCATCCTCAGAAAGACCCAGAAGAGGATTTACTTCCTGAGACAACCCCTAACCCTACAGTCTTCCAAAGGAGCTGCTAATCCAGTTCTACACTGTGGTCATTGAGTCTGTCCTGTGCTCCTCCATCACAGTCTGGTATGGAGCAGCCACTAAACAGGACAGGAGCAGACTGCAGCGGACTGTACGGGCAGCAGAAAGGATCATCAGCGCCCCCCTGCCCTCCGTCCAGGATCTGTACCTCTCAAGAACCAGGAAACGGGCAGGGAAAATCATCACAGACCCCTCACACCCTGGACAGAGACTTTTTGATCTGCTGCCCTCTGGCAGACGGTATAGAAGACTGCAGTCCAGGACCACCCAACAGTTTCTTTCCCCTCGCCATCTCCCTCCTAAACAGTTGACCTGTCACACTGCTCCCACTGCCAGACTACAACTGCACCTTATGTACATTCTGTAGTATTCATTCCACCTCATTTCATTTCTGTCATCCTGTATTCTATGTATATAAGTTTAGATTGGTTATTTATGGTTGGTTTACACAGTTTTTTTTTGTGTGTGTGTGTGTGTGTGTGTGTGTGTGTGTGTGTGTGTGTGTGTGTGTGTGTGTGTGTGTGTGTGTGTGCGTAATTTACATTGCTGTGCTTGAGAGTCACCATCTACCGGAACCAAATTCCTTGTATGTGTCTGCACATATACATGGCCAATAAACACGATTCTGATTCTGATTCTGATAAGCTGCTGTAATTGACGTATTGACTGACGTAGCTGTTCCACAGAAACCATGACTGCATAAGTCAGAAACCAGCAGATTTAATTCTACCTGAACTGATTCTTCAGCCAAAGACCTGCCTTTTCTTTTTTCCTTCTTTTTTTTTTTTTTTTTTTTTTAAGACCCTGAGGCTGCAACGGAGGAATGAGGAGTGGCATTAACAGAGAAATGTTTACTGATCAGAAATACACACATGGAAAGACAAGCATCTGTAAACAGAGCTATAAGAAAAATAAAGGAGCAGCAAGGAATAAGGAGCTGATGGAGAGAAAAGTAAAAATGGAACAAAGGTTGAAATCTATGCTTGATTTTTCTTTACTTCAGAGCTTCCTATTGAGAAGCAAGAGGAATACCACAGAATGAGGGAAGTGACTGTAATAAACTTGTAATAGCAGATCCTGTTCTTTGCAGGAAGCAGCTTCAGTTGGGAGTGACGCCAAGCCCATCTACTTAATGGTTTACTTGCACCCTGGTGTGTATGGGTGGAAAAACGGTGCCAACCTCAAAGTGCCAGCAAGGCTTTGTTCCAGTGTGCTACCTTAGTGTCCATGTGTCAAAGGAGGGTTTGGGCTAAGGACTAACACCAACAGGAAGTGCAGGAAATGGCTGTTATGGTGTGGTAATCTCCAAACATTTTTTAAAAAAAATCTAGTTATGTAAACAGTTTGTTTCTCCACTTTTCTAAAAGATAAAGCTTTGATGTTGCACGCTTCCTAATATTTAAGCAATCAAAAACAAGAAGAAACAGCAAATTCAATCAAACTTCAAACAGCAGGAAATCACTGGTGCTTTGTAGACATTGTAGTGCTAATTTAATCTGTTTTGCTTTAGAGTGACATTTCAGCCCCAAACTCCAAGTATGTCGTGGTGTTTCAAATTGGTAAAACAACTTTACCTCATCAAAGTTTACAAGACTTGTGACTCTTTTTTTTCCATTGCATTATTGCCACATACTCATTTACCGTAAGCTATAGATGCACCTCTGTGTGGGCTTAGATGAAAGGGTGGTTGCGTTTTCATCACAAAGACATGTGCCACTCAGTTTGGAAGGATAATGCTTCTGCTCCTCACTCCAGGCCCTCACATTTTGGGAAGCTCAGGTGATTCAGGAGATGATGACAGATTATACTTCTGACTCACCGTGCTGCTTTCTG
The DNA here is from genome assembly GCF_057381845.1 of Rhamphochromis longiceps. Classification (NCBI taxonomy): domain Eukaryota; kingdom Metazoa; phylum Chordata; class Actinopteri; order Cichliformes; family Cichlidae; genus Rhamphochromis; species Rhamphochromis longiceps. The sequence continues at coordinate 11,160,482 of NC_140573.1, forward strand.
GAAATACCACCCTTGCGTACAACATGCCAAGAATTTTTACATGCCTTTGTGAAAAGGCACTTTAAAACAAAATCTGCTTCAGATACATTTAGCTTTTACTTCCAAATAGCACTCCACGCAGGCAGGAGTCCAGGAGCAGCTTCTAGGCTTTGGCCTCTAACATTCACAGTGTGCTCTCTGTTCATCGTCAAGAAGAGGCCAAGAAGTAAGTTTCGTTTCTTTTTTTTAATTTAAGGAGATAATTTGTTAGTGACCAGATTTACTCAATATTTGTGGTGTTTTTTTTTAAGAAATGCAAATCTTTAACTACTTGTGCTGCCTCACTGCAAATACTGCTAACAGGCAAAATCAAAATAGAGGATAAAATGCAAATGTAATTTGGCTTGGTCTTTCAGTTTCTCTATAGCTCCTTCCCCAGGTTATAGAAATCACTTGATCCCTTTATAGTAAAGGAGTCACAGAGCTAAATGTAAAAATGTTCATTGTTTTGTTTATCATTCTTATGGTTTATGACCAGATTTTACTAGAAGGCATGATCAGACACAGACAGGAACAAATTATTTAAATCACTTAGAAATCAAACCAGAAGATTTGGTACCTGAAATTTTTGTGTGTGTCCTCGTTTTTATTTCAAACCTGAAAAGTCAGGCGCAACTTCTTATAAAAGTACAAACTGAAAGTTAGTGCCTTTCTTCCTGCTGGGCGATAATGTCGTGTCCCCAAATGTTGGAACATTAATGAATACCTAAAACCTCTGAACTGCAGGTAAAAGAGAAATTAAAAACAATATTCAGGTTCCTCAGTTTTGACAAATGTAGTGTGAACAACTTGAGATCAAAACACATGCATGTATGTAGCATTTTTGTGTGTGTGTCTAATGTGGGTCATCTGATCATCCTGGCTTTCACCGCAGCAGGATGGGCTTATTGTATTGTCTGACAGGAAACGCGCACACTCACACATAAACATGCATGTGTGCACGTGTCTGTGTGTTATCACCTCTAGACAATACAGAGGAACAGGAGCACAAAGACAGGAGAGTGTTGTCCTGAGGGCTGGCGAGCAGAGCCGCACACACATTCAAACAACACGGGCTAAAAATGAGCTCATACCTGATGTAATGACACAAGGAGAGCTCTTCTTCTTGCTTCTTCTCTTTCACAGATGAAATTTAATCATTCTCGCCAGCATTCCTGTTAAAAGAATGCACCAAAGTAGACTCTAAACTCTACTGATTTATGTTTCAGCTGACACTGAGTCGTGCTTAAAGTCCATGAGGCTTGAGAGCGCCTTAGGTTGCTCAAACGTGCAACATTCATGCCAAGACCACATTTTTCAGCCTCTCTGCAAATAGCAACATTAGGTCACCTCTAAATCTTCTTTAAGTACCAGACTAGTTGGTGGTGTTGGTGTCAGAGGTACCAAAGAAAAAGGTTGAGAGCATGAAATATGAGGCTGTGAAGGCAATACGGAGGAGGGGGAGATGGAGGAGAGGAGGGTATGTGGGAGTTTTCTTCTGTGCTGGGGGGTAGAAGACAACTCTGCTAAAAGAGAAAGAAAACTCCTCCCAAACACAGAAGTGCATGAAAGGCGGGGCTGAGAGCTCACAAATCACTCCCCAAAGAGAGGAGGAGGAGGGCAGAGTTTGTGACAATGCTGCGCTACTTGTTGTTGCCCATCCAAAGGAGCCGGTCAGCAATTTTTAGCTAGTCAGTCATTCAAATTATGAAAGTCAATAAGTTTGTGAAGTGAGAGAAAAGAGCAGCGATCACACACTGAGGAGGAGCTCACACTTGCAGGTAGGAATGAGAAGTTTGTAGGAGCACACTTGTATGCAGTGGGGTGTAGGAATGTGTATGTGGGGAAGTTGACAGCAGAGGAGACGGAGCTGAGGCAGCTATCTTTATGATCGTCTTCTGAATGCAATTTTTTTCCCCCGTTTGTCTGTTTTTCTACTTGTTACTTTCTTTCTCTGGCTGCTGTTTATCTCCCTACGCCGCTGTGCTTTCCCTTCATCTCACAGCTGTCTGTCCGTCCATCCCTCTTGGTTTCCTTGTTTACAGCTCCCAGTGAGTAAAATTTACTCTGGGATTTTTTTTTTTTGAGCAATAAGTTGCCATCCCAAGGCGCTGGGTGTAACTGCGGTTGCTGGGATTGGTGGTGTTAGCTGTGGAAAACCCAGCAGGAAATAATTACACGAAATATGAAAGATAAGACCAACGGCATTTCTTTCATCATTTTCTTTTTCTTGTTAGGCTCACTCACTTAAGCATTTGCTTATCCTGACTCGATGTGATAAATGACTCAAAAATCTGGCTGCTTGTCAGAGATGGCGTTGCTTAACCCTTTACAACACCTAAAATTAGTCGTTGCTAAATACGAAGATGATGAATATGTGTTTGTGACATATGACTTAAAAGATTTGTGAGTTTAAAACAAAACTGTAAATTAAAAGCTCTTATCAGACAGCGCTTTGCTGTTTTGCTCACGATCACTTTGACAGGTCGAGGCTGAAACTCTGACCTCTCAGTTATGAGATCACATCTTTAAACAGCAAGCCACCAACTAAATGATGACAGAGTCAGGCATGTGTGTCTGTGTGGTGTTGATGTTGGGGGGGGAACACATGTATGCAGCAGGTTGCTTCAGACATTAGTCAGTGTCATGTCTGAACTTCTCAGTGGAGTTGGAGTAAACCAATGAGATTCAGCCTTTAATGCTAAAATGTGTCTGTGTCAGATGCAAGGAGCACAGATTTGTGACGGTTGTGTGTTTCCAGGGTCAGTATTGTATGTGTAGTGTTGTGTTACTTGGATTCCTTGTGGTGTCAGTTGTTTGGTATTCCAGTAAGCCATCAGCACTATACAACCTACTAATCTTTGCAAAGACAGAGACCCTGCATAGCTGGAAAAGGGGGGAAAACAGATATTTATGGTCTTTATTTAAGTACATTGCTGCATTACTTGGTCATCACCAATATGTGGTACTTTAAATCTGAAGAAAATATTGTACATTTTCCTCTAATGCTTGCATCCGATGCCCAGAAGACTTTAGAGAGACACAAACATGTGACAAATACAGAGAGTACGATCCAGATTTATCCATCCAGCAGTATACTAAATAATATAGTTGGGAACTTTGAAGCATCTGGGCTAGACACAGCATCTTCAACATCAGTGATGTGGATTGTGTCAAAGAGGCTAAGTATTTTTGAATTAAACTTAGAACCTGCAATTTTTCTTTATTAAAGCAGTAAGACAGATGACGTGGAAATATGGACAAAAACAGCACAATGGTACCTTTCTACTATGCACATTACATGATGTTTAATGACATTTTAAAAAAGCTTTACAAGATTTGAAATGGTGTTACAGGTACCCCTCGTCCTTATGCTAAGCTCACATCATTATCCTCTAGCTCTAACCTTTCCTTATTGTTGTACAGACAAGTATGAAAAGGCTTGAAGTGGGATCAGTCTTGCCATCGAACTGTCAGAGAGAAGGCAAATGGGTCTGTTACCCAAAATGTCAAACACTGATTTAGTCATTTATGTGAAGAAGTGTTGGGTGGCTGCGCTTCAGGAGGTAGAGGAGATCATCTACTAATCAGAAGCTTGGTGGTTTGATCACTGGCTTTTTGGCAAGAGACTGAACGTCGAGTTGCTCCGATACAACCATTGGAGTGTGAATGCTAGGTGTGAAACACTTGGACACAGAAATAAGCCCTTGTATGAATGTGCGTGTAAATGGGTAATTGGGGCTTGTTGTAAGAAGCGGTTGGGGTGATCAAATTAAGTATGTAAGTACCAATCAATTTACATTTAGAGTAACATATTTAGCAGGTTTTTTTTTTTTTTTTTTTCCCTGCTTCATATCGATCCATTTGGGATCCTTTTGAGTCCACATGTAGTTAATGTAGTGGGTATGTGCTACCTTACCTTACTTAACCTGTTTCTTTTTTTGTTCTGCCTGTTTTCTCAACAAAAGCTTGAGTAAATGAAACCAATCACTGTCCTGGTGATTTTCCTTTTGGAGATAAGCCAGAATTTGTTATACAGCCTGGCTTGCACTATCCGTGCTTCCTTGTAAGTAGCATAGCTTTAGTTGTGAAATAACAATAAGATGACAGTGATAACACTAACCAATGCTTCAGGCATATATAGCCTTTAATTTGATCAATTTAACAAATAATTAAATATATCAGCTTTTTAATTCAATTGTTTACACATGAGAAGATGTCAGAAGTGCATCCCACAATGCAGTGCAATCTTTGTAGTTCAAACATCATTTGAAACTTGGTTTCAGATTTAAGGTTGCAGGTTCTTCCTGACAGTTCACTCTGCATCTTTTACTGAAGTGAAAATCTACAAGCTCCATTCATCACCTACTCAGCTGCCACTTCGTGCAACTGTCTGACAGTGTGGTGTACAGTGACTGTACAGTTAAGACTGATGTGTAAATGTACAAAATGAGTGCACATGCTGAGGGGAAGTTAGGTGTGACTGTCTGACAGAGTGAGAGATGTGCACAAAGGTTTAGAAGTATGAAATGGCAGCTACTGCTGTGGGATTTAATAAGAGCCTCATTAATATGTTAAACACATCTCTCTCACACACACACACTCTTTCTCACACACACACACACACACACACACACACACACTGGTGAGCCCACGCACTGAAGAGCGCAGTAGGACACCTCTCCCTCTCTCTAACAAAGACTGGCTCTACACAGTGGTCATGTGACAGTTGTTCCCATTGTTCACTTCTGGCCAGGGGTGGTTTTCCTAATGTGTGTGTGTGTGTGCATGCGCATGAGTATTTGCGTGCATGTTAAAGCAGGAAGACACTTTAAGCCAGCCAGAGGAAATCCCTCATTCCCAAGCATGTTGATGTTTGCGCTCGTCCTCCCGGTTGTGTGTATGCTCGTGTGTAATGACAGACCACCTCTGCAGCATCTGAAGCTTAATGTTAAAACCCTACTTTATTTTTGAAGCATTTTATCGAGTGTGTTTTTTAATCTAGACGCTCGGTTTGTGTTTTGTAAACCATCTGTCCATGGTACCAAAGGACTAAAAGAGATTCGCGGAACTCTCTTAAAGACTCCTGATGTTCCCCAAAAAGGCCAATATTTTAAAACCACTACTTGAGTGGATTAGCCAAAGAGCTCTCTGCCTCCTGGCTGATGTGTTGGGTTGGCTGGAGAGATGCTGAGAGAGCTCACCATCAAAACATTTGACTAAATTGAATTGAACCGATTGCAAAAGTAGTGTCCTTCAGATGGAAATGGCTCAAGAGATACTCTGTGAAAAGGAGGAAGGCATATTTGTTTTATTGATAGTAATTCTTTATAATGAACTGCTGTCCTCTAAATGTTTATACTGCCATTTCCTCTTCCCGTTAATCTACACGTCCCCCCCCTCCAAGGTCTTGTGCACAAATGTTATTGTTCCAAACCCAAGGCCTTCACTAGTGTTGGTGACAAACCAAATCTCACTTGAGGATGTTTTGTCTGTTACATGGCTAAAGAATAAAACTTTTTATTGGCTGGCAGACCTTTATGAACATGTGAAACTGTGTGAATTTCCCTTTTAACCATTTATTTTGGAATTGTCTAGCTACCCAATCTTACTGGGTTGAGGTAATAACAAAAATTTAACTTGTACTCAGCTTTGGGCTACCAGATGTTTAGGTAAGATAGCATAAATACCTTCTTAAAATATTCCTCATAACCAGTTTAAATACAATAACAATGTGACAGTTGAATAAGGATCCACCAATTGCAGGGGAATGATTGGGCATTTTGAAGGATATTTATTAAATGAACCTGAGGAATAAAAACTGAAACTTTATGACTGTTTTTCCTCTTTGTAACCGTCTACATTGCACTGTTAGTATATGAACATGAGTACGTTTGTAAACATGAAATATGTAAACATAGTTATTTCTTGTTGTTTCTGAAGGTAAGACTGCATCAAGTTTCTGATATGTTGATTTTTCTTACTGCTGTTTCATTTTAGTTTAGTTTTGATTTAAACAAATAATAATAAATTTATAAGCAAAAACTTTTTTTTCCCTCCAGCTCTTAGAATGAATAATTTATCATTATCTTGAAATGTTCATTCCTGTGTGTTTGTACGAAAGCACATTATTTAAAACAAACAGTTTTTCTGTAAAACAACAAGCGAAAATTGATACCAGTTGAAATGTGGGTCAAAATTGTAGAAATAATGACTCAGCATTCTTGATATTTTTTTTGTTGATACCCCTATCTTTTCTGCCGTATACTGATTATATTGTCACTTGTGCTTCTGAGGGATTATGTTATGAGCGCTAGTATTAACCGTTACGATACTGATTTTAAGAAGTTTTTACGTTACTTAACGTGCACACACCTTGTACATGAAAAAAAGGCACTAGCAAGTGTCACTCAAACCTAATGTGAAGTTAAAACTTGCTGGTATAAAACACAAATTCTTTGGCATGGATGTCTTTTCAAATCTGTCTGACCCACTATAGCGTATACTGTCCATACATAGGAAATAATAGACTTGGTATAGGAAGCACTTGCACTCATTTGCAGAGTTATAACTACTGGTTGAACAGCTGTGGAGAAGAGAGGGTGAACCAGGGACAAAGATAAAAGTGGTGGGGAACTAGACGAGTCCATTATTATAAGAGGTAAAAGGATAAAGAAAAGGGAGAAGGACAAGTCTGGGAGCTGCCATGATGGACAGGCAGGGAGGAAGGGAGGGAGGGCATGTCTGTGTGGAGGAGGGTGTGAGACTACAAGAGAAAGGGGGAAGATGGATGAGTAGGGACCAGTGAGAGAAGAGTGAAATAATGCAGAAAAAAATAAATGGTTGGAAAAGAATAGGCAAATGTACAGGACAAGAGTGTAGCTGTAGCTCTCAGAATCAATTGTTTATGTATTAGTTAAACGGACCCAGTATACGGGAGTAAGTGCTAAATGTTTGTGTTTTCAATCAGTGAGAGTCAGTCAATTCTCTTCTGCAGGAGAGTGTGTGTCTGTGTCTGGCAGATGGTCAGGGCCACACACACACAAATACACATACAGCTGACCGTCCCCAAGGGTCGTATAATAGCTTCTCCTGTTGTAGTCGTTCTACCCTTCAGAGGAATCCACTCTCTCTGACCCGGCATGCCTTAGAAGGACTTTTACTGTGTACACTGAAGAGTCCTGAACCAGCCAGCTGTTCCTTTCTCTAAACCATTATTTGCATTTTTATTGATATTCATGATTACAAGCTGGTGGCTCAGTGACCCCCTGCTGGAGTTAAGTTTTAGCATTTAGTTCCAGTTTAAGGCGGTCCTGGTTTATTTATAGGAGTGACCAAACTCCAAGAACCTACTGAAAGGTGGTGTCCTCTCGTTTGTAGCCTTCTCCTTTGAGCTGGTGTTAACTCTAGCGTTTGCCATTTAACGTGACAGCAAACAACAGCCGTAGATGAGAAACTATGCGAGTATTTTTGCCAAAAGACCAAAAAAGTGCTACTAAACACAAATCTTGGAGACATCACACAGGGTATCAATCATCTCAGTCATTGAGCATACTTTAGCACAGCCCTGGAAGCGGGGAAATTGACTTCTGTGGCTGTAATGCTGCTCCAACAAGTGCTCCAATTTATGCTTTCACATATTTTTAAGCGCTAGTTCTGTTCGCATTGGCAGAAGTCTAAACAAAAATGCTACAAAGACATTTTATCATTTCGGCTTGCTATCAAAGTATTAAATGTAAGACAGTTTGCTGCTAGGAGGCACGTTTCTGTACTGTACACATGGTCTGAAATGATGTCCGTCTGAGCTGTTAGTTTTTGTTGTTTGTTGCGGATCATCTTTTTTGTTATTATCATGCACATGTAAAAGTGGTCCAGCAGCATTTTTCTGCAGTTACTGCAGGTCAGTTGAACACCGGTCAGTTTGATTATGTTCCTTCAGCTTGTGTTCTCTGATCATAATCAGGCTGTTTAACAATAGCAAACACGGGCTCAGTTGTTCAGATCAGATTCTTAGGTTTGAGATTAGAGAGCGGGTCAGTTGAATCCAGTCTGCTACCGTGTTATTTTAGTTTGTACAGTATGACTAACTGCTGTGCTGTGAGTGATTCAGAGCGGATAAAGCTGTGCTGTTCACTCATCGTCACACAGCAGGGGAATTTCTCTGTCCTGTGTTTTAGTTCCCTGTCATCCTATCGGTCATGTTCATCATGCTGTATTTATAACTGTGTCTGTCTGTTCATTACACAAGATCTAGCTAATGGGCAAAAATAAAGTTGAGTGCAGTGCTGCTCTCTTTTCTTTTTTTCTGTTTTCCCTTTTTTTAAGTATCTGGTGTATGAATCAGTTTTTAAGGAGATTACTGGAATACAAAGTATTTTGAAAATGTCCTAGTGTTATACTGATACTGATACTCAGAGGTTGTTGCTAAAAATATCACATAACACTGAGGCACACAGGGTCAGACCTCTATTCTGTTCTCATATCCACTAACAGAGGGCTGAAGTCAGCCTTCAGTCTGGTGTGGGAGAAAAGAAAACGTGGCTCCGATCCAACTATTGTATAAAAATTGGCTCAGGCGAAATTCTCAAACACATCTACTTTACTTTAATCTTCCCCTCTTCAGTGGAAATATTAAATTGTTATCCATTTGCTAACTTATGTGGATTTTATTGGCTTCGTTTTCAGACACAGTGTAGCTACAGATTTTGTTTCAGAGTGTGCACATGAAATTTTTTGTTTTTTTAAAAAAAAGGGGGGGGAATCCATTAAATAGAGATGGGGTGTTATTCAGAGGTCAGATTAACTTGCTGCATCTACTAAACATTAGCGAAAAGTGCTAGTAAGTATTTCTGTATGTATGAACACTTGAAAGAGAGTGAGAATGATGGCTTTGTGTCTCCATTAAAGAGAGACAACTACTGTATACTGGCTGTGTGCGCCATTTCATCTCAGTCAGTGCTTCATGTCAGCCATTGTTACACAAATGTATAGCTGAGATTACTGTTCGTTATAACACACCTGAAGACAGCTAATTTGTTTGATTCATTCACTTAGTTTCCTTTATATTTGCAGGAACTCAGTAAAGTTCTTAATCTTTATTAAGTAATCCAAAGTCATGGTGTATGTCATTACTGTTTAACAGTAAATGTCTGTATGTGTTTTGTTTCCAGAGTTGAGGATGATGGCAGAGGGGCGTTTTGCTAGTCTGCCCAGGTCTCTTCAAGCACACCACACCCTGGGAGGAGGCACAGGCCACTCTGGAGTACCCAGCAGCCCTCTTGGTGCCCCAAGCAATAATACCTGCTCCTCCAGGAGGCACCAGGCCTCTCTCACATCCTCCATGGATCTTCTCAGCTCCAGACCTGGGTAAGCTGTGTAACCATCATAAGCTCACTGCTGTTGAGTCATTTATTAGAAATCAGCAATAGTAACATTTCCCAGTGTGAGTAACTGTTTGCTTTTTGTCCTGCAGTCTCCATCCAGGCCAGTGTGGCAGCCTATCAGAAAAGCCAGCTGCCACCTACCAGCCAATCTCTATTCATGGGACTCTGCCTCGGCGCAAAAGAGGAGGGGTCAACCTCACACATGGAAACTACACCTGGGACCCCAAAGCCAATCACACAGAGCCTTTAATTTATGAGAATGCATTACTGACTGCTGAGTACCCTCATCAGTCCATGACCTCTTCACTGGTCCAAAATATCGCTGATGACTTCCATGGTTACAGGTAAACATGTTCACAAACACAGACAAACATGGATAATGCTTCTGGATGTTTATAGTTTCATTTTCATTCTGCGGTTTGTTCTTGCACATTCTGGGCAAATGACAGTCTTCATCACAAGTACGACTGTTGCTTATCTTTATATCTGTCAGATGTTTGTGTAGGGAAACCATCTTTCAGAAGAAGCACCTTTTGTTCAGTACTATCATGATAAAAGGTGATTGTTGCAGGGGTGTCTTGTCATTCTGAAGGTTGGCAATGTTTGATGATCAGAGACTGTTAGTGCTCTCGAGAAAACACTGCTCCTCTTCAGACTGGAGAGTGAGACAGTGTGGAGTTGGATGGAGAAAAGTGAGGTTGTATAGAGACCCCTGAGGGGGTGTAGTGATTAGCTCAACTTCAGAGGGAGCACACACACACACACACACAAACCCACACACATCTCATCCCTCATCATGTCCTCCACCTTTCTATCTCTAGTGTAGAGTTACAACAGACTGTATCTGATGTAGCCAGCTTTGTGTGTGCATGTGATGTGCGTCTGTGGGCGCATTCGTGTAGCCCCCAGCAGTTGGGTTACCTTTGTTGGTCAGGGTGTGGCGTGGCAGATCAGAGACTACTGTGAAGTCTTTGTCTCTACTTTTTATCTGTCTGCCTCCATGCCGGATAGATTTCATAGACCGCTGACATACAGTGGGACAATTTGTCCAGGTCAAATTCAGCCTGTACAGGTGGCAAAATAATGAGTAGCATATTGTTCTTTTTTTGTGTGTTCTTTCACAACGTTAGTACAACTTCATGGGTATTTTCTTGTTCTTTTAAACAGCTAGCACAGAAAGTGCCAGTTTTTACACCTTTCATGCATAAATGAGCCTTTTGACTGATTAAAGTTCATGAAAATTCAGCCATTACCTGATGATAAAGTTCATCAAGAAAGCATATTTCTAAAGTTTTGGCATGTCGGTTCTCATCCACCCAGGGGCGTAATTTCCAGGGGGGTTAAGGGGGTTATGACCCCCCCCCCCCTCAATAATCAGACCCAGCCAATATAACCCCCCCAGTAAAATTATGAATTATCTTGCATAAATAGGCTGCTAATTGTCTTTACTCATTTTGAATGTGAAATAGTTGCATGTTTAATCATCTGGGAATTTACCCAGATTTATTTATTTATTTAGACAGAGATCTTGACACCCCCCCCCCCCCCCCCCACCCCCAGCCTTACTTCAAGTTAAGACTGTGAGAATCAGGCAAAAGTTGCTTTTGATTATTCCTTCAGATTACCTGTGCAGGTTTGAACCATTCAGATGTTGAGTCCAAATATCAAGACTACAGATAATTAAACATATCTTTTTAAAATATCTACATACTCAGGAAACAAATACGATTATTAGGTTACTGGGTAAAGAGGGAACGGAAGGAAAGTGAGCATGCTGTTGTGTAGAAAAACACGAAAACACAGTCTTATCTTTTGCTCAGCATGAAACTGGAGATAAACAAACCACCAGGGACCTGCTGTGATAGCTTGATAACCTGGTCGTTTCAGTGATGAATCAGCGCAGTTGAGTTTTTAAACTTATCCATCTACTGACTCAAATCCAGAGTATTTCCAAATAAGGCTCAGTTAGTATATTTGTCTCTCTCTTGTTGTGAACTCGTCATTACCACTCAGTTGTTGAATTATTCCAGGCCAAAACTCACAGCCCCACTGGGGCGAGGCACCTTGAGGAGACTGTTGTTGTGATTTGGCGTTATACAAATAAAATTGAGCTGAATAACTTCAGGTGATATAACACAGTTTTGCATTCTGAGCTACTTTTCATTTTTTTAAAAACGTGTCTAATTTGATTTAGATTGTTTGCCATTAACTCCACTTTAGGCTGACAGCAAAGAATGTCAATAGTGTTCCCTTTAAGCAGTCAGAGCAGATCCAAAATTATTGCAACTTTAAGTAATAAACTTTGGATCTCGATGCCTTTGAAATGGTTGCTTCAAAGACGAGGACCAGGTTTGCACCCACTCAGTCAATTGCTGTCGTCAGATTGATTACAGTGTGTTGGCAAGCTGCAAGTCTGCATTTATGAATTAGACTGCAATAATTTGCTTGCGCACTCCAATCTGTCGCAGTGTGGTCGCAGTCAAGCCAAGTTGGGCCACAGTTTTTGTAGCCATGTGCTTTCTGCACCCAGGCAAACCTTGTGATTGAAAGTGATCACCCTGAGGTTGAGGACATGTGCAACCATGACAACCACCTAGTCACACGCTCTTCTATTTTGACTCTAGGGTGACTGAGCCATAATGTAAGGATGGCAGCTAATGACCTGACAGAAAGGAAAGTATCTTATTCAAGTCCACATCCTCAAATTTAAAGTTTCCTGTTCAATTATGCTGGTTCTTCTTAGTTTTTATGAGTTGACACAAATTCTTTTTCCTATTCAAACTAAAACATTCAAACTTTTTATTTTTCTAGTGCACATATAGATTGCTTGCTTACTGTGATCTTAACACTCCCAGAAATTTTCCAAATTCCAGAGTTTCCTCCCACCTCTGGTCATTTGGTTTCAAACTACAAACAATTCACAGCAGAGATTTCTATAAAATGATGAGTATGTCTTTATGGAATGTAACCACTGACTGTCCATTGCTGGCCTATGACCCCTAACCTTATGTCACACTATCTTCCCATTGGTCCATGTGTCTTTGTGTTGACCTTTGAGGGCAGCTCTAGGACCACCAAGAAAGGAGGGGGAGGAGGAAACTGAGCAGACAGAGTTCAGAGTTGGAGGGAGTATAGATGGACAATAACAGACTGGTGATATCTGAAACTTTTCTTTTTATTTGTATAGTGTAAATGAAATTCTGAATTCCCCACCCGCTAACAATAACTCACTAACAAGTACTTTATGTAAGGTTTGTTCATATAGTGCTTTTTAAGAGCCAGAAAGTGCTTTACTGTATAAAATAAGATGCAACAAATTGTATAAATGGATAAAACGAAGCAAACGCAATCGTGCACGGATCTCAAGTCCAAGGAAAGCAAATTCTACACAAACAGATATCAAACATTTCTTTAGAACAATAGTTCAGTGTTTAATTTTAAACATTATGCTACCTTGGATACCTTGGATGCACTATAAAATGCATACCAGTAAACAGATCATCATTGATCATCAAGAACAAAATGGACTTCCTTTTTCCAAATGCACTCAATATTATTGTTTTTTTTTTTTTTGTAGTTTTGTGAAAGCTGAATCATTACAAAAGGTTCACTAAAAATGTCCTTTTGTAGGCTAAACTCAACAGATTGTCCTGGAAAGGGGATGATTCAGAGTAAATCTGCTATCTACAGCAGTGCAAATGACATTTAGCCTTGTATTTTACCTGTTTGTACTGAAAAGATGTTGTATCTGAAAAGATGCCAGGTGTCAGAGCCGTTCTTATTCTAATTTATTCTAATTTATCAGTTTATTTAGTTTTTGTTACTCCGTTTCATTTCTGCTTTGCATTGTAGGACAACTGTCTGCCAACAGAGCCAGTGTGTTTTGCAGCATATTGTACGAAACTAAGATCAAATGCCTTTTGGGAATTAATTAATGCCATTTATTTTAGAATAACTGTTCAGCCTGTGGTATTAAAACTAGAATGCATAGAAATCAGCTAAGATAAACACAAACTGACAGTAAATTGAGACTTTTCACTTTCTAATGGAAGCACACTGACCTCTGTAGGCTGCCTTCAGACTCTGCATGCTGCCATCAACTTTTTCCATTTCTCCCTATCCTTGTCTGTCTCTCTCTCTCTCTCTGTCTTAGCCTCCCTTCAACACACTCTCGCTCCCACACACACAAATATAGTGTAGTTCCTAACTTAAGCCAGTTGTGGTCTTGCTGAGTATTGTGCGGTGAAGCGCAAAGAACAACAGTAGCCAGAAAAAGATTGTGGCGAGTGCTGCCTCGCAGTGGTCAGCTCGTGTCCCCTGGAATGCTTCGCTATCGCACATCCATCATGCTCTGTTTAAATTCTTTTAACGCTGTAGCCAGGATGAGTAAACATTGCTAACCTAGCACACAAGGAGTGACACCGAATCTCTGTTTGCTCCGGGGCTATCACTCTGTTTGTGAGCCTGACCTTTGACCTGCCTGAGGGGAATTTTCAAAAAAGGGAATTTCCCTCCCTCAATTTTGGCACTTTTAACCCAGGAGGATGTAGATGGGTGTTGTCTGTCTGCATTGAACCCACCTAATCCTGGAGATCCAGGCTGAGGTTACAAGGGGCAAGTGGTTGGAGTGGTAAAAAACTTTGGTCCCATCAAAGGTCCAGCAAACCACTGACCTCAGAGAAGCAACACACATGGATACAGAAAATGTTCAGTGAGTTTCTGATTTTAGTTCAGATTTCAAACCACAGAAATTCCTCTACTGCTTCTATGTCCTTTATCTTCAGCGTTGAATATCAAGCACTAATCAGTGTATGCCAAACATAATGCATTACCTGCAGCAGGTGCTTTTATAACATAGGACAGAGGCTCTGCAGCCACTCACAGCTCTTTTCCCATTGGTAGAAGCTTCCCATTGCTTTGATATAGAGTATCACCAGCAGTTCACATTTTAAATTTTGTCAGCATGTCAGCAGTGCAGTGGTTAGCACTGTCATCTCACGGCAAGAAGGTCTCTGGCTATTTATAGCTTCCTCCCACAATCCAAAGACATGTGTTAGATTAACTGGTGACTTTTAAAATTGAATTTAGGTACAAATGTAAGCATAAATGTTTGTGTCTCTATTACCCTGCAGTAGACTGGTGACCTGTCCAGGGTGTACACAACCTATCAGACAGCTGGGATAGGCGCCATCCCCACTGTGACCCCTATATTGGATAAGTGAAAGAGGATGGATGGAGTAAAAGAAAGCTATATCTATCGCTTGGTGCTTCATCCTGTAATTTTGGAATAGCGGGGGAGAGCATGGATGCATACACATACCCATCTAGTTTTTTTATTCCTCATAGTTGTATATTTTACTTTTTTTTTAAAAAAGCAAAGGAAAATTGAGAATTTAACAGCAGGCAAACAGATTCATTTGCTGTCTCTGCTAATACCTGAAACTTGTCTTGTCTTACTTCTGTAAATGGTCTACAGTGAAAAAAAATAACCCCAAAAATGTGAAAAGACGTTTCAGGAACGAGCACACGGCATCTGTATGGGAATGAATGAAAGGGAGCAATTTCGGAAATGCTGTGGAAAGTAGAGTAGATCGAAAGCACTTGATCACATCTTCAAACTCGATGCTGCTGCTAGTTTTGTGGCAGTTTAGGAGGTGAGGCAAGGGGGCGGTTCAGAGCGTGAATTCCTGAAAGAGCGCCCCATTCTTAGACTTCAAAAAACTTTCACAACATTACATTCGATACTGTTGACCATAATATCCTATTAGAGCGATTAGAACATGCTGTAGGTATTACAGGTACTGCGCTGCAGTGGTTTGTATCATATCTATCTAATAGACTCCAGTTTGTTCATGTAAATGGAGAGTCCTCTTCACACACTGAGGTTAATTATGGAGTTCCACAGGGTTCAGTGCTAGGACCAATTCTGTTTACATTATACATGCTTCCCTTGGGCAGCATCATTAGAAGACATAGCATACATTTTCACTGCTATGCAGATGACACCCAGCTCTATCTGTCCATGAAGCCAGATAACACACACCAATTAGTTAAACTGCAGGAATGTCTTAAAGACATAAAGATCTGGATGGCCGCTAACTTTCTGCTTCTTAATTCAGATAAAACTGAGGTTATTGTACTCGGCCCTGAAAAGCTTAGAAATATGGTATCTAACCAGATTCTTACTCTGGATGGCATTACCTTGGCCTCCAGTAACACTGTGAGGAACCTTGGAGTCATTTTTGACCAGGACATGTCCTTCAATGCACATATTAAACAAATATGTAAGACTGCGTTCTTCCATTTGCGCAACATCTCTAAAATTAGAAATATCCTGTCTCAGAGTGACGCTGAAAAACTAGTTCATGCATTTATTACTTCCAGGCTGGACTACTGTAATTCATTATTATCAGGATGTCCAAAAAACTCACTGAAAAGCCTTCAGCTAATCCAAAATGCTGCAGCAAGAGTCCTGACAGGGACTAGAAAGAGAGAGCATATTTCTCCTGTTTTCAGGCCCCTCTTCTGTGGAACCAGCTTCCAGTTTGGATTCAGGAGACAGACACTATCTCTACTTTCAAGATTAGGCTTAAAACTTTCCTTTTTGCTAAAGCATATAGTTAGGGCTGGACCAGGTGATCCTGAATCCTCCCTTAGTTATGCTGCAATAGACATAGGCTGCCAGGGGATTCCCATGATGGTAATGGCCTGCATTTGTATAGCGCTTTTCTAGTCCATAGGACCCCAAAGCGCTTTACACTACATTCAGTCATTCACCCATTCACACACACATTCACACACTGGCGATAGCAAGCTACATTGTAGCCACAGCTGCCCTGGGGCGCACTGACAGAGGCGAGGCTGCCGGACACTGGCGGCACCGGGCCCTCTGACCACCACCAGTAGGCAAACACGGGGTTAGTATCTTGCCCAAGGATATTTGGCATGCAGCCAGGATGCAGCCTGGGATCGAACCACCGACCTTCTGATTAGTGGCTGACCTGCTCTGCCACCTGAGCTACAGCCACCCCTCTCTTCCACAGCATGTCTTTTATCCTGTCTTCCTTCTCTCACCCCAACCGGTCGCAGCAGATGGCCGCCCCTCCCTGAGCCTGGTTCTGCCGGAGGTTTCTTCCTGTTAAAAGGGAGTTTTTCCTTCCCACTGTTGCCAAAGTGCTTGCTCATAGGGGGTCATATGATTGTTGGGTTTTTCTCTGTATCTATGAAGCGCCTTGAGGCGACTTATGTTGTGATTTGGCGCTATATAAATAAAATTGAATTGAATTGAATTTATGGCGCTTTTTCCAAATACAGTGATGGACTGAGTCATACAATCGTCAAATAAACCTCACAAAGAAATTAGTTCAGCTCCAGTATAGTCAAGTGCTTTAAGTTTTACTTTATAATACATTTAATTTGATTTATTTTGTACTCAGGTATGCATGCATACATTTATAGATCTGTTTCTAAATAGGACTACACATGCTAATGGATGTTGTTTTCATCTGTTTGGCAATTTTTAAGTTTTGTTGGTAATCATTCTGTCATAATGTCATAAATGCAACACACACATATACGGTATTATTGCAATGGCTGAATGTTTAGTGTATAGTATAGGGGTTTACACTGGTGAAGGATGCCCAGTTTGATTTTAGGTGACAATACAAAACAAAACAAAAAATCAACCTGGCGGAGCGACCTACTGTAGCGACTCCTTGTGGTGCAGCTGAAAGTGCTTTCTCTCAGCACCTTCAGGAAGTTCCTGATTGTGTCAGACACAGCCACTGAGAGGAAACCTCGGTGCAGATTTCATCTGTAAGCCCTGACGACCTGCCAGATGACTGATCTGTGCACCTAAAATAGAATCAGGTTTAATATGCTGCATTTCATCGGTTCTGCAAACTCATTAAGGGTAAGAGTGATCTGAACACCTTCCATGAATGATGACTATACATTGTTGTGAATGGGGGCTTCTGTTCAGTTACATAACTAAATCCCACTCATTATTTGGGGCCATGTTTAAACTGCGAGGGCTTAGAGCTGCACATATTTGGTTTGGTAAGTAATGGACTGTGCTAATATTCCCGTGGGAAAACCAATGCAGGCCTAAGGGATTTAAACTACCAACCTTGGTAATGTAGCCACGGATTTGAGCTAATTACCCCTTTCACTGAGCCCCTGGTTGTAAGCCTCCTGTCGAGACTGAGCTGCAACTCGAGTACCAATGTTCAACGCAGAGATGGAGAGCACAGAAAGAGTTTTGTTAAGGGATAAAATGTGACAAGCTAACATTGGCGGAAAAAACAAACGGAGAACAAAAATACGAAGACTGAAAATGAGTAATCTGATCTTTAAACAATTGATAAACAAAAGTGATTAAAAAAGCAGATAAAACTGCAGCGCGTGTAAGCTGAGATTAGGAAGATGGACAAAAGCATTTTTTTGTGAATAAGAGAATTACAGAAAAATGCAAAAAGAGGAAATTAGAAAAGTGTGTGTTTGTGTGTGTGCTCTAACCTCTCTGTGAAATTGTCAGTGGACTCTGAATGGCAGGCGTGTGGCTGTGATGTGTTATGATGGGGGAGGAGAGAGAGAGAGAAAGAGAGAGAGAGGCCAAGTCAGACAGGCAGTAAGGGAACATGTTTACCACTAAAAGAAAGGGAGTGAAAGTCAGGCAGCGAAACCGGGAAAACAGGAGACTTAAGGCAGTGTAGTGCAAACTTTGGTTCCACTTGATTCTTTTTTCTTTTCTTTGAGAAACCCACTCCCAAGTGGGACCTACAGTAGTAGATGTGGATTAACTCTGCGTTGCCACAAGAATCAGCCCTCTGCTTTAGAGCGCAGGTTTGGCTTCTTATCATACAGGCACTTGTTTGGATCACCCTGTTAGACCTTTAAAGAAAAAGTGCCACACCTCCACACCTATAATTCATCTCCTACGGAGTGACGAGGGCTGAATACCCATCTTCAGCACTAGTCAGCGAGCGGCCTTGACTGTGCAGTTTATTTGTAATAGGAGCTATAAGGAGGACCTAAAGGTCCCATCTGGGTCCTTTTGGCAGGATGTGTTCTCTAAATCGGACCTTGTCTCTGTCTGTGTTCCCCAGGGAGCCTGCAGCCGGGCCCGACGCCACAGTGGACTACGTTAAGGTAGGAAAAGCAGTGGTGCTATATTGTTTGTCTGCTGTTGCTGAAAATAAGCGGTTCCATGATAATCAATGTAAATATTTTGTTTACTGAAAATATGGCTGCTTATTACTGCCTATAACGCATAAAACAGTATTTAAAAAGACTGATTGTAAAATGGTAAAACACACAGAAGTAAAATAAGATGTACGACCCCGCCAGGCTTAATTTAGTTTAGCAGACTAAAGTGGAAGCTTGTTGTGTGTATTATAGTAGGAAGGAAAAAGTTATACTAGCAGTTATGTAAAACCTCAGACCTCCCACCCTGCTGTGAAAATACTGCAGTACTAAAGTAAAGACATTTTGCAAGGGGGAATAAAAGTAAAACATTTAGTAAAGCCCACCAATAAAGGATTACATCTAACGGGACACATCTGCCACTGGATATGAAACACCAGCTGTTTCTGCAGACTGAGGTGTAAACATCACTCTTAGGTGAGGTTAATCTAATTGCACCTCGACTACTTGGATAATGTGCCTTTAAATCATACGCTCAGTTTTGTTGCTGTCACACAGCATTAAATCATTTTCGTACCACCTGCACCGCAGTTTTCAGTCAAAGACAGATGACGACCGAGATGCGATGGCTCTGTTAACACAGTTCTTTGCCTTTCTTATTTTTGGCTCCTGTCTGCTCGGTTGTTAAGAAATTTGTATTATTAAGACCATCAAACAAAATACAAACCTTCTGTACTGCACATTTAGTGGAGAAAAGGCAGGGTATCTAATCTAAATACATTTTGAGCAGCAACCAAATTGAGTGCTGAAGCTGGTTTACCTAATCTTTGGTCAGACATTGCCTTATTTAAATCATAATTATGCCTGTATTTTTGCAGGTTTCTTAGAACAACAGTGTTAAACAGACACTGACATGATTGCATTACTGGGAAAGAGTCTGTATTTTTATGTTTTGTTTTGGTTTTAAATCAATGAATGAAATTAAACAGGAACGATTTTCCGATTCCCACGCTTGCAACTGTGTGGCTAGAGAAGAGACAAGTAAACAAATAAACCAGCAAAAATCAAATTGTATTATGAGGCAAAGGCGTGGGAGGAAAAAGCGCAGCAGATAATCAGGCCTGTAGTCACAGACAGCTGTTCATATATCAGCACAGCTCATCGTAGACGGCTCGTCTGTACCTTCTGTTCATAAAGAAATGCGCAGGTTTGTGGACGATTTACACTCAACTTCATTATTTATCAAAATAAATAATTCTGTCATTTTCCTAAATGATATTTGTTTGTGTGAAAATGGTAAACTTTCTTTCCTTGAATGGGGGAAAAAACTGTTTTTATACCTCACAATAAAAAACAAACAAATTACTCAATCCCTGCATCTCTGTCATAGATTGTAGACGTAGGCAAGAAACAGTGGAAATCAGAGAGAGGAGGGTGGCATGCAAATATGTCCTGAGCTGGAGTCATGCATGAAGTTTGCATTATGTGGTGTCCACACCGACGCTTTGGCCCTCATGACACTGGACCTATGTGATCTAATTTTGTCCTGTGAACAGCGACATCATTAGTTTCTTTCAGATCTTTGCAGATGTCATAACATTTACTGCAAACTACTAGATTTTACTGTAAATAAAGCCTGTCATTACATACAAACCCGCAGTGGTTTCTCCACTTTTCTTTTTCCCAACATTTTCTTTCAAATCAGTTCTTTTTCTCTGCGTACGACCACGTCCCAACTACTCCTCTCTCCTCCATCTGTTGGCTCATATGTTTGGATGCTAACACCCCATTGTAAAAAGCAAACTCTGTCCTTCCCATGCGAGCGGGTCACACATGTGGGAGCTAACCTCACAGAACACTTATGGGCTCAAAATGTGGTCATAAATATTTTGTACTTGTAAATCAGGATTTGTATGTGTAAACAGAATTTGTGTGTGCGTAAAAAAGATTTGTGTGTGTAAAAGAAGATTTGTGTGTGTAAAAAAAGATTTGTGTGTGTAAAAGAAGATTTGTGTGTGGACTTAGCCAAAAAAAAACCCTGCAAGTTACAAGTACAAATTTTGACCCTATTTTTCTTCCTATCATCTGATTGGCCAATGTCATGTCAATCACAAATGTAACTATCCAATCAGAGAACAGATGGGTTTGGCTGTCGGAGGGGCGCTTTTTTGGACTGCAGGTCCTTGAAGGGTAATACAGTTTGAAGCTGGAGGATCTCTATATAAATATCTGATAGCAGTTAGGTGCCCTAACTTTCAGCAGCTGTTGAAAGGATAAAGTTGTGGTATATCAGTGGTTAGAAATACCATTATTACTTTAGGATTAGTTTAACGCAAAGTCAGGGCTGACCCGGGACCATTGCTGTGAGTCACAGTGCGCAGCATAAAGGTCCTTTCACATCGGCTGCAGGGGAAAGCGCATCAAATCCGACTTCTTTGACCCTCTGCGACTCATCTATCCGATCATGGTGTGACGGTGTGAACGACACAAATTCAATATTTTCAAATCCGATCTGGGTCACTTTCGTATGTGGTGCTGAATCCGATACATATCTGATTTTTTAGAAAGCGACTGCTGTTTGATGGTCATGTTGCATTAAATCCGTCTTCTACGTCACTGACACAAGACAGATGCCAACTATCAGGGCCCACATGGTGAACGCTCCTATCCAGTGAAACTGTTGGGAAGACAACGTTGGAGAAACGTGAACATTTTATTTGTACTGTATAATCTGCAGATTCTGACAGAAATCTGCAGCTAGAAGCAGCGCTCCTCTAAAACAGCAGTAAGGATCATTATTAGGCCAAATGTAAATAACAAAACTTTATAACTTAAAGCAAAACTGGGAAACGTAAAGTCTGAAGTCTTTACATTAAGGGCCATCAGTCACACAATACTGCTTGCTCTGGGTCTAAACAGAGCGCGTC
This sequence comes from Rhamphochromis longiceps, assembly GCF_057381845.1. Lineage (NCBI taxonomy): Eukaryota > Metazoa > Chordata > Actinopteri > Cichliformes > Cichlidae > Rhamphochromis > Rhamphochromis longiceps. The sequence continues at coordinate 11,181,954 of NC_140573.1, forward strand.
GTGTGTGACGTCTTCTTTTGCGCATGCGGCTGCTCTGAGCGTTCACACTAGAGCGCGTTTGCTGTCGCATTTTAATTGTAGTGTGAACAAGCAGACAAAAAAATCAGATTTGATCAAAAAATCGGAATTGAGCATCAAGACCTGCAGAGTGAATGTAGCCTAAGACTGTTTTTTGATTTTTACAGTTAGGAATATGGCTCTCTGTCTACAATGTGCCGTCTCTCAAGACAGTCAAAACCCTTTAACTGGAACTTGATCAGTCAGGCTAAAATCAAAAGTACTGATATCATCAGGACATTTTCACACTGAGCCAACACCTCTCTGTTACAGAGCTGAGGATGCCTTTGTGCCAAATATCTAGAATAAATATCTACATTTAACCTACAATGACAAAACCAACTCAAAGTGCTCTGACTAAATAGTTTGTGCGATTGTCTCTACATTGTGATTGATGAGACTACAAACCATTATACACATTTAACAATTAAATGTTCTGACAAACACATTTGTTTCGTTTTCTGCTCATTTTATTTCCAAATTAAGAAGCAAATTATGTGAGTGATTTAGAGTGTCCGATCAAAGTGCATGTCTGCACTGTGAGAGGCCCCACAGAGCCGCTGCTGCTCACTCTGTCACTCTGTTTCTGATTCGCTGCTCATGCAGCAACTGAACAGCCTCCTCAAAGATCTACAAAAAGAAGCGAGGGTCCTAACGATACAGTTTCTCGGCCTGTCTTTCTGGGAACCTGTGGATCCATTTTGTACCTTGTCCTCACTAGCAGATTGTTGCGTTTTGTTCTCACTGGCTGGAGAAACGCTTTTGTCACTTTCTAAACGTCTCAGCGCGTGACTGGAGCCACTCGATGCTTTTAGCTCCGCTTTTAATAGCTCCACAACGGCTGCTACAAAAGTCGCGTAACCCTTTTCCATCACAAACTGAAGCACGTATTTGGATCCAAATTTGCGACACAGGTCTTTGTACATTATGATGTACAAGTTTTTTACAGTTTTTAGAGGAGTCAAGTCTCCCCCAATCTTCTCTCTTATATCAGTCACTATCTGCTGAAAATTCAGCTTTACAGCAGTTGTTTGTGTTTTCTCAGAAACGTGAGCGACTAAATTTGCAAGACACAAAGTGAGAAAGGTATCGGTCTCTGCAGGCGTAGGAAGCGTCCCAGACGAACACTGCAGGGCGTCGCTACATTTTTCTTCACTCTCTGAACTCTCACAGTCAAGATTTTGGACATCGGTGATTTGAAATATATCACTGTTGACCTCGCTACCCAAATCTCCCTCACCTACACAAGCTTGAGTCTGTGTGCCAAGCCCGGATAAAGGTGCAGGGTTGGAATTGTGACATTAAAAAAAATTGCTAAAAATTTAATTTGTAGTTCTAAATAAATTCTAAATGCATTTAGGAAATTTTTTACTCACTTTATGTCTCTTCCACGGTTTTATTTCTCTCTCCAACAACGTAGGTTACAATTACATTAGCATGACCAATTATGCAAATTAGGCGATGACATCATTTGGCGACTTCTAGCGACTTTTAGGACAACCAATAGCGATTTTCCTTACTGAGGAGTTGGCAACACTGCATGGAGGCAGCATATGCCGCTAATGCTAACTGCTAGCTAAAGGCCAAGGATCCAGAATTTGTTGCGCTGGCTGCTGAGCTCTGTGGGGTTTTGCGGCAGCTCTACCTGTACTAGATTCACCTGCTCCTTGTAGTTTCTATCTCTGACTTTATGTCCTCTACAAGAGTTTCTGTTTTTTTATCTTCAAATGTTCAATAAAAACGTATTGCTAATTCAAAATGAAGAAGGCTTTGTAACTATCCCCACTAGTGAAGACTGTGCCATTTCCACAACACTGCCCCCTCTCCCGAGGTCTGCAGCGCTGTTGAAAAGGCTCTGGAGGTCCCTGTATTAAGCACGTAAACCTGTGACACAAAAATCACCAAACTCGGGCCACCACAGACTGTTTTCCTTCGTGGTGATGAAGGAAAACGCTGGGTTGGCATGTAAAAGGGCATTTATTCCCTTCAAAGACCTGCAGTTCAAAAAAGCGCCCCTCCGACAGCCAAACCCATCTGTTCTCTGATTGGATTGTTACATTTGTGATTGACATGACATTGACCAATCAGATGAAAGGAAGAAAAATAGGGTCAGAATTCGTACTTGTAACTTGCAGGTTTTTTTTGGCTAAGTCCACACACAAATCTTTTTACACATACAAATCCTGATTTACAAGTACAAAATATTTATGACCACATTTTGAGCCCATAAACACTCTCAAACCTGTGAGCCCACATGCACAAATAGTACTTTGTGTGCATTTCTTTGGTCACACACATGGTGTATCAACAGAGTGCGTAGCCTATTTTGTGTGTGTCTGCGTGCTGACCGCATATGTGGCCTACTGTATTCCAGGTATTATATAATATGTGTGAAAGCCTAGCTGTCAGCTCTGCTTCTGTGCTGCTCCAGGTGTGTTTGCATTTCCACTGTGGATGAAAACACACACATAGACCGTACAGGTACAGTACAGGTGTTGTGTGGCATATGCTTTGGAAACTGTTTTTTTACAAACAGTTGTCAGTACAGTGAGTGTTGCATTGTTCTCTGTGATTATGTCAAGTAGATGTGAGCAGAATGGGTGTTTGTTGGGAAGGAAGTCTCTGTGGAAAACAATAGTTTTAATATATTCTCAACTTCACCACCTTATGGCCAGTTTCTCTTCTCGTTGACAGCCTCTGTTTGATGTTCGTCACTAAGCATCCAATCAGCTTGTTTCCTTCTCTAGAAATAGACATAACATGAAGAAGAAGTCTAGTACCCTGTCTTCCAAATTTAAAGACAATGGAACCTGATTTTGCTAAATGTACTAGGTTCTTCCTTTAATCATGCTCCACCTATTGACCAGATTAAAAGAAAACCAACAAGGTGTTGTTTAGTAATCGTGCTGACAAAGAGGCAAAAGCACTGGTGAAGGAATGAAGTCAAATTGAAGTGTCTCTTTCTCACAGAAAGTAAAATTTACTGAGGATTATAAAGTAGGTATCAAGATAAGTACTGTATAACTTTACTGAGTAGAAAGTAATAGGAGCAGATTGTTGATTTTACTATGACTTGGCCAGACTTAATAGTATAATACAGCACGATCTCTGTATTATTTGATGACAAATTAAATGATAGAGAGGAAAAGAAAGACCCTCAGTGATTCAGTGTGAACACAACTCTTCTTCTACTAAGCCTTTGCTAAAAGACTCTTTTGCACTCTTTTATTCCCACACAATGAGTTGAAAGTTGCTGTAAACCCTCATGAGAGAGCTTTAGGAAACAATAATGCTCTGTGTGTGTGTGTGCGTGCGTGTGCGTGCGTGTGCGTGTGTGTGTGTGTGTGGTCTTGGGTTGCAGTAGCTATTAACTCTGTGTGGATGACACTTGTATAGAGCACACACACATACTGAAGGCACCAGTTTAAAACTGTGCTTTGCTAATAATAAAGATAAAAGAGCAGTAACTGTTTGAATTCACTTACAAACAGCTATTCATGCATTTGTTGAGTTTTAGAGGAGTGCACCATCTGCTGGCCAAACTGAGGAAAGGGACTGTCAGACCCGAAAGTAGAAATGTCGCTGTAGATGGATGTTGTTGTGAATGTTTGTTAATTAGAAGTCCAAACAATAGTGTGACTTTCATACCAGTCTGTCAGTGAGCCAGCATGACTTCAACAGCAAGCAGCCAGCCACGCTCGGCACCCCACCAACCAGCTTGGTTTGTCTCTCTGCTCGTCCATGAACTGGACACCCAGTCAGTTATTCAGTTTGTCAGCCTATAAGTGGAACAGGCAGCTGGCCAGTAACCCCCACCAGCTTGCTACAGAATATCATCAGTAATAATTTTCCTGTTAATTCATCAGTGGCTGTTCAGTCTCCAGATTTTCTCAGTGATGATTTTGAGCAAGTGTGGTCAGGTTACAGAAATCGTGATCATACGCTCTATGCTCAAGGGAAAAAGCAAGTAACATCAAGGTTTGTCTTTGTCATCTTATATTCAGATTTACCTAAAAAAACATTAAAACTTTTGGGTAATAATCTAGACACGGATATTTTTTTTCTCCTTTATTGAAGCTATCGCCCGTTTTTAAACAGTTGTAGCTCAAGATGAGTAATTGTCTGTTTTTAGATTTGGGTCAAACCATATGAGCCAGTTTCTCAGACATGGATTTAATCTAAATCTGGGCTAAAGAGAGAGTCACAGAAGAATCGTACTGAAGAAAATAGTCTAGAACCAGTCTTTGTGTCATGAAAATGGAAGTCACGTTGCTCATATTAATGTTAAAATACTTGTCTTTCATGTTATATTAAATTGTCTGCACTGTAAATAAAAGATGAAAAATTTTCCAGTGTTCAAACCAAATATCAGATGCTTCTTGCATTAACTGTGAAGCTGATCTTCTCTTTGTAAAATTGTTATGTTTGTATTCTTGTTTTTCAAGTATACAATAAAGTAAATAAGTATGAGTAGTAGTTTGTATTTTTAATTGTAGTTTATGGAACTTTGGTGCTCCAGTGTACTTTACAAAAGCAAATACACCAACAAATTAGTTTCTCTTTTGACCCACATAAGATGTATTGTAGCCTCTTACTGCATGCGCTTTCACTGACTATATAAGGATCACGTTGAACCAATCAGTACGGCTCGACACCAGTCTATTATATTATTGATCACTCAGTCACCAACACCTCATATACACACACAGTCTGCACATGTGTGCATGTGACAGACTCACCCAGAGGGTGAATAGAAGTGTCACTGATTTTATTGATGCATTAGGGGATGAGGAAGCGTGATGAATGCTGCCTAACTGGTACAGAAGGACAGTGAAGCTTCGATTGTGGTGTGATATCATACTGCACCGTAGAATCCAATTTCTGCCAACCAAGCTTGCAGCCACTGTCAGGAAATGTAAAACCTGTACCTACTGCATGTCTCCTTTACTGTATTTATCATTGAGACTGTTGGGAATCGTGACCTTGTAAATGGATGTGTAGTACATTTGGACATGAATTCTTTATTAGGTTTACTACCTAATGCAATTTGATGCAGATTGTATGAGATGTGTTTATAGAACAAATGCAAACTGAAAGATGAATCACTTGTATTTGTTCGTTCTCGTAGAAAGCACTTCTCATCTTTATATTTTGCTACTGTTCTGATCAGTTTTGTATATTGGTGGCAGTTCAGGCTTACATTAGCATCCCATTGTCCTATTGTACTTTGGCCAGTTAAGCTGCATTATGGGAAATTTAGGGGCCTTGTATGTCTTTAGGTACTTCAATTCAGGCTTTGACAATAGAAGTTAAAATAAATCCTAGGATGAGTGGAATATTCTGTTAACACATCATGAAAAGAGAAAAGATCCTTTACTTTCAACATCATTGACTGCATATAGTTTCTCTCAGTCCCCCCGGACAGTAAAATATACATCCTGAAATAAAACTACATATTTAAGCCAATTTTTACATAGAAAATAGCCCTCTTTCATCCCCAATTTTCCATTTTATTATATTTCATGTAATCAGCTTAGGTTGCTGAAACAGCACAGTCTCTCGTATTTGACAGAACCAACAAACAGATAGAAATAGAAAACATAGAACCTCAGCGCCCCAATTTCTGTCCTTCACTGTTTTTCCAAAGCATTCCTGGAGCGACGGATGTGTGTATTTTAAGGTGGACGTTTAGCCTAGCTGGTGATTTGGGGCTTCTGTGGTTGCCAGTCGTGTGTGTGTGTGTGTGTGTGTGTGTGTGTGTGTGTGTGTGTGTGTGTGTGTGTGTGTGTGTGTGTGTTTGTGTGGGAGTGTGTGCGCCTCTATGTGGTGCCTTAGGGAATGTTCTACATGTATTTCCTTCATGGGTCCTCATGAGAGTTCACACTGTAATTAGTGGCTCAGTTTCCTGCGACCGAATATTCCCTTCAACTTGTTGCTGCTGGCGTGTCACCCTCAGTGTGTGTCTAGTCTTTGTGTGCATGTGGCTGTTCTTATGGTAAATGGCCTGTATTTGTGTAGCGCTTTTCTAGTCCCTAAGGACCCCAAAGCGCTTTACACAACCAGTCATCCACCCATTCGCACACACATTCACACAATGGTGATGGCAAGCTACATTGTAGATGGTAGTGTTTGTGCTGTATACTCATGGTTATTTCTTTATTTTCTGTCTTTGTACGCTGCCATGTACACTCTGGATCTAGTTACGTTTGTCCAACCGTTTTCCTCACTTTCTTCCCTGAAGAAGTTGATAAGTTTTACTGGCCTGAAACATGCCAATATACTTTTTTCACTTTCCTGCTTTGGGGCCAGTTTCCTTATGTCAGATGTCAGTATGGGTCTGTGTGTGAACTGGTATGAAAGCTAAGAGTTTCACCAGTGTGTGGGCGTAATTGCTCAACAAGCATTAAGTAACACAAGTGGCCAGCATCAGTCCACAGCACACATGCGCACTCACTCTTAGCAGACCCTTCCCTTTGTCTCCAAGTGGATTATTTAGTACACAACACTGGTTGAACAGCAGCTATTTCCTATTGAAACTTTCTTTGTGACTCATAGCTGTTTTCTTAAAATACTTACTGCCAACTGTGGAAGTGATATACTTTTAGGTTTTGTTTTTTTTTTTTTCTGTGATGTGTTTTCTGTTCTCAAACTGCTGGTTTGAGCAGTTGGAAGAGCCACAATTCCAACCATGGCTTTACACCAAAAAAGAGCATCTCTTATGGAAACGTTAACATCGTCTATATGAGACTGAAAGACAGTCGCACAAGGGCTGGACATTGTTTTTGATAGGCAGATAAACCTAAAGTAGTAATGCAGAAACTCCACAGCTGTGAGTACTCAGAAAGAAAAGGCATACATAATTATTTGGCCAGTATTTTGGTCAAACTGTCACTTTAGAGACTAAATTGAGTAACAAACCAATCAGCACAATCAGTGCAAATTCTGAAAAAATGATTTTGAGTCAGAGGGAAACAATAGCAACAGTTTAGGTTTGAAGTGTCATACTGAATGCATGCAGAGGATGCAAAGCCGATGTACACAGCTTTCTTTCCATTGCCCATGTGTTTGCAGTGAGAGCAGGCGGGAGACTCTGCCTTTGGGTCACTCCTAGTTTATCAACACTTGATTGGTGCAAACCACCTCACATGGGTCTTTCTCTCTCCCATATATGGAGCTTAGGGGGGCAGGGCAAAAGGGAAATTTAAAGAAAAAATGTGTGAGAAAGTGGAGGGCTCACTCTGCGGGGACTGTGGAGGAGAGAGGCAGAGACGACAGAATGTTAGTAACAGTTATCCCAGGGGAGATGTTCACTCCTTAGTCTGAGAGACTGGAAAAATTCTGACTTGTGATATTGATCCAGCTGCAGAGTTAGTACTCGACCATCTGTGTAACTCTTAATGAAGGTTTTACTGGAAGAGGCAAATGGGAATCATTGGGAACTTGTCGTTCAAGTTGTTCTTCAGTTACCTTGACCGCAGATCTAACTGAGCTGGCCGAAGGCAGCATTTGTTACCCCGTTAGTGTCGGCAGATAGAGTCGATAATGTCGGAGAGATGCAACCTCAAAGCCCTGACAGCAGCTCTGTGTTGCTTCTACCACAAGAATTCTGTCATCGGCGCAAAGGTGAGGAAACACAGGAGAGTGTGTGTGAGAATGTGTCCATGTTACCTATTTTATCATTGAATTCATCTTCATGTTTTGTACTTTTGCTTTGTGTAAAATTCATCATACAAGGTGTAACTGTAAGTGCCCATGTGCAGGTGTTTTGTGAATGCTTGCATGCTACAGACTTTATGCTGGTGTTGTCCATCATGAGATGATCTTAGTCCAGGGGTAGATTAAAAAGTAAGAGGTTTGTTTGCCTTTAAAGTATTAATAGCATGCAACTTCAGAAACATTCTTTAATGCAAGCGTGCTTTTCAAGGCTCGTTTCATCCTGTTGTTTCAAGGAGATGGTGGAAAGAAAACAACATATTGCCCTGCAGAAAACAGTCTGAAAAGTGCGTGGTAACACTTCCAGCCTGAGCAAAATCTAATCAGCCTAAATAGTCCTTCTCTTTCCCATCGCTCTCACTGTGAACACTGGGCTTTTATTAGTCAGACCAGACACTCTCATAAATGGCCAACTGTGCGACTGTCTGTCTGAGGGTGTGATTGTGAGATATATGCTGGCTTCATCCATAACTAGTGCTGGCAGACAGATAAGGCTGTGTGTGAAGGAAGTGGTGAGATGGTTAGACAGTTAACAGGACAGGGGTAGTAGTCCTCATGTGAATGATAAATTACCAGCTTGTGCTAGTTTGTCTTCTTGACATCAGTAAATTGTATGAATGTCATTACTTGATTGGATGCAGCGAGCAGCAGCGGGGCAGGAGGCTGAGGTGGGGTGGTGTGTCCCTCTGTGGATCAGCCTGTACATTTCCATCTGCTGCTAAAATGCACTTTGTGCCTGGATAAAGTCTGTTTACAGGTCTTTATATGTATCTTCTAAGAGCACACACTGATCTCACCACAAAGTATGCCAAGAAGTTGTTCTGAAGTTTTCAGCATATTGCATCTTCATCAGACTATATTTTTGTGTGCATTTTCTCCGGTCAACTCTCAACCTTGCCGTGCTGATGTTGCAGCGTGCTGTCATCAGCACGCTGCAACACTTAAAATCCATTTCTCTTCAAATGGAAAGCTGTCAAAGAGGGGGAAAAGTATTACTCTGTGCTCTCAAACCAATCCAAACCATCCAGGAAAACTTGGATTCCTACTTAATGCATATGGCAGTTCATCAGCACTTCCTCTCACTAAGAGTTGCCTCTAATGGCTGTTGTTGTTGTGTGCAGTCTATCCAGACCTTCTGTTTCAGAGAGAAAATAAATGACCAATAGTTACATTACTGCTCATTTAGAAATTGAATGAATAAAACCTGAGATGTTCTGTCTGTCACTCTCTTGGTTATTTTAAGAATCCTCCAGTCTGTTCATTTAAATGATGCTTCGATGCAATGTGAACTTGTTATCCTTATTTGATATCTTTGTTGTTTTCTCAAGAACCAGAACTGCACAGCACCGCTCCCATCCATCTCATGCTCTTCTGTCTCTTTTGTGAGTTTTCCCCCAGCTCATCCTCATCCTCTTCATTAGTGCTTTTCTATTTTCTCTCTGTCTCTCTGTGTCTTTACTTTTGACTCCATATTGCCTGGGGTTTTGTTCCATTCCCCTTTTCATTCTCCCCTCCATCTGTTTCTCTGGGAGGTCGCCATTTATCCACAGAGGCCCTGCTTCCTGTTTCTGTGCCTGCTGAGATTCAGGCTTACTTGTGCTGGTATCCTTAGCTATTAGATCACATCATTGACACTTTTTCGTTTTTTTTTTTGTTTGCATTAGCTGCCATGATCCAACATAGCTGGGTTGTATGCATAGTTAGATTGCTTCTGTGTGTACATTTGCTGTAAAACGATGCATTAAAAAGTTCTTTTTATCTTAATCCCGTTGCATGATAAGGTTCTTTCTCTATCGTTGTATAGCAGAAACCATTATTCATCTTTAGCTCTTAAAACATGATGCTCTAAAACTTAAAAACCCTCAGTTGCTATTTCAGGCTTAGCTCATTGGTGGAGATCAATCCTTTCTACTGTTTCTAAAAAATCTTTTTACATCACTAAGCATGAATCTCATCTGTATCTTTGAGGCAGTCGACCTCAGTTATCGCTGTAGGATTTGAATCTGGAAGCAATCCTCTTTTGACTTTCACAGTATATGACGAACAGGCTATAGCCATTCAGTCGTTGTTCATACAGGTTCAGGAACCTAGCTGCAGAGATTTGTTCCCACTCTTCCACAAGAGCATTAGTGAGGCACCGATGCTGGTGCTGAGATTGTGGCTTACAGAACAAATTAAGATGGCACTGACGATGAACTCTCTTTGGCTGCCCCAGGCTGACCAATCAGATGCTCTCTGACCTAAACACAGGAAGATGTTTGTATTTAGTTGTGTGTAAACAGGAAAGGAAGGGACCTTTTTGATGACGAAGACAACACGCAGAGATAGAAAATCAAAACATCAACAGCTATTAGGTTTTATCAACTGTCCTCAGCGGTAATGATGCCCATTTAATTCAATGTTAGAGTCAAACACAGTGTTGTTGTCAGGCCCTAAAAAGCTAAACTGAAGCTCTGAGGAAAAGCATTTGGATACTGCATGACTGTTCAGCAGGAATATTCTCATTAAGCCCACCTCAATTCTACATGTATTCTTGACACAACCTGCACTGCTGTTTGCATTCATGTATTCACTTTTTAAAGCTTTGTGACTTGATTGGGGATGCATACTATGCAGCATGTAGACACAGTGGGAAATGGTAGCATGAAGAGAGGGAGGAGGAAAAAACTGAAATTGTTAAGAGAGATGAAAAGGAAATGCCAGAAATACAGCAGACCAAAGAGTTGTTATTTTAATGATGATTGCCCCAGTGAAACCCATTTGATGGGTATCCCAACTCTCATTTAAGCATTTTGTTTGTTGAACTTTCAAAACTTTTGCCTTTAGCAACTCAAGACTTTCATAATACTAATTGGTTGCATTCTAAAAATAGAAATAAAGAAGATGAAAAGCTGCATAGCCTGACTTCACCTCTAAAATGATCTCAGACGTCACCATAATTGTAATGATGTGTCTGTTATGGTGCTGCGTTGCTTGTATACTGTTGCAGTGGTCATAATCCCACTGTACAGTGTAGCATCACAGATAAAGATTATTTTGAGACCCAACCAGAGACCAGGGCAATAGTTTTTATTGTTTCTTCTTGAAAGAAATGTGTTGCAACTGAGGCAGCAGAATTTCCTCTATGGTCTTCTACGGTGTTTTAGTTGGTGTTTGAAGAATTGTTAATATGCTGACTCCGCTGCATATTTGAACATGATTCAAATGGAGCTGCTTCTTCTAGTCAGTCTTCAGGGTTTTTTGTTATCTGCAATCCTGCAGGCTGGCGGTATCAACTAAGAATCTCAGGTTCACTGCTTTATTTCAGCTCATAAGCCGCATAAGTTGAGGTAAGGTGAGGATTATAACGTCATCTAATGTATTTGTAACTTTACATGTGTGTAAGGTGATGAGGGATCAGAGTTATGATGTTAAAAGGTTGTTTGCCTTTTGTGTTCAGTGAAGTGAGGACAAGCAGCTTACCCAGGTGGCCGCTGCTTCTGAATGGTTGCCACACACGACTGGATTATTACAGAAATGTATCATCGTCACCATATATAGAGAAACCTTTAAAGGGTTAAAAGTACCTTCAATCTTCAAATCCATGAAATCAGAAGAAAATCCAATCACTGCAGAGATCCTTTTTAACAGTACCTTTGTTTTTAGTTGGAGATTATTTTCTGTGGCATGTCAGATTTTTTTTTTTTTTAAAGCTGCTTAACACTGAGCTATGAAATCACAAAACATAACCAACTCGAGGGATGAATCACTGTTGTCTACACATAACAGATGACAAAGAATCAATTTTTAGGTGCCTTGTTACAAGCAGTCTGTTGTAAAAACACATCATTTGTTCATCTTGATGCATGCTCATCCAGGTAAGTAAATCCCAAAAGTTGATTCTGTTCATCTGGATGCAGCGTTTTCAGTGGGAGAAACATTTCTTCACTCATCCAAGTGACTTCTTCAGTCTCTGCTGACTGCAGGTTTCCCCAATCTTATAAACAGTACATTTGCACAATGACTGAAACCAGGCCACTTAATAAACAATGGGCTTTGAGGTCAGATCCCTTGATCATTAATATGCAAATTGTCATGACCATTGATCAACAACCACTGATCAAAGACCATTGATCCATGGCCATGAGTACCATTCACAGAGAGTTGGGGAATGGTTGCAATCACAGCATTGTAAGATGGCAAAGATGTACCCTTAGGCCCCCTTTAAAAGTTGATGTGTACCGTAAACCTACGCATATGGATCAGTATTAAGGGACTGATCCAGTCAGGTTTGACTCTCATCATCCACTGGATCACAAATTGTGTGTCATCAGCACGCTGCAACACAGAGCGAACACCATCCCCACAGACACAACGGCCAGGGAAGCAGAAGAACATCACATCAAGAAGGCCCTGAGTAAATGTGGTTATCCAGGCTGGACATTCGTCAAAGCTGGGAAGGCGCCAAAAGAAAGCTCCAGCCGATCCAGGAGAGAAGGACAACCGATACCTAAGCGAAAACCCTTAGTGATTCTGTATGTGTCAGGAGTATCAGAACAGCTGAGATGCATTTTTTCTAAACACCGTGTCTCTGTGGCTTTTAAACCCCAAAACACGCTGTGCTGTTGTTTATCAATGGTCACCTCACCTCACAGCCCATTGTTCATTCAGTGGGCTAGTTTCAGTCATTGTGCAAATGTACAGTTTGTTACCGTTTGCTGCAGGGTCTACCTTACCATATAAAGCACCTTGAGGCGACTTTTGCTGTCATTTGGCGCTGTATAAATAAAACTGAACTGACTAAGGTTGTGGAAACCTGCAGTCGGCTGAGACTAAAGAAGTCACTTGGATGAGTGACGAAACGTTTCTCCCACTGAAAACATTACGTCCAGATGAACAGAATCATCCTTTTGGGACATCATTTATTCCCATTTCTTTAGTTTAAGCTATGAAAAATACCAAAGATAACAGTTGAACAGGCATAAAATAGGATTTTTCCAACAACAAGGAGGCTCCCAAAATGCTGTTAGCTGAAAACTTGGTGCATGGTGTGCAGTGTATCCTCATTAGAAACGGTCTCAGTGGCTGTTACGAAATCATTCTTAATGAAAGGACTGAGAAAAGGCTGAATTACACAAGAACTGGACCGAAATTCACTGAATCCAAAATTTAATGATTTGATACAAATTATCATTAATTTGTATGGGGAATGTCAGGAGATTTTGCTAACTTAAGAAGAACGTTTACCTTAATGCATGGGTTTTATTTTGATTTCAATGTGTGTTTCAACGGTAAGCATCACCATGGGATAACGCTGAGCAAGTTTTGCAGTTCATATGAAATGAAGCTTGGCGTCAGTGTATTGTTTATCCCATATTTTGTCACAACTGAAGTCATTCACGCTAGAAGGAAAGGCTGTAGGCCATGAAGCAGGCCAGTCCAGTTCACTGTACTTCACTGCTGTGTTGTGGTCCACACACAGGCTGGTACGGTATAAATGTAGCCACTCTCTGAGGATGACATCATATTGCAGGATCTTATTAAAGGCCAGGCTATTAAACAAAACCTCACATCCAATATATCCATCTCCTCCCTCCTATTTCCTTCTCTGCTTCCTTCCTCTTATTCCTTCAGTTTCTCTTCAATTTTTCTTTCTGTGCTCTTTCACTCTTCTGTTAATTTGCATTAACCATGTATCCCCATCTCCATTAATCACTGTTCAACTTTATATGTACATGTCATCCTTGCCGCTGCCGTGCATCCCTCTTCTCACCAGCTCTCCCGCGCTTTCATTCATCAGTCTGTTGGCACTGAGACTGCAGACGTAAAAGCAACGTATTATGTCTTTTGAAATAAATGTGAGAATCACAAATGCGAGTGGAGTCGGTAACAAATCCAGATAAGCTGGGAATAATACAAACCAGCAGCCGTCGTGTTTTCAGTTATTACAGTTGATCATGTGCATTTTAAAATTGTTGCGCAATGCCCGTACAACCGGAAAAACATGCTGCAAGCCGTGCGTTATGGGTGTAGTGTATCCTGTTTTAACACATCACAGCACCTAAGGAAAGAAAATGATTAAAAGCAAAACAAAAAGTGAAACAAAAGAAAGGTGCATGAATTTGGAGTTGTAGTTTGGTCCCAGCCTATCTCTGTCCACGTGTTGTCCCTGTCGGAGACATATCCAAATAGCTATGGATGATCTATAAGTAAATATAACAACAAAAAGTGCATCTATGAGCAAATGTTTGTCTGTCAGTCAGATGTTAGAAAGACAGATGTTAGATAGACCATTAGCTTACTCCAATGGCACCAACTGTTAATGTTGATTGATAAGAGAAAGCTCCAATAAAATGATCGTGTAATTCAGACTGTCTGTTATCATTTACTTACTCATTGAATCTTTTGTTTAAAAAATGGCAGGAAAAAAACACGAGCCCAGGAGACTTAGTGACAGCACAATTACACCGCCCCAAGTATTTTCCACTGCTACACACACACATACACAGTGTTTCTGGTTCAAACTGGAAATAAAGTAAATTGTTGGATGTGCACCATGGTGCCAAGCCAGTGATCAGTTTAATATTTGCTGTAATGTGACACTTTGATTTTCTGTCATGTATGGAGACTCGGGGCAGGGGGTCTATTCTAATGACTTTAGAGAGGAAGAGAGCTAGTGTAGCCGCAGAGAGATAAAAATGGCACAGATATGATATTCCAAGTTTCCTGCATGGACATGGATCAGTAATTCCTGTTTGTGTGAGCGTGTTTGCTTTTTTCCTCAGTGTTCTACCTCAAACCTCTTCTTCTTCTTCTTCTTCTTGGATCAAAGCCTTCTTCTGAGAGCTTGTCCATGACGACCTTCAGTCTTCAGACTTTTAGCTGAAGACTGTCAGTTGAAACTTTACCTGTAACTGTACCTGAACCTGAGCCAGTACTGTTACCCCAGAGGCTGTGAGACATGTAAATATGTATTTATCATCATCATAACAGTTGCCTAACTTTGGTCATCATCATCATCATCATTACATTGGCAGTGTTTGTCATGCTAAAAAATCTGATGATTCTTTTCTACATTTATTCAATTGTAACAATATCCCCGGCACCACAAACGCATCCCAAACCCTGACAGATCCTCCATCGTGTTTTAAAGATGGAGGTAGACGCTCCTTGTGGTACCTCTCTCCTTTTTTCGGACCACGTTGACAGCAATTTTAACTAAAAGTTGCCAATTTGGATCCATCGCTCTACAAGTCTTGTTGCCACAGACTTTCAGTCCAGTTCTTGTGTAATTTGGCAAAACCTCAGCCCTATTCTCCCTGTTTCCCTCAGTTAATAAGGACTTTCTGACAGCCACAGAGACCATTTCTGATGAGGCTTCGGTGAACAGTAGATCAACTTAAAGGGCCAGTTGCTTCTCTTAGGGGCTTTGCTGTTTCCCCCTACTTCTTAAGTAGAATAGAATAGAATAGAATGCCTTTATTGTCAATATACAGTTGTACAATGAGATACAGAGCATCTCCTACTCAGTGCAAACATGAAGGGGGGGGGGCTGTGTTATCGGTGCATGTGTGAGTTCAGGGTGGTTATGGCTTTGGGGAGGGAACTGTTTTTGAGTCTGTGGGTTTTTGTGTTGATGCACCTGTAGCGCTTCTCTGAGGGAAGCAGGCTGAACATGTTGAAACCAGGGTGGGAGCTGTCCTTGATGATGTTTGCTGCTCTGCTGAGACAGCGGGAGGAATAAATGTCCATCAGGGAGGGGAGAGGGCAGCCGATGATCTTCTGTGCTGTCTTGACCACACTCTGAAGCCTCACTCTATCCGCCTTGGTGCAGCTGCCGTACCATACCGTGATGCAGTAGGTTAGCAGGCTCTCAATGGATGAGCAGTATAAGGTCAGCAGCAGGTTGGAGTTCAGCTTGTACTTCCTGAGGACTCTCAGGGAGTGCAGCCACTGTTGGGCCTTCTTGATGACCGCTGAGATGTTGGCTGTCCAGGAGATGTCAGCAGAGATGAGGACACCAAGGAACCGGAAGGTGTGGACCCTCTCCACACATCCACACACTCCCCGTTGATGTAAACGGGGGCCAAGTCAGTGCTGTGTCTCCTGAAGTCAACAATGAGCTCTTTGGTTTTCTTAGTGTTCAGTGTCAGGTTGTTTTCTGAACACCAGGCTGCCAACTTCAGGACTTCCTCTCTGTACTCTGCCTCGTCTGCCTTTGAGATGAGTCCGACTACCGTGGTGTCATCAGCAAACTTGATGATGAGATTGTTGTTGTGGGTCGGACTGCAGTCGTGGGTGTAGAGAGAATACAGGAGGGGGCTCAGCACACAGCCCTGTGGGGAGCTGGTGCTCAGTGTGCGAGTGGAGGAGAGATGAGGGCCAGGTCTTACAGTTTGGGGCCGGTTTGTGAGAAAGTCCTTTATCCAGGCACATGTGAGAGGAGGGAGGCCAAGAGTGACCAGTTTGGTGATGAGGATGTCCGGGATGATTGTATTAAAGGCTGAGCTGTAGTCCACGAAGAGCATTCGGACGTAGCTCTGCCGCTGCTCTAGGTGACTCAGCACAGCGTGGAGGGCTGTGGCGATGGCGTCTTCTGTGGATCTGTATGCAAACTGGTGGGGGTCGAATTCTGGGGGGAGGTAATCCTTGATGTGCTGAAGGACTAGTCTCTCAAAGCATTTCATGATTCCCGGTGTGAGGGCCACAGGGCGGTAATCATTCAGGCTGGAGATGGGAGACGTCTTTGGCACTGGGATGATTGTGGCTGATTTTAGACAGGATGGGATGGCTGCCTGATCCAGTGAGAGGTTGAAGAGTCTGGTGAAGATGAGGGTGAGCTGGTGGGCACATGCTCTTAGTACCTTGCCAGGTACTCCGTCTGGACCGGCCACAAGTAGTACTTTACTTGCGGCCGTACAAGTAGCACCGCAAGTCATGTACTTTCAGTATCTGAAAGTACATGACTTTCAGATACTGTTCATGCTGTAGGGAATTTTTAGGCTTTACACTTTTTTATGTTCCATTTTTCCTAACATTTTTTTTTTCATGGACATGCTGCACAACATGCCAAGACATTCCATGTTTTCAGCGTATAACCCTTTGGGAATCACCTGTTGGTATGAAAATACAATTTTAATACTAACCTGTGTTAGAAGGAGTTTGACAAACATACAACCAGCATAAAACCAGTGTTATGTCTACACAGCCAGTGTTGTTTAGACACAACACTGGTTTGTCCATACAGTTAGGTGTTTTATGCTCAAATGATACAGGTCAGTGAGGTCAGTGACGGATACAAGGACTAGAGCAGCGGTCCCCAACCCCCGGGCCTGGGACCAGTACCGGTCCGTGAGTCGTTTGGTACCGGGCCGCGAGAGTTGAGGCTCAGGTGTGAAATGTATAGTTTTCAGGGTTTTTATCGGTTTTCAGCTTTATTTTGTTATCATTTTTATCGTTAACTCGGTTTTCCTTGGTCTTTTCACGTGTGTTATGAATAAATCTTTTTTTTCGGTACCGGTACTAGTTTTATTTTGTTGTATTTATCCGCGACACCTTAAAGGCTGGTCCGTGAAAATATTGTCGGGCATAAACCGGTCGGTGGCGCAAAAAAGGTTGGAGACCGCTGGACTAGAGTGCAAATGAGTGAAAAAGCAGCCAATGTCCAAAGAACCATTTGGAAATCCCTTCAGAACGTCTGGAGGAATATTGCTCTGGGCCATTTGAAAAAAATTATAATAAAGTCCTGCTGCTTGGATAAATAAATAGCTCAAGACATTTGTACTGACATTTAAATGATTGAAATGCAAAAGTATAGAATAAACTGACTGAGTGTAGCAGTAATGGGTTAAAAAGAAAAAAGGTTTAGTTTAGATAAGTTTATGCGTCACTCAGAGGTGTGTGTGTCTGTGGGTGCGTGTGCGTGCGTGTACTTGTCTACGTTAGGTGAAGGTGTGCATAGAGGCCGGTCTGGGTAGCTGGGCGGTGTCAGGATGATGACATTTCTTTGAATGACTCTGGACGAAGGCAAGAAAGGAAGTGATAAAGGAGAAAATCACAGAGGAGGCAGACGCAGACAGAGGCTGTGTGCGGGCTTGTTGTTTGAGCAAACAGAAGAGACTTAACTATAGTGTGCGTGAGTTTTAATGTGTCTGCTATGAAGTTTGTTATTGAAGATCAGAGAAAGGTGGCAGGATGGAGAGACCAAGCAGCTGTCATGTAAGTGTGTGTGTGTGTGGTGTTTGGGGTGTGTGTGTTGTGGTTCAGGTGGTTGTGTTGACTCGACATCCCGTCAGGGTTAACAGAGCTGTCTGTCCTTTACTTTCCATTTAGGCAACCTTTTTGGGCTTTGCTGGGATTAAAGTGGCTGATCAATAGTTTCAGTAATCTCACTGGAATTAGATTACAGTCCTGGTTTCTACCTATCCCGGCTCTGCGGTGTTTTATTTGGTGTTGTTTTACTGTAGAACAGCAGAGGCGACTTTAAACAAATCAGTCAAAAGTTTCCTATTTTTTCCTGCTTCCTTTTTTACTTTGTTGAAATAAATAAATAAATTAAATATGTGGATGTTGAATTTCTGTCATCTGTCTTTGGGTTTCTCAGCTATGCAGGATAAAGTTACAAAATCAGCTTTTTCTGCTTTTATTCCAGTTCTCCAGAGATCAGTTCATCCTGGACTGTCCTTCAGAGAAACTTCGCAAGGAGCTCGAGGAAGAACTGAAGATGGACTGCGAGGAGCCGAGAAGTCACGCGTGGTACCACGGATCGATTCCCAGACAGGTAACACTGCTCGCACACAAATCTGAGTCACAAGTCCCTCCTTTTAAAAGCCAGGTTAGAAACTTGTTGAACCAGATTACCTATTATTAGTCTTCCATGCTACACACATGGTGCTTACAGGAAGACTGTTGCGTAAAGAGTGGCCCCTGCAGCAGCGCTGACAGAAAGAAAGGCTTCATTCTGTATGGTGTGTTTATGTGTGTTGTGTGTGCGCGCATATGTGAGAGAGAGATCTTGTGTGTTCCCCTGAAAACCAGCACTGAGATGTAATCTTTTTTAATAAGCTGCTTCCCTTGGCTAAGCTAAACCACCGTTCTAACTTATACAAACATTTGCTTAATTAAAGTCTGAAACTGTGGATGACAGAGAGTGTATGTGTTCGAGAAGAGCGAGCGAGAACCAATAAATGTAACAAGGCAGGGAAATAAAGAGCACTGCATGTGTAAACGGTCAAAGAAATATCGGGGTTTTTTTTAATCATATAATAAATGAAAGTCAAATTTATTTTTAAAGTGCATTTAACAGTGCTTTATAATACTTTATAACACATCCAACAGTTGACACTGGCCAAGGTGCTCTTTAAAAGACAGAATGGATAAAAATAAGTAAAATACATGCTAGTAGGTGGTAAATATAAACAGTCATGGCTTACATAGGCACATATAATGACCATAAGAATCAAAAGCCAATAAATAAATATATGTGTTCAGTCTAGTTTTATCAGTCATTTGAAGGAAATGCTGTTCCACAGTTCAGGGGCAAACACAGAGAGTAGACTGAGCTGGAAGGAGCTAAAACAGGTGAAATATGATCTCTTTTTTTCTTCTTCTTCTTCTTCTTCGGGTGCCTGTGAGGAGCCTACAACTGACTGAGACCCGTGTAAAGTGATTTGCAGTAGTCCAGGAGGAGGAGATTAGGTCATGAATGACAATCTTGAGATCTCTTATGGAAAGAAAAGGCTTAATTTTCTTTCCATAAGAGAAGGCTAATTTTTAACCACCGAGTTACTTTGATAATGGGTCTCATTTTTTCTGTGGTAAATGATAAACAGGGATCAAGCTTGTCAAAAATGTTGTCATTTGACTTGTGCATTGATAGATGCACAAAAACACTGAAAAGTTTTCTGGATTAAAGCTTTATTATTTTGATTTCCCATATAAAGGTTTTAGCGTGAAATGAATGTGATTCTACATGAAACTGTCCCTTAAGCGTCTAGGTCACTAACTGGATAAATTGGAATGGTCCTCGTGTCTTACATAACCATCACTAAGCTCGCAAAGCTGGTACTAGCCTACCATTAAACGTTTGTATTGTAAACAATCACTGTGGGCCACTGTAGGTGTTCGTGTGTGTGTGGGCCGGTTATTATGGGCTCCTAAATCTGTTTGAACAGTCACGTGATGCAGGCTGGGCTTTCTCAGGGGCCAACATCATCTATGAATTTTCAGGTTAGGACATGTCTTAAGGTTAAGGTAAGGGTAACGGTTAGGCATGTAGTTGTTATCGTTAACGGTAAGTCATCAGGAAGTGAGTGAGACAACGTAAAGTCCTCTAATGTCATGGCTGCGTAAAGTTGAGTGTGCCCGTGTGTCACTTATTTCTTTTTGCAGGTTGCAGAAAACCTGGTGCAGCGAGATGGAGACTTCCTGATCCGTGATTCGCTGTCTTTACCAGGAAGTTACGTTCTCACATGCCAATGGCGAAACACTGCTCAGCACTTTAAAATTAACAAGAAGGTACATATGAGCTTCCAGCTACACTGAGGTGAATATTTGACTAGAGTATATAAAAGGTACAATAGCTAGGTCTGTTATTTTGCCTGTCGCCTTCAGGTCGTGATGCTGAATGAAGCTTACTCCAGAGTTGAGTACCGCCTAGACAGAGAAGGGTTCGACAGCATCCCTGCACTCATCAGATACTATGTTGGCAACAGAAAACCTGTCTCACAGGTGGGTTTAGTCACTATTTTTCTTTTAATTAATCTTGCTTCAAAGTTTATTTTATACTGTTATTGTTCTGGTTGGTGGTTTTCCTCATTATAGCACATAAAAGAAAAACTTTTGGTAGTTAATAGTAAGTTGTGTTTAAGTGCTAAGAGTTTCAAGCTTGTGAGATAAATATAGTCGCAGATAAATAAAATATGTTGAGGTTTCTTTAGGTCACCTTATCTGTTCTTCCGCCCACACATTGAAGGTGGTAGGGGCCATCATCTTCCAGCCAATCAACCGGGGGCTGCCGCTGCGCTGCTTAGAGGAAAAGCACGGACTGTCGAGCAGTCACCGGGAGAGGCTGATGTCGCAGGAGAGGCGGAACCAGAAACGCCTCAGCCTCAATATTACCAACGGACACACATACGACAACACACAGGCCATGCACGACAGCACACACTGCCAGGACAATGGCATTGCCCGAGGCAGCCAGCTCAGGTTTGCACTCTAGAAACACACGCAAACACACTAATTAACACCTGAACACTGTAATTCCTCGCTGGCTCTCATAACGTGGTTGTTGTTCCACTGAGCACGTGAGATTTCTTGGATTTGATTAATATAAGCCTATTACTGCAAGTGGATAGTGGGCTACAGACCAAATACCAATCTGTCTGCTGTGTTTGAATAGTAGAGACCCACCTTTGCACAGTCTCCACCTCCACACATCGTTCTGCTTTTAAGGTTTTACTCTTTGCACTGAGCTGTTTACATTCAATCGTTCTGACTGAAGTTCGCACATACACATGTCCCATACACATCATACGTCCTCTGTAAATGAAGAGCTGTTGTCTGTGTGCAATTTCAATGCACACAGACATTAAACAGGGTTCTGTATCTATCTGAGAGAGGTCAGACCAGCTGTGAGGGGATAATAAATACAGAGCTGAGAGTAAAACAGAACACAGAGATGAACAAGAGGATATATGGACAGAGAAAAGGCTTTTTAAAAAGTCAAAGAAGGGATGAAAGGATTAGTGTTTATAACATGATTTACTTTTTTTTGAATACTAATGGTACCTTTTTATTATTATATTGGAAATATTTGTAAGAGGTTTATCCGATGCCCATGTGTGAGTGGGATGTTTTTATCACCCTTCCTCCTCTTTCAGGTTGAAGGATCGCTGCGGCAGCCAACCAGCAAGTCTCAATCAAGTCCAGGAGCGGCGACACCCACTCAAGGCGCACCAATCAGAAAGCTTCCTTCCTCTTGGTAAGTAAAAGCTAGGAGGTTCTGAAAAGCTGTGTGACCTTTGAGGAGAGGCTGAACGTTTTTATTATAATTACACATCTGTATAATAAACACTCAGAGAGAGCTGAGTGTAAAAGCGAAGCTGTCGATTTACCACTCGACCCAAACTCCTCAGCTCTGGTAGAGACCGAAAGAATGAGGTCATGGACACGAGCAGCAGAAAGGAACTTTCTCCAAAGGGCAGCCGTGCTCTCTGTAAGTCAGAGGTCAGCAACCTGCAGCTCACGAGCCACGGATTAGGATTACATCTCTCCAATTAACTCTAAAAAGTTTAATACATAAACTATATGTACTAATTTATGCTCTTCCAATTACATCTGTTATACACTCGCATCCACAGTCACACGTGTCTGCCGGTTGTTTTGGGGGGTTTTTCTCGCCACCGCTCCTCCACATCAAAAGGAGCCCATTGAGGTGGTTTGAGTGTCTGACAAGGATGCCTCCTAAGTGAGGTGTTTGGGGCATGTTCTGCTGGGAGGATGTCTCAGGGCAGGACGTCCAGACATGCTGCAGAGATGATAAGCTAGAGGGGGTCTGGGGAGAGAGCGGTCTGGGTTTCTCTGCTTAGGCTGCTGCCTCCATGAATCGGTTAAGTGGAAGAAAATGAGATTAATAGATCTTAGTGGCTTGAAGTATTTTGAATCCTTTATTTTTCTCTGTATCTGTTGTATCTAATTTTTACAAACTGATCTAATGTATATGAGACCTCAAAAACAAAAGTGGGAATTCTAATCAACTCAGTGCCTTTTTTTAAAAATTATTTCCTTTCCTCCCCACCTCCACCTCATCTTTTCCTTTTTTTTTGTAACCTTTTTTTTAATTTATTTCTATTTACCCACTGTCTCATTATCTTCTCTTTCATCTCTTTAACTCCATCTTCTGTAATTTTGTTCCGTCTTCAGGATCCAAACCGCAGCCCCTGCAGACACCTGACTCGCTCCTTCCCAGCCCAAACTCCAAGTCGCCGGTGTTTCGGACAGGCAGCGAGCCACTGCTGAGCCCCTCTTTCCCACGGAAATCAGCAGAGCCTCTAGCAGGTATACAAATATTTTGGTGGAGAAGAACCAGCAGTATACAGATGAGTTTCTTCAGCGATCATTGCGTTTATACAGACGAATCCCTGAAGACTTTTACGTATAGTGGTTCATATAATAGAAAATGGTAAATGGCCTGTATTTGTACAGTGCTTTACTAGTCCCTAAGGACCCCAAAGCGCTTTACACATTCAGTCATTCGCCCATTCACACACATTCACACACTGGTGATGGCAGCTACATTGTAGCCACAGCCACCCTGGGGCGCACTGACAGAGGCGAGGCTGCCGGACACTGGCGCCACCGGGCCCTCTGACCACCACCAGTAAGCAACGGGTGAAGTGTCTTGCCCAAGGACACAACGACCGAGACTGTCGAAGCCGGGGCTCGAACCAGCAACCTTCCGATTACAAGACGAACTGACAATTCTTGAGCCACGATCGCCCCTAATAGAGTCTATTAAGCCTAACAATTGCAAGACATGTGATACAAATAGGTGTTTGGCTTTATTTGTAGTATTACTGTCCTCTTTATCAGTATTAACTTTTAATGTTAACTGTAAAATAGATTAAAATAGATTTGCTTGGTCATAGTGCATAAAATGTACAGTATAGAGCAGCACTCATGCTAGACACAGAGCTACAAACAGAACAATTGAGAAAAAACTGCAATTAACAAAAGCAGCCTGAGCGCCCACAGCTCTGCCAAGACTAAAAGTTCCCTATACAGGTTGTATAAATCAAGTCCCAAAGGACAAGGATGGCCTGATCCAGGGATTGAGTTTGATATTTTGTTGAGAACATCATGATGATGTCTCCAATTTTTGTTTTGGTATGAATTTATAAAGATTAGATGCAAGATGACAAGTTTGCCCTGCGTCATAATGACGGTTTATGGACAAATCCAAAATGTACTGACTTCTAAATGTTGGTACTTTTCACCTCTTTCTTTATTTTTAATCCTGCAAACAAAACCACTTTATCACTTTGATGGAGGAAAAAATGACAAGAATAGCAATCGAGGATGAAATAAAGTAGCCTTGGTCCAGGCATCTGAACGGTATAGAAATAATGAAGCTAAACAAAGTGGCAGTTTGGACTGATTATCAGGCTAAAAATAACTGTGTGGTGCTTGCTAGGAGCCAATAAAAGGCCACGTGGGGGTTTTAAAATTAATCAGCCATTGTGCCTTCCTAAGTATGTGGGTGTAATATAATACACTCTCCCGGGCTGCTCCTGCCATTGCTTGAATGTTAGACAATGAATTTTCCTCCTGTTCTGCTGGGGCTCTGTGCTCTAATTCACAATCTGATAATATAGCTGAAATCTGAGTGTGATGCATGCTTTTCATTGTATTTGAATTTAAATAATAATATCTTAAACATGTTAAAAAGTCAGAGGGGTTGTAATATTAGATACTTAAAAACGTTCCAAGTCTTTATATGTATAAAAGCCAAAACAGCTTTTGTGTAACTTTTACGGCACTCGTGTTCCTCCAGGCCAAGCGATCCGGGGCTCTGACAGCCAGCTGTGTCCTAAACCGCCTCCCAAACCCAGCAAGGTTCCTCTGGCTAGGCTGGCTCACTCCTCTTGTCCTCAGGCTAGAGTTCCCTCCTCCAGCTCCTCAAACCTCACAGACACCTCCTGTGTCTCTCCCAGACTGGCTGCACCTCCACAGGAGCCCAGACGTGTAGAAACCCCTGATTCTTCCTGGGCGGGTGGAGGTATCCTTTTATTTTATATATCTTTTTTAAATATATTTATGCAAAGTTATTTGATTATTATTGGATGGTAAACATCTGTTTACATCAATATTGACTTTTATTTTCAAATGCAACATTATAGATGGATGTGTTTGTTATTCCACAGCCACTGCAGGCCCTCCTGTTCCTCCAGTGAAGCCCCTGAAATTGCAACATCTACGGCTGCCTGCAGACTCCTGCTGCTCCTCTGGGTCTCTAGTTTCACCTGCTGATGCTGCTAAGTGTCCCGATTCAGAGACAATAACAGGACAGGGTGAAAGACTGCAGCCCAGCCCTGCAGACCTGAGGTCCTGCAGCCCTCTGGAGTGGGAATCGTCAAACTCTGCTAACCCCATCACAGAGCACAGCCGTGAAGCTCAGCTAACACTCTGCAGCTATGTGGAGAGACTGAAGAGAGAAGGGGAGATGGGGAAAGAGGAGGAGGAGGTGTCAGGAGACAGAAGCTCCTACCATCATGCTATCGCAGCCTTGGAAAACACCAGTGAAGAAGAGGATGAAGATGCAGGGAAAGACGAGGAGAAGGATAAGAGGAGGAAAAAAGAGAGGAGTAGTTTTCAGCGGCCTGTCATAGAGACGGAGTCCATGTTCAGGCCAGCAGAGTTCGACTCGCGACTTCTGCCTCTAGAAAACAAACCACTGGAGATGGCGGTTCTGAAGAGAGCAAAGGAGCTGGTGCTCAGCCACAATCACCACAGCCTAGCCAGACACCTGCTGATGGCTGACTGCCAGGTATACATACACTCTCTCTAAACCTAAATATAACAACCGTAATTTATTTTTCACATGGTTACATCCTCCTCTGCAAAGTCATTATCTTTCGTCTTCCTGATTTTTTTCTTTTTATAGACTGATTTTCTGGATGCTTTAGAGCTTTTCTTTTTTTAATTAGTTAGTTGGTCGTGACTACTATATATATATATATATATATATATATATATATATATATATATATATATATATATATATATATATATATATATATATAAACAAAAACAAAGGAAGCTTGTTATGAAACAACTACTTAAGTAGAAAGTGAGCAGTGGAAAAAGAAGGAAAATAAAAGAATATTTCTATTTTCTGTTGCCTGCGTTGTTGACTGTGAGTAGGGAAGAGGTTAAAGTGGGATTGAGCGTGTGGTGAAACTCTAACATCAGCTGTCGTCGCTCAGCGTGGAGAAAAGAATCACAATTTCTATTGAGGGCTGCAGTGAGTTTCTTTGTGTACAGGCTGTGATCAGCTGATCTGGGCTACTGCTCTGAGGTTTACTGCCCTTTGTGGATTTACACACCTCAATTTAAGATGTAAGCAGATGTTTTATGAGTTGTCCTGTTCCATCCTCTACACTGTTTGTACTGTCTTTATATTAGACAGTATAAAGTTGGTGAAGGTGGAATTTGATGAATGAATCTCAGCATCATTAGCTTAACTTCAAATTCATCTGTGCTGTACCTGATATAATCTAACTCTGACCATGAAACACAGCCACTGTGCACCAGTCACACACTGTTCTTTACTTTTAATCCATCACAGTACAGCAAACTAACCTGTTTTTATCTTCACTACCTGCAGAGGATCTTCATCCAATTCTTAAAAAACAGTCTGCCTCAGTTTGATTAGCAGTAGTTTCGCATTATGATAAAGCGTAATGTGACATGTGCACACATAATATTTGGGTTAAAACATGAGGATTTATATTAAAGCTTTTCCAGTATATCAAATCCCACTGAGCATGCTTACCTTTACATCTAACCTGTTCTTCCTCTCCTGTCCTGTCTTATCTTTCTCCATCTCTGGGTGAGCTCTTTCTTTTCTCTCCTTGTGAAATACAGCAGCTGGACCTTTAGCTAGCAACACACTGTGCAACAAACTGCACACAAGCAGTTTGTGTGCTTGCTGATGTTTGTTAAGCTGATAGAATTATTTAAAAAAGATACTCGTTTTGCTCCTCTCACTCTTCGTTCCTCCTTTGTAGCACTTGTGCACACCTGCAGTCGTTCTGGTGTCGTGCCCAAAAAGCACAAAACAAAAAAACTCGCCCCAAAACACCAGCCCACTTTAATTCCCGACTATGGTACATGATTTTACCTCTTTCGTCTTTTTATACAACCTCGTGATTAATACACAAACAGAATTGTCTTTCACGTGTTACTGTTTAGGCTCAAATTGGTTTGATGGAGTGACGTAAAAAAAGGTTTGCCTCACACCTCAAAATGCATCAAACCAATAGTAACGAGCCTGTTTTGAAAATGTAAGGAGAAGAAAGTACAGATTTTTATTTAAGAGAGTAAAAATAAAAAGTTGTCAGAAAGATAAATAGTCAAGATACCTGAAAATTCTACTGAAGTACAGAAACTAAGTATTTGTACTTCATTACTTCCCACCTCTGGCAGTAACTGATGGTTTTAGAATTTAGTAAATGTACTAGTGCTGCAAAGACCCGGTATGATTCATTGTTAATAATAACATATCAGAAAGTGCTGCAAACAGCATCACCGTGCTGGGAAAATGAAAACTGACACTGACGCGTGCATTTAATCTGCAGGTAAACATGTTTACTGCTGCTGTGACACACAGATCCTCTCTGTGTGTGTGTGTGTGTGTGTGTGTGTTTGTGCACTATAGAGAATTAGATTTCCACCCTGCACCTGATGATGCTGCTGCAGAACAAAAATGATCTTCACGATGCAGAGACACAACCAAATAAAATGTTTTGCCTCATCCAAACACATGCGCTAGGCACATCCAATGAAGCAGGGTGACAAACTATAACAGAAAACTGTTCTAACAGCTACTTGTAAAATTTCTTTTCTTCCCACCAGGTTGCCAGGATACTGGGAGTGACTCCAGAGCTTAAAGGTCAAATGGGCGTGTCCTCCGGTCTGGAGCTGGTGACATTGCCGCACGGTCGTCAGCTGAGGCTGGACCTGATGGAAAGGTAAATACACTGTATTGGTTAGCTCTTTTGGGGTAGTAGCAGACACAATTCAATTCTCTTCTGTTTTGATTGTATAGAACCAAATCACAACAGCAGCCGCCTCAAGGGGCTCTATACTTTAAGATAAAGATCCTACAATAAAACAGTCAAATGACCCAGTACGAGCAAACACTTGGCGACACTGGCAAGCAAAAAGTCCCTTTTAACAGGAAGAAACCTCCAGCAGACTCAAGGAGGACAGCCATGACCAGTTCTGGGTGAGGGGAGGAAGACAGGACAAAGACGAGATGTGGGCGAGAGCCAGAGATTAATAACAACTAATGATTAATTGCAGAGAGGTGTATAAAGACATGGAGAGTGATGAACAAAGCTCAGTGCATCATGAGAAGCCCGCAGCATGACTAAGGGACTAGTTGTTAGAAGTTTGAACTGAAGCTGATATACCACCATTAAACATGGTGGTATATCAGTATATCGTACAGGGGAACCCATCGTGGAACTCGCCCCTCCAGGCAGTGAGGTCTGTAGTTAGACTACTGCACCGCTGGACGATCAGATAAGGAACAAAAGACATTGCTGTTGGGGGCTGTTTGTAATCCACCCATCTCCTCCATCTGTCTCCTAGGCACCACACCATGGCAATAGCTGTTGCTGTGGATATTCTGGGATGTACGGGTAGCGTGGAGGAGCGGGCTTCCACTTTAAATCGCCTCATTCTGGTTGCTATAGAGCTGAAGGACACGGTTGGGGACCTGTTTGCTTTCACAGCCCTGATGAAAGCTCTGGACCTGCCTCAGGTAATGAATGCCTAGCCCTAAACCCTAAGCATAACCCAATCGTAACAATGACACTAAAGCCACATTTTGAGTCTCAAAAATGCCTTCAAACTTGTGGGAACTGGATTTTGGTCCCCATAAATTTAGTAAACTTCCAATTTATGGTCCCCACAATGATATGAATAGACACACACACGAATATGACAACTAAAATCTCTCTATCATGTAAAAAAACAAAAAGGAGAGATTTAATTGTAGTTTGAAACTCTTAAAGTTGATGTTTGTTGTTGATGTAGATCAGTCGTTTGGAGGAAACATGGACGACTCTACGAAGGAATTTCACACAGACCGCTATCAGCTACGAGAAAACACTCAAGCCTTTCTACAAGAATCTGTACGAAGGCACCGGTAAGAGGACAAACACAGCCTATAGCCACTGATAACAGCTTAAATATATAATATGTATTATTTCCCAAAAAGAGAAAAGAAATTACATCAAATCATCATTTAGACTTACAGGAAGTGTGAGGCTGTGTTTTTGGGACTCTCTGAAAATGTAGCATCCAGGTTACATGGTCTCCATCTCTGTGTTAGTCAGGGCTGTATTAAGGGTATCGAGGATGTGCATGTCACTTAGAATCCAGACACCACACGACTGACTTCATAGTTTTCATCAACAACCTTTGTTTTTCCTGGTGAAAGTAAGATGATGAGCAGGTCTGGACTGGGACAAAAGATTGCCACGGCATTTTTGCTCCAGGCAGCCCACTCTCCGCTAGCAACAGCAGCCTCCTGTGACTGTGAGGGTTGTTGTTGATGCTACTGTTAACGGTACAGCAGCAGCAGCCCGATAACTAAGGTGTCAGCTAATTTGACACATTTTGGTGCATATGTTTTTGCTTTATTTTTATTTTTCTCTCTTAGTTTTGCCCCTAAATCTTTTCACTTTTCTTTGGCCAGCAACCAATTCTTCCACACTTAACTTTAATCTGCATGAACACACAGGGAAGGTAGGGGAAGGGCCGGTTGCCAAGTTGATCGTAGCCTGTATGACTATATCGAAAAGAACAAAATGTATATATTATAACAACAAACATGTCGTGTTCGAAGTCACTTAAATAACCTCGCTTCCCCATTTTAAAGTTCAAATTAAACTTCAGCAGGTCGCCTTGACCACGTCTACATGACTAAATGCATCAAGTTGCTGCCATGTGATTGGCTGATTAGACATTTGTGTAAAGGAGCAGTTGAACAGGTGTGCCTGATACAGTTGCTGGTGAATGTGAGAATTTGGATGATAGCATTACTGTAATTTAAAATATATATATCCTATTGTTCATAAATGAAACATCATCAAATAAATTGAGTATATTTTGTTTCGTCTTTTTAATAAAATACATGGGGTAAGTAGATCCTAAGCATTGTCTTATAAAAGGGTTACTGTTGCTATAAAAAACCCTTTTGTTCAAATTCAGCCAGTAAGGATGAACATTGCATTATTATTTTTTTCTATATTTACAGTTTAAAAAAAGCAAAAGTCAGTGTTTATGTTTTTTATGGCGCTCATAAACTCTACTAACCTCACTCTGCTGCAGCCTCCTCTCCTCCGGTGGTCTGTGTGCCCCTCCTCCTGCCATTCCTCACGCTGATGGAGCGTCCTTCAATTGCACCTGACGGGGTGGAGCTCTGGGAGACCAGCGACCAGGGCTGTGACATCATGCTGCGCCACCTGGAGGCTGCACGCAACGTTGCATGCAATGCGCACGGCTACACTGCCAATGCACAGAAGATCTTACAAGGTAAACACCAGAAGAGTCCACCAAATTCTACCAAAAACGGGCGTTACGTGTTCCTTTAAAAACAAATGAATAAATAAAATCCACCTGTGTGTTTGTTCTTTAGGGTTTCAGTGTGACGACGATCTGCTCGAAGTTTTTAAGACAGACTTTCAGCTGCGACTGCTCTGGGGAAGTCGCGGAGCTACGGTCAACCAATCAGATCGCTACAACAAATTCAACCTCATCCTCACTGCGTTGTCACGGAAACTGGAGCCTCCATCTACAACACCAACCATAATCTGACTTCTTCTACGCGAACACAGCAGAACAGAAAAGACAGGAAGTGATTAGTGAGCCAATCAGGATCATCAGGAGGATCACTGTTCTCTGAAGGCGCTCAGCAGCACAGCAGGCGGGAACGTTCACCTTCAGGTCAATGTGCTCTGATGGAATGTGAACCAAAGCCGGGCTCATTTCATTCATGAAAAGCTTCAGAACATCTGTGAAAACTGAACTCCTTTTTTTCAGTCCAGATGTTCACTGTCCCGTCAGGTCAGCTTTAATTATGTAGCCCAATATTACACATCCCAGGTTTGCCTGATGGCTTTTTAGAGTGAAACAGCTTCTGATTCCCTTTGTCTGAGAAAAGGATTAAGGGGAATAAATACAAATTTTAGGAAGGAGAAAGAATGAATTTACAGTACGGACAATCACCAGAAAAAAACCTTTACAGCTAAGTAGTTTCAGTCAAATAAAACACTGGAAAGCTCAAAAAATATTACCGCTGTCATGACACACTAGACTGAAAAGTGATGTCTGCACCCAAACCCCTCAGACACATCTCGCTTTTAACTTTTTTAATCAGACTGATGCAGTGGAAGCTATTTCAGGAAGTGATGTGAACACTGATCCACTTTTAAATTGATAAGTTAATATCACATGGTTGTGTTTAACTTTGCAACAGTGGATTTGAGACTAACTTAGGTAAACTGATTCATACTCATTCATGTTCATTCATTTTCAGTGGAACAGCTGTCCATCGTTTCCAGCTGTTTTAGTCGGTCTATATCACTGTTTTGAAAATCAGGGTGTAGAGGGGGTAACAAGAAAAGGGTCTGTGTACTGTCTGTACACAAATCACTTGTGCGTCTAATTAGAATGACTGATGAGCAGCAGCACGGTGGTGCGGGTGTCATCTCACAGCAGGTGGGCCTTTGCGTGTGGAGTTTGCATGATCTCCCTGTGCTTGCATGGGTTTCCTTGCACAGTCCCAAGACATGCACTTCAGGTGAAATGGTCTTTCTACACTGACTGTAGGTGTGGTTGTCTCTCTGTGTTCAGGGTTTAAATGGCCTGGTAAAAAAATAAATAAATAACGCCACATTGTCGTTCTCATACTGTACATTGCTCCAGCAGCTGTTTTTAGCCTTTGTCTGCAGTGCTCTCTTTAAGATGACTAACGTGTGTGTGTGTGTGGTCATTTCTGTCAGATGATGTTGCTCGATGTCGTCAGTGTACATTAGCAGGTTGAAAGATGTCACACCTGCGGCACCTGAACAAGTGATAGAGAAAAAGGACGGACGATTTCCAACAGTGTCAGAATTGTATTTTTGTTCTGTTTTCTGTTAGCCTCATTAGCTTTGCACTATTATGCTGGTATGTTACATAACAAATATATATAATAATCAGGGCACTTTAAATCTATGTGGCCATTTGCTACAAACACCGCTCACCCAGCAATAAAAGAGGTAAATATCTGAGATGATGAATTCTTCCACTCAGCAGGCGACAGAAGGAATCAGCAGGTAATCATTTTTTGCGAGCAGAAAGTCATGATCTGTGTGCCTGAGTAATGTGTTTGTACAGACACACACGCAGAAATAATGGAAATATGTTAATAAGCAAGACATTAAAGCTGTACATATTTAAAGCATGTTAATAATAGACTGTAAATACTTTCTGTAGATGACTGTTTAAGAAAAAAAAAACGTGCTGATAAATTTTAATGTTTATATTATTATGAACTACTGTGGTAAGATTAAATGCCATAAGCACGATCTGGAGAAGTTGAGCGTGTTACCATTGAATGTGTGCACTGTCATTGTTCTAAAATCTTCCACAAACTTCCACTGAAACAACTCCACTTCTTTTCAATGCTGCTTATTTTATTAGAACAATATTCTGAGAGAAGAAAAAAAGCATTTTGTTCACAAAGTGTCCAAAGACATTCAAAGTAAAAAGATGTGCACAACAATACGAAAAGAGAAGTACTGCAATTGGTTACAACATGGTAGAAACACAGATTTACATGTTAACATCCTGCTAAAGCACCTTGTACCTGCTGTTCTTGTATTTCTTTCTGATTTTAAATAAAAAGTTTAAACAGCTGGAAAGTATCTTTACATGGTTGCTGGATACAAAGTTTCCACAGGACAAAAACAGGAATGTGGAGAACATGTGGTTTTTGCTGGGTAGTGAACAGCACCACGCTCACAGTGTTATTAAAAAACAAACCGTTTGTACATAAAACTTACTGCAGATTTAGTATAGCGTCAAAGCTCAATTGTTATTTAGTACTTTTGCATTATATTCAGAGTTACAGCACAGTGTCCATTAGAATACACAGTTTTATGCATATATTTGGAGTCTGGTGTGTTTTCTCACTTGCAAACTGCTGCATCACTCAGCAGCTCTATAGGGACGGCACGCTCCAAACGGGCCTTGAGCCAAACCAAAGTGTAGCAGTCACATTTAAAGCATCACATCTAGCTAAGGGTTTGCATGAAATGCTCACCATTCTAAATGCTCTGCAACATAAATGTCAGCAAAATTTTAATCGTATTCCTGTTGGAAGTTTATCACACTCACAACATGATTTCGATGTCTGACAATAATGGCCTGAAGGTTATGGTGGGGTAAGTTTGAATGCTGAAACAATCAGTGGAACATTCAAGCTTCTCATATGTGAAGCTAACTGGAAGTCATATCTTGCAGTTTGTTGCAACTCGTTCATAATTGTTACACTTGACTGTCCGGCGATTAAAAACTATTAGCTGTGGTCTTCACTGCTTTAAAGCAGAAACTGGATGACCTGATATGACTGCATTAACACTGGAACAAAAAGTCATATGTACACATAAGAAAAATCACTGATGAAGCTTGGTGACGTCTTTGCAAATCAAATCAAATGTACACTGAACAAGTCCTGGAAGTATCAGTTGTAGTCCTAGATGAAGAGGGCGGGTCGAAAAGTTCAAGTAACAACATCTACAGCATTGTTCTGCACGGTTCACAGCTTCATCAAAGAAACATAGATTACAACGAAAGCATGGCCACCTGCTGTTTACACTTACGTCACGTGAGATGAATCGTTGGCGGCTTTTTACGTTAAGTAGTAGGTGTATAATTTTGTTAGTCTAACAGAAGATCAAGTGGGCCATTAAAAAAAAAAAACTAACTGGTGAATGAATTCAAAGACTACAAAATCATGCACAAAAAAAAAGCCTCTTTGCTCAAAATGAGATACAAAAAGAGTATAAAACAGTCAAGAGAAATTACTCACGCTTATTTGTTTGGTTTCTCACGTCTGCACAGGGGTCATTCAGATAGTTCACGTGTCTCTCACCTTCATTCATTCATTCATCTAGTCACTGTTTGTCAGATTTAAATGCTGTAGTACTTTCGGACAAAGTGCATCGGTTCAATTCAAAACATGTCTCTCATAAAAATGGCCGATAAACCTAAAAACAATCACCACGGAAACACATTCAACATGACAGATGTTAATATGTACAAATCATTCAATGGTTAAAAACTAACAAAAACGCACATGTGCACAAATTAACATGTTCACATGTATGGAAAGCCTATTAAGCCGGGGGGCAGGGAGGGGACAAAAAACTCATTGGTATGTGTAAATGTTTGGCCTTCCGTACACGAGTACATGTCGCTGATGCATGCGTGCTTGTCATCACATTCACATGTACAACCTATTAAATGGGAAACCTCTTCAGTCGCCCGATAGAGGTCAGGTCAGCCCAGTTGGCCGATGGGAGATGTAGTCAGGCGGAAAAGCAGACGCATCGTTTTATGCTTGTGAGAAAAAATCCATCCACAGGAAAACAAGGTGAAGTTTTAAGGCAGTCTTAATTGCAAAGACACCGGAGCTCCTCCTCCTCTTTCTTAGTTTGGTGTTCAGGCACAGTCCGGAGCGAGCAGAGCTGTGGTTTGGTGGGGGAAGGCCGCCATCTGCTGGTCAACTGGTGGAATCGCAACCCAACGAGGAAAAGGAGAAGAAAGAAAAACGGAAAGAGGGGAGAGAGGGCCTGTATTTCCCCGATAGTCCTGCTATCTGTCTAATGAGCCGCACGGAGACATTAAACCGAACAAAATCCCATTCATGCTGGAACATCATGGCATTCGACACACACAGAGCTGGAGTCACATATGCACAGTCACAGGTGGAAGGAAAGAAAGAAAACTCGCACAGGATCATAGCTGAGACACATTTATGACACATTATTATTTTTTTTTAAAAAACAAACAAAAACCCCACATGCGACTGTAAGAGAGTGAAGGCAGGCAGACACCAACACAGCACAGATAAGGATGAGAAGTGAGCAGGAGCGGGACAGGACTGACTGTTGTTAGTGGCAGCAAATGCTGGATGAGCACCTGACCCTGAAAGATAAGAAAACCCTGGCGTGGACTCTGACGTCTGCTGTTATTTTTAATTTATTTATTTAAATCTTGCCACAAGCTGGACGCAAAGTCTGGGAGAAAGTGTGTGTATGTGTGTGTGTGTGTGTTTAAAATATTTAAAAAATATGGTGAGAAATTTTTAAATAAATAAACCAGCAAGGTGGGAACAAGTTGTACTTGTGGGGCACTTATAAAAAACAACTTTGTTATTATAGGAGAAAAATTTTAAGACTTGCCCCCAAACAGTGTGTCCAGCAGATACAGAGAGTAATGTAATTTATAGAAGGGATAAGCTGATATTTAACACTAAAAGATAAATTCAAGAAATGTAAAACTAATCAGTTTATTAGGTTCACCAAGCAGAAGTGGTCCTAACCTACCTTTAAAATCCATTTCTTATATTTAGTCACATTTGTACGTGATACAGGTGACCCATCGATACAAGGTCAGAACCGGGCAGCTCGACATAAAGGCCCACAAAGTGAGCAGCGTGGCACAGAAATAAAAGATCGATGCTCAGATTTTACTGAAGCTGCTTATGATGGTTTAACAGGAAGTAGTTGGTAAAATCCGGAGCTTTCTGTAGTTTCAACATAAAGTCTTTACAATTCTCACTTAATGTCAGGACTGCATGCAGCTGAGCTTGGTGTAGCTAATAAACTGCTGTGGTTGCTACTTCCTACCCTGAAAGACAAAAATGGTCCACAGCTCAGAGGTCAGTTTGGATCTCATGTGAAGATATTAAATCCTTTATTGCTTGTTCGTGGCTTTGGCATCATCTCTTCTACCTCCCTCCTCTGAAAGCCCAGAATGCTTTGCTGCTTATGGACACGTGAGCATGCAGACATGCAAACCTCCCCGGCAGCTCGCCTAATCTCCGACCTCCTCCACCTCCCTCTCTCCCTTTTCCGCTCTCTCTCTTTCTTAGTCACCCTCCCCAGCACCAATAATCAGCAATCAGCACGAGCCCTCCACCAGCCAATCAAACCGCCCGGCCACTCTGCGGCCCCTCAGGAACCTGCAGTCACATAGAGGAGAAGAGACCGTTAACAGAAAAGCACACACGAGCTGAACCTGCTCACACTCAGCTCAAGTTGAGGATGCTCGCGTTTCGGACACAGTAGAAAAGTTCAAATGGCGAATGGAAATGAAGGATGATGTGGCGCCCTTTGCTGCGATAAACACTCTTCAGACACGACTTGCTTCAGCTTGCACAGACGCCGTTAATACCTGCGCCGCTTGGTTTTTATCCTCATGGATAGCGGTGGAAACACTGAGGGTCAGGCCAGGTTTCAATCAGTGACTCAAACAACAAACCAGGTCTACACATCTTAGTCTCCTGGGCCTAAAAAAGCTCTATAACCGGTTTAAAAACAATTAGGCTCACTAACTGCAACTCTTAATTTGTGTTGATCCTACATAAGACCCTCTGATAGAATTATAGCACATAAAAGCGCTATCCTGATTCAAAAAGGACAAAACAGTGACTAATAATTTTAATTTACTGCTTTGCTTTGCTACAAACTACAGCCTTTAATTTTAAAAAAAGATACATTATTCATTGTGGTCTGTTGTCTCAGTTAGTCCTAATCTAAAAGGCTGGACTGGACTGAAAGTTTACAGAATGTGGGTGTTCAAGCATCCTTCAATAACCTGAGAATTTGACCCACATGAGGAACAAGAATTCCTGCCTCGTCTGATGAACATGCACCAGAGCAGGCGACTCCTGTAACAACATGCACTGCCCACTCTGCAAAACTAATAGGTAGAGATTTTATCCAGATCCTTTACAGAGATAACTGATAAATCGGCATTACAATGGCACAAAAATGCACACACACACACACACACACACACACACACACACACACACACACACACACACACACACACACACACACAGAAATCAGACAGAAAGGCAAAGTAAATGCAGCATATTTCATTTCAATAAACACAGACATGTCAAGAGCTTAAAATCAAGAATTTGATCATCTCCAGTTAAAAATAACATAGACAGTAAAATAATTAGAATACATGTTAAAATAAAAATAAAGTCTTTCTAACGTATAATATAAAACAATCTTAATTCATTTGATCTAGGAGAAGAGGTGTAGCTTACATACAGCGGTGGATGCGCACACGAATGCCTCATATATTACACACAAATCGCTCAGACACCGCACGATGAGTCCTTCCTGTTTGTGCTTAGAAACATCGCAGGTATGAGAGGAAGACGAGTGATTATGGGGTTAAAAGAATGAGCGGGCGTGCAGGATGAAGGGATGGGATGGAAACGAGGCAAACAAGACGACAGGAGTCCATGCAGATGTTTCACAGTGATGTCTCTTTTCCTTTTAGTGGTGTTACACTGAGAAGCAGGCAGACATGGAGAGCATGACAGACAGAGGACAGCGGAGCCTCAGATGTAGGTGACGGCACCTTTGCTGTTTTTCTCCAGCGTGATTTCTACGTAGGAAGTGGGAACGTAGCCCTCCTCCCCGCTCTGCTTCCTCGCCCGCGTCCACCCATCGCCTTTGTCCTCCTCGATGATGTACAACACCTGCGGGCAGGCAGACAGTCAGGACTTCACGCTCTCCCACGACTCACCGGAGACGAGTTTTCAAATTGCACCATTCAAATCAAACTCAAGAGTCTCACCTCGTCTTCTGCCATCACTAGCGTGCCCTCGTTCTGACCTGAGAGTCAAACAAAAACAGGACACTTAGACCACATCAGGCTTGATACTCTGTAACCAGCTCAGTTCAGACTGCATGTGCTTACCGTCAAACGAGTAGAGCGCTTTGCAGTGTCCGATGACAGGCAGAGGGTCGTCGTCGTCGAACTCGTCGTCGAACTCGTGTGGGTCGGGGTTGGGATGTCGAGGCTGCGCTGGACCGGGCCGGTGATGAGGCGTTTGATGCTCCTGGCTGGTGTCGTCTGTGTAACTGCCCTCAGGGCTGACAGGAAACAGGCGTGAGCTTAGTGTGCACGGGACTGGTCACACTTATATTTGATTTAGAAGATAAACAAGAACCAGCGAGAGTACACATGGAAAAATGGTGACCAAAAAAGGGAAAAGGCTTTACTTTGGCCCATGAAACATTTGTACTGCTTTGAGGCAACTGTTGTTGTGATTTGGAGCTATATAAAGAAAACTGAATAAAGTTGTAGAAAATATGCTGGACAGAAAAATGAAAGGACGTGGGGGCGAGACCAGCCGCTGAATACCAATTTAAGCTGCCGCAATTAAATTCAGCAAAGTGGACAAGCTTGCTGCATCAGTTTTCTTTGATTTGATTTTTGGGCTATCTCTGAAATCTGCCCTTTCATTTCCATCCAAAGATGTGGCATCTTTTCATCCTTTAAGTCCTAACTCTGGTGCATGATTGAGATCTGATGTGTTTTCAATCTGTTTCTTTAACTTTTCTGAACAGTGAAAAACAAAGGTCCATTTTCAGTGAGGAACATAAGTCCTCCAAAGAAAAGACGGGAACATTTGATACCTCTCTCTGCCTTGAGGACCATGGTGATGGTTATCAGCGCTGTGCCTTCTGTCTCCTCTGGAGCTTTGCTTTC
This sequence comes from Rhamphochromis longiceps, assembly GCF_057381845.1. Taxonomy (NCBI): domain Eukaryota; kingdom Metazoa; phylum Chordata; class Actinopteri; order Cichliformes; family Cichlidae; genus Rhamphochromis; species Rhamphochromis longiceps. The sequence continues at coordinate 11,220,285 of NC_140573.1, forward strand.
CCTCCACCTCAGACAACCACGTCTGTCAGTGACACGGTTCATTAGTATACATTTCAACAGGTGGCCAGAAGCTGCATGTAGATAATGACTGAGACCTTGTTGTCCCGTCTTTACCTCATTTTTGTGGATTTCGGAGCGCAGTTTCTCCATGTTACAAATGGTCTCTGATATTTTGGGCTGCAGGCTGTTGGGGTCTCCCATCTGAGGATTCTTCTCATACACGTCCTTCATCTTGTTCAGAGCATCTCTGACAGAAACACACAAGCAAACAAGCGAAGCTTATAGAGCAGACTGATGGCGATAAACAGTTCGAGGGCCATAAAAGCGAAACTGGATCCTGGATGGAAATATCTGACAGTGACATCATTTAACAGTTGTAAGATCCAGAGCAGGTTTCCTACAATCTTGCTGGTTTGGATGGCTTGGCCAGTGTCTTACCTCTGATCCATCTCTTTCTGGAGCTCTCTGTTGAGTTCATCAATCCTCTGCTGCAGTCGCTTCCTCCTCTGCTCAGGAGGTAAGTGGCTGAAATCCTCCAGAGACGGTGCCTGGGGCAGGAAAAAACAAAACAAAAACAGGATTAGACTCTGTCGCGGAATTGATTAACTTTAGATGAGTGATGCCAGAGAATGATCCCCAGAAAGCACAACAAAAGCAACAAAGCTTATTGCATTTGCTTTTTTGTTAAGATGCAATTACACCAGCGACTCATTTCCATTAGGAGCCCAGATGATGCAGCGTGAGCTGGTTTGTTGTGGAAATAAGCGGCTCAAATGTTAGAGGTGAAAGAAACAGCAGCTTTTCTAGAGCCTCTGATCCAGAAACTGTCAAAAGAGCTTCATCAGCAATTCATTTGTTCGGTTGTCATGGAAATGTTCACATTGCTGTTTTCCCTTTCTCTGAATTTTAAAGAAGACCACCAAATCAAACCTTTGATCTTCAGTAGTAAATATCCATCTAGAGTGCTTTGATGCGAGTCGCCTCATTCTTGAGACATCAGCTGGAGAGATGTGTGCCTTAATTTGAAAAAAGGGGAACTAATCAACGTGACTTTTCCACAACGCTCAAAAAAAATATACATTAAAGAAAAGAAAAAAACATTTTCTTCCACAAAGCATGACCTAGCTAGTGAAAATAACAACACAAACAAACCTTCCTATCCATGCACCACCAGCCTTATCAGTGTGCCTCCGCCTGTGACGCAGGCTCGTGACGGTATGCAAATACTGAACTGTAACGCTAGCTAGCTGCATGCTTCACTTGCTTAGCTGGGCGACTCACACCAAAATAATCTGCAGGGATAAACAGCAGCACAGTGTAGAGGGAAAACATGAAGACTGGATTAATGTGAGCTCAAAGGGACAGCTCACACACTGTGCTGGCCTTAAAGTCCACTCATGGTTTGATGAGTCTGCTTCATCAATTCCATAGCAGAAAATATATAAAGCATGATAATAATATAAATAATTTATATATAGCCTAATAAACAGCTCTGAATGCAGCTGACAGGAACAACAGCTGTTCCTCTAAAACTGAGGAAGTCTGTATTCGTGAGGATCCACATGTACTGTTTGTACTGACAGAAAACAGGAAATCTATTCTACCTGGAGAGGAAGTGGCCAGCTAACACTACTGGGCTGTGCACTGTGTGTTGGACACTATGGGAGTCCTACATGGTGAGGTTAGATGCACTGGCACCTACATGGCCGAGTCTTCTCAACAGCACTAGTCTACACACTCACGCAGACTCACTTACCATCTTCACTGACCACTGAGCCGTCACACATTAACAAAAAAAGAAAGAACAACAGTGGATGCTGTTAGTTGTCAGAAGAGTGTTCACACTGGTTACTGGATGTGTTTACTGTGTGCGTTCTCAGTGTGGTCCAGCACCTCGTGTTTACTAAACACAGCAGCAGCGTGTGTGTCCCCCCCCCCGTGAAACTTCCTGCTGATTGTGTTTTACGCTTTCACAGGTACACACCACTCCTGCTTGTTTTTGGTGCAAAGTTACAGCACTTTCCATAACTCAGGAGATTCTCATGGTGGGAAGATTTCTTGCTGATTCATTAAGGGACAAAGGAAAACACAAAACTAACAGAGAGCAACAAACGTACTGGTAAACTAGTTAAAAACATGTTCTTGCATCAAATAACAACATCCCAACTACCCAATGTGTGGGCAGTGACAGCCTGCAGAGCGTTTGAGTCACAGTTCACATTTAAAGGAATGTCTTGTAAAGTACTGCATCCTGCTGCTGGCTTTGTGCTACTCTGCTCTTTGACAGCAGGTGGCAGCACAACAGTCACTGATGCACAGTTCATTCTCCACATAAAGCCGGGCTTGCTGCTGCTGCTGCTGCTGCTGCCATCTTGCTCAGGGAGGTCTGACTACAGGCTCTGACCCAGTCCTATAAAATGTCATATGCTGTGCTGCTAAATGGCTCATCGGCAGCTTCCTAACCAAGTCAAGCTCTCTTCCACAATGTGTCTTCAGTCTTGTCTCCCATCCCTCACCCCCAATCGGTCGCTGCATATGGCTGCCTCTCCCTGAGCCTGGTTCTGCTGGAGGTTTTCTTCCTGTTAAAAAAACATTTTCCTTCCCACTGTCGCCAAGAGGTTGCTCAATAAATAAAAATTAATCGTATTGACTTGATCCTGTCCTGTTTTACATTTCACGGCAGAGCCTCACAATAAAAGCAGCTGCAGAATAATATGGACCTTGCACAATATTTTATAAAACTCATACTAGGTCTACAAAAACAAGCATTTTCTAACTGAAATTTTTCATTTTAAAATGTCCTCACATCATCTGTAAAAGTAGAATGAACACCGTGCTCCAAATTCAGCAGCATAAGATTTTTTTCTTTCTTTCTTTTTTTTTTTTTTTTTTAAATCCTCTGTCCTCGTTCATACATGGCCCAGGCATGGCTGCACCTGAGCAATAACACAGGAGCGCAGATGCATTTTTTCAAAGATCAGCAGCGAGCAGTGTGTGTTATATTCACAGGCACAGTACCGGTGAGTGAAGATGGCAGATTCATGCTGGCAGACATGGAGGTAAACAAAGTACGATCCAATAACAGGGCTTCAAATTGCAAGATATTATCACGTTCCATACTGGTACTTCAACTATCCATATATCCATGAATCTACTGTTAACAGTATACTGCTTTGTTTTTACCCTGTCCAAGAAGAATAAAGCGGCTCAAAGAGATGCACTCAAAATGAATCCATTATCATAAACACTTGCTAAAATATGCCACCTTGCACATTTGTTTAAACTCTCAGATTGCATCAAATTTAGTAGACCAAACAAAAAGCCGCCAATCACAGATGAAGCTGACAGACCTGAAAGGAATAAAAGCCAATTAAAGCTGAGGACTGAAACGGAGTCTGAATGTTATTCACATGTTTGTGTTAAAACTGTGAGAGAGCAAAAAGCTCTGTTTGACAGCTGAATGAAGCCATTAGCAGAGCGACACACACACACACACACACACACACACACACACACACACACACACACACACACACACACACACACACACACACACACAGCCTCAGACCAACATCTGCACAACACGTCTGATGTTGGCATCTCTGTTTTTATTTTGTATGCCTCCCACAAACACAACACTGCAGCCACAATGCCAAAAATACCCTCTGAATCCCTCGCACACCGACACACCGTCAATCACCAAGGATCCTCCGTCTTGGGATTAGAGCAAAATTCCATCTTATACATGAAGGAAGCAAAATAATCACACCAAGAGAAAAAAGAACGAGAGATAAAAAGAAAAGCAGAGGGTGGAGGATATGGGAGGAAGGGAAAACAGGAAAAAAAGGAGAAATGAGAAGAAGAAATTATATTTTAGGGTGTCTGCAAGTTTCTCAAGTCAAATGACAATGTATGGGCTCGATGTATTCATCAATCAAGGACAAAAGTAGTTAAACGATCCAGGTCAAAACTGAAAGTGTGCTTTTTGTGCTCATTGTGTAAGTCAAGATTGTTATCGTCCACAGAGGGCCTGCAGACAGCCTGTAGAAGAATCGAAAACCAAAAAACACATCAACCTGTCTCACTCGAACACACTACAGGCACTACTGTTTGTCTCACCCCTCTCCTCAGGCTCCGCAAATTTCGCGGGATTCTGGGAACTGTAGTCTTTATCTCAGATAGGTAGTGGCTGACGAGGTCAGAACTAAACCGGCGTGCAAGGAATAACTGGGAGGTGGACCAGGGACGAGAGGAGGAAGGTGGTGGAGGAGGGGAACAGGCGGGGGACTGGGATGGGGGCAGGAAGAGAGGACAGAGCCAGAGGTCAGGATGACTTATTGGATTCACGGTGCAGTGTTTCTCCTGACGGCAGGTCGTTTTAGATCAGGATGAAATTCTGGGTTTTAACGATCGCTGGAACTTCTACATTTAATTCGCCGAGCCCTTTAAACCTAATAAACTTTGAAAATAAAACAGGAAGTAAGTTTATGACGCTGATTTGTTCAAAAAAAGTGACACATACACAAATACATATTCAGTTTATCTGATGGGAATGCAAACAATCCAGATGAAAAGGGTGCTTTCCCCACTCTGCTGGTACGAGCTCTGCATGCGAGTCCTTTAGTGGTTCAGCCATCATAATCCATCCACAGTCGAATCCTCTAACTCAGCACATTTTTGTTGTAGAGATCTACCAAAAACCTCCACATGCAACTCATCAAATCTCCTGAAAAATCTATCTCAATCAGCTTCTTCACATGATCGCTGGAGCCCGGCGTGGACACTGTTTATTCCAAACTGAGATCAGTTTCACTTTAACATTTTTCTGTCAACGTGGATCGGGGGAGCTCTCTGTTGAAAAGAAGTGATGTCAAATCTAAGCCACACAGTCTTTAAAAAGAAATGATGACGCTCAGATGAACCAACAGCAGGCAGTTAATGATTGATCAATACGGTCTTTATGGAGAGGGGCAAGGTCCAAGGAGTGTGTTGGAGGAAGCATTTGAGGGTGTTGTTATTGGAAAGGTGACAAAAAAAAAAGCTGCAGCTCAACGCGAGCTGAGAATACAAGCTTGATCCAGAGGAAGTGATTAAATATGGGGGAATAACATTAATAATATCTGAAAATATGCAAAAAAAATGACTCTGTAAGAGAAAAATGTATGATGGAAAAGGGCAGGGACGGTTAAAATCAAATGAGCTCCTAATAAAGCTGTCTGACTGTATGTATGAAGTCTGTTAAAGAACACGCTCTAGTGCAATGTAAGTATGTAGGTCACTATGGAGAGCCCTTATAAAGATCCTACTGAGTGATAAACATCTAAGGATTATGGGTAAATAACTGCAAATTCACCTGCAAACAGAAATTTTCAGATCTTTTCTGGATGTTTTACGTTATGACACTATTATTTTTTTAGGTCTATATTTTGATTAGGGGCGATCGTGGCTCAAGAGTTGGGCGTTCGTCTTGTAATCGGAAGGTTGCCGGTTCGAGCCCCGGCTGTGACAGTCTCGGTCGTTGTGTCCTTGGGCAAGACACTTCACCCGTTGCCTACTGGTGGTGGTCAGAGGGCCCGGTGGCGCCAGTGTCCGGCAGCCTCGCCTCTGTCAGTGCACCCCAGGGTGGCTGTGGCTACAATGTAGCTTGCCATCACCAGTGTGTGAATGTGTGTGTGAATGGGTGGATGACTGTGTATAGTGTAAAGCGCTATACAAATACAGACCATTTGATAGACTAACATGAACAGGTCCACAAGGGTGAATTATTCAACAACAAGAAGCATTCATCACTTCCTGTACCTTTGGTTTCTTCCCAAACAGCCAGAGCTTGTTCTTGGTTCTGCTCATGGGGTGTTTCGGATCAGATCGTGGCCCCGGTGCCCCGTCTCGCTCTCTGTCTCCTTTGGGCGTGTTGCTGATGGTACCATCTGAGCCCGTTCTGCTCAAATTCTGACTGAAGTCCTCGAAGGGGAAGTCAGCAGGAGGTTCAAAGCCAGATTTGAATGACTCCACAACTATTGCTGAATCCTGGGAAGTGAGGAGGAAAATAAGTTTTCCTATCTTTATCCAAACACCAACCCCACGTCTAGACAGACAGATTTCTGAAGATGCTAGCAATAACCGCTCTTTTTCCTTTCTTCCTACACTTACCCTTCGCTCGTCTACAGCCTTGGCAGCTGAAACCATTCCCTCTAGACATTTGGAGATGATGGGAATAACTCTCCGCTCTGCCTCAGCAAAGCTTCGATATGTCTCTCCAAGCTTTACCGTCCGACGTTCATCCATGTTCTGCAGATTCTGTTACACAGAGCACAGGAAATGGAATCAACACTAGGAAGTAGCCAAGTACTACACACACATAGACACACACACACAGACACACGTGCAAACCCCTGCAAGCAGATCCTTTTAATGACAAACACTGATACCTGGTTAGAAGATCAGTTAAAGCCATGTGTTAAACATTTAATGGGTCACTAACACAGAGCACTATGCTTTCACTGAAATGGAAACCTTTATACAAAGTCATTGAAAAACAATGAAAAAGAATCAGTGAGATTGTGTCCGTAAATAACAACGTGGACTTGAAGGTACAATTCCCTTCAAATCGTTTCAGTTTTATTTATATTGAGCCAAATAACAACAACAACCTCTTCAAGGTCCTTTATATTGTAAGGTAAAGACCCCTCAATAAAATCAAATGACCCCCCAACACCCAACCCAACCCACCCCCTTCCTCCATGAGCACGCACTTGGCGACAGTGGGATGGAAAATCTCCCTTTTAACAGGAAGAAACCTCCAGGTTCATGGAGGAGGGACTATGTGTTGTGACAGGTTCTGTGTGAGGGGAGGAAGGTGTGCTGTAGAGAGAGAGCCAGAGCTACAGTTCAACATGTCTGAGTTACCTTAAAGATCTGTGGTATGGCACTGTGGAAATGTTTCCACTGCTCTGCATTGAAGCTCTGGAGCTGAGCGGCGTACTCGTTCTTGCTCTCATCAGCCGCGTGAGTGCGCATGTAGAACTGGGCTTTGGCCTGAACAGATCATACACACCAACACAACATCAACAGTCACTGATGTCCCACCAACCTCCAGTCTGTCCACATTATAAATCACATGCATCACGGTGCTACGACTAATTCTGAAGCCATAACAAATTCAAATACTGTGTTTTCCAATTTTCAAAAGGAGGGAAAAGTCACGTCATTGCATAGATCCCACAGTGCAAACAAGCCGAGGAGACTGCTACCACAGCATCTTACAGTTTAAGGCACATAACGGTGTTATTACAGGTGGGGGCTTCCTACCTTCTCCACCTCTGATTTGGTGGCGTTGATGTCATTATCTAGCCGCTCGTAGGTGATCTGGGACTTCTCTGCTTCTTTGCACTCTCTTTCAAATTTCTTTTTACTCTGAAAGGGAGAAAATAAACGCACAATTTTAAATAAATTGAGTAATCAAAAGATTATATAACATTTTCGCAGCCTCTCCATTTCATGTCTCAATAAAAAAAAAAGTAAAAATAAAAAAATATGTGAATGAGAGGGAGATGAATCAGAGAGGAGGATAGTTTATTTCCTGCCAAGCCATCTGGGTTACATTACCAGTGAAGGAAACGCAGCGAATAGCTGAGACATTACAGTTCAGTCACCAGGTAGTCACCATTAAAGTCACGCAGCCCACACACTGAAACACTCGAATGGTTGTGCAGCACTGAACTCAACTAATGGGCCTCGGGCCAGGAAATGTGAAAAGATAAGAATTATTAACTTTTTTATTTACGTTTATTTTGGAGTTGTTGTGATTACAGAGAGGTCTTGTAATGAGCACTGGTGTAAAATAACTCAGCTCACGCAAGTGAATGATCTCAGATGAACAAATGCAGTCTCTCGCTCCTTCTTTCTCTCTCTTGAGCCCGTAAAGAGCCAAAAAGCAAGCCTGTCAGGGGCCAAATGCGGCACATGGGCCTTGCCTTGCTGTGGGAGGGGTTGGTCTGCACCGAGGTCTCTGTGTATGTGTGTTTTTTCAGTGTGTTTCCTGGTCTTGGCCCCTGTCTTCAGTCCCTGCAGACTGGGAAGTTTGCCAGGAAGAAGAAAGGAACCCAGCTGTCTTTTCACACTCAGAAACATGTGCTTTAATATTACAATATTACATATACATACATACATATATATGTGTTTATATATATAAATTAGCACAGATAGTGAAATGCTAAAATCAAATGCAAGTACCCTGAAATTGCATATTTCATTCTTGTATAAATAATGTAACGTGTGAAAGTGGGGGATAAAGTGGATCCTATTTGTCCTTCTGTTACCTTTGTTAACATATCTTACATTCCTCATGCAAACAAGTATGAGATGAATAAAGCCGGCTGTCCTGAGCAGATGATATTTACACTAAACAGTACATTTTTCTACTCAAACCTCCTCCTTCTCGCCTCACTTACATTGTCCATCTGTTTCCAGCAGTGATCCAAATGCTGCTGGGCCTTTCTGCCCTCCTGTAGATGCTGCTCATTTATGCACACACACAAACACACACAACGAGACACATTTACACAGAAGCAGAAAATACATATAAATATGTGCACAAATACAAAATTACTGGACTCTGTGTCACAGTCACATATATAACAACAATTACTTGAAGGAAGAGTTCAGTTCAGTTACTAAAGCAGTAAATGTCCTCAGCTGTACCAGACGCCTTAGTTTGTGCGATTGTCATGGAAATGAATCTGTTGACATGCATATTGAGAACTATGTGATGCACTTAAAAGTTTATAAGACTAATACTGCAGTGGCTGTTCAGCTGGGATTGTTGCCACACTGATATTAGTATATTTGTGATAATATATTATAAACGAAAGAATGGACAGCACTTCTCTGCCAGCATTAGAATCTATGCCAACCTTTCATGCTTTTCAATCCTAAATGTACAGTTACTCTGTTCAAAGATTATATTATAGATGGGAAAGACTTGAGCTGCTACGAAGGATATCACGAAGTCTCTCTAGCTGCAGCCCCACCCACCTGCTATTAAAACGTCCTGATCCTAAACCTATATGTAGTCTTTAAACATCTAAATACAAACAAAAACCACTATCATGTTGGTGTAATCCTAAGATACTACTGTCCCTACAAGAATGAGTGTTGGATTGCTATAGAGCACAAAACCAGCAGAGGGCGCTGTTTTCCCCCAAACACATGGCTTTTAGCCTTTCACTTTTTGCCATCAGCAGATGGTGGAAAAGACAGATGGTTAACATCAGAGGTGTGGACTCGAGTCACATGACTTGGACTCGAGTCAGACTCGAGTCATTAATTTTATGACTTTAGACTTGACTTGAAAAAATGTTGTAAGACTTGTGACTTGACTTGGACTTTTACACCAATGACCTGGGACTTGAATTGGACTTGAACCGGTTTACTTGAAAAGACTTGATATTCCACCCCAAATATAAAATTTAACATGCATATTATATAGAGATTGAAAATGTGACGTCATTCACGGGTAGAACCGCAAAGGATTCTGGGAACTCGTGACAAGAGTTACTAGCGCACGCAGGCTTTCAATTGAAATCAGTCACACAGCGATAAAAAGAAACACAAAAATGTCAAGAAGCTGTTGTATTATTAACTGCAATAGCCGGTCGCATGACAGCCACGGGAAGCCGACGGGTAAAGAGATCGGTTGTTATCGGATTACGTCGTTGAAGAGAAATTGTTCGAGCCATGTTTCCGAAGTAACAAAGACGCGACTGGATTGCAGCCATTCAAAGATCAAATATAACGTCCTAGAACACTCCAGCTCACATGTTAGTCTGCTCCAAGCATTCCCACAAAGGTCAGTCTGCTGTTGTAGTTAATGCGTCATTTTCATAACATAATTGGTGATATAGGTTACAAGCAAGTCTGGCGCTGAACAGAAATTGTCGCTCCTTTGTTTATTGTGCATAAATAGTGAATTGTCCTGACACAATATTGCGTTTCGCTTCTGTTATTATGGTACATTGACAAAAACATATACTTTTATTCACAGGATAAAACAGGTTTTTTGTATCACCAATTGCCCAGTACGATTACAGCATACAGTATTATTGTCACTGCTACATTTCTGTAACGCGTACCAGAAATTATTTCCACTACTAATTAATTATTGTTGAGCTCAAAGGTTATATTAATAAACGGTTAACGAATGTGTATTTATGAAGACGATTTGTGAGACTGGTAAACTTATGATATGTACGATGGTCTTTACTTTCTACACGGTGCATTTCAAGGTCCTGTACCCATCCGTCGGTAAACTGTACCTGGGCTTGTTGTAGTGACCGTAAGTTACTAAACTTCATGAGTGTATGCACTCACTCCAAGAACCGTATAATTATAAATATGCATATAAATATGCTACAATGAGATAGCTGACTTCATCTAACTAGCAAATGTTTTCCAGGCTACGTTGGTGATGCAGTTTTTTTTTTTATATGTATGATATTTTTATCATGCGATTTTAAAGCCGGTCCTACAACCGCATCCAAGAATAACATGCAGCTTATCTTAGAACCGTCGGTGAAAATTATTCTTGGAGCTAGGTTTAATTGAGCTGCATTTTAAAGAGGTGCAATTTCACAATTTGTGTATATTTTCTAAGTTCACTATTTTGTCATGTGTTGAGGAAAAACACAGATTTAAAAATTACATGGTCTAATATTTACATTTAGCATAACTGCAACATTATTTTTTCGTTGTTTTTTTTTTAAAGACTCGAAAGGACTTGAAATTCAAAATTTCAGACTTGTGACTTTACTTGGACTTTTACACCAGTGACTTGAGACTCGACTCTGACTTGCCTGACATTACTTGAGACTTGACTTGAGACTTGAGGATAAAGACTTGAGACTTACTCGAGACTTGCAAAACAATGACTTGGTCCCACCTCTGGTTAACATTACATCCAACATATTTATCCTCTTAAGTAAAGCCAAGCAGAACACAAATTCATATGAAGGCAACACAGCGGATGTTAAGGGCAAACAGCAACATCCGTTTTATGACGGGAAGCAACAGTTTCTTTGACAAATGTGATCTAACAGCGAATGAGCTGAAAACAGACAGAAAAGAAAGCACATGTTTGGCTTTTGTTCAGTGGCACGCAGCGGGAGCAGTGAAGTATGAACATGTTAATGTACTCACATGCTTCCTCTCAGCTTTCAGGTCCTGGCTGTACCTCATCAGCTCGCCATAAACCCTGTGAGCCATCTCCTCCGCCACCACCTCCCTCTGACCGGCATAGTCATTAAGCTCATTGAGTATGGAGTAGAAAGACAGACATGACGTGAACCTGCAGGAGAGACACATAATTAACACGTGATTAAGACATAACATGTCCCGTGTCTTCTAGTGTACTACACGCATATGCACAAAAACATAAACTCTAAGCCAGGGACATCAAACTCATTTTACATCATGGGTGCATCTCCCTTTGATCTTAAGTGGGCCGGATCAGTGAAACTCCCTTTGTTTTTTTATAGTGTAAAGAAGTTTATCTACACATTTAGTCCTGAAATATCTTAATATAAGAAAAAGAAGTGAAACTGCAACAGCATGTCTCAGTTTTGAAAAACAAAAAAATATACGGCAGTAGTAAATGAAAGAAATGGGCCAGCACTGCTCTTTAGGCTTAAATTGTAAGAAATAAATGTGTAAAATTACAGGAAAGGATCTGGTAGCTCAATGGACATATTTAGATAGTGAAATACAGGAACCTTTCAGTCATTCCATTGTTTAATCTATTACTTAATTACATTGGTGTATTATTAATGGCCATGTGGAAGGTCTTTATCGCCTAAATGTATGAAAATGCAGTTACAACTCCAAAATTTATGCTCTTCTTTACATTTTCCATAGCTGTCCAGTGGGCCCGACTGGAGTCTTTGCTAGGCTGATTCTGATCCCTGGGCTTCAAGTTTGACACCCCTGCTCCAAACAAACTACTAGAGATGGCACGATACCACTTTTTTATGTCCGATACCGATATCATAAATTTGGATATCTGCCGATACCGATATGAATCCGATATAATGTTTTTTAATCAACAAAACTGTTTTTTTTTTTAAATATCTTGCTGCATTTTGTATAAGTTCATACTCAAGTTTAAAACAACAACTACACTAAAGCTATTCTGTTATACCTGTATGCAAAAAAAAATATTTCATAGTTCAGCAATACTGATCAATCTAATAAACTTAAACCTACACCATCCTCCCTATTCTGGTATTTTAAAGAGTACTTAGCATAAATATTAAGCAGCCTAACTAATAGGGTTCCAACTCCCAGCAACAACAAAAATAAAAAAATAAAAAAATAGGGAACCACCCCTCACGCTCCACCTCATGATGCTTAATCGACGTAACCAACCTTAATTTGATGCAGTGTGAAAAAAAATGCACAGAAATCAATTATTTTTCAAGAAATATTAAATAGATTCAACATCTTTCTTCAACAAAATTGCAGACTGCACAGATGGTACCTTCCCAAAGGAAAAAGTACTATAGCTTACTAGGGTATATATATTAGACTTAATAGTTACTATATACAGTAATGGACTTCTATTTATTTTGCATCAAATTAAAACTTTGGGTGTCAGATAATTATTTATTAAAAGCTAGACATTTTAAATGAGAATAAGAAAGAAAAGTATGTCTTTGTGCCCCCTTTTCCCTGTTAATGCCCTATCGGCCCCCCTGGCTAAACTTTGCTAGATGCACCCCTGCACAGTTACCAGCGTCAGCTACGTAGAAAAAGATCCTGGTGTAGAAAGTAATAATAAATAAATTCTAACAACAGCTGATCAAGCTTAAACGTGCTGCTGTTGTTCAGCCGCTGGTTTCCTCTTTCTGGTGCAAAGTGGGCCAAAAGCAAACTAGAGACACGGACTCGCGACAGAAAAGCCGATCAGCTGATCGTTAAGCAGTTTCATGATTGAAGTAGCAGCAAGAAGAGGCAGTCGCTCCATATATCGTTTGTTAAGATTAATGCAGGAATGCTTTACAAACATTCAGAGATGGACTTACACACTTGCTTTACTTCTCTCGGGATAACTTTGTCGGAGATGAAATGCCGGGTTGCTAGCGAAGCTCCAAATGCTATCCAGACCACCGACAGGTCCCGCATGCCACAGCCGCTCTATCACGTGATGCATACTGCTCCGACGTGCTAACGTTCTGAGGTGAGTTACGGCGTGTTGCAAGTTTTGTGAGGTGCTTTCGTGATATTTAATGGATCGGATTACATTTTTTATTTTTCTCCGATATCCGATCCAGTAATTTAGGTCAGTATCGGACCGATACCGATACGTAATATCGGATCGGTCCATCTCTACAAACTACATCCAAACATTCTGCACTGCTTTATTTAGTTTTTTTTTATTTGTGTCATATTCTTTAGTTACATATAAATGACACTCAAACTGGTGTGGAACTCATTTTAAGGTATCCCGCTGCAGTTAGAAGCTTACATACATTCATCATGGAGGTGAATGTTTTGTTAATATTAGCCTTTCAATTATTTCTGTGAACTGTTGTTGTTTTGAGGCTGAATGATTACACTGCAAACATCATTTAAATCACAGCTTTAATTTTTGCAGAAATAAATACAGGGTATACATACTTTACATGCAGCGCACCTGATTTAAAAAAAACAAAGTGACTCTCAGGAAGCTGCACCTTTACCAGGTGCTTCTGGTGTCAACAAGTTTCTGGCACAATTTCTGGTTGTTCTTCTAGGAAGGATTAGTGGAGTTAAATTGAAATGGTTGTTTTCCTGGCAACTGACTTTTAGTTGTTTTATATATTTCAGAGGCAGCCTTAATGTGTGACTGAGGTCACTGCCCAGCTGAGTCCAAGCTTCAAATGGCAGTTTGAGGTTATGCTGAGGCAGTCTACCTTCTTCATTATCATGGGTACAGTGCTCTCGTTCCTCACTTTTAAACCTACAAAACAAAGTTGCATCTAAAGGTGTGACTCATCTGACCATTTAATTTCCAGAAGCTCTCAGTACTAGAGAACATGCATCTTTCTTGGACAACAGCCTATCAGTCCATGGCGATGTGAAGCTTCTTCACAGCAGACTGTGACATTGATGTTTCACTGATGTCTTGGAGGATTTTTTTTTTTTCTTCTGACCATCTGAACCAACTCATCTCAGGGTGACAGCCAGCCTCTCTTTCAGACCTAAGCTAAATGGATATCCTCCCTAGCAACTTGTACTTTTCACCTGATGTTCTGCAAACATTAAACTCTGGAGCTCTCAGGCACATGGGCCCAGAAACCAGTTGGCAACCCGCTGGTCACGTCATGTCCCAAGGGAAAAATGTGTCGTTTCTGAAGGCTGTAAGCTGGGTGAAATTAGAGAGTCACAGAGAAGCTGGTTTCTTCTACACAAACTACGGACAGCTGTGGCAATCTGCTCTTGCTAGGAGGTTTTCACTGCAGCATGATATACCTCTAAGACCAATTTCACCAACAACCTTCCACAACCGTTCACCAACCATTCAGGGAATGCACATTGTTCCCCAGTGTCCTGTGGCTACCAGGCAGTCACTGACCAGTCTCTTGGCCTGCATAACTGGAGCTTTAACAAGAGATTTCCCGACAACTGCCAGGAACCATCAACAGCCACTCACAACTGGTCAAATTATACTCATTCTTCCACAGTGCCCAGTGGTTGCCAGGCAGTTGCCAACTGGTCTCTAGGTCTGTGTGACTGGGGCCTTAGAAATGGCTCCAAGAAACATTATAGACGCGTGTGAATCTACAGTTCTCCTCTTCAGATCTGAACTGAGCACCCTGGACTTTTTTACTGTTCTTGGTCAGAACGACGAGTGCTGTGAAAAGAAAATCTATAAGAAAAGAAGCTGCAGCATTCTCCACTGCAACCACTGAACATCCAGGGTATGGACATTGAGGCTGTGGACAGCTACAGGTACCTTGGTGTTCATCTGAACAATAGACTGGACTGGACTCATAACTCAGACGCCCTCTACAGGAAAGGGCAGAGCAGGCTGTACCTGCTGCGGAGACTCAGGTCGTTTGGAGTGGAGGGCCCACTCCTGAAGACCTTCTATGACTCTGTTGTGGCTTCTGCTATCTTTTATGGCGTGGTCTGCTGGGGCGGCAGCATCTCTGCTGGGGACAGGAAGAGACTGAACAGGGTGATCCGAAGGGCCAGCTCTGTTCTAGGATGCCCTCTGGACCCAGTGGAGGTGGTGAGTGACAGGAGAACGGCGGCTAAGCTGTCATCCCTGATGGACAACATCTCCCACCCCATGCAGCAGACTGTGACAGCACTGAGCAGCTCCTTCAGTGGGAGACTGCGGCACCCACGGTGTGGGACGGAGAGATTTCGCAGGTCTTTCCTCCCCACTGCTGTCAGACTCCATAATAAAGACTTTAACTGAACAAACACACACATCCATACATATGCAATAATACTAAGTGCAATAATCCTTTCTGTCATCGTTGTATTTTTACTCAGTTGTATATAGTATTTGTATTTGTATTCTATTTTTATCTTATTGTATATTTATTTTATTTTATTCTACTGTATATAGTATTTTATTTTATTCTATTCTGTACAGTTGTGTACTGTATTTATTCTTATTGTATTCTAATTTTTGCCTCATAACTTTTGCACTGTCCACTTCCTGCTGTGACAAAACAAATTTCCCACGTGTGGGACTAATAAAGGTTATCTTATCTTATCTTATCTTATCTTATCTTATCAGCTGTGATCAGTCAGGATCACTCACAGGAATTGTGAGTGCCTTGTCAACACATTTTGAAACTTTTAGTACCTCTGAAAGACAGTGCAAGTATATTGTTGGCTATGTATATTAAATTTCAACTTAAAACATATTTTAGGAAACACATAATAAATTCCTGAGTCATTTGCATGTTATGCATCTAGTCCAGCATTAAAAAAAAAAAGAAAAAAAAAGCAGTTCACAGAATTTACTGAAACCCAAGATAGCGAAAATATTTACATCCATGATGAGTGTGTGCCAACTTTCTAAAGAAACTGTGTCTCCAAACCTTCAAACAAAGAAACAAAGAATCCACATTCTCAGACTTTTGTTTGTAAGACATCAGCCTTCACAAACTCGCAGCTTAATGGTGTATTATCCTTTTCTACTTAATGAAAATCAAAAATCAGTCATGTGATTCGGCTGTGGCTTTTGCTTACAATTAAAGAACAGAAAAACAAAGACTGAACAGTTTTGACATTTTTAGTAATTTTTTTTATTTTTTATTTTTTTAGCACACATATGCCATGGCATCAAAGCCAGCGTCTGGGTCCTTCCAACGGACAAACAGTATTTATAAAGTGTCCCACAGGCCTTTTCCGCTCTTACCGTCTGCAGACATCCGACAAGTAAACAAAAGCAGAAACACAGACACTTAAGGTTACTCACCTCGGCTCCTCATCTTTGGAGCGCTTTGGACAATATTTCTTCACCAAGTTCCTGACAGACAAAAGACACAGAGAAGCAGACTTGTGTAAGACATTTTAACTGTGGTAGAGAGACACACACATGTATACACACACACACACATATAGAAAATAGGCATCATAGTTTATTATTAGAGATGAATAACACATTTAAACATCAAAGTCTCTGCTTGTCCATTCCCTCAGGCTCTGCTAGCACAAACTACAGTTACAGTGTGATTTAATTATTTAGCTAGAGTGCAGAGGAATGTGTGTGTGCAACAAACTCTATGTGTGTGTGTGTGTGCGCACGCACACACGCATGCATGCGAGTTGTCTTGCTATCAGTGACAAAATAAGGAGTTTCTGCCTGATTTCCTGGAAACATGTTTCATGCAGACCTTTGATCACTCTTCACAAATCCTCAGCGGTGTGCGTCTTTTTTTTCATCTATTCACAAGAGATATCCCTCCTTTGAAATCCCAAATGCGCCGCCAGTGGGACTCTACTGGTTTTTAAATGTGAGTTACTAGGTCCGTGCCCGGTGAGTTTTGAAAAAGGTTGAATCAACAGACACAGTGAATAAACACACGAGGCACTGTGCTGATGCTGTTATAGCTCAGACTTTGAGCATGCTGGAGACAAAGACAGGCTGCTGTTAAATACATATATTTACCCTTCTTTTAGTTTTACATCATTTCATCTCATGTCTTCATTCCTATTGTCAGTGCATTGCTTTAGACTGTTTTTTAAGTGTGCTACATGTAACTATGGCAAAAAAAAGCAAAAAAACAAAACAAGCAGCGCTTCATCTCTGACCTTCTTCATCTTCCATACATTACTAGAATAAAACTTTTATACTACTCTCAGTATATTGCATTTTTTGTCTTGAAGAAAGGCTTTTTGCTGTTGGTGTGTTACTGCTCTTAATGAACCCAACAGTGCACACGCAGCTGTATTATACCAAAGGATATAAATATTCATTTGGGATTCAGTCCCAGGAGTGGCAGCATTTACATTAGCCTGATCAAATGCACAAAAAAAGCTTCAATATAGAATCTTCAGCATCAAAGGATTACCCAGTATGTATATGAAGGAAAAGACAACACCATCACACTTAATCTGTGTTTCATAAAGCTGAATTTTATGCTTTTTTTTGTCTTAAAGTATATCAATATAACTTTCTGTATTTGACATTTTGAATATATATGTGTGTGTGTGTGTGTGTGTGTGTGTGTGTGTGTGTGTGTGTGTGTGTGTGTGTGTGTGTGTGTACCGTAGCTGCTTGGCATAGTTTTGCTCTATCTCCAGTCTCTCCTTGACAAACTTTGCATAGCGCTCAAGAAAGTCAATCCCCCATTGAGTGTGTTTGTCCAGATTCTCGAACTGGTCCTAAAGACAAAAACACAGTAAGACAGAAAAAGACACATTTAATAAGGACTTTCAGGACACGGTGAACAAAGGGTTCAAATTCAAAGATTAGTCAGCAGTCCATGTGGAATGACTCTGAACATACAAATGAGATACACATTTCCTTCTGCTGGCTCAGCTCTAAAAAGTATTAGTGAGCTGTGTACATCTCATGCATCCCTGATTTAAACCACCACATGTGGACAAATCACAATAAATCAGCTGCAGACTCGACATCAGAAGCAGCAAAATTAAGATCAGCATGAGGACGGAATAATGATTGATTCGTACAAATTACATATGACATACTGTTTCAGACTTGAGTATTATTGGTGGTTTGATGAGGAACCCAAAGGCCAGTGAAATCAGTGTCTGTGGCCACATGCCCACATTCGATCCATTCTCATTGAAATCCATCCAGCTGAAGGTTTTCGGGCCAACTGTTTACATTTATTGTGAGTGAACAAGGCATTTTCATGTCCAGATGAGTTGAATCAGCATGATGCATGCAACAACTGTCAAATATGTCCTGCATCATTCTTTTTCATGGGCTACCAATCATCTGTTCACTGCAGTAGTTGCAGTTATTGTCCTGCTCCTGCAGTCAAAGGTTTCTGACTCTCCAGAGGGGATCAGTTCAGCTTGTGCTTACACAGACGGAGGATACGCATGCAAAGAATGGAGACAGAAAGCAGCCAGGGCGAACATTTACATCCCAGAAATGCTCTTTATAGTCCATCCCTCTCAAACTGATGGAAGCTTCATTGGGTTTGGGTTCTGGTTGCTTTGCTTGAGGTGTTTTTTGAAAAGGAAACCAAGACTTCACTGTCAACTGGTGGTGCAACAATTTTAAACTTTATAATTTAATATATTAGCTTTTTTTGTTTTGTTTTTTGTTGCATTGTAGATTATTCTTTTTCTATCCACAGTGCACTGCCTCATGGCGGTAAACGATCAAGCATCCTGCTCCACAATCACCCTCATCAAACACAATCAACCCTGGACCCTGCCCAGGACAAACACTCTTATCTATAGCCCACATTGGTGGTTGCTGGTCACTTAATTGTTTTGCGTAAGGCCACCACAATGGCTGTAGATTTGCTAATGGCTGTAGCAATTCTTCAGCTGGAACCAGCTTGCACTGTTACTGCTTTTATAGTGGATCTTACTCTGCCTTTTTCACTCAAATACTGAACATCCTTGTCACTTCTGTCAACTCAGATGAACACCATGACTTTTTCAAAGTACTGAAAGCTCTCCATTAAGACAAAATCAAACCAAAAAGGTGGAAATATGTCAACTACTGTGGACACTGACATCAAAATACCCATCAAGTGAGCCACATGAGCTACTGCTCTGTGTGCTTTAGGCTGCATGTGGGTGTGTGAGTGTGTGTGTGTCAACATGAAGCTTGAACTGGAGAAAAAGAAGGTCACAGAGGCAAACATGAAACAGCCAACCCTTGCTTGTCCAGTTATTACTTTCTTCAAACACAAAGAGAACAAAAGGAAGCCGAAACAATACTGCAATTTACCTTGCTGTGTACATAGAACAGCAGTGTCAGCAGCAACTGATACCCATACTTAAATGCCAAGTATGGTCTTAAAATCATTAGCAATATGTTCAGAAGTTAACTGCCAGAGTTCTCACCCACCCTAAGCCTTGGCAGCACATCACCCCCACCCTTATGCATCTTCACTGGCTCCTGGTTAAGTTCTGTATCTCCTACAAAATCCCCCTCCTCACCAACAGATCCCTACACAGCACTCTAGGACGTCCTCCTTCCCTTCACATCATCCTGGAATCGGATTTCCACCAACAGGGATCTACTGTTCACCCCACACACCAGCCTGCCATCCTAAATTTGGCAATGCCCCTCTCTGGCAATTTCAAAAAGCAATTATTATAATAATAATTATTATTATAACCTCAGTTCACACACAGAAACAGCTTCTCTAAATCATATTTCTCTAACCAATGTGGAAAAAACTGCATGTTACTAAAAATGACAGGCATTTTTCCCTCCTGCTATACTTGAATTCAATGTATCACTCTACTATTCTGCCACGTTTTCCTCCCCACTGTCCACTGAGGTCCATAATAAGTGCTTCACTAAAGCTTGTAACATCGTGTTTCCACTGTGAAGTGTGGAAGAAATTCTGTCTGGTTCAAGACAAAAACTGCAAACAAGAGGGGGGGCTGCAGTCCAAAAGCAGCCATCAGTCAAAGAATATGCTCACTAATTACAACCAGTGAGATAAACAAAGCGACCCCAGCATGTTCACACAAGCAGCAGGATGAAACACAGAGTTCCCATTGGTCTCTATGGAGCGTGCTGGCAGTTTCCTCTAAGTGAGAAATAAACTGCAAAAGGGCACATTTTCTTATTCAAGCATAAAGATTTCACCCAAAACCGAGCAGCCAAAGACAAAACAAGAAGCCGAGCAGCAGGGTGAAAAAACAAAAATCAAAGAACGGCAATCTGCATGTTTTGGTGGAGCTTTTGGATCAATATTTTCTGCATCCTGTCTGTCTGGCTGCATCTGGTTAATGCGTACCGGCCCTGTTTCTTGCCAGCCTGTCTGGCTCGTTTTAGCAGCATGTCTGGCTGTGGTTGCGTCAGCCTCTGTGACGGTGCCTATGAATAAGTAATACGAGTATGAGCTCATCCTGTAGTTTGTGGCAAGCTGAGCACAGGCTGCCTCACTGGGGAAATGACAGCATCTTCCCGGTCTTCTCTGGGATGAAAATAACGCTGGCTGAAGAGTTGCAGCCTAAATCTGGGATTTGCAATGTGGCTTGGTCTCAGTAAAGGCACCTGCACCACTCACACTTTCTCTGCAGGGAGTCAAATATCAGTTTTTGGACATCTAGTATTCCTCATAACTACGGTAAGTACTAAGTAACAAGACCAGCAATAGTTTTTTTAACCTGTGTATCCAGTCCCGTGTTAAGCCAGTCAGCCGTTATCAGAGTTAGACTGCAGTCTAAGAAGAGAAACTCAGGCATCCCCAGCAACCTCTTCCAACTAGTTCAGGGGAACACCAAGGGTTCCAAAGCCAGCTGAGAGATCTCATTTCTCCGGAGTTTGTCCCAGGTTCTCTTCCCTCACAGAGGAGACATCCAGGAGGCAACCAGTCTCCAAACAGCTGCAGTCTGACTGCAATCACTCTCAGACAGATTGGTGAAGGTTTGCAAATAACTGCCGTCCAATTTGTAGATGGAGACAGACTGCCTACACAATTAATTAGAGTCAGTCTGCACCAGTGATCATCATTTTGCAGCTGAGGACGTGCAGGTCTGCAGACTGAGTAGTGGAGACAGTGGATGAGAGGTTGGGTTTTTGTTTTTTTACAATAATTTATTAAAACGTCTTTCTCATTTTGATGTAGACAGCCATGTGGTCAGATTTAAAATGCAAGCAGTGAGTGGTTCAGTGTTTCGCAGCGTATACACAGTGTATTTTAGCCCAACTCGATCCAAAATTCATTGTGAACTTTTCAATGATGATATTCTACAATGAATTACTGAGATGTGTTATGTGTGTTACTTGTTATACTCTTTGCTCTTTAATACATTTTACCCATTATGACCTGTAATTAATTATCAGAATTTTATTTTTTATTTTTTTGTTAAACAAATACAACCACTAAAATTGAATCTTAAATGCTTATTTTGTTCATTCTAACTTGTATTTGGAAAAATTTGCTGGAAATTCACAACTTAACTTTTTTCAGGAAATGACTTCTTTATCACTAATGCTGTTGTTCCAGGACGGGGTCAAACTTTTCCCTGCAGTATCGAAAATGGTATTGAGTAGCAAGTATTTTCCTCAGTATCGAGTTTGAAATTCTAGTATATTGACAACTCTAGTATTAACACGAGCAGAGGGAGCTCATTTCTGTCGTTTGTATCCGTGATCTCTTCTTTTTTCCACTGCCCAAAGCCTGCAGACACAGGTGAGGACAGGCAGGTAGACTGACCAGTAAATCAATAGCTTCAGTTTCACACTCAGTTTTCTCTTCACTGCAACATCTACCAATCTCTCCATTTCTTGTGAACAAGACCCCAGGGTACTTAAACTCCTCTACTTGAGGCAGTAACGGTGGTGCCAATTATCATCTCCGCAACTTCACACTGGGCTTCAAACCTCCCCAGTATGA
This sequence comes from Rhamphochromis longiceps, assembly GCF_057381845.1. Lineage (NCBI taxonomy): Eukaryota > Metazoa > Chordata > Actinopteri > Cichliformes > Cichlidae > Rhamphochromis > Rhamphochromis longiceps. The sequence continues at coordinate 11,242,346 of NC_140573.1, forward strand.
GCTGGAGGTCACCATCTAATGAGCCAAAAGAACTACATCATCCACGGAAAACAGAGTGCTGCTTGGCTGTGCCTATCAACTAATCAACTAAGTTTAATATTTAAACTGCTGGTACATTGATCCAAAACAATGTTCATATGTACAAATGAAATATTAAAATGATAAACATACACCTTGGGATTTGATTTCACTGTTTCTGTTTGTATACTATATGATATTTAAAAAGACTAGCTCACAAAATAACACACATCATACGAGCTGAACCCTCAAAGCAGCAGAAAGGTGAACTAACAGCAATATTATCATCAGCAGGAACACAACATCCTGTCACACAATCCCCACATAATCACAGGAAGAGGTGCCTCCACAAACACAGCAGTAACACTAGACCCCTCCATCACAATGCATTTGGACTGTTGTACAGTGTGTGCTGGGGATAAAAATACTTGCACTGAAAGCGATATCATTTAGCCAGAGCGAAAAATACTTTAACTGAAAATCTTTTAACAAAATAAATAAACCATGCTATTTTTTTGGTTTTAAAGTCTAAACTTTAAAAAAAAAAAAAACAGAAAAATTAGAGGAAATATTTTTTTTAAGTCTCTCCACCCAAACTAGCATAGATAGCATATCAAAAATAAATTAATGTTGACCTTTGGCTTCATGCACAATCCCAGCTCAGGTAAATGTCCTCTGCTTAACCCATTATGCCCATTAGCCCATTATAACAAAATTCCGGACCAGAGAAGGTGTAACAGTGTAAGTTCCCTATCAGTTAATTACAATATGATGAAAGATTCTTACAGATTTTTTTTTCTGTCTAGTCAAATCATAACACACTCCACTTTTATGACTCACTAGTGGAAAAAAAGATTGTCATTATCTTTATATAACCCAGACTGAGAATCATAGATGACATCAATGCTGCAGTAATGCTTTTGAACATTAACACACATGAACATTTCACTATAAGGAAACTAGGGAGCAAAAAATAAAAATAATGACAATCAATTCCAGTTAGCCTTTATTTCTGCTGGGAGATACAGATACAGGTCCTAGTGAACAGTCTGAACACAGCCGGTCGATTGGTAAATTCATAACATCAGTAAATGTGAAGCTTCATGCTGTCCTTACACTGTACTTTTAAGATAGCTCCAAGGTGGACAAGCTTATATAGCCAAGGCTTGTTTGCTGATTGAAAATGTTCATAAAGTCGTTGCAATCTTAAAAAAATCTTAAAAAAACAAAACAAAACAAAACCAAGTACACCCTCGCTGTTCCATAGGAACTGAGCGGTAGTCAGGTTATGAACACTTGAATAATTGATCATAAGCAACTGTGAGAACTAGAGCTGGGCGATATGAGATTTTTTCATATCACGATATGTTTTTTTCATTTCAGGCGATAACGATATCTATCACGATATGAGCCAAATAACTATATTTGTAAGATTTAAATGTGCCGTTGCTCACAAGTAAAATGTGAAATAATCAGCAGCTTGTTTTTATTTAAATATTTATTTCCCATAATAAGTTCAACAGGGTAGATGTACTTAAGGAACATGAGACTTTTTCAGATAAATAAAGGCAAATATTGCAAACTACACAAAAGGCAGCCGCTAAAGCGTTTAAGTTTCAAAATAGAACAAACGAAACAGACTAAATTGTCAATTCCACTTAGAAACAAAATATTAATTCTAAAAATAAATCTTAGTTTGTTTTACAGAAGAACAGACAAAACTGACTAACTTTTGTCAATATCAAATAAACTGAGAACTAAAAGGAAATTCTCAATCTCTCCTTGTTGTATAGCTGAGCTTTTCAAACAGTTTTAACAGTTACTTTAGTCTGACAAAAGCCGAATGACGAATTAGCGCTTCCAGTCAGAGACTGAGGCTACGTCCACACGTACACGGGTATTTGTGAAAACGGAGATTTTCCGTTTTCGTTTTAAAAAATAATCCCGTCCGCACATAAAGGGAGAAATGAAGGAAAACGCTGCTATGAACATGCCAAAGCAGCAGGTGGCGCTAGATTCCTAACCGTGCAGAAATGTTGGCCAATCAGAAGTCTAGAAGCCTCGGTGGGAAAAAGTAAACAAAGCTGGGGCATAGAAGCAGAACCGAGTCGTATGTGTGGACGGACAGTAACTGTGTGTATATGTAAGCATTTAAACACTGCAGAGAGTAGAATTAACAGTATTGTAGAAATTCATTTCACCGAAACAATAACGTGGCGCACAGTGTGACGCATGCTCCAGTTTATTGTATTTCCAGACTTGCTTTCGGCACAATTTACAGTGCACGTTACTCTGTTTTTTGTCAGACTTGAAATTAGGGCTGCTCAATTAATCGAATTTTAATCACGATTACGATCTGGGCTTTCAACGATCATTAAAAATGACTGAGCCGATTATTAGCCCCTCCCTCGCGCTGCTCCGTGTGGCAAATCAAGCGCACTGCTCTGCATTTCGAACACGCGTCACAACAATTAAGAGGACCCGAGGGAAGCTCGGAAAGCTAAGCAGAAGTTATTTGGAGAGGAGAGTGACTGCCGTTGGTTGAAAAGAAAGGTAAAGAAAAAAAACTTCAGTGGTGTGGAAACATTATGGGTTCGCGGAGTCAGATGTGGATCAAGTAGACACAGTGTGTAAACTTTGCTATGGTGTCGTAGCTGCACCACAGAGCAACACTGCAAAGTTCACATTTTTCATTTATTTCTTATATTGCAAACATTTGCACTGTTATCAGTATTTGCACACTATTTTATATTATTTTTTTAAAGTCATTATTCAATACATTGTTATTCTTAACCCTTTAAAGCCGGTCAGAGCAGCATGCTCGTTTTGTGTAACTATTTTTAAATCCCTGTAGAACCTGAACCGCTAAGCTAGCACAATAAATTTTTTTCCATATGAAACCAGAGGAGTTACATCTTATGCCATCAGCTTGTCCTAGGTCACGGTTTCCTTCCACATATAGCTTTGCAAAAATTGCATAAAAAGCGCTTGCAGGAACAAAAACATAATATTCCAGAAACACGCTTTGCCGATCCGATCAGCTGTTCATAACACTTCCCACATTGAAAAAGACGTCAACGCGAACTATCGCAAGTGACGTCGTTTTTGCGGAAAATGTAGTTTTTTTTACTTGTAGGCCTTAGAACTCGAATTGCACTGCTGGAAATAGTTTATTTTGATGCACATGCACATTCTTTGCAAATTTGCATCATAGGATTGTTTTTTCTTTTTTCCTGCAGTATATAAAAATTGCTGTATCTCCAAAAATAAAACTATGAAGACACTCAAAATAAATTTCCTGTTGTTGTAAACTATTTTTTGCAACTTTTTTGTATTTAAAGTTTTGAGGGATAAACCTCTTAAATTTCTCCAAGTAGAAATATATGTAAAAAAACAAAACAAAAACGATTTTCAATTTTTTTTTGTAGTTTATTGCACTTTTTTGCAATTAATGTAGTTACTATGGACTTAATACATACACATTTTAAAAATATGGGCTATAACAGTTGTATTGATGTATAGCAACGTGAAATGCTCCCACAAATGGCACTACAGCATGTAAAAAAAAAAAATATATAAGCTCTGGCGGACGAAATAAATATCGTCAAATAATCGTGATCTCAATTTCAGTGAAAATAATCGTGATTATCATTTTTGCCATAATCGAGCAGCCCTACTTGAAATAGCCGAAATACCTTCAAACTACGGAACTTCTATGGCTCTTCCGTTCGACAATCTCTCCGGCATTGGAACCATCATCTGTTTTCTCTTCGGTCACGCTCGGTTGATTTTTCTAGTCGGCACACTCATTTCCTCCATTACGCGCTGGCTCCATTACCCGCTGGCTGCTTCCCAAACAAACACATGTGCGGCTTGGCACTTGTGCTGTACGTAACAAGCCACGCAACGTGACGCTGCGGCTGTGATTGGTTCGGCTCTGCGCTACTTAATTTGGATTGGCTGACCTTTTTTTTTTTTTTTTTTTAGAGGACAAGAGCGGCGAGGTCTATCGCGATAGCTTAATTTCTCTATCGAGTAAAAGTTATATCGCGATACATATCGTTATCGTTCTATCGCCCAGCTCTAGTGAGAACTTCTATAAAAGCAGATGCAGCGATCTTAAAGAAGCAATTTTTGTTGGCCATCAAGCTAGGAAGCTTGTTTTAAGTCCACTTCCAAACAATTTTCCAATCTTTCCACAGTTAAAAACAGAATTCACAAATGGAAAGCATGGAAGATAGTCTTTCCAGGAGTGGATGTCCCAGCAAATTCACCACAAGATCAGATAGTCAGACTTTACAGGCCTCCGTTTGCATGTTAAATGTTCATGATGGATTCATGATAATGCACTTAGAAAAAGACCGAACAAGTATGGCTTAGTTGGATGGGTTGCCTTGCTTCTTCTCTCTTAAAACATCGCAGCACAGCTTTCGGTTTGCATGAAAAATATACTAAACTTCTGGGACAAAGTCATTTGTACAGCCGAGGCCAATGTGAAGCTGTCTGGCTATAATGCACAGCACCACAAAAACCCCAAACACAGCATATCAGCACAAATAGAGCAGTGCGATATGACCAAAAATATTTATCACGATATACATTTGAAAATTTGCGATAACGATATAACTGACAATATAATTGGCACTAGACAAAATACTTTACAACTCCACAACTAGTGCAAAAAAAAACAAAAAACAAACCCATCAATGTATTTTCACTTAAACAAGCAGCTGTTTTTTTATGTGCATTAAAGTCATAAAAATTTAACAGTGCAAATGCAAATTCCTTGCTGACAGTTGAACCAAAAGGCATTTCCAGTGGAAATTGGCCGACATATCCTCAGCATAACCATGTATAATATCCACAAAATTAAAAAGAGGTTATACACACACAATACGGTAGAAGCACAGTATGTATCACTCCGCGAGGCTCCTGCCTACGATAGCCGCAATGCTCCGACAATCCACGAAGCGGTGCGGCTTTGTAGCTTAGCAAAGTCGTACTGAAACATTTGACAGATTTTCAAGCGCCGTGTACGACATAAAATCGTTTCGAGGTCAGTAAACACAACCAGAATTCATACATAAGGCCCGCGGGATTATAAGGGGCACTGTCGATTTTCAGAAAAATCAAAGGATGGATTTTAAGTGTGCTGTACTTTCCAAAAAACACGGTAATAACGATGGCCCGCTAGCACGCTCTACCAAAAATAGTACTTTGTTGTATATCTGACGGACGAAAGCTAACCCAGTTCCACACCACTGAAGTTGCAGCATTTTTACAAACCAGTTCTGGTTCATCCGTTTCATTTAACGACCCGCTTTCGCCCTTCTCATTCTCCGTCATGTGCGTATGAAAACAACGGCACTGCGCATGCGCGTTTTACCCATATTCTATCGCGATATTTCATTTTCTTATCCTTGCCCAAAATTATACCGGTATTGCTGTGAACGGTATCATATGGCCCAGCCCTACTCACAAACACTTCATACAAACTGCACGGTGGTGGAGGGGTGATGATTTGGGTTTGTGTTGCAGTCACAGGACTTGGGCAAAGTATTTTAGAGTCAAATGTGATTCCATACAAAGAAAAATGTCAGCCAATATATCAGAGTCAGTGTTCAGGTGAGGCCATTAAAACTAGTGTTTAACTTTTAGGCTGACACATGACTAATTGGACACATGACACTGTAGCTGGTATATGGTGAAATCTCTAAAAAAAAAAAAATGGCTCACAGCATGATAAAAATGGGTCACAAATCTACTTTGGCTGAGATTCTCTCTAACAAAGCACTGCTCTGCTTTAATGAACTTAAATCTCAGGGTGAGAGAATAAATTAGTCATTTAGCTCCCAGTTGCGAGGGGCTAAAGATTCTTTGTGTGCAGATTATATAGCAAATACACCTCCTGCTAACCAATCAGACGGCCACACGGCACTTCCAAAGCCAATCAGATACTCAGCCAGCCTGGGAGCATTCAACGGGATAACGCGAGGTTAATTAGCATAGAGAATACTACTAAGACAATAGACTAATTACACACTGTTTCCTTCAAGAGCGTGGTGCGCACACGCACAAACACACAGACACACTGGTGTGCACAAGGCAGACACTAGGTGGGAAATGTCAACTTGTCTGAAATACTGGCATCACACTGAAGACCCTCAGGCTATGTCTGCACTGTGTGTATGTGTGTGTTTATGTGTGTTTACTGTGTCTATCGGCGCTCACGCTACCCAAAAACCAAAAAAAGAAAAAAGAAATTTCTACCAGGAATGTGGTGGGGAGATGAGACAGAAATGTGTGTGTTGGAGGCTGAAGAGGGAGCGTGAGGGAGGAGAGGCCTGGAGAGAGAGAGGAGGTAAGAAAAACAAGTGGATAACAGGAGGAAGATTGGTGCATGAGCCCTGTTTGAGATAATTATTTTGTCTAAGTCTGCATACAGGGACGCAGACGGTGAGCCATGACACAACCACAGCCCAGCAAAAGAAGCCTGAGCCATAAGCAGATTTTAGATTTATTGAGGATACTGATCAAGTCAAATACTTAAAAAAAAAAAAAAAAAAAAAACAGGACAGCAAAATGTTTTTTTGTCTTTTATGTTGTTTTTATCTCCATCAAAAATTAAAGTGGGTTCACTTTGAGCGTAAAACTCCTGGCTACCTTCAGCCCTATTAGAGAGCAAGAGGTAAAAACACATAGTGTGTGTGTACCTGAATGTTACACAAACACACACACATTGCTTTTTCCCTTGATGTGAGCATGTGGATTTGAATAGACTTGGGTTTGTTGCTGTAAGGTTGTTGGGTTGAACAGCATCCAATTGCCATCTAAGGGCAAAGCAGAAGGGGGCTCTGGCATGCCGTTGACTTTACCTCCTTAACTGTGCTGCAGACAGCAGGAACAGCCAGCTTCTTGAACCCATTTCACTCTCTGCTACAGGTGTTATTCAGTTTTTCGAACTGACTCCCCAGAGAGCGCTCAGAGAGCTCTTCTATCCCATTAGTATGATTCTGTGGTGGAGGGTTTACTAAATGCTTAAGTACTCCACACAGCACTGCACGTTCTTTCACCTGTTCTCGTACGCAGCTTCTAGCTTTCAAACCAGCAACAAAAATACAGTACGGGGGGTTAAGGTATTTAACCTTAGATTTGTGTTGTTTGGATAGATCTCAGTGTGCCAGGTTGAAAAGTTAATTGAGATAGTTAATTGAGCGTTTTCACACACTGTAAACACATGCGCAAAAACACACACCTATACATCTACTACTATTTGTTTTGCCTTGCAGGCCTCATTCTTTGCCCAGCAGAAATAGAAACCAGTGCATGCATCACTGTGACCCTGCACAAACAAACCTGCCTATCCACACAAACCTTAAAGGAACTCTGTGATTCACAGGTGTCCAAATTATAGACCATTTTGGTGGATTAAAACAAATCGGTGAGTCTTGTGGATTACACTCTGCTCTGAGTCAGTGAGCTGCTTCAGGCCTGCAGACACACACTGAGACTGTTTTCCCATGTAAACCCGCTAAGCTCTTGTCCAGTCAGGGTGTGTGTTTTTGTTTACCACTGCAAATGGTTCGGTTGAGGTGAGCACACGGGTGTTTCCTCTCATGTGATAGTCAGAGCATTTGTTTTTCAGTCTGCGTGTTTACTGTCAGATTTGAGGATTATCTCCAAGAGTTCACAGATGTGTGCAGTTATTACAGAGGAAACTATTAATTGATTTCACATGACTGCAACCATGACTTGGCATCTGCGGAGGTTCAAAGCAAAGAAATTGGATTGTAACTGAGAATATTATTAACCATTGTCAACAGATACTTCTCTAGCATAGGTCATACATTTTTGGCCCATCATTGGTCCTGGACCCCCTTTAATAGAAACCAGCATTTGCTGTGTTCCAGCAACTGTGACTTTGAGGAAAACATCTAGAAAGAAAAAAAGCTTTACAGATGCTTAAAAAGAAAAACTCACTATAAACACAGATGTTTTAACACAAACTGAAAAATGGAAAGTTAGAAGAGATGCTGGTTGAAAACACTGTACTTTTACAAGTAAAAATGCAACAGTGCAACAGTGGATGTTCACCTGTTTCCAAGCACGTTAAGAGGTCATCAAATACAAGATCAACGTCCATTAACCCATAATATATAAATTAGGGGTGCAACAATACTCGTATCGATATTGAACCGTTCGATACAGTGCTTTCGGTTCAGTGCGCATATGTATCGAACAATACAAAATTTTTAATTTATTTTATCAACTTTCTTTCTGACGATGCTGTCTGTGTTAAGCGCTCAGTGGATCTGCGCTCGACAGTGCAGCCTAGGTGGAGCAGTCGAACGCAGATTCACTGAGCGCAGGGTAAGCTAGCGAGACAGAAGTTAAGCTCTCCTTGCAACATGGCAAATTGAACCTCCCCCACCCTCATTCAGATGTGGCGTTTGGAACTATTTTGGTTTTCATGTGAAGTATGACCTTGAAGGTAAGCACGTCATGGACTAAAGTAAAACAGTATGTCGGATGTGCCACGCAATGCTCAATTACATTGGTGGGAACTAGTGCGTTAGCGCAGTTTGCTTGTTAACGTGTTGGCCATCCAGCCCCACGCACGGGGCGATCCGCGGTAGCTCGTTAACGGAGATTTGCCGTGTTGTGGCGTTAACGTCATTTCAACGAGATTAACGCTGACAGCACTAGTGGGAACACAACGAATATGACTGCACATTTACTCCGACATCATCCTAGTGCAAAGACAAGTGGAAGCAGACAAAAACAACAAGCAGGCATGCTACAAACTTTACCCGAGTCATTTAGACAGCCGTTAGCACATGATTCTCCTTATGGGGACCTGATATGTTTAATATGCTGCTGAGAATATAGCCCAGAAGAAGCGTATAGTATAGCTTTTATTTTGGAAAGAGCCATTTCTCTGTAATAAACTCTCTTTTCCAAAGATGAGTGATTTCTCGATCAGATAGATTTATTTTTTTTTATTACTTTGTTGTTTCAGCAACATTAAATTTAAAAACTGTACTTTTGAGTTAAAATATATATTTATAATTTTAATAAATGACATATTAAAAAAGGCATGAACATTTTTTTGTATCGAAAAAATATCGAACCGTGACACTAAAGTCTCGAACCAAACTGAACCGTGAATTTTGTGTATCGTTGCACCCCTAATATAAATATATCAAGAGGTTACCTTACACGTGTAGGAACACCTTTACCGTATTTTTGGGACCATAAGACGCAAAGGATTATAAGGCGCACTGCCGATGTACGAGTCTGTTTTCATACATAAGGCGCACCGGATTATAAGGGGCAAAGCAAAACAGTCAGATAAGTCAAAATTTACTCAACTCATTCTTCTTGCTTCCTCCACTTCTGTACCATTAATGCTGAAATCTCTCGCAGCTGCTCTATTCCATGTTGTTGCAGTATATTAATGACTAACCTCGTATTGTGAATGGATTATCTCAGTTGTTCTCCTGACTGAAGTTTGGTCCGTTTACAGCATCCTGCCATGGGATTGCATTTGTCCCTGACCATTGGGAACCCTTGCCTTAACTTTTACCGAGTGGAAAACAGTTGGCGTTCATCCTCCAGCTTCACTGTGTTTATGTTATGCTAACATAGCTGTGTCGCTAGCGATCACGTAGCACATCATTATATACCAGCTAGCCAAACTTCAGTAACCCTAAAAACATCACTGCTGTTTAGTTTTCTGTCTTCATTTATGGTATAAGTGATAGCAGAGCTAACTTCCTTCTAACTTCTAACTCTGTTAAATTTCATAAAGTCTGTTTTCATGGATGCCTGGATGTTAAACTTAACTGTTACACCCTGTAAAGCAGCAATGCTGATCATTTTATTAAAGATGAAAAAATTTAGACAGTTTTTAACTCTCAGTGATGCCGCAGTGTTCGTTTGACTTTGGGAGCTGAAGGGGACGGAGTTTTGAACCCACATTACTCCGCGAGGCTCCCGACTACAGTAGACGTAATGCTCCGACAATCCATCAAGCATTGCGACTTCATAGCTTACCAAAGTCGTACTAATACATTTTTTGACAGATATTTTAGTGCCGTGTACCACATAAGGTTCAAGGTCTGTAGGAACAACCAGAATTCATACATAAGGTGCACTGTCGAATTTTGAGAAAATTTAGGATTTTAAGTGCACCTTATAGTGCGGATAATACGGTAGTCAAACACAGTGGCTAACTGTGTAACTTATGCAACTGAAATTGTGCTGAGATCAGTCTGCTGAAGGTGGAAGTAACAAATCTGTTTCAGCACTTGAAACAAAAACACACCATCAAGTACTACCAGGCTATGGAGGAGAAAATGCTAGCAGGTGCTCCACTGAGCACAAGCTAGTTACACTCCAAAAACTAATGCAGGATTTTAACCCTTGTGTGGTGTTCATATTTTTGTTACTCAGCCAGTGTTCATGGGTCTGGTGGACCCGCTAGAGTTTTGGCTTTCCAAATGAACACTATCAAACAATTTTATGTTAAATTACTCAACAGATGTTTACTTCATCCCAATTACAAGCCATATGAACAGCAAACATGGTTAATTTTTTCCCTTTACCTTTGTTAGATCACATTTATGAATTAATGTGCTTCTCGTTTTTTTTTTGTTTTTTTTATAAAATGTTATAAAAAAATAAATCAGTTATAATCAAGCGGAGTGAGTGGAAAGACAACACATTTACACGTGAAGCAATATGTTTCACAACTAGGGCTGCCACGATTAGTCGACTAGTCACGATTACGTCGACTATCAAAATCGTCGACGACTGATTTAATAGTCGACGCGTCGTTTGAAGCTTTGTAAGATCACAAAAGACGCAGGAATGAGTAGCAGGATTTAAGAGTGTAATAACGAACTGAAACAGAAGATGGCAGCACTGCATGTACAACGATGCCAGCTGCCGTTAAACCCCGAAGAAGAAGCTGTGTCCCAGAATTCATAGCGCGGCCCTGCTCAGTTTCCAACAATGGCGGCAGCTGGTTAGTTTTAATATTACTCTTATTATTCTTTCTGGGTCACAAAATACACGTTTAACATATTTTTAGGCGAGAATGTAGCTGTGGAAACCTCAAATATCTGCTCAGTTTATCAAGACACCGCATATTTTCAAAAGCGCTCCGACGTTTTCGGAGACGTCTGTTACCCACTAGCTCGATAGCTAGCCGGGGGCAAGGTCACTAGAGCTGTGAGAACACCGGACTCCCGGCAAATCGTTTTCAAACCCACCGCCGTCTTTCGCTACTCAGGTTAAACATGATATATGAGTCACTTAGATAAATTAAAAATGTTATTGTTTGGCTTTTTTAGTATTTTATTTGTTCCTGAGTAAATCGGTTTGGCTGAGATTAAAGTTATAGTTTTTACACAGCTGAATAAACGTCAAGCAGACAGCTGATTATCAGAAGTGTGAGATGCTCCAGAATTTACTCCGGTGTCCTGTTATATTTTAGATAGCAAGGAGTTTATTAAACTTCACCGAAACAATCTGCAAATTTCATTAAAATTTAATAAACTATCATCTTTTCTTTATTTTTAGTTAGCACAGACCTTAAACACTTAAAGCTGTAAGCTAATGCTAGTTATATAAGAGCAGATGCTGCTGGTGCAATAAGCTGTACGTTTTACGTCCAATGGATCTGATTAGTCGACTAATCGCAAAAATAATCGGTGACTAGTCGACTATCAAAATAATCGTTTGTGGCAGCCCTATTCACAACTAAATGGGATCAGCTGCTCATCAATGGTGACATTAGGCCCAGGGTTGTAAAACAGGGGGAGGTGGTGCATACACTTATCCCACACTGTCCTGATGGCAGCTAGCTTGTCTCTCTGCCGTCGAGCTGGTCTGTTGTCTCGGTTATCAAAACTGATAATCCTGGAAATTTTGTGGAAGTTTTCCAGAGACACTGATGCACGGAAAGCTTCTTGCCGGTTTCTGCATCCCACAGGGATTCTGTGGATTCCCCTTTGGACCTGAAAACTCCTGCAAGGATAAGAACCCCATAGTAGGCCTTTGGGGTTCTTAGATGAATTTGGTCCATCTCCTTCCACCTCTCTCCAAAAACACACCTTCCTTCTAGATTACTGCAATCCAGAATAATTTTCTGGATGGAATCTGGGATGAAAAGCTCAAATGAAGACTTGATGTCCTGCACATGAGTAACTGTCAGCTGTTGGCCCTGGCTTATCACAGTAACAGCTCTGCAGGGTGGCTCATTTCTTGGGCAAGAAGACCATTCAATTTCACCAGTTATTGACATCCATATTTCTTCACTTGCTGTCTGGTGGGCTTGTTCTGGTCCTGAGCTGGCTGCAGATGGAGTACTCGTCTTCGTTTTGTTACTAAATGGTGCTCAACCTCATCCTCTTCTTCAAAGTCACTGTCAGACTCTGAATTTTCAGAAATGTGAAATATTCTGAAACTTCTTTGTCAACATCATCATCAGAAGCCCCTCTCTCTTCCAAAATCAATTGGATGGCCCTCGCAGCAGATAATCTTTTGCCATCTTGATCAGTTGTGATAAAGAACCACACTGGCAAAGTCTTATTTATAGTATTATGCCCCTAATTTGCAGGTGGGACAGGGTATGAGAAAATAAAATTTGGATCCCTCAAGAAAGAGGGTAAAATGTGTGGGAATGTAAGAGCAGACGGTGTTGATAGTTGAATTTTCAACAATGTTGCAACTTTGTGCGCCAGCAGGAGGGGAAGAAAACACTATCAGCAGCACCAGAAAGGAGGAAGACAGAGTGTGGGAACACAGGACCTACACTTTCAACACTTTTATTAGACCTGGGTCCAGTGGACCCGAACACCTTGTATGTAATGTAAATGCGTGGGGGGAGGTACAGTATGAGGTCATTGAAAATTAGTCCGGATTTATGTTCTTCACAGAAAATAAGCCAAAGCCAATGAATTTCAGGTTGAAAAAAGAATTGTTTAATTTTTCTTTTGAGAAAAACTGAAAACGGGTCTCACAGACCCGAACACCATACAAGGGTTAAGTACATTGCTAAAAAGCTTGAACTAAGATAAAACCCAATTTTAAAACTACAGCTTTGAGACTAGCTAGCCTAGAACCTTGTAATTTCCACTCAAACTATGACCACAGCAATGTGCTAGTGAAATCACAAAAAGGGTTTTGCCAACTAGTTAAAGGAATACACATTTTTCCCGTAGCGACAAGTGCTCGCCAAGGTGTCACTGACCAGTCTGTAGGCCTGTATGACTGGGGGGCTTAGCAGTCATTTTCTCAACAAAAGCCATCAACTTCCAACTGATCGAGTAATACTTGTTTATTACTTCATGACTGATGCTTGCCAGATAGTTGCAGAGGACTCCAGCCTCTGTGACTGGGTTCTTAAACAGTCCAAAGAAATAATGAAGAATAAAAACGACTGCACACCAGCTACACTTGAGCTAGTGAGCCATTTCAGATAGAACATTGAGATGTGTTTAAACATTAACCAAATGCTTCCCTGCCACAGAAGAACACCCCGGCGTGTATTACCCCTGCATCAGTAATTTAGCCACTGTTAACTCCAGCAAATAATGACTTAAAAAACACCTAAAAACAAACAAAACTACGTATTTAGTGTCTTTTTATAAACTCATGTAGTGCACTTTTTCTAATTTTTCTTGTTCTTGATTCTTAAATCCACATGTTTTCTGGTCATGTCAAAGAAAAGCTGCCTCCCCCTCTGCCATTACAATCCAACCATAAATCACTAACAGTTACACTTTAACCACATCAGACTTACTCAGTGCATAACAAGCTTTTGTTGCTGACAGATGAAAAAATATTAAACTAGTTTAAGCAGAGTGCATGTGTGTGTCATATGCTGATCATAAACATGGATGGATGATGCTAATCATCTGATCACATTTACCACGATACACACTCACACACTGTTTTCCTGTGTTCTTTCCATATCAGCAGAACAATATATGAATATCTTTGTGCCAATGTGCCCCATGAAAAAACAACAATCCCTGTAACTTATTTTCTTTTAACTAAAATAAAATAATAATAAAAAATAAAATAATGTCTCTTCTTTAAATTTTCATTTATAGGCCATTGTTAAAGCTAAAACTGATAGATAGCCTAGTCTAGTAGACTGTGTGACTTGTAAAAAAATGTTGCTTAAATTCAAAGATATATAAAGTAACATTTTCATAGTTGCATATTTTTACTATGAAATTACACATTCATCGTCTGTAGCTACACACAAAAATGCTAACAAACAAAATAAACCTCGCATTTTGTTGCAACAAAAAAAGAATGAACACACGAGGCAACATTTAACAATACCAAATAAGTTATGGCCTTTGGTCAATGTTGAATGAAACTATTTACAGCTGGTATAGATAACTGATAACGCAACCACCCACTCATTTTAATTCCAAACACTGTGGTTTTGCTCTTACACGTCATTCATGTTATATTTAATACCTGTACGAGCAAAACAAACTTATACCTGGGCACTCCTGCATGGGCCTATCTAGTCTGGTTTCATTGCAACCTGATCCCTACCATTGTCTAGCTACCCTGCTGCCACGCATACACACCCTGATAGACTAGTTAGACCAGAGAGAGTGAGAGAGTGAGAGAGAGAGATGTGATAGATAGACATGAATCTAATGATATGATTGTGTTCTAGCAAGTTCTGGTTATAGCACATTTTTAAAAATTTAACCATGTTACCAATACAAGTAACATAGTCCATGGCTATTCTAACCAGTCTTTCAATGTCAACTGAAAACATGCAGATATGATGATGCTGTGACAGATCGTAGTAGTGTTTCACAGGAGACGACAGAAACTTTATCCCTTTTTTTTGGGAGGGGAAAGGACCGCTGTTTAATTTTGAACATCTTGTTGGTCAACTTCAGGTAATTTGCTTTAAAAAAAAACAAAAAAAAAAAACAACTAAATAATTAAGTGCTTTCAGTTTGTTTTCAAGACTGAAAGGGAACAAAATTTTCCAGTTAGTCACACTTGTCCTGCGATATTTAATGAAGACAAAATGTGAACAGAGAAAAAGATGCTTGGGGAAAACGGGCGACCCTTTGACACTGAAGGGTGATGCTGGGTCACCATCTGACTCTGAAAAGGAGCAGCAGGGGAAACCCTTTGGACAGATGTGTGAGGGCCCTTTTATTCTGAGCCTTTAAAAGGCCAGATGTGTTAGAGGATGACATCAGTTCACAGAGCAAGCAGATGTGCAAAAAGACATTTTTTTGCACGTGATAGGATGGACTGAATATTTTTACAATTTGAAGCCACCAACAGTTACACAGTCTTTCTATACATGTTCTCCCTCAGCCCACAAAAATATTATAGTGGTTTTCTTGTGTGGTTTAACTCTTTCCCACAAAAAAGACAACATTTGATGAGCTCCCCTGTACCCTTAATGATGACTTTTGAGACTTCCTTACATCAGTTAAAATGTTGATATATGTTGCGTCGTTGATGACCATTAGAACAGGTTCTGAGTTTTTCCAAGGTTTCCTCTGGTAAGCTGATCATCCTCATTAATTTCTGATCCATCCTCAATTTGTCAATGAAATATGACAGAAACCATTCAGTTCAGAAAAGAAAAACAAGGGTTACCCTTAATTCAAGGTTTTCAGTGTTGCACATACATGTATGTATGTGGGTACTCAAATCCTGGGTTGATTTCAATCTGATGAAACATGACTATTACAAAGCTTGAACAGTTATTGGGCTCATTACGTTGTCTTTTTAAGGCTTCTGTAATTTGTTATATTGAATATGAACAAATATAACCCACACAGAACAAAAATGGGAAAACTTTAAGCAAGTGCTTATTTTACATGAGCATGCATCTCAGACTTAAGTCTCACATCATTACTCATGATTTGCTCATCGAAACAGCTCCTTTTCCATTTTTCCAGTTCAGCATAATTAAAATAATTCTGTATGAATCAAGTAAATGTAATGTTACATTAAAAAAAAAGGCAAAGGGCCAACTTCCATGAGTAAATCATGAGACATACAAGTCTTAAGAGACGGTTATGACTTATACCGCATGAACATGGACTCCAGAAGCTCTCCCAATATATACATCCCGGTGAGCTGAAATTCAGACTGAATTGGGGAAGAAAGGTGATTTAAGTGACACAATTGTTGATACCAGAATGGCTGTTTTGAGTATTTCATGAAGTTCGAGTAGATCAGAAGTCACAACCCAGTAGGGAGGGTAATGGTTTTGGCAAAAAAAACATTTTTCTTAAAATGGTCCAAAGACAAATTTTAAAAAGCATTCACTGGAGATCTACTGCTAAAGACCACTGTAAAACAGCAGTCCCCAACCTTTTTTGTGCTGCGGACCGGCCTTTAACCCTCTCGAGGCAGGCGTTGCCGATTTGCAACAGTTAAAAACTAACAACCTGATTACCCCACATACATATTTTATGAGTTTTATTTACTCAGAAGTACCACTGCAGGACTTGGTTGTGCATTAGCAACAAAAAGTTTAATTTGAGCTTGAGAGGGTTAAGGTGTCGCGGATGAATACAACAAAATGAAACCAGTACGAGTGAGTTAACGATTAAAAAAAACAAAAAAAACAATTGCGATAAAAAATGATAAAACCCCTGAAAACCATAAATTTTTCACCCTAGCCTCAACTCTCACGGCCCAGCACCAAACGACTCAAAGACCGGTACCGGACTTTTGTTCAGTACTGAAGCTTCAGGTTAGCTCAGAACAGCTGAAAGCATTGTGTTTATCGTTTTCTGCACTACTGAGACGGTAAAAGTTTACAACTTGGAATATATTAAGCATATCAGTCCATCTGTTTTGCTAAATTTGTTATCAGCATCTTTAACTAGTGCCACAGCACATTAGTGGTATGTCTATTACAAAGAGTAAAAATACAGATTTTTGACAGCTCTTTTAATACCAACACGCCTTCTCTCAACTGAAACTACTACCAATCCCTTTAGGTGATGACTATTCTATATCCAAGTTGTAGCCTCCTAGTATATATTAGTCATATCAGATAGAGTTAATGGTTAAACCACATGATCCACATTCAGTGGGCTGGCCTACACAAGTTGTCCTTTCAACATGTAAACACCAAAGGGAAAAAAAAACCTGTTCACAGTCACATGATGAGTGCAATCATGCTCAGACACTCCCTAAAGAAGGGCATTTCTGCATGCTTATGCATACCAGGGTAAAGAGTTATCTGAGGAGATGTTTCCACTGAAGGCATGCACTTTCTGAGTTAAAAAGCTATTTAAGGAAATTTTCCACTGGCTATACGGGAACACTGTGGTATCATTGTAAGGAATATTCCAATGATACTGCTATGTGAGGCGCTCTTCATTTGCGAGGCACACACAGATTTAAACATTTGTTAAAGTCTTGTCTGAGACTTTGAACTGTTTTGCTGAAAGGAATGGGTCATAATTTTGTCTAGCATTTTTTTAAGACAAGAGCTGCATAAATAATCGACCCAATCCTTGATAGTAACTCTGTTATTCACATTTCAACAGAGGTAAAAAAACACAAGCATTTTCCCATATCAATAAAAATAATTGTTTTTTTTTAGATTTGAGTCGATTTAAACCGATGTGATGTGTTTGTTGTCTAAAGAAAAAACGTGCCCGCTCTCAGCACCCAAAACAAGCGTCATAACCTGCAGTCATCCACATTAACCAGTATGTATCCTGTGTTGGGTAGGTGTCATGATCATTACACACATTCTACCACACACACGCACACAGCTGGACCCTCATGTTGAACCCTGACTGTGATATTAAGGCACTTTGCAGTTAGCGGTTGGATAAATTGAGCATGCTTGAGCTTTTTTTTCCAGAGATGAATGAGCTGTTTGTTTGTGATTGTACACACAGGCCTGATGACACAACTCAGTGGACTGCTGAACAGATTTAGTAATTATCACATCCTGCACTTTCATATTGTGGGGACACACACACACACACACACACACACACACACACGCACACACACACACACACACAGGATGTGTGGTGGTTAATGTGAATAACCACTGAAACTCACTGTGCGGAAGTCGTGCGCGCCTGTGTGTGTATATAGATACTCAGATTTGTTTTTACTTTTTTTACTCTTTATCAAGTACTTAGGCTATAGATAAAAGACTTTAGGCTGTTCTGTGGTTGGTGGGCAGTACCTGTTCTCAGTCACATACTCTTTATGATGCAAGGAAAACCCCACTATGTAACACAGACAAGTAAATTGTTGACTTCTCTTTAGAGAAATGGTTGCATCACTTTTTTTTTAGGAGAATTTCCCGTGAGTAAATTGACTGACATATCAGCTCAATGACTGTTTTATTGAGCTCTTTTCAAGAAATCACTCCAGGAATTTTGGTCTGGCAACAAAAGCTGCCAATAGCCAGCTAAGACATGCTCCAAATCCTCTGTCCAAACCCTCTACAGAATAAGGGTATGGCATGCGCTTTAATGGCCAACTAAATGTCAGTAACTGAACCACTTTTTTAGTTGACCAAGCTAAATGGTCAGTTGAACATGAGTCAATCAGAAGATTAGGCTGGAAAATTTCAGTGTGAGCCTGTGGTGGTGACATGAAGCGTCTGCAGGCAGATTTCAATTTAAAAACATGAACAGTCTGGATTTAGCCACAGTCTTATTATTACAGTTGAAAATTTCACTCAATTGTAGGACGGCGTTAAAAATGTAACTTGGAACACTTTTTATCCGACCTTTATCCAGACTAGTGACTAGGAAACCATTTCATTTTTGCTAGGGAGTAACAATATAGTACATGTTCATATTAAGTGCTTGCATTATAAATAAAAGGTAATGTTAAAACATTTCATTGATACTTTTGGTATCATACAATGAATTTTAATAGCACTGGTAGCAACAAAGAATGGTTCGGATGCCTTCCTAGTTAGTACTAAGACCATTACTAGCTTTACTGCATCTCTTTTTTTTTTAACCTTTTTAACATTGTTTGTCTGGCCAAGAGGGTTTAAATGAACAATGGAGAGTCTAGACTAAATCAGAATAAAGTAGTGTTTGTTGAAGACTGCCTTGAGACAATACAGGGTCACAAATGGCTTTAAATTGGTTCACAAATGGCTTCAGTAATATGAATCCTGTTTGGAGGCTATTGTTGCCATCTACCTAGACTGGGTTTCACACAATATCAAGTACTGGATAGAAAAAGGCTGTCAGGAAAAAAAAAGAGCTACAGTAAGTATATTTCCCACTTTTCAAAGAAAGAATAACAGGTCTTTTACATGCTCTCATATCATGTTTCCTGAATTTGGAGGTAGGCTGCTACTCTCAGCAGTCTGACTACCTGATATATTATGGTCTGGGGTGCCTGCTGTAACCAGGAGGTACTTGGTAGACAGGTTACCAAGGTAACCAGCAACCCTCCATGCTGAGCAGCTAGTGCGAGTATGTGCAAATGAGCAGCTCACAGTGTAGCAACACAGCATTTTTATGGGCCTCTGAAACTTCATTGGCCAAATAAAAAGCCTGGGAAAACTCTTGCTGCTAGAATGAGCATTGTTTCCTCATATGCAAGCAGGCTGTATGTTGGGCACGGGAGGGGGGGTGAAAGAAAAGAAAGACAGGAAAGGGGAGAGGGGCCTGTCCTAGTTTCACTCGAGCCATGTATATGCATTCTCTCAATATGTCACTATATTTAGGGTATGCAAAAAATGGCAAACCTCTGACAAAGGCCAGTGATTCCCATACATGCTACGTCACAACAAGAAATACCCCACAAATACGTCCACTGTATTTTTCCCATGCAATGTGAGCAGCAAGCTAAACAATCAGGATTCATAGAAATCACTGAGAGGTTTCTTGTAAACCACAGCTGATATCAGACCTGTGGGACTGACATCCAGTTGATGACTTTGCTCAACATATCAAAATTTCAGGCATTTCTCACAATTTCCTGACTTTACACATGGACCAGTAAAACCAAATAAGCAGCATTTTGTTGTCTCTTTCGCATACTTTACTCACACCAGGATTTCATCCAGTTTAACTCAAACAGACAGAAAGAAAAACATCTTCCCACATGCAGCCCATGGGAGAAAACTTCTTTGAAAAGCGTTTCACCATCACTAAAGTCTATTTGAGGCTCTGTGACATTAAACCATTTTGAAAGACTTCCTATTTTATCTTGGCCCGTGGGAAACCCCTTACCAAAAGTATCTGTGCTGGAATTGTCCAAACATGATCCCGGGACAGAAGAGGATGGGTTGGATTAAGTTCTTTAGCATAAGAATGGAGAAGAATGGAGTCATTACAATTACAGTACAAACCAATCAGCCATGAGATGACAACATTCTGGCTCCAAATTTTACCATTTAATCCACACCTTCGATGCCATAACTTGACTGTGAAGTTGGAATTTCCATAACAGTTCATCTTTTTATCTTCTTAGAGCACCAGAAACCCCTCCCCATTTGTTGCTTTGCTTGCCGTAGCAACATCATCACACAGTTGTGTCTATTTATGCCAGCCGTTAAGGCATCATAAGCTTGCTGCGGTATTCTCCTGAACAATATTTGTCACCACTCAGACAATACTGCCACATACGTGTTGATGTAGGAAGAAAATATCTCAACAATGGAAGCAAAGACTTTGCCAAGTGTTTCCTCCTTACATAGTCTCAAGTTTTCAAACTGTTGCAACCTCTCCCTCTGTATATAGAGGTAAAAAACCAGCATGATCCTGCACCTGTGTCTTTAACCCAGCTGCAGCGGCAGGTTGCAAAAATCGAGAGGCCCACGACCGACCGAAGTACAACAAAGATTATGCCACACAGCACATGATGTAACGTCAAACTCAGCAAGCGCCATGCTTGCATGACAACCATAAAAACACCATTAGAAGTTCCTCCTTCTGTAATCAGGGATTACAGTTATGGATTGGTGAATAGTAAGTTTCCCACATTCATCACTTGATTGCTAAATCAAGTCTCAGCCTGCCATAAATCACTCAAGGTGAAGACGCCTTTAGGGAAAACACTGAGAAAGATCACTAAACTTGAAACTGAGGACAATGAGCGCCTCGATGTTGTTCTTGTGAAACACTGCAAGTCCCGGTGTTTTGTTTTTAAGTCTGTAGCGATTTGGTATCATGTCCAGCCGCACAGCAGATATCATCAGTCCAGCAGGTGAGCAAGTTTAGCCGGCACCTGACATGTTTAGTACACAACAAGCAAAGGACATCAGCTGGAGGGCATTTATCATCTATGAAGCGCTCTTGCATGGTCTATCAGGCTCACCAAAGACTCCACAGCCTAATAAAACCTTGCTTGGATCTATTTTAATCGAATTTATCAAAGCATGCTGCTTCTATGTAAAGGCAATAATATAATTATATAAAATACTATATTAAATGAAATAGTAGTAGTGGCTTCTGTGTAATCCATAGAGTGGTATACTGAAAAATAAAAACCATGTCATCACAGTGATGTAAACAGGATGTTGATAAAAAGGACTCTGCTCACTAACTTGCAACTGAGCTGTTTCCCTAACAGGTAGATGATCTGCTAATTATTTTGTTGATTTAATATTTAATAACAATAAGAAAGAAAGAAACCCAGAAACACCACACAAGCAAATATATTTTGAAAATTAATAAATAAAAAATAAATAAAACCCTGATTTACAAAGATAAAAAAAACACGTTATAATATGACTAATTGCAGGGGGCTTATTCCATTAAAGAGAATTTCAGCTTGAAGGTTGGTACACTAAAATAAGGAGGTAACAAGTCAAGTTTTTACAGCACACAAAAAAAATGTATACTGTAAGTAAAAGAAAAGAAGCAGTACCCAACTTCGTGTATTTTACAGGAAATAAGAACTAATTAGAAGGTAGTGAATGAGTCATTGTAAGTTGAGTAAGTAGTATTTTAGAGAAAAGGAGAAAATACAAGAAGCAAGTAGTTTTAAATACTGTGTAATCTCATGGTAACTAATAATATTTTCCCATCACACACTGTATTTTTGGGGTCCAGGCTGTATTATGAAGTGGCTTAACCTTGCCTAACTTCCAGGTATTTTGCAGGACATGGGACCCTCCCTTCCTGTACACCAAGTTATGTTTGGACAGTGATGGTGAAAGAAAAAAAAAAGGTTAGACTGCATCTTCATAAAGTTGCACAGGCCTGCAAATGTTGATGCCATTTATTTTTTCTTATAAGTTGGTAAGGGAGAACAGTCCTCATTAAATTCATATTAGTAGACTGTAAGGACAGTTGAATCACAGAACATTTCATACTTGCAGTATAATCATTTCTTTGCTTCCTTTAAAAACTGGATTTTTCGCTCCCTTATTCTAGAACATTGAAATTCTGTTGAATGACAGGGGAATTATGCCCTTGGTTGGGGACAGTATTATAAAGTGTGACCTAAAATGCTTATATTTAATAAGTAAATCGATTATTTGACCTAATTTTACACACAGCTATAAATAATGTAGCATACACTAATAAGCGGGCACAGTTATAGGATTTGCTCTGAAAAGGTAATACAATATTAATTATTAACAAGTAATGGGTTCCTTATTCCTTTTTTAAACTTTATTTATTAAAATTATTCACATTTTTTAATATACATTTTTTTTTTTTTTTAAAGGAATAGGCCATAGCATGCTCAATACCATACTTCAACCAGGCAGGCTTCAAATACACTGATGGAAACCCTGCATGTCATGGCCATAGACCCCCACCGACTTTAGACTCTCCATGTTAAAGATTCAACATGTTGCACTGTGTTTTGTTTTTTATCAAACAAAGTTACAAAATTCAGTAAAGAAAACAGCAGCTGTTGCACACTGTAAACTGTGTTTTGTCACATAAGACCACTTAAATTCTCCAAAAGGTGATGCTGTAAGGCTTGGCATTTTAATCCGAGTCCGTGGGGTTTAACTTGCTTTTAAAGTCAGCCTCAGGTGGCTTTGTGAAGAAACTGCAGTTTTCAAATCTTCTATGCTGTCTTCATTTTTCAGCCCCTGTGGGTTCCACTTGGTTGTAAGTGCCAAATTCTAAGATGTTATATTGATAATTTCAGCAAGCTTAATTCCTTTAAATTGATGGACTGTTTAAGATAAAGTCAAAATATTGCAAACAAAGACCTAATCAAACCAAATATGCACATATATTAAAGAGATACATGGATATAATAGTATTTGAAGCTGTATTTTCTTAAAGACTAGTTGTGATAATTAATTAAAAGAGAATTAATATAAAATTTACCATTGTCTGTTTTCATGTTACACAAGCAGAGATTGACAGCAGCCAGACATTCAGCAGAGGTTTAGTGTAATGACTGGTTTGGAGTTCTAGGGAAAATTCACCAGAAAAATTCCCAACAGCTTCCAATTTTCCACATGTCCTAAAGCAGCATTTTTATCCACTGGCTAATAAAGTAACTGACTAATAAACAGTTGACAGACTGACTGACTCCTGGAAGACAGCGCAACACTGAACCCAGCTGCAGCTCTGACAAGTCGTGACTCTAAGCTCCAAGGTCTAAAACTGGTTCTGTCTGTGGTGAATCACTTTATACTTCCTGAAAATAAATCAGAATAAATGATGAAACATCAAAATGTATAAATAGTAAGATGTTATGTTTATGATTAGTATGAGGAAACACAGCTAATGAGTTAAAGTCAAAAATCTAAAATGCATCTAAAAATAGGCCAAACGTCACTCGCCAAATTCCCAAATAGGAACCAGTACGGAAATTCCAGGAGACTTGTAACCACAATTAGTCCCCTGGCTAAAGAACAAACAGTAATAACAATCCCAAAGTTTAAAAAAGAACAACTTTAATGTCAAATAAAGGTACTGTTTACAGCAACAATAATTTCTGACACAGCTAGGTCATGTAGCACACATTGACCCATGTAGACAGATGGGACAAGGGTTCATCCTGGGTCACAGTGCTGGTATGAAAGGGGCACAGGTGTCCTGTGGTCTGAACTCAAGAGGAGCTTGACTGCTAAACAGCTGGGAGGATGGATGCAGCTGTGATCGAATCCAGAGGGAGGCAATAGGAGGATAAGAGGAAGGAAGAGAAGAAGGGACGAGTGGAACAGTGGAGATAAATTCTGTAAAAATGCCAAGAGGAAGGAGGCTCTGTGTTTGTGTGTGTGTGTGTGTGTGTACTAGCCTGCAGGAATGAAATTAGGTGGGATGGTGATTCTGTAATTCATTTTCTTCTTTTTGTAGCCAACTGTTTCATTTCACCGTCTCCCTTTCCTTGTCTACGGCATCCCTGACATTGCTGGCACAATTCAAACGCACAGATTTAGATTAAATCTCACCATTACGTCGGGGATAGGGTGTGCTAAAATCTCTTTCCAGAGAGACTAGTTGATTACTAATTGAAACATTGTCTTTCTGAGCTCTTCAAAGCTCTGTACACCCGACAGGTGTTTTCAATGAGTCTGCTTATATGCTGTGTTTTGGAATTTCAGGAAATCTGTCAGCAACGTAGACAGATGCATGTGAGAGACACATTAGTAAATTGAAGCCTTCAGCTGAGCATTTAGGTCACTGTACTGATGGATGTGGACTCCAAATCGGACATTATTACAACAGCATGACTTGAAACTATCAACCAAGGTTAAAAACTTCTCAGGAAATTTTCTTCTGAGGTCACATAGTGAGCGAGCTAATGCCAATTTTCTCAAAGACTTAACACATGCAGAATTATTTTTGCAACCAAATTCATCACTCCCTGGTGGCCAACAGAACATATGCATGTTTAAGGTAAGTATTTTCAACCCTGCAAGCTGCATCAATTTTGTGTAGGTGTGCCTCAGAGGAGGCAGACCAGGTTGTGTGTGTGTGTGTGTGTGTGTGTGTGTGTGTGTGTGTGTGTGTGTGTGTGTGTGTGTGTGTGTGTGTGTGTGTGTGTGTACGCTAGAAAGCAGAAAAAGTTGCTTGTACGAATCAAAATTGAGTCCATTATTATCCTTTATGTCCAGCATGTGATGAGGTAACCAAATTTAAAGACCTGGAATAAGGCCTTGATTACAACTTCCACTTCCATGAGTCTCAACAAAATTTTGGCATTGGACATTGAGCGTAAGGGTCTCTATGGCTGTTTCTTACCACCACGCAAATCATTCACACTAGCTGTGTGTATGTCCCAGGTGGCAAACGCAAATACGTTTAATGGAAATGACTACCTGGTTGTTTCTCCAGCTCTCTGTGTTCACAGTGGAGACCTTTAAATATGGTCTAAAATGTCCAGTTTAAGTAAGAGCTCTCAAATCATGCACAAAACAACTCTTCTGGGCGCTTTGAGTGCTCGGAAGAGTAGAAAAGCGCTATATAAGAACCAGTCCATGTATATACGTGATGAGAGAAGTTGTAAAACTTCAGCAGGAAGTATTTTATCATTACAAGGTAGGTTTGTGATTTCTGGGACTATCACAGTTCATAATACCCATCATAGTCCTCCATGCTCAGTGGCTGACAATCACAAGTAATTTCTGCTTTCTCTACCAACCAAAAGACAGCGAGCAAAGTGGCTACATTCATATTTCAGACCGTATAAGCTCTGATATAACTAATGTAATCCATAAACTAATGAATAACCTAAATCGCAGCACCAAAAAACAGACACAAGTAACAGCAACACTCTTAACAGCGCCCACTTCTGACTGACATCTACTGAGCCATGCTGGCATCTCTTCATTAGAAAATTAGATGTTCCAGTCATTGAATCCAAATATTTCGATAGACACAAACGTGAGACTAAAATTTTCACCCGGACGTTTGAGAGAAAAACAAAGAGAAAAAGACAGCTTTGTAGGGTAATTTCCACTGCCATTCAGCAAAATTGATTAATGTTTGGATCCGTTTATCTAAACTCATTATGCTCTGCTTTGACCCACTACATCCTATTCATACTTGATGTACCCTGTCTCTAATGATTTTCCCACTAGGATGATTAGAGTTGCATCTCACCCATTAAGTCTTTAAAATCTACTTGCTACGCAATCCATCCGCCTTCATCTATTCACCTCCTACCACCCAAAACCTCCCTCTTCTCTCATCATTAACCTCCTCCCTCTGCAGCGTTTCTTCTCTCACACTTCCTTCATTCCTGTCCACCTTCATCATCATCCCTGTCTTTAGTAAATGTGTGTTGGCACAGCTTCAGTTAATTAAGAAAGACATCCACCCTAACAAGCAGGACGTCCACGAAGCAATGTGGGCGTCAAGCATCAGTCGCGTCACACATCCAGAGCTGAAAACAACGTGCCTCTCACTAGCACCTACAAAAACACCCCCTCCACATTCATGCAATGTGTTGACAAGCTTGGCCAGGCCTGACTGTAACAGCTTGTCATGTCCAGGCCACTGCCCTTGGCTTCAACATGACATCATTCGCACCCGCTGTGACCTGCAACGAACCGGACCACTGCCCGGTTAAACAGTAGGAACCTTCTTAAAAGACCTTCCGCTATCAAAGTGGAAGACAAAGAGAAGACACTGCCCATAAAAGCCTGAGATTTGTTCTCTGTTTATGCTACACAGACAGTCACACAGAGCTGTCAAAATATTTTACACATTCAGAAACTAAAGCTAAGAACTCCCCATAAAATTTGAATAATTACTCTGCATGCTGCAAACCAGATGTACTCTTAAGTTATCAGTTTTATATCATCATAAGAATAACAGACCCTGGGCTACAGTCAACGGAAACTGGAAGCAGACATTATCAGAAGTCTGTGGACATCAGACTAAAACCAGGCACAGCCTCAATGGGAGAAGGAGTGAGGAGAACTCTGGAAAATGATCAAGGGACTTGTTGTTTTTTAAAGATTCAGACTGAAATGGCCCAATAATACCACTGCAACAAAGTCAGAAAACAATAGAGGACAAAATGTAGCATACGTACACAATACAGCACATCCTCAGAGCTGCACATTGATAACACATCACAACTGCCAACTACACAAGTGTAAATCCTGACTAAAAATTGAGTGACATCAATTGTACAAAAGAAAATGGTGAAAAAACCTCCAACGGTTCAGAAAAACATGCCTGGTAAGGGGGGGGGGGGTAATACTCTGGAAAGAAGAGGAATGAAAGTCACTAGAAGAAAGACAAAAAACGTGTGTGCAACTGACACTTAGACAGGTGGAAAGGTAAACAGAGATAGTGAAGATAGGAGCAGCGATACTGAGGGTCGATACATGGGTTTAAACATCCAAAGCAACAGACAATGTACAGGAGTGGATAAGAAGAGAGCGCACACAGGGTGGAGCAGCTGGAGATGAGTGTCAGAGGGATTTGTTAGAGAAGCATAGCAACAAGATTGAAAGGAAAGTTTTATAAGATGGTAGTGAGTCCTGCTGGTTTGGTTTGGAGATGGTGGCACTGACAAAAAGACAGGAGGCCAAGCTAGAGATGTTAAGATTTTCACTAGTCGTGACCAAAGTGGACAAGATTAGAAATTAGCACATCAGAGGGACAGCTCAGGCTGATTGATTTGGAGACAAATTCATAGAAAAAAGGCTGGACATGTTCTGGGGAGGAATAGTGGATATATTGGAGCTGCCAGGCAGGAGGAAAGGGGGGAAGACCACAGAGAAGATTCATGTAGTGAAGGAAAATGCAGAGGGTTGGTGTGACAGAGGAGGGACAGGGTGAGATGCTGAAAGAAGAAAAAGATGATGATGATGAAACAAAAAAAAAAAGAACAAATAAAAGCTGCAAATGTGAGGTGTTTGGTGGCAAATCGATAGCTGAATGGCTGCAAAAGACAACAAACAGGAGCAGCTTCCAGCTGTCAGCACCGAGTCTCAGGTTTAATTCCAGCCTGGGTAAAATGTATAGCCCTGTTCAATTTCCCAATGATTTTTGTCTTTCTCTAATAATGGCACAATGCCATATAGTAAGTATACTTTTTACTACTACTGTATACAACATTATTCAAAAGTATCTAATCTTTTGCATAAAAGACACAAAAAGACCTGAAAGCAGCAAGAATAGTGCCATAAAAATAGATGACGCTAGACTCTGACATACTGCAGGCCAGTCTATAAATATCACCAACACGAGCAATGATAACAAACACCCTTGTATGAGTCTGAAGGCCACCTGATGCCAAGAACGCAAACAATCCTCTTGCTAAATGCATGAAATCATTTACACGTAACCCCCACTACCCTGCACAGCACCTCCCGTGTGACATGTGAAGAATCAAAATAGCGAGTCTTTTCTGACAATGTGCACGACAGATGAAGGAAAGAGCACCAAAGTCCTGTGAGCCTTTGTGCATGAAGCTAAAACCAGGTCGCTGTTCTGAATCTGAGCCTCGACAATCAGTCTCCTTTCCATCGGACAGCCTTTTAAGTGAAATCATGTCCAGCCTGTCCTTTCTCCAACTACCCCACACCTTCCCATTCTCGATCCCCTTATCCTAGTCTTTCGGTTTGGCCGATCAGCAGAGACGACCGCCCGTCAGCCTCTTGTCCTTCAGTCAGACTTGGCTGCTCCACTGTGCTGGCCTCCAACTCACCTCGTCCAGAGAGACCAAAGCACAGCATGGCAGCATCCTGGCACTAACGCACACACTCATACAACACACAGAAGAGCTTTAATTCAGACAAACGCTTCCTACTTCACGAGTGTGTGTCGGACGGCAGGAAGCCAGCGAGGTAATAGGATGTTCCTTGCTCGCTTTGTAGCGTCTCAAAGAGCTGGGCTAAAGCCAAAGAGTGGAGTAAAAGCACAAAGCCGCACTGAAAACGACGCTGGCTTCCCTTCTTCCCGTTTCATTTAGGGACGACACCTAAGAAGGTGATACAGGGTGAAATACAAACAAACAAACTGCGATTGGGGTGACTTAGTGTTAAATTCTGCCGCCCAAATGTGAGAATTTCATTTTTTTTTAATCTGATTGAGTTTTGAACTGCTCACATTAGAATATAGCAAAATGTAGCCAGTATCTTAATAGGTGAAGCAGCCACTTACCCAACTGTACATAGAATAACAGTTTTTTAAGCCAACTGTAATCTTTTAGTTGGACACAGTTTTATTGTTATTGTTATTCTCAGACTTTTATTTGAAATCAGAGACTTCAATTTTAGAATAAAACAAAAACAGAAAATAAAAGCACACTTCCTGACATTAGAGGGGCAGTCATCTGTAAAGCACAACAGCCAATCAACAGTTTTATGTGGTGTCTTGTGGAGGATAAGCCCTAATCTGACATCAGACAGCCAACACATTAATCCCATCAGCGGACTCGGGGATTATGACGGTGTGTGTCAGCCAGCGTCTACAGTCAGCATATCGGAAGCGCTTCACTGATGGTATACAGACTGGAGCATGTGACAGCGTATCTCATCATTCATAATTTTCTGTTACTCATATACAGTACACTGCTTGGGCTGTGGTAAACACAAGACACAGAGCATTTCATGTAAAACCCCCACACAGACTTATGCTTTCCTTTGTTTATATCAATGCATTTCTGCAGCTCACAAACTCATCACAACCACAACATTAGCACAGTGGATCACCATTCATTCACATCTCTTTGTGATTTTGATCCACAGAAGAAAAACTGAATGGGAAACTCTCAAAGCAGACGCGAGGCCAACAAACCCCTGACAAATCATATGTGAGTCCATGTGTGCTTTATTTCCCAAGTCTTTCCCCCCCCCCTTTTTTTCTTTTGCATCTCAGGCAACCAAACAGATCTCTCTTTGTGGGTAGCAGATGATCGGGTTACATGTGAGGGCTGAGCAAGAAAAAAGAAAAAGAAAAGGAAAAAAATATGAATTTATTTTAAAATGCAGATAATAATCACTGAGGTCAGCCGGAGGAGTATCATCTTGGGGAGATGAAGTGCTCCCTCCTCCTCCTCCTGCACACACACATATACAGAGAGAGAGGGGGGGGGAGTGCTTCTGGTAGCCTTTCTGGTTACACAGCTCGTAATGGCCAACACCCAAAAAAAATACAGGATGGAGCCCCACCGCAAGATTAATTTAAGCTAAAATCTGCATACACTGCAACTAAGAAACACTATTTTGAGAAAGGGATGGTAAAAAAAAATCATCTTCTAATATCGGCTGCAGCTCGTGTTTGACACACTTGTAACATTTAAATGTTACTCACATTTTAGCCATGATTTCACTATAAAGGTAGGACACACACGGCGTGAGGTCCACATGTAACGCCGTATGTGTGTCTATAATAACCATGTGTTCCTTCCAGTAACATGGAAGTTGGGACAAAAGGCTGGAGAGCTGGCAACAAAGGGAAGCGTTATGCCAATTAGTAAGTGAATCAAACGGCTGTGAAGTTGCGATTCGTTTAAAAGGAGACCGAGCAGGACAGTGGGCTCTCTCCCCTCCACCCTCCAGCCGGGAGTCCCTGCCAGAAACTGGGTGTAACACATGTAAGAAAACCGTCAACATCCAACTTAGTAAGTTGCCAGACAAACAAACAATTTTTTAAAATCAATTTACCACCACAGATATTATTAAAGCTGGCAAATAGCCGGGTGGTGGAGGCAGCGTGACCCGCACCCCGGCTCGCTGTCGTGGCCGTGTGTCTGCAGCCGTGCCTGCCTATTGTTTCCTCCGCTGTCACAGCCGTTAAGGTGCGCCTCGGATTAGCTTTAGCTTTAGCCTCGCCGGCTACAGCACCGCAGCCGACCAGGCTAGCACCAGCGCCTAGCCGTTCTCCGCGACACAAAGCTAAAAAGGTAACACGGCACCTTTCTTCCGCTCTATTGCCCCAAAGTCGCGGCGGTGTCCGGGCCGAAACACAAAGAAAACAAGCCCAGCACTTTCTCACAAGCACACTTAAAAAGAGTTGAAACGTACCCAGAGCTCCGTTCCCCAACTCATTGCGAAATCCTCTTTCTGAGTTCTCCAGTACTGGAAGCAGTTTTCCCCCCGCTCAGACTCTCCAAACGGCCGCCGGGATTCGGTCCTTCCGACTGTCTGCCGACTGAACTCACACTCCACCTCCTTCACCTCCTCCTTCTGAATCAGCAGGGACGCCCTTCCAGGGGCCCTGGACCACAGACAATCTACAAAGAGAAAAACGGATTTATGTTCAGTGAACATTTTTAATCAGGTCTTTCATATTAAGTGTATTTACCTGTAACCAACAATAAAGAAAGAACAGAGTAAAGCAAAAATACAAATAAAAAAAGACACATTTTCAGCAGCTCAGTTTAATTCAAACACTGATTAAATGTATGAACTGGATACAAACTCGAGTATAGAAATGGAATGAATTATTTAGTCGGCATAATACGAAATGCTGCAGGAAAAAATTACAAAAACAGATTTTATGGTATGACAATGTAATACATTTTAATTTCAGTCATTTTCATATTTCACGAAGCTCTCTTTTGGCGCATTTGTTGACTGGTTATTTAAAATTAATTAAAATAAGAAGTAATTTACATTGTCCCATTTTACTGGCCAATAAAACAAATATTTAGATTAATATTTTAATTTCGTTTGTCTTTGGTGTATTTTAATTATTATTTTTTATTTTTTTATTTGTCCTGATCTCTTACCATATTTCCATCATTACACATCATTTCTATAAAGCCGGTTGTTATTGGTGTTAATAATAAATTAATTTATAATTCATTATAGTTCCTTTTATTTCAAAAAGTCATGTTTAAAGCTACGTGTTTGGATAGCTTTATTTTTGTTTTGTTTTGCTATTTTGACATCAGCGCGTATATTAAAAGTTCG
This sequence comes from Rhamphochromis longiceps, assembly GCF_057381845.1. NCBI lineage: Eukaryota > Metazoa > Chordata > Actinopteri > Cichliformes > Cichlidae > Rhamphochromis > Rhamphochromis longiceps. The sequence continues at coordinate 11,274,183 of NC_140573.1, forward strand.
TACGAGGCAAAATATTTATTTGAAAAGTGTTGAAAAGTATCAGAAAAGTATTTCTGATGACCTAGAGCATTAAAAACGCTTTAAATATAATCCGTTTACAGTTTCTTTAATAATGATTTAGTGGTTCCCTCTAGCGGCCAAGATGAATGATTACAGATCTTGATTTATATATAATTAATAAATAAATATTGTAAATTTTTGCAAGTTGAACCTGGAAATAATCCAAAAGGTTGAAGAATTTAAATACTACGTTTAAAATTAAAAATAAATGTTTTTAATTCTGCTCCATTCCTGTCTACATAGCAAATTCTGCTGCATTAGACTGGCTCTTCACAGGTTTGTTGCCATAAATCAGCTTGATTTATCATATTTATTTGCTGTTAAATTTGATAGTAACTCACGTTTCCACCTGAAAACTTTGTATTATGTAGGCATTAAGTTTAAACTGCTGGCTTGAATCTTTCTGTAGAAGATTAATACCGCAGCAGGACAAACTGCACCACAGAGCTTGGCAAGAACTAAAGGCCAGTGAAAACTAAAAATTACTGACCTCAGCATGAGGCCTCCTTATAATTATATTGTTTACACGGATACAGTGGATATAAAAAAAAAAAGTCTACACAACCCTGTTTAAATGCATCATTTTTGCGATGTTAAAAAATGTGATCACAATGATTCAAAAGTTTTCCCACTTTAATGTGACCTGTAATAATTCAACTGATGAACAAATGTGTTAGGAGAAAATAATAATTTTAATAACAAAAAATGTTTTTTAAGGTGTATTTTTGTCAGAAAACACTTCTGTCCTGCAACCCTATCACATAATTTCGACATATGGAAATACATGACATTGTTGCCACGTGTAATACACATCTAGTGCATGGCGAGTCCCCTGGCAGCCTCACTGACCAGTATTCATCTTGGCTTTTAATCAGTTTTGGGGGGCATCCAGGTTTTTCGTCCCATGTTTTCTCCACTGGGTTCCACAGTATATCCAATGCTGTGGAAATTTTTTGTACCCTTCTCCTGCCTGATACATTTAAACAATGAGATCCTTTGATGCTTTTTAAATCCCTGCTTGCCCTGCAGGGGGTCTTTGTTTATCCTTCAAGCTCCCAGTTTGGGGGTCCCTCCTGAGTGCTCCATTTACCACGGGGATCACTATTGCCTTCACCCTCCACATCTTCTCTAAGTCCTGTGTGTTTCTCAAGCTTCTTGCGTGAGTTCTCTCCAGGTACATAGGCCCATAGGAGTGAATGTGAGCATGAATGGTTGTCTGTTTCTATGCTAGCCCTGTAACAGCCTGGGGACTTGTCGTACTCTGCTTCTCAGCTTTGGAAGCTGAGATAGGCTCCACTGCGTCCCTGTTTCTTTGCTCAAATACTGCAGTAATTTAAGACCAGCAAAAGCAACAAATGATCAAATATGAAATGTTTTATTGACACTGCACAATACATGAAACATTGCTAAGGCAAGAGGCAAAACAAATTTCCCATGTCTAGTCATAAACCTAATTCAGTAGCATAAAGGCACAAATTACACTTATAGTAAAAGTAGTAATTATGGGAGCTGCTGGGTGAGTTTTTAATAATACCGCATGATATTTTTTACACCTGCAAAATAATAAGAAACTAAAGCTTTGAAATGAACGGAAGAGAGTAGAGTAGGTAGATTTTATTTGCCTCCAAATTATTTTGGAGTGGAAGTAGCAGCATTACCGTCTAATCCAAACTCCGTAGCGGTTGGTGGCGGAATTGCGCCACCCTACAGTATACCGCGAGGAAGAAGAAGAAGAAGAAGCAGCAGCATCTGGAGGGGGATTGAGTTTCTGTTTGGTTCTGATTGGCAATGCACTTACGAACAATTAAATAATCTGGAATTTATTTGTATGACAGATATGCACCGCTACACTGCAAGGTAAGAGGTGTTTATATGTCCCCCAACTGTCATTTATCAGCAGACTGACCTTTGGCACACTTTGCAACTGCTGAGCTCTGGTGGTGCGTTAATTTCTGATAAAAAACAAAACAAAAACACAACTGTTGGCACATAGAGGTTAACGCTTCAGCAACACTTTGCCGTTTAATCAAATTTGTTCAAGCTCGTAAATATTACAGACTTATTTTATTTCTTTTTTGCATTGGGGGGTTCCAAAGCAGCCAATCATATACATGCTAACGCATGGGCCAATCATCGTCCCTGGCAAAGGATTCAATAGAAAACCTGGCTGATGTCAGCTTTCAGTGTAAATTAGGGGGCTCAAATTTGCGGCCCGTATGTTGACGTGAAGAAATATGCAATTTGGCCCTTGAAGTTACTTTTTGTTTTGTTGTTGACTGAAATGTTAAAATAAGTTCTTTAAAAAGCAACAAATTATTAATGAGCAGGAAGTACAAACATGTTGAGGGATTGGCTGTGTTAGTTCAGTGAGAGTTATTTGTAAAGAAAACAATTTAAGTAGCAGTTAAAAACTAATGTGCACACTTATGTCTGCATTTTTATTTTGTTAAATACAAAGAAAGTTATAGCAGAAGTGCTGCCACATGTGTGGCCAGGAAGAGAGCACTAATTTGTTTATTTGGTAGTTCAATGAAAGGCTTCAGTTAGTTAAGAGCAAGAAGAACAATAATTGACAACAACAAGAACTAGAATCAGCAAATCTAAGCTGATGTGACCAAATGAGGGAGAACCCAGTCTATGTACCATTACAGCTTTGCCCCCTCCAGGAGCAAAAAAACCCCCAAACACTACTGCAGGGGTGTCCAACTCCAGGCCTCGAGAGCCAGTGTCCTGCAGGTTTTAGATGTCCTTGATCCATCACAGCTGATTTAAATGGCTAAATTACCTCCTAAACATTTCTTGAGGTTTTCCGGGGGCCTGGTAATGATCTAATCATTTGATTCAGGCGTGCTGACCCAGGGTGATATCTAAAACCTGCAGGACTTCAACCCTTGAGGCCTGGAGTTGGCACTACTGCATACAAAATCCTGGAATTAAAACAGTAATTTGAACTCTTCAGTGTACTGTTGGACAATAATTTACTCTCCAGATTTTCATAATCTTTTTTTTGCAGTTCTCTCTTCTTTTGTTGTCATGTTGCAAATAAGTCTTTAAATGTTTTTTCCCTGATTCTTGTTTAGCAGGTTTGTTGAGCGGTACTGGCAGCGTTCAGTCTGCGGTATGAGCTCTGTTGCAGGGAGGAGGAGAGCCCTGCCGAGTGCCTTCCCTGTGCTGGACCTGCCCCTTCTGCCCATCCACAAACACATTTATGAAGCAAACCTCAGAAATAGCAACGCCTGGTGTAAGAAGTAGGTTTTGCTCACACATTTGCTCTCACATTTCCTAGTGTATTAGTATGTGCTTTGTTGCAATTTGGTGTTTCTAATCAACTATTTTAGATTTATTAAGTGGATTTTTGTTTGTTTGTTTTTTTAATCTCAAAATAAATTCCCTGCTTGTTTGTGTGTGACAGTGTGTTGCCAGATCTGCACTTGTTGTCATTCATTATCCCTGGTTATCTCCATTTATTAGGTACACAGAGTTTAGTGAGAAGGTGATGGAAGGGGGAGGGGAGAGGGCCATAGCCAGACACACTCAGAGAAACAGGAAGTTGCTGGTCAGAGACAGGCTTCGCCTCCTATTGGATGACGAGGACTTTCTGGAGCTGTCACTATTTGCTGGTTTGGGTCTTCCGTACGGGGACATACCTTCAGCCGGCAGTATGACTGGTCAGAAACGACTACAGATTAGTGTGACCGCAGCTAAATACCCTCATTTAATTTCTTTATTTCAGATTGTCTTCTGTTTACTCCACATCTTCTGGGATCCGAGTGTGACACTTTATGCATTTTTTTTATTCGTCTGTACAAACATCATTCAGGCATCGGCAGGATCAACGGTCTGTGGTGTGTGTTTGTTGCCAGCGACGCTACGGTGAAAGGAGGCACATCGTATCCTATCACGGTAAAGAAGAATCTCCGAGCGCAGGAAATAGCAATCAAAAATCGTTTGCCTTGCGTGTACCTGGTCGACTCCGGTGGAGCGTTCCTGCCGCTGCAGGTTAGCGCACGCACACATAAGCACATCTCCGATTTAATATGCGTAAGGGTTCTACCTTTAGAGTAAGTGAATGCTAGTGGAATTTATACTGACTGCTGTTTCCTCGTCTGTGTATAAATGTCCAGTCAGAGATTTTTCCTGATAAGAATCACGGAGGAAGGACGTTTTACAATGAAGCCATCATGTCTGCCATGAAGATCCCCCAGGTAAGGATGAGCTAGAAGGCTTTGGTCTTTACATAGATTATCATTCCTGTTTATAAGCTACACTTTGCCTTTAAAATGTTTCATATGCACACACTTGTTTTCTAAAACATTCTCATAATTTGTGAACTGTTGTGCCCCTCCAGGGAGACCATAATCTGAAGACCGTGACTCTATTTAAAATTTTGGCATAATTAATCTCCACAGGCAGAGAATTTTTAAGTCTAAAAATGAAGAGAGAACAAGTTACCATTGTTAAGTTCTCATTGTTTTCTTTGTTTTTGCTTTTGGTTTTTTCACTATTTCAAATTGCAGTTCTGATATGAAAATTGATCATCCTAAAGGTAGCTGTTGTGTGCGGGTCATGCACGGCGGGTGGAGCTTACATGCCCACTATGGCGGAGGAAGCTGTAATGGTGCACAGAATAGGAACCATATTCCTGGGCGGACCGCCACTTGTGAAAGCTGCCACTGGAGAGGAGGTGACGCCAGAGGACCTGGGAGGGGCCAGGCTCCATGCTGAGTATGTGTGTAAATCTAATCAGTCCTGAATAGTATCAGAAGAATTAGTTCATATCATCATGTATCAAGTTACCATCTTGTTCCAGAGTGAGTGGCTGCGTGGATCACTTTGCCTGGGAGGAGAAGGAGGCTTTTGATTACACTAGAAACATTATATCAACCCTCAACTTCCTGCTGCCTGAGGAAGAGGAGGAGACAAAGAAGAGGAACGCAGAGGAGGAGCCACTGCACAGTCTGGAAGAGCTTTTAGGACTCGCCCCTAAGAGTTACAACTACAGCCTGGATGTTAAGATGGTACAATGTGACGGACACAAATGCACAAAGTGCTCTAGTCGGATGAGTTTGTTACTCTTATGCTGAGTTGCGGCTCTGTGACCTTTAGTTGGTTGTTTCTGTTGTTCTGCCCAGGTAGTCAGTCGACTGGTAGATGGGAGCCGCTTTCTGGAATTTAAAGCTCGCTATGGAACCTCACTCGTCACTGGCTTTGCAAAGATACATGGGTAAAAGATATAAACACAACCAATACGCTCACTGAAGTCTTCTTGTAGCACATAAACTCTGATTGTTGACATTGTGTTCCTAATGTTTTTTGTAATACTGAGGACACAATTTACATTTACTGCAGTCCTGCTTTTTATTCTTGGACTCAACTAGAGTAGCTCTGCATGATTATCTAAAATAATCCTTATTTATCCCATACGGGCCATGATGGAGCTTCTCATTTCACCCACTGCCTGAAACAAGCACTTGCCGTTCCTTTCTCTTCCCTTTAAACCAGCTTTCCTCTGATTGGCTGCCCCTTGTGTGCAGTAGGTGGATTGATCTGTTGTGTATGTTATAGCCAGAGTTGTGCGCTTGAGAGGGCCAGATTAGGGAAATTGGCTCACACTGACATCAAACTGAAACAGTAGCAACATTTTCTTTTAAAAGCGTTTACAGTAGCCTGAAACCCGAGCTTTCATCTAGTAGCTTTGCTAATATAATTTTGGTTTCACTTTAAAATATGATGTTACACCTGTTACATGTGGCTGATAATGAATACCTTAAGTAATACTTCACCTAAACTTAAGGTAATTCTTTCTTTGTGTTCACTGCGTCAGTCACCTAGTTGGAATTTTAGCGAATGATGGACAGCTGTCATATGAGGCCACACTGAAAGGAAGCCATTTTGTCCAGTTGTGCAACCAGAGAGACGTCCCACTCCTCTTCCTCCAGAACACGGCACCCACTGCAGCACTGACACTGTCCACAAAACAGGTATTCACTCTCACTTCATTCTCACTAAAAACAAATGCACAGGGACTCAAGTTTGGGAGAGTTTAGAATTACTTTGAGTCCCCAGTAAGTGTAAAAAACCATCCCAAGTACCATTTATTCATGTGTGTCTCCCAGGCAGAGATGAACAGTAACCATCTAAAAGCTCAGGGTTCAATGATGTCAGCAGTAGCATCCGCCTCTGTCCCCAAGATCACTGTGGTGATTGGTGGTTGCCATGGTGCAGACAGCTATGCTATGGTGAGCGAATCAATTTATTTTTCATTCTCATGTTTGTACATGACCATTTTCAGATCATTTTTCTGTTTGTTAAACCATGTAACACTGATCGATGAATCAAACGTGATATAAAAGGCACCTAAATTAAGGGATGAACCAGTGTTGTTCCCATATAACAGACAACCTGGCAAAGAGTCCATTTTTAATGTGCCAGTGGGTTTCTGGTCGCCTCTGCAAAAACAAGTGACGCAGTTTCACAGGCATAAAATAGTATTTTTACAGGATGAACTGGTCTGCATTGGTGCATCATATCTTTATTCTCTTCCCCCTCCTGCCCCCCCCCCCCCCCCCCTCTTTCTTAAATAGATAACTATCATATCTGATATCATATCTCACAGTACAATAATATTGAATGGGTTGCATTGTTGTATTTTGTCATGTTTCTCAGGTCTTTGTCTGAATTTCTACGAACATTATTGCTAAGGATTGTCTTATTGCATTGGAGTCACACTGGGTTAAATATGTACACTTGGGTTTTAAGGGGTATTTATTATTTTCTTCTTTTTTTTGGGTTGTATGGAAGCCCCAAACGCAATTTCATTGTTCTTGACAATGACAATAAATAAATAAATACTAAAAATACTAAATACTAAATACTAAAGAAGGTGCTTCCTAAAGAACTTTTAAACAAAAACTTGGAATATCTAAGCTTGGCGTGAGGTGTGTTCTTAAAAAAAATCTGAAGTGAAGGACAAAATAAGTGACATGCCTGGAAAAAAACTAGAAGATAAACAAATGTCATAGTTTGAGAATACATATCCGGAAGTGATGTTAGGGATAACAATGATCCCAAACATGCTGCCATTACAGTAAAAGCATTTCTGGATAGGAAAGCAAGCAATGAAACTCTATCAGTCATGTCATGGACTGACCTGCCAGGAGCTCTGACCGCAACATGACTAAAGCCGTGCAGGATCATCTTGACAGTGAACAGAATAAAAGGCAGCCAACTTCCAAAAAGATTTGAATGTCCTTCAACTATTCCTTAAGACTGCTTAAAGACACAAGACAGCCTCAAGTCTCTACCGCAGAGAGTTTAGAGAAGATATTAGTGGTGCAACGGATCACAGTTGATCCGTAATCCGAACCGATCCCACTCCACGGTTTGGCACGCACGTGATTCGAAAAAGAAGAAAAAAAGTATGTGTATAAAAGCTATTGGGGTGTTTAGCTGCAGACGGGAGGCCGTTTTCCGTTGTGCAAAACAAGGGTTTTAAACTAGTCAACGCGTTAGTTGACGCATTGACGCCGTGCAGCCCCACGCACGGGGCGATAACTAGTTAACAGAGATTTGCCGCATTAATGCAGTTATGGCATTAACATCATTTTAACGAGATTTACTCTGACAGCACTAGTTTAAACTATGATGAACGTGCTTGAGCCACGCTATGATATCCCGTCGCGCGTCCACTTCAGTGACAAGATCGCTCCAAGCATGTATGAGCAGGAAAAGTTTAAAGTTATAACTGAACTGTCCCAGGCATCTTCTGTTACAAACGGGTGGACCTCCAGGGCAACGGAAAGCTACGTGACCGCTCATTATATCACAGCGGAGTGGGAGATAGAAAGCCCTGTACTGCCCTATATTGCATCTTAATTTGTTTTTATATAATTGCGTGGAATGAGTCTTGAGTGGAATGCTTTTTAATAGGCAAAAAATACTTAAATAAGTAAATGGCGAGTTAAATTTTTGTCTTCTTCTTTTTTTCTGCTGATCCGAAAATTGATCCAATCCGTGACGAAAAAAAACGTGATCCGAACCGTGAGACTTTTGATCCGTTGCACCACTAGAAGATATGCAAAAAAACCCCAGAAATTGCACATAATGATAATTCTTACCGATTCATTGTAATCTTGTAGAATGTGGCTTACAGTAATAATTCCTTCTTCGTTCCTCACCAGTGTGGCCGAGCATTTGATCCTAATTTCTTGTTCCTGTGGCCCAATGCCAAAGTTTCTATTGCCCCTCCGGGTCACATTGGCTCTCTGCTTCCCCTTGATGGTGAGCAAGAAGGAGAGCAGAAGAAGCAGGAAGAGGAACTAAACAGGATGTTGGTGGAAGAGAGTTCAGCTTTCTTCTCCTCCAGCAGGATGTGGGATGATGGAGTCATTCTGCCGCAGAACACCCGGAAGGTAAAAATGACCCATTTTTAAGGGATTATCTGTGTCTTTGGGAACATTCGAGAGCACATTTAAGAACGCTTCTTTTTTGTTGTTGTTGTATTTATTGCTTTTTGGTTTCAGGTTCTTAGAGACGTTTTGGACATCATCAAACAGCAGCGGTATCAGCTGTCTACAGAGACTCTGCAATCGATACCTCTGCGTATGTAGAGGCTTCTGTCCCCATCAGATTTAACTGCTCCTGTTGGACTCACAACAATCCCGTTTTCACTTGTAATGGAAGAAGCTTCTCTGTAAATTTGTTGAGGTCACCACAACAAATATGTAATCAATCCTGTGTACTGTAAATGTAGGCGCTAGGTCAAACCACTCTGGAGAGAGGGATTTAAATCCTGCACAGTTCCTCATCAGGTTTTGATTGTCAGCACTTTCAGACCAAGTTGCAGAACAAAATATTTCTCTGGGATGTTTACACACAGCAGCCTAGTGGTGGATCATTCCTCACACAGAATGCCTGACAGCGAGTTGATCTATAAGCGATTCAATCAGTTCAGTTGTTTGTTCTTTACAACACAAAGCATGAACAGCAGTGCATTGGCTCCTTTTACCTGTAGCCTTACATGTAAAAGGATGATTTCCAGTTTCTTTCTCACAGTGAGGATTAATGCTTATTAATATAACATGAGCATCACTTTGGTACTTAAGCTACGTATCTGCATTGGATCAGAACTGGAAAAGTTGGATCAGTGCAGCCTGCATTTTGGTTTAAAATTAGTTTCTTCCTAAAAAAAAAAACAGTTGCCTAGAAACGTGCACTCTATTTCTGTCAGTTTGTTCCAAAAGAAACCCAGTTTAGAAAAAAAATTATAATGTAACTATTGTAGTACAGTTTTTAGTTTAATTATCATGGATTTTAACATTTTGTGTAGTCATTTGTTTGTAATGTTTTGAGGAAGAACACAGAACACAAGTTTTGTTTTTTGTTTTTTTTATTAACCAAAAAGTGAAATTACACATTCACATAAAATTTAAAAAACTCATCTTATATCAATTAAAAAACTACATGTAATATGAGACGAGAAGACACGTACATGTCGTTGGTCAGTGGGAGTGCTGATGCCAGGGTGGTATGCTGCTGAATAAACAGAGATCTGCTTTAGTTTAATAACCCAACATTTGACCTGCTTGTGCAAGCTGTGGACCTGCAGCCAGCTTTATTTCCAATCGTAGAAAAATAGTACTGCTTTTATTTGCATCTACATTTTTTTCTTCTAAATTCAACAATATAATTGGCTTATAAACAGTGCTGCATATACATGAAGGTCAACGATAAACAGCTAGCTTTCACAAAGCACTGTGGAAGTTTGATTATACTCCATATTTACTGTATTTGGTGCCAAACTAAGTTGTAACAACCACAGTGTGTACACAGAAACAAGTTTAGGAACATATATGTATAAAGTACAGTTAATCCACAACTATTCATCTGGTATTATAACATGCTGTTGATTTTCTAAAAAGATGTTGAAATCTGAAGTTTGAATGCAATGAAGAGTCAAATTTAAAGTAATATCAAAAGTCCATACGCAACAAGCAATGGTGCTTAATCCAAATGACATGGATGCACCAATATATAACTCTTTTCTAATATCATGTTAATCTCAGTTTTGGATTTTTAGTACGTGGTCAGACCCATATCCTGCTCATCATATAATTTTACTGGATTGGTAGGATTACATGTTTTTATAGCTCACATTTCCAAATGTTGCCTCAATTTTGTGATGAGTGATGAATGTATGCACAGATTTATTTTTACAACATGTGTTGTCAAAACAAATACACATGAACAGTTTTTGTATTTGACCAAAATTGTTTCAAATACCTGTAGCAAAAATACCGTCTGTGTACATTTGTGGATTTACAACAACAATTACATAAACATAAACTGATTATGCAGTAAATGTGGTTGATGTAATGCTTCGCTGGGCTTCTTCTCACCACCAGCTACAGCTACAGGAAAAATAGAACCAACATGCATTGTGTGGCCAGGTAACATATGACAGAGACTGCTGAAGATTTTTATTTTTTTTTAGCAGCATTGTAAAGCAATGATGGGGTTTCATTTCCATAAGAAAACTCGTCTATGGTGGGAGAAAAGAGCCAGACTGGTGTATTTCATGAAGCACCTGTTTGGAAGAAACGCAGCTTCATGGCTTGTAAGTCCCATGCAGGGTGATGGGGATGATAGTGTTGACCTCTGCCCTGGCGAGCTCTGTCAGGTTTCTGGCATCCAGCACCAGGAGGGAACCTGGTCTCTGCGCACCTGGCTTTACCACAATGCTCAGCAACACACCTGTAAAACCCAGACACGGGAGGCAACTGCTTGCGTGTTCTACAGCAAACGTTCATAAGGAAAAACGCAAAAAAGTTGTTTCAAATGAGCGTAATGTGTCTACAGTTAGAGTTTGGGTGTGTAAAGATTATAAAATATGTATATTTGATGCTGAATGAATGAAAGAAAGGATACGTTTGCATCCCATATTTAGGTTGTGTCATCTGTGCTAGGCAGAGATTTATGTAGCGCTAATAAAAACTTTGGTTTGAAACATACATTACACAAAATCGACTTGTATATCAAACACTTGCCAATGTGTGAATGACTGCAGTGTAGCTTAAAATGTAGCTTTACTCATCTAATTTTCCATGAAAACTTAAAGCATTTACAGGAGTTCCACTTACTGGACATAGAAAATAATGCGCCTTTGGATGATAAACTGTATATAAAAACATGGAGGCGGTCACTTTACCCATTGAGCATATTCTAGATGATCCTTGTTCGTTTGTTTTTTTTTTTACTTAATATAATGACAACAACAAAAATGATAAGCATCTAATAAAGAAGACAATAATTTAATAAATTAATTTCATGCTTGATTCAATATGATCTGAAAGCCACAAACACCCTGAAGACCAGTGTTAGTGTGTAATTCTGTGGGCTAAGATGTGAGAATGTGTCCTACCATCATCCTCCTCTGTAGCTCCGGGTGACGGCACAAACAGTGGCTCTGATGGGTAACTGTCCTCCTCCTGCCACACCCAGGTCTCTTTGGTCTGCACATTCAGCTTGACGATCTAAAGCAGCAACCAGTTGCTTTTAATGTCTTGTGGAGTTAGCTAACGTCACGGGCCCTGCAACTGTCCTCGTCTCCTGATGTGTTCAATGAAAACCCTTCTTACCCTGTCAGGAATGAAGTGGTTGAGTCCCAGGCCATAGGCGAAGGAGTACTTCTTCCCACAGCACTTTGAATAGTTGATCTGTGGAAACTCGAAAGCTGAGAGAGTGACACAGAGAAAAGAAATGAATATGGGCACATATTTAATATGTTATAACAATCAGTGTATTATGTACCCTTCAGGATACACATATTGGAATATACAGAGAACATGTAAACTATAGTGTATATGTGATACCCTGTCTTGGTCCAGAAAACAGCACTTCAGGTTCGAGCCAGATAGTACCGTCGCTGTGAAGAACGGCGGTCGCTGTAGTGTACGACAGAGATACCAGATTCTTCCCCCGATCCTCCTGAAAACACACACAAAGTTGTGTACAGAATACCGTGGAGCTTAAAGATAAAGAGATATCATTCCTAGGTTACAGTAAATGTTTTGGCTTCATGCAGGGTTTTTTTTTAGGGTTGAATAAATATGGAACGACAGAACATTTTGTTGTCACAAATTAAAATTATTTGTGATGCTGCACAATTTTCTCAGATCTTGTATGTCATATTACAACTAGATTTTTATTTGGGCTATTTTGTTACTTCCTGATATGACAAACAAGCTAACTAATTGATCAGTCCAATGTTGTAAATCCAGCTCTATGGGAACCATTACAGTAAGGATCTAATAAAAGCAATACAAAGTAAAAATACAATTTTATTTATATAGCACTTTTAAAGGTAAATATCTCAAACTGCCACACAACAAAATGCTGAAAATACAAAGATAAAATTTGCCCCAAAGCAAGTTTTAGCCTTTCAAAACAGATCCCATTATTTCATTATTTTCTGATTCATGAATGTCTAATACCGCTCTCGCAGTTTTGATGAAGAGTTTAACGGGTGAAACAAAAGGTATTTAAATACATTATTAAGTTTTTAAGTACATTTTCGGTTACACAGAGAGGCTAATGATTGTTATTCCCAATTATACTATGATATAATATAATAATAATAATATAATATTGCATCTAATATAAGTAGATTTAATTTAACTTGACCTATATTCAGATAAACAGGTACACATAAATAACAGTGACAACACCTTTTCCACTTATACTGTAGTAGCAAAAATTAGCTTTAGAGGCTGTGAGCTGACCAATTAAAACTGATATGAAGAAACGATTCCATGAGTCCATTAATCACTATTTGTCATTTACAATGTTTCTGATCAATCCTATGACATATTAGATTAAAAAACTGGTAACACTTTATAATACGACCTGTGTATTAGGTGTAAGTACCCTGTAATTATATGCAATTTGCAGGCCAGCGTTTGGAGGAAACAATGACACTGTAAGACCCACGACAAAGGTGCAAGTGTCCTGTACTTATGTGGAATTTGCAAGCAACAAGTCAGGTTTTTGCAGGACAAGCCAGGACCCTTACTGGATACTCGGTGGGAATTGAGCTTGCAACTCTCGCTCTAAAGGTTTGTAGTCTTACCACTACACCATCTAGCTGCTACAATACCTAATACTGTGTTGTTATAAAGAATTTTCTTCTGCATTTTAAAAAATGTGGCCTGCCTAATCAGTATGATGGATCCTGTTACAGTGCTAAATAATCACTATTAATGATCAAACATATAACTGATGACATAAATAACTTGCACTATCTCTGTGTGTAGACTCACTCTGTGAATATCCAGTGGAAGGACATATCGTCTGACCTCAGGCTGTGGAGCTCGTGCAGCTGCTTTCTTCACCTCCTCCCACTCCTCTTTCACATTAGCCAGGTACAGGTAGTTATACACAAATTCATGACTGTAAAGAAACACAGAGAGAGTGAGAGAGAGAGAGATGTCACATAATTGCATGTAAGACACTTGCACATACACACAGTTTTACACTTACCCTTTCCACGCGCAGAGATCGACAACGATGAATCCTTCGTCTTCATAGGCGTTAATATGGTGAAAGAGGTTGAATGCTGATGTTCTGAACTTGTGACTACTCAGATAACCCGCTGGCTCTTTACTGGCCAAGTGGAACCATGTCTGCAGCACACAAACACACATACTCACTGACCAGATGATACCAAGCAGACACACATGACCAATCAATTAACTTTTTCCCAGGAGAAGGCTCAGAAACTTGGAGCAAGCAGGTGACTTTAGTAAATAGCACAGCTGTGTGGCTTTTAGTGAAATTAATGCAAAAGAGTCCAAAAGATCTAATATAAATTATATTCAGATATTGCAGGTGTTTGTAACTCCAGCATTCAAGAACAGACTGGATTCCAGGGGCCTTCTTTAATGCCTGTGCCCTGCCTACCCCCATGCTGGCGTTGGGCTCAAAGCAGTCCATGTATGTGGCTCCTCTGAAGCTCCAAGCTGACAAGAACTTGAGCAGGTTGATCTTCACCGGCTGCTCCACGAATACAAAATAGTTGTCTGTCATACCGAAGCTGGAGACAGATAAGCAAAACAGTGAAAGACACTCAGAGGCAAAGCACAGTTCATCTTAATGGTAAAACGTCAAATACAAAGAGAAAGGAACAAAAACAAAAACCAGGCTTTGTGTACATGTATGAGATAACTCTGTACCTGTGTACGTAGGAGGGTTTAAGCCTCTCACTGCTTGGCAGCTGGACCAACACTTGGGACTTCTCTATGGGGTCTGATTTATCTGGAATCACAGAGATACAAACATATACATTGTTCCTGACAATTTTATTTGAATTCTCTGCATTCTGCTTGCTTCAACTTTTCTTTTAAACCTTTTTCTTTTTTTAAATCTTTGTCTCATTTTCTTTTCTTCTTTTTTCTGTTATCCACCGTTTTCTTCTATCCTGTTCGCTCCCTTTTTATCTATCATATTCTTCTTTTTTCTTGACAGTCTATCGTCGCGGTAACAAACAGTCAGTGCTTAAAAGCTTATCTGGAAAACTCAGGCATGATACTCCTTTCAAACCCAAATCTCTATAAGATAAAAATTTACAATATAATTTAAAGGTCAATAAACATCAATAAACATAATAATAATAATAATAATAAAATAATAAAATAATAATCAATTAAAACATGTCCATTGATAGTCATTGAGAGTATTGTGTATAATGAACTCACCTTTCGGAACAGGTGGGATCTTAACAATGTTATAAGCCAGACTCATGTTCTTGCCAAAGCAGTTGCCAATGTTGTAGAGCGTGCCATCTCGTTCAGTGTGGGGGTGGGCGGTCACCCCATTCACTGAGAGGTACTTACAAAGATCCACCTATTGCAAATTGGAAGACATTCAAGTTGAAAGCTAAATATGTAAAATCACAACCGGAAACAGTCATAGATGCTGCAAGGAAAGAATAATAAAGCAACTGAAAATGCAGCAATGTTGAAAACTAGAACTCTTCCTTCTGGCATATTTGGGGAGGGTATAGGTTTAATAACGCTACCAGAAAATGACGATGGCTCTAGCTTACTGTAAATTTAAACCAATCAGCTCCCACCTTTTTTAATGTCTCCAGTGAATCAGGGTCAACTTTGGTAATGTAGTTGGTCTCAGTGACTGCGTAGAAGTCTTCACCAATCGGGTAGACGTTCACTAAACAGTTATCAGTCACTTCAATGCCTCTGAAGTAAGTAAAGAACCTGAAATTACAAGCACGAGGAAAACTTTATATTAAACCAACCGTTTCCCTAAACCCATAGTAATAATACAACAACACAGGCACAACATGATAAGATCAGTGTATGTGAACCAAAAGCTCAAGTTTGACACTGTTTTACTCCTGGGATTTGTAAAGCATCAAAGAGGGAGGATACCTTAATATGGTCATCTCAGGAACCCCAACCCACCTACTGGTAAAACTACCTGTTTCTGATGAAGGTTGAGTTACAAGGAGGGAGCTAAATGGATTGTTTACAGTGTATGAGCTGAGAGGATGCACCAAGGCTCATTATAATATAACATGGATATTTATTAGAATATTGATAGTTATTCATAACTATGACTCATGAAAACTACTATATGAAGTTCCAGAATAAAAATATAGCACTGGGAATGAGCACGGTTCATTTAAGAACACTGAAAGGGGATATGTGGAACATAAATGACAAACACTAAGGATTTTTTTTTAAATCTATAAATAGATCTTGAAAAAAAAAAACCCCAACAGGTTTCTCCATTTGAACGCTTTCAACATCGTGCACTTCACAACCACAGGAATGTTGGACGCTTCCAGTCTAACTGTTCAGTACAGTCTCCTGGCCTCAGCTTCGCGCCAAATGAAAGGTTTTATCTTCTTATCTTGTTTTTTTGCAATACATCAATAAACCAATAATAAAGAAATAACCGTACATTGACAATTGATTAAATGGAAAATCAAATGAGAAAAGCACGTTTAAATGCAATCAAGGAAGCACAATAATTTAAGTCATATAAATAAAATGTTTTTTAATTGAATTGCATATTAAGTTATTTATTTATTGAGCTATTTGTTTTAATTCGACAGCTTTTGTACAGTGTAATGTTCCTTTTGTGTGCATTTTAGGGCATGGGTTTGGGATTACCTTGAGAAGATGTTTTTGCAGGGGTCTGGGTAGGCTGCCGTGCCAAACTCAGTGATGACAACTCTGTTCTCTGTCATGGCCCGAACATAAGCATCTGTCCTAATAAACCTGAGCACAAACATCAACTAGTATGTCAGCTGTTTTTGAATCCCACTCATATTACTTTAAAAATTTTCATTGTGACACGTGACTGAAATCTTTGAAACACAAAAAGCCTTCTTCATTCGTTGCCTGTTTCTTTGCAACATCCCACTTTTCCTCAGCTGCAAAGAACTCCAAACCAAAATCAGATGTCATAAAAACCCACAACTGGAGCTTGGAGCTGCTGGGAATATGAGAACCAGATTTTCTTCTTCTTCTTTTTCTTTTGTGATTTAAGAAAAAATGCCTTAACGTCCTGATGTCAGTACAGCTAGAAACGTACGTTCTTAAAAGGTATTTCCTCAGAATACTGCAACTTGAAATATGAAATATAAAAATAATGTGCTCTGCTTTTGTAGATTAATCCGTTTTCTTACTTCCGGTAATAAGTCACCTGACCGTTTTTCAGGTCAAACTTGTGGATGAGAGCCTGTCCATCAAACAGGTGCTGGAAATGTTCATCTCCCACCTCGAAGAGACCTGGACCCATCCTCAGAAGACTTCCCCCCAGCCATGACGGGATAACACCTGCAGTGATAAAACCATCAAACGAAGCCGTGCACATCCTGACCACATGATGCCACATTCTGCTGTCTAAAAACTCAGACTATAGGATTCTGTCTACACTTGTTTTCACACTATGCACATCAAGTGGTTAGTATCAAACTTTACCCATTTCTAACACCCCAGTGTCACTTATAACACTACAGTATTTTTATCCACAAGACTGATCCTGGCAGTAACACCAAAAATGCATTTTGCGTAGATGGGTGAACAGGTCAGGCCTGAAGCTGAGTATATCTCAGACTAAGTCAGACTAATGTCTTCTCTCTATTTTCCTTGCATCAAAGGATTTACTTTCACAGTAGCCTTTATGTTAACCAATGTACAACATTTAGTTCAATCAAAAAACATTACACTCCATGAGGCAGTACATATACATGCCACACATATACATATTTATATTTATTCGTATATGTTACATGTTACATGTTAATGTTATTATAAATCCTAACTATTGATTTTCTTAAGTATTATGTTCATTTTATTATCCTTCTGTGATAGCAATGTTTGTGTCTTTCGCGTGTCATGTTCAATGTACGTTACCTGTGAGTAACCTAATGGTCACCAAAGGAGTTTTATTTGAGTAAACACTAAATACAGAACTAACAAATAACTATACGTAATTTAAAAAAGCACACTTGTGTAGTGATAATGCTGGCCAGTGTATTTTCAGGCGTTATGCTACTATGCCGTACATATTTATTTTAGTGTATATTAGATGATTGCGTTAATATAATCCGCTAACTTGTGTTTATTGTTTCACTATGACTTTGAAATAGGCAGTGCACTTGTGGATGTCATAGGAGAAATGCCTTTTGCAGATGTTTCCATTTGACATTTCAGATGATAAAAAAATAGGAGAAACCGCACGCTTGTGATGAAATTTAGTTGTTATATCAATGCAACCATCAGTGGAAGTTTTCAAGAGAGGGGTTAGAAAACCATAAATGTAGATTCCATGTGAGGAAACACAGCCAGTGTAAAATGCTTTAGCCCTGCATGCAATCTGAAGGCCACCAGATGGGGATAGCTGTGGTTACTGAAAGTGTTCAGGTCCCACAGCAGTCTATGGGAAAAGTCTTCCCGCATTCCCCTGTGTTAACCCTTTCCTGAGTTTATGGGCTCAGTCACTTATTTCATGAAGAACAGTGAAGTCTATTTTGTAAATCTTGGTTATACTATGTTTCAGAATGACATGTCAATTTGTTGATGACTTGTGATTGACAAGTAGTTAGGGAGAGAGCAATCACACCTGCCCGTGTTTGTCGCACCTGCTTAAATTTTTGGTGACAATGAAAACACCAATCATGACGTTTCAAAACTGCACTTTAGAAATCAACAGATGACATTGTGACAGTAGCTGTATGTCCAGTTTTTATACTGTGCATGGCCTGGATCCTTCCCCTCCCCCTTTCCTACAGTCCATCATTGTAAACATATGCAGTGACATGACCTGAAAGTTGTTGCGCAAGTTATAAAAGCAAACCAATATACTTTTAAGTTTAGAAAAATGGGCTCCCCCTTGTATACCTGCCATTACCTGCCACCTTCACACTGCAAATGTGAACATATAATAGAAGAGTGTGGCACATTGTTCTTTGCTTCTGCCACTCATAAGTAATAGTCATCAGATCATAGATGCAAGTTTACGGAGACAGGAGATCTGTCACAGCTAAATGTTCCTCAGCAAAATAAAGAATTTCTAATTTCCCACATGTGATCCTTGATTTGTTCATAATTGCCCAACCTGTAATGATAAATCTTTAGAGGACTCTCATAATATCTAAAGCATATTTAACTGCAGATTATTCATTACCACTAAATCAGAAATCTCATGAACACTGGTACTGGAGGAAATTTCAGGTGATTCGCTGTCTTGGAACCATAAATGTTAGTGATTAAAGCCACACTGCCATCGACACAGCCATGCATTGCTACTTGTTTTTTGTCAGTCGCTCTTTCCTACCAGTGATAACTGCTGGTATGGGTTCATTCAGCTCCTCCACAGACTCAAAGATCTTCTTGTAGCTGGCAGCAGGATGCTCCACGCTGCAAACAAAATACAAAAAGTTTTTCTTTTTTGGACTTCAGAAATAATGAAATATGTCTACAAGTTTTCTCAACTGCTTGTTCCTTGTTTGTCTTGTTAACAGCCAGTTCGTTTGTCGTTTGTTGGATATCTTACCCATTGTCCTCCCCTCAAAGGGAGGAAGTATGTAATTGATTCCATTTGTTTGTTTGCAGTCTAGCATCCATAGCTGTCAAGATATCATTTCCACATTTTCTCAGACGGTAGATACCAACAACAGCTCGAGCTGATTTACTTTTTGTGAAAATCAGGTCAAAGTCCAGGTCACACTGCATTATATTTCCTCAGCTGTCTTCAAACTTCACAGAAGTACAGTGGGCCTCCTCTGGGGGTTCTGAGTGGTCTTGTTTTGTCATGTATTATTATTTTTGTGTTTTCTTACATTTCTCTATTCCTTTTAAAATCAACATTCTTTCTCACAGTTTTGTTTTGCTTTGTTGCATTTGTGTAGAAGCAGGGCTGAAATTCTTCCTCAGTTACTGGGCCAAGATTCCTTCAGAGTACATACATCAGCTTTTCTAAGCTTTTCTAAGATCCATCGAGTATTTTACTACAGCACCAGTGACTTACTGTGAAATTTCAGGTTGAAACTCCCGAGGTAAACTGTTTGAAATCTGCTCCGATGACTCATCATCAGATCATTTCGAGCAGAGCAGAACAAAGCACGTCTGCCAGCTGCTTTCTGTTATGTTGTTGGGGAAAACCAGCAAAACCCAACCTTGAAAAGTCATTTTCAACCTTTCAAGCTTTTGTCTTCACTGCCATGCATCTGAGAAACTAAAGAGAAGGTGTTACTCACCGGCTGACCATGCTGCTACGCTCTTCACACACTTTCACACAAGCTGCTTACAAAAGAGGCTCTGGCTGGTATTTAAACCCTGCACAGATTTCCTGTGGTAAGCAATGGAAACGGTGCCCCATCCACCCTCCTCTCCTTCTCCCCTCCCCTTTTCCATCCCTCCTCGCTCCCCGTCCTCTTCTCCTCCTCCTCTCCTCCTCCTATTTTCCCTTCATGCCTTTTGCTCCCCCTTTTCAGCACCCCTTCCCAAACCTCTTCCACCTCCCCCCAAGTCTTAACCAGAGCTGAACAAGCCAGCTTTGTGTGCTCTCCTTTCAGACGCCAGGCCCCCGGCTCTTTGCAGAACTTTCTCCGGCCCACCTAAACAAGGTCTGGGAACACAAACAGTCACCAGTGATGTGGGTCAAACTAGCAAATTCAGCCTTTAAAAGCAGTGTGTTTGAAGGTGGATATGCTTGCAGAAAGAATCTTATCTAATTAGTTCCAGACAGCTTTGACAAAGGCTGAGAAACTATTTTAATTAGCTACTCAGTGAGGAAGGAGAGTAACACACACACACACACACACACACACACACACACACACACACACACACACACACACACACACACACACACAAATGGGCTGCATTTCATCCTGCAACAGGTGGAATTCTTATTGGTTTGAGATGCTTTCCCTACCACCTGCGGCTTGCAGTATCACAAGAAATGAAGGTGGGTAAGTCAAGGAACCGTATCAAAGTGTTTCTTTGTTTGTTTCCTAAAAGCTGATAGCTATCTAGACAAGACTTTTGGGTCTTGACTGCGATCGTAGTGTTGCTGTCTACTGGAGCTCGTTCAGTTGCATAATCTGACAAACATTAAGACACAAAACAACCATTTATTTTGTGATTCAGATTTAGTGAATTTAATTCTAGTATTTTAATAATCTGTTGGCACAAATTATCAGGCATTTAGCAACTTATTGTCACATCTAAATATCTCTGCTTCTGGATCACAAAATCCAACAAGACAGCAGCCAAAATGCTATAACCTACGTTTTTAAGGCAGAATCCAGAAATCAATCGGAAATCATACTGTGTCCATCTTTTAGATACATGATACTTCTTCCATGGCATAATAATATGGTTGTTATTATGATGCCATGGAAGAAGTATCATGTAAATATTGGATCACAAGAAAGATCACGGAGGTAATAGAGGACAATAAAAATATGAAATCATGAAGCCCGCCAGTTTACACATTTGCAAATAATAAACTTTGTGGTTTAATTCTGACTGGCTACACTCAGATTATAGTTACTTCTAACAAGTAACAAAAAGTTGAGAAACTTCGGGCACACTGAACGAGCTTCTTTAGCAGCGGCCTGGCTGCCCGTGTTTGTTCTGCCTGCTGCTTTGTGAAGCAGCTTTTAGGTTTAAGGAATATTCAGGATATTAAATGCATCTAAGTGATTCTCTATTATAATCTTCCCACCAGGAGCATCAGAGTAACGTAAAAAGAAGTAGGTAATATTACCTAACTGGTGGCCAGGCAGATGTAATCGTGTACCTTTATTGCTGTCCTGTCAGTACAAACACTACTGAAATACTGGACAGCTACACAAGTTTATTCCCAGGACTTTGCAATGGAAACAATGTAGGTACAAAACACTGATGATGAATGCATGTGTGGTTAAACATGCACACGCCATCTGATCTGAGGTAAGCTCAAACATATCAGGGGAGAAGTAATACTTCATGCAGCTTAAGATAAATAAAAAAGGAGAGTTTGACACTTGGGAGTTGAATTTGTTGAGATTTTTTCAGATACTTGAGACAGGTTGTGTAATTCACCCCAGCTTACACCTGTCAGCATGAAACACTGGAATAAATGGATGCTGTTTTTTTAGAACAAGAAGTCACATGGTACTGCCCGCTAATATAAAACTGTGAAGCTGCTTTTAGGTTTAAACAGTCTCCAGGATACAAAATGCATTTAGGGGTTGCTCGATTATAATTTAAAATCAGTGCAAAAATCTCTCCAACACAAACATCAATTTAATATCAAAGGGAAAAAAATCCTGCCAGGTAGATGTTCAACACCAGAAATAATAATAATAATAATGTTCTAAATAAAGCTGTCACTTCAATACAAACACCACTGAAACACTGAACAGCTAAAAACAATTTATTTCCCAGGACTTTGCATAGTAAACAATGTAGAGGAACAGTTGTAGAACACCGATGATGAGTGCGTGTGCGGTTAAACATGCATGCACCATCTGATCTGAGGTAAACACAAACATACCAGGGTAGAAGTAATACTTCATGTAGCTTAAGATAAATAAAAGAGCGTTTGACACCATTTGAATATTAAGATTTCTTCAGACACTTGACATGAGTTGTGTAATTCCCCTCAGTTTACCAAATACCTGTCAGCATGCAGCACTGAAATGAATGGATGCGCATTCAGGTCAAGCTCTCACAAGGCACTACCCATACCAAGGGCATATCAGGTGTCTGATGGAAAAACTTGGTTTGGGAAGTCTAATAAGCCTTAAATATGTATAAATGACCACACTGGTGATTGACATAAGCATGCTGGCCTAGCTCCAAGTGCAAACAATCCACTAAACAAAGCAGGGATGAGACACACAAGCTCAAGAAGTAAAAAGAAACTGGAAAGATTAACGCGATTTAAATAACTGAGCTAGATATGAAAAAGCTGGCATCCTGAAAAAAGATCACCAAGAAATAAAACTAAGATTTCAAAAAGAGTTTTAAAAACTCCATACTTGACAGAGGGAAAAATAAGATGAGGGCAAAGAAAGAGAAAATGCTCAACATCAGGCCTGACAAATAGTTTCAAATAAAACTTAAGCATCTATGATAGAAAATATTGAAACTTCAAAAAAACATCAACATAACAAAAAACAAACAACAACTAGCACTCCCTCCTGCTGTCAATATTCATATAAATTAAGAAATCTAATTGCTCCCATATTGACCAGTGATCTTAGAATTGCATATTTTTCTCCCAATTGCCTTTTGGAGCTTGCTTCTTACTTGAAGTGACGCGCACGCACGCACGCACGCACGCACGCACGCACAATACAAATAGAAAAGAAAAGTGAGGGGACAACAGGTAAAGTACCTTTCTTCATAAAACATGTAAATGGTATGAGCGGCTCTGTAGAGCTACGGTCACAAGCCTTCATCTAAGTCAGCACACAAAACTCAATACAAATATACACAACACATGAATACACAAATCAACTCCTGTTAAAATCATCCAGTCTACATTTACTTACAATAAACACAACAGTAAAAACAGCATTTCCAATGTAACACACTGCTTTTGGCTGCCATGGGAAAAACGACTTCTCAATTGTCCTGCCAGGAGTGTGATATCAGTACAGTGATCACAACGTAAGCGGCGAGAGCGCGCCTCCTGCAGTCGTTCAGTTCCTGATGCTGAAAGCTTTGGTCTTCTTGATGTTGAGGAGTGGAGGTTTAATCTTTGGTTTGTTGTCAGTCTTGCTCTCTCGGTCTGGGGAGGGGAATCGTTGCCTGTAGATGTCTGGGTACTGCTTCTGAAACTTAGGAGAACAATAAGAAAATTACACTTTGCTGAGTCTGCAGATTTCCAGCATTTTTGAGGATATGAAGTGACTTGTTATATCCTTGTGTGAACGTCAGGAATCTGAAGGCTACTGAAAATAGCTTTCAAGTTGAAAACACTGCAAATTGACTCAAAACCAAATATGTGTGAGTGTGTATCAAAGACAGCCACTGTTACCTCTCCCATAAGTAAGTGGGAGACTGTTTAAAACCATGGGGTTTGGCATGTTAGCTACCACTGTTACAGTTTAAAACATCACGCCATACTGAAGGAAATTTGAAACTTGATGAGAAACTCATTGGTCAAGTACTAGGGTTACAAATCAAGACAGGAAGAGGGACACTTCTTTATTCACTTTGCATCTGTGTGCAAACAGAACCAGACTTGAGGCATCGCCTGGACTTTCAGTAGACCGTTACCTGTTTCAGTTTCTTGCGTCTGTCCTTCTCACTGATGTTTTGATCTGTCACCAGGATCTCTAGCAGCTCCTCCATGGCCTTCTGAGAAGACTCCAGTTTTTGCTGTTCAAACTCAGCGCCACTGATCTGATGGCAGAACGTGTAGACCGGCAATGGAGGGCAAACCGGATCGCTTTTGTCAGTCTTTGAAACAGAGTCAATTGGGACCTGAAATCAGGACAGTACAAACATGAAGAAATCAACATGTTAACAGATTTTAAAGCTCCCAATGAAGCTGGCAGGTTCCTCCAGCAGCATGAAAAGGTGTCTTTTGAGCATTCACAGCTATCAGCTTGCTTCTGCAGTTGTATTTGAACAGACATGCAGGGTATCACTTACTCTGCTTCTTTAAGAATTAGTTGGTTGTGGTTTACAGTTTGAAGGTATACCTGTGATGTTCGTAGGTACTGTATATGGTCACTGATGGCACCAAGCAGGTACTCTGGGACTGAGAGGATGCTTTGCTGATGATCCATTAAAAATGACACCAGCCTGGTTGCTAACAGCTCATCCAAATCACACTCTTCAGCACTGCCCAGGACACAGCCTGAAAATGTGTGAACCATCTGAAATCCACGACAAACATCCAGATACACAAGTGAATAAAAGGTAAACAAACAGGGACATCATGATAAAAGAACATGACATACATGTCTGTGCTCACACTTCTTTAGGGAATGTTCAGAGTATTAGACAGGAACAAAAAATATTTGCTAGCTCCTTACCAATGTCCGGGTGCCGATAGCAGGGTGGAGGCGAGGCATGTCTACATTCTGGCTGATGCGTGACGCCATCCTCATGAGCAGCTGCAACTTCCTGCGGGAGGCGGGTGGAAGGAGGAGGGTGCAGAGCTGCAGGGCCTCGATGGCTACACGTTCACACTGAGGCTGGAGAACGCCTACATACAGGAACACCGTTAGAAAGTCACGCACACGCAAGTAAGTGTTTTCAGTCAAACTGAAGAACCACACTTCAGCACCACATTCATCCATTGCTACGTCACACTTGCTAGACTACACAATGAATGGATGAATGGGAAAATGAATCGACTACAGCTATGGTGTGAATTGAGGCAGGTAAAGCTTGTGAACATGACACTGCAGCACGACTGTCATCCAGGAATGAAGGACTCCTATGCCATCTTCCTTTTAGACTGTTTCTATAGATTTTAATGAAATCTGGGGGTCTGTATGAGAAAACAAGCACTATTTATCTGGCTAAACTGTGCTGCAGCTACATGATCTGTGAAACAGACTTTTGCCTTTTTCCTGTTGTTAAATGTTAAAGGTCAACTGCTGAATACAAAAACAGAGGCCATTTTCTGGAACTGGCCTTCCTGCTTTGAGTGAGGGAACAAACTGGAGCTAGTAGGGGTGAGATGTTAGATGAGGTTAATTTGATTAGACATAGACACAGAGACAGGTAGAGGTGAGAGGGTCTTACTGTGCTCATTTTGGTTTTTGGGGGGTTGGGAGTTGCCGGCGGACACAGACACAGGCGCTTTGAGCAGTGAAACAGGTTGTGACAGGTGGGACACTTCCAGAGAGCTGAGGCAGCGGCGAACAGCAGCAGGTGCAGGAAGCGTCCAAAGGTTAGAGGTGCTGGAGGCCGGTCTGGGTCCTGTAGCAGCATTAGACCCTTGTGCTTTGGTTGCAGCAGATGAGAAAGAAGAAGGGAAAGGACGAAAGGAGGAAGAGAAGGGATGACAGGAAGATAGTGATGGAGGATGTGAAGCTGAGGAAGCCTGACACTGACTGGAAGGAGAGTTTACACTGAGGCAGCTTGCTGCTCGACCCTGCCACTTAAGCTCTTTGACATCTTCCTCCCTGGTCTCTATGACGATGTCCAGGCAGCTGCTGAAGCTGTGAGGCCGTAAGGAACGAGACCTGTGTGAAGCTGACAGTCCAGCCAAGGGTATGACAGACAGCCTGTTTCTGGCTGTAACTCCTGGAGCGTTTTCAGAAGTAATGGGTGCTGGTTTGGACACAGATGTCCCGAATGAACGAGTGTGAGGTGTTGTGATGGAAGAGCTGTCGTCCTGGCTCCTGCTGCTATAGGCAAAGGATGCCAGGCTGTCACTGGACTGAAACAGCTGTTGTCTAGCAAGAGGGGCAGAGTCATCCAGGATTGTTTCCAGGGAGCAACTCCTTGTTTGAGGTCTTGTGGGAACAACTGTACTGAGGCTGATGCAGCTGCCTCCTAATGGGCCGTCATCGGCACCGCCGCCTCCTTTCAGTGCTGCCAGCCGGGACTGAAGTTTCCCACCAATTACCTCCCTCATGGGGGATTCTGTCTCGTCGCATGTCCCCTGTCTGAGCAGCGACAGGAGGAGACACTCCGTGGAGCGAAAAGACGACTTGGCTGGAGGGGGGACTGCAGGAAGGTCTGATTTCTTGCGCTTCAAATGCTGGCGCATAGAAGGCGCTGCAACGTAGCCGCAGAACACTGAAAGTGAATGAAGACATGGAGAAGGGGGGCAGAGAAAGCCAAGGGGGCAGGCAGGGTGTCAGTGCAAGCAGACAGCAAAGGGGAAGGAGAAGGTTTAGTTAGTTCAAACCATTACTGTTCATACAGCTGATCAGGCACAACAAAAACAAAAAGTGCAGCAGCTCACATCACAGTTAGGATTCCACAAACAACCAAAACTTCTGTTAGGGGGTCACAAAGCACTGTTAGAGCTCAAACACTCAACTCACATTGGAGACAACATGTCAGAAAAGACCTGCAGCCGAATTTGATCCTAACACAACACCAACATGTAGATTCTGCAAGGCCTAAAAGATTAACAGGAAGCAGCAAACCCACCTAGAACATTGATAAACAGCTCATACAGTTCATATGTGAGCAGTGGCTGTGGGAGGCTGTAGAAGTAATCGGACACTGTTTTGAAGACATCTCTTTCAAAGCCAGGATAGGATTGTTGTGTGCCGTTGTACTTTGGCCCTGGAAATAAACACCATGTTACTGCAACTGTAACAACACTGAATAATATCTTCAGTAAATAGATCCATTAAACCACATAAAAAAAAATCTATTAAAAAAATAATAATAATTAAAAAAAAAAAGCTTTTTCCTTTTAAAACTGTTAATGCAGGACATAGTTGCAGCTACTCACAATTGGCCAGGCTCCTCATGGCAGACAGAACCCAGTCTGGAAGGTCATCTATGGAGGCAGTTCTAATGTTAGACTCTTTGTTGGTTTACAGTATAATGAGTCAAACTCATTTAAGTTCGAGACCTCTGGATTAAATTATGTCCAGACTTTTTGGTTCAAAATTGCCCAGAAACACCACATTTTCACAGATACTTTTACCTGAAGAAAAAAAAATGTATTATGTTGTTTTGGCCTTTTACACTGGAGAATGGCACTTCTAGGACTTTAGTATGTGGTTCAAAGCACATCCTTATGGTAAAAAGTATTTTTTCAAAGATGAGGTCTTTATACATAAACTATCCTGTACATTTTTTTCCTTTATACTGGTGTGTGAACCTACTGGTCTTGTCGTCCAGTGTGACCACTCCGTGTTTGTTGACTTTGGTCATATTGTGGATGATGTTCTGTGGATTCACATAACGATGGTCTAAAACCTCGTCAAGAGATGGAACATCCAGAATCCTCTGAAGACTGAAACACATACACAAGTTTTAGATATACATGGAAGTCTTTCTCATTTTTTTTTAAATTTTTTTTTGCACAGAATGGTTTTTTGGGGGGTTAGATTTGTGTGTTTATACTGGGTCAGCGTGATGTCTCTCCAGATCTCCTGTTCATCCTCCACTGTCAGCTCTCGTCTCTGTTTCTGCTGCTCTTCTTCTGGCTGATTGTCGCCTTCCTGCTGTATTCGGAGTGCAGGATCCACATTTTCCTGAAACACATGTACGGAACAAGGACCAACATCACAGAGTGAATCTTATTTTTTTTTCTATTAGTGCAAAACTGCATCTATGAACTTGTTTTTCTCTCAAATGCAACATATTATTGTTTTAAATTGAAACAGTGATAAATCTAACTCACCTGGGTTTCTTTCTCCTGCCTTCTTGTGCTTCTAAACCTGAAGAAACCTTCTTTGTCCTTGAATGAAGGTCTCTTTTTTATGGATCTGGACTCTGAGGCTGGAGCTGAACAGGGGATGGGTTTCAGAGGAGAAGTGGAAGGAAACCTGTGGACAAAGAAAACAAAACCAAAAAAAAAAACAGACTGCTTGATGCTGTGTGGAGCACAATCAACATATTAAGCCCCGTTTTGTTAAATAATCCCCAAAAGCACATTTCTGCCAACAGATTACCTGTACAGCACATTGTTGTCCTCCAGGTCCTCTGTTCCCCAGCGTCCCTTTACATCTTCAATCACATGGTTCTTCAGAAACTTCTTTAGAAGCTGAACTGTCTGTTGCCTGGTAACGTCGGGGCCAAAGTTGCTGTTGTTACAGAGCAGCTGGTGCAGCCAATCAACAGCAGCAGAAGCAGTGAAACAGGAAGCATAGTGCCTGAAGTTCTGGCGATGTTTCCTGAGGGGCATGCCAGCCCGAAACAAACGTGTCACCTCATTCCACTGAAACAGGACACGCACAGTTCAAGCAAGGAAACAAGATAACAATGTGTCATACGGTACAGAATTGCTCCATTGGAAAGCTGATAAAAGTGCACAACAATATAATGACAATTGACCGTGAGAAGTAACAGTGGGTAAGACAGGACGCTTCTACTATAGAGAAGATCGCTAAGCTGTAATTAAGCCAGCACAGGATCTGCTGATTCAGATGCTGGCAGATATAGCCAAGCGTTGGTACACATTTCATCAACTGGTAGCTCATTATGCACAAAATTCAAAAAGCATGTGCAGCGTTAAGACCAGTTTTACTTTAAAACAAACTATTTTGGTTTCTGCAGGCATATTGCAGATTCAGGAATCACAAGACCAATGACCTGCAGAAGTCACTTAAGTTGTGAAATAAATTCCTGCACTGATGGACTGGAGGTTTGACAGCAACCGGATTGACAGGTGATCTATCCTTTAGGTCCACCATTAAAGGTGAATGTTAAATGGTCTGTATTTGTATAGCGCTTTACTAGTCCGTAAGGATCCCAAAGCGCTTTACACATTCAGTCATCCACCCATTCACACACTGGTGATGGTAAGCTACATTGTAGCCACAGCCACCCTGGGGCGCACTGACAGAGGCGAGGCTGCCGGACACTGGCGCCACCGGGCCCTCTGACCACCACCAGTAGACAACGGGTTTAGTGTCTTTCCCAAGGATACAACGACCGAGACTGTCCAAGACGGAACTCGAACCGGCAACCTTCCGATTACGAGCGATCGTGAATTTTCTTTTTTAAAAACATATAAACACAGTTTCTTTAAGAACCATATTTGTCAGCCCTATGACACCTGCGCATCTGTTACACTTATACAATAACAGAGTAATCGAGCAGCCATGGGACGTTAATTGCAAACATTATTGGTTTAGGATAAGGATTGATCTTAATGAATGAACTAATATTTGTAAACAGAATTGCTCTAAATATTCCAATTCCACCATCCCAGTGAATTTCTTTTATTAGAAACTCAAATATGTGAGTGTCTATAGCTCACTGAACAAAGGTTGTTGACATATATATTTAAAAGACATCACCGCATATATTGGATTAAAATCACATCAGTGTCGTTAATGAAAATTCGTACTTTGAGGTCCAGTTTTCAAACGCCATGTAAACTAATCGGTCTCGTTAGCTGGATTACAGGTGACGTTTGTTGCTGAAACAAAGTCATGAAGATGATATTAAATCAGAGAGAGCCACAATTTTGCAACGCTGAAACACAGAGAGGATACTTTACTGTGAATTTCCTGCAGTATTGCTTTTAGAGAAGCCGGCAAAACGCGTGTGTTTAAAAGCAGCTGCAGCTCAGTTTAGCGCTTCCGTTGATGACGATCTTACACTGGGTAGCTAGGTATTAGCTAGCTCGTGAACTTTAACTTACCAATTTCGTGGCTCGGTACGGTCCAGGGCTGATAACATGAGAACTCATATTTATCACGGAAGGGCAGCGCTAAGGGTTTCCTTCATTCGCTGTAGCGACGGATACTATCCATCACTCGAAGAAATATTTACGCATTTCTCGCTACAACCTTTAGTTTAGTTACGGAGAAACTCTCCACAGCCTGGCAGCTCCCCATCTGTTCAAAATTACGAGCCCTGTGCTTCTGCCACCGGATTGGATGGACGTTCTGGTCACATGACCAGCCTCTAACGGAAGAGGGTGGAGGATCAAAACAAAAAGTGGACTGTGGGGTATTTGGTAGTAAGGCTATTTGAAAATTCTCCCAGTTGACACTAAATTTAGGTCTACAGTTAGTTACAGCTGTGTCAGCTGTAGAAAATGACTGTATTGCTATATGCTGAAAGGCCATGCAGGTGTATTTCCTCGTGTGCTACGGTACCCTTTTCTTCAGTTTTCGTTACATTGCGCATTCTTATATAATAATATTCATTAAATCACCGGCACGTAAGCTGTTAAAGTTAATTCCAGGAATTTCCCACCTCTATCATACGCTGTATTTGTGTTTTAGACCTGAAGATTCAGTAATTATAAGCCAGTGGTATAATGCATTTGTTATCTAGATGCCAATTTAAGATTTGTATAATTATACTTGTAAACCAATGCAACATCTAAAAGTATGCCTTTGACTGTTGCACTCTGATGGCTCTTAAAAACCTCATTAATCTTTGCTTTTAAACGCACTGGATGCTCCTCCTCAACCAAAAACTCAAACATATTTGACTACAAAGCCCAGCTACAGAACCAGGCTCATCACCAGAGCCTATATTTAAACTTCATGCTCTTTGCACATGGGTTTCTATTTAAAAGGTTTCTAATAAAAATAATTAATAATTATACATTTTATATAAAGATGTGAGTGTTTTACTGTTCGGACTATCCTTTTGTTCCAGCCTGTCTTAAGTGAAGGAGCAAGTCCTCCTGGGGAGGCCTTTTGCATTCACTGAGGCATGGAATTTACATTAGCATATCTTTAAAAGCACTCTGTAGGGGAAATCATTTACAGCCACAAAGAGATGAAAGACAAAAAAGACAGTGGGTGTTAGAGACAATTCTAAAGGGATAGATACCAGGAGGATGTGGTTGACTCTGCCCACACAGTAATGATTCCTTCCACTTGCCTCCGAAGTTGGGAGTTGGAAGTGACATGAGTCCTAGACTGAATGCTTGGCTTTCTATCCTAATGATAGAGCCTAATGCTCTGCGATTGGCTCATTTAGCGAGTCACAAAAGCTCAATAGTGGCAGTACATATTGAAGCTTTTACAGTTTTACTGATGTTTACTTGAAATATCACCATCTTGGTTTGTTAAGTTGGGGTTGGTGGAGCTGCTCCAATTTTCTGAGTGGCAAGATATTTCCTATTTTATGCACCCTTGTATTTTTACAGTTGCATTTTTTCTATTGGTATTTGACATTGAAAATATCTGTGGCTCATTTGATGGATTATGAGATGATAACTTTTATTCCCCAGTGGTTCCCAAACAAGATTTCCAGACAATAATTCCCCCCCAATCCTCTCACACTTTTTTCATGCGTTATCTGCTATCCAGATGTTCAGGCCACAAAGGCCCTAAAAGATGGGCTCCATAGATCAAGTCAGCAGACTAACTGAGGAAATCAGAGACTGAGATATAATTTGTCTTGGTTCCCCTTGAAGGAAGCCAGTCTGCAACTGTAACCCACCTTTGATGCACAAAGTAGACAAAACTAACATCATATGGATGAGTTACAACAGTAAAATGCTGCTTTTGGATTGCTGCATAAGTGAACATAGCTACAGCGAGGGCCTTGAGCCACTCAGGGAGAGCTGGGTCAGGAAGGGCATTCGGCATAAAAATGCCAAATAAAATGCATAGATCACTAAAATGCATCAGTGAAGGCAATCTACAGTAATGTCATATATAACAATACTTGATAGGGGTCCTTTTCAATCATTTTTAAGATTTAAGTTAGAATTCTGGGTCTGCTGTGTATGTGCTGAAAAGTGTAATATCGAGTTTCTGCTTATCATTATAGTTATTATTTAAAAAACTGAAAACGTTTCATTCACTGCGTAATGAACTGATTTAATTCATTCCCAGCCGAGAAGACTGTATTTGTGTCTTTACTGTATGACTTGAACGGAAATCGACAAGCTGTTGCTGAAATAATGAGAAAGGCTGCCCCCAGCTGGGCACAATAGGGAACTACTGCATTTTTGGAAACCTAGTCACTCTTTGGTAATTTCAGTATTTTTGTTTTTACGCTTGTTTAAGATAAGAGATAAGATAAGATAGAACTTTATTAATCCCTCGGGTGGGTTCCTCTGGGAATTTCGATTTCCAAAAAGCACAGCACCGACAGAAGTTACAGTTACAGAATGTTATATATATATATACACACACACATATATAAATACAGAGACAAATATAAATAAAATATACAAAGGGGATAAATAGAATAAATAGGAATAAAAATAAAAATACAAGTGAATTGCACATTTCAAGTATTGAGGTCTATTGCACTGTTGACTATTTACAAAAAGTATTGCACAAAAGGTATTGTACAGTGAGGTGAAGAGGCACTACAGCTTAGTTGTTTCCCCCTCCTTTGTCCTCCTGTTTCCCCTCCCTCTCCCCTCCAGAGAGGAGTTAAACAGTTTGATGGCGTGTGGGACAAAGGAGTTTTTAAGTCTGTTAGTTCTTGTCTTGGGGAGAAGCAACCTGTCACTGAACAGACTCTTCTGGTTGTTAATGGCCGTGTGCAGAGGATGCCTGGCATTGTCCATAATGTCCATCAGTTTCTTTAATGTCCTTTTCTCTGCCACTGTCACCAGAGTGTCCAGCTTCATGCCGACCACAGAGCTAGCCCTCCTGATCAGTTTCTCTAGCCTGGATGAGTCCTTCTTTGCTGTGCTGCTCCCCCAGCACACCACAGCATAGAAAAGTACTCCAGCAACCACCGACTGGTAAAACATCCTCAGGAGCTTCCTGCAGATGTTAAAAGACCTCAGCCTCCTGAGGAAGTACAGTCGGCTTTGGGCTTTTTTATACAGGTGCTCTGTGTTGCATGACCAGTCCAGTTTATTGTCCACCCACAGCCCGAGGTACTTGTACTTGTTGACCACCTCCTCCCCCTCTATCTGAACCGGCAGTGGACCTTCTCTGGACCTCCCGAAGTCCACAACCAGTTTATATGTCACAAAGACAAACGGGAATATTTTGGAGTATGCACTCGTCACTATAGTATTTGATTTTATTCTGTACAGTTGTGTACTGTATTTATTCTTATTATATTCAAATTTTTGCTACATAACTTTTGCACTGTCCACTTCCTTCTGTGACAAAACAAATTTAGTTTTGTAATAAAGGTTATCTTATCTTATCGTATCTTAGAGAGCGAATAAAGATCTTACAAGTGTTAAGGACGACAGCCAAAGTGCTAGTTAAAGTTGGTTTCCAATTACAATTCAGTTATGTTTTTTTTACTTCCTAGTTCAGAAATAACTTAAAATATGTCTGATCCGACAGGATTTGTGTTACTTTTTTTTAAATAATATTTTTTGCAGGGAAAAATCTGCCGTGACCCGGATTCGAACCGGGGTTGCTGCGGCCACAACGCAGAGTACTAACCACTATACGATCACGGCGAGCTATCCGTGGGATGAGAAGCACGAGTCGTTGACAGAACCCCTATGCTCGCATAGTGGTGAAACACTAAAATCCTATTAATTATGGCCAATACGGGACCAACAGAAAAGTCATTTAGAAATTCGAATTACAGTTTTTATCAGACTTTGCTGAGCGAGCAGCAAGTTACTTCTAAAACGGTGAGAGACACGTTTGCGGTCTGTTTGCTTATGGCTCTACTTTCTTCACGTAGTAGAGTGGACATATTTTCTGTGCCTCGTGGTGTGGGCGTAGCCTACGGCGTTTTAAAAACGTATTCGCTTGCTGATTGGTCAACCGTCGTGTATTCATACGGATTCAATGCATTCTCTTTACCCATTGGTTACGGGGTCGTTATCTCTCGTTTATAATTGGTTCAATAAACAAGACGTCCGAATTTCAAACTAGATTGTCTGTCAGTGTGTTGTCGAAGGAAGCGAGAGTGAACGTTTGCTAGCTAACAAGTGTTGGGTCTAAACGGCCATTTGGAAACAGTTAACATGTAATTAATGTTAACTAAGCTGTTTTTTTCTAATTCATTTTATAAGCTACAAGATTGACTTTATTAATTACAAATGGCACAAGGCGTACATTCGGGACAGAGAGGATTTTTGGACTTCAGTCCAACAAGGAGAGACTACACAGACAAAGAGAACGATGTTCCTGTCCTGAGTTTGATCCAGTTTTCAAAGGCTCCTTTCGTAACCTTTGGGTCGGTTAAGCTGGGTACCTCCAAGTCGGCTGTTCTGAGGATTGAGAACCCTACAGAGTATGCTGCAGCGGAGGTTTCTGTTGATAAGATCCCCTCAAGTAAAGGCTTTTCAGTGGACTGCAGCACGTTCAAAATCCAGGTATGTTTTAGCTTATACAGAAAATACACGAGTACCCATTTACACACCAGATTCCAAAATCCACGGGGATTTTCATATCATTAAATACACTCTTAAAGATTTCTGTTTATAAGAGTCGGTCCTTGTTTCCAGCCTGGGTGCTCATTCACTCTGGTGGTGACCTGGACGCCAACCGAAGAAGGTGGGATCAGAGAGCTAATCGTCTTAAATGCCAGTGGTGTCCTCAAACACCAGGCTGTCCTGCTGGGGAGAGCAGAGGCACCAAAAAGGAAAAAGGTAAGCATCCACAGCTTTACACGGAGGCTCTTACAGCTAATGTTACTCTCAGATAGCTGAAGTTTTTTTTTTCCGCCTTCACTTTGCAGTATGTTTTGATGAGCAGCTGCCAAGTAAGAAAGCAGCAGTGAAGACATTATTTATTCCAAAATACACTGTTAATCATCGGAGGTTATGTCAGTCACTAAACAGAAGTGAAACCATGTGAAAAGTAAAACAAAAGCATTTTTAGATCAAGACAAGTTGTTGGATATGAAATATGGTCATTGATCTGTAAATTGTAATGTGCACGTAATGACAGACTCAGTGAAAACTGAGATATATTTATATCAGGATGTTCATCATTGTGTTGTGTCTGGCTTCAGCTTTTTTTTTTTTTTTTTAATTTTAATGTTGCCTATTGTAACAGTGTTTTTTAACATACATTGCATCCACTGGCCTGTCTCACTTGAGGTTAAGTTAGGCTGTATGTGAATGAATGACTTTAAGCTATTTTAGGTAAAGAATATCACATTTGACCTCAAATGAGAAAATGCCTTGCCTTTTTTGTACCAACAGTAAGATACAAAAGTAAGGCTTTTGGTGATATTTGGTGAGTTCAGTGCAGTTGTGATGTGTGCTTTCAGTAATAACTGGTATGACTCTTTAGTCTGATTATTATGAGGCAGTTATAGCCTTAACTGGAGGCCTAGCTTATATGATTTGTTTTGTAGGCTGCAACTTTACACATCATTGAAAATGTGTGTGTGTGTTTTCAGAAGACCTTATGGGACACAATCAAAAGCAAGAGAGAGGGTGAAAAAATGACAACACTCAGAAGGAAGGTCGAGCACCCCCCTCTCAAGATGGCTGCCAATAAAACCTTCCAAGTGTCTCGAAATCCACAGTACAAACGAGACAAGCCACGCAGCCCGCTCGCTTCACTTAACGAGGGCAAAGGTGCCATAGAGAGGTCCCTAATCAAGCACAGCCCCGCTGGGGATCGCTGCCTGAAATCAGACAAGCAGAAAGCCTTAAATCTGAGCCAGGAGCAACAGTCTCTGGTCTTGCCAGAAAAGGAGAACGTCCAACAACTTAATAGGAACTCTCCGCTGGTTTTGCTTGTCCCGGCTGCACAGGTGGTAGACTCTGGTAGCATGTCCGCGAGCCCAGATGTCCTTGCAGGAAAACCTGAAAACAAAGATCTTACCAAAATCCTCAACAGGACGCTGTCGCCAATTGGGACGCCAGAGAGTTTTAAGAAGCTCATGCCTTGGATTGAGTCAGAAATCCCACTCCCTGCTACTGCAAAGTCTGCAGCTGCTGCTGCTGACAGTGAGTTACCTAGAAGCCCCCTCCCGTCTTTGAAAGAGGCCCTGTTTCTCATCGACTCTGATCTGATCGATGTTAACACCAGCCCTCCAGATAATAATTCGAGCTGTAACTTTTCAGATTCGCTCGAATCTAACAGTGAAAAACACGGCTGTCGACCTGACACAGATGTCCTCAAAGCGTCATCTGGTAGCCCTGAGCTGTCAGAGTCCAGCGAGCCCAGACTTACTTTCTTTGTCAGCAAAAAAGCAGAGAAAGTGAGAGAGCTGTGTGTTTCGGAGGCTGATAAACTTCCTGAAGGGACAAAAAAAGGTTCTTTCACCTCTGCCACAGTGACAAAGGGTAAGGCACCGGTGGAGGCAAATGGTTCAAGTGGAAGGAAAATAAAGAAGTCACGACGAAGGCTCCTGCAGAATACGCTGGAGCTGTCTGATGGCAGCTGTCCGTGTGAGTCAGGTCCAGAAAGTCCTAGCCTTCCTGTCATCGACTCGGACAAAGGAATCAGCCCGTGTGATGACAAACCTCAGGTCCCAGAGTTTATCTTCTCCAGCACCAGCCCGAGGCTCGCTGCCTCACCTGCACCCATCACCTTCCCTGTCTCCTCCCCTCCACCTGTGGCTCCTTCTCGCTTTTCTTTCTCAGTAACGTCCCCACCTCATTCAGTCCTTGCTCCTGTTGCTTTTACCGTCGCCTCTCCAACACCTGTGAGCTCATCTTCTCCTCATCATCATGACCTTTTGTCAAAATCTAAAGTGTACGAGCAGCCCCTAGCAGTTTTTACACCTCCTCATGTTCAGGAAGACTTGTTTCCCGTTAACATAGTAGCGAAGAGCAAGAAGAGGAAGAGTGAGGAATTTCTGAAAACTGATGGGAAGAGTGAAGATGACAGGAAAACCAAGCAGGTAAAAAGGAGCAATGTAGTTCCTGGGAAAACCGAGCCCTCCCGATCAGTCCAGGAGAGGAGAGGTGCATCACAAAGGCAGAGAACATCAGGTGAGCCTCCTTCAAGAAGGTTGTTCATGTCTTTGTTGAGTTGGAGGCTGTAGCTTGTGTGTCTGCTGTTTTAGATATGCTTTATACTAACAGCTCTATTATGTTCAGAGAGAGGAGGAATAAAAAAATCTAGACTATATCTCCACAAACTTTAAATCAGCTCCTTTTGAATTGTTTAAGCTACTTATGCTCAACACATTTGTTTTCTTTTTGTATCACATATTTATTTATTTATTTATTTCACTTTCAATAAAAGGGTTGCTGGTGATAGTGATATATGGCTCATGCCAGTATCGGTTGATGTTGGTATCAGCCGATGTTGTCCTTGCTGACTGATTATTAGTGGATGTCACTGGCGGATATTTATCTGTCACATCAGTTTTGCAAACTGGCTACAAAACCAGAGACAGTTCAGTTGATTTTAAAAAGATTTCATTCCCTAAACAAAGGGCTAAATGACAGACAGAAAAAATTAAATTTAGCCATCCATCATGGGAAGCTGGAGTTTCTCTCAGTCTGTCACAGGGTTGTAAAATAAAATAAGAACGGAAAAGATATCGTTATTTTAAACTTTGGTGCTGGACTCGGAGCACGGGGTGTTATTTTCAGGCCGTGTTTGTAATATTGGCAGTTTGAAGGTGAATAACCTGCTGACGGTTAATGTCCTTATATTGTGGATTTATTGAAGTCTGATGCAATTTCTATCCCTCCCCGTAGGCTCAGTTCGCTCAGTGACCGCATCATCTCTAAGGACTATGAAGTCTGCAGTTCCCGCCCAGGCTAAGCTACCACACTCCAAAGCAGTCTCACAAGGTATACAGGAATATGTTGAAAAATTGGGGTTAAATAATGCTTATAATCCTTTCTGCACTGTTACAAAAATGGATATTCGTACAACTCAGGGCTAAAGTTTTAAGTAATAAGTTAGCTTGCATACAAGTCATTCGTACGAGCTAAAAACTCTTTTCCTTGACTTTGATAGGAAATGTACCATTGGTGGGGAAAAAACAAAACCGCTTAATTAAAAGGATTGGAAAAGAGTGTGTTTAGCCTATAAAGTGACATGAAGTGCTATCATCTATCTTAATCACTTATCCAGTTCAGGGTTGCAGGGGATGGACGTAGTCCTGCTGTCACAGGGTGAATGCCAGGCTGACAGGTTGCCAGTCAATCATTTAGCTTTTTCTTATTATGGTTATCAGAGATGCTTTGAGTCACTTCATTCAATAAGCATCCTCCTTAAAGAAAATTGACTACTCCATCACAGCCATAAGACCAACACAGATTATTTTGATCTGTGTGAGTCCAAAGATAAAAGTATGGAGCTGGAAAAGGGCATAATATAACACATATAACATAATATATGTTTAACTGCAGCAAAGAACCAAATACTTCATGTGATTGTGTGCCAAGAGTGGAACTGTGGTCATTTATGTGGGAGTCAGGAGTCAAAGTGAAGTATGTGAGGGTGGTGCAAGACATGTATGAAGACATGTAGGAATTTCAGGGTGGCTGAAAGGTATGGTCAGATAGGAGTCTCTTCAACTATCTTTACCCATCACACGACTCACTATGAGCAAGGATTTGGTGACAGTGGGAAGGAAAAACTCCCCTTTAACAGGAAGAAAGTTCTGACAGAACCAGGCTCGGCGATCTGCTGCGATTAGTTGAGGGAAGGAAGAAGAGTGAAAGTCAGTGGAAGTGTGATAGAACATACGTGTGTGTGAATGAAGGATGATACCCTGTTACGACTCATAAAGGGAGCAGCTGATGATGATGAGGATAATGGCGTCAATAACAGTTCCTTCTGTTGTTCACAGGTGCTCCATCTCGAAAGGCACCTGGTGCTCCCTCTATGAAGACAGCAAAAGTAATCGCTGTGGCACAGTCGAAGCTGAGCTTTATTAAGCCTGCACAAACAGGTGTGTGAACATTGGAAGAATCATAAACACTGTGAAATGAGCTTTGTGATTTGCTTTTATCTTTAATTTGTTTGTTTTTTGTTTTTGTACTATTTTCTTTCAGCTCTACCCAGACACCCGATGCCGTTTGCTGCCAAGAACATGTTTTACGACGAGAGGTGGATAGAGAAGCAGGAGAGGGGTTTCACATGGTGGATCAACTACGTCCTCACCCCAGATGACTTTAAGGTCAACACCGAAGTCGCCAAAGGTAACAGGCAGCAGGCTCAAACATGAGAAGATCATGGTAACACCTTAAATATCTCTAACCTCTTAAATCTGTACCCTCCTCTTGTGTGTCTCGTGTAGTAAATGCTGTGTCCCTTGCTATGGGCGGTGACGACAAGTATAGTGTGCCCAAAGCTCCCACCAAAGAGGAGATGTCCTTCAGCACTTATACAGCCAGACGCAAGCTAAATCACCTCCGTCGCTCCGCCTGCCAGCTGTTCACATCTGACGCCATGGTCAAGGCCATTCAGAGGCTCGAACTGGAGGTGGAGGCCCGGCGACTGCTTGTCAGGAAGGACCGCCACCTTTGGAAGGACATAGGTAAGAGTCCTGCTTAATGAAAGCTCAATGCTCTGAGATTCCTGTCACTAAGGCCTGTTCGTGTCATCTTTCAGGTGAACGTAAAAAAGTCCTCAACTGGCTCCTCTCGTACAACCCTCTGTGGTTACGGATCGCACTTGAGGTATTCTGACACATGTGTTTTCTTCTAATGTTCAGCGTTTGCCATTTCCAACAATGTTGTTATTATTTATTTATTTATTTTTACCCTGAATATTGCTCATCTTCAGACGATCTACGGAGAGCTGATCTCACTGGAAAGCAACAGCGACACCTTGGGCCTGGCTGTGTTCATCCTCCAGCGACTGCTGTGGAACCCGGACATTGCTGCAGAGTTCAGACACCCCCGAGTGCCCCACCTTTACAAAGATGGTAATTTGAGAGGATGTTGGGTCAGCGTCAGAGCTAATAGAAATACCAGGAGAGCCGAGACTTTTAGTTTAATTGAATTCAAAGTAATTAAAAATGGGGCATTGTTTGTGTGTTGATCAGCCCAGGTTTGCTTTTGAATTTCCCACTTGAGCTGTAGCACAAGTCTCGGTTTGCCTTTATCATCACCAGACAGAAACACTTTATTATAGAAAATTAACAACTTGGGCATGAGTGCAACCTTAATTAACCGACTTCTTGTTATTCCTTCGCTGACTCAAACTTTTAATTTCCTTCTAACAACACAACAACAATGACATTTTGCACTGGAATAGATGTGCTTTATATTATTAGACCGAGGAAAAAAAAGAAGTAAAATAGATGAGGAAATGGGCAGCACAACCAAATAAATATAACTAAATAATAAATATAGATACAGTGTGCATGATGCTCAATGTTATGCTGCCAGATCTATAACTGTCTGAAATGTGCAGCTGCAGTTGCTTCAGTTGATGTGATGATTATTGGATGATCATGATTATTCAAATGTTCCAAACACAAACATAATTGATTAACACTCAGGTGAAAAACAGGATGTTTCACTTTTTCTTTTCCCCTCTTCACTTTGAGTAACCGATTACTTTTTGAATGTGATTAGTTCTCATGAGGCTTAAAGATCACTTTGGATTCATTGGATTAATGTCCCAAAACCTCTAATGTTGTTTTATTCCTAAAATTAATCTGGGAACATAATGCTGAAGAGCCCAAGACAGATGACAGAGCAAAGGATGAAGGAAATACTTTCCTGATTTTGTAGATGTTTGGAATTCCTTTTTAATCCCACTTGCAATTAAATAATTCAAACAACTTGGGAGTGTAAAGACTACTTTTTAAAACAAGGATATCTTGTGATCAAAATAAGAAGATTTCCTTTGTAAACTGGAAATTGTCTTGATTGTCACTGTATGAATGCCTGTTTACCTTTTCTCGGTTAGGCCACGAGGAGGCGCTGTCCCGCTTCACTTTGAAGAAGCTGCTGCTGCTCGTGTGTTTCCTGGACAAAGCCAAAGAGTCCCGGCTCATTGAACACGACCCCTGTCTGTTCTGTGTTGATGCTGAGTTCAAGGTACGCCACAATGTGTCACCAACAAACATTTGTGGAAAATTACAATTTTTGTACATTGAATAAAAGCTTAAGATAGTTACTCTTTTCTTGGTATTGAATGGGAGAGCATATGATGTCATTGTGCTTTTGGAATGATGATAAAGAAAAAAAAGCTTAAATAGGTTAAAAAGATGAGTCTTGAACTGCTTTTTGAGTATACTGAGCTCATGGATCAAAGAATCGAGGAGAGAGATTTCAAGAGTAAGGGTCACGATTGCAAAGGCTCAGTTAGCTTTAATTAGTTTTTCTTCTAGATTTAGGGATGGATAATAAGCTCTGATCAGGCGCCCCAAGAGTCCTGGTGAAAAGTTAATCTCTGTACAGATATGCTTCACCATGAAGAGGCCTGAAGATAAAAACTAGAGGTTTGAATTGAATTCGAAATTTAATGGGGAGCCAGCACAGTGAGATCTGCAGAGGTGTGACGTTAGAGGTCTCAAAGGATGTGGTAACGAGCCTCGCAGCAGCATTTTGCACAAGCTGGAGACGATCCAGGGAGGTTTTACTGAGGGAGGCGAAGAGTGACTGAAATAAAAGCATGAAAAACAGTTTCCCCTCTTCTGGTCTTTTTGGCTTGTGTTAACCTCTGTCGTGCTATGTACTGCTCAATTTTTTACATTTTTATTTAACAGGCAAGTAAAGACCTGCTGCTGGCCTTCTCAAGGGACTTCCTGAGCGGAGAGGGGATCCTCCCGCGGCACCTCAGCTACCTCGGGTTACCCGTCTCCCACGTTCAGACGCCCCTGGACGAGTTCGACTTCGCTGTGAAGAATTTGGCAGTTGACTTAAAATGTGGCGTTCGTCTAGTGTGAGTGTGTCGGCATGAATTTTAATGCGATGCTCGGATCCCAGATGCGTGTGTGCTTCTCTCAGAGGTCAGGCTCAGATAGGCAAGGGAATTGGGAGCTAAGGACTCTCAGACAAGGCGGTTTCAGACAGGGGATTTCCTTCCTTGATTTCTCACTGAAGGATTGGCTCTTTGACAGCCCTGACAGTGGTTCAGTTTGTGTCTGTGAGTCTGTTAAATAAATTTTTTTTTTTTCAGAGCAAATCTTTGACTCCATTTTATTTGTGTCAGGTTCCCTACAGGTTATGATGCAATTTAATGTTACATATTTTTCTGTTTTGTAATTACATGGGTATTTTTTTTTTTTTTTTTTAAATATCCTGTATTTCAAGTGGGTATGTTGCCCCTAATGTTGTCCTGTACTCTGATTGGCCAACATGTAGTTAGGGTTATAACAGCATTTAATTAAATGTATTTAAAGAATTCAAATTGACATGAGCCAGATTTAAATTGGCAAAAGCTGGATTTGACCTTGACTAGCCCTGTATGTGTGGATCAGGTTCTCATTAGATACTCATTTATGTTCAGCTGCTGCTGCTGTGGGATTTAAATGTGTGACATAAACATTTCATTGCATGACAAATCAGTTGAAGCGATGATGATGATGATGATGGAAGCTAAGGATCATCTTTTTGCTTTAGGAGAGTGATGGAGCTCCTTGTCCAGGACTGGACTTTATCTGTGAAGCTCCGCCTCCCGGCCATCAGCCGCCTGCAGAAGGTCCACAACGTCGATGTCGCTCTACAAGTTCTCAAAAGCAAAGGGATCGACCTGAAGGACGAACGTGGTAATTAATCAATTTCTGAAAATCAAATTTGTATATACTGTTTAAGATATGAACATATTCGTTGTGTTTTATATTCAGACACTTTCTTTGGAAATCTCACTGCTATAGTTTTGCCTTGAGTGTAAACAAGTTCTATATCACCTTGTAGTCTGACTTTCTTTCTTACTAAACTTTATTGAGCTTACATGAAAAGAAAATTCAGAACTTTGCTTTGATGGTATTTAAATGTTTTGTTTTTATTTTCAGGCTCAACCATTGATTCAAGAGACATTGTGGATGGACACAGAGAAAAGACGCTGAGCCTGCTGTGGAAAATCATCTTTGCATTTCATGTGTGTATGCCTTTGTTTCCCCCATTTGAGAACCCCCATCCCAATAAGTGAAGAGAGTTGATTGATATGGTGTTACTGCATCATATGTTCAGGTGGAGGTGATTCTGAATGAGGATCAGCTCAAGCAGGAGATTGGCTTTCTGAAGAAAACCCTGAGGACTAAACGGAGGCTAGCATCTCTGAAGGCCGATCGGGGTCTTCGGCAGACGCCTGCAAAAACCAGAGTCCCGTACGAACATGGCAGCACCAAAGTTACCCTGCTTATGGACTGGGTCTGTTCCGTTTGTGACTTTTACAACCTGCAGGTGAGACTAAATAGTTTAATTTTAGCTAAGAAACCAAAGAAAATAGTTTCACATTCAGAATTAAACTGATTTAATTGAGGCTTGTTTA
The DNA here is from genome assembly GCF_057381845.1 of Rhamphochromis longiceps. NCBI lineage: Eukaryota > Metazoa > Chordata > Actinopteri > Cichliformes > Cichlidae > Rhamphochromis > Rhamphochromis longiceps. The sequence continues at coordinate 11,317,648 of NC_140573.1, forward strand.
AGTTTTATCTCTTTTACTGGTTGCTTTTACACTTTGCCCACTAACTACATTTTTTTTTTTTTTTAACTTGAGGTTGATGCACACTAAATAAAACGTTACCTTGATCTTACAAAGCTGTAATACAGTAGATTTTGGTCATTGTTTTGTGTCGCTTTTAGATTATATCTACACACTTTTCCTCATTGCTTATCATCTTCATCTTTTTATAATCTTTGCAGCTTCTTGTTTGCATTTTTTTTATAAAGAAAATAAATAAATTATCTACTTTAGGCTACTAAATCTCAGTTTATTTGCAATGCATGTATTCTAACTCCTTTGCAAAGACCGCATCATGATTTAGACACAGATTTTAAGAACATGGAAGATAACCTTGTGCATTCACGTGACTTACTTTATACAATGTTACAAAGATATATTTTCACCCAGGCAGTGTAGGCGTTTACCCATTTCAATGTGCGTTGTAGGCAAGTTATCCAAACAAGGATACATTTAGCTGAACCATGGAATTCGTGGTGGGCTACATTGCTAGAGCACCCAAAACCCGCAAATTTTGGATGTGGTTGAAAAACGTCTTTCAATGTCTATTTTTTTTTTTCTTTTTTTTTCTTTTTTTTTTATAGCTTAAACCCTAAATATGCTTTTCGGTGGCATCTCAGGGCTTTCAGAAGAACAAAACGAAACAACACTGTAAATATAAATGATATTTGTGTGATGCAAAATGACAGGTTTGTTGGTTTTTGCTGACCTTTGGAATTATCATATTTGCCACAAAACGCAACCTTGACATTGTAATATATAGATATAGAGAGAGAAATTTTCAGAAAACTCTAGTTGGAAACGATAAATAAAGTCTCTCTCTGCCTGTGTGTGTGCAGGTGGAGAACTTCACCGTGACGTTCTCGGATGGCCGCGTCCTGTGCTACCTTATCCACCACTACCACCCGGGTCTCCTGCCAGAAGCGTCTGTCAGTCACCGCACCACTCAGACTGTCGAGTGCTCACCAAGAGGCCGACTGGAGCTCAGCTGCTCAGCCAGCGACTCCGACAGCTCCTTTGAGTCCCTGCCCACAGGCCCAAATGGTATGTCAGCTGTGTGCTGCAACCTTAGTGCAACCATCTGTGCCGGGGGGGATTTAAAGAGGAAAAAAAAAAGTTCACTTGGATGTTTGTACCTCAGACATTTGTAGTCTGTCAGAACATGAAAACGGTGAATATGAAAGGAACTCTGAATTATTTAAAAAAAAAAAAAAAAAAAAAAAAGAAGAAAAAAAAAAGAAATGTAACAAATAAATAACACAGTATGTTTATTACATTACATCTTAATTTTTAAAAAATTTTTAAGTCACGGTTACCTCAGCTTCGTGATGTCATAACATCAAAATACATACACAATACAAAAGAGAGTTGTTACTGACAGTATCTATTTATTCGCCAACAGGACCTGATTCTCCATCGCTGGAGTTTAAAGAGCTACTGAAGAACGAGAAAAGCAACTTCAAACTGGTCAACAGTGCGGTGTCTTTTCTGGGCGGTGTGCCCGCTATGATCAACCCGGCCGACATGTCCAACACTATCCCCAATGAGAAGGTGAGACCAGGTGGGAGGTGTGTCATAGCTTGCAGGAACACAGAACATTGTTTTTGGTGAAATTCATAACAACTGATTATTAATCCACATTCAGTGTGTTTTATATGTACTTAACAAAGAGAAACACATTCCCAACACTACACTAAGCTTATTCCCCCGCTAATTCCCTGCCTGCAGTCTTGTGCTACAGATGTATAAATGATCATGTGTAAAAACAATAATACAAATGTAGCTTTCTGATTCAGTAGCTCTGTGACAGATGTTGGCTTTTAAATGAATTAAGCTCACTTTACAGGAGTTGGCTGACTTTGTGGCTGCCTCACCCATGTAACCTGACTAAATTTCCGCCCTCATGAGGACAAACTCTCTTGCAATCATTTGTCTTTAAAATCTCAGGATTTGGTAAAATAAGGCTTTTAACGCCTCAATTGTAAAGATATTTAATGTACCAAAATGTGAGAGAGAATGCAGCACTGTCTTCATCCACGTAAACTGACTTGCAGGTGGTGATGTCGTACTTGTCCTTCCTGTGCGCTCGCCTGTTGGACCTACGGGACGAAACCAGAGCTGCGCGGGTCATACAGGGAGCCTGGAGGAAATACAAGCTCAAGAAAGATTTAGAACTCTACAAGGTTTGTGGTTTTTACTTATTTATCATTTAAATTAAACTCACAGTTAAGTCAAGTGTTTATGAGACCCTTTAGCCCTTTATGTCTGATACTGGCCTAATATTGGTCATGGGTAACTATGGGTGTTTGAGGTGTACTTGTCAATAAATGAACCTTGAAGACGTTGGTGGATGTAAGTCACACGTTAAAGGATCGTTAACTCTACACCCATCATGTTTGCAGACTGATACGCTTACAAAATGCTACCAAAAAAGTAACCTCTGTAGAGAAGGTTATAATGTGTTTAATGTAGAGCTGGGCGATAGAACGATAACGATATGTATCGCGATATAACTTTTACTCGATAGAGAAATTAAGCTATCGCGATAGACTTCGCCGCTCTTGTCCTCTAAAAAAAAAAAAAAAAAGGTCAGCCAATCCAAATTAAGTAGCGCAGAGCCGAACCAATGACAGCCGCAGCGTCACGTCGCGTGACTTGTAACGTACAGCACAAGTGCCAAGCCGCACGTGTGTTTGTTTGGGAAGCAGCCAGCGCATAATGGAGGAAATGAGTGTGCCGACTAGAAAAATCAACCGAGCGTGACCGAAGAGAAAACAGATGATGGTTCCAATGCCGGAGAGATTGTCGAACGGAAGAGCCATAGAAGTTCCGTAGTGTGAAGGTATTTCGGCTATTTCAAGTCTGACTAAAAACAGAGTAGCGCGCACTGTAAATTGTGCCGAAAGCAAGTCTGGAAATACAATAAACTGGTGCATGCGTCACACTGTGCGCCACGTTATTGTTTCGGTGAAATGAATTTCTACAATACTGTTACTGTTAATTCTACTCTCTGCAGTGTTTAAATGCTTACATATACACACAGTTACTGTCCCTCCACACATACGACTCGGTTCTGCTTCTATGCCCCAGCTTTGTTTACTTTTTCCCACCGAGGCTTCTAGACTTCTGATTGGCCAACATTTCTGCACGGTTAGGAATCTAGCGCCACCTGCTGCTTTGGCATGTTCATAGCAGCGTTTTCCTTCATTTCTGCCTTTATGTGTGGACGGGATTATTTTTTAAAACGAAAACGGAAAATCTCAGTTTTCAAAAATACCCGTGTACGTGTGGACGTAGCCTCAGTCTCTGACTGGAAGCGCTAATTCGTCATTCGGCTTTTGTCAGACTAAAGTAACTGTTAAAACTGTTTGAAAAGCTCAGCTATACAACAAGGAGAGATTGAGAATTTCCTTTTAGTTCTCAGTTTATTTGATATTGACAAAAGTTAGTCAGTTTTGTCTGTTCTTCTGTAAAACAAACTAAGATTTATTTTTAGAATTAATATTTTGTTTCTAAGTGGAATTGACAATTTAGTCTGTTTCATTTGTTCTATTTTGAAACTTAAACGCTTTAGCGGCTGCCTTTTGTGTAGTTTGCAATATTTGCCTTTATTTATCTGAAAAAGTCTCATGTTCCTTAAGTACATCTACCCTGTCGAACTTATTATGGGAAATAAATATTTAAATAAAAACAAGCTGCTGATTATTTCACATTTTACTTGTGAGCAACGGCACATTTAAATCTTACAAATATAGTTATTTGGCTTATATCGTGATAGATATCGTTATCGCCTGAAATGAAAAAAACATATCGTGATATGAAAAAATCTCATATCGCCCAGCTCTAGTTTAATGTTGCTTCTTGTTTCCATGCAGGAAAGAAACATGGCTGCCATGAAAATCCAAGTATTTGTGAGGAATTTTCTTCAGAGGCGCAGAGCTAAGAGGCAGAACCAGGCTGCTGTTGTCATCCAGACCTCATGGAGAGGTTATGCAGCCCGCAAAAAGCTGCGACTTAGAAAACAGGCTCAACTTCGGGCTATGCAGCATGAAGCAGCAACCGTCATCCAGGTGTGTATGTGCGTTATATATCTGAGGGTTAGAAGTGGTGTTTGACAAAGTCACATATGGCTTTGGCTTTTTGAATCTAACTAGATTCAGCTTCTCAGGTGATGGTTAATCTGACTTTGTTTCTAGTTGTGAATGACTTTGTTCAAGGACATTTTGATGTTCATGATCATCTATTAATGTGCTGTCTAGTAAACACTGTGATTACACTTTTTTTTGGATAATTTTACTGTTTTGTCATATCAAGGATAAATCCAGCATAATGAAGCTACCACGTGTTTTTGTTCTTTGAATTAAATGGGTCTTATCTTGTCCTTGCAGGCTCAGTGGAGGATGTTTTCAACTATGAGGGCTTACCAGTGCCTCAGATATCATACCATTGTTGTCCAAGCACAATGGCGAATGAGGAGGGCGGCCTCCGCTTATGGGAAAATCTACTGGGCGACGACAGTCATTCAGAAGTACTCACGAGCATGGGCCATCTCAAAAAGAGACAGAGCACATTATCTCTTACTAAGGAGCGCTGTGGTAAAAATACAAAGAGGCTATAGAAGATGGAAAGCTCAGAAAATACAAAAGGAAAACTGTGCGGTCAGAGTGATACAAGCTGCTTTTAAGAAATGGTACGGAAGAAAAATGTCCCAAAGAACTGCCGCTGCTGTGAGAATCCAGTCCTGGTACAGGATGCAAAAGTGTCTCAATCAGTACAGAAAGATCAAGGGAAGTGCTTTCCTCATTCAGGCTCAGTACAGAGGCCTTGCACAGAGGCGCCTTTTTCTCACATTAAAACTGCAGCACCACTCAGCTGTTGTCATCCAGAGTGCCTTCAGAGGGCACGCTGTCAGAAAAGAAGTGTCGGAAATGAGGTGTGCTGCAGTCGTAATCCAGCGCTGGTGCAGAGCTTCCATGACAAGAGATGCGGAGAGGAAAAAGTTTGTCAGGATGAAACGCGCGGCCGTTACCATACAGGCAGCGTATCGTGGGAAAGTGGCTCGAGACTCTCTGAAAAAACAGGACAGGGCAGCAGCTGTGATCCAGGCAGCTTTTAGGAAGCACGCTGCCCGTAGGCGCTACCTGATCTTGAAAAGAGCTGCAGTTCTAATACAGCAAAAGTACAGAGCAACACTTTTGAGTCGCAAGACAAATAATGAATATAACTCTCTGAGGGCCGCTGTGCTCACTGTGCAAGCTAACTGGAGAGGCAGAGTGGACAGGAAGAGGATAGAAAAGTGGCATCAGTGTGCATCTTTTATACAGGCTTGTTATCGTCGGCACAAAGTGCAAGCAGAGTACAGAGCCAAGAGGGCAGCAGCTGTGGTTCTACAGAGCCATTACAGAGCTTATTTGGCTGGAAGGAAGATGAGGAGAGGATACCTAGAAAAGAAAGCGGCATCCATTACTCTCCAAGCTGCATTCAGAGGGATGAGAGTTAGGGCAGAGTTGAAGAAAAAGCACCAGGCAGCGACTGTCATTCAGGCTTTAGCCAGGATGTTTTTATGTAGGAAACGTTATCTTCTGCTTCACAGTGCAGCGATTGTCATCCAGAGCCGATACAGAGCTCTTTTGCTGTGCAGGGTGCAGCTAAATGAATTCAGAAAACTTAAGCAGGCGACTGTTAAGATACAAGCTGTGTTTCGGGGATTTAGAGAAAGGCGGGACTTGAAGAGGCAACATAAAGCATCCAGAGCAATCCAAGCTCACTTCAGGATGCACAGAATGCGTGTGGCTTACCTTGCCCTTAAGTGTGCCTCCATCATTATTCAGGAAAGGTACAGGGCCAAACGGCTCATGGATCAACAGATGCAGAGTTACAGAACAATGAAACATGCAGTCATAGTAATCCAAGCAGCATACCGTGGCCACAAGGCCAGGAGAAAGATTGCAAACATGCACCAAGCTGCTTCAGTCATTCAGAGAAAGTTTCTGGCCATCCGGGATAGAAAAAACTTCCTGGCTGTCAGAGTGGCAGTTTTGGCCTGTCAGCAGAGGTACAGAGCAGTAACCCTGGCAAGAAAAGCACGGCTGGACTATCTCTCAAAGAGAAGGGCAGTAGTTTGTCTACAAGCAGCTTACAGAGGATATGTAGTTCGAAAGCGGCTGTGTATTGAGCACATGGCAGCTGTAACAATTCAGTCTCAGTATAGAATGTACCAGCAGAAAAACAACTACAAGAGACTCTGCTGGGCAGCCACTGTATTGCAAACACGCTACAGAGCTAACAAAAAGATGAGAGCAGAGGTGCATGCCCTGAGTGTTAAGAAAAATGCAGCTGTTGTCTTACAAGCTGCCTTCTGTGGAATGAAATTAAGACAGATGATCAAACTACAGCATCAAGCTGCCAGTGTTATCCAGAGAGCTTACAGAGCTCACTGCGAACACAGGGAGTATCTCACTCTGAAATCCTCTGTCCTGACTCTTCAGAGAAGATATCGAGCCTCTGTAGCAGCAAAGAAACAGTTGCAAACATATCAGAAACTGCGCAGAGCTGCTGTTGTTCTTCAGGCAGCGTACAGAGGGCAGCAGGTCAGACAGGAAGTTGCTCGTTGGCATCAAGCTGCTACTGTGATCCAGTCTGCCTTCAGAAAACACAGAGAAGTCGTCAAATTCCAGGCCATGCGTCTATCTGCCATCATCATCCAGAGACGTCATCGGGCTCGTGTTCTTCAGAGGCAAGAAAGGGAAAACTTCCTAAGAATGAGACATTCTGCTGTGGTCCTACAAGCAGCTTTCAGAGGTCATCGTGTCAGGTCTGACATTGCCAAGATGCACAGAGCAGCTACTGTCATTCAAGCAAACTTCAGGAGATATAAACTTCAATCAGAGTTCAGGCGACAACGCTGGGCAACCTGTGTCTTACAGCAGAGGTTCAGAGCTCAAAGAACCAGAAACCTTGTGGTGAAACATTATCAAGAGGTTAGAAAAGCTGCCATCATTCTACAGGCTGCATATCGTGGAATGAAATCCAGACAGATGATCAAACTGCAGCATCAAGCTGCCAGTGTTATCCAGAGAGCTTACAGAGCTCACTGCGAACACAGAGAGTATCTCACTCTGAAATCCTCTGTCCTGACTCTTCAGAGAAGATATCGAGCCTCTGTAGCAGCAAAGAAACAGTTGCAAACATATCAGAAACTGCGCAGAGCTGCTGTTGTTCTTCAGGCAGCGTACAGAGGGCAGCAGGTCAGACAGGAAGTTGCTCGTTGGCATCAAGCTGCTACTGTGATCCAGTCTGCCTTCAGAAAACACAGAGAAGTCGTCAAATTCCAGGCCATGCGTCTATCTGCCATCATCATCCAGAGACGTTATCGGGCTCGTGTTCTTCAGAGGCAAGAAAGGGAAAACTTCCTAAGAATGAGACATTCTGCTGTGGTCCTACAAGCAGCTTTCAGAGGTCATCGTGTCAGGTCTGACATTGCCAAGATGCACAGAGCAGCTACTGTCATTCAAGCAAACTTCAGGAGATATAAACTTCAATCAGAGTTCAGGCGACAACGCTGGGCAACCTGTGTCTTACAGCAGAGGTTCAGAGCTCAAAGAACCAGAAACCTTGTGGTGAAACATTATCAAGAGGTTAGAAAAGCTGCCATCATTCTACAGGCTGCATATCGTGGAATGAAATCCAGACAGATGATCAAACTGCAGCATCAAGCTGCCAGTGTTATCCAGAGAGCTTACAGAGCTCACTGCGAACACAGAGAGTATCTCACTCTGAAATCCTCTGTCCTGACTCTTCAGAGAAGATATCGAGCCTCTGTAGCAGCAAAGAAACAGTTGCAAACATATCAGAAACTGCGCAGAGCTGCTGTTGTTCTTCAGGCAGCGTACAGAGGGCAGCAGGTCAGACAGGAAGTTGCTCGTTGGCATCAAGCTGCTACTGTGATCCAGTCTGCCTTCAGAAAACACAGAGAAGTCGTCAAATTCCAGGCCATGCGTCTATCTGCCATCATCATCCAGAGACGTCATCGGGCTCGTGTTCTTCAGAGGCAAGAAAGGGAAAACTTCCTAAGAATGAGACATTCTGCTGTGGTCCTACAAGCAGCTTTCAGAGGTCATCGTGTCAGGTCTGACATTGCCAAGATGCACAGAGCAGCTACTGTCATTCAAGCAAACTTCAGGAGATATAAACTTCAATCAGAGTTCAGGCGACAACGCTGGGCAACCTGTGTCTTACAGCAGAGGTTCAGAGCTCAAAGAACCAGAAACCTTGTGGTGAAACATTATCAAGAGGTTAGAAAAGCTGCCATCATTCTACAGGCTGCATATCGTGGAATGAAATCCAGACAGATGATCAAACTGCAGCATCAAGCTGCCAGTGTTATCCAGAGAGCTTACAGAGCTCACTGCGAACACAGAGAGTATCTCACTCTGAAATCCTCTGTCCTGACTCTTCAGAGAAGATATCGAGCCTCTGTAGCAGCAAAGAAACAGTTGCAAACATATCAGAAACTGCGCAGAGCTGCTGTTGTTCTTCAGGCAGCGTACAGAGGGCAGCAGGTCAGACAGGAAGTTGCTCGTTGGCATCAAGCTGCTACTGTGATCCAGTCTGCCTTCAGAAAACACAGAGAAGTCGTCAAATTCCAGGCCATGCGTCTATCTGCCATCATCATCCAGAGACGTTATCGGGCTCGTGTTCTTCAGAGGCAAGAAAGGGAAAACTTCCTAAGAATGAGACATTCTGCTGTGGTCCTACAAGCAGCTTTCAGAGGTCATCGTGTCAGGTCTGACATTGCCAAGATGCACAGAGCAGCTACTGTCATTCAAGCAAACTTCAGGAGATATAAACTTCAATCAGAGTTCAGGCGACAACGCTGGGCAACCTGTGTCTTACAGCAGAGGTTCAGAGCTCAAAGAACCAGAAACCTTGTGGTGAAACATTATCAAGAGGTTAGAAAAGCTGCCATCATTCTACAGGCTGCATATCGTGGAATGAAATCCAGACAGATGATCAAACTGCAGCATCAAGCTGCCAGTGTTATCCAGAGAGCTTACAGAGCTCACTGCGAACACAGAGAGTATCTCACTCTGAAATCCTCTGTCCTGACTCTTCAGAGAAGATATCGAGCCTCTGTAGCAGCAAAGAAACAGTTGCAAACATATCAGAAACTGCGCAGAGCTGCTGTTGTTCTTCAGGCAGCGTACAGAGGGCAGCAGGTCAGACAGGAAGTTGCTCGTTGGCATCAAGCTGCTACTGTGATCCAGTCTGCCTTCAGAAAACACAGAGAAGTCGTCAAATTCCAGGCCATGCGTCTATCTGCCATCATCATCCAGAGACGTCATCGGGCTCGTGTTCTTCAGAGGCAAGAAAGGGAAAACTTCCTAAGAATGAGACATTCTGCTGTGGTCCTACAAGCAGCTTTCAGAGGTCATCGTGTCAGGTCTGACATTGCCAAGATGCACAGAGCAGCTACTGTCATTCAAGCAAACTTCAGGAGATATAAACTTCAATCAGAGTTCAGGCGACAACGCTGGGCAACCTGTGTCTTACAGCAGAGGTTCAGAGCTCAAAGAACCAGAAACCTTGTGGTGAAACATTATCAAGAGGTTAGAAAAGCTGCCATCATTCTACAGGCTGCATATCGTAGAATGAAATCCAGACAGATGATCAAACTGCAGCATCAAGCTGCCAGTGTTATCCAGAGAGCTTACAGAGCTCACTGCGAACACAGAGAGTATCTCACTCTGAAATCCTCTGTCCTGACTCTTCAGAGAAGATATCGAGCCTCTGTAGCAGCAAAGAAACAGTTGCAAACATATCAGAAACTGCGCAGAGCTGCTGTTGTTCTTCAGGCAGCGTACAGAGGGCAGCAGGTCAGACAGGAAGTTGCTCGTTGGCATCAAGCTGCTACTGTGATCCAGTCTGCCTTCAGAAAACACAGAGAAGTCGTCAAATTCCAGGCCATGCGTCTATCTGCCATCATCATCCAGAGACGTTATCGGGCTCGTGTTCTTCAGAGGCAAGAAAGGGAAAACTTCCTAAGAATGAGACATTCTGCTGTGGTCCTACAAGCAGCTTTCAGAGGTCATCGTGTCAGGTCTGACATTGCCAAGATGCACAGAGCAGCTACTGTCATTCAAGCAAACTTCAGGAGATATAAACTTCAATCAGAGTTCAGGCGACAACGCTGGGCAACCTGTGTCTTACAGCAGAGGTTCAGAGCTCAAAGAACCAGAAACCTTGTGGTGAAACATTATCAAGAGGTTAGAAAAGCTGCCATCATTCTACAGGCTGCATATCGTGGAATGAAATCCAGACAGATGATCAAACTACAGCATCAAGCTGCCAGTGTTATCCAGAGAGCTTACAGAGCTCACTGCGAACACAGGGAGTATCTCACTCTGAAATCCTCTGTCCTGACTCTTCAGAGAAGATATCGAGCCTCTGTAGCAGCAAAGAAACAGTTGCAAACATATCAGAAACTGCGCAGAGCTGCTGTTGTTCTTCAGGCAGCGTACAGAGGGCAGCAGGTCAGACAGGAAGTTGCTCGTTGGCATCAAGCTGCTACTGTGATCCAGTCTGCCTTCAGAAAACACAGAGAAGTCGTCAAATTCCAGGCCATGCGTCTATCTGCCATCATCATCCAGAGACGTTATCGGGCTCGTGTTCTTCAGAGGCAAGAAAGGGAAAACTTCCTAAGAATGAGACATTCTGCTGTGGTCCTACAAGCAGCTTTCAGAGGTCATCGTGTCAGGTCTGACATTGCCAAGATGCACAGAGCAGCTACTGTCATTCAAGCAAACTTCAGGAGATATAAACTTCAATCAGAGTTCAGGCGACAACGCTGGGCAACCTGTGTCTTACAGCAGAGGTTCAGAGCTCAAAGAACCAGAAACCTTGTGGTGAAACATTATCAAGAGGTTAGAAAAGCTGCCATCATTCTACAGGCTGCATATTGTGGAATGAAATCCAGACAGATGATCAAACTGCAGCATCAAGCTGCCAGTGTTATCCAGAGAGCTTACAGAGCTCACTGCGAACACAGAGAGTATCTCACTCTGAAATCCTCTGTCCTGACTCTTCAGAGAAGATATCGAGCCTCTGTAGCAGCAAAGAAACAGTTGCAAACATATCAGAAACTGCGCAGAGCTGCTGTTGTTCTTCAGGCAGCGTACAGAGGGCAGCAGGTCAGACAGGAAGTTGCTCGTTGGCATCAAGCTGCTACTGTGATCCAGTCTGCCTTCAGAAAACACAGAGAAGTCGTCAAATTCCAGGCCATGCGTCTATCTGCCATCATCATCCAGAGACGTTATCGGGCTCGTGTTCTTCAGAGGCAAGAAAGAGCAAAGTTTTTGAAGTTGAAACAATCCGCCATAGTTCTCCAGGCAGCACTGAGAGGCTGGCGCGTCAGGAGGGATGTTAGCCTACAAAATCATGCTGCTGTTGTAATCCAGTCATACTGGAAATGTTTGGTGGAACGACGTATCTTCCAAAGAAAGAAAGATGCAGCTGTGAAACTTCAGCAGAGGATTCGAGCAGTGCAGCTTGGCAGGCAGGAGAGAAGCAAATACATCCAAGTGAGGCAAGCTGCCATCACACTTCAGAAACACTGGCAAGCCTGGATTGCAAGACAGCAGGTAAAGTTCATTTGCAGTACAAAAATAAACAGAGTACCGTAATTAAGAGGAACTGCAGCTTGTTTGGAGTCTCACAGTGTTGAAATGTGATTTGTAGTAAGCAGTCTCAATGTGTTATGTGGAGGGGAAAAAAAAGTTGCTGGTTAAATGTAAGCCAATGTTTTTCAGGTACTAAAGGCCGCTCGTGCAGAGAGGAGGCTACGTTTTACGTCGGCCATATTTCACCATCTCAGTGCCATAAAGATCCAACGAGCACTCAGAGCTCACTGGGCTTTGGAGTCCGCTAAAAGACAGATCCATTCTGTTATCACCATACAGGTAGAGTCACAAAACATCCACAGTGCTACATCTATTGAAGAGTACAACAGTTTTTACAAATGGCATCTTGACTTTTTTTTTTTTTTTTAAGCGACTGGTGAGAGCGAGGCAACAGAGAAGATGCTATCTGGAGTACAAGCTGAAGGTGGCTACAGCTCAGAGAGCAGTCAGGCACTGGCTAGCTCGTCGCCACAAGGCTGCGACTGTCATCCAGCAGGCTGTCTGGAAATTCCTCCTCCTCAGGCGTCAGAAGAGGGTTCAGCAGGGTATTCTCAAGGCCCAGGTACCGTAGTCAGTGCTGAGTGTGGTAAAGATGTTGCCTGTAATTCTAAAGGGGAGAGTCGCAGATTTCCAATTCAGTCTATATTTAGGTGTCCAAAGTTCATTCAACCCTCAGTCACCTCAGTTAGAACAGCCCATTAAAGATTTGCTAAATCTTTTCTTTCTACAATGATCAGTCCATGACATTATAACTGGGAAACAATTTCAGGAGGAGGACTGTTTTTAACATCTGACTGTTGCGAACATGGCCTAATTTTACAAAGAAAATATAGGTAACACTTTATATGACAACCCATAGGTAAGCAAAGAAAGGGATGCACAGAACTCCCCTGTCCCCAGCCACCTCTTCCAGCTCATCTGAGAAACACAGAGATGTTCTCAGGCCAGGCAAGAGATATAAACTCTACAATATCTTCTGAGTCTGCCACGGGGCCTCGTCCTGGTGGGACAGACCTAGAACACCTTATCCAGGAGGCATTCTTATCTGCCTCCTGGATAAGAATGCCTCCTGGATAAGGCACCTCAACTGGCTCCTTTTACTGTAGAGGGTATAGCGGCTCTACAGTAACATTATTTCTAAGTAAAAAGGCCACCCATCATTCCAAGAAAGCTCATTTCTGACACTTGTATTCCTGATCTCATTCTTTAGGCCATTACCCAGAGCTTGTGACTAGGGCTGGGTGATATGGCCTAAAATCCATATCGCGATATAATTTGAAGCACGTGCGGTAACGATATATATCGCAATATATTCTTTTCTTCTGTATAACGTATTTTCCACACTATAAGGCACACATAAAATCCTTTCATTTTCTCCAAAATCGAGAGTGTGCCTTATGTATGAATTCTGGTTGTGCTTACTGACCTCAAACCGATTTGGGCGTGCAGAAATCTGTTAAAAATGTTTTAGTACAACTTTGGTAAGCCGCACTGCTTGATGGATTGTCAGAGCATTACGGCTGCCATAGTGAGGAGCTTCGCGGAGTAATCTGGGTCCAAAACTCCTTCTGCTTCAGGTCCCAAAGTCAAATGAACACTGAGCGTTAAAAACGGTCTAAATTCTTTCATCTTTAATAAAATCATCAGCGTTGCTGCTTTACCAGGTGTAACAATTAAGTTTAACATCCAGGCTTCCATGAAAACAGAATTTCTTAAATTTAACGGAGTTAGAAGTTAACAGGAAGTTAGCTCGCTAGTTTCCACCTAAACATTTCATACCATGTTCTGACAGAGATTTTTGAAACTAATTAAAACGTACAGCTCTGCTACCACTTCCAACATAAATGAAGACAGAAAACTAAACAGCAGTGGCGTTTGCAGGGTTACTGAAGTTGGACTACCTGGTGTTTAATGTTGTGCTACGTGATTGCTAGCGACACAGCTATGTTAGCATAACATTAGCACAGTGAAGCTGGAGGATGAACGCCAACTTTTTTTCCACTCGATAAAAGTTAACGTGAGGGATTCTGGTGGTCAGGGACGAATGCAATCGCATGGCAGGATGCTATACACGGGCCAAACTTCAGTCAGGAGAACAACTGAGACTTTTCATCCACAATAGGTTAGTTATTAATATACTGCAACAACATGGGGATAGGAACAGCTGTGAGAGAATTCAACATAAATGAATCAAATTTACGGAAGTGGAGGACGCGCAGTTTTTGGCTTTCCCCATATTTCAAAAGTGCTTCATCTCTTTGCTATGACTGTCGCCTGGCATAATTTGCAGATGATAATGGTTGTAGCCGCTGCGATGCTTTCAACCAAAACAGGCATCATCAACATGCGGTAGAGCGGTATAGTCAAAATCTCTATCGTTGGCCAAATTTATATTGTTTCTATCGTATATCGTTTCTATCGCCCACCCCTACTTGTGACCATAGATGAGAGTAGGGACGTAGATTGACTGGTAAATCGAGAGTTTCACTTTTACTCTCAGCTCTCTGTTCAGCACAACGGATCGGTTCAGCATCACTGCAACCATAGACCCGTCCGTCTCCCGCTCCCCTCAGTCATGAACAAGAGCCCAAGATGCTTGGGCCATGGCCTCAGACTTGGAGGTGCTGATTCTCATTCCCACCACTTTATACTTGGCCAGTGTCAGCTGGAGGCGACAGACCTGATCAAGTCAAAAGAACAACATAATCAATGAAAAGCAGAGATTCTGGGACCACAAAAGTGAAAGCCTCCTGCCACTTTGCTATGCCTACAAATTCTGTCTATAAAAATTATAAACAGAATTGGTGACAAAGGGCACCCTTGGAAGAATCCAATACCCACTGGGAATGAATCTAACTTATTGCCAGTAATGTGGACCAAGCTCTTGCAACGGTTGTATAAGGGCCGAATGGCTCATATTAACAAGCAACACACCAAGGAATCAAACCCTCTCGTCTACCGGGGGAAAAAAACTCCAATATACAGGCAGCCAGCCAAGGACATGCCAAGATACCGCTTGTCACCAAAAGCAACTTCTAGCTGGGACAGAGTCCAGCCCCTGTCCAGGAGGCTGGTTCCAGAGCTCAAGCTGTGTATTGAGGTGAGCCCGGTTATATCTCTTTGGTACCTTTCAACCTCACACACCAGCTCATGCTCCTCCTCCACCAGAAAGTTGACGTTTCACCAGCCTCAGTAGCTTGGGATCAGCCCACCAGGGTCTCCCTTGACTGGCACCCGTCACACACTGCACCCAACCCCTATAGCACCCAACCCCTATAGCACCCAACCCCTATAGCACCCAACCCTCTCCTGTGGATGGTGGGCCTACAGGAGGAAATGCTCATTTGCCTTCTCCAGGTTGCGTCCGGTCAGGCCTCCAGGCCACCAGGGGCTCTCCTTCAGGTACCCTTCCCAGACCTGGCTCCAGGGCAGAGCTCCACTAACCTTATCCCAGGCAGGGTGAACTGTTCCCTTGATTGTGTACACATAACGGTCTTCTAAACAGCTCTTTGTCTGGTTCCTCACCCAGGACCAATTTACCATGGGAGATCCTACCAGGGGCAAAAGGCCTTTCGAGTGCATAGCCCCTGGAATTCTTGGGACACACAAACCCCTTGACTACAATAATATAGCAAATTACAGAGGAGAATTTATGTAATGCATAAGTAACGTTAATAATTTTATAACTTAAGGTATTTTATAGGAAAAAAGACAATTTATACTTTTAAGTACTGCCCAATTTCATGGAAATTTTATGGACAAGCAATTTCCCAATTTTACATCATAAATAAACTGTACTGTTCTATGGACATGTCATAGTATGGAGTAGATTAATTGTGCCTTTGTATATTATTATTATTATTATTATTATTATCTTTTTTTTTTTTTTTTTTTTACATCTTTTCTTAATATTCATCATGTTTGTGAGTATGACAGATCTTTTAAAAATAAAATTGATTTCTCCCAACCCCTGAGTTTTTGTAGGTAACTATAATGACATTGTTATTAAAAGAAAAATTGAAATTCAATTTAATGATGGAGGAATCACTCCCTTAGTTGCAGGCTGTGTTTTAAAGTGTTACCAAAATTAAAAGCAACAACTTGTTATCCAGTCTTTACTTTATCCTCATCATTTTGATATTTGTTGACAATGTAGTCAGCAAAATGTTGTTACAACCTACAAAGTAAGGCAGTAACAGCCTTGCTGGGATCATTTCTTTAATTTTGCTGTTAATATTTAATACTTCTAATAACAGTTTACACTAGCAAAATGTTTGCTATGAATTGATGGAAATCAAATAATTTTATACACATTCTGCCCTGAAAATTGTTAACTTATTTAGTTTTCCAACAGTTTGAAACTAATGTGAGTTTTTGTTTTGTTTGTTTGTTTTTAATTTAATTTAATTTTAACCACTTTCTCCTTCTAGGCTCTGTGGAGAGGACACTGCTCCCGCAGATTGAATGACAATCCCAAGATTGTAAAGCTGAGGCACCGCTTACGTGTGGTCACTGCCAGTGTCCGAGAGGAAGACAAACTGTGCAATAAAACTTCATGTGCACTGGACTACCTTCTTCGTTATAAACACTTCTCGTACATTCTGGAGGCCTTGAAAAATCTTGGTAAGGCTTTTTGTTGTCTACTCGTTTCCCCTCATGCTGAGTACAAAAATGGAAAAATAGTTTTAAACAGCATTTTCCCTGCAAGTCATCCCACAGCTTTAGATGTGGCAACTTATGTAACACTAAACAGCTTAATGACAATATCTTTGGCTCACCCCACCACAGCACTGAACAAACGCCATGCAAGTTATAGTTTACTCAGCTTACGATCAGACATTATTTTCAACTGAGTGAATGAGCACACGTGAGCCATGACGAATTATTTCACATATCATTATGAGAGGCAGAAGATGCATGTAGTTCCTACCAAACATTTAGATGGTCCCAGTAATATAGTTACTTTTCACTGTGAAGTAACAGTGATTTCTGGAAGTGTTCCTGGGCCCAGGCAATGATTTCATGACACAGCCATGCTTGGTTTTAAAGCAGTGTTGCCTGAGGGCCCAAAGATGGCAGATATTCAATACTGATTTGTACTTGTGCCTCTTGCATGCTGATATTTCTCCTCATTCTAATAATCTTTAGATGAGATATTCTGTGCAATTTAACATTGAGGACCATTATAAATGAGTGAATGGACAACTCGAGAATGAGTATTTAAATTGATACCATAGACGTATCTACTAGAAATTCTTCTGAGAAACTGCCTCTTTAAAACGCTTCAGCATTTCTGGAGCATTTCTTTGTGTTTCTTGTCTTTCTAATGTGTGATGTGTAGAATCAAAACCCACTTCTGGTCTTTGAATTATGGTGGGTAATATTTTAGGGACTATTTCTACAATCACTCCCAAATCTATTAAATATTTTATAGTTTAAAATGTGTAAATATATATGTGCCTAATTGGCCAAAATGCATACTTCTTATTCATGTAAGAGTGCATCTTATGATTTGTCCTGACTGAAATCTCTTTGTGCGTGCCTCTGTGTTTGCATGTTGCATTCGTGTGCAGAAACCGCCACCAGGCTGTCCCCAGAGTGCTGCGAGCGGCTTGTGGAGAGCGGAGCCACTAACGTCATCTTCACACTAATCCGTTGCTGTAACAGGAGCGTCCCCTGCATGGACGTCATCACCTTCTCCATTCAGATACTTCTCAACCTTTCCAAGGTACTGCAGACACAGAACAGCACTTTGTATTTTATGCTTCCTCATGAAGTAATCCGGTACTCTCAGGTTATAAACATAAAAGGTAAACCGGTTAATTAGTTTAGTGTGACATTAAAGCTGAAGGTAGACAGTTGTTTATTTTTTGTTTTTGTTTTCCTACAGGCCCAACATTAGATTAAGCTGTTTTAACTGTCTGTAGACACATGAAATGGAGGAGATGTTTTAGCTTATATTTTGCTATCTCCACCTCCTCCACTCCTCAGTTCCAGCATATTTAACAATGTCAGTGTCAGATTTCACCTAAGACTAAGGGTAGGACAGCAACCTCCTTGTGACTAGAAAGAAATTATAGTTTCCCATTGGTTGCATTGAATTTCTTCACATTAGGCAAAAGTTAACAAGTATTTCCACCTAGGTGTGTCACGATACTGGACATTAGTAGTCGGTACAAACAGCAGTAGAACTGAACAATTCTCACAGCCCAATTCGATACCAAAACAGAAATGATCTGAAGTGACATCTCGCATACTCGACCATAAACTTCCTCATTAAAGTCATTTTTAAAACACTGGCAGATCATTTATTTAAAATGTTAACATTGTATAGCCTACTAATGTTATATTACACTAGCATAAGCATTTAATGTTAGCCATTGCAAACATTTTAGCCAGTGGAACAAAGCTGATTTCACAGCTTTGTTGGTAATTTACATTTTGGCATAATAAAAGCAGGATAATGGTTTGGATGTTTGTAATGTTAATTGAAAAGCATTCACGCTGATCTATTCAAACTGATCTGGGAGCTATTCTTTTAGTTCACTTAGGCCACACAATTTCAGTACAGTACAGTAACATGCTTGCATACGGCTTTTTGGGAAATCAGTCCTTACTCACATTTTCAGAATTTTGGTAGGAAGTGATACAACACATATTGGTTCTGGTGACATCCCTAGTTACAGCAACCAACCTATCACACACTTACACAATGGTTTTGGGCCAGCCATTGTTTTCCTTAGTGTGACTGTAATATAAGGTGGTAACAAATACTTATTTATGTACAGATATATTAAATGCAGAGTACTTTTATACAGTATTCTCATGGCTAGACATTTTGTGTCATCATATAAAGGTACATAAAAGTATATAAAAGTTGGTGCTGCATCACTATCCAGTATTTCTTAAATTCAGCAGTATTTTTGGTTGCATTATTTTAAACAGTAACTTGCAAGAACACAGAGAAGATGCATTTAAAGAGCTCTATCACTTAACTCTGGTTGTCTGAAAATATCAGAACTAAAGTGTCATCAAGCTTTCCTGTTTTCTCTAAAAGCATTTCCCATTTCCTGTATATAGATCTGACCCTCTGTCAGACTGTTTGCTGTTATCGATTTCTCTCTTCTCGCTGTGAACTTTGTTCTTCTTGCAACATAATCTGCCTGACTGTGACGGGAACATGTTGGCGTGGTAGACCCAGACATCTTACTTATTTGTTTTGAATCTTCTGGCTGGAAAGGGATTGTTTAGACAAGTGGGGGTTGAATAAACCTGTAATCTGTATACTGTCGATGGTAAATGACCGTCAGCACACCCGTGCTTTTGAGAAGCTTACACTGCTGTGGATGAGGGCAGCAGCAAAACATTTGTATGGGAATGTAAAGCTTTTGGATCCAAATATGTTCCCTCACAAAAGCCACCAGACTCATTTGACAAAAACAGGTTAATTTGTACCGTTCTAAAACATCAAACAATAGGACAAACTAATCCCTGCTTAGTTTTGAGAAATTACACCTCCCATCATTCTGTGCAGTGTTTAACTTGGTAGAACCTGGGACCATTTCGTGGCCTTTCCGTTTTTTAATTCCACGCCATTTCCACTGTGTTTAATGGAGTATAGCCAAATTTTCAAACATGTATTTTTTTTCCCATTTTATTTTAAAATTTCAGTCTGAGTTTTTTAAATGAGCTTAAATGGCTGAATAAAAGGCATACATCCACTATCGAACCTCGTGGCCGATTTGTGCCCCATTGAAACCCATTATAAACGCTATTTTTCACTGTACAATTATTACCATTAACGTCTTGGCGATGGCTTAACTTTCACTTTCATTCTGGACTCAGGGCCTTAGAATTGTAATTTTTTATTTGGCCACCGGGTGGCGCCCTTGTTCCACATGTGACGCCTGCTGGAACATACACACCTTCTTCAGCGGCCTGCTCGAGACAGATACCCGGAAAAGGCAGACTAATTTCCCGCGTGCAGCAGCAGCTTGGCCCGCTGCTCGTTCCGGACCATTTTATGACCTTAGGATCGTTTGAGGGTGCATTAATTTTTTTTAATCAACAGGAAATGACGTATTTGTTTTCACGTGGTAGCGGAAGTGTGTGCTGCAGACACGGGAACCGAACCATATGCTCCGGCGCTGCGCGAAACACACCCGCGGCAGAGGCACTCCTCCCCGGGGGAGCAGGAGCAGCAGCGCCGCCTGGGGACATTTTCGGCTTCTGCAAAAAAAATTTAAAAACTGATCGAAATTAATGTTGGTGCCAATCTTTTGTCCATCTAAAGGCCTAATTATAATAACAATAAAATATTACTTCAAATGTTTTTTTTGGAAAATATTTTATGTTTTATGTTTTATGTTTTTGGGGCAAAAAAAGCAGTGCGCTCATGTGACGAAACCGGGATATAAAGGGTAAAATCCGCGAAATGTAATTAAAACTTGACATGAATATTTCAAGGAGAAGTAGGTCTAAAAGATTGGCTAATTTAAAGTGGAATAAAATATTAATATATAAATTTTTTATAGCACTTTTTGGGCGTGGTCGATAGTGTGCATTTTATGAAATGCGCTCCTGGGGAAAAAAAAAAAAAGGCGATCGAAATGACTGTTGGTGCCAATCTTTAGTCCATCTAAAGGCCTAATTATAATAACAAACAAATATTACTTCAAATGTTTTTTTTTTTTTGGAAAATATTTAGTTTTTTTGTTTTTTGGGGCTAAAAAAACAGGGCGCTCATGTAATAAAACTGGGATTTAAAGGGTTAAAACAATGAAAATATAATTAAAACTTGACATGGATATTTTAAGCAGAAGTAGTTTTAAAAGATTGACTAATTTAAAGTAGAAAAAAATATTGATATATAACATTTTTAGAGCACTTTTGGGGCGGGACCATTTTTGGTCCCGAGGTTCACGAAAGGATGGGATTTTGAGGTTCTACCAAAGGTTAATGAAATGAGATTACCAGCATGGAAGCTGTCTCATGATTGTGGCTTTAACAGCTTTGCTTAAGGCCTTACATGTCATCTACAATCTATAAGAAACTGCTTTCTGTAAAGCTAATTTAACTGCAAAGTGACCATTTATGTGGATATGTAGCAGATAAAACATGTATTATGTTCACTTTTTTGTGTGTGCGTGAAGCATTAAATATGAAGAACAAAGTGGACGAGGGTGGTGTTTATTTTTGAGTGTTTCTGTCTTTTTCAGCCAAAATAGAACATGCAACAGTGGATGCGTTAGTGTTGTTTAAGTGTGCAGGACTAACATCGTCTCCCCTCCCTCCTCAGTACCACAAGACCATTGAGGCGGTGTATTCAGTGGAAAACTCTGTGGAGACGCTGCTGGACCTGCTGCAGAGATACCGGGAGAAGGCAGGGGATAAAGTGGCAGAAAAGGGTGGAAGCATCTTCACTAAGGCCTGTTTCCTTCTTGCGCTCCTGCTGCAGGACAAGCAACGCACTGAGGTCCGTAGACACTGTAACAAACAGATAACACGAGTGCATAAATACCAATATCAATGATATTTTTACACAAGAGAAAATGCTAACTATTTTGCTTACTGTATTTTCTTTAGGAGGTCAAAAAGCTACCCAAGGTCTTGGATAGGATCCACAGTATTTACCGCCTCACTGCTCGCAAACACAAGATGGACACAGAAAGAACAATCATCAAGCAGAAGATGAGCGCGTCGATCAACGGGAGCTTCTTCGTTCCAGTGACGCCTCGTAAATCCCGCGCTGCACCAAAGTATGGATATTCCTGAGTTACATAATATACTGAAAGTGTGCTTGTATGTTTCCAGAGATAACTAAAAGTTTTTTGTTTTCTTTCAGGTTTGCACCAGATTGGGTTCTCAGGCGAGATAAGCTCAAAGACATTGTAGACCCCCTCAGGGCCATTCAGATGGTGGCGAACACACTGTCCATTGTGCTGTAAATAAACATGCTCATATATATATATATATTTTTAATCCATGATCTTCTTTTTAAAAACTTAAGAAAAGTATTGCCGTCTTATTTTTATTTTTTGTAAACCAATTCATTTTTATGTATATAATAAAATGGATTTGTCTATTAAATTGTTTCTTCTGGATCTACTACAGTGGGGAGAGGCATGCAAGGTTAACCTGTAACAGCACATGTCAGGATCGCCATTACTCCCAAAATGGCAGTTTTTACTAAAATCCCTTTTGATGTAATACCGGCCTGTGCAAACAAGAAGACAGTATGAACAGATGGGCGCAGGAGTGTGTCATTGGCTGCTGACTTGTGATTAACAAGTCCTGTGATAATCCTCCACTCACACTTAGAATGACTGAAATTTACAAAATGGACTACAGTAGGGGTTAATGGTTAAGGTGTGACAGTGGGTAAAAATGAGCCACACCCTGTTAGGTAATCATAAGCAACAGTCATTATGTGACAATAACCACTGAAGAGTTGAAAGAGCAGTAAGCAAACTAGACCAGTGAAAATTATTTTTGGCATGTTCATATAAGTTCATTTAAGGCAGCGGTCCCCAACCTTTTTTCCGCCACGGACCAAAATTTAACGGACCGGCCTTTAAGGTGTCGCGGATAAATACATCAACAACAAAAAAACTAGTATTGGTACCGAAAAAAAGATTTATTCATAACACACGTGAAAAGACCCAGAAAAACCGATTTGGCGATTAAAAACAATAACAAAATAACGCTAAAAACCGATAAAAATCCTGAAAACCTGAATGCCATAAATGTCATCAATTAGGCTGGAATAATTTGTTTCTAGTGGCTTCTATTGTAAGTGCTTTACATTTCAGCATGACATCCTGTATGTGTCCTACAATGAGGACACTTGAAGCTGGTCATTTTCTTAGAATAGAGCTAAAGATAAAACCAAAACAAAACCAAACTTTCATAAGAAATCTTTATTCTGCAGTAAGGGACATTAAAAACCTAATAATGTTATCATTAAAAATATTAAAATGTGAAGTAAGAGCAAAATGTATGTTTGATACATTCAGTCATGAGTATTTTATACTCTTATTATTCCTGTTAAGAGTATCTGGAATATGCACTTCTTACAGTGGCCATGTTACACAGTACTCTGCTCAAATGTAGGTAATGTTAGACATGAGTCTCCTGGAATTAGACCTCAGTACTGTTAAAGTTGATTTACTGACCCGTTGCTGTGTCAATAAAAGTGCAAAAAATAAGAGTGCTTCTGGTGTCTTGCTTTAAGATAAAGTCCCATATTTTTTTTTGTTGTAGCTTTTTGAACAGATGGTGTCTTATTCTCAGCGATTTTTTCTAATTATTGTTCTCAGAGTTAAGATTTAATTCTTATATTTAACTCAATCAAGAAAGAAACAATTCAGTCTCTTTCCTTGTAATAAGTCAAATTTTCTTCATTTAAGCATAAATTTTAGACAGTTTTGTCTAGTTAAAAGGCATCGATTAATTTCTAGTTTTAACAATTCTAGTCAAGCAACTTTTGCTCACCACAATGGCAGATTTTTTTTCTTCTCAAAACAAGAAACTTTTGTCAGATTTAAGAATATTTGGCCTGTTTCAAGTATAACTGTTTATGCAGTGCCGGATCTCAGTGGGGGGTACACTGCGAAAACTCAAAATCTTATCAAGTATATTTGTCTTGTTTCTAGTCAAAATTTCTAATCACACTTAAAATACGAGAAATCAGCTACAGAGCAACATTTCAGTGAGATATAGGAACTTGTGAAAAAGTCTTGAAAACATATTGTTTTATTTTATTGTTTTATTTTTTGTACCTTTTTAACATTTCACAAAGTAAACTTGTTTTGTATTATGAACACATGTTTTTGTTGGCTGGTTAGAGTTACTTTAATAAATGCACGACATCTTGCATTACTTAAGAGTGCTTGTGGATTAGATTTATACATTTTAATTTTGGTCAGTGTACTTTCAAAAAATGGGAAGCATGTCTGTATGAACATATGAGTTTTACTTCTAGTGTGAAGTAGAAGAAAGCAGAAAACGGACCAAACCAGACAATCTGTGATTTATTATTCCATATCTGAAAACAGAAGATCAGAAATCATTTCAACTTTTCACTCTCGGCATGTGGGTAGGACTAACACACCACTATTACATCTCTGACGCATTGCCACAGTACCAGTAGATAATCCTCTGGTACACCTGAACTCTATTATTTCATCATGAACTAAATACTTAGTGCCACTTGATTTCAAGGTGATGTTATGCTGTCTCATTTCATCTTCATTCACAATGCAAGGCCCTGCAAGAGACAAAGATATAAGAATATTATGATAAAGATGTAAAAGAATATTATGATAAAATTATTCTTAATATTGGGGAGAACTGTAACTTACTGAGGCATCTCATGTGTCCAGTCCATTCACCATAGAGGCAGGTTTTGTAAGGTTCTCCCTCCATAATGTAGTGACTCTGACACATGTATTCAATAGTTTCATTATGGCTGTAATGCTCTTTGATGGCAGTCTTGGTGTCTCCATCCTCAAGAGCTGGAGGTATCCCACAGGGTGGAATTTCTGAAAATAAGTGAAGAGCCAAGATTGACAAAAAGATGATCACGTGGCGCAGCTGTGATACTTTCAGGAACGTTGGTATGCTGGCTTTTGAGGAAATGCTGTTCAATTATGTTTTTTCCTTCAATGAAAAATGCCTCAAAACCTTAGAAAGAAACATGTAGCTGTATTTGTTTTCCTGAGTAACTAATATTATTTTCTCATATTTATTCTATATATCGTTTACTGAAGGACATGAATAATTAAGTAATTGTCTAAAACATGCATTTGCTAATAATAAGCATTAAAAGTTTTCTTAACCATTCATTAATTTACTTAAGAAACTGTTCCCTTAATCACAAGTAGCAGATCTGAGTTTTTTTTCTTTTTGACATTTTTCAGGGAATTGAATTCATATGATGCTATAATAAGTGAATTCATTTGAAATTGAACACAGTTTCACAAATTTAGTATTTGTATCCATTCTTGCCGGGGGAGCTAGATGATTTTTGTGGGGGTGGCCAGCCTGAAAATATGATTTACACATGATTTTAAATTCAAAATCCAGAAACTCACAATTCACTTACTGTTCTGTACTACTACAAAACACTGTGTGGCTACAACACGCAACTCAATGATGTGGTCATACATGCTACTTGCAAACTGTAATAGTAGTAAAAGAAAAAGCCAATTTTCGCCTCTTGTATCCTCGATCTTGTTCTTTCAGTCACTACCCACAGCTTGTGACCATAGGTGAGGGTAGGGACGTAGATCAACTGGTAAATCAAGAGCTTCTCTTTTACACTCAGATCTCTCTTGAACAAGATGGACCAGTATACCGCATCACCAATCCATTTGTGGATCTCCTGCTCTCTTCTCCCCTCAGTTGTGAACAAGACCCCGAGATACTTAAACTCCGAGAAACACTTGGGGCAGGAACTCATCCCTGACCTGGAGTGGGCACTCCACCCTTTTCCAGCTGAAGACCATAGCGTCAGATCTGGAGGTGGTGATTCTCATTCCCACCGCTTCACAGTCAGCTCCGAACTGTTCCAGTGCAAACTGGAGGCTTGCCTAGATTATTTTGTGCACTGGAATTTAATAGTACAATTTTAAATAGTATATTACTAATAGTAAGAAAGTAAGTAAGTAAAATTTATTCATATAGCACTTTTCACAGATAAAAATCACAAAGTGCTTTACAACACAGGAAATGGAAATATAAAAACAATATAACAGTAAATAAAACAATGTAAAACAATAAAACTATAAAAACAGCATAAGAAGAAATTAATCAAATGCTTTTCTAAATAAAAATGTCTTCAGCTGTTTCTTAAAAGAATCAATGGAGTCCGTGCAGCGAAGAGACAGTGGGAGAGAATTCCCCAACCGTGGTGCCACAGTCTGAAAAGCCCGATCACCACGAGTTTTAAAACGAGTGTGCGGTACCACCAGCAGTCTCTGATCTAATGACCTTAAAGCCCGAGAAGATGTATGTGGTTTCAGCAGGTCAGATAAATATTGAGGAGCTTGACCATGTAGGGCCCTAAAGGTTAGAACTAAAATTTTAAAATGAAACCTAAAATTTACAGGCAACCAGTGAAGGGAGGCCAAGACTGGAGTGATATGCGATCTTCTCTTGGTGCCTGTTAAGAGACGTGCTGCAGCATTCTGCACAGTCGGAAGACGATTTAAGGCTGATTGGTTAAAACAAGTAAAAAGGCCATTACAATAGTCTAAACGAGAAGAAATAAAAGCATGAATAATCATCTCACGTTCAAGCTTTGATACCATTAGTAGAGTTTAGAAATATTCCGTAAATGATAAAAACAGTTTCGGACCAGCTGCTTAGAATGCTGCTCGAGCGACATCGAGCTGTCAAATATGGCACCGAGGTTTCTAAGGGTTGATTTTACAGAAGGGTCTAAGAAGCTGATATGCTGTCTAATTTCTGGGACCATGTGGTCTGGAGCAATAATTAGAGTTTCTGTTTTATCAGAGTTTAGTTGGAGAAAATTATCATTTAACCATTTGTTGATTTCTGTCAGGCAATTACTTAAATTAGACAATTTATAAAACTCAGACATTTTGAAGGAACAGTATAGTTGGATGTTGTCAGCATAGAGATGATAGGAGATATATTTATAGCGCTTAATAATTTGGCCTAGGGGAAATACATAAAGTAAAAAGAGAATTGGACCCAGGACAGATCCCTGAGGTACCCCACACGGCAAAACTGTTGATTCTGATGTGACATGATTCATGCAAACAGTAAAAGATCTCTCAGACAGATATGATATAAACCATTTTAAAACAACACCAGTAATCCCAAACAAGTTCTTGAGTCTGTTTATCATGATACTGTGATCTACTGTGTCAAGAGCAGAGCTGAGATCCAACAGGACCAGCACTGTATATTCTCCAGAGTCTGCTGCCATCAAGATATCACTAGATACTCTAAGTAAGGCCGTTTCAGTGGAATGCAATTTACGAAAACCAGACTGGAACAGCATTTTTAACGGCATTTTTATCCAGAAAATAGTTAAGTTGTTCTACTACTGCTTTTTCTAAAATTTTCGATATAAAAGGCAATTTGCATATTGGCCTATAACTGTTAGGAAGAGATGGATCCAGCTGGGGTTTCTTTCATTTTGGCTCAACAATAGCTTGTTTAAAGAAGCTGGGGACTGAGCCAGTATGAAGAGAAGTATTTATCATTTCCACAATATAGGGGCCAATTGAATCAAACACACTAGTGAAAAATGAAGATGGAAGGACATCAAGGGGGCTTGAAGTCTGTTTTATATGACAAAGCAGGCATCTGATGTCTTGTAATGTAAAAGGAGTAAAAGAGGACCAAGTATCAGAGGAGAGCAAGTTGAAAGTTTGATATTGAGAAGATGATGGAGAGAGTAGTATAGTATAAATAGTATAGAATAGAATAGTATAAAATGTTGTGTGTGTGCGTCTGCTGTTTGTGAGCTGGAAAGGTGCCAGTGTCCCTGAGACATTTTCACAGCATGCACATAATCATGTGGTAAAAGATTTCAGTCTGTGTAACTGTAATAAAGAAAACAAAATCAAAAATTTTCTGTGTTAAAAATAGTACAGGATACTCCCAATACCTAGCTTCCAAACACTCACTGCTTTTTAACCATTTCCAGTTTCTCATTGCTGCAGTGAAACTGAAATTAATGCCCAGTTCTTACAGGTTTTTTTTGATGATGTAAAGTATTTGCCCCACCATTTTTATTTATTTATGTCATGTACGTACGTAAACACTTAATGGCGAGCTCCTTCCATTCCCCAGCTATGCAGTTAATCGTAGCTTTTCCTTCCATAATGTAATTGTCAAAGCACTGATAGGTTACTTCAGAGCGAGATGGGTATTGCTTCCGATAACGAGTTGTAATAACAGCATTTTCAACTTTGGGTGGAGGGCTGCAGTTATCATGATTAGCTGTAAGACATCACAACATGTACACTATTAATTTACACTCTGTAATCTTTTCATAAAAACATGCATCAAAATAATGCTTGAGGTGACTCACATTTACAGATATCATCAAGTGATCCATTTAAATCCCATCGTCCGTCACGACAGGTTAATTCCTCAATCTTAGCAGAGTATCCTTCATTGCAATCAATGAATATCATTTCTTGGGTCTGTCCGTGTTGTTCAGTATTCCCTAGTATTCCTTCCCCATTAGGAATCTCAGGAGCTTCTCGACACTTTTGTTCCTCTAAGGTGGATATGATTACAAACAATCAGGCAAAATATTACAGATGGATGAAATCCATTTCCATATTTAAAAATGTGATCAGAATAAGCAATGGAAGAAACTCTGTATGAATGCACTTATTGTAAGATATTACAGAAAATATTTTCACACCAGTTTTCTTAAACATAACTGCAGATAAAACTCAAATGTTAAAAAGATGTTTAAAACAGATTTCAAAACTTATATTTTTCTACCTAAACATCTTATACTCCCCATCTTGACATTGGTATTGAACAAGTCACTGTGTTTGCTTCAAGCTAATAACAGAAGATACTTTAATTAGAAACTTTAATTACCAATACAGCTTTCAACTCCAGACCAAACACCGTGCACACATGTGGCTTCACCCCACCAGCCTTTGCTGAGAGGTTTGTAACCATCCTCACACCTGAAGTAAAGTTTGTCACCATGTTGCCAAACTTTAAGTCTGCGGTCAAAGCTCGTTGTTGGACATCCTGTTATAGCTATCAGAAAGACAGATATTACATTTAGATATTATCAAAGAGCAGTCAGAATACATTCTTGTGTTATTAGTAGTGATTCATAGATAACATTATTCAACTATCTTTGGACTAGGCTTAAATATCCTTAATACTATTGAATAGACTGTGTAATGTCTGTTATTAAGTGACTAGCATTGAATCCTGCTGACTTTGGCAAACCTCCATTTCGTGTGGTTTTTGATTGTCTTTACGTGAGATGTTTGGATGAAATTTGGTTCATGACTGTCACTACTATTAGACTTTCAGACTGCAGCTTTAGATTCTTACCAAAACAGCAAAAACCTCAGCCACAAGTGAGACTGAGCTTTCAACTTGCATTTGACTTTTACCACTGCCATCTTAATGGATGGGTTCACCCGGGTCTACGCCTTTAGCAAACTAGTGAACTCAGTAGGCATTAACAAACATACTTCTCTTTTGTATTTACCACCCCAATATCAAATTTTTTGAGATGCAGTACAAAAGGTAAATGAAAAGATACAGAAATGATTTGCAAATGTCATAAACTGAAAAATACACAATTTTAGGATTTTTTTTTTTTTTAATTTGATGCTAGCGACACATCTGAAAGAAGTTGACAAGGAAAGAGTCATCCTTTCTACTAGCATCCCTTCTTATATATTAGAATTGAAGAAATCAGGTGCTGGACCTTTGGGACAGCCGCCCTGTGGAATAGGCTTTTAGTTGCGCAAAGCCTTCCCATGATGTGTCAGATGTTAGTGAGCGAGGACCCAAAATGCAGACTCAGGGAAGCAGAGGGAGCTAAACAAAACAAGAGCTGGTGATTTCAACTGATAAACAGACACAAATCAAATAATAATTTTTTTTATATTTGCGGTTCTATTTCTTACAGGAGCATGTGTAACAGAAAACAATACCTCATCTCATTATTATTATTTTTGTTGTGTATGGTAAAGATCAATATAGACTATCCAGTCACTTATACACTGCAATCCAAAGTGTAATTAAAGAAATATTATATAAATAATACATAAATATCTTATTCGAATGGTTACTGTCATGAGTGAAAGTTAGAAAGTCAGCCACTGGAGTTGGAGCTCCATTCACTCATATCAGCAAGGAGAGAATGGCACAATGTACTGTAAATTCATTAAGATCAAACAGCCTCTGTTTTAATAAAACAGACTTTTACAGCTATGACTCCATCTGTTCTCTGTAAAATGTTATTTACTGCATTAACTGACTTCATGGTCAGTATATAACGTTACTCATATACTGCACTGACATAAGGAATATATATATACCTGAAAATTAAATGTTAGAAAAACAAATTCATTAATTAGAGGCGACCTACTTCTTAACAGTTTTTTTTTTAAATTCTCACTGATGCTTCTGGTGTGAATCTCTCATAAAGAACAGCAGGAGGTTCGCTATGACAAAAACTCCAGACCCTGAGTAAAACATCATGCCCATTATCATGATATGGCAATAGCCAAACTGGCCTCCAGGTGTCACTTTGGAGATTTCAGATTGAGGAAAAAAGATGAATGAAGCAAAACCAGAAGCAAAACATAAGGAACACAAACTCTCAAAATAAAACAGGAAGTGAGATATCACAGAAGACACATAAATGAACTAAATAAAAGGAAGACGACACAAGCATGGAAGACTAAAGGAGGAATCAAACTAATAGAAGTGGGAATTAGGAATAGAAGTAAATGTGAACGCTAAACAAAAAAAGGATTCAAACAGATACTTAAGCCAAGGTTAAAGTCGGATGCAGACATGGACAACCGGAGACCCAAAGGCCCAGTTATTATTCTGTGTTAAACTTCTTTGATGTCTGCTCGACGTCTACCACCAGGTGCAATACCATACAAATTCTTTTTGGATAAGTTAGCTCCGTCAAAAAAAAAATCAGCACCTTGGCACGAAACCTCGCTCTAACCATCTGATGACAAAATTTACGGCACTGGGATCCGAATGAGCCCCAAGCAGATTTGTATGTGTGGAAAGTATAACCTTTTCTTTATTTTCAGGGCAAGAAATCCCAGAAAAAGATGGACAAGGCGATGACATCATTGTCAAGGAAAATGCATGTTACTCTTTGATAAGAGTAACATGCATTGCTTCACAAAAGAAAAATGTTTGTGGAGCTCATCAAGGAATCTAAAGACAAAGATAGACTAAAGATAGACTTCTGTCAGAGGGCCCGGTGGCGCCAGTGTCCGGCAGCCTCGCCTCTGTCAGTGCGCCCCAGGGCGGCTGTGGCTACAATGTAGCTTGCCATCACCAGTGTGTGAATGTGTGTGTGAATGGGTGGATGACTGAATGTGTAAAGCGCTTTGGGGTCCTTACGGACTAGTAAAGCGCTATACAAATACAGATCATTTACCATTCTGTAGAACCAGATGCTTTTCTGCAAGTTCCCCGATTTGAGAGAATTCATGTTGACTGAACTTTCATATTAGCTTCACTTTTCAGTCCTGAAAGCAATGCTCACCTTTTATATACAGTTTATACATTTGTCTTTTGTCATCAGTTGTTTACAACATTTATATTTGTCATGAAAAACAGTAGTCCTTGAATAACTGAATAAATGTATCCTTTTAAGTTTATTGCATTTTCTTACCTGTACATTCATTAGACCTATGCCAGCCATGTTCTCTACAGGTTAGAGTGAAACTTCCTTCATAACCTATCCTGCAGTTATACTGGACACGATCGTTGTACCTGTATTCAGCCTGAATTTTTCCAGTAATATCTGCATTATTAAACTGTTGCCTCCTGCATTTTATCTCTGAAAGGAACAAAACCACATTTATTAAGCTTCTGCATTTACTTTGATTCAGATAATTTTGTCATGTAAAACATTCAGATACTTTCATATAATCTTTTAAGTAAAAGCAGCAGCTCCCCAGTGTAAATGTGATTCCATTTAACAGTTCTGTATTTTATATTTGAATATGTTCAGTCAAAGGACAAGAAAAGTGTTCAGTTGTGGATTCAACATCCAGCTGAAAGTTGTTGTGGCAGTAGAAATGTTTCTTGCAGTTTGTACAGAAAATAGTATCCAGTGAGTATTTGTACACTCTTTCGGTTAGTGCTTGGTTAGTACACAAATAAACAAAAAAAATGAATGTTATTACCATTTTCTCTCACTATGAACTATCACACAGAGTCTCTAAAATTTATATTGCTGGTTCGTAAGATTTTACTCTATGACTGAATGATCCTTTGAGGCTTCTGTTTGACCAAAGACACTCTGCAGTTCTCTCCTGTTTTCTCAAATATGGACTAATATTAAAGAAATTAAAAACGATCATGTCAGAATTAGAAGAAAAGTGAACTAAACTCCACCATACCTTCACAAAGTGGATTTGGTTCCCATCCATCTCTGGTGCATGTGGCCCGAGTGACGCCATCTTTCCTCCTGTATCCTGATATACATGTGTACCTGACAGTATCACCCAATTTCTTTGTCTCATCACGCCAAGACGCCTCCCAGCGGGACAAAAGTCTATCTTGTGGACGGATACATGTAACCTCTGTAAAGAAAGAAAGACTGGATAATCTTCAAAAAAATTGTTCATCATCCTCATGGCTGATTGAACTACATGAAAGCAAAGAACAGTGAGCTTAGAATATGTGTCTAAAGCTTTTGTAGTTTTATACCTTGACATACTGGTCTGACAGACCACTGTCCATCCTCATTGCAAGTAGTCTCAACTGAGCGCGTGCGGGTTCTCCCAATCCAGTATCTCTCCTCACATGTAACTGTTACCGTTTCACCAGGTGAAAACCTACTTCTATGAGCAGGTCTTACGAGGACACAGAGGACGCAGCGGAGGATCTGAGAACACGGGGCATAGAGGTGGTCCCCACATGCGCAAACTCGGGACCCAGCACCGAAGAGAAAGTATGTAACGCATTTTCATGCCATGTCCCTCTCCATATGTGGATATGGAGAGGGACAGAGGGCCACGAATGGAAACTCGAGTCCGACGCAAACTGCGGGAATATAGAAGAGACTACTAAATATGAATGACAAGGAGGATAGGAGCTACACTCACAGGCAAGCAGTCTAAATAAGAAGGTAATATGCTCTATTTGGTTTCATTGTGTCCAAGTCGGTATGTTGATAGTTCAGTTGATCAGATTTATAAGTTACCATATATGTTGGACTCATCTAGTGTAAGTGGGATATACCAGTTGGACAGTCGCCACAACACTAGGGAAAGCCCCCACCGTATGGTGGGTCCTTTCTCTCCTCTCTCCAACAGGGACCTAAAGGGGTCGAATGATCCTGAGTATATGGACGACTCTATATTGGTTCTATTGTTTTTGTGTACTAATCTTAGTTTTGTGTTAACAGTGGGGGCACAATGTTTTATTTCAGTGACATTTGGAATGCACATTCATGGTTCTGTCTGGCGGTATAATAAAGCCAAATGTTAAAGGTACTCTCACTTAACGTAAATGGACTCCAAAGCCCGACAAAGCAGGGAAAAATTCTTAGTAAACCGAAAAGAGAGGATATTGATGTGGCATTTCTACAAGAGACACATTTGGTGGGCCTTGAGCACGAGACACTTAAGAGACAAGGTTTCAAGCACGCTTATTACTCTTCAAATGGTTTAAGACATACAAGAGGAGGGGGGTTATTTTAATATCAGGGAAGGTCATTCTTGAACACTTTGCTACAATTAGGGATAGAGAAGGCAGATTTATCCTGGTACAGGGCAAATTGGATGGGGAATTGATCACGTTCTATAATGTTTATATTCCTCCAGGTTCCACATTTGATTTCTATATGCAAGTACTCGAGAAAGTAGTGACAGAGGCACAGGGATTACTTGTCTGCGGAGGAGACCTTAATATTACATTAAAACCACATCTGGACGCATCGGGGAAGAGAATATCTCAATCACAAAAACTAACTAGAAAACTGAACCTTCTGATAGAGGAGATGGGATTGGTGGATACTTGGAGGCGTCTTAATCCAACGGCAAGGAACTATACTTACTATTCATCTCCACATGCAACTTATTTGAGAATAGACTACTTCCTCACTTTTGGTACTGATATGAACAAAATACACGAGTACCATATTGGGCCAATGGACCTTTCAATCATTGCCCTCAATATTTATCTTTAAACTCTACTCAAAGGAGAAAAATAACCAACTGGAAATTAAATTCTAGTATACTGAACGAATGGACATGTGAACAGTTGACAAAAGACATTGCTGAATACCTGGAATTCAATGATAATAATAATAATGGATTGAATTTATATAGCGCTTTTCAAGGCACCCAAAGCACTTTACAATGCCACTATTCATTCACTCTCGCATTCATACACTGGTGGAGGCAGCTACGGTTGTAGCCACAGCTGCCCTGGGGCAGACTGACAGAAGCGAGGCTGCCATTTCGCGCCATCGGCCCCTCTGGCCAGCACCAGTAGGCAAGTAGGGTAAAGTGTCTTGCCCAAGGACACAACGACCAGGACAGAGAGCCCAGGGATCGAACCGGTGACCTTCCGGTTACAGATACACTTCCCAACCCCCTGAGCCACGGCCACGGTCGCCACGCCTGATAAAGATGAGTTACCCCCACCGATTTTGTGGGATGCGTGCAAAGCAGTGATGAGAGGAAAAGTTATTGCTATAACCTCCAATATTAAAAAATCCAAAGTTGCAAGATTCCAGAAGTTGCAGTTGGAACTATTATAATTAGAGGCCACACATAAAAATACTATTGATACTAAGACAAAATTAGAAATGGCAAAGAAGAGAAATTTAATTAATGAGATATACACTCATGACATCCAAACGAAATTAATGTTGACCAAACAAAGATATTATGAGGGGGGAGCTAAATATATGAAACAATTGGCATATAGATTTAGGAAACAACAAGCAGACAGAACAATGTACAGGATAAGGGACCCGGAAACCAAAATGGAAATGCAGGGTATAGAGGAAATTAAGGATTGCTTTAAGAGATACTATGAAAAATTATATTCACAACCACCCACAAACAACGATGATCAAATGGAGAGTTTGCTTGACATGTTACACCTCCCTAAACTTACAGTAGAAGAAAACAAATCATTAGTGAAGCAAATTACAAGGGAAGAACTTCACATGGCGATTGGAAAACTTAAGGCAAACAAATCTCCAGGTACAGATGGTTTTACTGCGGAGTGGTATAAGAAATTAGGGGAACCTTTGACACCGGTCTTACTTAAAACATTTAATTGGCTACTTACGAAACTAGAATGTTCCAACTACAGGCCAATAAGTGTATTAAATGTAGATTACAAATTGTTTACGTCAATCATAGCACGGAGACTTGAAGGGTCTAGACCAAACTGGATTTGTTAGGTCGCACCAAACCCACGATAGTGTTAAGAGAACTCTGCAAATTATTAGACATATTAATCTAAATAAAATACCAGCTATATTATTGAGTCTAGATGCTGAAAAAGCTTTCGACTCTGTGAGATGGGAATTTTTATTCCAAGCAATGCTTAGATTTGGGTTTAATGGGTCCATCATTACAATATTGAGGGCTTTGTATAATAGCCCAACTGTAAAAATAAAGATTAACGGTGAACTTTCAGATGCTTTTAAGCTTGAAAGGTCCACAAGACAAGGATGCCCACTGAGTCCACTCTTATT
This sequence comes from Rhamphochromis longiceps, assembly GCF_057381845.1. Classification (NCBI taxonomy): domain Eukaryota; kingdom Metazoa; phylum Chordata; class Actinopteri; order Cichliformes; family Cichlidae; genus Rhamphochromis; species Rhamphochromis longiceps. The sequence goes on from NC_140573.1 coordinate 11,352,811, forward strand.
TGCTATTTTTATAGAGCCATTGGCTCAAAGGATTAGGCAGAATGGTAAAATAAAAGGGATTAATATTGCTGGAAGTGAGCAGAAATTGGCCTTGTTCGCAGATGATGTTTTGGTTTACTTATCAAAACCTACTGAATCACTTATGGAGCTCATGTCAGTGTTAAAGGAGTATGGGCTATACTCGAGTCGGGATATAAATTGAATATACAAAAAACCCAAGTTCTTAGTGGGCGACCGTGGCTCAGGGGGTTGGGAAGTGTATCTGTAACCGGAAGGTCGCTGGTTCGATGCCTGGGCTCTCTGTCCTGGTCGTTGTGTCCTTGGGCAAGACACTTTACCCTACTGGTGATGGCCAGAGGGGCCGATGGCGCGAAATGGCAGCCTCGCTTCTGTCAGTCTGCCCCAGGGCAGCTGTGGCTACAACTGTAGCTTGCCTCCACCAGTGTATGAATGCGAGAGTGAATGAATAGTGGCATTGTAAAGCGCTTTGGGTGCCTTGAAAAGCGCTATATTAATCCAATCCATTATTATTAGTAGCTTTTATAGCCCCCCCCCCCCCAAAAAAAAAAAAAAATCTGCACAGCAAACGCAAACTAAGCTGGGACAAAAGAACTATCAAATATCTGGGCATAAACTTATCAATGGATACAGGGATATAGGGCAAGGGCAACCCTTGGATAGTAAGTTCATTAAAGATATGGGAAAGAGTACTTAAAAAGTATCAATTAAACCAGAGGGCCGGATTCCTTAAGTGGTTTGCATATGACCCAGAATTTTTGCCTAGTAAGAGCGACTCGACATTCAAAACATGGGCAAATAAAGGTTTCACCACATACAGTACCTTGTTGAAAAATGGAAAAGTGATGAGTTTCCAGGACCTTAAGAAAAAGTTTGGGTTGCAAAATCAAGATTTTGTTAGATACTTGCAACTGAGGGACTTCCTGAATAAAAAGTTAAAAAATCCTCAGTTATCGACTGGGAAGGAAGAGATTATATATATATTCGAGAATGCATATAGAGATGCACCCTATCAAAAAATTATTTCCAAATTATATTGTTCACTGATCAATCTACGGGATGATGATACAAGATATGTTAAAGCAAGATGGGAAACAGAGAGCAATCTATCCCTAACAGGAGAGGAATGGGATGGGATCTGTAGGCAGCAGTGGCCAGTAACAAGCTCTCCCTCGTGGAGGGAATTCAGTTGGAAGAATGTAATTCGTTATTTTATTACCTCAGCTCAAAAATCCAATTATTCTCAGAATACAACATGCTGAAGGCATTGTGGACATGCAACAGCAAATCATTTCCACATTTTTTGGGAATGTCCCCGTGTGGTTCCATTTTGGAAGGAAATACATAAGGTCATGGAAACAATCTTCCAAAAGAAAATACAATTTCATTTTGCATTATTGTACCTAGGCAACCTAGAGAGTCTTAATCTATGCAAACTGGATAAATATTTGTTCAGTGTGCTGTCAGTAGCTTCCAAAAAGGCCATAACTCGCCTTTGGCTTAAAGAGGATGCTCCTACTATAGATGAATGGATTGATGTGATATATACTATTTTTGTTATGGAAAGAATAACTTTTAGGCTAAAGTGGCAGGCGGACTCATTTGAAGAATATTGGTTGAAATGGTTGAAATAAGTACAAAATGGGAGGCCCAATTTTGTATAATGTCATTTTATTTCTTGGTTTGTTTCGTTTGTTTTTGTTTTTGTTTTTGTTTTGGTCCGTTTGTCTCTTTTGTTGTTGTTTTGTTTTGCCTTGCTTTCCCCCCCACGGTGATTAAGTTGAATTTGTTGTACATGTTGTATAAATAAGAAAACTAATAAAACATAAATTAAAAAAAGAAAAAGAAAGTGTACATAAAAGGTAATTGCTGATTAACCTGTTGTAAAAGGAAGATTTCTGATAAAGTGAAAGCGATCGCTTTACTGGCAAAACCAGCAAAGTAGCTGCAATGTTTTCTTATTAATTACAATTTTAGAAGTTCAGTTTCAGAGTTGCTGCTCTATTCTCTATCAGGTGGTTGGTGATTGTTTGGCTGTTACTATTTAACTGCTGAAAGAAGGCGCTTCTAAAAGCAATCTTTGCTTTACTGTCACATTTTGGATTGCCGTACTCCAAAGCAGTGGCAGTCCTAGCCTGTCTGGTGCCCTTGGCAAACACTCACCACCACCCCCCTCCACACACACACACACACACACACACACACACACACACACACACACACACACACACACACACACACACCATATTAAAGATTGTACATTAACATAAAACTGTTGTCGCAACCATACTGAATTTCACCAGAGAAACACACACACACACATATGAAGAGAGAGAGAGTATGCATAGTATGCAAATGGCTACCAAACAGCCATCATAATTCGTCATACAATGAGAACAGGACAAATCAGCAATTGACAATGACTAATTAATATTAAAATCTGCAACATAATGTATTGTTTGGAGTTTAGTCTGTTACTGTTATCATGGTCCGGGTGTGTGCCAGTGTGTCTCCCTCCGAGCCGGCATCTCCACCCCTGGGAGGGGCCTCAGTGTTCTGCTGATTGCTCACACCTGTGGGTAATTTAGCCGGGGTCTCATAAGGCCAGCGCACTCAACCTCTCTTCGCCAGATTCTCAGCTAACCCTAGTTAGTGCAGGGCACCACCGTGATTTCGCACTCGCTTTGTGAATTACCTTGTCTCATCATGTGTTTCTCTCATAGCCACACCAAGCTGCCAAACACTAATCTCTGCCGAAGAGCTCCAACCCAGACGCTGGACCACCTGACAGTCCCACAGGCTGTTCACCCGAACCACCTGCCTGCCTCCACGCCAGGAATTTCGGACCACACACCCGGACCACTCACCCCTCCACGTCACCACCGACCGACTCTGACCCTTTCCCTGGACCCAGTGTGACTCTCCCTCCAGCCCAATCCCCGGAACTGCTGTTTCCACTGACCAAGACCAGATTGCTTACTTAGCCCAGGCTGCTTAAGACCCCTTTGATTCAGTTGTGGCACTTCGCACTTGTTAACCTCACTTTCCAGTTTATGAACACTTACTGAGTAAATAAACATCGTCTCTAAAACTACTTACGTGCTGTTCGGCGTCCTGCATTTGAGTCCTTTCCCCTTTGAGGCGGCCTCGGCCGTGACAACTGTTACTATTTTTACCATTTCTTCTCAGAGCAACTGCAACCCACATAATTTCCTAAGTATTCTGATTCTGATTGTGGAGGTCTAAGTGCTGTCTCCGTAAGTCTGCATTTAAGTCCTACCCTGCCTGCATTACACAGCCAGTTCATGACACCAACTCCTGGATAAACTCCCATTATTCACATTAACATGAAAACCATCAAAATATCATGTAATAATTGAAATCACTTGAAGTACTTACCTTGGCTCTTCACTGACGTCAGTGAACATATGCACAAAAACAGGATTTTGGTTATTGCATGCATGTTGTCTTTGTGCATCTGATCCCTCAAAGAAAACTAAACACTGCAGACAGAGAAAAAAAAGATTGTTCAGTGATTTACACAAGTCTGTTCCTGCCTCCAAAAACAATCTCAGGCTCACTGGAAACAGATATAAATACTGTGATCACATGCTGCCACTTTAAAGACACAGTGGGACCCTAACAAACTGTTATAAACACCATAATGCTTCCCTAATGTTATTACACATAACAAAGTCACACACTGCAAAAACTAGATAATTAGATAACTCAGTAGACAAATAGTAGATTTTTCAGGCTGTTATATAAATTATTATTATGAGGTCATGTCATGCCATTAAAAATACAATTCACCAGTTGGTGAAAACACAAATATTTATAAATGGCTAAATGTTGATTTGTTTTTTTGTTCCTGTTAATCATCTGCAGGAATCAATAGAGCAAAGAACATTTTTAACCTTACCAAGGTTTGAGTTGGAATTTTTTTTTTTTTTAAAGTACAGCAGTCTGAATATAAATGAACAGTCTGAATTACACTTAGGTACAAACTGGGAAAAACTTGGATAATCTTGTAAGAAAGGAGAGAACTGCATTCGAAATCAACAGTGATGAACTCTGACCTCTTGCAAACTACTAAAACAAAATGTAGCTGTTGAGCAATGCAGGATTTGCCTTTGTTTCTTAATATGGCCTCACGCTATTTATTCTACTTCTTGTCAACATACTTTACAGAAAAAGTAAACAGAAAGTTCAAAAACATGTCCCTGCCAGCACCACTTTTTTCCAAGAAATGTAAGACAGAAAGTAGGCCAGTGCTCAATGTTTTCACTCTTTAATACGTGTTTTCCTGTGTTTGCTCCAGAAAACATTGGTTTGATTTTATGCACATGTAGGAAAGTATAAAAAAGTTGTTTGTCTATTAATTAATATATTAATTTATAGCATTCAAAGCAGGAAGAGACAGAGAGGACAAAGTAATGTTGAAATGATGTAGGCTTTTGAAAAATTAAAGAAAACTCAAGTAACTCTCGTGAATGAAATGTCCATACAGTTTTGTCCTTTCCTTCATCTTCAGTCATTTTGATTTGAATTGTAATGTAAATCTAACCTTTTCCAGCTTTTGTACTTAACAAGTTCCTTCTAAAGAAGAGATTAATGTCACATTTGGTTGGTCTAAAACATTTGTGATGGTAAATTGTGAATCATTTTCTAATTTTGATGTTTTGCCATTGGACACGACTTGGTTATAACTCAAATATACATGTTCAGTTCAACCTAAACTCATACAAGATAAGAGGCCAGACTTGGAAACAACTGCACGTCACTAATGTTGTGTTGTGTCCCGAGGCAGTCAGTATACATGAGATTTGTTTTGTGTGTGTAATGACAGGAACAACTACAAACTCAATAAAGAGCCAAATGTTTTCTGTCTTTTATTGGAAATGAAATCAGAAGTAAAGAAGGAGTGAATACAGATTGTCAGCAAACATTTGTCTCTAGTGATCCACTCCATATTTGCAATTATGTTCAACCTAAAAACAGCAAAAATGGTCAAACTCACATCTCTTTCCATAACCATTTCCATTTACCCTTCAATTCATCTGATGTAAGAATTGTTGTATAGATTTAGTAATATCATGTCCCAGATTAGGAGCGCTTATTATGACTTCAGTATTATACTGTAATAAATTTTGCCAAAAATAGTTTTGAGATCAGAAATCATAATTAGAATTTGTAGTTTGTCTAATTTATTTTTCTAATGAATTTGAATGTAATGAATTTTTCACACAGGGCCGGGTAGGTTTGGATGGATTTTCCCTTAATAAAAAAAATGATAATTTAACAACTGTGTTTTGCATTTACTCCTGTTATATTTGTCTAATATTAAAATTTGTTTGATTGTCTGAAACATGTAAGTGTGACAAATATGCAAAAAATCAGGAAGGGACAAAAACTTTTTCACAGCACTATAAAGTTGAGAAAGAAAGAAGGGGGGGTCCAAATTCAGGGGCTGCATCTTCCTGCGGACCTGGCCTTCGCGGTCTACGTGGGCTGGATCCTCTGAAGGCCAGTTAGACCGGAAGTGAGCGGCTGTGAAATTGGATGGTCTAGCCTTCAGATTTGCGTCACCACCTGTCTCGGTGGAGTTCAGCTGTCTGCTCCTTACTTTTTAAAACATAACAGGACACTGGCGCAAATTCTCGATCATGTCACACTTCTGTTTAATCAGTTTTCCGTATGTCGTTTATTCAGCTGTAATCTCAGCCAAACCGATTTACTCACTAGCAAATAAAACATTGAAAAAAGCCAAACAATAACATTTTTAAGTTATCTAAGTGACCTATATATCATGTTTAACCTGAGTAGCGACAACCTGTTCTCACGTACTCTAGTGAACCGCCTAGCTATCGAGCTGGTGGGTAACAGACTTCTCCGAAAACGTCAGAGCTCTTTGCAAATATGTGATGTCTTAAAAAAACGAGCAAATATTTGAAGGTTACACAGCTACATTCTTGCCTGAAAATATCTTAAAAGTTTATTTTGTGACCCAGAAAGAGTAATAAGAGTAATATTAAAACTAAGTAGCAGCCGCCTATGGGCAGAAATCTGTGCCATCAGAAACAGAATTTGAATAAGTTAAATTTGAATTTGAATTGCTCGGATTGAATCTGAATTGTAACTTGAATAAAAGCTTTTAAAAACTGAATATGAATTAGCCTAATTTGAAATTCAATTTATTGGTTTGAAAATGATCATCACTAAATTGAAATAGAATTTTATATTTTGAAAATGAATTTATTTGCTTTGTAACCGTATTTTATCCTTTAAAAGTTTAGCTCTCGAATAAGTTCAGATTCACTTCTCACCATTCAGTTTCAGTTCTACAATTTAATTTCAGTTCCAAAATTCAGTTTTTTGGGACTTACATCCGGTTCCGGTTCAAGAGTAATCGAGCGCAGATTAATAGAACTACGTTTTACTAGCGGACCGAAAGTGTTACTGACGGGAATCTACAGCATCTTTAGCTGAATTAACACTTCAGAAGTCATTCGTCATGTCGAATGACCAGCGGATAAACTCTCAGGTTGGTAATAAATGTATTACATGTATAAGAACAAGCATCATGTTAACAAATGATAGCCGTAAGGTAACTTTTATGCTCATTGTAGCTGTTAGCTAAAGACGCCAATTTAGCGTAGTTTGCCCTGGATTCAGCTTTGACAAACAAATAGGATCGACTGTTTCTAGTAGAATTCCAAAGTTGTCATCTTGTACCCTGTCAGAGCCCTGTATGCTGTAGAGACCCCTATAGTAGGGAAACATGCAAAACGGTGTCCAAACCTTTGTATTTTAGCTTTATTTATGTCTTGCACAGCATCCCAACTCTTTAGCTAACTTAATAACTTTAGCTAAAGTGAATAGTTAGTGTAATTCATTAGTGCAGCATTACTGGATCACCTCTGTTTGAAGTGATATGATATGTGACTATCACTGTGTTTAACTATCATAATAATTCTTAGGGTACCGAGTGCATGCTTAATTAGTTGGGGTTTTTTTAAACATACTTCTCCATTGCTATGTTTGACAGGCTGAAGTTGTCGGGTCACCTCCTAAATCGATCATCTGTTACAGGTGTTTTGTGCCAGAAATGGAGTGTCCACTGAAGACTGAAGATACTGAATCTCTACGCCTTGCCATTGATCCCTCTCGTGCCTTCATCTAGACAAGAGACATTAACTTAACCACTCTCACATGCTCTGTACCTACATCACCTTCCCTGACAGTCGTAGCTTGGCTCATCTGAGGGTGAAATTATAAGAATGTGTTATTTTGCAAAGTGCTCTCTAGGGTTCCTAAATAAAATATGACATTGAGGTCATTTCTTTTGAATTAATCCCTTCTTCTGAAATATAAGAACCTCTCCTGGTTTTAATGGCACTTTGGATTTCCTTACTTTCTGTTCCACTCCCAACCCCAAATAGATGCTGACAAGCTGACACAGTAACATGGACGAGGGAAAGAAGTTGGAAAGGACTACTACAAATAAACCTAATGCCTAACAATGTAAAATAAGAACAATAATAATAATAAAGATAAAAGATGAAGTAACAATTTTTTAGTTTCTTGTTTATTCCAAATGATCATCCAGATGTCTGTGACATGTGATGACAAACACCATAATGGAAGGCCTTTGTCATCACATGCTTAAACTCATCATATATTTTTGCATATGTTGAACAGGCAGTCAGACATGCTGTAACGGTGGGGTAGAAAACTGCAGAACACCATACGGCAGGGGTCTCAAATTCCAGTCCTTGAGGGCCACTGTCCTGCAACTTTTCCATGTGTCCCTGTTGCAACACACCTAGTAGGTCATTAGCAAGACTATAGAACTTGACTGCATGCTGAGTTGGCAATTCAGACATTTGATTCATGTTACAGCAGCTCATGAGTGAATGAACATGGTGCAATAAAAGTATTTTTTTTAGAAGTATATGTTTCCAAATACATACATTTACTTAAATTTCCTTGAGTAGGGTTAGGGGTTGCCACCTCAGCATGCAGTCAAGTTCTATACTCTTGCTAATGACCTACTAATTGTATTCAGGTGTGTTGCACCAGGGACACATGGAAAAGTTGCATGACACCGGCCCTCAAGGACTGGAGTTTGAGACCCCTGTCATACGGAATATGACAGGTGTGGTTGAACTGCATGAAGACTCCTAAGTTTCTCTTCTGGCAGGACAGGAATGTAGCCTTGTCCTGTGAGCCACCGTAAGGGTGTACTTGGAGTAGAACTGGACTGTCACCGGCCTCAGGCTCTTCACCTTTTCAAAGACAAAGCAGTCATTTAGATAAAATATTAGATATTGTTTACCTGAGGATCTGACACAGACTGATTCATGTTCTACACAGTTCTGACAAGTTCATAGAAATTTCTGTTCAATTAGAACCAAGTATTTGAGGTGAATTAACACTTCTGAATTGTTAATTCAGCTAAAGACGCTGTAGATTCCCGTCAGTAACACTTTCGGTCTGCTAGTAAAACGTAGTTCTATTAATCTGCGCTCGATTACTCTTGAACCGGATGTAAGTAAACTGAATTTTGGAACTGAAATTGAATTGTAGAACTGAAACTGAATGGTGAGAAGTGAATATGAAATTTTTCGAGAGCTAAACTTTTAAAGGATAAAATACGGTTTCAAAGCAAATAAATTCATTTTCAAAATATAAAATTCAATTTCAATTTAGTGATGATCATTTTCAAACCAATAAATTGAATTTCAAATTAGGCTAATTCATATTCAGTTTTTAAAAGCTTTTATTCAAGTTACAATTCAGATTCAATCCGAGCAATTCAAATTCAAATTTAACTTATTCAAATTCAGTTTCTGATGGCACAGATTTCTGCCCATAGCCGCCATTGTTGGAAACTGGAGTAGGCTGGGCTGCGCAATGAATTCTGGGATATGGTGTAGTGATGTGTCGGTGGCGAACAAAACGGATAGACATGATCAGAGCATCAGGTTTACATGTAAAGTCAATGTAGAAGCACGATTGTGGGTCCCGCGAAAATTCAGAAGCAGATTTGCGTCGCAAAAACGCGTGAAACGCGCGTCAAAGCAGCGTGTCTGGCGCGTTTGACTCGGGCCACCGTGGCTCAGGGGGTTGGGAATCGCATCTGTAACCGGAAGGTCGCCGGTTCGATCCCTGGGCTCTCTGTCCTGGTCGTTGTGTCCCTGGGCAAGACACTTTACCCTACTGGTGTTGGCCAGAGGGGCCGATGGCGCGATATGGCAGCCTCGCTTCTGTCAGTCTGCCCCAGGGCAGCTGTGGCTACAACTGTAGCTTGCCTCCACCAGTGTGTGAATGTGAGATGTGTATTGTAAAGCGCTTTGGGTGCCTTGAAAAGCGCTATATAAATCCAATCCATTATTAAAAACGCGTGAAACGCGCGTCAAAGCAGCGTGTCTGGCGCGTTTGACTCGTGAATAAAACCACACGCGTCAGTTATTGTGTTGCATTTTGTGCATACGCGCGTTTCGCGTCTACCGCTGGAAAAATATGAACTCCAGCGTCAATTCGCGCCGCGACAACCAATCAGGAGCCTGGTGACGTGGCTCTGACCTAAGTCAAAGGGGCAGATCCAGCCAAAGCCCTTCATACTTCATTCAATATGGAGGAAAGGCTAATCAACCGTAGCAAACCACCCAGAGCTGTACGACACCAGCTGCTTTCTTTACCGAGACAGGAATATAAAGGACCGAGCTTGGAGGAAGATATGTGAAGAGATCGGGCAAGCTGGTAAGTTCATTCATTTCTCTTTTGAAATTTTTGACTGACCCGGGGAAGCTGCCCAAAAGCTAGCAAGCCACCGCTATTTTCCCACTGACGTACAAATACCGTTCTGCTTTCATGCATGTTGTCATATAGGAATATATTTTATTGTTTATTAATAAACAGCACACAGTGGTCCCGGTGTTCATCCGTCACTGCTTCGCTTTTTCGCTGATTTTTTATTGCACCATACAGCATTGCATTCTGCAGCCTGATTGACAAATCTCCTCCGTGTGTGTCTCCTGCGCTTGCCAAATTTATCACGTTTGGCTTTGATAACCATCACGTCCAATAGAAAAAACAGCACAAAAACACCCATAACTATGACCTTCATTTGGAAATAGACACCTGCACCGGGAGGGAAAAAGGCGCACGAAAGTGGCAGGCAGATGAAGACAAAACGCGGCATAATAATACTTTTAGGTTTTGTAATCTACAAAGGTTTGCACTTTGAGAATCAACTTGTGAGAACTGTGACTAATGTTCATGTGAGTGGGGAAAAAAGTGAATAAAGTGCGTAGCCAGGGGCTAGTTATTCTGAGAACCCCTGCTGCAATAAAGGAGGGACCCCTGTATATACTTTCTCTGATTATTGTTTAAAACCTGTTAACATTTATTATTGTCTTGATAGAACCAACTGAATCTGCAGCAGAGCATCCCCTGTTGCTTCTCCTGGCTCCCCGGTCCCTGATCCCTCCGCTCCTGCTGCTGCACCCACAGGTATGCAATTGTAGCATCAGATGTACAGCAAGCACTGATAGCTTTTTACTCGCTTGGATTCCCTTATGATCACCTTTACTAAATATCTACAACCAATCTGATTATATCCTGTTTTGTTGTTTTTTTTTTTCCAATGTTGAAAATGAAAATCTAGTAGCAGCCTTCTCATTTCTTTGTGTTTTACAGGCCCACAGAGGACAGCTCCGAGGCAGATGAGGGACGGGTCCCAGGACGGTCCATCGGCGGTGGAGCTGGCCATTCTGGAGTCCCTGAAGAGGCCACACCAGTCTCCAACGGAGCATTTCCTCCTCAGCCTTGTTCCTGCTCTGGAGAGCAGCTGGGTCCTTTTTATTCCTGTCTCTCTGTAAATACTTATATTTTATATATTTATGTTTAATGTTTTTCTGTTTGTAAATTTAAATAATTATTTCAAATAAATTTTTATAATGACTAATGTCTCAGTTCTACTACACAGCAAACGTTGGCACACGACTTGACACATGTAGAATTTATTTCATATTATACTAATGACAAAACATACTAATACAGTGGGATGCAAAAGTTTGGGCAACATTGTTAATAGCCATTATTTTCCTGTATAAATCGTTGGTTGTTACAATAAAAAATGTCAGTTAAATATACCATATAGGAGACACACACAGTGATATTTGAGAAGTGAAAAGAAGTTTACTGGATTTACAGAAAGTGTGCAATAATTGTTTAAACAAAATCAAGCAGGTGCATAAATTTGGGCATCACAAAAAAAAGAAATAAATATTTAGTGTATATCAATGTGTGTGTCTCCTATGTGATTTTCCAGCACGTCCAGCCTTTGTCTGGACGTGCTTCCCATCCAGAGCTCCACAGCAGAGAGGGAAATTCCAGCGCTCTTGGAATCCCTCTGTGATGGACCGCCAGTCTGCAGCTGAAGGCAAAGCCATGAAATCATCCACTAGACAGTCCCAGATGGCCGTCGCTACCTGGGGGGTGATCTGGCACACCGTGGACACACCAACTCTAAAACTAAACGCGATGGCCCTGAAGGAGTCCCCGGTGACAAGGAACCTGGACAAAATTGTTCAAAATTTGTATTATGTGTGCTGCAGTTACAAAATACATTATTCAAATTCCAAAACACTTTTGTGATGTCAGATTTAAATTACAAAACATAAATCTTACATAAAACATTTTGTAATTATAAGGATAATTACATGATATATATTAGATATAATATAAAACAGTCAGTTGAGTTTTGTTTTAACTTTACTATATCATAATTTGATTGGCAGCAACTTTTACCAATCACTCATAATTCCTAGACATGTCAATCAGGTAGGAATGAAGTAAGACATTAATAGAAATAAAGAGTTGTATGCTGACATGTAGCCCTTTCCTTCCTTAAATCATTGTATATATTTTTGAAAAATTAAACTGTGATAAGACATCGCATATCAAGATAGAATATGCTAGATAGAACCATATAAATAAAGGTGAACCAAACTGTTCACAATTTTATCTAGCTCTCAGTTTTAAAAAGGCTGGTGACCCGTTATAGAGTCTGACAGCTTCGAGGATTATATACAAATATTCAACTATACCAGAATTAAACCAGGTCTAAATAAAAAAAGGAGTGAGTATCACAACAAAGATTAACCCACAGTGGTCCTCATACCACATAAGACACCACAGCCATGCCATCATTGCAAACACTGATAACAGCATAAATCGAATTAAATCGGGACTTGATGAGACCTTTCGAGTATCATCAGAAATATTATACAGTCATCTCCATACCAAAGTTTGCTATCAGTAAACAACGTAGGCATTCACTGATAGCATACACTGATTTGACACCACAGCCAAGCTATCATTGCTAACACTGATAACAGCATAAATCGAATTAAATCGAGACTTGATGAGACCTTTCGAGTATCATCAGAAATATTATACAGTCGTCTCCATACTGAATGACTGAATGACTACAGACCTGTCGCCTTGACGTCTGTGGTCATGAAATCCTTCGAACGACTGGTGTTAGCCCATCTGAAAGACATTACAGGCCGCCAGCTGGACCCTCTGCAGTTTGCCTACCGGGCAAACAGGTCGGTGGATGATGCAGTGAACATGGGGCTGCATTACATCCTGCAACACCTTGACCGCCCGGGAACTTATGCCAGGGTCCTGTTTGTGGACTTTAGTTCGGCTTTTAACACCATTGTGCCTGAACTTCTTTCCTCCAAACTCTCCCAGCTCAGCGTGTCACCAGCTACCTGTCAGTGGATCACCAGCTTCCTGACAGACAGAAAGCAACAAGTGAGGCTGGGGGAGATCACCTCTGAAACCCGGTCCCTCAGTATTGGTGCCCCTCAAGGATGTGTCCTCTCACCACTACTGTTCTCCCTCTACACTAATGACTGCACCTCCAAGAACTCGGCTGTCAAACTCCTAAAGTTTGCAGATGACACCACTGTCATTGGCCTCATTCAAGATGGTGATGAGTCTGAATACCGGCAGGAAGTTGAGCGGCTGGTACTCTGGTGCAGTCAGCACAATCTGGAGCTGAACACTCTTAAGACTGTAGAGATGACAGTGGACTTCAGGAGACATCCCTCAACTCTGCTCCCCCTCACCATATCAGACAGCCCTGTGTCAACTGTGAAGACCTTCAAGTTCCTGGGTACAACCATCTCCCAGGACCTGAAGTGGGAGACCAACATCAACTCCATCCTCAGAAAGACCCAGCAGAGGATGTACTTCCTGAGACACCTGGGGAAGTACAGTCTTCCACAGGAGCTGCTGATCCAGTTCTACACTGCGGTCATTGAGTCTGTCCTGTGCTCCTCCATCACAGTCTGGTATGGAGCAGCCACTAAACAGGACAGGAGCAGATTGCAGCAGACTGTACGGGCAGCAGAAAGGATCATCGGCACCCCCCTGCCCTCTATCCAGGATCTGTACCTATCAAGAACCAGGAAACGGGCAGGGAAAATCATCACAGACCCCTCACACCCTGGACACAGACTTTTTGATCTGCTGCCCTCTGGCAGACGGTACAGAAGCCCGCAGACCAGGACCACCCGACACAGGAACAGTTTCTTTCCCCTCGCCATCTCCCTTCTTAACAGTTGACCTGTCACACTGCTCCCACTGCCAGACTGCAGCTGCACCTTATGTACATTTTGTAGTATTCATTCCACCTCATTCATTTCTGTATTTTATGTATATAAGTTTAGATTCGTTATTTATAGTTGGTTTACACAGCTTCGTGTATGTATGTGTAATGTGTATATATAGACACGTGTGTGTGTGTGTGTGTTCTTGTCTAGCTATCTTTGTGAGGACCGAAATCTGCATTCTGCTGTACTTGTGAGAACCAACAGTCACTTGTGAGGACACACTCGCCGGTCCTCACAAGTTTGAAGGCCTTTTTGAGGCTCAAAATGTGGTTTTAGTGTCAGGGTTACAATTAGGTTATGGTTAGGTTTAGGGTAAGGATCAGGGTTAGGCATTCATTTTTAATGGTTAGGGTTAGGGTAAAGGGCTAGGGAAACCATTATGTCAATGAAGGTCCTCACTAAGATAGTTGAACGGGGTTTTGTGTGTGTGTGTGTGTGTGTGTGATTTACATTGCCGTGCTTGAGAGCCACCATCTACCGGAACCAAATTCCCTGTATGTGTCTGCACATATACTTGACCAATAAACACGATTCTGATTCTGATTCTGATACCACAGTTTGCTATCAGTAAACAACAATGGCATTCACTGATAGCGTAGCACATCCATGTTAGCAGTGTATGAACGGATAGCTTAGCATATATTAGCACAGGAATCAATAAACGACTACGTATTAAACACTTTTACTAACATGAGCCTTGCGCCGTCATTTGTGAGCCGCGGTCAAGCCAGCCGCCTCCTATCCGCCGCATAAATTTCCTTGCGCTTTTACACCAGTCTTTACGGTAGCGCCTACCCACGCACACATGCGCGCGCGAACAGGCACAGACACACGCCCGCACACAAATTACAATGGAACAGCCCAATACAGCCATCGTGACAATCTGGTTGCATATTCAAAAATTCATTAAAAATCATTCCTAAAAGTTGATGCTTTCAACACAATCCTCTTCTGGGACACCTACTTTACCTGTGGGCCAGGTTTTACCCAGATTTACTGTAATATTACTCAGAAATCACAGTAAACTCATATTCAGTTCAATACAGTCGATACACTACAATTATGTCTATTTCAAAAATTCATTAAAAATCATCCTGAATAGTTGAGGTCCAACTTTCAACACATCCCTCCTCTCGGACACCTACTGTACCTGTGTGCCAAGTTTCATCCAGATTTACTGTAAAATTCCTCAGAAATTAAAGGAAACTTATATTCAACGCAATACAGCCAATATACTACAATTATGGAAATTTCAAAGATTCATTAAAAATCATCCTTAGTAGTTTTTTTTTTTGTTTTTTTTTGCCTGTCCCGTTTGGCTCTTTTGCCATCAGAATTGTTGTCTAAAGGCAAAGAAAGATGCCCAACGGATTTACTTTACCAAATTGACCATCCCAGCCTTGCCATAATGGTCCATTTGATTCACCTTTTATTGTTTATTTTATTTTCACTTGCTGAATACGGGACAGACTTGACTGGAGGAAAGAAGGGGAGAAAGAAAGAGGGAAAGAGAAACAGCTGAGAAGAGGGACAGGGGAGAAGGGCAAAAAACAAAAACCAACAGAATGGGCAGAAAAAAAATGCATCTATCGATCACCTGGATCACCTGTTGAGAAAGAAAAAAGAAAACAAGCAGAAGAAAACAAGAGTAATATAATAAACAACATCACAATGATATATGGGAATATGACAGTAAATACTAAATATTAAACATTATTGTGCAGCACATAAGATCAGCAGAACACAGTGTGCTTTGAGGTAGGAGCCAAAAGGGGTGTAGTTTGTGGGTGTGATCACCCGTGTGTACACCTGTGAGCATGAACGCGCTTGTTTTTAAAAGGTTCCTTCATGTAATGATCTGCTAGAGGGTGTGGGGAGCCACTGCCCCGTCCTCCAGGGCATGAAGCAGGTATGGAGGAGATCAAAACTCCAGACATCCAGAGGCCCCCAGAACACAAGAGACCAAGGAAGACCAACAGAGGGGCAGCCGCGCCACTGTCCCAGAAAGAGCTGAGGAGAGTCCCAGATGAGGGCTCACCCAGCAGCCGCGGAGCAGAAGCCAGGGGGGGTTGCAGTGACGCGCCCGTGAGCTCCGCCGGCAGCCAGCTGTGCCTGAGTGACCGAGCCCCAGGCCGAGAGGTCGGGGGCACCCCACCTCCGAAGTGGCCCGAGCGAGCCCCAGGCTCCATAAGCGGCCGCCAAGGAGTGAGCCGGTGTGTACCTGGACGCCCATCCCCAGACACAAAGAACCACCAACGCACCGACGTCTGAGGGAGTCCGCCACTGGCAGGGGAAGTGGGGGGGGGGAGATAGGCCTCCAAACCTTGGAGGGCCTGAGATGTCCCCAGAGAGGTGGCGTCTGATACCCAACCTGACATATAGACACAGACATACAGGCACACACAGACACAAACATCCATTCCCACCCTCATGCTCTCATATACACTTACTCCACACTCAACCAACGTGGAGACGGACATAAAGAGACGCTGTACACACGATCACACTCCCCAAGCGTACTCTACGAACCGGGTCTAGGTACCCTTGCCCCTGGAGGGGGGGACTGCACCCAGACCCAGGTGGTGTTACCCTTTTCCCTGCGGTGGGGAGAGGCAGACCGCCCCGACTCCGCAGCAGCAGGGAGGCCCCACACTCCAGACCGCAGTCGGACGGCCAACTCCTCCTCCTAGCCCCCCCGCTCCAGCAGGCCGCAGAGAACGGGGGTGAGAGAAGACTCCAAACCTCCCTCCACCCGCTCATTGTAATGTTGATGCATGTGTGTTCTAAGGTGCATTTAAAACCCAGGAGGGCTTGGAGCTACCTGCCAGAGAGCAGCAGGTAAGCGCATAGGCCCTCCTGCTAGCCCTCAATGTCTACGTGTATTTAAAATTGAGAGGTGGGCAACGACGCCAGGGGTGAGGTGTACACCCTGATGGTAATTTGGATTCCGTGTATCGTGCCCACCCCCAAGATCCTATATGTATGTGTAATGAGAGTGTGAATAATGGGAATGTCTAAGTTGTGGGATAAAATTGAGGCAGAGGCAGCCGGAAGGGGACAAAGGGGGGGGGGGGGGGGGTAGCCTCCTCTGCACCCTGGTGACATACCCCTACTCCAAGGCCCTGCATGTGTGGGTGGTTGTGGTGGAGCGGGAGGCAGCTGGAGATGGGGAGGGAAGGAAGGGAGGGGCAAGTGACCCCTCCCTGGGGCCAGCTCCCCTGCTGACCCCAGTAGGCACCCCCATACTCCACGACCCGCCAGGGAAAGGGGGCCCAGGCCCATCCAGACCGGGGCCCAGTGCAGCAGCACCGCCCGGCCCCACAGAGCCCGGGACAGTCCACCCAACCCCACCACAGAGAAAACTGCACCCACCCCACCATCCACTCATCTTCCAGACTACATAAGACAATAGACGCCCAGGCTGAGATCTTCCTCCACCTCTCCTTAGTAGTTGAGGTCCTTGGCACACAGGTACAGTAGGTGTCCCAGAGAAGGAATGTGTTGAAAGTTGGACCTCAACTACTAAGGATGATTTTGAATGAATTTTTGAAATTTCCATAATTCTATTGTATTGGCTGTATTGCGTTGAATATAAATTTCCTTTAATTTCTGACGAATTCTACAGTAAATCTGGATGAAACTTGGCACACAGGTACAGTAGGTGTCCCAGAGGAGGGATGTGTTGAAAGTTGGACCTCAACTACTAAGGATGATTTTGAATGAATTTTTGAAATTTCCATAATTGTAGTATATTGGCTGTATTGAATGGCATATAAATGTCCTTTAATTTCTGAGGAATTTTACAGTAAATCTGGATGAAACTTGGCACACAGGTACAGTAGGTGTCCGAGAGGAGGGATGTGTTGAAAGTCGGACCTCAACTACTAAGGATGATTTTGAATGAATTTTTGAAATTTCCATAATTGTATTGACTGTATTGGGCTGTTCCATTGTAATTTGTGTGTGCGCGTGCGCGTGTTACTGTTCGCGCGCGCGCACGTGTGCACGGGTCTAGGCTTTCAATCAGGATATAAAGCGAAAAGGCGCTACCGTAAAGACTGGTGTAAAAGCGCAAGGAAATTTATGCGGCGGAGAAGAAGCGGCTGGCTTGACCGCGGCTCACAAATGATGGCTCACTTTACCGCGGTTTGCGCTTGCGCTGAGCAGGGAGGGGGGCGGCGGTAGTTACACTGGCAGTAGCAGAGGAACAGAGTGGGAGGGAAAGAGAGAGAAAGAGAGCCAGGGACATCAACAAGAGACAACATCATCACATTAGAAAGTTATAGTAATCATCATGTGACACCTGATTGTTAAAATGGAAATAATTAGTTGACTCCTTTGAATCTCTATGTTAATAGTTTGGCTCTGTGACCTCAACTTACCTGTTTGTTCTTCTCTGCTCATAAAATCTGGACCCACTGACAGAAAGAGAATTCCAGTCCAGTCCACATAAGCGGCACCTCAATCACACCTCGCCGGCTTAAAGTCTGTACTGGGTCCTGCTGTAGCTGTTGTGAATGTGTCTGGCTGGCAGCTATTGTAAGAACAGTAACCAAGAAATAAAGTGTGTTTGGGTGTGACAATGTGGTTAGGTCTGCCACGCTTCTGTGACACTGACATGTTTAACAACACCTCTCTATAAATTATAAAATATTTAAGTAAGTTTGAACTAGAAAATAATTTGCAGACTTTAGATTCTGTTTGGCGTTTATTGGTAAGTTTTTGATGTGGAGTTAGTGGTATTCCAGTACTTACGGCCAGATTTTTTTTGGAACTGAATATTGTCAAATATAATGTTGGGTTATAATATTATTTTATGCCTAATTAAAGATTGAATTATTATGTAGTTTTAGTTTGCATTATTTTCCTGAATTAGAAGAAGCTGATAACTATTGCATTTGTTAGACTGATTTGCATTACATTAGACTGCTGATTTATTGTGAATGAATGATGTTGTTTTATGATGCATTATACTGCTAAGTTATAAGAAATACTGTTCGCAGAAAGTCATCGTCTTATTTGTCTGATTAGAAGAGAACAGAACATACTGGAGCTTTTTGCTCCATCTCAGCAAGAGCAGATAAACAGGGAGCCAAGGTCGTAGCTTAGGCGCCGTGAGAGAAGGAATTTGAATGTTTAGGCTTTTATGATAAGGTGGGAGGACCAGAAGCTATAAGAGTTTGAGCAATGCTCCACCATTTTGAGATCTGAGGCTGTCTGCATACAGTGTCCATCTCCCATGCGTGTGATCATTAAAATCATTGTTTGACTGAACCCGACCGGACCAGTGTTGTTCTTTTGGTTTTTCATCTTGTCTCCATCCCCAATATTTTGAACTCGTAACAATATGATAACTGTTTATTCTTAATTTAATTTAATACAAATGTTATGTTTAATCAAACATAAATTAACCCCATAAATAAATGCAAGCTGGAGGCTAAAAACAAAAATTGAGGCCCATCTTTAAAAGTTTATTTTTTCTGTTTCTGCTCAGGGCTTTTAGTTATGTGCTGTTAATAAAAAGTTGGTCATAAAATGACACTATCTCATCTCAGTGTAGTCTTTAGGGACTATTGACATGAAATACAAATGCTCTTAAAGTGAAGTACTATTTATCGGTCATCGCATGATATGTTGTTGTGTTGGGTCTGCCACTTGTACAACAAGAACAACAACAAACTGTATTTAAATAGCACATTTAAAACCAGTGGTGTACCAAAGTGCTTAACATACAAGAGGGTAAGATGAAGTAACAGGGAGGATGAAGGCTATGGCAAAGTACCACCATGCAAGCATGTTAAATGGAATTAAAAACACAGAAGCAAAAGAAATGCATATAAAAGCATAAGAGACAGGTGCAGCAGAGGAGAAACACGGGCCAAAATTGATCGAGAAAGACCTATTAGAAAGATATGACTTAAACCAATCTGTAGGTGTGCTGTTTTTGCAAATGCTCGTATGGGTTGTATTTGAGTGTAGGAACAAATCCTCAGTTGGACTGGACGAATTGTTAAATTCAAAATTCCTGAAATGAGTTTTTCTTCTAGAGCACCAACGAATAACGGACAACAGATTGCATTATTGAGGGAAGTACATGTCAGGTTTTATTGTCTCAATGATTATACATGCAATGAAAGAGAAAAGTCTTAGCAACTACAGAAAGAACAACAGGTTTTATGATTAAACAAACATCAGTCAAGTACAACTTTTATGCAGAGCATTTGATAACTTTTTCAGCCAGAAGAGGCTGCAGAAATATTTCTCAGTGTTATTGCAACTTCATCCACAGAGGAAAGATTTTCTTCGCTGAAATATGTGTGGGAAGCAGATTTGTTATCAAACACCATCACAATGTAGGAAACCTTTGGAAATGTATTCAAAATTGTCAACTGCTCCCAGAAACTGTCTTACGCTTCTAGTGTCCTTGCTTAACTAGAAATTCACAAATGTGAAGCTAACAAGATCCTACCTGTCTTGGTCTCGTCAGTATTCAACATTCAGTTGCTTGGCAACCTTTATTAAATAATAAAGCCAAATTCTGTATATTTGTTCTGTATTTGTGGTAGAAGATTTATGCGAGATTGATTTCCCTGAGAAAACACATAGAAGCAGAAAACAGACTCAGTCAGCATTTATTACGTTTTATTGAAATGACCACATACAGCACTGGTACTTCACTGGTCTATGTCTTTAATCTGCTCTTCAATTATTGACACATTGGTGTACTCGTGTTTATCTAGTCTTGTACAAAAAAGAGTTACTGGCAAGTCGGCAAATGTACCACACCATGTTCACACTTCTGACGCATTCCCAGTGTCCCAACGGGTCCTCCTCTGGTACACACAAACTCGATTTCATCATCATGTTCTGAATACAGTTTATCATCTCTTAAAAATCTGAACCGAATATTATGTCTGTTCATGTCGTCTCTATTCACAGTGCAGGGTTCTGTAAGACATAAAAGATAAACAGTCTTTTAACGTTAGTAAAATACATGAATGTACAGAATATTGTGTTCTGTAAAGGACTCTGTGGCTACAAAAAAATTTGATTTTCTCCTGCCTAATTCTAAATTGTGGTCAAACGCTGGAATGGTACACAGATGATCTACTGTTGCTGTTGCTCTTGTGGGGTGATTACATTCACTGTTAATTTTATGTAATATTTCTGTGACTATTTTACATGCTGAAGTCCTGTCCATCCCAGCCTGACTCCTCTCAGCCTCACTACAGTACTAGACACTTTAATACCCACCTGCACAATGTACATTTTTCAGATGTTTCAATTTGAAATTTCCAGATTGTCTTATTTTATTTAATTCACTTTTATGGTTATATGTATATATGTTCTCTCTTTTTGCATGTACATAATCTTCTCTCTCTCTTTTTACACAGTCGAGGAGCGTGTCAGGATACATTCCACTGCGTGTTGTACTCGTATAACTATGCATGCGACAAATAAGGAATCTTGAATCTTGGAAGTCACATTTCAATGTAAACCTACTCATTTATTTTACTCATTCTCCAAATAAGTAAATTAGTTTCTGTTATTTCTTTTAGATAAACATACAGAATTTCAGGAATCTGGATCACTTGTTGATTTTAAATTGTGATTTGATTTCATATCTTGCTGCTAGAATTAACTTTATTATTATTTATTTATTGTTATTTATTGCTGTCAGTTTGAAGTGAGCTTTGTCCCAAAGGTTTTGAATTGCAGTTCATCGGTCAAATGTGATATAATAACCTTCAACAGAAATGATGATTTGTTTTTCAGACCAAATATTCATTTAAGTCAGTATGCTGTTATTATATCTCTAGACTGCACACTTTGTTAAATGAAGAATTAATAATTAATCAGAATTCCTGCTTGCACCTTTCACTCCAATACTCAACACAGTTCTGAGGTTTGAACCACACACAGTATCATAAATACTTCAGTCATGCTCTTTGAACTTTGAAAAACTACCTAAAAAATCTCCATATATACAGCTTCACCAAATGCAACAACTACATGTTTTTTACTAGATTATTACTAGAATCAGCAGCTGGGATGTTAACAGGTTTTTGAGGGAGACAGCTCATTCACTGGTTCCAGCGTCCATTCACCAGCTGCTTTTTATATTAGAACTGATTTGAAAACTTTATTATTTACTAAATATATCCATAATTTGAGTCTTAGAAACATTTCAGACCCACTGACCTTACTGGCCTAAAAACCCAGATAAAAAAAATTACAGCAGGGCCCTGTACCACAATTCAACGTCATCATGACTATTGTTTAGAATTACCTGAAGTCAACAGAAGAAACAATTAAAGAATTTCTTACTTGATGCTCATCTCATCAAACAAAAGATTTTTTTCAGTAAACCTCAGACCCTACTAACCACACAGTGAGAAATGATTTTGTACCTGGTGATTTCTTATGTCAAACACAACATGCCTCAAAGCGTTTTATCCCCCCAATACCTAGTGTATCATATTTGATAGATACAGCCTTTGGGAGTTTTTGATCTATGACATTAAGTTCTCAAAAATCCAGTCTTGCTTTTTTTTGGACAAATTTCCAAAATTCAGCTTAACAGTAAAGGGTTCTGGACTTTCTGTCACAAATGAATGTTTTTGTCTGTATTTTAAATGTTTTCAGTGTACACCACCACAGTGGATTTTAAACTGAACAGTCAAGATGTGTCATGTCTGTGTGTAGGCAGGCAGGAAGAGAGGACCCAAAATGCAGGACTCACTGAGGCGGAAGTAACTCAAAACACACAGCTTTATTGCTGGTAAGAAGCAGAACAGAAAAACACTAACTCAACTGGAAGAACAGAATAACTAGGCAGGTAGGCTGGCTGGCAAACGGAACACACAGAGGAAGCGAGGGTGAACAGACATTAACGACGCGACACCGAGTAGGGGAAGACACAGACACTAAATACAAGAGGTGAACGGAACGAAGAGGAAACAGCTGGGAGACACGGCTGACGCTGATTACACTGACGAGACAGGGAGAGCACAAAGCTGAACGCACTGACATAGGACACAGACCTACAAAATAAAACAGGAAGCACACGACAGACAGAGACACAGACTCGTAAACAGGCATAATGACGTCATGGGCAAACAGAGGGACATACGGGCAGAGAAGACTAAGCACAGGCAACCTAAACCAAACATGAGGGCAAGATAACAAAACCTAAACCAGAAATAATCATCATCGTCATCATCATTGGATAACTAAAGAATCAGAATATAATTATAATCAAAACGGTATCACCAGAGAATAAGAACTACTCCATAATACAAAAATAAACCAAAACATAAGAAACTCAAAATACTGGGTCGAACCGACCCAGGACCGTGACAAGATGTTTATTGAAGGGCTTCAACAAAGTAATGCATTCGCTGTTTGTGAATAACATATTTAATTTCATATTTTATACATAGTTTCTCATCTTGAGAGGCTCACAAGCAGTTGTGTATATTTTTGTAAATATCGATCACACCTCTGGAATTAAACAAAATTAAAAAACAGAAACCAAGAGGACTTTTTACGTTTCTCTTCACAGAATGTAACATGAAAAATATAAAGAAAACTTTTACTTACGGAGGCATCTAATCTCTCCAGTCCATTCACCATCATTACATGTTTTGAACGGTCCACCCTTCATGACGTAATAATGCTGACAGTTATATTCAACCTTTTCATTATGTTGGTACAGCTGTTTAGTACTTGTTTTGGTGTCTCCATCTGAAAGAGGTGGTGGCCTCTCACAACCCTGGGCACCTGCAAAAGTGTGAGCAATGGAGAAAAAAAAAAGTTTAGACAACATTTAGTCACAATAATTTTTTAGTCACGTTTTTATGTTCATATACCGTCACATATTATTTTACATTTCAGGTGAAGTTTTCATCATGCAATCCGAGTGCAGATCACAGCCTTTAAGACTGCTTTGTCATCCTATATATGTAGTTCTGATATGCTTAGAAAGTGGTCAGCACTCTTTGTAACTAATGATAAACTGTGTTGTACTGGTATCAAACTCATGTTGCTGTTGAAATGATCTGCTTCTTTGATATATTCATCTACTGCCCTCTCCCACATCTTACAGATCCTATCCTTTTAATTGTTTTAATCATTTTATTGTGAAAAAACAAATTTTTTTTTTTAAAGTTCAAACTCTTCTATGGTTCGTGTGTGCTCATCAGGTTCTCACATTTCCTCTGACATGTCCATAGCATGTTGTATTTCCCTGTTCCTCCATGTAACCCATGTTAACTGGTGATGAAATGTGTGATGTCTGTGGCAATGATAGAGGGCCACTTAAAAACACTGAAATCGTGAAAAGGCAAACCTGACATTAAATCTCTCAAAGTGTGACTCAAAGACTGCAATAGTGTATCTAGGAGAAGTAGTGGGTGGTGAACAAGTGAAACCCATCCACTTAAGAACTGAAGCCATTGTGATGTTCTCAGAGCTGCAGCACAGTTTGGGGATGGTGGGTTATTACAGAGGTTTCTATAAAAACGAATTCTTCTTGTTCGTATTAATATTATTATTTAATGATATAACTGCAACTAACCCTGAAGTCTACATTGTGGTGTGTTCAGGTATAATCTTAAATGCACCACATTTCAAACAGTTTTGAGCTACTGTCTGTGTTAGTGAAAACAACTTTTCAGCGTCACACTTAACCAACTTCTCAGATTTAATAAACTTGTCAAACTGGTTCCAGCGGCCCTCCACTGGCTGTTTGTTTACTTAGAACATATTTAAAAACTTTGTGTGCAACAAAAGGGAAATGTAACTCACGGCGGCATCTCATCTCTCCAACCCAATCACCATCGACACAGGTTTTGAACGGCCCACCCTCCATGCCGTAGTCTCTGTCACACACATATTCGACCTTTTCATTGTGTCTGTACGTGTTTCTAGTCGCTGTTTTGGTCCGTCCACCTGAAAGACGTGGTGGCGTCCTACATCGCTTGGCAGCTAAAAATTGTGGGCAATAACAGAGGAAAAACCAACATTAGATAATATTTTGTCACAATAATCACATTTTCACTCTGACCTGCTGTCATGCATCATTTTTCATTTGAAGTGAAATATTTGTCATACACCCTGTGCATCACTCTCCTTTACCTTAACACTGTGTGGCCATGTGTGACAAAGAATTAACCAGAAACAATGTTCACACAAACTAATTAGCACAAGAGCAGATCAGGCAGAGGACATTTTACTGATAACCTGAAATATGTTTTTGCCTCAAAACCAACTATTAATTTCTGGTTTAAAGTGTGTGTAACTTACACTCATTCACACGACACCCCAAGAAATACCAAAAACAGCAATAGCAATCTTTTTCCATCCTTTGTACTGATAAACAGTAAGATCACAAGAGGACAAGTGTTGTACCTTCACATGTGGGACGAGGATTGCTCCACTGTCCATTTTCCAAACATTCAAGCATTGCATTCCCTTTGATGATGTGATTACTGTTTTCACAAGCAAATGTTAAATGTTGTCCTTTTTTCATTTGATCGTCTGTTACATCTGTGGTGATTGTTAGACCTGCTGGTGTTTCAGGGACTCTACATTTCTCTGTTTTGAAAAAGAGAATCTGTTTTATTGTGAGGTTTACATTATAAACATGAAACCAAATCAGATTCAAAGTAATAAGACACTTTCTCACTACATTTTCAAACTAAGCAAGTTTTTCTTTAAATATTTATTATTAATAGGCATTCAGTTTCTCATTGCTGTAATTAAGAAGTAATAAATGTCCAGTCTTTTAAGAAGTCAGAAAAGAATGGCAATTCTACCCTTAACCAAGTGTAGAGAAAAAAAGATGAATAAAGATGAAATATGTCAGCAGGCAGAATGACAGCCAGCAGTGTTTTTAACTTGACTCCAGTTTTAAATCTTATTCACAGCAATAGTTTATTTTGATGTACTATAGTGAGCTCTTTTTTTCATAGGTATTGTTTAGCTGAGTTGACGAATAACTGTTCAATTGCTGGGAAGTATATGTTAACACACACTGAATGATCCAGATGAACAAACTACCAAAACATCTGTGTTTATAGCAGTGCTAATGATTGCTGACGATCTGTTTAATGTAGTGAATTTAATTAGCAGCACCTGGCAGAAAAATACAACCTTAATTCCTATAAAAGTTCTTCACACTTGAGTCTTCTAATGTGGACAATAGTTGCCCATTATTTCCTTTAAGCAGGGCAGACTGATCAACAGTGAATGAAATGATATCTCGGCAGAGAAAATTCCCTATTGTTGACAGATATTGATAACCACAGCTATCAGTCATTGGATATCATTCGAAACTGAATAGTTTTGAACAAAAACCCGATATTCTAATTTCATTCTAGTTTCAGTGTGCATTTTTGCCTTAGACAACTAAGCTTTCAAATCCCCTTGTTAATTTTAGATTAAAATGGTATCAAGCTTCAATCATTTACATTAAACCTCAACAAATCTCCTTTAGCTACAGAAAGATTAAAAAGATGAAAACTGGAAAATGTATCCAGTTCAGTAATATTTATGTGATGCTAGTTCACAACAGCCGTTATCTCAAGAACCTACAATATTAGACATAAACAGCAGATCAAAAATATAGGCTTAGGATTAGAATACTTCCTATGATGACTTTGACCTTACAGGGTTCATCAGGATCATTATATTAATGATTTATGTGATACAAGGGCAACAACACAACTGCTACAGAATGCTGATGTTTTCCTGCAATACAAAATTGCTCCTAACAGCAACTTAAAACAGAAACCCTTATCATAGTCACAGCTCATTTCTGTTACCTCACGTCATTGTGGTAATAAAAGTACACATACCAGAGCAAGAAGGAAAGGGGGAATTCCATTGTCCATTTTCTAAACACTCAATTTCTGTAGACACAATTAGTACACGTGTATTGCTGCAAAGAAAACGCAATTTATGTCCAGTCGCCATTATTTCATTTGATGGTGGTAATCCAGCTACGTAGAGATGAGGATCCATAACACCGATTTTACAAGATCGATCTGAAAAAAGCAAAATATGTAGAATATATGTGAGTTTATGTAACAAAGCTGCAAAGAGCAAGCAAGAGAGTAGTTGGTTTTAGTGAACACCAGAAGAGCGGAAAAAATCATGAAATCTTATTGGATATTTAAATTATGCTTCAAAATACACAAAGATCAAACCTGAACTATTGCCATATTGTTTAAACAGGCATTGCATTTTGTCAGTAAAGGGATTTAAACATGTTCTTACCTATGCAAGTCGGGAATGGATTATTCCATTGTCCGTCTTCTCCACATATCAGCACAGAAATTCCATTCAGATACTTCCCAGGACCATCACAGCTGAATGTGAGGATGTGATTGGGACGTATGGGAATACAATTTTCTGGTAAACCTTTCACTGTTAACCCTTGAACTGTAGGAGGAGGGTCACATCTGGAAGATGAAACTAAGGTAGAAGAAGAAGAAAAAAAACAGTTCAAAAGGCAAGATTCAGATGTAGAAATCACTGGCCAGAATCTTTATATTTGCTGCAGTTTTTATATTTGCCAGATCATGTCAGAATCCATTTTGCCAGGTTTCAATGTGTGTCTGTATTTGTGCTGGAGACACGAAGGTTCAGACCAGTGGAGATAAACCACTGTCAAAACTACAGCTGTGGTCAAAAGTTTTACAATCATCACGGATCAACATGGATACCATTGTAATTTTGGGCTTTGAATGATTGTTGAAATCCTGTTTTTAAGTGTGGAATGACTGATTTAACATTGAGCACTCAATTTTTTTTAAAAAGATGTATGACATGCAATCATTCCACCCTGGAATGGAAAACGTTTATCTAATTTCCAGGCAAATAGTTTCAAAATATCTGCCCTTTGCAAACTGTTTACAAGGACAACCTGTGTAAGCAAACCATCTGCTGTGTCAGTTTAACACGCTAAGATTTAATTCATTAACCCTATAAGTTCCCTTATGTAGGGTGGCTAACTTTAACTCTAGCCTATATTTTGGTGAAAGAAAAAATACAATGCTTCTGGAAAAAATGTGAATAGTTTTTGACCTGTCAGTAAGTCTGACTTTTCTGTCACAGTCTGGCTGAGGCAGACTGTATGTGTTGTGAAAAAGGACTCAAGTGCAAACCAAAAACTATGAAACGTGATGTGGATTAACAAAAAACAAGCAGTTTATTAAGGCTTGCAAAATAAATACAAACAAAGGGCATGGGTGAAACTAAACAATAACCTAAACTGGGTGAACTAAAAATTAAACATGAAAAAACCTTAAACATGGAGAACTGACATGATACCTAAAGACATGGTGTGGACGAGCAGACGACCTGAAGGAATGACTGAAAACACATGGCACAAATAATTTGTGTGCTTTCTTATTTGTTGCAGATCACCTGATTGTTCTGTAAATAGATTTAAACGGTTATATGCCTGAGGCATTGGCTGCATTTTTAGTTAAATAGTACCATATAACTTTCTTTGCAAAACTTGTGCATAATATTTAGAAATGTACAATTTCTATTTGCATTTCAAGTTATGAAAATGATTCGTTAAACATGTTTGTGGGTTTTACAGTAAAAAAATATAACTTTTTTCTACTCGGATTTTGAATTTTTTCTCTGAATTTAGATCAACTATGGTAATATAGTATGCCAAAATGAAAAAATAACTCAAATTTCAGATATTTCAGGTTGTGCTGAAAATAATGATACCAAACAAGTAGTCAAAAATGGCCAATTATACCCTGGACCCCAGAGGGTTAAACTGATCTTTCTGACATCGAGATGCTGGGTCATATTTCATAATGACTTGACAGAAACATTGTTGAATAAAATGATGACTGATGTGAATTCAAATATATTTGGAGTCTGATCTGACATGACAAAGTCTCTACATATTAAAAATCATTTAGAATTAAATTCTGATTTTGCCTGTGTGCAGGAAAAATATATATAGAAATAAAGACCGTCATAGCAGTCTTAATGAAGGCAGGACACATCTGAGTAAATGAGATTATATGTCCAAGGAGATAATACCAAATGAAGTTCATACGTAAGTTCAATAAGAACAATCTGTAGTCACACATTTCTGCTTCCCTGGTGTTTGTTGGCTAATCTAAGCTTTACATCATTTCCACTTTCCCATGCTGTGAAGCTAATTGTGCAATCACTGGTCTAGCCCAATCAGATTTCTGCTGGCTGTCTTCCGGCCAATCAGTCTCCACTCCATGTACTTTAAATCTCACTGCTCATCGGTCATTCTCCCAGGCTTCCATTCAAGCCTCAATCTTCATTTCCAGAGTGTAATCACCAACAACCTAAATTGAATTCTATAGATCAATAAATTATGTTAAATTCATTTTAATGATCTCTGCTTATTGAACTGTAGTCATTCACATGAGAGTGAGAGAAGAAAAGAAAGCTTTTGAACTCACGGTAGCACGACCCCCTTTGGAGTGGCTGCCAGCCCTCAGTTGTACATACGTATTTGATGGTGAGAGCTGATGTATAGCCAGGTTCGCAAGCAAAATGTATCATGTGTCCTGCTTGATACTGAGATGTTCTTGTCTCTTGTGTTACTTGGGCATGGGGAACATCTGGAAGCGTTGAACATGCTAATACACAAAACAATATAAAATGGGAAAAGAAGAGAAAAATACACAAAGATTGAAAACATACTGAGTGACTAAGCCAAGATATACATGTGTGTATAAGGAAATGACTACCCGTCATTGCTACGAACGATAGTAATGCCAGTAATGTGCAGTTGTGTTAGGACAGGCAACCTGCGGCTCCGGATACGCATGCGGCTCTTTTGTCTTTATACTGCGGCTCCAGGTGGTTTGGGAAAATAAATTAGAAGTATTTAGCTGAAGTGTATTTTTTGTATTAGTTCTTTTTAAACTTGTAGTTCTAAATTGGAAGATTATTGTGACATTGAAATATAAAAATAGAATTATATTTTATTTTTCATCGCTCAAAATAAGCGTCACACTCGCGGAAGCCGGTATACCCGCCGAAACGCCGTGCATTTATCGAGACTTTCAACCCCAGGTAGGCCAATTATGGATCTTCGGATCCACATTATGTCAGCAGCTGTTCTCCTCCGTGAACTATGTTAAAACAAACACCGCTCACGCCTCACAGATGACAGCTTACAGTCCTGCGTAAAGATGAAAGTGACTTCGTACAGCCCCGATTTGCAGACGCTGTGCGCAGAGGTTCAGGAGCAGAAGTCTCATTGTAAACATATCACAGCAGACCCGACGATGTTTCCATGGACACGCTTTTCAGCATCTCTTTATTGACCACTCTTCACACACGGTTGCTGTAACCATACAGCCGGCTGTAGCTTTTCAGCTCACAGTCCGACAACACAAGAGCAGAGAGAGCACAGACTTTAAGTAGACGAGGCGTGATTGCGGGTCCCGCTCAGGTGCGTCCGACTCCCATGCAGTGGCGCTGCAGACCACGCCTCGCCACACACATTAACCAGGTAAAATACATATTTAGGCAGAATTTTGCAAATATCTATTTTTCATTTTTTAGCAGCATAGTGCTGTATATATTGTAAAAAAACAATATATACAGTGTTATTTTCATTTTTGATGTCAACAAGTATTTGCGGCTCCCAGTGTTTTCTTTTGCGTGGAAACCGGGTCCAAGTGGCTCTTTGGGTGTTAAAAGGTTGCTGACCCCTGTTTTAGGTCAAGGGTTGTTGAGGCTGGCTGAGCTCTGCTGGCCATCACCAAATTTGAGCAGAGGAACATGGGTAATCATGCTTTGGAACAATCTTTCTGATGTGATACTTTTTTACTTTTATAACCAGGCCTATTGTGTGCCTCCAGAAAATGTACCTATTTAGCTCTAAACCCAACGCCTTACCTGACGTGTAATGGGTCGATCCTATGAAAATCCATTTATTAATGCTGCTCTTGGTATGCTTTACAACTTTTTGTGTTTCATTTTTTTAGCTTTTCACGTGACATTTTTTGGGGGTACATAGCATGTAGTATGGTTGGGTTAGAGTAAGAGTCAGGGTAATGCTGTCATTAATGAACCCTAACAAAAACAAAATATGCACTCTGTAATATACATAATTGAGGTATTCATACACTTTTCATGACTGTAGAGTTTTTGACGATTTAGTAATATAAGAAAAAAAAACACATTTACATGAGTTATTACATCCACAGTGCAGCAATAGCACAAGTTTAGTTAGTGATGATAAAAACATGAAGCCATGCAACTTACAGTAGCACTTTCCCTGATGGACAACCAGCCAACCATCAGCTGTGCATACAAATTTCGAGATCTGATCTGATATGTAACCAGATTCACAAGAAAAATGTATCACATCTCCTTCCTGGTACACAGCTTTGCTGGTTCCTTCTGACACATGAGCGTGAGGAACATTTGGGAGCTCTGAACACACTAAAAGAGAAAAAATTACAATTCGTCACATATAAAGTTGTTAAAAAACAATGACTGAAGCTCTACAAGGAAAACAGTTACAAAATCAAAGTATGTCTACAACCATTCTCCTAAATGGTTAAGACCACAAAACAGTTGCATCTACATAATTTGTGGATATACTTCACCTAATAACACAGATAGCAGGATTTATGTTTGACATACATAATTAAAGAGTAATATAAGAAATGTACCATTAATTACCATTAATGGTAAAGGGAAAAAATAAGTATAAGTATAAAATTACTAGAGCCCCCCCCCCCCCCTTCAAAGAAAACCCCCAAAATAAAACAAAAACAAGCAAAAAACCCATAGCAAGTAGTAAAATCATCTATAATTACTATTTTGTCCTACATTATATTACTACCATATATATGTATGTTAACACAAAAATATACATATTTTAGGGTTGTGTGAATGCATGTAAATTCAAATAGTTGTAATAGTGTAAAAATAAGACAATTACATTCATACTGTGCTTTTCCCCCTGCTGTAAGTAAATACCTGTGATGACCACACGCAGTGTATATGTCACTCTTCTTAAAGTCTAACTGCCTTTCCACAAAGGTAAAACATGTGATTTTAGGTACACTGAAAAACGATAATAGATCACTTTACCGTTTTGTGACAAAGAAACTTCCACACACCCCCACAGCTGGAGAAACAGAAGGATTAAAGACAGCTTCATGTTCTTTTGACGAATGCTTTCTGAGGAGAATTTCAGTAGCTTCATTGTTCAGTGACCTCCCCCAGCTCGAACTCCACCCAGAGAGATCAGGTCACAGCACAGACTGTCCAGTGGCTCTGTCCAAATGTCTCTATTTAAATACAACCTTGGACTCCTGTTGTACAAGTGCTACGGAGAAGGACTGGATAGGTGGTTAGGTGTACAAAGCACAGGACTTTCAAATGTACTTTGCTAGCGTTTACAAAGAATTTTCAGAAAAAGAGAAGATATCCAGTGATGCGCAGTTTTCTTGTTGATAGAGCCTCGCTGATGCCAGGGGTTAAGGGAGAATGGCCAGAATGCATCGAGTTGGTGGGAAGGCAAAAGTAACTCAACTTAAATGATAAGTGGATGCTGGACTCCAGGCCTAAAAAGACTGTGGAAAAGGGGTTGTTTCATTGTTAGGCCATGAAACCCAAAGCCCCAAGCCTTTCAGCAGAGTTAAACTTATGTAAGAATTAAAACAGACCCCGTGATGCTTTTATTAAAATAACATTACATGCAATTACTGTTACATGTGTGTACATGTGTGTGCTCATCTAGGTTACAAAAACACTTTAATAGCAGGTATGATCTCCTGCCAAAGGGAGGGAGTTTGTTATTTTATTTATTTTTTACTTCTTTTTGTTATCTTTATTTAATCAGAATATGTTCAGACTGGAAAGATAGGGCCACCATTTTGTGTATTTGTCCACAAAGGATTTATGAATGACTTTGATTTTACACAAAAAAAAAAGATGTACTGGAAGAACACAGACTGAGTACATAGGCTTTTATTAAAATGACCACACACATCAGTGCACTAATCATTTATAGATTTGCGTGCTCATGCTCATCGTATCCAA
The DNA here is from genome assembly GCF_057381845.1 of Rhamphochromis longiceps. Taxonomy (NCBI): domain Eukaryota; kingdom Metazoa; phylum Chordata; class Actinopteri; order Cichliformes; family Cichlidae; genus Rhamphochromis; species Rhamphochromis longiceps. The sequence goes on from NC_140573.1 coordinate 11,385,606, forward strand.
TAGACAGAAATGTTACTGGCATGTGGGCAGATGCATTACGCCTTCAATGCATGTCTGACGCATTTCCAAACTGCCAACACGTCTTCCCCTGCTACATATGAACTCAATTACATCATTATGTTCTGAATACAGCTTATCATCGCTGACATATCTGAATTGAATATTGTGTTTGCTCATGTCTTCTCTATTTACAGTGCAGGGTTCTGTAAGAGTTAAGAGAAAAGATTTTGTTAATGTCAGTACAGTACACCAATGCAGGAATGCACAACATATATCATATATAACTATTCAAGTCTTGATTACAAAGGCACAGTGCTTAAAACCAAGCAAGTCTGATAAAATGCAATCTGTATCTGTATCAAAACTCCAGATATAGTACAGACCTCACACAATATCAAATTATGAAAGTCTAATGTTAAATTGTCTTAATTTTCCCATTTTTTAAAATAACATAAAACAGAGCGCATCTAAGAACATGAAGCCCCCAAATTATGCATCCTTTCTCAAATAAATTATGTCAACAGCTTGAAAGGCTGATTCCTGTGTAAACTCAATTTTCTCTAAATTTAAGAGTAAAAAAAACTTGGGACCCCTAAAATACTTTTACATATGCAGAATCTTAGAAAATACAACATAATATAGCTATAACTTACTGAGGCATCTCATCTGTCCAGTCCATTTACCATTTTCACAGGTTTTATATGGTGTACCTTCCATTTTGTAGTAATTTTGACAGATATACTCAACCCTTTCTCCATGGCTGTATTGCCTTTTAGTACTGATTTTGGTGTCTCCATCTGAGAGTGGTTGTGGTTTCCCACAACCCACAGGATCTTAAATAAATATAGACAAAAAACAAACAAAAAACTTGAAATTGTTAATATAACATTTTTTAATATCTACTCACAATACTATTAGTACCATTATGCAACATCTTACAGTAAATTTTTGTGTAAATCTTTTAGAGATTCAACTCTCCAAATTACTGGGGGTTTATTCCGACTTCTCTTTTTTATATTTACAGCTGTTATTAACATGAGCAGCTTATCTGGGCGCTTATTACTGACTGGGCTTCGCATATGTACATGACATTTCCTACACAGTGATTGTAATTAGGATCAACCGCAAGACTTGTCCAAAAACATTTCCCGTGTAATTTTTGCCTGAGTAAAAGTAACCGTAACTGTTTTGGGGATTAAAAAATGTGATTAAAGCCTCCTGAAATTGCAGTGCACTGTGACTGGATGATCTTTTCTTGTCACATATTACGGGTGAGTTGACATAGAAAAAAACTGGCTTACCTCCGCATGTTGGAAACGGATCGCTCCACTGTCCATTTGCCAAACATTCAACTGTTTTATTGCCTTGCATAAAGTGGTTACGTCTAAGGCAAGTAAAGGTTAGCTTTTGTCCTTTCTTTAGCCGATTGCCTTGTATGTGTGATGTGATTCTTACACTGTCTGATATTCTTGTGACTTTGCATTCATCTGTTTTAAAGAAGACAGTCTTTTAATCTTTCAGTTTAAAGTGTAATGCAGCAGTAGTCTAGACCCAAAGGAACCAAATAAAATGTAAATCTTAATCGTTATATAAGTTTAACAAATGAAATATAATGATTACATAATTGTTACACAAATATATGGACATTTAAAAAACATGTCAAATCACGTCAGCTTTTCTCAGTTAAAGTAAACCTACCAGAGCAGGATGGAAAGGAAGCATTCCAGTACCCAATTTCTAAACACTCGATTACTTCAGAACCTTCCAGTTTATACTGATCAGCACAACGAAAATGTAATGTGTCCCCAGTCCTTATCGCTTCATTCCCTTGTGGTAATCCAGTTACCTGCAGATTAGGGTCCATTACTCCAACTGCACAAGGGATTCCTGAAAACAATAAGTAAAAGTCATTATTGCGATTGTAGACATAATAAAGTTTTTTTTATTATGCCCTGTGAATGCTACTATTAAACATGGAGAAGCTTATTTAAAGATAACCAAACATGCATTTTGAGAGTTAAACACGAGCAAGGATACTTCCTTTATACTATTTTTATAGTTTTGCACATAGCGGCTGCAAAATGGCTCCATAGTGCTCCCCTCTGAATTGCAAGAAAGCAGAATGCAAAGAATGGACTATGCAGAAATATAAAGAGATCTACATCTTACTGAGGCATCTCATCTCTCCAGTCCATTGACCATTTACACAGGTTTTGTACGGCCCACCCTCCATTCTGTAGTAATCCTGGCAGATGTACTCAACCCTTTCACTATGACTGTACTGCAGTCTGGAACTTTCCTTCGGGTCTCCATTTGAAAGATGTGGTGGTTTCTCACAACCCTCGGCAGCTACAAATATGGGCAACAAAAATAGAAGTTTAAAAATGTTTTCATCACAATAATCACATTTCACCATGAGTGACACATCACTGACCTTGATCAATTAAATTAAATTAATTACGTTTTATTCATATACCAAGAATTCATAAAAAATGTTTTTGCAAGAGGCTTCATAATGTAAGGTGAAGACGCAAGAGCACAAAAAGATAAGGAAAGATAAATAAACTATATGAGAAAGAAGCAAGTCACAAATAAATAGAGGGGAGTGAAGAAGAAGTGCTAAAAGTATGAACCTCTAGTAGCATAACCTGAATGCCTGATAACAGCAAAAAGATGTACTGAGGTACTGGACTGTAAGTATATGTTCATGAGTTCAAGGTTCATGTAAGAAAAAAGCCGAAAGGTGTATTAGGTGTCCTAAGTCAGTGTTTCCCAACCTTTGGGAGCCACGGAACATATTTCACATTCGAAAAAACATCACCAAACAAAAATGCCACAAAAGTATATTGATAATTTTTACCTGCACACCAAGCATAGCAGAATTGGTTTGATCTGCTCCCAGTATACCCTTTTTGCTTTCTTCTGACCACTACTCATGCTAGGGCCTCCATCTGGGTCAGAATTTTCCCCAGGACCAGGTCAGACTGATTACTTTTTCTTTTCAAATATTTATCTGTTGCTATTACGTGTTCCATTGTTTTACAGCATGAGTATTATGTAATTTCTTCTTTGTCTTCTTCTGTTTTAATGGCAGTTGGCAACCCATTTAATTAGAGCAGGTAGTTGTACTACCCTCTATTGGAAGAGAATGAAATTGTTCTGCCCATTACACCGATCGCTTAGAGTAGTAATCAGGTGGAATCAGATAATCTTCCATGGCACACTTGATCATTGCTCACAGCACACCTATGTGCTGCGACACAGTGGTTGGTAAACACTGTCCTAAGTGACTGGTTGGGTTATATACAAGCACCAGTTCTTGCTTTATATGTCATGTGATACCATCGCAGGTGCAATATGGATCCACAGGAACTGGTACAAATCTTGAGCAATATATATTTAAAATGTAGTACACAGGGTATATACAGCAAGCTCATTTCTCATACCTAACAGGACGACTGAAATTTTCACATTTTTTGAGTGTAAGCAGAGGACCTTATAAATATACACTGTTAAGCTAGTTCAAACTACAAATGTCGATAAAAGTAACATTGCTGGTGTGTTGACTGAAAGACTTACTTTCACATACTGGCACAGTACTACTCCATCCGTCCAACTGACAAGTTCGGGTGCCATCGCTATCTCCCATTGTATACCTGCAATTACAACTCATATCTCATTTTGTATTTTCACCCACACACTAAAATTTATAGAGTACTTGAGCAATCATTTTGCTTCCAAGTAACCATTTTACAGGATGAGTTCCTGCCCCAAGTGGAGGAGTTCAAGTATCTCGGGGTCTTGTTCGCGAGTGATGGGAGAAGGGAGCCGGAGATCGACAGACGGATTGGGGCTGCAGCTGCAGTAATGCGGACGCTGCACCGGTCCGTCGTGGTGAAGAGGGAGCTGAGTGTAAAAGCGAAGCTCTCAATTCACCGGTCGATCTACGTCCCTACCCTCACCTATGGCCACGAGCTGTGGGTAGTGACCGAAAGAACGAGATCGCGGATACAAGCGGCAGAAATGAGCTTCCTCCGAAGGGTGGCTGGCCTCTCCCTTAGAGATAGGGTGAGAAGTTCGGCCATCCGGGAGGGGCTCAGAGTAGAGCAGCTGCTGCTCCACATCGAAAGGAGCCAGCTGAGGTGGTTCGGGCATCTGACAAGGATGCCCCCTGGGCGCCTCTTGGGTGAGGTGTTCCAGGCATGTCCCACCGGGAGGAGGTCCCGGGGCAGACCCAGGACACGCTGGAGAGATTATATCTCTCGGCTGGCCTGGGAACGCCTTGGTATTCCCCCGGATAAGCTGGAGGAGGTGGCTGGGGAGAGGGAGGTCTGGGCCTCTTTGCTTAGGCTGCTGCCCCCGCGACCCGGCCCCGGACAAAGCGGATGAAGATGGATGGATGGATGGATGGATGGATGGTAACCATTTTAAGTTGTCTTGAGATCGGACATCAGTGATTGGACACTGAATTATTTTTAGGTTTTCCCTTGTACCTAAACCACTTAACACTGTTGATCATCTGCTGTTCACTTAAGCCTCATCGGAAAAGACCTGAGTGGAAGTGTGGCCATTCTTCAGGAAGGGAAACTGGGAGAAAAGACTGAGGTATGTCAACCTAACACAAGAAGTACAGCAAAAATCAGCAGAAACAGATCTTGGAACTCACTTTCACAGTGAGTTCTAAATTTATGTTTAAACATTTTTAAAAATAAGCCTGAACTCTCTTATGCAAGCTTTCTTGTAATTTCTTTAATGCAGTCTTAGGAATAATGTAGTTAATGTAGTCTGCCAGGCTTCTTCAAAGCTCCTTTGAATAACGGCTTCCTTTTATCCCATTCTTGTTGACATTTTCCAAACAGCATTGTTGTACGGGACTTTTGTCTTAAAACAACTTGAAGAGTTTCTGTTTTAACACACAAATATAAGCAATCCTCATGGGACTTTCAGAGCGTGTACATTATGTCACTGAATTATTATAGATCCACATACCCTAGATTGCAAAAGTATTTGATAGCTGTTCCAAAAACGAGCTCTTCTCCGCGGATAATTTCATAATAGCCATTGGGAACGTCCTCAGGGAGTTCACATGGCTTTACTGAAAAAAAAGAAAAGAGAATATTTTTCATGAGTAAGTATGAATTAGACCTTATTCTTCTCTTATTATTGCTTATTTTTAATTGAAATCAGGTGCTTGCCGACAGTGACATAAATTTTTTACAAAACTCTTTGTTAATAACAGTGTTGAAGTGTGGGTACAATGTTATTGATGCAGGGATTTGAGGAAGCGATTTGCTATTTTCATACAATAGATTACTGTTAGCAGCATACTGCAGCAGTTTTACAACTGTCTCAGTACAACTCTTTCTAATTCCAAAAAACTAAAGTTTTGGGATAAAACTTTGGTAATTGATATTTTGTGAAATGTTATGAATTGCATCTTAGAAGGGATTAAGGATTATTTGTAACCCTATAAATACAGTCATAAGAGTAACAGCAAAATAGCAGGCAAACCATTTAACTTACAGTTGCATTTTCCCTGACGCAAACTCTCCCAGCCAGTATTTGTGCATATATATCTGAGGGTTGGACCAGATATATAACCAGTCTCGCATGTGAAATGTATCACATCTCCTTCGCGATACTCAACTTTTTTAGTATTTTCTGACACATAGGAGTGAGGAACATTTGGAAGCCTTGAACATACTGAAAAAAACAACATGGAAAGAGACATATACATAGATTGACCAAGGATTCCAAAATTACATCTACATTTATATTACATATAAATGTAGATGTAATTTTGGAAGAGATAGTAGAACAAATAAAAAAGAGGGTAAGTAGAAGTACAAGAAATGTCTTCTCTTTTAAACTAAACAAAGAACACAGCATTTAAAAAAGTCTGACTTACCGTTTTCTGAGAAAGAAACTTCCACATGTCCCCATAGATGGAGAAACAGAAGGATTAATGACAGTCGCATTCTGTCAAGTGGACTGCAAACCAAATTTTCACTGTGCACAAATCCTTTGACAAACTGTGCGTTTTCTGTGCAGAACTGCTGTGTGTTTATCACAGTATTTGAGGCCAATGGTTAAAATATGGACTTCCCTACTGGAATTGCACAAGCCTCAAAATGACATATCGCAAACAACAAGTTTCACTGAACACGCCAGAGGAGTTCACAGACAACAATTCACAAACCTCACCCTATAATAATTTATAGACTTTATAGAGTTGATTTCTTTCATTGCCTATAAAATAATTTCTAACATTTTACAAAAGAAGGTTTGTGTCCTCTTTCAAACATCATATAAATTAATCCGTCTATTTTTATAATTAAATTAAAATATGAGATTAATTAGTCCTGAAAATATAGACTGGTGTATGATGCTCAAAACAAGTTTGCAAAATGTAACAGATGTTATATCTTATTTTGTGATAGAATGATTAGTGTTCGCTGAAAAGGCTACTGTGCAGTTTAATCACCACGACTAGTAAGTCATAAATGGAGATGGTACTGAGGTACAAAGTCCATTGTAAAAGTCAGCCAGAGATTCAGGTCGGTAAATAGTTTTAAAGAAGTTGTTGTTTAAGAGAACATCTTTAAATTCAAACATAACCAATATCTATGCCCAGGGGTCGGCAACCTGCGGCTCTTTAGTCCTTATAGTGCGGCTCCGCGTGGTTTGGGAAAATAAATTAGAAGTATTTAGCTGAAGTGTAATTTATTTATGTTAGTTCTTTTTTAACTTGTAGTTCTAAATTGGAAGATTATTGTGATATTGAAATATACAAATAAAATTATATTTTATTATTTTTTCATGCTCAAAATAAGCGTCACACTCCAGGAGACCGGTATACCTGCCAAAACGCCGTGCATTTATCGAGACTTTCAACCCCAGGTAGGCCAATTATGGATCTTCGGATCCACATTATGTCAGCAGCTATTCTCCTCCGTGAACGATGTTAAAAACAAACACTGCTCACGCCTCACAGATGACAGCTTACAGTCCTGCGTAAAGATGAAAGTGACTTCGTACAGCATTTGCAGACGCTGTGCGCAGAGGTTCAGGAGCAGAAGTTCCATTGTAAACATACCACAGCAGACCCGACGATGTTTCCGTGAACATGCTTTTCAGCATCTCTTTATTGACCACTTTTCACACACGGTTGCTGTAAGCATACAGCCGGCTGTAGCTTTTCAGCTCACAGCCCAACACATACCAACACAACAGCATAGATAGCACAGACATTAAGGCGGTGAGGCGTGATTGCTGGTGCCTCTCAGATGCTTCCGCCTCCCCTGCAGCGGCGCTGCAGACCACGCCTCGCCACACACATTAACCAGGTAACATACATAATTAGGCAGAATTTTGCAAATATCTAGTTTTCATCTTTCAGCAGCATAGTGCTTTTTTTCCAATTATTTTTTAAAAGCCAGGTCAAGGCTCCAAAAGCTCAAAGGCGACATAAGGGTGGCGGCACACAACAGTTTTTGTTTGCTACATGGATCATCTTAGTTCAGGTTGGTGTCTTTCCTTTTGTAATATTTCTTTAAGAGTTCAAAATGTGTTAATTACATAAATGTAATTTTCTCTGTAGCAGCTTAGTTGTTCACACAAAGCATAAAAGTAAAAAACAATATATACAGTGTTATCTTAATTTTAGATGTCAAAAAGTATTTGCGGCTCCCAGTGTTTTCTTTTGCATGGAAACCGGGTCCAAATGGCTCTTTGGGTGTTAAAGGTTGCTGACTCCTGTCTCTTTTAGAGAAATTTTCAACCAAGATGAAATTTAGTTTTGAAAATTTGAAAGAACTTTTGTCATATTTGAATTTTTAGGAACATAACACAGGACATTATATATCTTCAGCCTCTGCTTGTTGTTCACCTTTACCATATGATTTTCAATGACTCCATGTAATGAATACATGGTTTTTCATTAAACTCCTTCATGTAAAATCTTACACATCATATACAGAGTCATTACATGATGAAATACAAAAATATAAACATATTTTAGTGTTGTATCATACTGAGACATTTCATTGATTTGGTCTATTCACCATTATTGCAGGTTTTGAATGGCTCACCTTCCATAGTATAGCAGTAGTTTTGACAGACGTACTCAGCCTTTTCATTATTTCATTGTTCATGATTTTCATTATTATGCATGGACCTTATGCAGTGCATGGGCACTGCTCTTTCTCCTATGAGGCCACATAGTCAGTGTGTCATGTTTAGACTCTGGGCTTGTGTCTGAATGTCAAAAAGTGACGGAGTGGAGAGTCCAACTGCAGGTGGCACCACTTCGGGAGGGTGGAAGTTGACCTTGTTGTCTCCAGGGAGACAACACATCGCCACCTGTTCTTCTTCCTGGAAAACGGCAACTCTCCACTGGTGTTGGTCCACAGGGATTGGTGCAGGTTGCTGCTGTACGGGAATTGGTCTTCCTTTGATCCAACCCTGCTTTTCTTCCAGAGGCTCTGTCAAATGCCACCTATCCCAGTCAGCTGACCTATGGACAGCTCCCACTCAGGGCTGGGACTGGGTGACAGCTCAGCTTTGTGCCATGTTGGTGTACGTCAGCATAGTTGGGAAGGTTACTTTTTTTTTTTTATGTATTCATTTATGCAAGTTTCAAAATTTTTACACATTCACAAACAGCGGGACAGAGGAACACAGACAATAAAGACAATAACAACAACAAAAAAAAAAAAATCAAAAACAAAACAGGAGCAAACAAACAAAAAAACAAAAACAAAAAAAAAACAGAGCAACAAACCCCACAACAGGGTACACGGCCAGCACTTATTAAAAACAGCAGAGAAGAAAAAAAAGCAACTGGTATACATGTCAAACAACTCACAATCTAGTGAGTCCAATCCACAAAATCAAATCCAAAGATCGCTAGGAGGAGCTGATAACAATTATGCAATAACAGTTATGGGCAACAGCTCAGAATGAAAGCAGTTAAAACAACGTGGTCAGGACCCAGGGCGTGGACTGTCCTTCTTAATGTGGTCTATAAAGGGCCCCCATATCTTCCTGAACTTCTCCATGGAATCAGACGTAGAGAACCGAATTTCTTCCAGGTATAAACAGGAGACCATCTCCTCGAGCCACCTCTTGAAGCAGGGAGGGGAGGCAGATTTCCACTCCCCCAGAATCAGACGTTTGGCAATCACCATACCAAACATGAGGGCCTGTTGAACAGCAAAGGGAAGTGCCAAGGAGTCGCCGGAGCAGCCCAGGATCACCATAAGACAGTCAGGATACAGTTGCCTATCATAAACAGTGCTATAGAAACTAAAAATACTAGTCCAAAAGGCTGTAAGCGTAGAACAGGACCAAAAAAGATGGCCAAGAGTACCGTCCAAAAGTTTACATTTATCACATTTGGGGGAAACGTTAGGAAAAATCTTGTTCAATTTGGTTTTGGAATAGTGCAGTCTATGGACAACCTTAAATTGAATTAACTGAAGCCGGGCGTTAACAGAACATAGTTTTATCCGGCTTAACACTTCAGCCCATAAATCGTCAGTGATAACCAAACCAGTGTCCCTTGTCCAAGCCTCTTTAATATGGCAAGAGGGGGCTGCCGAAGAAAAAGGTTAACAAGCTGAGAAATTAAGTGTTTTGAGGTGGGAGGTTCGTTCATTATATTGTAAAAGACATGCTGTATGGGGATGGTATCTAAATTTGAGAATGCTTGCTTGACATAATTCCTAATTTGTAAGTACCGAAAAAAATGACTTGTAGGGAGATTGTACTTTGTCTGAAGCTGAGCAAAAGAGGCAAAATGATTGTCAATATAAAGATCCTTTATAGCAATTAACCCTTTGACAGGCCATTGTTTGAAAGCAGCATCCATTGTACTAGGCGTAAAGCTAGGATTGTGGCAGATCGGGGCAAAAGTTGACACTACCGGGAGGTTCAAGATTCTCTTAATTTGATTCAATATTTTTATGGAGTTGCAGGGAAGGTTACTTTTAAAATAAATTCCACTACTGGTTACAGAATACATGCCTTAAAATGTAGTCTGTAATGTATTCCATTAAGTTCCTAAATGGAAGTAAGGTATTCTGAATATTTTGGATTACTTATTATATTGTAATGCTTTTAAAAACTACATGAATGTACTATTGCTGTGTGATTTATTACTGTTACTGAAGGCTACTGCTTTTCAGAACTGCACATGATTAATGCTAGCCATCAAATCTAACAGCCTGCAGTCTATGAACTAACCTCAGCTAACGCCAGCTAACAATGTTAGCTTGGTGGCAAGTAGTTTTCAGTAATAGCAATAAATCACACAGCAATAGTACATCAAAGATGCTGAAGTGGCACATAACCCAGGTAGCTACCACAACTAAAACAAGGTAGTAGCAGTAGGCTAATGTTAGCTTTTAAGAAAGAACTTACTTCCAGATGTTTCTTTAGCTTGGAGGTGGAGTCTTTTGACGCTGAGAGCAGCTTGGTTGCTGGCAAACAGACTTTGCATTGCACTGGTCAGATGTCGCCCATCCCTTTCTTCTCTAAATGTGAAGTGGTGTTGGAATTTCCAAGTAAGAAACGCTTTCGTGCCTGTGCACTGTTGACTCTGTTGTGCTGGCTCCGGGTCAATTGTGTAACTGACACCACCAGCATTATTAAGACGCTTACATTAGAGCCTCTTATTGCGTGTTTTGTTTTGGTTTCTGGCAATGTATGGAATTACCAGAATTAGAGAGGGGATAGCCTAACATACGAAACAGGAAAAGACTGTCGTGCAATCCATTAATTTCAACAAAGTAACTGTATTCTAATTATCACCTTTTTAAATGGTAACTAACGGAATTGACACTATAATCAAACGATGTGTCCAAACAACAGTCGGAGGTTCTGAAACGGGACTTTACTGGATTATTAAATACTGTAAACTCTCTGAATGCAGCTGTATTCATCAGTGGACCTGTACTGCCCGTCAGAAGAGGAAGCGAGAGATTCAGCAGGTTGTTTGCACTAAATAAATGGCTTATATCAGCATGTACTGACCACTCAGTGCATTTTATCAACAATTTTAATAATTTTTGGGTATGCAGGCATCTGTTTAAAGCAAATGGATTAAATTTTAACAAGTCAGGGATGAAACTGTTCACCTCCAACTTGTTTTATTCCATATGTCATCCATCTGTGCTTGGTGCCAAGGCTGAGATAAACGAGGAGTTATCTCATAAAGAGGAACAAACAATACTCCAAAAACAGACAAAGCCCAGCAGAAACCTTGAGGAGGAGCCTCATCTGCCCCCACCCCGGAAGAGCTTCAGAAAGGAGAGACATCACAGGCAAGAAGAGGGGTCCCTTTTTGCCTCCAACTCTCTCAACAACACCAATGACCAGGACCAGGGACCACGACCTCCTCCAGTCCCCCAAACCCCTGACAGGCCATCACCCTCCTCACCCTCCCTTTCTCCCTCCTCCCCACACCTGAAATTCACTGAGGAGATGATGGAGCGGGTCAATGCTGGGCTCAGATCTACCCCCCGGCCCAATCCCTTTTTGTCCCCCATAAACTCCCCACCAGAGCAGCCAAAGGTTTGCCATAGAGCCCCACCCTCAACAGAGCAATCGAAGTTACTTTGCCCAGCCTCGCCCCCCTTAGTTCCTCCTTACCACCTTCATGCTCTGTCTCCGCAGTCTGATGTGTGATGTGTGAAGGGTCTGGGCTGCGAGGATTATGGCAGTGGTGACTTTTCCCAGGAGAAGCTGGGACCCTGTTTACTAGAAGGTTTTAAAATTTCTGTAATTTTAGGTGACAGAAGGAGACATGTGGCCTGGTCAAAACACAGAGAGCTGCACCCTAAAAGATCTTTATATATAGTAAACATACCTTGTGTGCCACAGACTGCTCCCAAACACGAGGGGGCAAATAATACCTCTAAAACACTTACGTTGGCTTTATTAAACGTTAGATCTTTAGCTGGGAAAACATTTTTAATTAATGATTTAATCACTGAGCACAGCCTTGATTTTATGTTTTTAACTGAAACTTGGTTGGACCAAAGTAACAGTGGAGCTGTTCTCATCGAGATGACCCCTCCTAACTACAGTTTTATCAGTGAGGCCAGGGTGAGCAGGAGAGGAGGGGGGGTTGCTGTCTTATTTAATGAATCATTTCAATGTAAGCAGCTATCTCCTGGAAGTTTTCAGTCTTTTGAATATGTGGCTTCACAGCTGAAAGCCCCATCTAAAGTTGTGTTTCTTAATGTTTACAGGCCTCCCAAATACTGCACAGACTTTTTTAATGACCTCAGTGAACTGCTGTCTGTGATCTGTGTTGATTTCGACTGTGTAATTATTGTTGGGGATTTTAACATCCATGTGGACAACCCTCAGGACAAAGGGACTAAAGACCTGAGTAACACTCTGGGCAACTTTGGGCTGACTCAGCACGTAACAGAGGCCACACATAATAGAGGACACACTCTTGACCTACTGATCTCCAAAGGCCTGAGCATTTCAAAGGTTACTGTGTCTGATGTGGGCCTGTCTGATCATTACTGTGTTTTCTTTGAAAGTAAAATTTCAGCCCAGAGTGATCACAAAACGGTGTATAACTGAAAACAGTAGTGAGATCTTTAACCAGGTCTTCCCATTAACACTTGGCCTGTCCAGAGGGTCAGTCAATGAGCTCGTCAATAGCTTCAATGCTAACATGTTAAATGTAATGGACACTATTGCTCCCATTAAGGTGAAGGTTATCTCTGGAAGGAAAAAGTCTCCATGGAGAAACTCCACACTAGTGAAAAATGAAAAAAGAGAGTGTAGGAAAGCTGAGCGCAAATGGAGAAAAACAAACCTCCAGGTTCATTATGACATCTATAAAGAGAAACTTCACAATTATAATTTACAACTGAGGAATGCAAGGAGGTCCTACTTCTCTGATATCATCATCAAAAACAGTCATAATGCTCGTGTCTTATTTTCTACAGTTGACAGGCTAACAAACCCTCCTGTGTCAGTGGCAGCTGAACTTGCAATGACTTCGCCAAATTCTTCACAGACAAAATCCAAAAGATTAGACAAGCAATTGGTACATCAACAGCAGATTCAGGATATGTACTGTGTCCACCGAAAAACTGTTTAAACACCATCAAACAGTTTCACCCTATTAACAGCAAAGACCTGGAGGACATCTTAGGTCAACTGAACTCCTCCTCTTGCTGTCCTGCCAACATTTTTTTTTCAAAAAGGTCTCAAAGACTTTAGAGTCAGACCTGTTACAGATCGTCAACTTTTCTTTAATGTCAGGTGTGTTTCCAGAACCACTAAAAGCTGCTTTAATTAAACCTATACTGAAAAAGGACAATCTTGACAAGATACAAATGAAAAACTACAGGCCAATCTCAAATCTCCCATTTTTAAGTAAGACCATTGAAAAGCAGTTTCTCAACAGCTCAATTACTTCTTAAAACAGAATAACTGCTATGATGCCTTCCAGTCAGGTTTTAGACAGAACCACAGCACTGAAACCGCTCTGACCAAAGTGATTAATGACATATGTCTGAATACAGACAGTGGAAAAATGTCAGTCTTAGTTTTGCTGGATCTCAGTGCAGCATTTGATACAGTTGACCACAACATATTACTCAAACGACTGGAGAACTGGGCAGATATTTCAGGAACTGTACTAAACTGGTTCAAAACATACTTAGAAAACAGGAAATACTTTGTATCAATAGGTTACTTCACATCTGAGCAGACTAGTATCACATGTGGAGTTCCCCAAGGTTCCATCTTGGGACCCCTTCTGTTTAACATCTACATGCTCCCACTGGCACAGATTATAAAGAACAACAAAATAAACTATCACAGCTATGCAGATGACACACAAATATGTATCACAATGTCACCAGGAGACCGAGGCCCTGTACAGGCTCTTGGTAAATGCATTGAGAAAATTAATGACTGGTTGTGCCACAATTTTCTCCAGCTAAACAAAAACAAAACTGAGGTAATAGTCTTTGGTGCCAAAGAAAAACAATTACAGGTCACCAGAGAACTTCAATCTATACATCTAAAAACCACAAACGAGGCGAGAAATTTGGGTGTAGTGATGGATGCAGACCTAAACTTAGAAAAACACATTAAGACAATAACAAAATCAGCTTACTATCACCTCAAGAATATTTCAAGGATAAAAGATCTGATGTCTCAACAGGACCTGGAAAAACTAGTCCATGCATTCATCTTTAGTAGGCTTGATTACTGTAACAGCATCTTTACAGGTCTACCTAAAAAATCAGTCAGACAACTACAGCTCATTCAGAACTCTGCTGCTCGAGTCCTCACTAAGACCAAAAAAGTGGACAACATCAGTCCAGCTCTGAGGTCTTTACACTGGCTGCCTGTCCGTCAGAGGATAGACTTTAAAGTTCCGATGCTGGTCTATAAAGCTCTGAATGGTTTAGGACCAAAATACATCAGTGACCTCCTGACCTAGTATGAACCTTCCAGATCCCTCAGGTCAGGTTTTTTTATCAGTTCCCAGAGTCAGAACCAGACACGGAGAAGCTGCATTCATCTTTTATGCTCCATATATCTGGAACAAACTCCCAGAAAGCCTCAGATCAGCTGAAACACTCAGTTTATTTAAATCCAGTTGAAGACTCACCTATTCTCAGCTGCATTTGAGTAAAACACCAAATCCACACTTTTAAGCTTAAATTTCAAAACTTACATTTTAACTACTGATTTTATCTACTGTTTTTTAAATCAATTTTAAATCATGCTTTTTATTTGTTTTTGTTTTTTAATGTCTCTGTAAAGCACTTTGAATAACCTTGTTGTTAAATTCTGCTATATAAATAAACTTGCCTTGCCTTACATACTGCCCTCTCGCACCTGGAGAAGAGAGACACGTATGTGAGAATGCTGTTTGTAGATTACAGCTCATCATTCAATACCATCGTTCCCTCAAAGCTGGAAGGAAACTGCAGGAAACTGAGACACTGGTGCCAAGACAACTAGCTCACGCTCAATGTCACGAAGACAAAGGAGTTGATAATGGACTTCCGGAGGTGTAGGGAAGCACACAACCCCATCACCATCAACAGTGCTGCTGTGGGGAGAGTGAGTATCTTTCGTTTCCTAGGCGTACATGTGGCGGAGGATCTCACATGGTCATTACACACAAACAAAACAGTGAAGAAGGCACAGCAACACATCTTCTTTCTCAGGAGACTGAGAGATTTAGCATGAGCCCCCGCATCCTCAGGACCTTCTACCGCTATGACACTGAGAGCATATCTCACCACGTGGTATGGCAACAGCACCGCCTACAACTGCAAAGCTCTCCAGAGAGCGGTGTGGTGTTCCAAAAGGATAATTGGAGGTGAGCTTCCCTCCCTCCAGGACATCTACAAGAAGCGGTGCCTGAGGAAAGTGGGGAGGATCATCAAAGATTCTAGTCACCCCGGCCATAAACTGTTCAAACTACTTCCGTCAGGCAGAAAGTACTGCAGTATCCGGTCCCAAACCAGCAGACTGGCCACCATCAGGCCACCAGACTGCTGAACACTGACCACTAACACTTCATAGACACCTCACTCTCATCTGCCGGAACCTGAACACTATGCACTTCATAGTGCATAGTGTCGCCGGGGCGATCGTGGCTCAAGAGTTGGGAGTTCGCCTTGTAATCGGAAGGTTGCCGGTTCGAGCCCCGGCTTGGACAGTCTCGGTCGTTGTGTCCTTGGGCAAGACACTTCACCCGTTGCCTACTGGTGGTGGTCAGAGGGCCCGGTGGCGCCAGTGTCCGGCAGCCTCGCCTCTGTCAGTGCGCCCCAGGGTGGCTGTGGCTACATTGTAGCTTGCCATCACCAATGTGTGTGTGAATGGGTGGATGACAGGTTGTGTAAAGCGCTTTGGGGTCCTTAGGGACTAGAAAAAAGCGCTATACAAATACAGGCCATTTACCATTCATATTCTACATATATGCTATTTCTTTTGCACAGTATTTAAACTGCTGACCTCTGTATATTTTACACACACACACACGCACACACACACACACACACACACATATGTATGTATATATATATATATATATATATATATATATATATAGACGCACACATACAGTGGGGCAAAAAAGTATTTAGTCAGCCACCGATTGTGCAAGTTCCCCCACTTAAAATGATGACAGAGGTCAGTAATTTGTACCAGAGGTACACTTCAACTGTGAGAGACAGAATGTGAAAAAAAAAAATCCATGAATCCACATGGTAGGATTTGTAAAGAATTGATTCGTAAATCAGGGTGGAAAATAAGTATTTGGTCAATAACAAAAATACAACTCAATACTTTGTAACATAACCTTTGTTGGCAATAACAGAGGTCAAACGTTTACTATAGGTCTTTACCAGGTTTGCACACACAGTAGCTGGTATTTTGGCCCATTCCTCCATGCAGATCTTCTCGAGAGCAGTGATGTTTTGGGGCTGTCGCCGAGCAACACGGACTTTCAACTCCCGCCACAGATTTTCTATGGGGTTGAGGTCTGGAGACTGGCTAGGCCACTCCAGGACTTTCAAATGCTTCTTACGGAGCCACTCCTTTGTTGCCCGGGCGGTGTGTTTTGGATCATTGTCATGTTGGAAGACCCAGCCTCATTTCATCTTCAAAGTTCTCACTGATGGAAGGAGGTTTTGGCTCAAAATCTCACGATACATGGCCCCATTCATTCTGTCCTTAACACGGATCAGTCGTCCTGTCCCCTTGGCAGAAAAACAGCCCCATAGCATGATGTTTCCACCCCCATGCTTCACAGTAGGTATGGTGTTCTTGGGATGCACCTCAGTATTCTTCTTCCTCCAAACACGACGAGTTGAGTTTATACCAAAAAGTTCTACTTTGGTTTCATCTGACCACATGACATTCTCCCAATCCTCTGCTGTATCATCCATGTGCTCTCTGGCAAACTTCAGACGGGCCTGGACATGCACTGGCTTCAGGAGCGGAACACGTCTGGCACTGCGGGATTTGATTCCCTACTGTTGTAGTGTGTTACTGATGGTGACCTTTGTTACTTTGGTCCCAGCTCTCTGCAGGTCATTCACCAGGTCCCCCCGTGTGGTTCTGGGATCTTTGCTCACCGTTCTCATGATCATTTTGACCCCACGGGATGAGATCTTGCGTGGAGCCCCAGATCGAGGGAGATTATCAGTGGTCTTGTATGTCTTCCATTTTCTGATGATTGCTCCCACAGTTGATTTTTTCACACCAAGCTGCTTGCCTATTGTAGATTCACTCTTCCCAGTCTGGTGCAGGTCTACAATACTTTTCCTGGTGTCCTTCGAAAGCTCTTTGGTCTTGGCCATGGCGGAGTTTGGAGTCTGACTGTTTGAGGCTGTGGACAGGTGTCTTTTATACAGATGATGAGTTCAAACAGGTGCCATTCATACAGGTAACGAGTGGGGGACAGAAAAGCTTCTTACAGAAGACGTTACAGGTCTGTGAGAGCCAGAGATTTTCCTTGTTTGAGGTGACCAAATACTTATTTTCCACCCTAATTTACGAATAAATTCTTTACAAATCCTACCATGTGAATTCATGGATTTTTTTTTCACATTCTGTCTCTCACAGTTGAAGTGTACCTCTGGTGCAAATTACTGACCTCTGTCATCATTTTAAGTGGGGGAACTTGCACAATCGGTGGCTGACTAAATACTTTTTTGCCCCACTGTATATAGATGCATACATATACAAGAATCACACTCGCATCTGCTGTACCAGTGTAACAGTAATGTGACGTGACAATAAAAGTGATATGATTTGATTTGGAATACAGTTACTCATATTTTGTATTTTAAATACATCACAGTGGTAAATGAATCCCATTACTCCCCAACACTGTACATCAGCCTTCCATACATATTGAAAATGTAAGGGAGTGCAGAGATCTTGAGTATCTCAGAGTATCTTGGCACAGCATGCATGCAAGATAGAGTTCACTTAGTAAACATGTAAAGGTAGAAAACAGACTCAGTCAGCTTATATGCTTTTATTAAAATGACTTCAGTGATCTAATTATTCACTCAGAATAATTACTGATAAGTTCGTAGACCCATTTCTATCTAATTTAGTACAAAAACACCATTACTGGCAAGTTGGCAACTGTATCACACCCTCGACCACCTCTGATGCATTCCCACTGCCCCAACATGTCTTCCTTTGGTACACACAAACTCAGTTTTATTATTTTCTCAATACAGTTTATCAACACTAAAATATCGAAACTGAATATTATGTCTGTTCACGTCTTCTCTGTTCACAGTGCAGGTTTCTGTAAGACAAAAAAAAAGAAAGGCCTTTTAATGTTAATAAAATACAGGAATGCACAGAATATTGTGTTCTTTAAAGGACATTATGGGCATGATTTATTTTTTAGTTTATTTTTTCCTGCCTAACTATAAATGTCATTATCTTGTTTTTCTATGGCTATTTTACATGCCATCTCTAACATAGATTTCTGTACTGAAATTTTGAAGAATAAGAAATGTTTAAAAGTCACATTTGGATTTAAACTGAGCTTTCTCTAAATAAGTGGGCCAGTTATTTAATTTATGTACTTATTTATTTTTGGATTTTAGAGCAGAGTTATTTGTTAGACAAATATTCAGAATTTTAAGTCAGAAATTTGCACACCTGTATGGCTGCGGTGCTGTAATGTCAGCCATTCTTAAACTCTCTGTGAATTGTACTCATGACCATTGATCAATGACCATTTGTATATTATTGATCATGAAATTGACCTAACAGGCCACTGTTAGTCAGTGGTGCTAGTTTCAGGTTGAAAAAACCTGCGTTTAGTTGAGACTGAAGAAGTCACTTGGATGAGTGATTAATTATTTCGACCACTGAAAACACTACATCCACATGAATAGAATCAATCTTTTGGGACATCCTGCTACTTCTATCAGCAGTCACATCGTCAGTAAACACTGGTGACCCAGTTCATCTGACAGCCATACATGTTCATGCCATAATATTACCTCCACCACATTTCAAGTGTCAAGTGGCTTTTTTTGTTATTTCAACCATGTACAGTGGTACAGTACAGAGTGAAACAAGACAACGTTCCTCCGAGACCACGGTGCTACATATGACATGTAACAGACAATCAACACAGGACTACGTAAAGTGCAATCTGCAAATACTGCAAAAAAAACAGGTGGACACAAAGGAATTTGCTGCTCTTGACAACCTCCACAGAGCATCCATCAATGTTAAGTTTTACAGTGATCTCTGCTCTCCTGAAGTCAACAATCATTTCTTAAACAGGTTGTTGGTTATACACCAGTCCGTTAGCTATGCTGGCTTGTCGTTCTTGCTGATGAAATCCACTACAGTCATGTCATTGGCAAACTTGATGATGCATTGCTGCACAGTTGTGAGTCAGCAGAGTGAACAGCAGTGGGCTGAGCACACTGCCCTGAGGGGCTCCAGTGCTCAGTGTGGTGGTGCTGGAGATGCTGTCGCCGATCCGAACTGTCTTTCTGTCAGAAAGTCCAGGATCCAGTTGCAGAGGAAGGTGTTCAGATCCAGTAGGCTCACTTTTCCGATCAGGTGCTGAGAAATGATTGTGTCTATGAACAGCATTCGTACACTACTTCCTTATTATCCAGGTGGGAGAGGCCGAGATGTAGAGTGGTGGCGATGGCATCATGATGGTGACAGGCGAACTGCAGTGGGTCCAGTGTGGGTAGCAGCAGGGTCTTAATGCGCCTCATGATGAGGTTCTCAAAGCACTTCATCATGATGGGTGTGACTGCAATAGGATGGTAGCCGTTGAGGCAGGACACTGGGGACTTCTTTGGCACAGGAACCATGGTGGTGGCCTTGAGGCACCTCAGGGAAAGGTTGACGATGTCAGTGAGGACATCTGTCAGCTGGTCTGCATATTCTCTGAGTAGTCTTCCAGGAATGTTATCTGGACCAGCAGCTTTCTTTGGGTTAACTCTGCGAAGAGTCTTCCCCACATGAGCAGAGGTCAGACACAGAACCTGGTTGTTGTGAGGATCGGAGGACTTCCTCACCAACACATCATTCTGTGCGTCAAACTGTGCATAGAAGTTGTTTAGTGTGTCTGGTAAGGAGGAGTCACAATCGCAGGCAGGTGTTGTCTTTCTGTAGCTTGTGATGGCCTGGATGCCCTGCCACATGCGTGGCGTGTCACTGCTGTCTTGGAAGTGGCTGTGGGTTCTTCTGCCATGCGTGTGCTTCGCTGCTCTGATGGCTCAAGACATGGAAATATTTGTGTAAACAAGATCCAGCGCGTTTTCCCCCCTTCTCGCGATGTCCATGTGTTGATGAAATTTCAGAAGCACTGACTTGAGATTTGTGTGGTTGAAATCTCTGGCGATAATAAACAATCCATTGGGGTGTGCATTCTGGAGCTCGCTGATCGCTGATATTTGATAGTTCATATATTATCAAATGTAATATGCTTCAGATAATGCTTTTTCTCTCATTCTACATACTCTTCTTCATCATTCTATTACACATTAATCTTTGTTTCATCTCTACAAAGGAAAAAATATCTGAACTGTGCTGGCTCTTTTAGAGGTTTTGTGACAAAGTCTAGTCTGGCCTTCTTGTTGTTGGTATTTTTGTACTTGAGTGGACCAGCTGTAATCTATCAGTTTTTAAATTCATGAAGCATCTCCTGATTTTGACAGTGATATTCCTATCTCCTCAAGATTCTCGGGTAGATGTTGTGAAGTTGAAAGCATTCTGTGATTATCCACCCTATTTCTGACCTGGTTTTGTTTATCAAAATAAAACAATTTCTCAGATTATTGATTTGGTCTCTCCCAAGGTTTTCTGTGTTTCTTTCAAGTCTAATGATGACCTTCACTTGCATCAACATCTCTTTGGTCCTCATATTAAGAATGAAAAGACAACAAATGCAAACTCAAGATTCAGAATAAACTTCAAATCTTTTCTTCTTTTTCTGTATTTAATAAAATAAAAAGGGAACATATAAAAGGAACTGTAATTTACCGAGGCATCTAATCTCTCCAGTCCATTCACCATCGATACAGGTTTTGAATGGTCCACCATCCATGAGCAAGAATTGCTGACAGACATATTCAACTCCTTCATTATGTTGGTACTCTTGTTTAGTAGTTATTTTGGTGTCTCCATTTGAAAGAGGTGGTGGCTTCCCACAACCACAACATTTTATACTATTAGTAATATATTTTTTAGAATTGTATTATTAAAATCCAAAATTCTAGTTGATTTTTGTGAAAATAGCTATTCAGACTTATTACTGTATGAAATGATTGTTTTTTTTAAATGAAATGTTTTAAATATTAGTATAGGTATACTGAAATATTAATATAAGTATTAAAGATATTGGCTCACACAGAATGATTCTGCAAGTTTTATGTGATTTGTTTACCGTTTTCTTCTTGTCATTCATTTACATGTTTGTTCAGGCAGCTTGTGTCACTTCCAGTTAAGGAAAAAAGCTTTATTGGCAAGAGGACAAGGTCATTACATCAATAAATAACCAAAAGGAAACAAAAAGACTCAAACTAGCACAACCATTATGAAATGTTCAGTGGTCTAGGCCAGCGGTCCCCAACCTTTTTTGCGCCACGGACCGGTTTATGCCCGACAATATTTTTACGGACCGGCCTTTAAGGTGTCGCGGATAAATACAACAAAATAAAACTAGTACCGGTACCGAAAAAAGAAGATTTATTCATAACACACGTGAAAAGACCCAGGAAAACCGAGTAAATGATAAAAACGATAACAAAATAACGCTGAAAACCGATAAAAACCCTGAAAACTATACATTTCACACCTGAGCCTCAACTCTCATGGCCCGGTACCAAACGACTCACGGACCGGTACTGGTCCGAGGCCCGGGGGTTGGGGACCGCTGGTGACATCATTATGATTTTTATATTTTATGATATATAATATAAAATATATAATATCGTAATTATCTCATAAGAGAAGCAGCAATTAGGAGAGCAGCAGTAAGAGAAAATAGCTTGATGTATTAATATAGTTTTTTAGGAAAGGCAACTGTGGCCAATTGCTACTGTTTTCTTGGATTTTGTGAAGCACTTTGGTGTACCTCTGGTTTTAAATGTGCAATACAAATAAAGTTGTATTGTATTGTATTGTATTATATTGTACAGTGTCCAGACTTAAACCCCGTAGAGTTTGGGATGGACTGGACAGAGTGAAAGCAAAGTAATCTGCAAGTGCTACACATTTATGGGAACATCTGTAACAGATGTGGGAAGAACTCTCTGAAGAATATTTGATTTCTATTGTAGAAAGAATGCCACAGGTTTGTTCAGCTGTTATATCTGCCGAAGGTGCTACTTTGATAAGTCAAAAGTTTAAAAAATACATTTTGGTCTTTAAATTAATTCCATGATTTCTCTTTCAACTCCAATTGCTTTTTTTGTACTATACTTTCATTTTAGAGTGCAATGAGACAATAAACAGCATAATTTTCAATAATAAACTAGAAAATTGGGGTGTTCTAAACCTTTAGACCTGCTGTGTACATAAGGTATGTATAAAGGGGCCATGAAAAGGGAAATATGCTGTGTAAAAAGAAGATTATGCAATTCTTGTACACGGTTTTCATGCTTCATATAATAGCTTCCTCCGTGAATGGAAATCTTAAATATTACTGGCATAAAGTATATAATTTTTTTACTTACCTTAAATGAAAGGTTAATTTACTTTTGTTTGTCTGTGACCATTATCAGATTCATCTTAATCCAGTCACGTCAGCTTAGGATTCATGTGCTGATTTAGCTGCATTACATTCAGTCTGTATTTAGATCAAATGGGGAAGTGACAACCAGATTGAATCAGCTTCCATATGAGTGAGGAGGTGGAATAAATGACTAACTTTTTGTCTCTGCTTCCCATTGCAATCAAATTCATTTCCAAATGAGGTTTGTGGTCTGTTTATTGTGCCACTTACGTAAATGTGTAACGTTCACATGTTCAGGACTGTGAAAATCTGGAAAAGGTGAGGAAGAGTCTAAGGTAGAGATTTATAAAAACCAAAACATATTGATGTATGAGGATTTTAAGGAAGAGTTTGTGCATGTACAATTTTACTACAAAGGTTTCAAAAGGATGCAAAGTGCATTAATAAAGTATGGATGACATATAAGAGTACAATACACTAGATTTAAAAAAACATACTCAAAAGAAAAAATCTGATTGCCTAAAGGAAAACAAAGTACAAAAATGCCTGATATGGTTTCTTTAATTGCTATTCCTAAAAGCACACAACTCTCCAAAATCACCAGACCCCTTACATGAAAGTTAAGTTGCTCTACAGTTTATTCCAGATTCAAATGTTTATACTCCATGCATATAGTGTGTTTGCAATCGATCATTCCAGGTGTATGAAGACAGTCTGTTGCAGGTCGGGTCAATAAAGTCCAATAAATAAATAAATATTGTTTTATTCTCCCTTTCTCTTTCTACCGTATTCACCCAGTGGAGTGAATCTTATATCAATATGAATATTATGTCACAGTCCTCCATTCCTCTCTGTGTTGTCTAGGTTTGTGTTTTTCTATCTCTCTTTTACACACTCCTCTCCTCCTGGGTGTTACTCATTTACAGGGTCCTTGACCAACACACTTGAAGGCAGCTGGCTTACCTGTAATTCATTGTCCTGGATTACCCTGCCTACTACTTAAGGTGATGGCAGAGTGATATTCTCCGCTGGATTGTTGTACTTACCTCTGTTAGTGTCAGCTGGCCTTGTGATTCCTGTTTTCTCTCTACATGTTTCCTTTCCATGTACAGAACTTCCTGGACCCTTCCCTGTTTCCCTCCGAACCCCCATCGAGTGAGTGTGAGTGGACCTCTGTGGATTGTGAAGTGCTAGTGTGAAGAGGAGTTTAATTGTGTTTGCCTTTTTCCCCTTGTACCTCCTTGGATTCCCTGGAGCCCCTCTCACCCCCAACACTGTATATATTTATATATCTCACCTGGTGGCATTGTGTAAATAAACCTCTTTTGATTGCACTATTTAGAGTCCTGTGTTTGATTCCTGCCTTTGTGATTGTGACACATTAAAAGTTATACAAGAGGAGAGTCGGATTAGCCAGGATTAACAAATGTTCACAATCAGTCTTCTTTATGTAAAGTAATGACATGCCTTCCAACAATGCCCATATTGAGGCCATTTTCTCCATTCCTGTCTTGGCCTGGTCAGAGAGCTCATAGAGGCAGGGCCACTTTCTTTTCTCCTGGCTAAGCAGAAGAACAGATCACAGACTGAACATTTTTTCAGCTCTTTCAGGTAGAAAAATGTTAAAAGTATCAATTAATTATTATATAAAATCAAAAGATGTATATATGACTTTTATGTCAGAAGAGAATGCAGTTGCTGTCCACCTAACAGCGTACTTGGATAAACATAACATCTATGACTGTTTCTGTTTCAAATGCTGCACTAATGAATTAGACCAACTATTCACTTTAGCTAAAGTTATTAAGTTAGCTAAAGAGTTGGGATGCTGTGTAAGACATAAATAAAGCTAAAATACAAAGGTTTGGACACTGTTTTGCATGTTTCCCTACTGTAGGGGTCTCTACAAGCATACAGGGCTCTGAGAGGGTACAAGATGACAACTCTGGAATTCTACTAGAAACAGTCGATCATATTTGTTTGTCAAAGCTGAATTCAGTGCAAACTACGCTAAATTAGCATTTTTAGCTAACAGCTACAATAAGCATAAAAGTTACTGTATGGCTATCATTTGTTAACATGACGCTTGTTCTTATACATGTAATACATTTATTACCAACCTGAGAGTTTATCTGCTGGTCATTCGACATGACGAATGACTTCTGAAGTCCGTGCCCCCTAGCTTTGTGGAGTCTTTCATAAACTTTTCATGATGCCAACAGACTCAATAAACGTAAATAATAAATATCTCATAATTAGCTTCACATATTTGTGTTTTATACTTTATTGCACATAGTTAATCATTGTAGAGAAGTATTAGAAGTAGATTGCTACACTCAGATACTAACAGACACAAATAGAGAGGAGCTCCCTTCTCTAATGAATTTGCGGGTTAGGGTCTGTCTCACTAGTGAAGGCACCAGAAGGTAAACATGGTCATAAATTTTGGGATTGGAGAAGCTCTTTCTCTCTTTCTGCAAGTCTGACCGAAAGCCACTTGAAGTGGCATCTCCAAATAAGGAGATGCTCAGAAAATTACAGAAGAAGAAATGTGAGCTGACATCAGACCTAAGGCCACCCTAAACTGTTTCGACCAATCATGTTAACATTATCCTTATCAAACATAATGAAAAAATGTTTACTGCCTGGGTGCAGCAGCCTTTTGTCTCTGTGCCGGAGAGAGGAGGTCTATAGCGCCATGTAAAACCAGTTTTTGATAATAAATTGCGAAAACTTATAATTGGAGCATATTTGTCTTCTCTCTCACAAAAACCTCTACACATAGTAACCTATACACTCGATGGTCACGATAAAGCCATTTTAACCACTGTACGTGGAAAAACTCACAATACATTGGACTAGTCATTAAATTTTCCTAGAAAAACAGTGAGCGGCTGCCTAACTAATCAATTGGTGTTAGCTGCAACGGCGGCCTCTGGAAATTACAGCAAGGACTGCACTGGATTCAAGGTTGGAGACTTCGTTCTACAGTTTGCAGCTGCCTGGGAGGAGGCTTACTGCATTTCTTCCTGTGTGACAGACAGTGCGGCAGGGAAGAGGACTCCTCTTGGATTTGACCAGATTCCTCCTCAGAAGAGAGGCGCCAGTTTATACTTTTTTTTCAGGGCCACTGCACTGGCTCCCCCGACCACAGCGATCCAGGCCTGCAACCATATCGGACGTGGCGATTCTGGGTTGGTTTGTGTGTGTCTGTGTGTGTGGTGGTGGCCCATTAAACTAAAGTGGTGAATTAAATCACAAGTTACTTTGGGACTTTATTCTACTTATTCTATTTTCGAAACTGAAGGTGACTAATTGATTTAATTATTTTTTTTGCTTGTTACTCAGTTAACAAATTTAATTCAACTTGAAGATCTTGTTGCAATTGAATGTTTCCTATTCCCAGATAAGTTTTTAGTAAGTAGTTATTGTGTGATTAGAGTGGGAAAAGGGAAACACTGAACTTCCAAGCAAAGTGAGAAAAGCTTCTGAAAAGAAAGGGAACGCCTAAAAAAATTCTATGTATATAGAAACAGGAACCGATAACAAAATTAGCAGGTAAGATATAGCGATGGGAATTCCGGCTCGTTTTAGAGAACCGGCTCTTTTTAGTGAGCCGGTTCTCTAAAAAGAGCCAGATGTAACAGTGTTGGCTTCTTAGGGCTCCCAAGCGGCTCTTCAGGTTGTTTTGTTGTTTTAATTAATTTATTATCAACAACAATAGAATATTATGCACAAAATGAATTACTAATGTAAAAATGTTTTTTGTTTATTTATATATGTTTATTATATAAATATGCTTTTATTTATTTACTCCACATAACATAATGAAATACAAAAAACAACTATCCATCCATCCATCCATTTGCTTCCGCTTATCCTTTTCAGGGTCGTGGGGGGCGCTGGAGCCTATCCCAGCTGTCATAGGGCGAAAGGCGGGGTACACCCTGGACAGGTCGCCAGTCTGTCGCAGGGCTAACACATAGGGACAGACAACCATTCACACCTAGTGACAATTTGGATTAATCAATTAACCTATCCCCACAAGCTGCATGTCTTTGGACGGTGGGAGGAAGCCGGAGTACCCGGAGAGAACCCACGCAAACACGGGGAGAACATGCAAACTCCACACAGAAAGACCCCGGCCTGATGTTGGAATTGAACTCAGGACCTTCTTGCTGTGCGGCAACAGTGCTAACCACCGTGCCACCGTGCTGCCCCAAAAAACAACTATTTACAGTTAAACTTTGAACTATTTAAATTTTCAGCTTTTTCTTTTAAACAAATTTAAAGTGAAACAACACAAAACACTGGAAACCACAACACAATAAAATATAGATTAAATTATGCAAAGCAAAAAGAAAAAACTGAAGACCCAGATCTTTAATTTAGGTAAAGGTTTGCATTCAGATGCATGATGCTGTAGATACTGCAGCAGAAGCAGCAGCAGCAGCAGCAGCAGCAGTTGCGGTAGACACACTGGCACCTTCATTAATATCACACTCAACTGACTGTGTTTTATCTTCCCATTGCACTGATGGGTGGACAGTTCTCAGGTACCTGTGCAGTTTGTTTGTGAAGCCTATATGATATTCTTTTCTTGTAGACTCTACACTCTGCCTTTGTAATGTCAGTAGAATTGAAATGGTTCCAGATTTTGCATCACTCATTTTCTTTACTATACCTTTCTAATATTGTTTCTTGTTGTTGCCTCTGGCTCTCTCTCTCCCTCTGTTCATGTGCTAATGCTGCTGTTAGTGTAACTATCGCCCCTCCCCCCTCTGCTCAGCACAAACAAAAAAACAAACACATATTGATCAGTGTGGCATGAAGCGAAAAAAGTGTGAGAGAAAGAAAAAAATAAAGCAGTTCCAAAAGCCGTTTTGTTCGCGACTGACCCATCACTAGTAAGATAAAGTAAAACGAACTCTAGGCGGGCCTAGCTACTTCCTGGGTGATAAGTTAGCAGCGATGCAGGTGGATGCTTCTCTGGTGTCCTGGATTGTTGATTACCTGACAGGAAGACCACAATATGTACGTCTCCCACAGTGTGTGTCTGACAAGGTGATTAGCAACACAGGGGCACCACAGGGGACTGTCCTCTCCCCCTTCCTCTTCACCCTCTACACCACAGACTTCAGCCACTGCACAGAGACCTGCCATCTTCAGAAGTTTTCTGATGACTCTGCGGTGGTTGGATGCATCAGCAGGGATGATGAGACAGAGTACCGGGCTGTGGTCGACTCCTTTGTCACGTGGTGTGAGCAGAATCATCTGCAGCTCAACGTGGCAAAGACCAAGGAACTGATCGTGGACTTCAGGAAGACCAGGAAACACTTGACCCCTGTTTCAATCCAGGGGGTCAGTGTTGACATTGTGGAGGACTATAAATACCTTGGAGTACACATTGACAATAAACTGGACTGGGCTAAAAACACCACAGCACTTTACAGGAAGGGCCAGAGTCGTCTCTATTTTTTGAGGCGACTGAGGTCCTTCAAC
Organism: Rhamphochromis longiceps; assembly: GCF_057381845.1. Classification (NCBI taxonomy): domain Eukaryota; kingdom Metazoa; phylum Chordata; class Actinopteri; order Cichliformes; family Cichlidae; genus Rhamphochromis; species Rhamphochromis longiceps. The sequence goes on from NC_140573.1 coordinate 11,413,846, forward strand.
ATCTGCCAGAAAATGCTGAGGATTTTCTATGAGTCTGTGGTGGCCAGTGCGATCCTCTATGCTGTTGCATGCTGGGGGAGCAGGCTGAGGGTCGCAGATGCCAACAGACTTAATAAACTGATCCGTAAGGCCAGCAATGTTGTGGGGATGGAGCTGGACTCCCTCAAGGTGGTGTCGGAGAGGCGGATGCTGTCCAAGATAAAGACAATGTTGGATAACACCTCCCACCCACTCCATGACATGTTGGTCAGTCACAGGAGCTCGTTCAGTGAGAGACTGAGATTACCGAAAAGCACCACTGAACGACAGAGGAAATCATTCCTGCCTGTGGCCATCTCCCTGTACAACGCATCCACTTAACACACTGTTTGCTGCTACAGCTACACATGTTTCTTTTCCAACTATTTATTTATAAGTGACTTATGTATGTATGTATGTATATATATGTATATATTGTACTATTCTTAGTTAGCGTATTGTCTGTCTTGTCTTAATGTTGGTTTAAAATGGAGCACTGTAACAAAAAATAATTTCCCCCAGGGATCAATAAAGTATTCTGATTCTGATTCTGATTCTGATTCAGGGTCGCTACATTAGGATGATTGGTTTTTGCTCTAGATTAAAGAATGGCAGTTGATCAAATTAATTTTCATCAATAATGCTTTTACCTCATCATTTGCATCAAACATTTGTTTTATCATTTACTGCACATAGTTATGTTTAGACTTCTACCCTCACCCACTAACAGGCATAAACAGAGAGAAGCCTTCTTTTCTGTGGAATGTGTGATGAGCAAGGTCTGCCTGAACTGGTGATGGCACCAGAAGGTACAAAACCTTGAGGCCCACTCTGCTAGAGGAAACACGGCTGTTAATTTCTGGGGTTAGAGAAGCTCTTTCTCTCCCTTTTCTTTTCCTCGCTCCCTTCGCTATCTCTTTATGCAGATCTGAGCAGAGGGTAAGAGGTGGTTGCCATGGTAAAGGGAGCGTTGCCTGCAAGAGAGTCATCTCTAAATAAGGAGATCCAGAGAGGTGCAAAAGAAGAAACACAAGCTCATATCAGACCACCCTCAACTGTTCAGACCTAGGGTTGCCAACTCCCCGAAAAATAAATAAGGGACACCTCGTGGCCAGGGCCGGGCGACCCAGTTGTCTTCACCCTTCCCAGTGTGGTGAATTTTTAGCTCTTTTTTTGTGTGAAATTATTTTTTTAACCATTTGACTTGAAGTTGATTTAAGTAGATGCATATTCTATTCTTTGTGATATGACCATATGGGAAACAAGTGATCATTTAGCCATTTATTTTTAGCTCAAAATGACAACATTAACACAGTAAAACAGGTCTCTTTCTTAAACTGTCATGCTTAACTTTTGAGAATATAAGTAAATCTTTCTTTAAAAGAACTCTGTCCTGCTTAACTTAAAATAATAGAAAACAATAGAAGGAAAAACATTCTTGTAACAGTGCACATTTAGTGCATTTAGTACAATTGGCTTCAGTTGAGGTATTATTTCAGACGCTCATCAGCTGCTCCTGTTTCTAAACCAGCTTGTTCCCATGATTATGCATCTTAACTCATCATCATTATTCATCTATGTATTACTTTTATGTATTAGTGATCTATTTGTTGTAATCATCTATCCTTGCAGTTGTTTATTACACAAAATAAGTTATATTATCACACTTCTGGCCACATAGCGCTGATATTCACTGCACATGCCCATATTAACTTTTTCCAGCCAGGTGTTTTCCTTTTCCCATTCTTCCCTTTCTCTGAGGGGAACAAACATTGCTGCTCTAATGCTGGGCTCACACTGTGCGATTTTTGGCCCATTTTGAGCTGATTTTTGAGTCGTGCGACCGTTTTGGTGATCGGACCGATTTTGGCCTTCATCGTGCATCGTGTAGTATACGTGGGGTAACGAGAAGTGATTAACACCTCACAACCAGCTCCTGATCATCAATCGCTCGTGAGGGTCTCACCGACTGCAGCCGCTCAAACTGCTCACGCGCAAACACGTAAACGTCGGTGAAAAACACGAAATAGCACAGCAGTGCAGTGTGTGATCTGGACACAAGCGATGGAGGCACAACTTGTAGAACTTTGGAAAGCTCATCCGAGCCTTTTCGATGTGGCATCACAAAATTATCACGACCACAACAACCGTGAAAATAGTTGGATTTACACTGCTGCTCAATCACAGCTGCCTGATCAATGTTTTTCATTAGCAATTTAGCAAAGTTGATGGTGGTGGTGTGTCTGTGTGAGTGAAAGACGGAGAGGGAGAGAGCGAGAGACAGATTTTCTGTTATAACCTTCATGTTATGGACGCACAGTGTGAGCTCTCAGGTCGCATCAGAGCATCGGGCGGTATAGTGTGAGACCCTGCATCGTGACCTACCAACTTCTAACCCCTGCGAGTCAATCGTGCAGTTTGAGCAGGAGCTGAATAACGTGACTGAAAAAAATCGCACAGTGTTTGCCCAGCATTAGGTTTACTGTCATCCGAGACTTGCACCGCAGTGTCGGCGTTGGTTTCCCTGTTGGCCATGCTTCTTGTTGTGGTCATCTGTTGTCTTCCGGTATTTTCTCCGCAAGCGACCTTTCCTCGACCAATGAGATGAGCGGTAATCTGAATTGTCATACTCAAATTGTCATAAGTGTGCTGTCAGCTCATTGGTCACAAAGCAGGAGAGGGGCTGGGAATTATGTTTTCAAACAAAGCGTTAATTCCATTAACATTTATAGACTACTTTTGATTCTCACTGTATTACGGGACAAAGTGCGTCCCTTATTAGCTCAATACGGGACGTGTACTTTTGTTTCTAAATACGGGACGATTCAGTTTTTTAAGGGACGGTTGGCAACCCTATTCAGACCGGTCACATGATGTTAACCTGATGTTTCTGTGACATGCAATAAAAGTCTTTACATCCTGGGTGCTTTGTCTCTAGACCTCTTTGTCTCTAATAAAAAGTGAAATCTAATTATTTTGAGCATATTTGTCCTCACTCATGGAAAAAACCCAACACAACTGGAATAAGTGATCCTTTCTTATATTTATTTTTCTAAAGAATTAATGAGGATTTTTGACCTGTTTTAAAAAGCCTCTGTATAAATTGTATAATATTTAAGTAAGACTTTGAATTGGAAAATGATTTGCACTGTTTAGATTCTATTTGGTGTTATTTGGCAAGGTTTTGATGTGGGTCTAGTGGTATTTCCGTAGTTAAGGACAGATTTTATGTAACTGAATATGTTAATTGTTTAATAATTTATTATTGTTTAATAAAACATACATTAAACCCACAAATAAATGCAAAGTGGAAGCTAAAAATAACGAGAACGTCTGTCTCTAACAGTTTCTTTTCTCGGCTCTTGTAGTTATTATCGGTGCCATGATTTTCATTTCAAGCAGACTGTGCTGTTACTAATATGCTGATCATAAAATGACACACTGTCTCATCTCAGTGGAGTATGTGAGGAATAAAGAGCATGCGATACTACACAAACAGCTTGTATTGACATGTGTTATAACCTCAGGATAAAAATGCTCGGAAACTCAAGTGCCAGTTTTAGGACGTTTACTGACCACTTTTAGAAACAACCACAGCTAGTCGCACACATACAGGAAAACTGTCCCACCCATAACAATCCGGCAGGGAGAACCCTGAAAAACCTCTGAAGGTTCCAGGGTGCAACGCCCCCAAACATACATTAACAGCAACACTGTCTATAACAACATGAATGCTCTTAAAGTGAAGTAATTTATTAGCCATCTCATGATAACTGGTTTTGTTGGGTCTGCCTATTTTGCAACGCTCATATGGGTTGTATTTGACTGTAGGAAAAAATCTTTGTTTGAACCAGAAAACCTGTTAAATTAAAATTCCTGAAATAAATATAACTGAATTTTATTTTACAGCTCCAAACAATAACAGATTACAGCTTATATTATAGAGGAAAGTACACGTCAGGTGGATTTTTTTCCTTGTCTGAATGATTCTACATACAGTGACCCAGAGAGAAGTTATGGAAACTCCAGAACGATCAAAAGGTTTTTATGACTGAACAAACATCAGCCAAGTCATGTTTTTATACAGATCATTTGATAACTCTTTAAATCAGATAGTTAGTATTCAAAATTCAGTTGCTGGGCAACCTTTATTAAATCATAAAATTCTCAGGCTAAGCCAAGTGAGGCATATAGGTTGTGAATTTGTGTTAGAAGATTTATGCAAGATAGATTTCACTCAGAAAACTCGTAGTCGCTGAAAACAGACTCAGTCAGCATTTATTAGCTTTTATTGAAATGACCACATACAGCACTGGTACTTCACTGGTCTAAGTCTTTATTCTGCTCTTCAATTATTGACACATTAGTGCCCTCGTGTTTATCTAGTCTTGTACATAAAAGCATTATTGGCAAGTCGGCAAATGTATCACACCATGTTCACACTTCTGACGCATTCCCAGTGTCCCAACGGGTCCTCCTCTGGTACACGTAAACTCGATTTCATCATCATGTTCTGAATACAGTTTATCATCTCTTGAAAATCTGAACCGAATATTATGTCTGTTCATGTCGTCTCTATTCACAGCGCAGGCTTCTGTAAGACATAAAAGATAAACAGTCTTTTAACGTTAGTAAAATACATGAATGTACAGAATATTGTGTTCTGTAAAGGACTCTGTGGCTACAAATAAAATTGATTTTCTCCTGCCTAATTCTAAATTGTGGTCAAACGCTGGAATGGTACACAGATGATCTACTGTTGCTGTTGCTCTTGTGGGGTGATTACATTCACTGTTAATTTTATGTAATATTTCTGTGACTATTTTACATGCTGAAGTCCTGTCCATCCCAGCCTGACTCCTCTCAGCCTCACTACAGTACTAGACACTTTAATACCCACCTGCACAATGTACATTTTTCAGATGTTTCAATTTGAAATTTCCAGATTGTCTTATTTTATTTAATTCACTTTTATGGTTATATGTATATATGTTCTCTCTTTTTGCATGTACATAATGTTCTCTCTCTCTTTTTGCACAGTCGAGGAGCGTGTCAGGATACATTTCACTGCGTGGTGTGCTCGTATAACTATGCGTGTGACAAGGGCTCTGTACTATAATTCAACTTCATCATGTCTATTTTATAATATCACCTGAAGTCAACAGGAAAAAAATTAAAGAAGGTCTTACTGGAGCTCATCATGGAAAAACATAAAAAATGTTTGTCAGTAAACTTCAGACCCTACTATCCACACAGTGAGAAATGATTTTGTACCTGTTGATTTCTTATGTCAAACACAACATGCTCCAAAAAATCTATCACAGTGTTTTAAATGCGTGCGGTGTACACCACCACAGTGGACTTTAAACGGAACATTTAAGATGTTTATTGAAGGGCTTCAACAAAGTAATGCATTCGCTGTTTGTGAGTAACATATTTAATTTCATATTTTATACATAGTTTCTCATCTTGAGAGGCTCACAAGCAGTCGTGTATATTTGTGTATATATGGGTCACACCTCTGGAATTAAACAAAATTAAAAAACAGAAACCAAAATGACTTTTTACGTTTCTCTTCACAGAATGAAATATAAAGAAAACTTTTACTTACGGAGGCATCTAATCTCTCCAGTCCATTCACCATCATTACATGTTTTGAACGGTCCACCCTTCATGACGTAATAATGCTGACAGTTATATTCAACCTTTTCATTATGTTGGTACAGCTGTTTAGTACTTGTTTTGGTGTCTCCATCTGAAAGAGGTGGTGGCCTCCCACAACCCTGGGCACCTGCAAAAGTGTGAGCAATGGAGAAAAAAAAAGTTTAGACAACATTTAGTCACAATAATTTTTTAGTCACGTTTTTATGTTCATATACCGTCACATATTATTTTACATTTCAGGTGAAGTTTTCATCATGCAATCCGAGTGCAGATCACAGCCTTTAAGACTGCTTTGTCATCCTATATATGTAGTTCTGTTATGCTTAGAAAGCGGTCAGCACTCTTTGTAACTAATGATAAACTGTGTTGTACTGGTATCAAACTCATGTTGCTGTTGAAATGATCTGCTTCTTTGATATATTCATCTACTGCCCTCTCCCACATCTTACAGATCCTATCCTTTTAATTGTTTTAATCATTTTATTGTGAAAAAACAAATTTTTTTTTTTAAAGTTCAAACTCTTCTATGGTTCGTGTGTGCTCATCAGGTTCTCACATTTCCTCTGACATTTCCATAGCATGTTGTATTTCCCTGTTCCTCCATGTAACCCACGTTAACTGGTGATGAAATGTGTGATGTCTGTGGCTATGATAGAGGGCCACTTAAAAACACTGAAATCGTGAAAAGGCAAACCTGACATTAAATCTCTCAAAGTGTGACTCAAAGACTGCAATAGTGTATCTAGGAGAAGTAGTGGGTGGTGAACAAGTGAAACCCATCCACTTAAGAACTGAAGCCATTGTGATGTTCTCAGAGCTGCAGCACAGTTTGGGGATGGTGGGTTATTACAGAGGTTTCTATAAAAACGAATTCTTCTTGTTCGTATTAATATTATTATTTAATGATATAACTGCAACTAACCCTGAAGTCTACATTGTGGTGTGTTCAGGTATAATCTTAAATGCACCACATTTCAAACAGTTTTGAGCTACTGTCTGTGTTAGTGAAAACAACTTTTCAGCGTCACACTTAACCAACTTCTCAGATTTAATAAACTTGTCAAACTGGTTCCAGCGGCCCTCCACTGGCTGTTTGTTTACTTAGAACATATTTAAAAACTTTGTGTGCAACAAAAGGGAAATGTAACTCACGGCGGCATCTCATCTCTCCAACCCAATCACCATCGACACAGGTTTTGAACGGCCCACCCTCCATGCCGTAGTCTCTGTCACACACATATTCGACCTTTTCATTGTGTCTGTACGTGTTTCTAGTCGCTGTTTTGGTCCGTCCACCTGAAAGACGTGGTGGCGTCCTACATTGCTTGGCAGCTAAAAATTGTGGGCAATAACAGAGGAAAAACCAACATTAGATAATATTTTGTCACAATAATCACATTTTCACTCTGACCTGCTGTCATGCATCATTTTTCATTTGAAGTGAAATATTTGTCATACACCCTGTGCATCACTCTCCTTTACCTTAACACTGTGTGGCCATGTGTGACAAAGAATTAACCAGAAACAATGTTCACACAAACTAATTAGCACAAGAGCAGATCAGGCAGAGGACATTTTACTGATAACCTGAAATGTGTTTTTGCCTCAAAACCAACTATTAATTTCTGGTTTAAAGTGTGTGTAACTTACACTCATACACACGACACCCCAAGAAATACCAAAAACAGCAATAGCAATCTTTTTCCATCCTTTGTACTGATAAACAGTAAGATCACAAGAGGACAAGTGTTGTACCTTCACATGTGGGACGAGGATTGCTCCACTGTCCATTTTCCAAACATTCAAGCATTGCATTCCCTTTGATGATGTGATTACTGTTTTCACAAGCAAATGTTAAATGTTGTCCTTTTTTCATTTGATCGTCTGTTACATCTGTGGTGATTGTTAGACCTGCTGGTGTTTCAGGGACTCTACATTTCTCTGTTTTGAAAAAGAGAATCTGTTTTATTGTGAGGTTTACATTATAAACATGAAACCAAATCAGATTCAAAGTAATAAGACACTTTCTCACTACATTTTCAAACTAAGCAAGTTTTCCCTTTAAATATTTATTATTAATAGGCATTCAGTTTCTCATTGCTGTAATTAAGAAGTAATAAATGTCCAGTCTTTTAAGAAGTCAGAAAAGAATGGTAATTCTTTTAAAAGTGATTAAAGGGAAGAATAATTGTCTAAACCTACAAACTGCACCACATGGGGGTGTTTGTATGAAAACTGCATTTTTTTTTTATGTCTCCTTACCTTCACATTCTATTGCTTTAGCCCACTTGCCATGTTGGCACGTTGCAGTGCCAATAATTCCTGCTCTATTCTTACACTGATATTCAATGATCTCTCCAGTCATGTATTTCTTTTTCTCTGCTCTGAAGTCCAGAGACTCATCCATAAGCTGGTCACAGTACACTGAAAATACATAATAGTATTGTCAATATTATATACATTGTTACATACATTATTGATTTGACCAATAGTGCTGAAAATGAAGATAACGGCAGGTGTGTAAACCGAGGTACACATGCAGACTGTTCTAAGGCAAAAAAACAAAAACCAAACTAAAACAGTATATTTAAGGTTAGTTAAAGATTGTGCCTTTGGTACAATGTTGGGTTATATTATTTCCATTGTTTCGTCCCTCAAAGGACTACAGTCTTTCTCTACCCTTAATGAAGGGTGGGGAAAGAAAGATGAATAAAGATGAAATATGTCAGCAGGCAGAATGACAGACAGCAGTGTTTTTAACAGTTTTAAAGCTTATTCACAGCAATATTTTATTTTTATGTACGTACGTATACACTGAATATTGAGCTCCTTCCATTCCCCAGCTATGCAGTTAATCGTAGCTTTTCCTTCCATAATGTAATTGTCAAAGCACTGATAGGTTACTTCAGAGCGAGATGGGTATTGCTTCCGATAACGAGTTGTAATAACAGCATTTTCAACTTTGGGTGGAGGGCTGCAGTTATCATGATTAGCTGTAAGACATCACAACATGTACACTATTAATTTACACTCTGTAATCTTTTCATAAAAACATGCATCAAAATAATGCTTGAGGTGACTGACATTTACAGATATCATCAAGTGATCCATTTAAATCCCATCGTCCGTCACGACAGGTTAATTCCTCAATCTTAGCAGAGTATCCTTCATTGCAATCAATGAATATCATTTCTTGGGTCTGTCCGTGTTGTTCAGTATTCTCTAGTATTCCTTCCCCATTAGGAATCTCAGGAGCTTCTCGACACTTTTGTTCCTCTAAGGTGGATATGATTACAAACAATCAGGCAAAATATTACAGATGGATGAAATCCATTTCCATATTTAAAAATGTGATCAGAATAAGCAATGGAAGAAACTCTGTATGAATGCACTTATTGTAAGATATTACAGAAAATATTTTCACACCAGTTTTCTTAAACATAACTGCAGATAAAACTCAAATGTTAAAAAGATGTTAAAACAGATTTCAAAACTTATATTTTTCTACCTAAACATCTTATACTCCCCATCTTGACATTGGTATTGAACAAGTCACTGTGTTTGCTTCAAGCTAATAACAGAAGATACTTTAATTAGAAACTTTAATTACCAATACAGCTTTCAACTCCAGACCAAACACCGTGCACACATGTGGCTTCACCCCACCAGCCTTTGCTGAGAGGTTTGTAACCATCCTCACACCTGAAGTAAAGTTTGTCACCATGTTGCCAAACTTTAAGTCTGCGGTCAAAGCTCGTTGTTGGACATCCTGTTATAGCTATCAGAAAGACAGATATTACATTTAGATATTATCAAAGAGCAGTCAGAATACATTCTTGTGTTATTAGTAGTGATTCATAGATAACATTATTCAACTATCTTTGGACTAGGCTTAAATATCCTTAATACTACTGAATAGACTGTGTAATGTCTGTTATTAAGTGACTAGCATTGAATCCTGCTGACTTTGGCAAACCTCCATTTCGTGTGCAGACTCAGGGAAGCAGAGGGAGCTCTTTGATAAGAGTAACATGCATTGCTTCACAAAAGAAAAATGTTTGTGGAGCTCATCAAGGAATCTAAAGACAAAGATAGACTAAAGATAGACTTCTGTCAGAGGGCCCGGTGGCGCCAGTGTCCGGCAGCCTCGCCTCTGTCAGTGCGCCCCAGGGTGGCTGTGGCTACAATGTAGGTTGCAATCACCAGTGTGTGAATGTGTGTGTGAATGGGTGGATGACTGAATGTGTAAAGCGCTTTGGGGTCCTTACGGACTAGTAAAGCGCTATACAAATACAGATCATTTACCATTCTGTAGAACCAGATGCTTTTCTGCAAGTTCCCCGATTTGAGAGAATTCATGTTGACTGAACTTTCATATTAGCTTCACTTTTCAGTCCTGAAAGCAATGCTCACCTTTTATATAGTTTATACATTTGTCTTTTGTCATCAGTTGTTTACAACATTTATATTTGTCATGAAAAACAGTAGTCCTTGAATAACTGAATAAATGTATCCTTTTAAGTTTATTGCATTTTCTTACCTGTACATTCATTAGACCTATGCCAGCCATCTTCTCTACAGGTTAGAGTGAAACTTCCTTCATAACCTCTCCTGCAGTTATACTGGACACGATCGTTGTACCTGTATTCAGCCTGAATTTTTCCAGTAATATCTGCATTATTAAACTGTTGCCTCCTGCATTTTATCTCTGAAAGGAACAAAACCACATTTATTAAGCTTCTGCATTTACTTTGATTCAGATAATTTTGTCATGTAAAACATTCAGATACTTTCATATAATCTTTTAAGTAAAAGCAGCAGCTCCCCAGTGTAAATGTGATTCCATTTAACAGTTCTGTATTTTATATTTGAATATGTTCAGTCAAAGGACAAGAAAAGTGTTCAGTTGTGGATTCAACATCCAGCTGAAAGTTGTTGTGGCAGTAGAAATGTTTCTTGCAGTTTGTACAGAAAATAGTATCCAGTGAGTATTTGTACACTCTTTCGGTTAGTGCTTGGTTAGTACACAAATAAACAAAAAAATGAATGTTATTACCATTTTCTCTCACTATGAACTATCACACAGAGTCTCTAAAATTTATATTGCTGGTTCGTAAGATTTTACTCTATGACTGAATGATCCTTTGAGGCTTCTGTTTGACCAAAGACATTCTGCAGTTCTCTCCTGTTTTCTCAAATATGGACTAATATTAAAGAAATTAAAAACGATCATGTCAGAATTAGAAGAAAAGTGAACTAAACTCCACCATGCCTTCACAAAGTGGATTTGGTTCCCATCCATCTCTGGTGCATGTGGCCCGAGTGACGCCATCTTTCCTCCTGTATCCTGATATACATGTGTACCTGACAGTATCACCCAATTTCTTTGTCTCATCACGCCAAGACGCCTCCCAGCGGGACAAAAGTCTATCTTGTGGACGGATACATGTAACCTCTGTAAAGAAAGAAAGACTGGATAATCTTCAAAAAAATTGTTCATCATCCTCATGGCTGATTGAACTACATGAAAGCAAAGAACAGTGAGCTTAGAATATGTGTCTAAAGCTTTTGTAGTTTTATACCTTGACATACTGGTCTGACAGACCACTGTCCATCCTCATTGCAAGTAGTCTCAACTGAGCGCGTGCGGGTTCTCCCAATCCAGTATCTCTCCTCACATGTAACTGTTACCGTTTCACCAGGTGAAAACCTACTTCTATGAGCAGGTCTTACGAGGACACAGAGGACGCAGCGGAGGATCTGAGAACACGGGGCATAGAGGTGGTCCCCACACGCGCAAACTCGGGACCCAGCACCGAAGAGAAAGTATGTAACGCATTTTCATGGCAAGGACCACTCCTTGCCATGTCCCTCTCCATATGTGGATATGGAGAGGGACAGAGGGCCACGAATGGAAACTCGAGTCCGACGCAAACTGCGGGAATATAGAAGAGACTACTAAATATGAATGACAAGGAGGATAGGAGCTACACTCACAGGCAAGCAGTCTAAATAAGAAGGTAATATGCTCTATTTGGTTTCATTGTGTCCAAGTCGGTATGTTGATAGTTCAGTTGATCAGATTTATAAGTTACCATATATGTTGGACTCATCTAGTGTAAGTGGGATATACCAGTTGGACAGTCGCCACAACACTAGGGAAAGCCCCCACCGTATGGTGGGTCCTTTCTCTCCTCTCTCCAACAGGGACCTAAAGGGGTCGAATGATCCTGAGTATATGGACGACTCTATATTGGTTCTATTGTTTTTGTGTACTAATCTTAGTTTTGTGTTAACAGTGGGGGCACAATGTTTTATTTCAGTGACATTTGGAATGCACATTCATGGTTCTGTCTGGCGGTATAATAAAGCCAAATGTTAAAGGTACTCTCACTTAACGTAAATGGACTCCAAAGCCCGACAAAGCAGGGAAAAATTCTTAGTAAACCGAAAAGAGAGGATATTGATGTGGCATTTCTACAAGAGACACATTTGGTGGGCCTTGAGCACGAGACACTTAAGAGACAAGGTTTCAAGCACGCTTATTACTCTTCAAATGGTTTAAGACATACAAGAGGAGGGGGGTTATTTTAATATCAGGGAAGGTCATTCTTGAACACTTTGCTACAATTAGGGATAGAGAAGGCAGATTTATCCTGGTACAGGGCAAATTGGATGGGGAATTGATCACGTTCTATAATGTTTATATTCCTCCAGGTTCCACATTTGATTTCTATATGCAAGTACTCGAGAAAGTAGTGACAGAGGCACAGGGATTACTTGTCTGCGGAGGAGACCTTAATATTACATTAAAACCACATCTGGACGCATCGGGGAAGAGAATATCTCAATCACAAAAACTAACTAGAAAACTGAACCTTCTGATAGAGGAGATGGGATTGGTGGATACTTGGAGGCGTCTTAATCCAACGGCAAGGAACTATACTTACTATTCATCTCCACATGCAACTTATTTGAGAATAGACTACTTCCTCACTTTTGGTACTGATATGAACAAAATACACGAGTACCATATTGGGCCAATGGACCTTTCAATCATTGCCCTCAATATTTATCTTTAAACTCTACTCAAAGGAGAAAAATAACCAACTGGAAATTAAATTCTAGTATACTGAACGAACGGACATGTGAACAGTTGACAAAAGACATTGCTGAATACCTGGAATTCAATGATAATAATAATAATGGATTGAATTTATATAGCGCTTTTCAAGGCACCCAAAGCACTTTACAATGCCACTATTCATTCACTCTCGCATTCATACACTGGTGGAGGCAAGCTACGGTTGTAGCCACAGCTGCCCTGGGGCAGACTGACAGAAGCGAGGCTGCCATTTCGCGCCATCGGCCCCTCTGGCCAGCACCAGTAGGCAAGTAGGGTAAAGTGTCTTGCCCAAGGACACAACGACCAGGACAGAGAGCCCAGGGATCGAACCGGTGACCTTCCGGTTACAGATACACTTCCCAACCCCCTGAGCCACGGCCACGGTCGCCACGCCTGATAAAGATGAGTTACCCCCACCGATTTTGTGGGATGCGTGCAAAGCAGTGATGAGAGGAAAAGTTATTGCTATAACCTCCAATATTAAAAAATCCAAAGTTGCAAGATTCCAGAAGTTGCAGTTGGAACTATTGTAATTAGAGGCCACACATAAAAATACTATTTTTTTTTAAAGTTCAAACTCTTCTATGGTTCGTGTGTGCTCATCAGGTTCTCACATTACCTTAACACTGTGTGGCCATGTGTGACAAAGAATTAACCAGAAACAATGTTCACACAAACTAATTAGCACAAGAGCAGATCAGGCAGAGGACATTTTACTGATAACCTGAAATATGTTTTTGCCTCAAAACCAACTATTAATTTCTGGTTTAAAGTGTGTGTAACTTACACTCATTCACACGACACCCCAAGAAATACCAAAAACAGCAATAGCAATCTTTTTCCATCCTTTGTACTGATAAACAGTAAGATCACAAGAGGACAAGTGTTGTACCTTCACATGTGGGACGAGGATTGCTCCACTGTCCATTTTCCAAACATTCAAGCATTGCATTCCCTTTGATGATGTGATTACTGTTTTCACAAGCAAATGTTAAATGTTGTCCTTTTTTCATTTGATCGTCTGTTACATCTGTGGTGATTGTTAGACCTGCTGGTGTTTCAGGGACTCTACATTTCTCTGTTTTGAAAAAGAGAATCTGTTTTATTGTGAGGTTTACATTATAAACATGAAACCAAATCAGATTCAAAGTAATAAGACACTTTCTCACTACATTTTCAAACTAAGCAAGTTTTTCTTTAAATATTTATTATTAATAGGCATTCAGTTTCTCATTGCTGTAATTAAGAAGTAATAAATGTCCAGTCTTTTAAGAAGTCAGAAAAGAATGGCAATTCTACCCTTAACCAAGTGTAGAGAAAAAAAGATGAATAAAGATGAAATATGTCAGCAGGCAGAATGACAGCCAGCAGTGTTTTTAACTTGACTCCAGTTTTAAATCTTATTCACAGCAATAGTTTATTTTGATGTACTATAGTGAGCTCTTTTTTTCATAGGTATTGTTTAGCTGAGTTGACGAATAACTGTTCAATTGCTGGGAAGTATATGTTAACACACACTGAATGATCCAGATGAACAAACTACCAAAACATCTGTGTTTATAGCAGTGCTAATGATTGCTGACGATCTGCTAATGTAGTGAATTTAATTAGCAGCACCTGGCAGAAAAATACAACCTTAATTCCTATAAAAGTTCTTCACACTTGAGTCTTCTAATGTGGACAATAGTTGCCCATTATTTCCTTTAAGCAGGGCAGACTGATCAACAGTGAATGAAATGATATCTCGGCAGAGAAAATTCCCTATTGTTGACAGATATTGATAACCACAGCTATCAGTCATTGGATATCATTCGAAACTGAATAGTTTTGAACAAAAACCCGATATTCTAATTTCATTCTAGTTTCAGTGTGCATTTTTGCCTTAGACGACTAAGCTTTCAAATCCCCTTGTTAATTTTAGATTAAAATGGTATCAAGCTTCAATCATTTACATTAAACCTCAACAAATCTCCTTTAGCTACAGAAAGATTAAAAAGATGAAAACTGGAAAATGTATCCAGTTCAGTAATATTTATGTGATGCTAGTTCACAACAGCCGTTATCTCAAGAACCTACAATATTAGACATAAACAGCAGATCAAAAATATAGGCTTAGGATTAGAATACTTCCTATGATGACTTTGACCTTACAGGGTTCATCAGGATCATTATATTAATGATTTATGTGATACAAGGGCAACAACACAACTGCTACAGAATGCTGATGTTTTCCTGCAATACAAAATTGCTCCTAACAGCAACTTAAAACAGAAACCCTTATCATAGTCACAGCTCATTTCTGTTACCTCACGTCATTGTGGTAATAAAAGTACACATACCAGAGCAAGAAGGAAAGGGGGAATTCCATTGTCCATTTTCTAAACACTCAATTTCTGTAGACACAATTAGTACACGTGTATTGCTGCAAAGAAAACGCAATTTATGTCCAGTCGCCATTATTTCATTTGATGGTGGTAATCCAGCTACGTAGAGATGAGGATCCATAACACCGATTTTACAAGATCGATCTGAAAAAAGCAAAATATGTAGAATATATGTGAGTTTATGTAACAAAGCTGCAAAGAGCAAGCAAGAGAGTAGTTGGTTTTAGTGAACACCAGAAGAGCGGAAAAAATCATGAAATCTTATTGGATATTTAAATTATGCTTCAAAATACACAAAGATCAAACCTGAACTATTGCCATATTGTTTAAACAGGCATTGCATTTTGTCAGTAAAGGGATTTAAACATGTTCTTACCTATGCAAGTCGGGAATGGATTATTCCATTGTCCGTCTTCTCCACATATCAGCACAGAAATTCCATTCAGATACTTCCCAGGACCATCACAGCTGAATGTGAGGATGTGATTGGGACGTATGGGAATACAATTTTCTGGTAAACCTTTCACTGTTAACCCTTGAACTGTAGGAGGAGGGTCACATCTGGAAGATGAAACTAAGGTAGAAGAAGAAGAAAAAAAACAGTTCAAAAGGCAAGATTCAGATGTAGAAATCACTGGCCAGAATCTTTATATTTGCTGCAGTTTTTATATTTGCCAGATCATGTCAGAATCCATTTTGCCAGGTTTCAATGTGTGTCTGTATTTGTGCTGGAGACACGAAGGTTCAGACCAGTGGAGATAAACCACTGTCAAAACTACAGCTGTGGTCAAAAGTTTTACAATCATCACGGATCAACATGGATACCATTGTAATTTTGGGCTTTGAATGATTGTTGAAATCCTGTTTTTAAGTGTGGAATGACTGATTTAACATTGAGCACTCAATTTTTTTTAAAAAGATGTATGACATGCAATCATTCCACCCTGGAATGGAAAACGTTTATCTAATTTCCAGGCAAATAGTTTCAAAATATCTGCCCTTTGCAAACTGTTTACAAGGACAACCTGTGTAAGCAAACCATCTGCTGTGTCAGTTTAACACGCTAAGATTTAATTCATTAACCCTATAAGTTCCCTTATGTAGGGTGGCTAACTTTAACTCTAGCCTATATTTTGGTGAAAGAAAAAATACAATGCTTCTGGAAAAAATGTGAATAGTTTTTGACCTGTCAGTAAGTCTGACTTTTCTGTCACAGTCTGGCTGAGGCAGACTGTATGTGTTGTGAAAAAGGACTCAAGTGCAAACCAAAAACTATGAAACGTGATGTGGATTAACAAAAAACAAGCAGTTTATTAAGGCTTGCAAAATAAATACAAACAAAGGGCATGGGTGAAACTAAACAATAACCTAAACTGGGTGAACTAAAAATTAAACATGAAAAAACCTTAAACATGGAGAACTGACATGATACCTAAAGACATGGTGTGGACGAGCAGACGACCTGAAGGAATGACTGAAAACACATGGCACAAATAATTTGTGTGCTTTCTTATTTGTTGCAGATCACCTGATTGTTCTGTAAATAGATTTAAACGGTTATATGCCTGAGGCATTGGCTGCATTTTTAGTTAAATAGTACCATATAACTTTCTTTGCAAAACTTGTGCATAATATTTAGAAATGTACAATTTCTATTTGCATTTCAAGTTATGAAAATGATTCGTTAAACATGTTTGTGGGTTTTACAGTAAAAAAATATAACTTTTTTCTACTCGGATTTTGAATTTTTTCTCTGAATTTAGATCAACTATGGTAATATAGTATGCCAAAATGAAAAAATAACTCAAATTTCAGATATTTCAGGTTGTGCTGAAAATAATGATACCAAACAAGTAGTCAAAAATGGCCAATTATACCCTGGACCCCAGAGGGTTAAACTGATCTTTCTGACATCGAGATGCTGGGTCATATTTCATAATGACTTGACAGAAACATTGTTGAATAAAATGATGACTGATGTGAATTCAAATATATTTGGAGTCTGATCTGACATGACAAAGTCTCTACATATTAAAAATCATTTAGAATTAAATTCTGATTTTGCCTGTGTGCAGGAAAAATATATATAGAAATAAAGACCGTCATAGCAGTCTTAATGAAGGCAGGACACATCTGAGTAAATGAGATTATATGTCCAAGGAGATAATACCAAATGAAGTTCATACGTAAGTTCAATAAGAACAATCTGTAGTCACACATTTCTGCTTCCCTGGTGTTTGTTGGCTAATCTAAGCTTTACATCATTTCCACTTTCCCATGCTGTGAAGCTAATTGTGCAATCACTGGTCTAGCCCAATCAGATTTCTGCTGGCTGTCTTCCG
Organism: Rhamphochromis longiceps; assembly: GCF_057381845.1. NCBI lineage: Eukaryota > Metazoa > Chordata > Actinopteri > Cichliformes > Cichlidae > Rhamphochromis > Rhamphochromis longiceps. The sequence continues at coordinate 11,431,380 of NC_140573.1, forward strand.
GCCAATCAGTCTCCACTCCATGTACTTTAAATCTCACTGCTCATCGGTCATTCTCCCAGGCTTCCATTCAAGCCTCAATCTTCATTTCCAGAGTGTAATCACCAACAACCTAAATTGAATTCTATAGATCAATAAATTATGTTAAATTCATTTTAATGATCTCTGCTTATTGAACTGTAGTCATTCACATGAGAGTGAGAGAAGAAAAGAAAGCTTTTGAACTCACGGTAGCACGACCCCCTTTGGAGTGGCTGCCAGCCCTCAGTTGTACATACGTATTTGATGGTGAGAGCTGATGTATAGCCAGGTTCGCAAGCAAAATGTATCATGTGTCCTGCTTGATACTGAGATGTTCTTGTCTCTTGTGTTACTTGGGCATGGGGAACATCTGGAAGCGTTGAACATGCTAATACACAAAACAATATAAAATGGGAAAAGAAGAGAAAAATACACAAAGATTGAAAACATACTGAGTGACTAAGCCAAGATATACATGTGTGTATAAGGAAATGACTACCCGTCATTGCTACGAACGATAGTAATGCCAGTAATGTGCAGTTGTGTTAGGACAGGCAACCTGCGGCTCCGGATACGCATGCGGCTCTTTTGTCTTTATACTGCGGCTCCAGGTGGTTTGGGAAAATAAATTAGAAGTATTTAGCTGAAGTGTATTTTTTGTATTAGTTCTTTTTAAACTTGTAGTTCTAAATTGGAAGATTATTGTGACATTGAAATATAAAAATAGAATTATATTTTATTTTTCATCGCTCAAAATAAGCGTCACACTCGCGGAAGCCGGTATACCCGCCGAAACGCCGTGCATTTATCGAGACTTTCAACCCCAGGTAGGCCAATTATGGATCTTCGGATCCACATTATGTCAGCAGCTGTTCTCCTCCGTGAACTATGTTAAAACAAACACCGCTCACGCCTCACAGATGACAGCTTACAGTCCTGCGTAAAGATGAAAGTGACTTCGTACAGCCCCGATTTGCAGACGCTGTGCGCAGAGGTTCAGGAGCAGAAGTCTCATTGTAAACATATCACAGCAGACCCGACGATGTTTCCATGGACACGCTTTTCAGCATCTCTTTATTGACCACTCTTCACACACGGTTGCTGTAAGCATACAGCCGGCTGTAGCTTTTCAGCTCACAGTCCGACAACACAAGAGCAGAGAGAGCACAGACTTTAAGTAGACGAGGCGTGATTGCGGGTCCCGCTCAGGTGCGTCCGACTCCCATGCAGTGGCGCTGCAGACCACGCCTCGCCACACACATTAACCAGGTAAAATACATATTTAGGCAGAATTTTGCAAATATCTATTTTTCATTTTTTAGCAGCATAGTGCTGTATATATTGTAAAAAAACAATATATACAGTGTTATTTTCATTTTTGATGTCAACAAGTATTTGCGGCTCCCAGTGTTTTCTTTTGCGTGGAAACCGGGTCCAAGTGGCTCTTTGGGTGTTAAAAGGTTGCTGACCCCTGTTTTAGGTCAAGGGTTGTTGAGGCTGGCTGAGCTCTGCTGGCCATCACCAAATTTGAGCAGAGGAACATGGGTAATCATGCTTTGGAACAATCTTTCTGATGTGATACTTTTTTACTTTTATAACCAGGCCTATTGTGTGCCTCCAGAAAATGTACCTATTTAGCTCTAAACCCAACGCCTTACCTGACGTGTAATGGGTCGATCCTATGAAAATCCATTTATTAATGCTGCTCTTGGTATGCTTTACAACTTTTTGTGTTTCATTTTTTTAGCTTTTCACGTGACATTTTTTGGGGGTACATAGCATGTAGTATGGTTGGGTTAGAGTAAGAGTCAGGGTAATGCTGTCATTAATGAACCCTAACAAAAACAAAATATGCACTCTGTAATATACATAATTGAGGTATTCATACACTTTTCATGACTGTAGAGTTTTTGACGATTTAGTAATATAAGAAAAAAAAACACATTTACATGAGTTATTACATCCACAGTGCAGCAATAGCACAAGTTTAGTTAGTGATGATAAAAACATGAAGCCATGCAACTTACAGTAGCACTTTCCCTGATGGACAACCAGCCAACCATCAGCTGTGCATACAAATTTCGAGATCTGATCTGATATGTAACCAGATTCACAAGAAAAATGTATCACATCTCCTTCCTGGTACACAGCTTTGCTGGTTCCTTCTGACACATGAGCGTGAGGAACATTTGGGAGCTCTGAACACACTAAAAGAGAAAAAGTTACAATTCGTCACATATAAAGTTGTTAAAAAACAATGACTGAAGCTCTACAAGGAAAACAGTTACAAAATCAAAGTATGTCTACAACCATTCTCCTAAATGGTTAAGACCACAAAACAGTTGCATCTACATAATTTGTGGATATACTTCACCTAATAACACAGATAGCAGGATTTATGTTTGACATACATAATTAAAGAGTAATATAAGAAATGTACCATTAATTACCATTAATGGTAAAGGGAAAAAATAAGTATAAGTATAAAATTACTAGAGCCCCCCCTCCCTTCAAAGAAAACCCCCAAAATAAAACAAAAACAAGCAAAAAACCCATAGCAAGTAGTAAAATCATCTATAATTACTATTTTGTCCTACATTATATTACTACCATATATATGTATGTTAACACAAAAATATACATATTTTAGGGTTGTGTGAATGCATGTAAATTCAAATAGTTGTAATAGTGTAAAAATAAGACAATTACATTCATACTGTGCTTTTCCCCCTGCTGTAAGTAAATACCTGTGATGACCACACGCAGTGTATATGTCACTCTTCTTAAAGTCTAACTGCCTTTCCACAAAGGTAAAACATGTGATTTTAGGTACACTGAAAAACGATAATAGATCACTTTACCGTTTTGTGACAAAGAAACTTCCACACACCCCCACAGCTGGAGAAACAGAAGGATTAAAGACAGCTTCATGTTCTTTTGACGAATGCTTTCTGAGGAGAATTTCAGTAGCTTCATTGTTCAGTGACCTCCCCCAGCTCGAACTCCACCCAGAGAGATCAGGTCACAGCACAGACTGTCCAGTGGCTCTGTCCAAATGTCTCTATTTAAATACAACCTTGGACTCCTGTTGTACAAGTGCTACGGAGAAGGACTGGATAGGTGGTTAGGTGTACAAAGCACAGGACTTTCAAATGTACTTTGCTAGCGTTTACAAAGAATTTTCAGAAAAAGAGAAGATATCCAGTGATGCGCAGTTTTCTTGCTGAAAGAGCCTCGCTGATGCCAGGGGTTAAGGGAGAATGGCCAGAATGCATCGAGTTGGTGGGAAGGCAAAAGTAACTCAACTTAAATGATAAGTGGATGCTGGACTCCAGGCCTAAAAAGACTGTGGAAAAGGGGTTGTTTCATTGTTAGGCCATGAAACCCAAAGCCCCAAGACTTTCAGCAGAGTTAAACTTATGTAAGAATTAAAACAGACCCCGTGATGCTTTTATTAAAATAACATTACATGCAATTACTGTTACATGTGTGTACATGTGTGTGCTCATCTAGGTTACAAAAACACTTTAATAGCAGGTATGATCTCCTGCCAAAGGGAGGGAGTTTGTTATTTTATTTATTTTTTACTTCTTTTTGTTATCTTTATTTAATCAGAATATGTTCAGACTGGAAAGATAGGGCCACCATTTTGTGTATTTGTCCACAAAGGATTTATGAATGACTTTGATTTTACACAAAAAAAAAAAGATGTACTGGAAGAACACAGACTGAGTACATAGGCTTTTATTAAAATGACCACACACATCAGTGCACTAATCATTTATAGATTTGCGTGCTCATGCTCATCGTATCCAATAGACAGAAATGTTACTGGCATGTGGGCAGATGCATTACGCCTTCAATGCACGTCTGACGCATTTCCAAACTGCCAACACGTCTTCCCCTGCTACATATGAACTCAATTACATCATTATGTTCTGAATACAGCTTATCATCGCTGACATATCTGAATTGAATATTGTGTTTGCTCATGTCTTCTCTATTTACAGTGCAGGGTTCTGTAAGAGTTAAGAGAAAAGATTTTGTTAATGTCAGTACAGTACACCAATGCAGGAATGCACAACATATATCATATATAACTATTCAAGTCTTGATTACAAAGGCACAGTGCTTAAAACCAAGCAAGTCTGATAAAATGCAATCTGTATCTGTATCAAAACTCCAGATATAGTACAGACCTCACACAATATCAAATTATGAAAGTCTAATGTTAAATTGTCTTAATTTTCCCATTTTTTAAAATAACATAAAACAGAGCGCATCTAAGAACATGAAGCCCCCAAATTCTGCATCCTTTCTCAAATAAATTATGTCAACAGCTTGAAAGGCTGATTCCTGTGTAAACTCAATTTTCTCTAAATTTAAGAGTAAAAAAAACTTGGGACCCCTAAAATACTTTTACATATGCAGAATCTTAGAAAATACAACATAATATAGCTATAACTTACTGAGGCATCTCATCTGTCCAGTCCATTTACCATTTTCACAGGTTTTATATGGTGTACCTTCCATTTTGTAGTAATTTTGACAGTTATACTCAACCCTTTCTCCATGGCTGTATTGCCTTTTAGTACTGATTTTGGTGTCTCCATCTGAGAGTGGTTGTGGTTTCCCACAACCCACAGGATCTTAAATAAATATAGACAAAAAACAAACAAAAAACTTGAAATTGTTAATATAACATTTTTTAATATCTACTCACAATACTATTAGTACCATTATGCAACATCTTACAGTAAATTTTTGTGTAAATCTTTTAGAGATTCAACTCTCCAAATTACTGGGGGTTTATTCCGACTTCTCTTTTTTATATTTACAGCTGTTATTAACATGAGCAGCTTATCTGGGCGCTTATTACTGACTGGGCTTCGCATATGTACATGACATTTCCTACACAGTGATTGTAATTAGGATCAACCGCAAGACTTGTCCAAAAACATTTCCCGTGTAATTTTTGCCTGAGTAAAAGTAACCGTAACTGTTTTGGGGATTAAAAAAATGTGATTAAAGCCTCCTGAAATTGCAGTGCACTGTGACTGGATGATCTTTTCTTGTCACATATTACGGGTGAGTTGACATAGAAAAAAACTGGCTTACCTCCGCATGTTGGAAACGGATCGCTCCACTGTCCATTTGCCAAACATTCAACTGTTTTATTGCCTTGCATAAAGTGGTTACGTCTAAGGCAAGTAAAGGTTAGCTTTTGTCCTTTCTTTAGCCGATTGCCTTGTATGTGTGATGTGATTCTTACACTGTCTGATATTCTTGTGACTTTGCATTCATCTGTTTTAAAGAAGACAGTCTTTTAATCTTTCAGTTTAAAGTGTAATGCAGCAGTAGTCTAGACCCAAAGGAACCAAATAAAATGTAAATCTTAATCGTTATATAAGTTTAACAAATGAAATATAATGATTACATAATTGTTACACAAATATATGGACATTTAAAAAACATGTCAAATCACGTCAGCTTTTCTCAGTTAAAGTAAACCTACCAGAGCAGGATGGAAAGGAAGCATTCCAGTACCCAATTTCTAAACACTCGATTACTTCAGAACCTTCCAGTTTATACTGATCAGCACAACGAAAATGTAATGTGTCCCCAGTCCTTATCGCTTCATTCCCTTGTGGTAATCCAGTTACCTGCAGATTAGGGTCCATTACTCCAACTGCACAAGGGATTCCTGAAAACAATAAGTAAAAGTCATTATTGCGATTGTAGACATAATAAAGTTTTTTTTATTATGCCCTGTGAATGCTACTATTAAACATGGAGAAGCTTATTTAAAGATAACCAAACATGCATTTTGAGAGTTAAACACGAGCAAGGATACTTCCTTTATACTATTTTTATAGTTTTGCACATAGCGGCTGCAAAATGGCTCCATAGTGCTCCCCTCTGAATTGCAAGAAAGCAGAATGCAAAGAATGGACTATGCAGAAATATAAAGAGATCTACATCTTACTGAGGCATCTCATCTCTCCAGTCCATTGACCATTTACACAGGTTTTGTACGGCCCACCCTCCATTCTGTAGTAATCCTGGCAGATGTACTCAACCCTTTCACTATGACTGTACTGCAGTCTGGAACTTTCCTTCGGGTCTCCATTTGAAAGATGTGGTGGTTTCTCACAACCCTCGGCAGCTACAAATATGGGCAACAAAAATAGAAGTTTAAAAATGTTTTCATCACAATAATCACATTTCACCATGAGTGACACATCACTGACCTTGATCAATTAAATTAAATTAATTACGTTTTATTCATATACCAAGAATTCATAAAAAATGTTTTTGCAAGATGCTTCATAATGTAAGGTGAAGACGCAAGAGCACAAAAAGATAAGGAAAGATAAATAAACTATATGAGAAAGAAGCAAGTCACAAATAAATAGAGGGGAGTGAAGAAGAAGTGCTAAAAGTATGAACCTCTAGTAGCATAACCTGAATGCCTGATAACAGCAAAAAGATGTACTGAGGTACTGGACTGTAAGTATATGTTCATGAGTTCAAGGTTCATGTAAGAAAAAAGCCGAAAGGTGTATTAGGTGTCCTAAGTCAGTGTTTCCCAACCTTTGGGAGCCACGGAACATATTTCACATTCGAAAAAACATCACCAAACAAAAATGCCACAAAAGTATATTGATAATTTTTACCTGCACACCAAGCATAGCAGAATTGGTTTGATCTGCTCCCAGTATACCCTTTTTGCTTTCTTCTGACCACTACTCATGCTAGGGCCTCCATCTGGGTCAGAATTTTCCCCAGGACCAGGTCAGACTGATTACTTTTTCTTTTCAAATATTTATCTGTTGCTATTACGTGCTCCATTGTTTTACAGCATGAGTATTATGTAATTTCTTCTTTGTCTTCTTCTGTTTTAATGGCAGTTGGCAACCCATTTAATTAGAGCAGGTAGTTGTACTACCCTCTATTGGAAGAGAATGAAATTGTTCTGCCCATTACACCGATCGCTTAGAGTAGTAATCAGGTGGAATCAGATAATCTTCCATGGCACACTTGATCATTGCTCACAGCACACCTATGTGCTGCGACACAGTGGTTGGTAAACACTGTCCTAAGTGACTGGTTGGGTTATATACAAGCACCAGTTCTTGCTTTATATGTCATGTGATACCATCGCAGGTGCAATATGGATCCACAGGAATTGGTACAAATCTTGAGCAATATATATTTAAAATGTAGTACACAGGGTATATACAGCAAGCTCATTTCTCATACCTAACAGGACGACTGAAATTTTCACATTTTTCGAGTGTAAGCAGAGGACCTTATAAATATACACTGTTAAGCTAGTTCAAACTACAAATGTCGATAAAAGTAACATTGCTGGTGTGTTGACTGAAAGACTTACTTTCACATACTGGCACAGTACTACTCCATCCGTCCAACTGACAAGTTCGGGTGCCATCGCTATCTCCCATTGTATACCTGCAATTACAACTCATATCTCATTTTGTATTTTCACCCACACACTAAAATTTATAGAGTACTTGAGCAATCATTTTGCTTCCAAGTAACCATTTTACAGGATGAGTTCCTGCCCCAAGTGGAGGAGTTCAAGTATCTCGGGGTCTTGTTCGCGAGTGATGGGAGAAGGGAGCCGGAGATCGACAGACGGATTGGGGCTGCAGCTGCAGTAATGCGGACGCTGCACTGGTCCGTCGTGGTGAAGAGGGAGCTGAGTGTAAAAGCGAAGCTCTCAATTTACCGGTCGATCTACGTCCCTACCCTCACCTATGGCCACGAGCTGTGGGTAGTGACCGAAAGAACGAGATCGCGGATACAAGCGGCAGAAATGAGCTTCCTCCGAAGGGTGGCTGGCCTCTCCCTTAGAGATAGGGTGAGAAGTTCGGCCATCCGGGAGGGGCTCAGAGTAGAGCAGCTGCTGCTCCACATCGAAAGGAGCCAGCTGAGGTGGTTCGGGCATCTGACAAGGATGCCCCCTGGGCGCCTCTTGGGTGAGGTGTTCCAGGCATGTCCCACCGGGAGGAGGTCCCGGGGCAGACCCAGGACACGCTGGAGAGATTATATCTCTCGGCTGGCCTGGGAACGCCTTGGTATTCCCCCGGATAAGCTGGAGGAGGTGGCTGGGGAGAGGGAGGTCTGGGCCTCTTTGCTTAGGCTGCTGCCCCCGCGACCCGGCCCCGGACAAAGCGGATGAAGATGGATGGATGGATGGATGGTAACCATTTTAAGTTGTCTTGAGATCGGACATCAGTGATTGGACACTGAATTATTTTTAGGTTTTCCCTTGTACCTAAACCACTTAACACTGTTGATCATCTGCTGTTCACTTAAGCCTCATTGGAAAAGACCTGAGTGGAAGTGTGGCCATTCTTCAGGAAGGGAAACTGGGAGAAAAGACTGAGGTATGTCAACCTAACACAAGAAGTACAGCAAAAATCAGCAGAAACAGATCTTGGAACTCACTTTCACAGTGAGTTCTAAATTTATGTTTAAACATTTTTAAAAATAAGCCTGAACTCTCTTATGCAAGCTTTCTTGTAATTTCTTTAATGCAGTCTTAGGAATAATGTAGTTAATGTAGTCTGCCAGGCTTCTTCAAAGCTCCTTTGAATAACGGCTTCCTTTTATCCCATTCTTGTTGACATTTTCCAAACAGCATTGTTGTACGGGACTTTTGTCTTAAAACAACTTGAAGAGTTTCTGTTTTAACACACAAATATAAGCAATCCTCATGGGACTTTCAGAGCGTGTACATTATGTCACTGAATTATTATAGATCCACATACCCTAGATTGCAAAAGTATTTGATAGCTGTTCCAAAAACGAGCTCTTCTCCGCGGATAATTTCATAATAGCCATTGGGAACGTCCTCAGGGAGTTCACATGGCTTTACTGAAAAAAAAGAAAAGAGAATATTTTTCATGAGTAAGTATGAATTAGACCTTATTCTTCTCTTATTATTGCTTATTTTTAATTGAAATCAGGTGCTTGCCGACAGTGACATAAATTTTTTACAAAACTCTTTGTTAATAACAGTGTTGAAGTGTGGGTACAATGTTATTGATGCAGGGATTTGAGGAAGCGATTTGCTATTTTCATACAATAGATTACTGTTAGCAGCATACTGCAGCAGTTTTACAACTGTCTCAGTACAACTCTTTCTAATTCCAAAAAACGAAAGTTTTGGGATAAAACTTTGGTAATTGATATTTTGTGAAATGTTATGAATTGCATCTTAGAAGGGATTAAGGATTATTTGTAACCCTATAAATACAGTCATAAGAGTAACAGCAAAATAGCAGGCAAACCATTTAACTTACAGTTGCATTTTCCCTGACGCAAACTCTCCCAGCCAGTATTTGTGCATATATATCTGAGGGTTGGACCAGATATATAACCAGTCTCGCATGTGAAATGTATCACATCTCCTTCGCGATACTCAACTTTTTTAGTATTTTCTGACACATAGGAGTGAGGAACATTTGGAAGCCTTGAACATACTGAAAAAAACAACATGGAAAGAGACATATACATAGATTGACCAAGGATTCCAAAATTACATCTACATTTATATGTAATATAAATGTAGATGTAATTTTGGAAGAGATAGTAGAACAAATAAAAAAGAGGGTAAGTAGAAGTACAAGAAATGTCTTCTCTTTTAAACTAAACAAAGAACACAGCATTTAAAAAAGTCTGACTTACCGTTTTCTGAGAAAGAAACTTCCACATGTCCCCATAGATGGAGAAACAGAAGGATTAATGACAGTCGCATTCTGTCAAGTGGACTGCAAACCAAATTTTCACTGTGCACAAATCCTTTGACAAACTGTGCGTTTTCTGTGCAGAACTGCTGTGTGTTTATCACAGTATTTGAGGCCAATGGTTAAAATATGGACTTCCCTACTGGAATTGCACAAGCCTCAAAATGACATATCGCAAACAACAAGTTTCACTGAACACGCCAGAGGAGTTCACAGACAACAATTCACAAACCTCACCCTATAATAATTTATAGACTTTATAGAGTTGATTTCTTTCATTGCCTATAAAATAATTTCTAACATTTTACAAAAGAAGGTTTGTGTCCTCTTTCAAACATCATATAAATTAATCCGTCTATTTTTATAATTAAATTAAAATATGAGATTAATTAGTCCTGAAAATATAGACTGGTGTATGATGCTCAAAACAAGTTTGCAAAATGTAACAGATGTTATATCTTATTTTGTGATAGAATGATTAGTGTTCGCTGAAAAGGCTACTGTGCAGTTTAATCACCACGACTAGTAAGTCATAAATGGAGATGGTACTGAGGTACAAAGTCCATTGTAAAAGTCAGCCAGAGATTCAGGTCGGTAAATAGTTTTAAAGAAGTTGTTGTTTAAGAGAACATCTTTAAATTCAAACATAACCAATATCTATGCCCAGGGGTCGGCAACCTGCGGCTCTTTAGTCCTTATAGTGCGGCTCCGCGTGGTTTGGGAAAATAAATTAGAAGTATTTAGCTGAAGTGTAATTTATTTATGTTAGTTCTTTTTTAACTTGTAGTTCTAAATTGGAAGATTATTGTGATATTGAAATATACAAATAAAATTATATTTTATTATTTTTTCATGCTCAAAATAAGCGTCACACTCCAGGAGACCGGTATACCTGCCAAAACGCCGTGCATTTATCGAGACTTTCAACCCCAGGTAGGCCAATTATGGATCTTCGGATCCACATTATGTCAGCAGCTGTTCTCCTCCGTGAACGATGTTAAAAACAAACACTGCTCACGCCTCACAGATGACAGCTTACAGTCCTGCGTAAAGATGAAAGTGACTTCGTACAGCATTTGCAGACGCTGTGCGCAGAGGTTCAGGAGCAGAAGTTCCATTGTAAACATACCACAGCAGACCCGACGATGTTTCCGTGAACATGCTTTTCAGCATCTCTTTATTGACCACTTTTCACACACGGTTGCTGTAAGCATACAGCCGGCTGTAGCTTTTCAGCTCACAGCCCAACACATACCAACACAACAGCATAGATAGCACAGACATTAAGGCGGTGAGGCGTGATTGCTGGTGCCTCTCAGATGCTTCCGCCTCCCCTGCAGCGGCGCTGCAGACCACGCCTCGCCACACACATTAACCAGGTAACATACATAATTAGGCAGAATTTTGCAAATATCTAGTTTTCATCTTTCAGCAGCATAGTGCTTTTTTTCCAATTATTTTTTAAAAGCCAGGTCAAGGCTCCAAAAGCTCAAAGGCGACATAAGGGTGGCGGCACACAACAGTTTTTGTTTGCTACATGGATCATCTTAGTTCAGGTTGGTGTCTTTCCTTTTGTAATATTTCTTTAAGAGTTCAAAATGTGTTAATTACATAAATGTAATTTTCTCTGTAGCAGCTTAGTTGTTCACACAAAGCATAAAAGTAAAAAACAATATATATAGTGTTATCTTAATTTTAGATGTCAAAAAGTATTTGCGGCTCCCAGTGTTTTCTTTTGCATGGAAACCGGGTCCAAATGGCTCTTTGGGTGTTAAAGGTTGCTGACTCCTGTCTCTTTTAGAGAAATTTTCAACCAAGATGAAATTTAGTTTTGAAAATTTGAAAGAACTTTTGTCATATTTGAATTTTTAGGAACATAACACAGGACATTATATATCTTCAGCCTCTGCTTGTTGTTCACCTTTACCATATGATTTTCAATGACTCCATGTAATGAATACATGGTTTTTCATTAAACTCCTTCATGTAAAATCTTACACATCATATACAGAGTCATTACATGATGAAATACAAAAATATAAACATATTTTAGTGTTGTATCATACTGAGACATTTCATTGATTTGGTCTATTCACCATTATTGCAGGTTTTGAATGGCTCACCTTCCATAGTATAGCAGTAGTTTTGACAGACGTACTCAGCCTTTTCATTATTTCATTGTTCATGATTTTCATTATTATGCATGGACCTTATGCAGTGCATGGGCACTGCTCTTTCTCCTATGAGGCCACATAGTCAGTGTGTCATGTTTAGACTCTGGGCTTGTGTCTGAATGTCAAAAAGTGACGGAGTGGAGAGTCCAACTGCAGGTGGTACCACTTCGGGAGGGTGGAAGTTGACCTTGTTGTCTCCAGGGAGACAACACATCGCCACCTGTTCTTCTTCCTGGAAAACGGCAACTCTCCACTGGTGTTGGTCCACAGGGATTGGTGCAGGTTGCTGCTGTACGGGAATTGGTCTTCCTTTGATCCAACCCTGCTTTTCTTCCAGAGGCTCTGTCAAATGCCACCTATCCCAGTCAGCTGACCTATGGACAGCTCCCACTCAGGGCTGGGACTGGGTGACAGCTCAGCTTTGTGCCATGTTGGTGTACGTCAGCATAGTTGGGAAGGTTACTTTTTTTTTTTTTATGTATTCATTTATGCAAGTTTCAAAATTTTTACACATTCACAAACAGCGGGACAGAGGAACACAGACAATAAAGACAATAACAAAAAAAAAAAAAAAAATCAAAAACAAAACAGGAGCAAACAAACAAAAAAACAAAAACAAAAAAAAAACAGAGCAACAAACCCCACAACAGGGTACACGGCCAGCACTTATTAAAAACAGCAGAGAAGAAAAAAAAGCAACTGGTATACATGTCAAACAACTCACAATCTAGTGAGTCCAATCCACAAAATCAAATCCAAAGATCGCTAGGAGGAGCTGATAACAATTATGCAATAACAGTTATGGGCAACAGCTCAGAATGAAAGCAGTTAAAACAACGTGGTCAGGACCCAGGGCGTGGACTGTCCTTCTTAATGTGGTCTATAAAGGGCCCCCATATCTTCCTGAACTTCTCCATGGAATCAGACGTAGAGAACCAAATTTCTTCCAGGTATAAACAGGAGACCATCTCCTCGAGCCACCTCTTGAAGCAGGGAGGGGAGGCAGATTTCCACTCCCCCAGAATCAGACGTTTGGCAATCACCATACCAAACATGAGGGCCTGTTGAACAGCAAAGGGAAGTGCCAAGGAGTCGCCGGAGCAGCCCAGGATCACCATAAGACAGTCAGGATACAGTTGCCTATCATAAACAGTGCTATAGAAACTAAAAATACTAGTCCAAAAGGCTGTAAGCGTAGAACAGGACCAAAAAAGATGGCCAAGAGTACCGTCCAAAAGTTTACATTTATCACATTTGGGGGAAACGTTAGGAAAAATCTTGTTCAATTTGGTTTTGGAATAGTGCAGTCTATGGACAACCTTAAATTGAATTAACTGAAGCCGGGCGTTAACAGAACATAGTTTTATCCGGCTTAACACTTCAGCCCATAAATCGTCAGTGATAACCAAACCAGTGTCCCTTGTCCAAGCCTCTTTAATATGGCAAGAGGGGGCTGCCGAAGAAAAAGGTTAACAAGCCGAGAAATTAAGTGTTTTGAGGTGGGAGGTTCGTTCATTATATTGTAAAAGACATGCTGTATGGGGATGGTATCTAAATTTGAGAATGCTTGCTTGACATAATTCCTAATTTGTAAGTACCGAAAAAAATGACTTGTAGGGAGATTGTACTTTGTCTGAAGCTGAGCAAAAGAGGCAAAATGATTGTCAATATAAAGATCCTTTATAGCAATTAACCCTTTGACAGGCCATTGTTTGAAAGCAGCATCCATTGTACTAGGCGTAAAGCTAGGATTGTGGCAGATCGGGGCAAAAGTTGACACTACCGGGAGGTTCAAGATTCTCTTAATTTGATTCAATATTTTTATGGAGTTGCAGGGAAGGTTACTTTTAAAATAAATTCCACTACTGGTTACAGAATACATGCCTTAAAATGTAGTCTGTAATGTATTCCATTAAGTTCCTAAATGGAAGTAAGGTATTCTGAATATTTTGGATTACTTATTATATTGTAATGCTTTTAAAAACTACATGAATGTACTATTGCTGTGTGATTTATTACTGTTACTGAAGGCTACTGCTTTTCAGAACTGCACATGATTAATGCTAGCCATCAAATCTAACAGCCTGCAGTCTATGAACTAACCTCAGCTAACGCCAGCTAACAATGTTAGCTTGGTGGCAAGTAGTTTTCAGTAATAGCAATAAATCACACAGCAATAGTACATCAAAGATGCTGAAGTGGCACATAACCCAGGTAGCTACCACAACTAAAACAAGGTAGTAGCAGTAGGCTAATGTTAGCTTTTAAGAAAGAACTTACTTCCAGATGTTTCTTTAGCTTGGAGGTGGAGTCTTTTGACGCTGAGAGCAGCTTGGTTGCTGGCAAACAGACTTTGCATTGCACTGGTCAGATTTCGCCCATCCCTTTCTTCTCTAAATGTGAAGTGGTGTTGGAATTTCCAAGTAAGAAACGCTTTCGTGCCTGTGCACTGTTGACTCTGTTGTGCTGGCTCCGGGTCAATTGTGTAACTGACACCACCAGCATTATTAAGACGCTTACATTAGAGCCTCTTATTGCGTGTTTTGTTTTGGTTTCTGGCAATGTATGGAATTACCAGAATTAGAGAGGGGATAGCCTAACATACGAAACAGGAAAAGACTGTCGTGCAATCCATTAATTTCAACAAAGTAACTGTATTCTAATTATCACCTTTTTAAATGGTAACTAACGGAATTGACACTATAATCAAACGATGTGTCCAAACAACAGTCGGAGGTTCTGAAACGGGACTTTACTGGATTATTAAATACTGTAAACTCTCTGAATGCAGCTGTATTCATCAGTGGACCTGTACTGCCCGTCAGAAGAGGAAGCGAGAGATTCAGCAGGTTGTTTGCACTAAATAAATGGCTTATATCAGCATGTACTGACCACTCAGTGCATTTTATCAACAATTTTAATAATTTTTGGGTATGCAGGCATCTGTTTAAAGCAAATGGATTAAATTTTAACAAGTCAGGGATGAAACTGTTCACCTCCAACTTGTTTTATTCCATATGTCATCCATCTGTGCTTGGTGCCAAGGCTGAGATAAACGAGGAGTTATCTCATAAAGAGGAACAAACAATACTCCAAAAACAGACAAAGCCCAGCAGAAACCTTGAGGAGGAGCCTCATCTGCCCCCACCCCGGAAGAGCTTCAGAAAGGAGAGACATCAGAGGCAAGAAGAGGGGTCCCTTTTTGCCTCCAACTCTCTCAACAACACCAATGACCAGGACCAGGGACCACGACCTCCTCCAGTCCCCCAAACCCCTGACAGGCCATCACCCTCCTCACCCTCCCTTTCTCCCTCCTCCCCACACCTGAAATTCACTGAGGAGATGATGGAGCGGGTCAATGCTGGGCTCAGATCTACCCCCCGGCCCAATCCCTTTTTGTCCCCCATAAACTCCCCACCAGAGCAGCCAAAGGTTTGTCATAGAGCCCCACCCTCAACAGAGCAATCGAAGTTACTTTGCCCAGCCTCGCCCCCCTTAGTTCCTCCTTACCACCTTCATGCTCTGTCTCCGCAGTCTGATGTGTGATGTGTGAAGGGTCTGGGCTGCGAGGATTATGGCAGTGGTGACTTTTCCCAGGAGAAGCTGGGACCCTGTTTACTAGAAGGTTTTAAAATTTCTGTAATTTTAGGTGACAGAAGGAGACATGTGGCCTGGTCAAAACACAGAGAGCTGCACCCTAAAAGATCTTTATATATAGTAAACATACCTTGTGTGCCACAGACTGCTCCCAAACCAGAGCATTCTCACTCCCGAGGCGTAACATGTCGACGTTTTGTCACATCCCGCGGCGTTCCTGAGGAACGCGAAAGGAGACCTTCGGCGTTCTTATGGTACGCGGTGGGTTATGGCTGGAATCCAGTGCAATGACGCTCCCGCGGTAATAGACGTTCCAGCCCTGTATTCCAGCCCTAAACCTAACCTTATCCCTAGCCCTGACCATAACCTTATTCCAGACCGTAACCAGGACTTTAATGATGTTAAATAGCGTGTTTCTAAGCGATTTGAAGAAAAAGAGCGAACATGTGTAGGTTCAGTCCAGACGGTTCTCATATTTCCTCTTTTTCCGAGGTCGTCATTTAGGAACGTGGTGGGTAGCCGAAAACGTAATATGGTGACGATTTGTCACCTAGCGTAAAATGTTACGCTTTGGGAGTGAGAACGGGTTGCCCAAACACGAGGGGGCAAATAATACCTCTAAAACACTTACGTTGGCTTTATTAAACGTTAGATCTTTAGCTGGGAAAACATTTTTAATTAATGATTTAATCACTGAGCACAGCCTTGATTTTATGTTTTTAACTGAAACTTGGTTGGACCAAAGTAACAGTGGAGCTGTTCTCATCGAGATGACCCCTCCTAACTACAGTTTTATCAGTGAGGCCAGGGTGAGCAGGAGAGGAGGGGGGGTTGCTGTCTTATTTAATGAATCATTTCAATGTAAGCAGCTATCTCCTGGAAGTTTTCAGTCTTTTGAATATGTGGCTTCACAGCTGAAAGCCCCATCTAAAGTTGTGTTTCTTAATGTTTACAGGCCTCCCAAATACTGCACAGACTTTTTTAATGACCTCAGTGAACTGCTGTCTGTGATCTGTGTTGATTTCGACTGTGTAATTATTGTTGGGGATTTTAACATCCATGTGGACAACCCTCAGGACAAAGGGACTAAAGACCTGAGTAACACTCTGGGCAACTTTGGGCTGACTCAGCACGTAACAGAGGCCACACATAATAGAGGACACACTCTTGACCTACTGATCTCCAAAGGCCTGAGCATTTCAAAGGTTACTGTGTCTGATGTGGGCCTGTCTGATCATTACTGTGTTTTCTTTGAAAGTAAAATTTCAGCCCAGAGTGATCACAAAACGGTGTATAACTGAAAACAGTAGTGAGATCTTTAACCAGGTCTTCCCATTAACACTTGGCCTGTCCAGAGGGTCAGTCAATGAGCTCGTCAATAGCTTCAATGCTAACATGTTAAATGTAATGGACACTATTGCTCCCATTAAGGTGAAGGTTATCTCTGGAAGGAAAAAGTCTCCATGGAGAAACTCCACACTAGTGAAAAATGAAAAAAGAGAGTGTAGGAAAGCTGAGCGCAAATGGAGAAAAACAAACCTCCAGGTTCATTATGACATCTATAAAGAGAAACTTCACAATTATAATTTACAACTGAGGAATGCAAGGAGGTCCTACTTCTCTGATATCATCATCAAAAACAGTCATAATGCTCGTGTCTTATTTTCTACAGTTGACAGGCTAACAAACCCTCCTGTGTCAGTGGCAGCTGAACTTGCAATGACTTCGCCAAATTCTTCACAGACAAAATCCAAAAGATTAGACAAGCAATTGGTACATCAACAGCAGATTCAGGATATGTACTGTGTCCACCGAAAAACTGTTTAAACACCATCAAACAGTTTCACCCTATTAACAGCAAAGACCTGGAGGACATCTTAGGTCAACTGAACTCCTCCTCTTGCTGTCCTGCCAACATTTTTTTTTCAAAAAGGTCTCAAAGACTTTAGAGTCAGACCTGTTACAGATCGTCAACTTTTCTTTAATGTCAGGTGTGTTTCCAGAACCACTAAAAGCTGCTTTAATTAAACCTATACTGAAAAAGGACAATCTTGACAAGATACAAATGAAAAACTACAGGCCAATCTCAAATCTCCCATTTTTAAGTAAGACCATTGAAAAGCAGTTTCTCAACAGCTCAATTACTTCTTAAAACAGAATAACTGCTATGATGCCTTCCAGTCAGGTTTTAGACAGAACCACAGCACTGAAACCGCTCTGACCAAAGTGATTAATGACATATGTCTGAATACAGACAGTGGAAAAATGTCAGTCTTAGTTTTGCTGGATCTCAGTGCAGCATTTGATACAGTTGACCACAACATATTACTCAAACGACTGGAGAACTGGGCAGATATTTCAGGAACTGTACTAAACTGGTTCAAAACATACTTAGAAAACAGGAAATACTTTGTATCAATAGGTTACTTCACATCTGAGCAGACTAGTATCACATGTGGAGTTCCCCAAGGTTCCATCTTGGGACCCCTTCTGTTTAACATCTACATGCTCCCACTGGCACAGATTATAAAGAACAACAAAATAAACTATCACAGCTATGCAGATGACACACAAATATGTATCACAATGTCACCAGGAGACCGAGGCCCTGTACAGGCTCTTGGTAAATGCATTGAGAAAATTAATGACTGGTTGTGCCACAATTTTCTCCAGCTAAACAAAAACAAAACTGAGGTAATAGTCTTTGGTGCCAAAGAAAAACAATTACAGGTCACCAGAGAACTTCAATCTATACATCTAAAAACCACAAACGAGGCGAGAAATTTGGGTGTAGTGATGGATGCAGACCTAAACTTAGAAAAACACATTAAGACAATAACAAAATCAGCTTACTATCACCTCAAGAATATTTCAAGGATAAAAGATCTGATGTCTCAACAGGACCTGGAAAAACTAGTCCATGCATTCATCTTTAGTAGGCTTGATTACTGTAACAGCATCTTTACAGGTCTACCTAAAAAATCAGTCAGACAACTACAGCTCATTCAGAACTCTGCTGCTCGAGTCCTCACTAAGACCAAAAAAGTGGACAACATCAGTCCAGCTCTGAGGTCTTTACACTGGCTGCCTGTCCGTCAGAGGATAGACTTTAAAGTTCCGATGCTGGTCTATAAAGCTCTGAATGGTTTAGGACCAAAATACATCAGTGACCTCCTGACCTAGTATGAACCTTCCAGATCCCTCAGGTCAGGTTTTTTATCAGTTCCCAGAGTCAGAACCAGACACGGAGAAGCTGCATTCATCTTTTATGCTCCATATATCTGGAACAAACTCCCAGAAAGCCTCAGATCAGCTGAAACACTCAGTTTATTTAAATCCAGTTGAAGACTCACCTATTCTCAGCTGCATTTGAGTAAAACACCAAATCCACACTTTTAAGCTTAAATTTCAAAACTTACATTTTAACTACTGATTTTATCTACTGTTTTTTAAATCAATTTTAAATCATGCTTTTTATTTGTTTTTGTTTTTTAATGTCTCTGTAAAGCACTTTGAATAACCTTGTTGTTAAATTCTGCTATATAAATAAACTTGCCTTGCCTTACATACTGCCCTCTCGCACCTGGAGAAGAGAGACACGTATGTGAGAATGCTGTTTGTAGATTACAGCTCATCATTCAATACCATCGTTCCCTCAAAGCTGGAAGGAAACTGCAGGAAACTGAGACACTGGTGCCAAGACAACTAGCTCACCCTCAATGTCACGAAGACAAAGGAGTTGATAATGGACTTCCGGAGGTGTAGGGAAGCACACAACCCCATCACCATCAACAGTGCTGCTGTGGGGAGAGTGAGTATCTTTCGTTTCCTAGGCGTACATGTGGCGGAGGATCTCACATGGTCATTACACACAAACAAAACAGTGAAGAAGGCACAGCAACACATCTTCTTTCTCAGGAGACTGAGAGATTTAGCATGAGCCCCCGCATCCTCAGGACCTTCTACCGCTATGACACTGAGAGCATATCTCACCACGTGGTATGGCAACAGCACCGCCTACAACTGCAAAGCTCTCCAGAGAGCGGTGTGGTGTTCCAAAAGGATAATTGGAGGTGAGCTTCCCTCCCTCCAGGACATCTACAAGAAGCGGTGCCTGAGGAAAGTGGGGAGGATCATCAAAGATTCTAGTCACCCCGGCCATAAACTGTTCAAACTACTTCCGTCAGGCAGAAAGTACTGCAGTATCCGGTCCCAAACCAGCAGACTGGCCACCATCAGGCCACCAGACTGCTGAACACTGACCACTAACACTTCATAGACACCTCACTCTCATCTGCCGGAACCTGAACACTATGCACTTCATAGTGCATAGTGTCGCCGGGGCGATCGTGGCTCAAGAGTTGGGAGTTCGCCTTGTAATCGGAAGGTTGCCGGTTCGAGCCCCGGCTTGGACAGTCTCGGTCGTTGTGTCCTTGGGCAAGACACTTCACCCGTTGCCTACTGGTGGTGGCCAGAGGGCCCGGTGGCGCCAGTGTCCGGCAGCCTCGCCTCTGTCAGTGCGCCCCAGGGTGGCTGTGGCTACATTGTAGCTTGCCATCACCAGTGTGTGAATGGGTGGATGACAGGTTGTGTAAAGCGCTTTGGGGTCCTTAGGGACTAGAAAAAAGCGCTATACAAATACAGGCCATTTACCATTCATATTCTACATATATGCTATTTCTTTTGCACAGTATTTAAACTGCTGACCTCTGTATATTTTACACACACACACACACACACACACATATGTATGTATATATATATATATATATATATATATATATATATATATATATATATATATAGACGCACACATACAGTGGGGCAAAAAAGTATTTAGTCAGCCACCGATTGTGCAAGTTCCCCCACTTAAAATGATGACAGAGGTCAGTAATTTGTACCAGAGGTACACTTCAACTGTGAGAGACAGAATGTGAAAAAAAAAAATCCATGAATCCACATGGTAGGATTTGTAAAGAATTGATTCGTAAATCAGGGTGGAAAATAAGTATTTGGTCAATAACAAAAATACAACTCAATACTTTGTAACATAACCTTTGTTGGCAATAACAGAGGTCAAACGTTTACTATAGGTCTTTACCAGGTTTGCACACACAGTAGCTGGTATTTTGGCCCATTCCTCCATGCAGATCTTCTCGAGAGCAGTGATGTTTTGGGGCTGTCGCCGAGCAACACGGACTTTCAACTCCCGCCACCGATTTTCTATGGGGTTGAGGTCTGGAGACTGGCTAGGCCACTCCAGGACTTTCAAATGCTTCTTACGGAGCCACTCCTTTGTTGCCCGGGCGGTGTGTTTTGGATCATTGTCATGTTGGAAGACCCAGCCTCATTTCATCTTCAAAGTTCTCACTGATGGAAGGAGGTTTTGGCTCAAAATCTCACGATACATGGCCCCATTCATTCTGTCCTTAACACGGATCAGTCGTCCTGTCCCCTTGGCAGAAAAACAGCCCCATAGCATGATGTTTCCACCCCCATGCTTCACAGTAGGTATGGTGTTCTTGGGATGCACCTCAGTATTCTTCTTCCTCCAAACACGACGAGTTGAGTTTATACCAAAAAGTTCTACTTTGGTTTCATCTGACCACATGACATTCTCCCAATCCTCTGCTGTATCATCCATGTGCTCTCTGGCAAACTTCAGACGGGCCTGGACATGCACTGGCTTCAGCAGCGGAACACGTCTGGCACTGCGGGATTTGATTCCCTGCCGTTGTAGTGTGTTACTGATGGTGACCTTTGTTACTTTGGTCCCAGCTCTCTGCAGGTCATTCACCAGGTCCCCCCGTGTGGTTCTGGGATCTTTGCTCACCGTTCTCATGATCATTTTGACCCCACGGGATGAGATCTTGCGTGGAGCCCCAGATCGAGGGAGATTATCAGTGGTCTTGTATGTCTTCCATTTTCTGATGATTGCTCCCACAGTTGATTTTTTCACACCAAGCTGCTTGCCTATTGTAGATTCACTCTTCCCAGTCTGGTGCAGGTCTACAATACTTTTCCTGGTGTCCTTCGAAAGCTCTTTGGTCTTGGCCATGGCGGAGTTTGGAGTCTGACTGTTTGAGGCTGTGGACAGGTGTCTTTTATACAGATGATGAGTTCAAACAGGTGCCATTCATACAGGTAACGAGTGGGGGACAGAAAAGCTTCTTACAGAAGACGTTACAGGTCTGTGAGAGCCAGAGATTTTCCTTGTTTGAGGTGACCAAATACTTATTTTCCACCCTAATTTACGAATAAATTCTTTACAAATCCTACCATGTGAATTCATGGATTTTTTTTTCACATTCTGTCTCTCACAGTTGAAGTGTACCTCTGGTGCAAATTACTGACCTCTGTCATCATTTTAAGTGGGGGAACTTGCACAATCGGTGGCTGACTAAATACTTTTTTGCCCCACTGTATATAGATGCATACATATACAAGAATCACACTCGCATCTGCTGTACCAGTGTAACAG
This sequence comes from Rhamphochromis longiceps, assembly GCF_057381845.1. Classification (NCBI taxonomy): domain Eukaryota; kingdom Metazoa; phylum Chordata; class Actinopteri; order Cichliformes; family Cichlidae; genus Rhamphochromis; species Rhamphochromis longiceps. Next base: position 11,453,426 of record NC_140573.1, read on the forward strand.
TAATGTGACGTGACAATAAAAGTGATATGATTTGATTTGGAATACAGTTACTCATATTTTGTATTTTAAATACATCACAGTGGTAAATGAATCCCATTACTCCCCAACACTGTACATCAGCCTTCCATACATATTGAAAATGTAAGGGAGTGCAGAGATCTTGAGTATCTCAGAGTATCTTGGCACAGCATGCATGCAAGATAGAGTTCACTTAGTAAACATGTAAAGGTAGAAAACAGACTCAGTCAGCTTATATGCTTTTATTAAAATGACTTCAGTGATCTAATTATTCACTCAGAATAATTACTGATAAGTTCGTAGACCCATTTCTATCTAATTTAGTACAAAAACACCATTACTGGCAAGTTGGCAACTGTATCACACCCTCGACCACCTCTGATGCATTCCCACTGCCCCAACATGTCTTCCTTTGGTACACACAAACTCAGTTTTATTATTTTCTCAATACAGTTTATCAACACTAAAATATCGAAACTGAATATTATGTCTGTTCACGTCTTCTCTGTTCACAGTGCAGGTTTCTGTAAGACAAAAAAAAAGAAAGGCCTTTTAATGTTAATAAAATACAGGAATGCACAGAATATTGTGTTCTTTAAAGGACATTATGGGCATGATTTATTTTTTAGTTTATTTTTTCCTGCCTAACTATAAATGTCATTATCTTTTTTTTCTATGGCTATTTTACATGCCATCTCTAACATAGATTTCTGTACTGAAATTTTGAAGAATAAGAAATGTTTAAAAGTCACATTTGGATTTAAACTGAGCTTTCTCTAAATAAGTGGGCCAGTTATTTAATTTATGTACTTATTTATTTTTGGATTTTAGAGCAGAGTTATTTGTTAGACAAATATTCAGAATTTTAAGTCAGAAATTTGCACACCTGTATGGCTGCGGTGCTGTAATGTCAGCCATTCTTAAACTCTCTGTGAATTGTACTCATGACCATTGATCAATGACCATTTGTATATTATTGATCATGAAATTGACCTAACAGGCCACTGTTAGTCAGTGGTGCTAGTTTCAGGTTGAAAAAACCTGCGTTTAGTTGAGACTGAAGAAGTCACTTGGATGAGTGATTAATTATTTCGACCACTGAAAACACTACATCCACATGAATAGAATCAATCTTTTGGGACATCCTGCTACTTCTATCAGCAGTCACATCGTCAGTAAACACTGGTGACCCAGTTCATCTGACAGCCATACATGTTCATGCCATAATATTACCTCCACCACATTTCAAGTGTCAAGTGGCTTTTTTTGTTATTTCAACCATGTACAGTGGTACAGTACAGAGTGAAACAAGACAACGTTCCTCCGAGACCACGGTGCTACATATGACATGTAACAGACAATCAACACAGGACTACGTAAAGTGCAATCTGCAAATACTGCAAAAAAAACAGGTGGACACAAAGGAATTTGCTGCTCTTGACAACCTCCACAGAGCATCCATCAATGTTAAGTTTTACAGTGATCTCTGCTCTCCTGAAGTCAACAATCATTTCTTAAACAGGTTGTTGGTTATACACCAGTCCGTTAGCTATGCTGGCTTGTCGTTCTTGCTGATGAAATCCACTACAGTCATGTCATTGGCAAACTTGATGATGCATTGCTGCACAGTTGTGAGTCAGCAGAGTGAACAGCAGTGGGCTGAGCACACTGCCCTGAGGGGCTCCAGTGCTCAGTGTGGTGGTGCTGGAGATGCTGTCGCCGATCCGAACTGTCTTTCTGTCAGAAAGTCCAGGATCCAGTTGCAGAGGAAGGTGTTCAGATCCAGTAGGCTCACTTTTCCGATCAGGTGCTGAGAAATGATTGTGTCTATGAACAGCATTCGTACACTACTTCCTTATTATCCAGGTGGGAGAGGCCGAGATGTAGAGTGGTGGCGATGGCATCATGATGGTGACAGGCGAACTGCAGTGGGTCCAGTGTGGGTAGCAGCAGGGTCTTAATGCGCCTCATGATGAGGTTCTCAAAGCACTTCATCATGATGGGTGTGACTGCAATAGGATGGTAGCCGTTGAGGCAGGACACTGGGGACTTCTTTGGCACAGGAACCATGGTGGTGGCCTTGAGGCACCTCAGGGAAAGGTTGACGATGTCAGTGAGGACATCTGTCAGCTGGTCTGCATATTCTCTGAGTAGTCTTCCAGGAATGTTATCTGGACCAGCAGCTTTCTTTGGGTTAACTCTGCGAAGAGTCTTCCCCACATGAGCAGAGGTCAGACACAGAACCTGGTTGTTGTGAGGATCGGAGGACTTCCTCACCAACACATCATTCTGTGCGTCAAACTGTGCATAGAAGTTGTTTAGTGTGTCTGGTAAGGAGGAGTCACAATCGCAGGCAGGTGTTGTCTTTCTGTAGCTTGTGATGGCCTGGATGCCCTGCCACATGCGTGGCGTGTCACTGCTGTCTTGGAAGTGGCTGTGGGTTCTTCTGCCATGCGTGTGCTTCGCTGCTCTGATGGCTCAAGACATGGAAATATTTGTGTAAACAAGATCCAGCGCGTTTTCCCCCCTTCTCGCGATGTCCATGTGTTGATGAAATTTCAGAAGCACTGACTTGAGATTTGTGTGGTTGAAATCTCTGGCGATAATAAACAATCCATTGGGGTGTGCATTCTGGAGCTCGCTGATCGCTGATATTTGATAGTTCATATATTATCAAATGTAATATGCTTCAGATAATGCTTTTTCTCTCATTCTACATACTCTTCTTCATCATTCTATTACACATTAATCTTTGTTTCATCTCTACAAAGGAAAAAATATCTGAACTGTGCTGGCTCTTTTAGAGGTTTTGTGACAAAGTCTAGTCTGGCCTTCTTGTTGTTGGTATTTTTGTACTTGAGTGGACCAGCTGTAATCTATCAGTTTTTAAATTCATGAAGCATCTCCTGATTTTGACAGTGATATTCCTATCTCCTCAAGATTCTCGGGTAGATGTTGTGAAGTTGAAAGCATTCTGTGATTATCCACCCTATTTCTGACCTGGTTTTGTTTATCAAAATAAAACAATTTCTCAGATTATTGATTTGGTCTCTCCCAAGGTTTTCTGTGTTTCTTTCAAGTCTAATGATGACCTTCACTTGCATCAACATCTCTTTGGTCCTCATATTAAGAATGAAAAGACAACAAATGCAAACTCAAGATTCAGAATAAACTTCAAATCTTTTCTTCTTTTTCTGTATTTAATAAAATAAAAAGGGAACATATAAAAGGAACTGTAATTTACCGAGGCATCTAATCTCTCCAGTCCATTCACCATCGATACAGGTTTTGAATGGTCCACCATCCATGAGCAAGAATTGCTGACAGACATATTCAACTCCTTCATTATGTTGGTACTCTTGTTTAGTAGTTATTTTGGTGTCTCCATTTGAAAGAGGTGGTGGCTTCCCACAACCACAACATTTTATACTATTAGTAATATATTTTTTAGAATTGTATTATTAAAATCCAAAATTCTAGTTGATTTTTGTGAAAATAGCTATTCAGACTTATTACTGTATGAAATGATTGTTTTTTTTAAATGAAATGTTTTAAATATTAGTATAGGTATACTGAAATATTAATATAAGTATTAAAGATATTGGCTCACACAGAATGATTCTGCAAGTTTTATGTGATTTGTTTACCGTTTTCTTCTTGTCATTCATTTACATGTTTGTTCAGGCAGCTTGTGTCACTTCCAGTTAAGGAAAAAAGCTTTATTGGCAAGAGGACAAGGTCATTACATCAATAAATAACCAAAAGGAAACAAAAAGACTCAAACTAGCACAACCATTATGAAATGTTCAGTGGTCTAGGCCAGCGGTCCCCAACCTTTTTTGCGCCACGGACCGGTTTATGCCCGACAATATTTTTACGGACCGGCCTTTAAGGTGTCGCGGATAAATACAACAAAATAAAACTAGTACCGGTACCGAAAAAAGAAGATTTATTCATAACACACGTGAAAAGACCCAGGAAAACCGAGTAAATGATAAAAACGATAACAAAATAACGCTGAAAACCGATAAAAACCCTGAAAACTATACATTTCACACCTGAGCCTCAACTCTCATGGCCCGGTACCAAACGACTCACGGACCGGTACTGGTCCGAGGCCCGGGGGTTGGGGACCGCTGGTGACATCATTATGATTTTTATATTTTATGATATATAATATAAAATATATAATATCGTAATTATCTCATAAGAGAAGCAGCAATTAGGAGAGCAGCAGTAAGAGAAAATAGCTTGATGTATTAATATAGTTTTTTAGGAAAGGCAACTGTGGCCAATTGCTACTGTTTTCTTGGATTTTGTGAAGCACTTTGGTGTACCTCTGGTTTTAAATGTGCAATACAAATAAAGTTGTATTGTATTGTATTGTATTGTATTGTACAGTGTCCAGACTTAAACCCCGTAGAGTTTGGGATGGACTGGACAGAGTGAAAGCAAAGTAATCTGCAAGTGCTACACATTTATGGGAACATCTGTAACAGATGTGGGAAGAACTCTCTGAAGAATATTTGATTTCTATTGTAGAAAGAATGCCACAGGTTTGTTCAGCTGTTATATCTGCCGAAGGTGCTACTTTGATAAGTCAAAAGTTTAAAAAATACATTTTGGTCTTTAAATTAATTCCATGATTTCTCTTTCAACTCCAATTGCTTTTTTTGTACTATACTTTCATTTTAGAGTGCAATGAGACAATAAACAGCATAATTTTCAATAATAAACTAGAAAATTGGGGTGTTCTAAACCTTTAGACCTGCTGTGTACATAAGGTATGTATAAAGGGGCCATGAAAAGGGAAATATGCTGTGTAAAAAGAAGATTATGCAATTCTTGTACACGGTTTTCATGCTTCATATAATAGCTTCCTCCGTGAATGGAAATCTTAAATATTACTGGCATAAAGTATATAATTTTTTTACTTACCTTAAATGAAAGGTTAATTTACTTTTGTTTGTCTGTGACCATTATCAGATTCATCTTAATCCAGTCACGTCAGCTTAGGATTCATGTGCTGATTTAGCTGCATTACATTCAGTCTGTATTTAGATCAAATGGGGAAGTGACAACCAGATTGAATCAGCTTCCATATGAGTGAGGAGGTGGAATAAATGACTAACTTTTTGTCTCTGCTTCCCATTGCAATCAAATTCATTTCCAAATGAGGTTTGTGGTCTGTTTATTGTGCCACTTACGTAAATGTGTAACGTTCACATGTTCAGGACTGTGAAAATCTGGAAAAGGTGAGGAAGAGTCTAAGGTAGAGATTTATAAAAACCAAAACATATTGATGTATGAGGATTTTAAGGAAGAGTTTGTGCATGTACAATTTTACTACAAAGGTTTCAAAAGGATGCAAAGTGCATTAATAAAGTATGGATGACATATAAGAGTACAATACACTAGATTTAAAAAAACATACTCAAAAGAAAAAATCTGATTGCCTAAAGGAAAACAAAGTACAAAAATGCCTGATATGGTTTCTTTAATTGCTATTCCTAAAAGCACACAACTCTCCAAAATCACCAGACCCCTTACATGAAAGTTAAGTTGCTCTACAGTTTATTCCAGATTCAAATGTTTATACTCCATGCATATAGTGTGTTTGCAATCGATCATTCCAGGTGTATGAAGACAGTCTGTTGCAGGTCGGGTCAATAAAGTCCAATAAATAAATAAATATTGTTTTATTCTCCCTTTCTCTTTCTACCGTATTCACCCAGTGGAGTGAATCTTATATCAATATGAATATTATGTCACAGTCCTCCATTCCTCTCTGTGTTGTCTAGGTTTGTGTTTTTCTATCTCTCTTTTACACACTCCTCTCCTCCTGGGTGTTACTCATTTACAGGGTCCTTGACCAACACACTTGAAGGCAGCTGGCTTACCTGTAATTCATTGTCCTGGATTACCCTGCCTACTACTTAAGGTGATGGCAGAGTGATATTCTCCGCTGGATTGTTGTACTTACCTCTGTTAGTGTCAGCTGGCCTTGTGATTCCTGTTTTCTCTCTACATGTTTCCTTTCCATGTACAGAACTTCCTGGACCCTTCCCTGTTTCCCTCCGAACCCCCATCGAGTGAGTGTGAGTGGACCTCTGTGGATTGTGAAGTGCTAGTGTGAAGAGGAGTTTAATTGTGTTTGCCTTTTTCCCCTTGTACCTCCTTGGATTCCCTGGAGCCCCTCTCACCCCCAACACTGTATATATTTATATATCTCACCTGGTGGCATTGTGTAAATAAACCTCTTTTGATTGCACTATTTAGAGTCCTGTGTTTGATTCCTGCCTTTGTGATTGTGACACATTAAAAGTTATACAAGAGGAGAGTCGGATTAGCCAGGATTAACAAATGTTCACAATCAGTCTTCTTTATGTAAAGTAATGACATGCCTTCCAACAATGCCCATATTGAGGCCATTTTCTCCATTCCTGTCTTGGCCTGGTCAGAGAGCTCATAGAGGCAGGGCCACTTTCTTTTCTCCTGGCTAAGCAGAAGAACAGATCACAGACTGAACATTTTTTCAGCTCTTTCAGGTAGAAAAATGTTAAAAGTATCAATTAATTATTATATAAAATCAAAAGATGTATATATGACTTTTATGTCAGAAGAGAATGCAGTTGCTGTCCACCTAACAGCGTACTTGGATAAACATAACATCTATGACTGTTTCTGTTTCAAATGCTGCACTAATGAATTAGACCAACTATTCACTTTAGCTAAAGTTATTAAGTTAGCTAAAGAGTTGGGATGCTGTGTAAGACATAAATAAAGCTAAAATACAAAGGTTTGGACACTGTTTTGCATGTTTCCCTACTGTAGGGGTCTCTACAAGCATACAGGGCTCTGAGAGGGTACAAGATGACAACTCTGGAATTCTACTAGAAACAGTCGATCATATTTGTTTGTCGAAGCTGAATTCAGTGCAAACTACGCTAAATTAGCATTTTTAGCTAACAGCTACAATAAGCATAAAAGTTACTGTATGGCTATCATTTGTTAACATGACGCTTGTTCTTATACATGTAATACATTTATTACCAACCTGAGAGTTTATCTGCTGGTCATTCGACATGACGAATGACTTCTGAAGTCCGTGCCCCCTAGCTTTGTGGAGTCTTTCATAAACTTTTCATGATGCCAACAGACTCAATAAATGTAAATAATAAATATCTCATAATTAGCTTCACATATTTGTGTTTTATACTTTATTGCACATAGTTAATCATTGTAGAGAAGTATTAGAAGTAGATTGCTACACTCAGATACTAACAGACACAAATAGAGAGGAGCTCCCTTCTCTAATGAATTTGCGGGTTAGGGTCTGTCTCACTAGTGAAGGCACCAGAAGGTAAACATGGTCATAAATTTTGGGATTGGAGAAGCTCTTTCTCTCTTTCTGCAAGTCTGACCGAAAGCCACTTGAAGTGGCATCTCCAAATAAGGAGATGCTCAGAAAATTACAGAAGAAGAAATGTGAGCTGACATCAGGCCTAAGGCCACCCTAAACTGTTTCGACCAATCATGTTAACATTATCCTTATCAAACATAATGAAAAAATGTTTACTGCCTGGGTGCAGCAGCCTTTTGTCTCTGTGCCGGAGAGAGGAGGTCTATAGCGCCATGTAAAACCAGTTTTTGATAATAAATTGCGAAAACTTATAATTGGAGCATATTTGTCTTCTCTCTCACAAAAACCTCTACACATAGTAACCTATACACTCGATGGTCACGATAAAGCCATTTTAACCACTGTACGTGGAAAAACTCACAATACATTGGACTAGTCATTAAATTTTCCTAGAAAAACAGTGAGCGGCTGCCTAACTAATCAATTGGTGTTAGCTGCAACGGCGGCCTCTGGAAATTACAGCAAGGACTGCACTGGATTCAAGGTTGGAGACTTCGTTCTACAGTTTGCAGCTGCCTGGGAGGAGGCTTACTGCATTTCTTCCTGTGTGACAGACAGTGCGGCAGGGAAGAGGACTCCTCTTGGATTTGACCAGATTCCTCCTCAGAAGAGAGGCGCCAGTTTATACTTTTTTTTCAGGGCCACTGCACTGGCTCCCCCGACCACAGCGATCCAGGCCTGCAACCATATCGGACGTGGCGATTCTGGGTTGGTTTGTGTGTGTCTGTGTGTGTGGTGGTGGCCCATTGAACTAAAGTGGTGAATTAAATCACAAGTTACTTTGGGACTTTATTCTACTTATTCTATTTTCGAAACTGAAGGTGACTAATTGATTTAATTATTTTTTTTGCTTGTTACTCAGTTAACAAATTTAATTCAACTTGAAGATCTTGTTGCAATTGAATGTTTCCTATTCCCAGATAAGTTTTTAGTAAGTAGTTATTGTGTGATTAGAGTGGGAAAAGGGAAACACTGAACTTCCAAGCAAAGTGAGAAAAGCTTCTGAAAAGAAAGGGAACGCCTAAAAAAATTCTATGTATATAGAAACAGGAACCGATAACAAAATTAGCAGGTAAGATATAGCGATGGGAATTCCGGCTCGTTTTAGAGAACCGGCTCTTTTTAGTGAGCCGGTTCTCTAAAAAGAGCCAGATGTAACAGTGTTGGCTTCTTAGGGCTCCCAAGCGGCTCTTCAGGTTGTTTTGTTGTTTTAATTAATTTATTATCAACAACAATAGAATATTATGCACAAAATGAATTACTAATGTAAAAATGTTTTTTGTTTATTTATATATGTTTATTATATAAATATGCTTTTATTTATTTACTCCACATAACATAATGAAATACAAAAAACAACTATCCATCCATCCATCCGCTTATCCTTTTCAGGGTCGTGGGGGGCGCTGGAGCCTATCCCAGCTGTCATAGGGCGAAAGGCGGGGTACACCCTGGACAGGTCGCCAGTCTGTCGCAGGGCTAACACATAGGGACAGACAACCATTCACACTCACATTCACACCTAGTGACAATTTGGATTAATCAATTAACCTATCCCCACAAGCTGCATGTCTTTGGACGGTGGGAGGAAGCCGGAGTACCCGGAGAGAACCCACGCAAACACGGGGAGAACATGCAAACTCCACACAGAAAGACCCCGGCCTGATGTTGGAATTGAACTCAGGACCTTCTTGCTGTGCGGCAACAGTGCTAACCACCGTGCCACCGTGCTGCCCCAAAAAACAACTATTTACAGTTAAACTTTGAACTATTTAAATTTTCAGCTTTTTCTTTTAAACAAATTTAAAGTGAAACAACACAAAACACTGGAAACCACAACACAATAAAATATAGATTAAATTATGCAAAGCAAAAAGAAAAAACTGAAGACCCAGATCTTTAATTTAGGTAAAGGTTTGCATTCAGATGCATGATGCTGTAGATACTGCAGCAGAAGCAGCAGCAGCAGCAGCAGCAGTTGCAGTAGACACACTGGCACCTTCATTAATATCACACTCAACTGACTGTGTTTTATCTTCCCATTGCACTGATGGGTGGACAGTTCTCAGGTACCTGTGCAGTTTGTTTGTGAAGCCTATATGATATTCTTTTCTTGTAGACTCTACACTCTGCCTTTGTAATGTCAGTAGAATTGAAATGGTTCCAGATTTTGCATCACTCATTTTCTTTACTATACCTTTCTAATATTGTTTCTTGTTGTTGCCTCTGGCTCTCTCTCTCCCTCTGTTCATGTGCTAATGCTGCTGTTAGTGTAACTATCGCCCCTCCCCCCTCTGCTCAGCACAAACAAAAAAACAAACACATATTGATCAGTGTGGCATGAAGCGAAAAAAGTGTGAGAGAAAGAAAAAAATAAAGCAGTTCCAAAAGCCGTTTTGTTCGCGACTGACCCATCACTAGTAAGATAAAGTAAAACGAACTCTAGGCGGGCCTAGCTACTTCAGGGTCGCTACATTAGGATGATTGGTTTTTGCTCTAGATTAAAGAATGGCAGTTGATCAAATTAATTTTCATCAATAATGCTTTTACCTCATCATTTGCATCAAACATTTGTTTTATCATTTACTGCACATAGTTATGTTTAGACTTCTACCCTCACCCACTAACAGGCATAAACAGAGAGAAGCCTTCTTTTCTGTGGAATGTGTGATGAGCAAGGTCTGCCTGAACTGGTGATGGCACCAGAAGGTACAAAACCTTGAGGCCCACTCTGCTAGAGGAAACACGGCTGTTAATTTCTGGGGTTAGAGAAGCTCTTTCTCTCCCTTTTCTTTTCCTCGCTCCCTTCGCTATCTCTTTATGCAGATCTGAGCAGAGGGTAAGAGGTGGTTGCCATGGTAAAGGGAGCGTTGCCTGCAAGAGAGTCATCTCTAAATAAGGAGATCCAGAGAGGTGCAAAAGAAGAAACACAAGCTCATATCAGACCACCCTCAACTGTTCAGACCTAGGGTTGCCAACTCCCCGAAAAATAAATAAGGGACACCTCGTGGCCAGGGCCGGGCGACCCAGTTGTCTTCACCCTTCCCAGTGTGGTGAATTTTTAGCTCTTTTTTTGTGTGAAATTATTTTTTTAACCATTTGACTTGAAGTTGATTTAAGTAGATGCATATTCTATTCTTTGTGATATGACCATATGGGAAACAAGTGATCATTTAGCCATTTATTTTTAGCTCAAAATGACAACATTAACACAGTAAAACAGGTCTCTTTCTTAAACTGTCATGCTTAACTTTTGAGAATATAAGTAAATCTTTCTTTAAAAGAACTCTGTCCTGCTTAACTTAAAATAATAGAAAACAATAGAAGGAAAAACATTCTTGTAACAGTGCACATTTAGTGCATTTAGTACAATTGGCTTCAGTTGAGGTATTATTTCAGACGCTCATCAGCTGCTCCTGTTTCTAAACCCGCTTGTTCCCATGATTATGCATCTTAACTCATCATCATTATTCATCTATGTATTACTTTTATGTATTAGTGATCTATTTGTTGTAATCATCTATCCTTGCAGTTGTTTATTACACAAAATAAGTTATATTATCACACTTCTGGCCACATAGCGCTGATATTCACTGCACATGCCCATATTAACTTTTTCCAGCCAGGTGTTTTCCTTTTCCCATTCTTCCCTTTCTCTGAGGGGAACAAACATTGCTGCTCTAATGCTGGGCTCACACTGTGCGATTTTTGGCCCATTTTGAGCCGATTTTTGAGTCGTGCGACCGTTTTGGTGATCGGACCGATTTTGGCCTTCATCGTGCATCGTGTAGTATACGTGGGGTAACGAGAAGTGATTAACACCTCACAACCAGCTCCTGATCATCAATCGCTCGTGAGGGTCTCACCGACTGCAGCCGCTCAAACTGCTCACGCGCAAACACGTAAACGTCGGTGAAAAACACGAAATAGCACAGCAGTGCAGCGTGTGATCTGGACACAAGCGATGGAGGCACAACTTGTAGAACTTTGGAAAGCTCATCCGAGCCTTTTCGATGTGGCATCACAAAATTATCACGACCACAACAACCGTGAAAATAGTTGGATTTACACTGCTGCTCAATCACAGCTGCCTGATCAATGTTTTTCATTAGCAATTTAGCAAAGTTGATGGTGGTGGTGTGTCTGTGTGAGTGAAAGACGGAGAGGGAGAGAGCGAGAGACAGATTTTCTGTTATAACCTTCATGTTATGGACGCACAGTGTGAGCTCTCAGGTCGCATCAGAGCATCGGGCGGTATAGTGTGAGACCCTGCATCGTGACCTACCAACTTCTAACCCCTGCGAGTCAATCGTGCAGTTTGAGCAGGAGCTGAATAACGTGACTGAAAAAAATCGCAGTGTTTGCCCAGCATTAGGTTTACTGTCATCCGAGACTTGCACCGCAGTGTCGGCGTTGGTTTCCCTGTTGGCCATGCTTGTTGTTGTGGTCATCTGTTGTCTTCCGGTATTTTCTCCGCAAGCGACCTTTCCTCGACCAATGAGATGAGCGGTAATCTGAATTGTCATACTCAAATTGTCATAAGTGTGCTGTCAGCTCATTGGTCACAAAGCAGGAGAGGGGCTGGGAATTATGTTTTCAAACAAAGCGTTAATTCCATTAACATTTATAGACTACTTTTGATTCTCACTGTATTACGGGACAAAGTGCGTCCCTTATTAGCTCAATACGGGACGTGTACTTTTGTTTCTAAATACGGGACGATTCAGTTTTTTAAGGGACGGTTGGCAACCCTATTCAGACCGGTCACATGATGTTAACCTGATGTTTCTGTGACATGCAATAAAAGTCTTTACATCCTGGGTGCTTTGTCTCTAGACCTCTTTGTCTCTAATAAAAAGTGAAATCTAATTATTTTGAGCATATTTGTCCTCACTCATGGAAAAAACCCAACACAACTGGAATAAGTGATCCTTTCTTATATTTATTTTTCTAAAGAATTAATGAGGATTTTTGACCTGTTTTAAAAAGCCTCTGTATAAATTGTATAATATTTAAGTAAGACTTTGAATTGGAAAATGATTTGCACTGTTTAGATTCTATTTGGTGTTATTTGGCAAGGTTTTGATGTGGGTCTAGTGGTATTTCCGTAGTTAAGGACAGATTTTATGTAACTGAATATGTTAATTGTTTAATAATTTATTATTGTTTAATAAAACATACATTAAACCCACAAATAAATGCAAAGTGGAAGCTAAAAATAACGAGAACGTCTGTCTCTAACAGTTTCTTTTCTCGGCTCTTGTAGTTATTATCGGTGCCATGATTTTCATTTCAAGCAGACTGTGCTGTTACTAATATGCTGATCATAAAATGACACACTGTCTCATCTCAGTGGAGTATGTGAGGAATAAAGAGCATGCGATACTACACAAACAGCTTGTATTGACATGTGTTATAACCTCAGGATAAAAATGCTCGGAAACTCAAGTGCCAGTTTTAGGACGTTTACTGACCACTTTTAGAAACAACCACAGCTAGTCGCACACATACAGGAAAACTGTCCCACCCATAACAATCCGGCAGGGAGAACCCTGAAAAACCTCTGAAGGTTCCAGGGTGCAACGCCCCCAAACATACATTAACAGCAACACTGTCTATAACAACATGAATGCTCTTAAAGTGAAGTAATTTATTAGCCATCTCATGATAACTGGTTTTGTTGGGTCTGCCTATTTTGCAACGCTCATATGGGTTGTATTTGACTGTAGGAAAAAATCTTTGTTTGAACCAGAAAACCTGTTAAATTAAAATTCCTGAAATAAATATAACTGAATTTTATTTTACAGCTCCAAACAATAACAGATTACAGCTTATATTATAGAGGAAAGTACACGTCAGGTGGATTTTTTTCCTTGTCTGAATGATTCTACATACAGTGACCCAGAGAGAAGTTATGGAAACTCCAGAACGATCAAAAGGTTTTTATGACTGAACAAACATCAGCCAAGTCATGTTTTTATACAGATCATTTGATAACTCTTTAAATCAGATAGTTAGTATTCAAAATTCAGTTGCTGGGCAACCTTTATTAAATCATAAAATTCTCAGGCTAAGCCAAGTGAGGCATATAGGTTGTGAATTTGTGTTAGAAGATTTATGCAAGATAGATTTCACTCAGAAAACTCGTAGTCGCTGAAAACAGACTCAGTCAGCATTTATTAGCTTTTATTGAAATGACCACATACAGCACTGGTACTTCACTGGTCTAAGTCTTTATTCTGCTCTTCAATTATTGACACATTAGTGCCCTCGTGTTTATCTAGTCTTGTACATAAAAGCATTATTGGCAAGTCGGCAAATGTATCACACCATGTTCACACTTCTGACGCATTCCCAGTGTCCCAACGGGTCCTCCTCTGGTACACATAAACTCGATTTCATCATCATGTTCTGAATACAGTTTATCATCTCTTGAAAATCTGAACTGAATATTATGTCTGTTCATGTCGTCTCTATTCACAGTGCAGGGTTCTGTAAGACATAAAAGATAAACAGTCTTTTAACGTTAGTAAAATACATGAATGTACAGAATATTGTGTTCTGTAAAGGACTCTGTGGCTACAAATAAAATTGATTTTCTCCTGCCTAATTCTAAATTGTGGTCAAACGCTGGAATGGTACACAGATGATCTACTGTTGCTGTTGCTCTTGTGGGGTGATTACATTCACTGTTAATTTTATGTAATATTTCTGTGACTATTTTACATGCTGAAGTCCTGTCCATCCCAGCCTGACTCCTCTCAGCCTCACTACAGTACTAGACACTTTAATACCCACCTGCACAATGTACATTTTTCAGATGTTTCAATTTGAAATTTCCAGATTGTCTTATTTTATTTAATTCACTTTTATGGTTATATGTATATATGTTCTCTCTTTTTGCATGTACATAATGTTCTCTCTCTCTTTTTGCACAGTCGAGGAGCGTGTCAGGATACATTTCACTGCGTGGTGTGCTCGTATAACTATGCGTGTGACAAGGGCTCTGTACTATAATTCAACTTCATCATGTCTATTTTATAATATCACCTGAAGTCAACAGGAAAAAAATTAAAGAAGGTCTTACTGGAGCTCATCATGGAAAAACATAAAAAATGTTTGTCAGTAAACTTCAGACCCTACTATCCACACAGTGAGAAATGATTTTGTACCTGTTGATTTCTTATGTCAAACACAACATGCTCCAAAAAATCTATCACAGTGTTTTAAATGCGTGCGGTGTACACCACCACAGTGGACTTTAAACTGAACATTTAAGATGTTTATTGAAGGGCTTCAACAAAGTAATGCATTCGCTGTTTGTGAGTAACATATTTAATTTCATATTTTATACATAGTTTCTCATCTTGAGAGGCTCACAAGCAGTCGTGTATATTTGTGTATATATGGGTCACACCTCTGGAATTAAACAAAATTAAAAAACAGAAACCAAAATGACTTTTTACGTTTCTCTTCACAGAATGAAATATAAAGAAAACTTTTACTTACGGAGGCATCTAATCTCTCCAGTCCATTCACCATCATTACATGTTTTGAACGGTCCACCCTTCATGACGTAATAACGCTGACAGTTATATTCAACCTTTTCATTATGTTGGTACAGCTGTTTAGTACTTGTTTTGGTGTCTCCATCTGAAAGAGGTGGTGGCCTCCCACAACCCTGGGCACCTGCAAAAGTGTGAGCAATGGAGAAAAAAAAAGTTTAGACAACATTTAGTCACAATAATTTTTTAGTCACGTTTTTATGTTCATATACCGTCACATATTATTTTACATTTCAGGTGAAGTTTTCATCATGCAATCCGAGTGCAGATCACAGCCTTTAAGACTGCTTTGTCATCCTATATATGTAGTTCTGTTATGCTTAGAAAGCGGTCAGCACTCTTTGTAACTAATGATAAACTGTGTTGTACTGGTATCAAACTCATGTTGCTGTTGAAATGATCTGCTTCTTTGATATATTCATCTACTGCCCTCTCCCACATCTTACAGATCCTATCCTTTTAATTGTTTTAATCATTTTATTGTGAAAAAACAAATTTTTTTTTTTAAAGTTCAAACTCTTCTATGGTTCGTGTGTGCTCATCAGGTTCTCACATTTCCTCTGACATTTCCATAGCATGTTGTATTTCCCTGTTCCTCCATGTAACCCATGTTAACTGGTGATGAAATGTGTGATGTCTGTGGCTATGATAGAGGGCCACTTAAAAACACTGAAATCGTGAAAAGGCAAACCTGACATTAAATCTCTCAAAGTGTGACTCAAAGACTGCAATAGTGTATCTAGGAGAAGTAGTGGGTGGTGAACAAGTGAAACCCATCCACTTAAGAACTGAAGCCATTGTGATGTTCTCAGAGCTGCAGCACAGTTTGGGGATGGTGGGTTATTACAGAGGTTTCTATAAAAACGAATTCTTCTTGTTCGTATTAATATTATTATTTAATGATATAACTGCAACTAACCCTGAAGTCTACATTGTGGTGTGTTCAGGTATAATCTTAAATGCACCACATTTCAAACAGTTTTGAGCTACTGTCTGTGTTAGTGAAAACAACTTTTCAGCGTCACACTTAACCAACTTCTCAGATTTAATAAACTTGTCAAACTGGTTCCAGCGGCCCTCCACTGGCTGTTTGTTTACTTAGAACATATTTAAAAACTTTGTGTGCAACAAAAGGGAAATGTAACTCACGGCGGCATCTCATCTCTCCAACCCAATCACCATCGACACAGGTTTTGAACGGCCCACCCTCCATGCCGTAGTCTCTGTCACACACATATTCGACCTTTTCATTGTGTCTGTACGTGTTTCTAGTCCATGTTTTGGTCCGTCCACCTGAAAGACGTGGTGGCGTCTTACATTGCTTGGCAGCTAAAAATTGTGGGCAATAACAGAGGAAAAACCAACATTAGATACTATTTTGTCACAATAATCACATTTTCACTCTGACCTGCTGTCATGCATCATTTTTCATTTGAAGTGAAATATTTGTCATACACCCTGTGCATCACTCTCCTTTACCTTAACACTGTGTGGCCATGTGTGACAAAGAATTAACCAGAAACAATGTTCACACAAACTAATTAGCACAAGAGCAGATCAGGCAGAGGACATTTTACTGATAACCTGAAATGTGTTTTTGCCTCAAAACAAACTATTAATTTCTGGTTTAAAGTGTGTGTAACTTACACTCATACACACGACACCCCAAGAAATACCAAAAACAGCAATAGCAATCTTTTTCCATCCTTTGTACTGATAAACAGTAAGATCACAAGAGGACAAGTGTTGTACCTTCACATGTGGGACGAGGATTGCTCCACTGTCCATTTTCCAAACATTCAAGCATTGCATTCCCTTTGATGATGTGATTACTGTTTTCACAAGCAAATGTTAAATGTTGTCCTTTTTTCATTTGATTGTCTGTTACATCTGTGGTGATTGTTAGACCTGCTGGTGTTTCAGGGACTCTACATTTCTCTGTTTTGAAAAAGAGAATCTGTTTTATTGTGAGGTTTACATTATAAACATGAAACCAAATCAGATTCAAAGTAATAAGACACTTTCTCACTACATTTTCAAACTAAGCAAGTTTTCCCTTTAAATATTTATTATTAATAGGCATTCAGTTTCTCATTGCTGTAATTAAGAAGTAATAAATGTCCAGTCTTTTAAGAAGTCAGAAAAGAATGGTAATTCTTTTAAAAGTGATTAAAGGGAAGAATAATTGTCTAAACCTACAAACTGCACCACATGGGGGTGTTTGTATGAAAACTGCATTTTTTTTTTATGTCTCCTTACCTTCACATTCTATTGCTTTAGCCCACTTGCCATGTTGGCACGTTGCAGTGCCAATAATTCCTGTTCTATTCTTACACTGATATTCAATGATCTCTCCAGTCATGTATTTCTTTTTCTCTGCTCTGAAGTCCAGAGACTCATCCATAAGCTGGTCACAGTACACTGAAAATACATAATAGTATTGTCAATATTATATACATTGTTACATACATTATTGATTTGACCAATAGTGCTGAAAATGAAGATAACGGCAGGTGTGTAAACCGAGGTACACATGCAGACTGTTCTAAGGCAAAAAAACAAAAACCAAACTAAAACAGTATATTTAAGGTTAGTTAAAGATTGTGCCTTTGGTACAATGTTGGGTTATATTATTTCCATTGTTTCGTCCCTCAAAGGACTACAGTCTTTCTCTACCCTTAATGAAGGGTGGGGAAAGAAAGATGAATAAAGATGAAATATGTCAGCAGGCAGAATGACAGACAGCAGTGTTTTTAACAGTTTTAAAGCTTATTCACAGCAATATTTTATTTTTATGTACGTACGTATACACTGAATATTGAGCTCCTTCCATTCCCCAGCTGTGCATTTAAGTGTGGCGTTCCCCTCTATTGTGTACTTATCACGACACTGATAAGTTACTTCAGAGCCAGATGGGTATTGCTTCCGATAACGAGTTGTAATAACAGCATTTTCAACTTTGGGTGGAGGGCTGCAGTTATCATGATTAGCTGTAAGACATCACAACATGTACACTATTAATTTACACTCTGTAATCTTTTCATAAAAACATGCATCAAAATAATGCTTGAGGTGACTCACATTTACAGATATCATCAAGTGATCCATTTAAATCCCATCGTCCGTCACGACAGGTTAATTCCTCAATCTTAGCAGAGTATCCTTCATTGCAATCAATGAATATCATTTCTTGGGTCTGTCCGTGTTGTTCAGTATTCCCTAGTATTCCTTCCCCATTAGGAATCTCAGGAGCTTCTCGACACTTTTGTTCCTCTAAGGTGGATATGATTACAAACAATCAGGCAAAATATTACAGATGGATGAAATCCATTTCCATATTTAAAAATGTGATCAGAATAAGCAATGGAAGAAACTCTGTATGAATGCACTTATTGTAAGATATTACAGAAAATATTTTCACACCAGTTTTCTTAAACATAACTGCAGATAAAACTCAAATGTTAAAAAGATGTTTAAAACAGATTTCAAAACTTATATTTTTCTACCTAAACATCTTATACTCCCCATCTTGACATTGGTATTGAACAAGTCACTGTGTTTGCTTCAAGCTAATAACAGAAGATACTTTAATTAGAAACTTTAATTACCAATACAGCTTTCAACTCCAGACCAAACACCGTGCACACATGTGGCTTCACCCCACCAGCCTTTGCTGAGAGGTTTGTAACCATCCTCACACCTGAAGTAAAGTTTGTCACCATGTTGCCAAACTTTAAGTCTGCGGTCAAAACTCGTTGTTGGACATCCTGTTATAGCTATCAGAAAGACAGATATTACATTTAGATATTATCACAGAGCAGTCAGAATACATTCTTGTGTTATTAGTAGTGATTCATAGATAACATTATTCAACTATCTTTGGACTAGGCTTAAATATCCTTAATACTACTGAATAGACTGTGTAATGTCTGTTATTAAGTGACTAGCATTGAATCCTGCTGACTTTGGCAAACCTCCATTTCGTGTGCAGACTCAGGGAAGCAGAGGGAGCTCTTTGATAAGAGTAACATGCATTGCTTCACAAAAGAAAAATGTTTGTGGAGCTCATCAAGGAATCTAAAGACAAAGATAGACTAAAGATAGACTTCTGTCAGAGGGCCCGGTGGCGCCAGTGTCCGGCAGCCTCGCCTCTGTCAGTGCGCCCCAGGGTGGCTGTGGCTACAATGTAGGTTGCAATCACCAGTGTGTGAATGTGTGTGTGAATGGGTGGATGACTGAATGTGTAAAGTGCTTTGGTGTCCTTACGGACTAGTAAAGCGCTATACAAATACAGATCATTTACCATTCTGTAAAACCAGATGCTTTTCTGCAAGTTCCCCGATTTGAGAGAATTCATGTTGACTGAACTTTCATATTAGCTTCACTTTTCAGTCCTGAAAGCAATGCTCACCTTTTATATACAGTTTATACATTTGTCTTTTGTCATCAGTTGTTTACAACATTTATATTTGTCATGAAAAACAGTAGTCCTTGAATAACTGAATAAATGTATCCTTTTAAGTTTATTGCATTTTCTTACCTGTACATTCATTAGACCTATGCCAGCCATCTTCTCTACAGGTTAGAGTGAAACTTCCTTCATAACCTCTCTTGCAGTTATACTGGACACGATTGTTGTACCTGTATTCAGCCTGAATTTTTCCAGTAATATCTGCATTATTAAACTGTTGCCTCCTGCATTTTATCTCTGAAAGGAACAAAACCACATTTATTAAGCTTCTGCATTTACTTTGATTCAGATAATTTTGTCATGTAAAACATTCAGATACTTTCATATAATCTTTTAAGTAAAAGCAGCAGCTCCCCAGTGTAAATGTGATTCCATTTAACAGTTCTGTATTTTATATTTGAATATGTTCAGTCAAAGGACAAGAAAAGTGTTCAGTTGTGGATTCAACATCCAGCTGAAAGTTGTTGTGGCAGTAGAAATGTTTCTTGCAGTTTGTACAGAAAATAGTATCCAGTGAGTATTTGTACACTCTTTCGGTTAGTGCTTGGTTAGTACACAAATAAACAAAAAAATGAATGTTATTACCATTTTCTCTCACTATGAACTATCACACAGAGTCTCTAAAATTTATATTGCTGGTTCGTAAGATTTTACTCTATGACTGAATGATCCTTTGAGGCTTCTGTTTGACCAAAGACACTCTGCATTTCTCTCCTGTTTTCTCAAATATGGACTAATATTAAAGAAATTAAAAAGATCCTGTCAGAATTAGAAGAAAAGTGAACTAAACTCCACCATACCTTCACAAAGTGGATTTGGTTCCCATCCATCTCTGGTGCATGTGGCCCAAGTGACGCCATCTTTCCTCCTGTATCCTGATATACATGTGTACCTGACAGTATCACCCAATTTCTTTGTCTCATCACGCCAAGACGCCTCCCAGCGGGACAAAAGTCTATCTTGTGGACGGATACATGTAACCTCTGTAAAGAAAGAAAGACTGGATAATCTTCAAAAAATTGTTCATCATCCTCATGGCTGATTGAACTACATGAAAGCAAAGAACAGTGAGCTTAGAATATGTGTCTAAAGCTTTTGTAGTTTTATACCTTGACATACTGGTCTAACAGACCACTGTCCATCCTCATTGCAAGTAGTCTCAACTGAGCGCGTGCGGGTTCTCCCAATCCAGTATCTCTCCTCACATGTAACTGTTACCTTTTCACCAGGTGAAAACCTACTTCTATGAGCAGGTTCATATGTGGTTCCTTGGAGTGGTGGCAGTGTCAGCTCACATTTTATTTCTGCATATGATGGGAAATGCAGCACATGAGTTAGTGTGTTGTACCAAGACAGAGCAATACCATAACATCCAAACATCCAGCTCCAGATCTCACTAGTCAGTGGCATTTAATGTATAAACTGTATGTAATTTATGTTTACCTTCACATTCAGGTGTGGGGATCCACTCTGCTCTGTCTCCTGTCTTTGTGCACCTTGAAGGTAATTCTTGAGCACGTTTATGTTGAAGATTGCATTCAAAGTTTAGGATTTCACGTTCATTGTACTCTTTGATATCTCCAAGTACAAAACCATTTTTAATCCTCGGTGGTTCACATTTTACAACTGTTGAAGGATAAAGTCAGAGTCAGGAATAAAACTACAGCAACTGCTCATAGAAAGGTACATAAAAGGTAACTGCTGATTAACCTGTTGTGAAAGGAAGCTTTTTTGATGAAGTAGAAAAGTGAAAGTGATCAAACAAGCAAAGCAGCTGCAATGTTTTTCTCATTAATTACAATTGTAGGCCAATTTTATGATGTTGTTCGTGTTTTTTTGTTTTAGTTTGAAGCTGATATTTTTGGACTTACTATGTCCATAGCAGTGGTGCCTTTATTTTAACCAAATAGGCAAATATTCCCCCAAACTATCTAAACTTAAGTACAAAAATTGTTTTGTTTTTTTTGCCCTAAATGTATTCTGTTTTCATTTTCTATTCCTGTACCTTTAGTACAAATAAACTAATTTTGTATGCAAGTGATAATTATTTAATTCTAAATTTTGACCTAAATAAAATACAGCATTACACATGGCACATACATTTGTGTGACACATTTAACACCATTTTAGTTATAAAATAGTGTTAAATATGTCACAACTATTACGAAACTAATTGTTTCATAATAGCTCAAAATTGAATATACAATATAGAGTTGCTCCTCTATTCTCTTTTAGGGGGTTGGTGATTTGGGTGTTACTACCTAATTACTCGAGAACAAAGTAATAGTAACAATAGTAAGCCAGCTTCACTTTACCTTCACATGTTGGATTGCCGTCCTCCAAACCTTTCCAGTCTCCATTTTCATCACAATAAATTTCTCTTGCCCCTTTCATAATGTAATTGCTGGACTTGCAGCTAAATCGAACTACATTGCCGTAGGTAGCTTCTTCTGCATCTCCCATCACGTTCACATTGTTGGGAACATTAATTGATGGACACTGCTGAGCTGGAGTGAAAAACATTAGGAAAAAACCCCTCAAAGTCAGACAAAAACATAAACACAGGTTGCTATTTCTTTCTACGTGTATATTACTGATTGCATAATTTCATTTATATCAGCTCCTACCTTCACAGACGGGGATAACACCATCCCAGCCTTCTGCCATACAACGTCGGAAGTTTGTCCGACTGACCATTTGAAATCTGAATCAGGTTTATAATAGAGAATTCATGAAGATGACTAAAAGAAAAGCCAAATGTACAGATAATATGCACAGAGCATGCATAATTATTCAGATTAAGAAACACAAAACAAATAAAATCACAAGGAAAATGTGATTAAAATTATTATGATACCCTTTGTGGCAGGTGTATACAACTTCTGAGCCAAAGACAAAATCGTCCCCCTTTCTAAGTTGAAAATCGGCAAACTGGGCATCGCCAGGATGACCACATGATCTCGCTTAAAGCAAATAAGACAAAATGTGGGTAAAAGTACAACAGAGAAAAGTGGAATTTGCTGTACATTTCATAAAAGTACACTACATATTGTTCAGCATTGCAGTCTGTGATATGAATTTTCGAGCAATAACTCAAACAAGCTAATGATGTTTATGCCGCTTTGGTAAGGCAAGTTCGAGTAAGCAAAACATATGCAAATACAGCAAGACATATATGCAAGTGTTAACTGGTTATACTGGAAAAAGATGATATTCATAAGTGAATGTTAACTTACGTTGACAATTAGTGCCTCTGTGTTGCCATTTTCCCTCTACACAGAGCAGCTTGAAAAAGCCACTGTAGCCCACATTGCAGCCCACTTTCACTTGTCTCCCACCTGGGTAACTGGCCTGCATACCACTTATGTCAAAATTGCCATCGTAGAGAGGATACTTTTTAAAATCTTCAAGGGTACATGCTCCTGGATTATCTGGATAGCGGTAAATAAAAATCAGCATACATGATTTTTGTGTTTATTTCAACATCAAAATATCGTGTAATTAAAATGAGAAGATCATAGAAATCACCCGAAGTACTGGGTCTTACCTTGGCTTTTCACAAAGGTCAGTGTATGCATCCACAAAAGTAGGATACAGCTTGTGGTTGTTACATGCATTTTATCTTCGCTAGCCTCATTCACCAAACAGAACTAAAGACTGGAGACTCAAAGGCTGTTGTACACTAGAGGAGCTTGGATTTCACAGGGAAAGAAGAGATTGCTCAATGATTTACAAAAGGCTGTCCTTGCCTCCAAATATGACCATACCCATACGGAAAAGAAATAGTAAAAACTTATATGTGATTACTCATGAAAGTGGCCACTTTCATGAGTAAATCATATAAGGCTTACATGATTTACTCATGAAAGTGGCCACTTTCGCATTACTTTCATACATTGTTTTAGTAAGTATCCAAAACATACAAGTTTCATTATATAATTTTTCAAGGGATCTTATATCTGTTTTCACACTTATATGCTTGTCATACAAGTTTCACACAAGACAGATACAAACTTTATAAGATTTATATATATCTTTTCCATATGGGTAGGCTCGCTGGGAAAAACCCCCAAAAACAAACAAACACTTAAAACACCCCCCCCCCCCCCCCCCCCCCCCCCCCACACACACACACACACACACACACAGGAAGTGATTACATATAACTACTTTCATGACACAATTGATGTTTAACATCTTCATCACCAACTTTAAGGGCATTTATTTGCAGCAAAATAATTTCATGGCCTTGTGTGGTTACCATGTTTATCGTACAGTGACAAACCAAAGAACAAACAAACTTTTACGGGAATATTCACTTTCTTTTGCTTTCCTGTTAATCATTTGTGTGAATCAATAAGGCAAACAAAGTATGTTGCATCTTGGCAAGACAAATACAAAGTGAACTGTATTTTTCATTTCAAAAGCAGATCAATACATCATTTTTTACTCACCAAACTGTGAACTGAACCTAATTTTTGTGTGCACATGAATACAATTGTTGTAACCATGAAAAAAAAAATACACGCACACAAAAACTAGTTTTGTATGGGAGGAGAGAACTGCCAAAAAACCTGGCAAAAGAAAAAAAGAAAGGCAGCCTGACTTTGTTTTGCAAACTACTGAAACAAAATGTAGCTGTTGAGCAATATTGGATTTTCCCTCATTTCTCTCCATAGCTTCATGTTACTCACTTCTGAACGTACATTACATGTGCCACTCTACAAATGCATTTCTTGGACCATACAGTATGGCTTTGTTATGATTTTCAATAAGCAAGTGGCATCTGTGAGTCAGAAAGTAAACAAACACTTTATACAATATGTATTTTTCCATTTTTCACCAGCAGACCAACTATTATTCCCTAACATGGGAATTTTAACATTTCTGTCTGACGTTTTGCATAAAGCTGAATTTCCTCCAACACTGTGAAACTATTTCTACTGACTGAGAATCACGGGTACTGTTTGCTATGCAAACTACCTCCCTGCCTGCCCCACTGCTGACAAAGCAGAAAGAGCGAGAGCAATGTGGATTGATGGTCAAATGATTAAACCTTTTAAAGAATCTAGCTGTAAGAAGCAGATATTTTGTGTGCTCACATCAACTATTATTATCTTCAAATGTGAATAGTATGATGATGAAATGCTAACTTGTTCATTCTCCAGGTTTCTATCAGATTGAAAAAGACTGTGTTGTGGACTATACACAGCTGGAGGTCATAAAGAAAACATTCTTGTGTTTAAAATGTAATATGGAATAACATTTACAAGAAAGTTTTACAACTAACTATTATTGAAAAACATTCCTGATAAATCAATTGACGTAGGTGTGCAAAGGGTACCTTCAGCAACCATTACCCCATATCGCAATAGCACATTGTGCAAGTTTAGCATGTTAAAAGACTGACTGATCTTTAGATAAACAGTTGCTTTCATCCAGCTGCAAACTGGCTGATTTGGCTAGATCAACTTCTGGATCATTAAATGGAGCAAGAAATGACCAAATACCTAGATTTCACACCTGCAGTTTTCACTTAATAAACATTTATGCTAGGACTTTGGTCAGATTTGCATTCTTTTGGCATTAAAATGTGTTTTTGGGATTCATTAAAAAGGCACAAAAAAAAGTGACTACCCACATAGCAATCTGGTCTGGCCCAGATCTGGTATCAAGCCGGGACTGCTGGCTGACTTCTGGCATGGTAAGTGGTATGTCATCCAGATATGGGCCAGGCCTGGCATAGATGGCACTGTCTATGTAATGGCATGCCATATCAGTTTTGTTGCAGTTTGGTGTATGTGGCCCAGGCCCATAGAAAACAGGTTTAGCCCTGATCTGGAATCAAGCTGGCACTTCTGACTAGGTTTGACAGGTTTGTGAGTGTACACTCTATCCAATACCTAGTGACGGTTTACACATCTTTGCCTGTAGGTGCTGTAGCTCAGCAGGTAGCGCAAGTCAGCTACTGATCAGAAGATTAGTGGTTCAATCCCTAGTTCATCCAGTCTGCATGTCAAGAGTGAGAATGTGTATGAATGTAGCTAGAAAGCACTCAGTTTAGAGAAACTGTGTGAATGTGGCATGTTGTACAGAGCGCTTTGAGTAACCTGGAAGAGTAGAAAAGCACTATATAAGAATCAGTGTCTGAACAGTTCGGTCATGTTACTTTTGCACTATTATGTCCTGGTGCATGTTGTTATTACATGACTTGATTAACCCTTTAAGACCTACCATAGAACCAAGTCCGCCAGAGCTTATATTATATTTTTACATGCTGTAGTGCCATTTTTGGGAGCATTTCAAGTTGATATACATCAATACATCCATTATATCCCAAATTTTAATAATATATATGCATTAAGTGCATAGTAATTACATAAATTGCAAAAAAGTGCAATAAACTACAAAAAAATTGAAAATCGTTTTTGTTTTTTTAACATATATTTCTAGTTAGAGAAATGTAAGAGGCTTATCCCTCAAAACTGTAAATACAAAAAAGTTGCACAAAATAGTTTTCCCACCAAAGGAAATTTATTTTAAGTGTCTTCATAGTTTTATTTTTGAGATACACCAATTTTCATATACTGCAGGAAAAACGAAAAAAGATATTATAGTGCAAATTTGCAAAAAAACAGCATATGCATCAAAATAAACTATTTCCAGCAGTGCAATATGAGTCCTAAGCATCCCAGAAACGACACAGAAAGTCATAAAGTCAAACATAACTTTTAAGAACACAAGTATAGGCTCATAAGGCCCTGATGGTAAAAATCCACATGGTAGGATTTGT
The DNA here is from genome assembly GCF_057381845.1 of Rhamphochromis longiceps. NCBI lineage: Eukaryota > Metazoa > Chordata > Actinopteri > Cichliformes > Cichlidae > Rhamphochromis > Rhamphochromis longiceps. The sequence continues at coordinate 11,479,696 of NC_140573.1, forward strand.
AAAGAATTTATTCGGAAATCAGGGTGGAAAATAAGTATTTGGTCAATAACAAAAATACAACTCAATACTTTGTAACAGAGGTGGGACCAAGTCATTGTTTTGCAAGTCTCAAGTAAGTCTCAAGTCTTTATCCTCAAGTCTCAAGTCAAGTCTCAAGTAATGTCAGGCAAGTCACAGTCGAGTCTCAAGTCACTGGTGTAAAAGTCCGAGTCAAGTCACAAGTCTGAAACTTTGAATTTCAAGTCCTTTCGAGTCTTTAAAAAGAACCCGAAAAAAAGCATGTTGCAGTTATGCTAAATGTAAATATTAGACCATGTAATTTTTAAATCTGTGTTTTTCTCAACACATGACAAAATAGTGAACTTAGAAAATATACACAAATTGTGAAATTGCACCTCTTTAAAATGCAGCTCAATTAAACCTAGCTCCAAGAATAATTTTCACCGACAGTTCTGAGATAAGCTGCATGTTATTCTTGGATGCGGTTGTAGGACCGGCTTTAAAATCGCATGACAAAAATATCATACACATTAAAAAAAACTGTATCACCAACGTAGCCTGGACAACATTTGCTAGTTAGATGAAGTCAGCCATCTCATCGTAGCATATTTATATGCATATTTATAATCATACGGTTCTTGGAGTGAGTGCATACACTCATGAAGTTTAGTAACTTCAGGTCACTGCAACAAGCCCAGGTACAGTTTACCGACGGATGGGTGCAGGACCTTGAAATGCACCGTGTAGAAAGTAAAGACCATCGTACCTATCATAAGTTTACCAGTCTCACAAATCGTCTTCATAAATACACATTCGTTAACCGTTTATAAATAGGACCTTTGAGCTCAACGGTAATTAATTAGTAGTAGAAATAATTTCTGGTACCCATCACAGAAATGTAGCAGTGACAACAATACTGTATGCTGTAATCGTACTGGGCAATTAGTGATACAAAACAACTGTTTTATCCTGTGAATAAAAGTATATGTTTTTGTCAATGTACCATAATAACAGAAGCGAAACACAATATTGTGTCAGGACAATTTACTATTTATGCACAACAAGCAAAGGAGCATAGCGCGACAATTTCTGTTCAGCGCCAGACTTGCTTGTAACCTATATCACCAATTATGTTAAGAAAAATGACGCATTAACTACAACAGAAGACTGACCTTTGTGGAAATGCTTGGAGCAGACTAACCTGTGAGCTGGAGGGTTCTAGGACGTTATATTTGATCTTTGAATGGCTGCAATCCAGTTGCCTCTTTGTTACTTCGGAAACATGGTTTGAACAATTTCTCTTCAACGACGTAATCCGATAACAACCGATCTCTTTACCCGTCGGCTTCCCGTGGCTGTCATGCGACCGGCTATTGCAGTTAATAATACAACAGCTTCTTGACATTTTTGTGTTTCTTTTTATCGCTGTATAACTGATTTCAATTGAAAGCCTGCGTGCGCTAGTACCGCTTGCCACGAGTTCCCAGAATCCTTTGCGGTTCTACCCGTGAATGACGTCACATTTTCAATCTCTATATAATATGCGTGTTAAATTTTATATTTGGGGTAAAATATCAAGTCTTTTCAAGTAAACCGGTTCAAGTCCAATTCAAGTCCCAAGTCATTGGTGTAAAAGTCCAAGTCAAGTCACAAGTCTTACAACATTTTTTCAAGTCAAGTCTAAAGTCATAAAATTAATGACTCGAGTCTGACTCGAGTCCAAGTCATGTGACTCGAGTCCACACCTCTGCTTTGTAACATAACCTTTGTTGGCAATAACAGAGGTCAAACGTTTACTATAGGTCTTTACCAGGTTTGCACACACAGTAGCTGGTATTTTGGCCCATTCCTCCATGCAGATCTTCTCGAGAGCAGTGATGTTTTGGGGCTGTCGCCGAGCAACACGGACTTTCAACTCCCGCCACAGATTTTCTATGGGGTTGAGGTCTGGAGACTGGCTAGGCCACTCCAGGACTTTCAAATGCTTCTTACGGAGCCACTCCTTTGTTGCCCGGGCGGTGTGTTTTGGATCATTGTCATGTTGGAAGACCCAGCCTCATTTCATCTTCAAAGTTCTCACTGATGGAAGGAGGTTTTGGCTCAAAATCTCACGATACACGGCCCCATTCATTCTGTCCTTAACACGGATCAGTCGTCCTGTCCCCTTGGCAGAAAAACAGCCCCATAGCATGTTTCCACCCCCATGCTTCACAGTAGGTATGGTGTTCTTTGGATGCAACTCAGTATTCTTCGTCCTCCAAACACGACGAGTTGAGTTTATACCAAAAAGTTCTACTTTGGTTTCATCTGACCACATGACATTCTCCCAATACTCTGCTGTATCATCCATGTGCTCTCTGGCAAACTTCAGACGGGCCTGGACATGCACTGGCTTCAGCAGCGGAACACGTCTGGCACTGCGGGATTTGATTCCCTGCCGTTGTAGTGTGTTACTGATGGTGACCTTTGTTACTTTGGTCCCAGCTCTCTGCAGGTCATTCACCAGGTCCCCCCGTGTGGTTCTGGGATCTTTGCTCACCGTTCTCATGATCATTTTGACCCCACGGGATGAGATCTTGCGTGGAGCCCCAGATCGAGGGAGATTATCAGTGGTCTTGTATGTCTTCCATTTTCTGATGATTGCTCCCACAGTTGATTTTTTCACACCAAGCTGCTTGCCTATTGTAGATTCACTCTTCCCAGTCTGGTGCAGGTCTACAATACTTTTCCTGGTGTCCTTCGAAAGCTCTTTGGTCTTGGCCATGGCGGAGTTTGGAGTCTGACTGTTTGAGGCTGTGGACAGGTGTCTTTTATACAGATGATGAGTTCAAACAGGTGCCATTCATACAGGTAATAAGTGGGGGACAGAAAAGCTTCTTACAGAAGACGTTACAGGTCTGTGAGAGCCAGAGATTTTCCTTGTTTGAGGTGACCAAATACTTATTTTCCACCCTAATTTACGAATAAATTCTTTACAAATCCTACCATGTGAATTCATGGATTTTTTTTTCACATTCTGTCTCTCACAGTTGAAGTGTACCTCTGGTGCAAATTACTGACCTCTGTCATCATTTTAAGTGGGGGAACTTGCACAATCGGTGGCTGACTAAATACTTTTTTGCCCCACTGTAAATACCCATTCATACATAATGAACTTGTTTTCAATAAGTATCACTGAATACACATTCTCTTGTCACTAAAGCTCAGTTCCAGGCATTTGGTGTATGTGAAATTAATGACAGAGATAACTCAGCAAAGTACATGAAGGGCTGGGGTACCTGGCAGTGTCATTCCTTCTTATTTATGTGTACACTTCGGGTTATCTCTACAAATGAATGCCTAACAGTTCTGTCGCCTAACCAGAACCCTGCCTGTCAATATTCAAGTCATCACCCTCCTCTCATACACTGGCTCAAATAAAGCTAGTGCAAGTTAAGCTATTATAACTGCAATAGAAACTTAGAATGTTCTGAATGAGTAGTAATGAGGGGACCGACTCATGGCGGGGGTTAACTACCAAAAGGAAGTTACCTCCCACCCAAAAACAAACAAAAAACTGACCACTGTCCACAGAGAGCCTGGGTCACCTATAGCTCTCAGCCTTGCATGATGGACAGCCAGCAGGCCCTGATCACATAACCCTTATGGGGTTTATAGTTTATAGTTTTATATTATTTATTTAGTATTTATAGTTCTTGGTTTCTTTCTAGTCCTTGTGTGTTACCCAGTAGCTCGATAGCTAGCCAGCTCACTAGAGCCAGAGAGAACAGTGAACTCCTGGCACATCGTTTTCAAACCCCCAGCAGTCTTTTACTACTCAGGTAAACATGAAATATTAGTCACTTAGATAGGTTAAAAATGTTATTGTTTGGGTTTTTTCAGTGTTTTATTTGTTTGTGACTAAATCGGTTTGGCTGAATAGATGTCAAACAGAAAAATGATTAAACAGAAGTGTGAGATGGTCAGTCTGAAGACTAGACTGTCCAATTTCACAGTCGCTCACTTCCGGCCTACCCGGCCTTCAAAAGACCTTTGCCCACGTAGACCGTGAACACTCAAAAAAATGAACTCAGCCTATCTCTGCTTTTACTAAAGTAGATTTTGTTGTTTGTTCTTAATAAACTCGATTTTGCAAAAATCCTTAAAGTGTTTGTGCAAATTTAATGAAATGTTGTTACTTTTTGTTGTTACACAAAGTCATTGAACTGTGTCAACGTAACATTGTTGAGTAAATTCACAGGTTTGTCCCTCTGCACATACTGCTGCGTGCAGAGCCCGCCTAAATAAGGGCCAATGCGCATGCGCACCACCCTCTTTCTCAAGCTTGCTATTTCTTCGCCATGTGGACTGGTTCAGCCGCATTTTTGTCCAAAAATCAGGTAAGAAGTCATTTTTCTTGTAAAGCCCGTCTACATATATATGTTCACACGTCAGTTAATGTCGCAAGTGCTACTAAGAAAAGAGTACAGGCAGGGTTTTGCCCGGTAAAGGTTTGCTAACGTGGACTTGCTGCACGTGAGTTTCCAAATGATTTTGGAGGGGACTCCATTGCAATAGCAAAGCTCTGTTTTCAGCCCAAATGTAGTGTAGCGCTAGCGTCGGTATGCGTCGGTACGCGTCGGTACAGGCAGCGCATTCGGTCCGGCACGCACTTTCGCGCCAAGTTTATACTCGGACGCCTGACTGCGTTGCACTTTAGCCAACAACAGTGGAGAAGCGCTCCTCGCTAGCAGACAGGTTAGGGTGTATTTTCTGTCTAATATTTCAGCTTACGTTTTGATGTAGCTTGCAGAAAGCATTTAGTAAGCTGGTGTAAGATGAACTGCATTAATGTTGTACAATGTCCATGGGATTTCTCACTCGACTTTTAATGTCAGATTACACACACATTTACACAATATGCAGTGGTGATGATGTAGATCAATAAATTCATTGTTGTAGCATACAATATTAAAAATAAAACTGATTAATATGAAACATTAACAATGTGCAAATTATTTAGTTTTTTCAGGGACAGTGTAATGAAAATGTCTTTTGTGCTTCTCCCCCAGATACGTTGATGTGGCAGTGCAAATTGTGCAAAAAAGTGGTGTCATCACGAGCTCTGTTATTAAAACACTACAGGTTAGTTCATAGTAGACAGCAGTATCCATGTGCCTATTCTGATTGTGTCTGTGTTTTCAAAACATGGAATGCTCTACATAGCCACTTAAGCAGATCACATACCCAAAGAACTCTAGACAAGTCTGTGAGTTTGGCAACATTTAACTGCCATTTGTGTTCCTGCTGCAACATAGCTTCGGAGCAGGAGTATTTTTCTCACATTAACAACCATCTAAAATGTAACGAGACTGTGCATTGCATGTTTGAGGGTTGTTCTTTCAAAACAAATATCTATGGTACATTCAAGTCTCATCGAAATAGGAAACACAATCCTTATACCTTAAAAGACTTCAAAATCGGTATTGCTAACACTATTGTAGGCCAAACATCAGCTGATGACAGTACAGACACTATTGTAGAAGAGGACATAAGTGCAAATATTGATCACGATACAACTACAAGTGAGACTGAAGATTTGGCAAATGTAATAGAACTTAATTTTGCATCTCTTTTACTTAAGTTGGAAAACTATTTTCATGTTCCCAGCATAGCAATTGACGAGTTGCTTTCAGAATTGCACTACCTGATAAGCTGTGCATCAGTGCCTTTGACAAATCAAGTAATTGTAGACATACTCAAGAATCATAACCTTTGTCTAGACCAGCCTGTTATTGAAGAACTGACAAAGGCAGTTTCTTTTAACCCTTTGTTAAAAGCCATAGAAAAGGACGGCACACTTGCCACTGCCTTCAAACGCAGATAGTATTACAGAAAACATTTTGAAGTAATTGATCCAATTGAATACATTCTCGACTCCCAAAGCAAGAGGACCTTTCAGTATATTCCTATTCTAAAATCATTACAGCAGATATTTAAACAAGAAAACATACTGAACAAATTTGTCACTAGCCACAATCAGAATCCTTTTGTAAATAAGGAAAAGTATACATCATATAAAGATGGTCTACATTTTCAAAATAATGAGTTTTTCTCAGGCGGTGAACTAAGAATCTCTATTTGTCTTTATGTTGATGATTTCGAAATTTGCAATCCATTGGGGACATCACGGAAAAAGCATAAACTTTGCTCAGTTTACTGGATTTTAGGTAACTTGCCACCAGGTAGTCATTCATCCCTCTCTTCTATTTATTTGGCTCTCTTGTGCAAAAGTGAGGACCTTAGGACCTTTGGCTATTCAAAAATATTTGAGCCACTTTTGCAAGACCTTGTCATTTTAGAGCAGCAGGGAGTGTTCATTGACAATTTAGGGGTCAACTTTAAAGGCACTGTCCAATATGTAGTGGCAGACAGCCTCGGAGCTCATGGATTGGCCGGTTTTGTGGAAAGTTTTTCTGGAGATTACTTTTGCAGGTTTTGTACTGCTACACGCTCAGAAATTGAATCAAAAGCTACAAATAGTGACTTTTCTCTGAGAACTGAGGAGCTCCATCGTGTACACATAGCAACTGCACGTGAGACAGGGGTAGCTTGTTGTGGTGTGAAAAGCTCGTGTGTCTTAGCAGACAGTCTGTCTTTCTTCAAGGTCACTACAGGATTCCCCCCTGATCTTGCACATGACCTTTTTGAAGGTATTGTGCCTTTTGAGATAGCTGAGTGCCTTCGAATACTAATAGGCAAGAAGTACATCACTTTTGAAAATCTAAATAGACTTGTTCAGTCATTTCCCTACAAAGGAGGGGATCAGACTAATCGCCCTCAGAAATTGCCTCACAATTTTCTTAGTAAAAAAACTGTTGGTGGCAATGCACATGAAAATTGGTGTTTACTAAGACTTCTGCCACTTATTATTGGACAACACATACCTGAAAACGAACCAGCTTGGGAACTTCTACTAGATTTGAAGGATATTGTTGAGCTTGTTGTGTGTCCTGTTCATAACAGTGACTCAGTTGCATACCTGGAGAGTAAGATTTTAGACCACCATCAAAGGTACAAAGAAGTATGCCCAGATAGAAGACCATTGCCAAAACATCACTTTCTGGCTCATTATCCCTCAATAATTCGCCATTTTGGTCCACTTGCCTTATTATGGACAATCAGATTCGAGGCAAAGCACACATTTTTTTAAAAAGTTGCTAGACACACAAACTGCTTCAAAAACATAACCCTGTCTTTGTCAACCAAACACCAGCTCATGATTGGCCATTACATGCATTCATCAGGCTGTAGCAAAGCCACTTTTGAGGTTTCACGAGTCTCGGCAGTCCCAGTAGAACTTCTCAAACGTGAAATTGCACATTGTCTTGCTGAAAAGTACCCTGACACAGCTGTAGTTAGCCTTGCCCAGAGTGTGTCTGTTGCAGGCATCTACTACAGGAAGGGCATGTTAATAGTACATGGATCACTGGGGGGTCTGCCAGAGTTTGCTGAAATCCTGCAGATGTGTATTTTGGCAGATTCGTTGGTGTTTATAGTAAAAAAACTGAGCTCATGGTACACTGAACACTATGGATCCTTCAAAATTGACCCATCTCCAAAGGAAATTTCTCTTGTTGCACATGAGGATCTGGTGGATTGTTATCCACTTTATGACTACCAAGTCGGAGCTTCTCGCATGGTTACATTAAAGAGATACATACACTGTTCAGGTAATTTTAATGTCCATGTTGCCGATTTAATTTTTGTGCTGTATAGCAGTACTTCTCAAAGTTTGGTTCTTAAAAATAGTTGGACCAGAACTTAAATCTACTCGGATATGTTTCAAGCCTTGTAAAAATACTAGAAAAAAAATTGTGCTGCAAAATTCTGAATACCACTAAAAAAATGTAACATGTACTGAAGTTTGGGAACCACCTGCTCATGTTCTTGCACTTATTTTTTAGAGTAACAGTTGGAGATTGGGACATCAGAAATGACAGCCCCAACAAAGCTTCTGATAATCCTGGGGGAGAACAACGCACTCAAGTTAACCCTTCCTTTGGGGATACCAAAGAATGTTAACGAGCTCAAAGCGGAGATTGAAAATCAGTGCGGAGTTTCTGAACAGTTCAGATTGCAGTACATGGACACAGATTTTAATCAGTTCCTTAACATGACATCCACATTTGATCTAAAAGACATGGACAAAATAAAAGTGATTAAAACAGGTGTTCCAGAAACATCCACTGGTAGTAATGAAAGCAGTGTGTCCTCATTTAACTTGGGTAGCCCCTGCTCTGGCCACAACCCTGATTATGACACAGATATACTGTCATCGCCAGAATCCAGGTCATCAAGCTCCTCGAGCTCAGCAAACTCCACGCTGCGATCAGAAGCCTGGCCACTGGACTTTCGCATACCTGAGTTTAGCTTCGATGTAGAGCTGCAATTGACAAAAGGCAACCAGGAATTCCAAGCCAATGGAACACTTTTAACCCTAAAACCAAAGCTCAAGTCTGACATTTTAGAGAGCTTGTCTTCAGAAATTATGAAGTACAAAGCTTACCCTTCAGACAGCAATCTTAGTGATGTTTGCCAAGCTTTGGTTGTAAAGCATCCATGCTTGAAAGAGAAGGGTTCAGAAACTGGATTTTCTGCATGGAAGATCAGTTTGAAGTATAAAATGTCAAACTATCGTGGAAAACTGAAGAACTTAGGGTGTAGTGAGTTGGTCATCAATTCTCTCAAAAGAAGAGGGAACAGTAATGTGCATCCCAACCAAGTCAAGAAACCCAGGAGAGCAGAGGTGAATTTCTGCCCTGATTATCCAGCTGGAGAAACCCGAGAGAGTCAGGAAGAAGAAAGGTTGGTGCTGCTTTCAGAGTTCAAGAAGAAGAACAACAATGAAACCATCAAAGCAAAAATGGCCCAAACCTTTCCTCACCGGAGGCAAGAAATTCTTCAGGACATGCCCTTCGTAGCTGACTTTAAAAGCCGATGGCCAGCTCTTTTTTCTCCACGTGAGGTAACTGAATCAGTTGATCTGCAAATGCACTCCACATGCAATATTTTAAACCCATCACGCTAAACATTTGTTTATTTTACAGATAAATGCTGAATTCCAGCGCATCACTACGATCCCGCTAACATCCACATTTATGGCACAGCTGGACAACAACACAACCAAACTGACCAAAGTCTTCAGAAACAAGGGAGGAACATCTGGACGCAAGATCACAGAAATCATGGCTGCAATTGATGAGGTTTGGAATTAATTTTTTTCAATGCTTCATTCCCTCTTTTAATACATATGATTTTGTTGTCTCCTTCTATTGTAAGGTAAAGTTTAATGTTGGTATTATGGGATTGTTTATTCTTTGTCCTTTTCATGATAGTGTTGTCACAGTAATAAAGTTTTAAGTTGATTTGGATACTTTATAAAAAAAATTGCCAGAATTAAAAGCTGTTTTTACAGGACAGTAGCGTTTCCAAAACGGGATTTGCCACGGCTCCCTGGGGAGAATTTTGGCATTTACAGTAGAAAAGCTGAAGCTAGAATAAACTGCCATCAGGCACCTTTCAAACCAAGACGGGATAAAGGGAGGTCTCTGAGCTTAGTACTACAACTGTTTTTTCATTTGTCCTTGCAAAACCTCCTGTTCAAGTCCTCCAAACACACCCACGTCACCCTGCTTCTCTTCCAGCGTCACTGGCTGCTGGTCAACTTCAAGGTTCATTTCAAGATCCTGGTTCTGGTCCTTAGGGCCTTACATGGACAAGCACCATCATACAATGGAGACCTTCTCAGTCCCAACACCCCCAGCAGGTCCCTGAGGTCCAGTGATCAAAGCCTGGTAGTGCACAACAGTCTAAAGACCAAAAGTGACAGATCATTGCTGCTGTGGCCCCCAAACTCTGGAACTCTCCTCCTAAGCCTTAGATCAGTGGACTCAGTGGTTTACTTTAAAAAAAAAATCCTCTGTTCAGGCTGGCTTTGGTGTGACCTCTTGTTCATCCTCTTCCTCACTGGATTCTTCATGCTGCTGTTTTTGGTCGGGTTTCTGTTTTTTTTGGGATCCTGTGGTTACCTTTTTTTGCTCGTCACATTTTTTCAAATGATAATGTTCCTTCTTTCCTTAATTTTTTTTATTTTAAATTTTGTTGTTCTTCTGTAGTGTGTCATGGACTTTTTTTCTCAAAGCATTATATACATTTATTTTGCTGAAGTTAACTGAAAATGTCTTTAAAGTTTAGCTAAGTAAAATTTGCTTTTATGTTTTACAGAACGACACAGTTGCAATGAGAAGAGTGTGTACGCTGAAAGGACTTGCAGTCTACCTCAATGAAGATCCGAACAGCTTGATCAAAGAATATCAGGCAAGTAATCAAATAGAAACAATTTCCAGTAATAAAAATTTAACTGACGGTAATTTTTCCTCACACACATTCATTAGATTATAACAAAAAGTTAAAATTAGAACATTATTGGAGATATAAAAGCACAAGCTTATGCGGGAGTGACCCTTGCCATTACAGTTGGGGTGTAATGTGGGCTGAGTGTACTGTCTTTCTGCTTTGTTGTTCTGCCGTGTACTCAGATGATGGACCAACACCTCTCATCTCGCTCTGAGCTGTCTACTGTTTTGCAGCTTAAAGGGATATTCCACCCCAAAGTGAAAATTGGTCTATTACCATATTACCCAGAGTAAGATAAGTGAGAAAAAAAAATTTTGTAACCAGTGCAATAATTCTCCTGATCCGGCAGCAGTCTATTTGCTTTTGCCTAGCATTTAAAAAATGGAGTGAATGGGAACTATAAGCATTTTGGTTGCAAATGACTCTTTAATGGTACGAATTATTCCTGGTGAGCTCAATAATCATGTCGACTTTAAATGAAAAGTAATAAGTAACTTGAAGGATTTGGAGGAGTAGATTTAGACTTGGGAATACATTATGGTTACCACATACAACACTGTAAGCCGCCGCTGCATGGTGCATGGATATTCGAATATGTGTTTATTTATGGAAACCAGAGGCTTTTTCAACCACTGTTGTTGTATCCAAGTGCTATGCCATGGCGGGTTACAGGGTGCTTTGGCGTAACCGTAATGTAGGCCCAAGTCTAAATCGCCTCCTCCTGCAAATCCGTCGTGTTACTTTTTACTTTTCATTTGCAGTCGACATGATTATTGAGCTCACCAGGAACAATGGGTATAAGATCAGAAATGTACTGTGCTGGTTACAAAATGCTTTTTTCTCACTTATCTAACTCTTGGCAATTTATGGTAATAGACAAATTTCCACTTTGGGTGGAATATCCCTTTAATTGATATGAAACCCTGCAACTTGTATTATTATGTTTATTTACTTATTAATTTTTTTAGGATGTGGACTTCCATGAGGCCGAAAGTGAAATGGAGAAGACGCTCATTGGCATCTACGTCATCAAAACAGAAGGAGAGCGTGACCTTGACCCGGCAGAAGACATTGGTATCATAATTGAGGGTGTCGCTGTGCTCAGAGATCTTCCTGATGTTGCCACTGCTGTTGTGTTGTTGTTCGGCCTGATCTACACTTTAAACATGAGCTACCCATCCAACCTCAGGTACACTTTTGAGTTTTTTCAGAAAGTACTGATGGGACTTGATGCTAAGAAGCTATCAAACAAAGTTCAAGTGCTCAGAAACAAACTCCTTGAATAAAGAGGAGGAAGCGGGAGGCCCTTATTGCTTAACTTAGTTTGAATGCTTTACGTTCAGGTATAGTTAAGTTGTTCATAAACACTTTTTTTCATTGTCAGTACTGTTTCTTGGGAACATTCACCAGTTTTAGAGAACAATAATGTTCATTTGCATTTTAGCAAAATACTGTTACTTAAAAAATTGGTGTTGCACTTCTTCTACTGCTACTTGACAACATACAGAAAATGACAGACATTTTAAAAAGTTCTAGCGGTTAGGCCGCTGTGATTTGATATTTCAAAGAATGTGACATTTGGCAGCTGTCTGCAACTTGGGATGTAACCATAACTTGAAAAACTGAGTAGCACGGTTTTACAGTACAGTTTTTGAACAAAACAGCCAATTTTCACTGTTTTAAATGAGTTTAGTTTGCTCTTTCATGCTTATCAGTGTTTGAAAATAATTCCTGAAACGTCCTGTAAAATGTAGGATTTTTTTTGATAATTTGGATGCTTTCTGGACCAGTTGAAAGACAAGTTGGTTAGCACTTCACTGATCTTTGAAGTAAAATATTGTTTTATGCACAAAGTATTTAGTTAAAGTTGTAACAAGTTGTCTGCATTGATTGCACTTTGTGTTAAGCTACGGCTCTACAGTCTTTTCGGTCTGTCAACAAGTATTTAATATGCACTGAATGTGCTTAGTAAAGACAGGACTTTGTTGGATCATTTTTTTTAATCATTTTAGTTTGACGACAAGTTGGTTAGCACTTTATACTGATCTACATTTTCTGCACAAAATATTCACTTGGAATTTGTAACAAGTTGCATTGATTGCACTTTGTGTTAAGCTGTTGTGCTTGGAAAAAAGTATTTTATATGCACTGAATGTGCTTATTAAAGGCAGGATTGTGTTTGATAATTTGGGTGCTGTCTTCATTTCTTCCTAAAAGATCTCCCTAAGATTTACTTAAAAATGTTATGTCAAGTGGTTCCACATAACTGCTTTAAGTAACTTTTAAGAAACTTTGCTATTTTGTATGGAAGTAACCAGTGTAAATGATTTATTTGTAATTGTATTGAATAGAAATTACTTAACAATTTTATATAATTCAAAAGTAACAAAGTTATGTAGCAGCTACATAACAGTTTTACAAAGATACTACCTAACCAGGTTATGTCCTTCTAAAGCAGAAAAGTTATGTACCAGCTAAGTAACAGTATTACAAAGATATTGCCTAAACAAGTTATGTAGGCTTAAAGCAACAAAGATAAGTATCAGCTAAGCATTGCAATTAAGTTACATTTAGCCAATACACTTACGTAAATCTAACTTAACAGTATTGAGTTCAAACTAAGTAACAACATTTCTTAAAAGTTACTTAAAGCAGTTGTGTGGAACCACTTGACATAACTTTTTTAAGTAAATCTAATGTTTTATTTTTTTGAGTGAAGGCCGGGTCCTCAGGAGGATCCAGCCTCTGAATTTGGACACAGCTATAGTGTTTGTTTCCTTCTGTCCTTTTCTATATTCCTCATGTTCTTTAGTTTAGCCTTACCCAGTCTACGTTTTATTAGTGTTTTAAATTCTCCCCTTCGTTGTTGACTTGTAGTGTTTTTGTTCAGCCAATAATAAAGGCTTGTCTTTTGTTAATGTCCACCTCATTCCCGTGTGTCTGCATTCGGGCCCTCTTCCTCTCATCTCGACACGGTTTGCCTAGCTAACAATGACCGTTTTAAACTTACATGTTAGTGTATCTTAAATTGTTTACAAGATTGCAGTCTTACACTTTCAAAACCATGCAGTCCTGATGTGATGTAGGCAATTCTGAATAACTTTTTTTTTAAATTTGTTGACCTTGTGATGCAATTTGACTCTTGTATGAATTTCAGCTAGACTTAACCAAAGACTTTACAGTAACTATTGTATCTTGACACATTTCCCCCCCTATTTTTAAAACCATTTAAAATAACTTTCATGAATAGCAGACATTAAAGCACTACCCACATTTTTTATCCATTTAATGTTTAATTAAATGGATAAAATGAACGAATGTTATTAATTTCTTTAAAAGTCCCGTTTCCTAAAGTGACTGGTTTACAGTGTTTGTGTTGGGAAGATGCCGGATAACCGAGGGGAGACTTGGTGTCTAATCTCATAATTTTATTGTTTGTAACTGTTCACAGTATTTTTGATGTATAAACATATATGTATATTAACACATTTGTGTCCTGTTCAGATTTGTGCAGAGTGGTTTACGAAATTTCCCACTCGTGGGACTAATAAAGGTATCTTATCTTATCTTATCTTATCTTATCTTATCTCAACAAAACAGAACAACAACACTAGTAAATAAGGAATATTGGATCTATTCTTACTACATACATGCCTGTACACTCATAAACAGCTGATTCAGAAGTTGCTCAGCAGTGCCCTCTTGAGGTACTGCATAGGTGTTGCTAAATGAGAGGACATTAAAAATGGGCAACTGTTTCATGTGTAACAAAAAGCATTCTGAGAGCTCCATCCATCCATCCATCCATTCGCTTCCGCTTATCCTTTTCAGGGTCGCGGGGGGCGCTGGAGCCTATCCCAGCTGTCATAGGGCGAGAGGAAGGGTACACCCTGGACAGGTCGCCAGTCTGTCGCAGGGCCAACACACACGGACAGACAACCATTCGCACTCTCATTCACTCGCACATTCACACCTAGTGGCAATTTGGATTATCCGATTAACCTATCCCCACAAGCTGCATGTCTTTGGACGGTGGGAGGAAGCCGGAGTACCCGGAGAGAACCCACGCAAACACGGGGAGAACATGCAAACTCCACACAGAAAGACCCCGGCCTGATGGTGGAATTGAACTCAGGACCTTCTTGCTGTGCGGCAACAGTGCTAACCACCGTGCCACCGTGCTGCCCTTATTGCAATTATTTCCCATTTTAATATACTAGATATAATTTTCAGTGCAATTATTACTTGTTTTTATTGTGGCTATAGTAGTTGTGTAGCATTAATTTTGTTGTTTAGTAAAATTTTTTAAAATGTTCAGTAATAAATATGAAGTGAAAAAGTTTTTTATCTGAAGTTTATTTTATTTCAAATTGTTTTATATTGAAACAGTCATGACCTGTTAATTTATTAATCGCATAATAAAATAGTTAAATAGATATTTGGAATAACACTCTCTATACGGCTATCTGTTGTCAGCACAAAGTATTGCAGCATGAAACATAGTTCTAATAAATCGCTCTATATAGCATTATTATCACTTTGACCTTCATATCAATCTGCTGATGAGTCTGTTTCTAAGTTATAATGGTTGCTCTTAATTGTTGACAAATAAATCATTATGCTGACCTTGACAAATTTAGTCTATGTAACACAAATTTTAATGGACCGATAACCTGACCCCACTCTACACCTAGTTTTATAAGAAATTATTTTATTGACACACATGCAAATGCTTCCAAAAACATGTCTTCCCTTTGCCAGAGGAAATGAAATAATAACACGAACACATTATAAAAAAAGACTCACCTTACAGTATTTAGACCTAATTATACATCAGTCACCCACAAAGCCTCAAATTGTTGCAAATTAATTCATACCTTTTAATAATAATAATGGATTGGATTTATATAGCGCTTTTCAAGGCACCCAAAGCGCTTTACAATGCCACTATTCATTCACTCTCACATTCACACACTGGTGGAGGCAAGCTACAGTTGTAACCACAGCTGCCCTGGGGCAGACTGACAGAAGCGAGGCTGCCATATCGCGCCATCGGCCCCTCTGGCCAACACCAGTAGGCGGTAGGGTAAAGTGTCTTGCCCAAGGACACAACGACCAGGACAGAGAGCCCGGGATCGAACCAGCGACCTTCCGGTTACAGATACGTTTCCCAACCCCCTGAGCCACTTCACAATTTTTATCTAGTTATATGAAGCTATTTTAGTCACTTTGTGGATTACAAGGAAAAATAGATCCATCGACCCACGTTATTTTATGAGACACCCACAGTCCTTTCATTACCTCTGCTCAGGAATGTCTTTAGAAAAATCTGCCCGTTATCCATCTGCTTACTTGCCTTGCCCACTTTTGCTCTCCTGCTGGGAAATAATCTGCTTCACAGAAGTGAATCACTGTCACAGGCAAGGACAAAAGCAGGGTTATAAGAACTTTGGTGCCTGCCTTCTCAGGAAACAGAGCTCAAGCCACAGAGTGCCCAGATCAAAGACTGTGAACCTTTCTGTATCCTTTGTGTCTCACTAACAATTTTAAATCTAGGTGGCATTTCTGTTTGTTCATGAACCTGCAAACACTTATCTTCTAAGAATTTCGGTTATTTCTTTTTCTGCTTGCATACCTTGCAAATCCACCTCTACCCTGCTAAATAAACAATTTCTTTACTGATATTGAAGTTCAGTAAACTTTCTGTCATGTCCTGTGCCAAAATCATTTACATAACCTTGGCAGTTTCTCTCTTATTCACACGTCCTTCTCATAACATAAAAGGCATAGCCTTCAACGTTTAGGCCCCTCTTCTGTGAACCAGCTTCCACTTCAGGTTCAGGACACAGATACCCTCTCTACTTTTAAGATTAGGGTTAAATCTGTCCCTTTTGATAAAGTCTACAGTTAGGGCTGGATATGGTGACCCTAAATCCACCCTTATTTTTGCTGCATTAGACCTGGGCTGCTGGAGGCTTCTCATGATGTGCTGAGCAATTCTCCTTCTCTTACCTCTTTTTACTCACCATGTGTTTATACACCACTCTGCATTTAAATATCAGTTGTTATTAATTTCTTGCTCTCTTCCACAGCAATTCTTTTGTCCTCTCCCCCACTCTCACCTCTAACTAGTAGCAGCACATGGCTGCACCTCCCTGAACCTGGTTCTGCTGAAGGTTTCTTCCTGTTAAAAAGGCATTTTTCCACGGCTGCCAAAGTGCTTGCTCATAGGTCATCGTCTGACTCTTTCTTGAGGTGACTGTTGTTGTGATTGGTGCTATCTGAATAAAATTTATTTGTTATCTCTCTTGCTGCTACTAGTTTTCATTCTCCTTCTTTCCAGAGCATACCTCCACCTCATTGGGCTCCCTTCATGTGCTCCCTGCTCTTGCTCACAAAGTCACCTGCAAATATCAAAGTCTATGGAGATGATGAGCTCATGTCGTAACCAATGTTCCCTCTAATTTTTCATGTGTCTGAGCGAACACACAAACTCCCTGAGCGGTCCCTTGGACCACTGTAAGCAACAGCAGACGTGCGCACTGTGGTCACTGTGGTTGTTCATGACCTGTGCAGTATGTTAACACTATTGGAAGTAAAAATAACTTGAACTCCAATTTTGAAAACACAACTTTCTTTCTTTCTTTTTTTATAAAGCTCTGACTTGTATTATGAGTATGAGTCTGTGGTCTGGGAGAGAGTCCTGTAACTCTCTGTCTGCAAAATACAGTATATAATGACGATTGTTGGGCAATTAATTATATAGTTACTTCTTCAAAAAAGTAACTATATAATTATGCAAACAACAAAGTTTTTTGCAGCTGTTTACCTAAAAATGCAGCCAAGGCGTTTTTTAAATAAATATTTCAAGCTATTTACAGAACAATCAGGTGTTCTGCATCAAATCTGATGCCACACAAATTATTTTTGCCACTCCAAAAAATCATTTCTGTCCAATATGAGATAAAGGAGAACAACAGCCTGATACCTGCAGGCCTGACAACAGGAGATGTATCGCTCCTGTAACCAGTGGCGGTCCTAGCCTGTTTAGTGTCATGGTCCTGGGTCGTGCGACTCGGTGTTTTGTGTTTAGTCTATTTTGATGTTTATTGATTGTTTAGGTTCATTAAGGTAGTCCAGCCATTTGTATATATCACCCTTGGATTACGTCTCCCTTGCCCTTCGTGTGTTTATGTCTGTGCGTCTTGTACTGTCAAGTTCATGCTGTCAGTATTGTCACCTCCCCCTGTACTACGTTACGTCTCCCCGGTTCATGTTTCATGTTTCCTGTTTTACTTTGAAGGCCTGCATTCACTGTCAGTGTATTCAGTTTCACTCCTCCTGTCCTGTCGTTAAGTTCATGTGTGTCAGCTGCGTTCCCATGTGTGGCCACTTCCCCTGATCATCCCTCATGTGTATTTAGTCTCTGTGTTTCTTACAGTCTGTGTCGAGTCGTCTGTGTTCCCACCCTCCGTGTTTCCATGCCCGGTCTGTTGTATTCTAAGTCATAGCCTTACCTTAGTTCATTCCCAGTTTAGTTTTCTGTAGTGATGGCCAAATGAAGCTTTCTGAAGCACTGAAGCTTGTATTGAAAAACGGTTCATTACTCGAAGCTTTTCAACACAGTCCTCTCTGGTGACATCTGGTGGCCAAAAATACAAAGAGCAGCTTGAATCCACAAAATAAAACCAACTGCTTCATTACGATTGCCCACTCTACACAGTGGAGTTTTGTCTGATATTGGGCCGCTGTTGTGTTGCTTTGAACGTGTATTTTTTTGGTGGTTAAAAACTCTCCTTGTTTAAACATGCACCATGGTGTGGTCTTCCTTTGCTTGTGACTTCTTGATGTTGGTAAATACAATAATTGAAAAATACCACGTTACATATAATATATACATATGATAATGTACAACACATTATGGAGTATGCTTCTGCTGTGAGGTCCTGCCTCAATGCACTTATGCAATTAATCGCTAGACGGGTATATTTATAAATAATATTATATTAGGGAAATTTTCCCAGACATATTTTTGACCTGGGGGCAGAATTGATTGTGAAATGGAAAGGAAAAATGTTTATGAAATTGCAAATTAAAAACATGATGCGTTTAAGGTAACCCTTTTTCATTTTTATTTAAAAAGAGAATTTGTCCTAATGTGCGATGGCCGAACCTGTTCCTTTTCGTGGAGATCATTTATCCTGCCTTAAGGAAAATCCCCTCACATGGCCCAGAGGAGGCTGGAGTGCAGAGAAACTGGTAGAGATGCAGTTATACAGCTAAAGAGAATAAATAAATTCAATTGCTGCACATTTGGCAGACTAACATTTTCAGATTAATTAAACAATAAAATATATATTTTTACAACATTACATGTAAAGAGTCAAGTGGAAGTTTTTCTAAAGTTATTTAATGATATTTATATTATGGAAGCAGATTTTTGACATTTTACCTTTTCCCCGTTGTCAGATATAATAAACACGCACAAAACAAAAGTAAACAGCCAGAACACAAAGCTGGAAAACCCACCCGATTGACAAAAATCAACTCAAAACACTCCCACACAACAGAACCTCCTCTATTCCTAGTGGCTCCAAATCTCTCAGTGGAATGATCAGTGGTTCGCTATCTGTCACCATCAAAACACTCCACAAATCCCGTGAATGATTCGCTTCTGATTCCACTGAATCAGATATCGAAGCAGTTCGGTTCTAAATGAAGCTTCGGACGTCCCCGATCACGTGACTCTGGCCAAACGAATCAAGCTTCGATACAGTGCTTCTGAAGCAGTGTGTTGATTTTTTTTGACACACGCACCGGAGCTTCAGCTTCAAGTGGACCATCACTAGTTTTCTGTTTAGTTATTGCTTTTGTGCTCCTCTTATTCTTGTTTGTTTCTCTTGTGTTACCAGCCACAATAAAAGGCTCGCCTTCTGTTAAAGCTCACTCCCGTCTGCTCACTTGTGTACGCACCTGGGTCCATTACACACATTCTCCACTCGGTCCGTCACAGCGGACCGTGACAGTTTAGCGCCCTGGGCGAACACTCCCTGTGCTCCCCCCCCCCCCACACACACACACACACAAAACATATTAAGGATTGTACATTAACATAAAACTGTTGTACACACACACAGAGAGTATGCATAGTATGCAAACGGCTACCAAACAGCCATCATAATTCGTCATACAATGAGAACAATGAGGACAAACCAACAATTGACAATGACTAATTAATATTAAAATCTGTAACTTAATGTATTGTTTGGAGTTTAGTCTGTTACTGTTGCTATTTTTACCATTTCTTCTTGGAGCAACTGTAACGCACATTATTTCCTTAGAGATTAATAAAGTATTCTGATTCTGACTCAGATTGTTTCAGGATGACCTGCCATTATCCAATGACACATCTGCTTACCTGTATCTTTTGCTCGTTTCTTCTCCTCTTCTTTTCTCTTTTGTCTAAACTGAGCACCTGATGCCTTTGAACTTTTCTTGTCCATCTTCCATTGGTTTTAATTTTGCAATCCAGTATGAACACCCATTCCTCAACCCGAGTATCACCACAACATAATCTAACAGACCTACACCTTAGTTCACAGATTCACTTTGTCTAAGGTGTATTTCTGAGATTTCACACAACCCAGGATTCAAATCATGAATACATGATGGGCTTGGATTTACATCATTAGAATGAAATGTGCTCTATTTGGAAGCAGCCGCCCCCTCCCCTGTGTGTGAGACTTTAAATCATCAAACTGTAAATTATAAATTTTAAATTGTTATTGATCCCTTTACCCCTGGTCCTAAAGTGTATATTTATTTTCTTACTCTTCTTATATATATTGTTTGTTTACTTGCACTGCTGTAACTGGAGCCTCGTCGTCTCATCTCTCTATATACTGGACTGTATATAGCGGAGATAAAGTTTACTTTGACTTCAGCAGCAAGCAGGTGCACCGAGGGCTCTCGCGCTCACTTTTTGTGTATAGAATTTCGAAAAAACATCGGTGCAAATTATAAGTCTAGTGTTTTCGTGTTTGTTGGTTTGTTTTTATTTTGTTTTATTTTGCGAGTTGGTTATTAGATGCTGCTCCAGCCGTTCAGAGAATCCCCCGCCGCCCCGCCCTCTCCTCTCTGCGCTGCAAGCAGCAGGCGCACCTCACAAACGAAGGGCTCCCTTACTCCCAGCAAATGGGCGATAGAAAACCAATCAGTGCCTATGCCATTCCCAATATGCGCTGGCTGACGTCGGGGCAGCATGAGTACGAGCATTTTTTTCCCCCCAATGCCCATGATGCCGCCCCCCACCACGATGCCATGTCGCCAGTATCTAAAACCACTACTGCCTGTAACACCTGTAACATTCAGCAGTCGCCTCATTGTTCTGACACACACAACAACACTATTGACTACACTACACACTAACTACACAAGATTTACGCTAAACGTCGCAAATCCCTCACATCTCAAAACACCGCCGTCACTCCTAAAACTTCCCCCTTCCCAAACAACTAAATGCCATGTTGCCATATAATTTTTGATTGGTCGACATGATACATTTTTCCACCAATAGGAAAGGGTGGGGTTGTTTTGGTTTTGTTTTTGCTCACAGGTGGAGAGTGCTTTCGCGTGTTTTCCTTATAAAACACAGTTTCTTCCCGTAGTAAATATAAACAACGATAGTATTCAGGAAGTAAACCAAACATTGCATATTTTTATCATAACTCTGGTTTTACGTGGCCTATCAATACAATTTAAAAACTGTTATAAAGTCCACACTTTTTCCGTCAATTGTTCCGTCTGTCCTGCTCACATCTCCAATGGTTGTACACGTTGTCATTAATGTGGCTTCACTCCACATCAGCCACGCTGCTTTGCTAGCTGCTGTCATAGCCTGTCAACGACGTTGATTAGCTGTGTATATACGGATGTCAATCGCATTATTGGCTGGACTATGGGATAAGGTGGCATCATTCTAATCCCATATGGGAGCAGCCAGTCACTTACCGACTAACACTGCAAAACAGTATTGTTAAAGTATTAATTTTAATTTCAATTCAGGTTAGATTTTTTTTTGTGCACAACACAGATTTTCTGTGTGCAGAGACTGTGCCAGCAGTGCGCAATTGCGCATGTGCGCAGCTTAGTAGTGATGTGTCGGTTGCGAACAAAACGGCTCTTAGAGCCGGATCTTTGACGTGAATGACACGAGCCGGCTCTTTATCGTGATTGTCTGGCTGTCCTCATGTAGGTCCTGTAACAGCCTTATATCAGCTCACCTCACAACCACTCCAGACTCCCTTATGCAGTACCACAGATCCTCTCTTGGTACATAATATATGTTTTCACTAGATCCAGATCACACAGTGGAACTCCTGAAGCCATACAGGTGCTCATACTCCTTCATGGTATGACCCATCAGCTTTATCCCTCTGTACTTAGTACACCTCTGTACATCACCCTTGTGAGGTCCAGATTCTACACTGCCCTCTCTCACACAGGCGTCTCCATACCTTCACATATATATTATGTAGACCATCTGCCTTCTTGGTTTACATCCTCTTCATAGCTACCCTCACTTCCCACTAACTTTCTGGTTTACTAACTGTCACTAACCAGTCCTCCTCAAGATCTCTCTCTAAATAAATAAATAAATAAATCTGGGTAAATTCCCAGATGATTAAACATGCAACTACTTTATTGAATAACTGACATTTCAGCTGCTTTTTGAAAGGGAGAACGGCTGTTGTGGATGTCAGAGGGGAGCATATTTCAGATATAAATGAAGGCTGATCTGACTGAGGGATGGGATGCACTGTACAACCCATAGAACCCAAAAATGCCACTGCAGAAGGATAACAGCAAATGTCTATGGAGTCTAAATTACCCTGCCTGTAGTCTAACCTTGTCACTCATTGAAAAAAATATGTTGCATTATTAATCATCATTGTCAAAATTGGCCAAAGTCTTATATCAGGTTGGAGCTCAGTCTGGGGGGAGTTATTTTTTATTTTTTTATCCTTATCTTTCCTCATGTGGTGCATTTTCCATTGTTATACCTCTCTGACCTGTCTTCCCCATGTGATGTTTTGTGTAATGTATGTATGGTCGGAGGGTAAGATGGCGCCGCCATTGCGTGCAATAGGTCGGCAGCCTTATGAAATTTCCCCTTGTGGGACTAATAAAGGTATATCAATATCAATATCAATATCAAAACCCAATTTGATTTCAAACTACAGCAAAACAGTGACTCAGTTTCCCATAGTGTTACTGAATAAAAAGTGATCTAACAGAGCAGTAAACATGCTGCTGTAATTATACGTAGCTGCATTTGAGCTTATGTGTTTTTACTCAGTTAAATGCAAATGACTGCATTGTATTTATTAGTATTTATTGTATGTCTACCATCTAAATTCACACAGCATCTTAACTGTTTTGTGAGTTATAGAAGGGAATGAGGAGGAAGAAACAAGCACATTAAACTAATGGAAAACATGGTTTAAGTCTCATGATAAGCTTGGAGAAAGTAGTCTGCTGTTAATTACTATGTTTTGTGGGTCAGTCTTATTCAGAGCACAGCTGAGCGGAAACTGTGAAAACAGAGGGTTTAACTCCCAAAGGCTCTCCCACACTCTGTCCCAGTCCCAAAGGGACTTCCTGTTCTAGATGTATGGAGGCACTTACTGTAGGCCTTCTGCGATTGCACACTGGCTAAAAATATCCACCTACAGTATACAGGGATTACTGAAGGGTCACATAACCATGCATCACACGACACAGTCCACAAGATGTGCAAATGTATTCCACACATTTTGAAAAAATACCCCCAATTAAATTACAGAGACTGACTCCTAATAAACAATACTTACCAACAGTCAACAGTGGCTTTGGTTGCACCCTACCTTATTTCTCCACTAGAGGACAGAAGCGATCCATTCTGCTGCCAGAGCTACAAACTGAAATGCAGGAAAAGAAATCAGCTAAATAAATAAAATACAATAAAATAAAATCGGTTGGAATATTATCAGAAACACACTTTGTATTATCAAAAAAAACAAAACAAAACAAAACAGGAATAAAATGGACACCAGTTGGTTTTAACACTTCTAGTTTTATGGTAAGCTTTTTGCCCACAGAGGAAATTTACAAATGACACAAAGTGTAAACACTGACCTTTACGCAGAGTCTGTAATATATAAAGCACATTTTCTATTTTCATTTCAACAGTGCTGTGCTTCATTTGGTTGTCATTTACTTCCATACAGTGAAGGATAAATGGCAAACTAAAGTTCAGTGTATTTAGGTCCTATCTGTCTGTCTGTCTGTCTGTCTATCTATCTATCTATCTTATTATCTTATTTGGCTTTTCCCTATTTTTTAAATGACTGTTAGTCATGTGACTATGATGCGCTGTGACACTCTCTTCAGTAAAAAGGAAAGTGTTTTTATTCACACTTTTTCAGCCTTCCACCAAACTCATGCTTTGAATTAGGAATAATAATGTAGCTTACCTAAAAATTGTCACATGAAATATTTTGGAACTTTTTGACCTTTTACAGAATAAATTTCAGTGCTAGTCATATTTCTTTATGTATGTGTGAATGACTAAACATTGTAATCCTCATGATGAGCAGGGGTTCTTAGTGGCTCTATTTGAGGTTGTTGCTGGAGAAGTTTGCATATTAGGATGGGATAATCCCCGCCTGTTTATTCAACAGGATGAGCATGAATGTTTGAGCCCATAGCAAACAAACAGCCAAGCCCTCCCCAAAGATTTCAGCTTAATGCTAATGATATACAGTAAGCAGTTACAATGATTTTGCAGGTTAATGAACTGGCTGTTTCTCAGATAACTGAGACTTTTGCTTTTCCACAATGGAGAGGCTGATGTGTAAAAATGACAGATTGTCACGATACGCTTAGCCTTAGCTGTCGTTGCCTTTCTGCAGAGTCGATACTCATTTATGTTCCAGTGCTTCTCCTACTTTGATCCTTATGCTTCTTACAGCAGACTGTCAAGAATATAGGCCCTAAAACACATGGCTGACCGACTCAAATTCTAAATATCTTTTTATAAAACAGCTGAGCCTCCTGCAGGTCTTTGCTCACAAAGGAATAATGAATGATTTAGAGTGATGAAACAGAAGTTCAGACCCTTGTTTGAAAAAGCCCAAGTGTGCGCTGACAACATTACACATGGAAAACCTGTGGACAGACAAAGCAGGCTAGCAAGAACTTATTTCAGGAAGGGTGAGGAGACGGAAGATGGCTGCGGTCACTTTGAATTCTGTCAAGTATTGAACTAAATTGCTCAAAACACATTTGTAAACATGTGTGATAAATTCTGAAAGGTAAAAATGATAAATTACAAATAAGAGAAGACCATTTGAAAAGCTTATTTATACATTTGTCCTAATGTGTCAGAGAGATGCCCTTCTTCAAAACAGACATTTACCCAGCTTGTAGGTTTGAGTCCATCTCATTATATTTGCATGTGAGTTACACTTGCATAGCTAGTGAACAGGAAATGACTTTGATTGCTCATTTGTTAGCCAGCGCTCTCAATTTTTAATCTTATTGACCACCTTGAACAGCCACTCTAACCTGCAGTGGAGTAAATTAAACTTTTATCTACTTGATTATCGTAAATATGCCTTAGTGACTAAATATCTTTGAGGCTTTGTGGTGGAGTAAAAATGGTAGAACATTTGCTTTCGATTAAAAAGAGCTTAAAAGTTTTGTAACAAGTAAAAGTACTTGAACCAGCATATTTTCTTTTCAAATCAAATCACATCAAAATGTATTTCTATAGCACATAATAATACAACCAAGTTGACCAAAGTGCTTCACAGTCGGTCAGAGCAATAGCATAAGACAGAATAAAAAGAAACAGTTAAAAGGAGGGCAGGAAACAATATGAACAATATGGGTAAAAAAAAACATAACTTGCCACAAAATAACATACTAGTTTGAATTAAAAGCCAGAGTAAAATAATAAGTTTTAAGACGCAATTTAAAAGACTGGATGGACTCGGAGGAACGAATATAAGGAGTCTGGGAACTGCGACAACAAAGGCCCAATCACCTCCGGACTTCAGACGAGACCTCGGTTTTGTCAGGAGCATTTGATTGGAAGATCTAAGTGCCTTATTAGGGATATACTAATGGAGGAGTTTGCATAGATAGCTGGGAGCCAAATTGTTTAAAATTTTAAAGGTAAGCAAGAGAATTTTGAAATTGATACAATATTCAACAGGGAGCCAATGTAGGTTGGCTAAAACTGGTGTGATGTGGGCATAATTTCTAGTACCAGTTAAGAGATGTGCAGCTGCGTTTTGAACTAACTGGAGCCGGTGAATAGAGGAAGATGGGAGGACCAAGGAGAGGGAATTAAAGTAGTCTAAAGTGATAAGAGCATGAATAAGCTTTTCAAAGGTCCTTCAAAGGGAGGTATGGCTTTGGTTTAGATATCTGACGTAGCTGGTAGAAATTGTTTTTTACCACAGAGGAGATCTGTTTCCCGAGTTTGAAAGAGCTGTCCAGGAAAACACCAAGGTTTCTAACAGCGAATGATAGATGGCTAGCAAGGGGCCCTCTTTTATACCAATAGGCAGTATAACAGTTAGGTTTATAGTAAACTGGGTAAATTGGGTTGTCTAAATAGATATACTGTTATATATGTTTCCTAAAGCCTCTCTTGATTTCCTCAAATCAGGTGTGATGGTGTAAAGATCCTTTACTGGTGACATTGTTGGGGATTTATTCAAAATTGAATGCACACTGAACCAGTATGGCTACCACAGCATCCTGCAGCAACACGCAATCCCATCCAGTTTGCATTCAGTTGGACCATCATTTATTTTTCAACAGGACAATGACCCCAAACACACCTCCAAGCTGTGTAGGGGCTATTTGACCAATAAGGAGAGTAATGGGGCACTGTGCTAGATGACCTGGCCTCCACAGTCACCTGACCTAAACCCAGTTGAGATGTTTGGGAGGATCTGGACCGCAGAGTGAAGATGCTCACTCTGGGGTCAAGTGCTCAGCATCTCTGGGAACTCCTTCAAGACTGTTTGAAAACATTTTCAGGTGACGACCTCATGATGCTATTTTGAAGAATCTAAAATATAAAACATGTTTTGAATTATTTCACATTTTTTGTTTACTACATAATTCCATAATTCCAGAAACTACAATGTCAATACTCATGAAAATAAAGAAAAAAAACATTAAATGAGAACATGTGCCAAACCTTTGACTGGTAGTGTATGTCTATATTTCTCTGCCTTTTTGCTGTTCCAGCAGTGGTAGGACCTAGAAGTTTGCAAAGCTCTAAGGTCTCAGTTTGTAGAAATTATTCAACTATGCAGCAAAGCAAGCTGATATAACTAAATGAATTTTACTTCCCAAAGGCATATGCTTTGACAGATTAAAAAAATGAATTTTAGGGGGACATATTGATTAAAATATTATTTACATCAACCTTCAAAAAGCACAAATTGGCAAATAATGTAATATATTATTCTGCAAGGCCTGAGAATAATATAATGGACAGCTTTCGGTAGTTGGAAAAGATGAATCGAAAGCTGAAAGATATTTGACTTGCTAATGTAAGTGTTTATGTAATGGGATGGCAGAACAATTGGAAACCTTCTTAATGTCTATGACCTGAAGGATTAAATGGACTCTGTCTAAATCCAGGTGAGAACAGCTAGTTCAGACTCCCCATTGATGGCTACCACATGTAACATATTTGTGACCTTCAGCAAGACACTTTGAAGAAATGAATGGAAGAGATTAGGTTGTTAATTCAACATAAACAATTCTTGAAGGCTAGTTAACATACATGGCTCACCATGCATTTGGTACTCCCAGCCTGCAGGGTTCACGGTAGCTCTGTGGGACCTACATAAGGGGAATCAAGGAATTGATTCAAGGAATTCTACCTTCACACCCCTGCTGCGTTTGCTTTACATTGTCCAGTAAGAGAACCTGGCAGCTTCCAGTGTGTTTCTACTCAGACACATGCCTGAGGGGCTAACTGTTTGTAGAATATACTTGGCAAATGTTGTGTAAGTACTCTACAGTGAAACCAAGACCAGTTTAACAGGTCAGTTACCTTTCCTTTGATTGCTCATCTGTTACTTGGATAACAGATGGACTCTTCACCCTCCTGCCCTCTGGGAGGCGCCACAGGAGCCTCCGGACTAAGACCACCAGGTACCGGAACAGCTTCTTCCCCACAGCTGTCAGACTCCTGAACTCTGCCTCCTGACATCTGACCCACGTTAAACTCATGGACTGAACATACACACACCCACAATGGACAACTGTACCCTCAAACACAATAATAACATGGACTGAACCACCACTCACAACCACTAGCACTTTATATAGCCTCTGTAGAAACTATCTACACCCTCACTTATCTTAACTGCACTACTGTATAGCTCTGTGTAAATAATCATTCTGTACATTCGATAATCTTTAATCCTACAACTGTTTACAACTTGCATAGTTCCCATTTCTGTATAGCTGTATATCCCAGATTCTGTAAAGTTATTTATTTCATATTCTGTATAGTTTTTCATATTTATATCCTGTTCATATCCTGTACATAGCTTGTACTCACTACAGCCTGTACATACTTATAGTTATAGAATATTCACAACATACTTCATACCGTGTACATTATAACATACCATAATAGACCCATTTCTGTAATATACTCACATATCTATATTATTGCTAATATATATTGTAATATATCTATATCACTAAAGCACTTCTGGATGGATGCAAACTGCATTTCGTTGCCCTGTACCTGTGCATGTGCAATGACAATAAAGTTGAATTCTATTCTATTCTATTCTATTCTAATGAGGATTTCTAGAGCTAATACTTGCAAATGAGTATTTATCTTTGAGAAATGTGTCTGTGTCTGTTACCTCCCCACCCCACCCTCTTTTTTAAATTATATGGGGTACTGGCTTGCATGTCTGCCTGTGCCCCTAAAGATTCTACCACAGTCCAAAGATATGAATGTTAGACCTAAATCAGTCGTGACTGGGGGATGCAAGTATATATATCCTCGAAGAGGTAAATTTGGTTGTAAAGTAGAGCACTTTGCAAAGCCAAGAAGACTGGAAAAGCACTGTAGAAGTGTCCTTTTTTACACATGGAACACAGACATTGGACTGTTAGGTGTTCAGTCTGTACCATGCCTCTTACCTAATGTCAGCTAGGATAGTTTCTTTTTTTTTTTTTTTTTTTTTTTTTTTTAAATGACATCAGAAACAGCAGTATGCGACATTACGTGATGGCAGAGCTTCAGTTCATCCTTTGTCATTTTTTATTTATTTATTTTTTTTTAATAAATAGGACAGGGGGAATGAATGAGAGAGAGAGGGGGAGAGAAAGAAAGAAAACCAAAGGGGAGAAGAGACGGTGAGAAGGGGGGGGAAGAGAGAGAAAAAAAAAAAAAAAACTCCTGGGTCACCTGTATGGAGAAAAAAAACAAAAAAACAAACAAAAACAAACAGAGGAGACAGCAAACAACAAAGAGCAACATAATAATAGAGAAAACAAAGCACCATCACAATAAACTAGCTAGTCATAGATATCAGTATTTACTAAGTAATAAACGATATTGTGCAGCACGCAAGATAGACAGCGCACAGTGTGCTTTGAGGCAGCAGCCAAGAAAGCTTTAGTCCGCGTCTGTGAATACCCATGTGTGCATACCTGTGTGGATCAGCATGCTTGCATTCCAAAGGTTTCTCCATGTAATGATCTGCTAGGGAGTGTGGGGGGGGGGGGGGCACAGCCCCGTCCTCCAGGGTGTGAAGCGGGTATGGAGGAGATCAAAACTCCAGACATCCAGAGGCCCCCAGAACACAAGAGACCATGGAAGACCAACAGAGGGGCAGCCGCGCCACTGTCCCAGTAAGAGCTGAGGAGAGTCCCAGATGAGGGCTCGCCCAGCAGCCGCGGAGCAGAAGTCAGGGGGAGTTGCAGTGACGCGCCCGTGAGCTCCGCCGGCCCCCAGCTGCGCCTGAGTGACCGAGCCCTAGGCCGAGAGGCCGGGGGCACCCCACCTCCAAAGGATAGTTTCTTGTAATATCATGTTGGATAAGTACTTGAGAAAATGGATGGATCCTTCGCCAAGTCTGAACATTTAAAGTTAAACTGTTTTCCAAATACTTTCTCAAATCACACATATTGTTCTGTTGTCTTTCAGCAGATTGTAAGTATGTTTTAATTCAGCAGTCTTATCAGTAGCAGTTGGCAACTTGGCACTGGAGCATAAAGCACCACACTGGAATGAGTTATTGATTATTGCATCTGTGTAACTCCAGAATTATCATCCACTGGGTATGGAGTTTAAAAACTGTGATTTTGTGCTTTAAACTCATTTGAAATATTGCTACTAGAGGAAAAACATACAGCTGCAACATTGCCACCAGGTGTTCAAAGTTGCAAAGATATAGAGGACAGTGACGTTACATGGGCTCAAAGTAATACTTCAATTTGAGGATGTGCGATGACTTTGCACCTCAAACAGCAGACTGATTTGGTTGTGGCCTACACCTAATCCCCGGTACAGTCAATTAACTTTAATTCCTCACTCAGAGAGACAGCGACAAGGTTTTCTTGTGGTCGACTAACCTCAGTAATAACTCTTCATTAGTTCAGAGAGGGCTGAAAGGAAATGAAAGGATTGCTGTGTGTGAGATTCTCCCCCCGAGCTTAATAATGCTGTTCCTGATTCGTGTGATGAATGCCTCATGCATGTCTGTAAGAAATACTTGTCACTTACTTTAGGATTGCAGCTTTGTCACTGAGTTAGGAAATTGCACTCAGTGGATTTACTGTGCACTCTGTTTAAATGACTGCGGGGTGACGAGTAGGCAATATGCAAAATTGTAAATTCATTTTTCCAACAGTTGTTTTGTAATCACGTAAAGAAAAAAAGCACTGGGGAAAATAAATAAATAAATAATGCGCCCACTATATTTCCATTTTGATTAACCATATGGACCATTCAGAGTAGCAGCATGTTGATGTTCATGGATTTCTTTGTTTGGAAAAAAAAAAATAACAACTCAATTTGGCTTTGTTTTGCTGTCTATGACTTTTTTTGAATCATATACAAAGAAAGGGGCTTATTTGACAGTTGTCAAATCAACCTGCGATGTTGCAGTCAATCTCATTCACCATTTTGCTTTTTGTTGTTTGCATTATAGTTACTAATATACAAGAATCAGGTTTAAATTAACACAATAAATGGTGTTTCAGCTAGTATTTAAATTTCTTTGATAATCTGCAACATTTATGACATAAAATGAAGAAATAGGAAATTAGGAAGAGGGAAAATTTTTTCACAGCACTGTAGGTATACAACACAAGCATGTCCGAGGTCACACCCACACATACCAAAGGTAAGAATGCACACAGATACAAAAGTGTGGCATACTTGGATGCATTAATTGGCAACATAACCATCAGATTTAAATATTGTATAAAGTATTTTATTTTTCTAAAGCAGCACAGGAGTTTAACATTATAACAGTGTCAGCCTGGGATTCCTGTTACTGTTGCTGATCTCATACATTGTTTCTGAAATCCCTACTCTGGTCATGAATGTGTGCATGCCGACTTCTGCCTTTGCATGAGAGCAAAGTATTGCTCTCACTTCCGTCAGCAGCCATGTAATTTCTTAATACCCTTAAGCAAGGCACTGAACCTGCCAGCTGCTTTTAAAGCAGGAGGATTCATTTGGACTTTGTATGTACGGTATCAAGTGAAACAGTGAGGATCTTAGTGAATGTGAGCTCATGTATTTGCGTTCATCTTTTTTTTGTGTGTATAAAAGGTTCAGGCATGCTTTCAAGTAGAGGCAGGTCAAAGCGAGCAACAGTGCAGCTGTATTTGTCTTTTCTTTGCCTCACAAACCTGATTATGTCCTGTAGCCTTTATACTTTTGGCTGCTCATGTGGAGAACTATAGAAGCAGGTATTACATAGCAATGCGTTTAATGCTGCAAATCACACTTAGCCTCTGAGGCAACTGGGAACCTACTCTTACCTGAAACCTTTCACACAGCAGAGTCTCCCTAATGTCCGTTTCAGTGCCTCCCCTGGAGACTGGGTCTAAAAATCAGTCACTCTGCAGGTTCAGAACAAAATGGAGCCAACTCACTGCTACATAATTATTTATAGATGGCCCTGCGATTCAGCTGCAGCAACAGCAGCAAAACCAGGTCAGTGCATTTGTATAATATACAAATGCACTGACCTATTCATGCATGCTTAGTGATGTTGTTGTTAATGAAGTCAGACAGGAGACATGCTCTCAAGTCATCATCAGTGCTGCTGTGTGATGCTCTGAGATAGAGCAGTGGCAAGTAAACACAGTTGAGGGGGCTTTAAAAAAATCCTCTCAACTTCCTGTTTGTTGATCAACTACTAGCTAACACATGTGGCTAGCACCTACTAACAATGCTTTCACTGTAAATTCTGACGTCATTAGCAATTTCCATGTCCAAATGCTCCTGCAGTTCCTAAACGCAAAGAAAGAGAGAGACATCATTGACTTAAAACCCCACAAAATATTTAGTCTTTTAACTGTACTAAAATGATCAATGTGGCAATTTATCCAAGTGTTAAACAGCTCAATCTCTTATTGTCTTTCGCATGGACCTGAGTCCATAGGCAATAAAAACATTTATAGAATTCCAGATCGGAAAAATCAAGCAAACGCTTTAGTCCCCTCAACTTGCATATTTTGTTTATTTGAGGGCCACTAGATGGCAATACCTGTAATTGCAAAAAGATTAAAAGGCCTATAGGAAAATGGTTTTCTGTCTTGACCTCTGTAAATACTTGTGTGCTGGGTTTTTGGGCACAAATTTTGGGTCATATCAAAAATGAAATTAAGTAAAATGTGTAAATCTCGGTTATACTATATTTCATAATGGATTATCTGGGGTAAGACATCACATGCTTACTGGCTAAGATTGCGACGGGGGAAACGTTCATCTTGAGACTTGTCACGGTAGCTACGTCCACCTTTTAAACTGTCCACAGGTGAGTTAGAGGTTAGCAATAAATTAGCAAGCTGATTGACGTGTAAACAAGATAACCCATGCTCTAAATGAATATTTTGAAAAAAAAAAAAGAGAGATAATAGATTAATTTGGAGCGTTAATATGTCACTTGGGTTATATTTACTTCTTACCTCTTAGCTAGCTAGAGACTCGTGTTAGGTTAATATAACACATTTGCAGTGTTGGGGAGTAACGGAATATATGTACCGCCGTTACGTATTTAAAATACAAAATATGAGTAGCTGTACTCCATTACAGTTACCGTTTAAAAAGGTGGTATTTAGAATACATTTACTTTGCTGAAATAAAGGGATTACACGGTGGTATTTTCATATGTTTGGCTATGCCCTCTCTATTTTTGGTTTCCACGCCCCAAACAAAACACGCATTAAGAGGCTCTAATGCCTGTGTCTCAATCTGTCCATGTCACCCCTACTTGTGGCCCACATAATGACGTGAAAAAAATATTTAAAAAAATTATTCACAAAAATGATTTAATATGAAGGCAACAGGCAGAGTGTTACAGGCATCGCCCTAAAGAATGTAGCCTCATGGGCAGTATACTGTAGTCCGTGCTGCAGGGAGAACGGACTGCTATACCCGTTATGTGTCTGTGAGCGAGGGAGGGAGAAAAAGGAAAAGTACGAGTTGTCACCAAGCAGAAACGGGAGCTGGAAGCATGTAAATATAATAATAACCACTGCAGCCAAAAAGAGTGCCTGACGAGCCCAGTTGTAAGTAAGCTATTAAGACTCGGCTGTACACTTTTTTCGTGTTTTTCTCCGAAACAATAAGTTCCGTTGGAGCAGCCTTTCAACGCCTCTCTCATTCTCTCGCTAGCAAAGTTGACCCAAACAACAAAGTAAAGCTAGTTTTCGACTACGAGTCAGACACGGAACCTGACGTATTAGCCAGAGGTCCCTTTACTACGGTTCAGCGCCGCGGACCTGTTTTATATACGCGCGGAATAGTTCTCTATACGAGATCGCTGCAAAAAGTGCAGCCTTACCTAATGTCCACCCTACTGTTACTCATTTATATTAAGATTTTAACATCTAGTTGGTATTGGTATGGTGACTAACCTTCAGTAATAGTAATAAATCACACAGCAATAGTACATTCATGTAGTTGTAAAAAAGCATGATAATATAATAGGTAATCCAAAGTATTCAGAATACGTTACTGTCATTGAGTAACGTAACAGAATACGTTACAAAATACATTTTGGGGCGTGTATTCTGTCATTTGTAGTGGAATACATTTTAAAAGTAACCTTCCCAACACTGCACATTTGCAAAGAGAAGATGTATGATGAGGACAAATTGGCCTTATAAACCATATACATAGAAAATATGTGCAAAAGTGTGTAGACCTAACAGGGTTAGATCCATAGATTTTTGTACAAAGACACAAAGTTTACACCACTACAGTGGATTTTAAATCAAACAACTGAGATGTGACTGAAGTGCACACTTTGAGCTTTAATTCAAGCTATTAACTGTTTAAGGATTTTGGTAGTTTGTATACATAGTAAGTCGACAAACTAACCAAATTTAAATATATTTCATATTTCAATGATAGTGCTTTGTAGTCAGTCACTCCCTGAAGACTAGAATGCTTGAACATCATGATCCATCAAATGCTGTTTCCTTCTTCTAGATACTAGATACTCTACCAGGCTTTTACTGCAGCCTCCTTCTTAAGTTAAGAAGTTATATCTTGTTTGTTCAGTTTTCAGTTTAATCTTTAGAGCCTGAATTCCTGATCCCATGGCTTCTGCAGGTCTTGTAAGACAGCGGTCCCCAACCCCCGGGCCTTGGATCGGTACCGGTCCGTGAGTCGTTTGGTACCGGGCCACGAGAGTTGAGGCTCAGGTGTGAAATGTATAGTTTTCAGGGTTTTTATCGGTTTTCAGCGTTATTTTGTTATCGTTTTTATCGTTTACTCGGTTTTCCTTGGTGTTTTCATGTGTGTTATGAATAAATTTCTTTTTTTCGGTACCGGTACTAGTTTTATTTTGTTGTATTTATCTGCGACACCTTAAAGGCCGGTCCATGAAAATATTGTCAGGCATAAACCGGTCCGTGGCGCAAAAAAGGTTGGGGACCGCTGTTGTAAGACATTCCATGAGAAACTATATTGACATGATTTCATCTCGCCTATTTGCAACAAATTTCTTGAACTACATCCCAAAGGTGCTCTTCAGGATACAGAATGGGTTAAACTACTGAAGTCATCCCAATTCATTGGCATGCTGATGAATCCAGTTTAAGATACAGGGTGGGCCATTTATATGGATACACCGTAATAAAATGGGAATGGTTGGTGATATTAAAGTCCTGTTTGTGGCACATTAGTATTTGTGAGGGGGCAAACTCCTCAAGATGGGTGGTGACCATGGTGGCCATTTAGAAGTCGGCCATCTTGGATACAACTTTTGTTTTTCCAATAGGAAGAGGGCCATGTGACACATCAAACTCATTGGTAATGTCACAAGAAAAACAATGGTGTGCTTGGTTTCAACGTAACTTTATTCTTTCGTGAGTTATTTACAAGTTTCTGACCACTTATAAAATGTGTTCAATGTGCTGCCCATTGTGTTGGATTGTCAATGCAACCCTCTTCTCCCACTCTTCACACACTGATAGCAACACCACAAGAGAAATGCCAGCAAGGGCATCCAGTATCCGTAGCTTCAGGTGCTGTACATCTCGTATCTTCACACCATAGACAATTCCCTTCAGATGACCCCAAAGATAAAAGTCTAAAGGGGTCAGATTGGGAGACCTTGGGGGCCATTCAACTGGCCCACGACGACCAATCCACTTTCCAGGAAACTGTTCATCTAGGAATGCTTGGACCTGGCACCCATAATGTGGTGGTGCACCATCTTGCTGAAAAACTCAGGGAACGTACCAGCTTCAGTGCATAAAGAGGGGAACACATCATCATGTAGCAATTTCAAATATCCAGTGGCCTTGAGGTTTCCATTGATGAAGAATGGACCCACTATCTGTCACAAACTGAAAGCAGGGACTCAAGCGCAGAGCAGGTTGACGTCTCAGAACACGATTTATTTACACACCAGTGCAATACTATATACAGTGACGGGGAAAGTCCAGGGTTCCAGGGGATTTGGGGAAGGCTCTCTCTCTCTCTCGCTCACGTCCTCACATCCGACTCACACACGTCCGTACCGCGGGGAGGTCACAGGTCCGGGAAGATAAACTGGAACAGGGAAGGGAGAAATCACTCACAAATCACGAAGGTAGGGCGTAAAGGTATAAGACCAAAAGAAAGACTAACGTCAGTAGCTCAATCATCCAGCGATGAGAGGATCTGTGACCCAGCCTCAAATAGTAGATCGGTAATCAGCTGATCGCCAACAGCTGTGTGAGCATTGGGTGGGAGCCAGCTGTGAGCTCCGCCCAGGCAGAGAGGTAGGGGAGAGAGAGAAAAAGCAAAACACAAGTGTAGCCTTGTGAGGCCAGCTGGGCAGGCACAGGGACCATGACAGTACCCCCCCCCCCCCCCCCCCCACCTCAACGGGAGCCTCCCGGCGACCCACCAGGCTTACCTGGATGCCTGCGATGGAAGTCCCGAAGCATATTCTTGTCCAGAATAGCCGCCCGAGGCACCCAGGAACGTTCCTCTAGCCCGTAGCCCTCCCAATCCACCAGGTACTGAAAACCCCTGCCCCGGCACCGGGAGTCCATGATGCGGGAGATGTCGTAGACCAGCTGACCACCCACAAGCCGGGGGGGGCGGCGGGGCCCTGGCGGGAGGACACAGCGGGCTGGAGAGCACAGGCTTGACCTGGGACACATGGAAAACATTGTGAATCCGCATGGTACGTGGCAGTTTGAGGCGAACGGACACAGGGTTGACAATGGAGTCTATGGGAAAGGGGCCAATGAACTGAGGCGACAGCTTCTTAGACTCTGTCCGTAATGGCACAAAACGGGTAGACAGCCATACCTGTTGACCGACGGAGTATTCAGGGGCCGGTGTCCGGTGGCGGTCAGCGAGGGCTTTGTTGCGCTCCTTAGTGCGAAGTAGAGCGGCCCGAGTAGCACGCCAGGCCCGGCGGCACCTGCGGAGGTGAGCCTGAACAGAGGGGACAGAGTGCTCACCTTCGACAGCTGGGAGCAGGGGTGGTTGGTAGCCCAGGGATGCCTCAAAGGGTGACCTGCCCGTGGCGGCGGAGGTGTGGCTGTTGTGGACGTATTCAATCCATGGCAGCTGTTCACTCCAGGTTGATTGATTGTGGGAGGCAACACACCGGAGGGCAGCTTCCAACTCCTGGTTAGCCCGTTCGAACTGTCCGTTGCTCTGCGGGTGGAAACCGGAAGAGAGGCTGACCTTGGCTCCTAGCGCGGTGCAAAATTCCTTCCATACTCGGGAAGTGAATTGTGGTCCTCTGTCCGAGACGATGTCCTCGGGGATCTCGTGGAGCCTGAACACATGTGAGGTGAGGAGCCGAGCCGTCTCCAGAGCAGTAGGGAGTTTAGGAAGGGCGACAAAGTGTGCGGCCTTAGAGAAACGGTCGATGATAGTTAGTATAGCGGTGTAACCTGCAGAGGGAGGCAGTCCAGTGATGAAGTCTAGAGCGATGTGTGACCATGGTCGGGCCAGCGTAGGGAGAGGCAGAAGACGGCCCGACGGCGGTTGGTTTGACCGCTTGTTCTGGGCGCAGGTCGGACAGGCGGACACAAACTCCCTGACGTCCCTCGCCATGGTGGGCCACCAGAAGTAACGTCGAAGGAAGGACAGGGTGTGGAGGACCCCGGGGTGACATGAGAAACGGGCAGTGTGAGCCCACT
The DNA here is from genome assembly GCF_057381845.1 of Rhamphochromis longiceps. Classification (NCBI taxonomy): domain Eukaryota; kingdom Metazoa; phylum Chordata; class Actinopteri; order Cichliformes; family Cichlidae; genus Rhamphochromis; species Rhamphochromis longiceps. The sequence continues at coordinate 11,517,031 of NC_140573.1, forward strand.
GGAGTACCTGGGAGCGGACCGCCGAGGGGACGAAGAGGCGGCCAGTCGGGCCGGTACCAGGATCCGGTTCAGTCTCTTGTGCCTCCTGAATGAGGGATTCAATCTCCCAGGAAACGGCTCCAACCACCCAGGCCGCCGGCAGAATGGGTTCGGGGTCCGACTCCTCCTCCGTGGTGGAAAACTGCCGGGACAGGGTGTCTGGCTTCATGTTGCGAGATCCTGGCCTGTAGGTGATGGTGAAATCAAAGCGAGCAAAGAACAATGCCCACCTGGCTTGCCGAGAACTGAGACGTCTGGCCGAACGGATGTACTCCAGGTTCTTGTGATCCGTCCAAACAATGAACGGGTGAGCAGCTCCCTCCAGCCAATGTCTCCATTCCTCCAGGGCGAGTTTTATGGCCAAGAGTTCCCGATCCCCGACGTTGTAATTGCTTTCTGCGGGTGAGAGACGGCGAGAGAAGAAAGCACATGGGTGAAGCTTACCGTCCTCTTGTTGCGAGAGAACCGCCCCCACCCCGGAGTCAGAAGCGTCGACTTCCACCACGAACTGCCGTGTGAGGTCCGGTTGCCGGAGGATGGGTGCCGAGGAAAACCTCTCCTTGAGCTGGGCGAAGGCTCGCTGAGCGGCAGGATCCCACTGAAAAGGAACCTTCGGAGAGGTGAGTTTAGTGAGAGGGAGGGAGATCCTATTAAAATCGCGAATGAATCTCCTGTAGAAATTAGCGAATCCCAGAAAACGTTGCAGTTGGCGGCGATTAGGAGGAACAGGCCATTCAACCACCGCACGCACCTTTCCAGGGTCAGTCCGTAGATTTCCCCTCTCAACTATATAGCCCAGGAAAGCTGCTGCAGGCACGTGGAACTCACACTTCTCCCCCTTCACAAACAGCCGGTTCTCCAAGAGGCGTTGCAGGACCTGTCTCACATGCACCTGATGTTCCGCGAGCATCTTAGAAAAGATGAGAATATCATCCAAGTACACAAAGACACAGCGATTAACAAAGTCACGAAGCACCTCGTTCACCATGGTTTGAAAAACCGCGGGAGCGTTGGTGAGGCCGAAGGGCATAACAAGGTACTCAAAGTGCCCCTGGTGAGTATTGAAGGCCGTCTTCCACTCATCCCCCTCCCTGATGCGAACCAGGTGGTAGGCGTTGCGCAGGTCCAGCTTAGTAAAAACAGTCATGCCCTGGAGCAGCTCAAAAGCAGAGGAAAGCAGCGGCAAAGGATACCTGTTCTTGACAGTGATCAGATTAAGGCCCCGATAATCGATACACGGGCGCAACGAACCATCCTTCTTGTCCACGAAGAAGAACCCAGCCACAACCGGGGAGGAGGAGGGACGGATCAAGCCCGCAGCAAGCGACTCAGAGATGTAACGTTCCATAGCGACCCGCTCCGGCTGGGAGAGGCTGTACAGGCGGCTAGACGGCAACGGAGCCCCCGGAAGGAGATCGATAACGCAGTCATACGGGCGGTGGGGGGGAAGGGACCGCGCCCGATCCTTGCAGAACACGCCTCGCAAGTCATGATAGACCCGTGGGACCGCCGAAAGATCCGGGGGGTCGGACGGCGAACCAGAGGACAGAAGCGGAACGGGTGACGTGGCCGCCCGAAGGCAAGACATGTGACAATTCACACTCCAACCCAGGATGTCACCTTTCTCCCAATCAATGTGCGGGTTATGGAGCACCAGCCAGGGGTGACCGAGAACCAGCGGGGTGAGCGGAGCCGTGAATGCAAAAAAACAAATCCTCTCCGTGTGATTGCCTGAGAGAGACAGCGAAAGGAATTCCGAGACATGAGTGATATCGGGCAGGCGGTGACCAGAGAGTGCGTGCACGCGGAGAGGGCGCGACAAGGGCTCCAAGGCGATGTTCAGTTTGGCGGCGAGCGAGGTGTCAATAAAGTTCTGCTCAGCCCCAGAGTCAATGAGTACTGAAAGCGATTGAAAAACAGATTGTACTCGAAGTTTGGCCGGTAAGAGAAGTCTGGGGAGAGGGTTTTTACTAGACAGATCGCCCACCAGCACCCTCTCAATCACTGGTGAGCGCGCCCTTTTGCCAGCGTCGGGCACGAGGAGACAGAGTGACCCTTACGGCTGCAATAGACGCACTCACTGGCAGCCAGACGGCGCTGGCGCTCTGCAGGCATCAGCCGCGAGCGTCCAAGCTGCGTGGGCTCCTCCTCATCACAGGTGTCGGAGTCGTGCGGCCCGCGGCCGGCAGGAGAGGCCCCGTGATACTCCAGTGATTCCTGTCCCGTCCGTGTGTGTGCGCTCCGGTGTGCGCGCACGTGGTCATCCAACCGGACGCACAGAGTCATAAGCGCGTCTAGGGAAGAAGGCAGTTCACGAAGCATCAGTTCTTTCTTTATTTCTTCGTTAACATTAGAAAGCAAAGTACTCGGCGGCGCGCACGGGTGCAGCGGCTCTTAGCTCTCCAGTTTGGCGCTCGTTTTTACTTTTAATGTGGATATTTTTGAATGTTTGCAACGCCGCCATCTCTTACAGTCGCCAGAACCTAATTGACCTAGGTTTTAAATATAGTTTGTCTGTTTCTGGCGACTATCAGCGAACACACAACATCCTGGTGGAGATAGCGAGACCGCCAGGGTCACCGTGGATGGTCTGCCCGCCCAGCAAGCGTAGAAGGCGACGGAGGGAAAGAAAGCAGAAGAGGGGATGCCGGTCGGGCTCAGACGCTAGGCTACGCAAACATCCACACCGGCCAGCACTTCCGAGCCTTTTCCTATCGAACGCCAGATCCATCACCCACAAACTTGACGAATTGGAGCTACAGATAGCCAACACAAGCTTTGCACGTAACTGCAGCATTATTCTTATTACGGAGACGTGGCTTCACCCGCTGATTCCCGACACTGCAGTCGAGTTAGCAGGCCGCACGCTACACCGGCATGACAGAAACAGCAACTCAGGTAAAAGCAGAGGAGGGGGGCTATGTGTTTACGTGCATAACGAGTGGTGTTGTAACAGCAGGATCATTCACACACACTGTTCTCCTGATTTGGAGGTTCTGGCAGTCTCGTGCAGACCTTTTTACATCCCGAGGGAGTTTACAGTAGTTATTGTGATAGCTGTTTATATACCGCCGGATGCTAACGTTAGCACGGCTCTCAGCCTCTTGCTCAACACCATAAACAAACAACAGCTTGCCCACCCCGATGGGGTTTTTATTGTCGCCGGCGACTTTAACAAAGCGTGCCTAAAGACTGTGCTTCCTAAATTTGTCCAGTTTGTGGACTTTGCTACGAGAGGAGAACACACTTTGGACCATGCTTTCAGAGCGACACCCCTCCCCCACCTGGCTGGATCTGACCACCTCTGCATGTCCCTCACCCCCACCTACACCCCCCTGCTGAGAAAAACAAAGCCCCAGACAAAGACAATAAAAACCTGGCCTGAAGGAGCCCTTTCTCAACTGCAGGACTGCTTCTCAACAACTGTATGGGATTTATTCTCCAGCCACAACCTCCAGGAGTACACGGACATAGGGCTGCTCGATTATGGCAAAAATGATAATCACGATTATTTTCACTGAAATTGAGATCACGATTATTTGACGATATTTATTTAACCCTTTAAGACCTACTATAGAACCAAGTCCACCAGAGCTTATATTATTTTTTTTACATGCTGTAGTGCCATTTGTGGGAGCATTTCAAGTTGCTATACATCAATACAACTGTTATAGCCCATATTTTAATAATATGTATGCATTAAGTCCATAGTAATTACATAAATTGCAAAAAAGTGCAATAAACTACAAAAATGCAGACTTCTTCCTGTACCACTGCTTGAAGAAGGTGTCTTCCAGAAACTGGCAGTAGGACTGGGAGTTGAGCTTGACTCCATCCTCAACCCGAAAAGGCCCCACAAGCTCATCTTTGATGATACCAGCCCAAACCAGTACTCCACCTCCACCTCGCTGGCGTCTGAGTCGGACTGGAGCTCTCTGCCCTTTACCAATCCAGCCACAGGCCCATCCATCTGGCCCATCAAGACTCACTCTCATTTCATCAGTCCATAAAACCTTAGAAAAACCAGTCTTGAGATATTTCTTGGCCCAGTCTTGACGTTTCAGCTTGTGTGTCTTGTTCAGTGGTGGTCGTCTTTCAGCCTTTCTTACCTTGGCCATGTCTCTGAGTATTGCACACCTTGTGCTTTTGGGCACTCCAGTGATGTTGCAGCTCTGAAATATGGCCAAACTGGTGGCAAGTGGCATCTTGGCAGCTGCACGCTTGACTTTTCTCAGTTCATGGGCAGCTATTTTGCGCCTTGGTTTTTCCACACGCTTCTTGCGACCCTGTTGACTATTTTGAATGAAACGCTTGATTGTTTGATGATCACTAGTGATGTGACGTTCTGTATCGAGGCTTCGAAGCTTGTGTCGAGTAATTGAGGGAGCGTATCGAGGCTTGCTTCATTTATGGGAGGAGCTGAAAATGATGACGTCTGAAGCCTCGCTGCCCGGCTGTACCACGTGACTGGTTCAGGAAGCGGTTCGAACTTTGCCGCGAGATATGACAGCGATATAAACCCCTCAGACTTCATTCAAAAATGTGGGTGTTTGATGGAGAGTTGCAGTTAGTGAGAGTTTGGAGACAGTTTGGAGGTTTATGAGAGTGAGGAGAGAAAGTCAGAAGAGAATGGAGCCAGCTAAGAAGAGGAGGATGTCCTCCCCTGTGTGGGAACATTTTGATCTTATTCCTCCCAACAAGGTATGTAAATTTCTACAGAAGATGTATTTTCATAATACTGATGGTGCAATACAATTTATGTTAAGCTGTTTTTACTTTTGTACAAGGTGAAGTGTTTGCTATGTGCCAGGGAGCTGGGATATAACAACAACACCTCATCCATGCTTGGGCACTACAGAGCTTTGCATGAGAATAAGGGGAACACCGATTATGGAGCAGGACCAGGTGAGCCATCAAACGCCATGATAATATAGCATGCCGTAATGTTACTAAATGATATTACAATATTATACAACTGTAATAAGTTACGTGTGTGATATTTATATTTGTGCTTTGTCTTTATTGTCTTTCCTCAGGAGAACAATCTCAAATAGATGAAGACCTGGTTAACATGGTGATTGAGGACTCCCAGCCATTTAGCATTGTGGAGGACAAAGGATTTAAAAGATTTGTTAAATCATTAAATCCTAGCTATGTTCCCCCCACTAAAAAGGTCATAAAAGCAGTGAAAATTTAGTTTTTACAGAATAAAATGTGGGCAATACTGAGGATGAAAGCCTCAGTCTGTAGCTGTCCATACCTCAACGTTACAAAAGCACAACCACTGTCCACACCCCAACCACACCTCACAGTAAATGATCATTTCCATTTTAAGCATTTCCAAATGATCATTTTCCATACTGCCAGTATAAATATACACAGTATACTGCCATCACTACAATATACATGTTTTACACACTCCTTTTGTTGTTGACATTTACAGGCTGTGTGCAAAAGGCCACACTCTTCAAATTCATGCCAACTAATATTTTTACGTCCAGTAGATGTCCTACTAGAGCAAATGAAGCTTCAAGACGCTTTGCGCTGGGGTGAACCAATTGGATGAAAAGCTTCAGTGCTTCATGAAGCTTCATCTGCCCATCACTAATGATCACGCTTCAGAAGCTTTGCAATTTTGAGACTGCTGCATCCCTCTGCAAGATATCTCACTATTTTTGACTTTTCTGAGCCTGTCAAGTCCTTCTTTTGACCCATTTTGCCAAAGGAAAGGACGTTGCCTAATAATTATGCACACCTGATATAGGGCGTTGATGTCATTAGACCACACCCCTTCTCATTACAGAGATACACATCACCTAATATGCTTAATTGGTAGTAGGCTTTCGAGCCTATACAGCTTGGAGTAAGACAACATGCATGAAGAGGTTGATGTGGACAAAATACTCATTTGCCTAATAATTCTGCACTCCCTGTATATATAATGTAAACCAACAGACAGGATTGGCATGAGGTGCATACTGAATCTACAAAACTGGAGAACATGGAATGTCAGCCTTGTGGAAGAGAGGTGAGGATCGGTGGAGGACGAGGACAAGGACAAAACCGGGTAAGAAGAGGCCAACCACATAGACACGTTCCTGACGAAATCAGGGCAACACTTGTGGATCATGTGATAAACCATGGCCTCACAATGGCCGAGGCTGGTCGAAGGGTGCAACCAAATGTTGGGAGAACTACTGTAAGTTCTATTATTCAGACATTTCGTCGGGAAAACAGGTGAGCATACTGTAATGTAGTTATTCAGCACAAACTAATTTGCTCTGCACTTCCATAGTCATACAGGAGACTTGCATTAGGACATGACCTTATAGATCTTTACATATAGACGTACTGTAACTGAAGCGCAGACTTGGCCCAGGTGTGGCATAGTGTGCTGTGGTACAATACAGTAATGCTGTAAAGAAAGGAGTTTTGAATGATGGTCCTGTAACAATTACTGTAAGCATGTTTGCGCTTATTTATGTTTGTGTTTTTTCATCTGCATCTCAAAAAGGACTGCCAGACAACCTAGAAGAGGTGGAAGAGGTCCACTGTTGACTCCGCAGCAAGAGGAAAGCACTTGTGCAATGGTGGCTGCAAACAACGCTTTGAGACTGAGAGAAATACAAAGAACTGTCGTAGAAGATGACACCATCTTCGGAAATATTCAGTCAATATCAATTTCCACCATAGACAGAGTCCTCAGACGGAATGAAATGTCCATGAAGCAATTGTACAAAGTACCATTTGAACGGAACAGTGATCGAGTGAAGGAGCTCCGTCACCAGTATGTACAGGTAAAACATGTTTGCATATGTACCTCTGTTTACTGTAAAAGTTTAGGCCATGTACTGCACTTACATTTATGCATGTTACTGTAATCCTATTTACAATTTAAACTGTACAATCTGTTGTGCCAAATGGACCATTACAGACTTTTTTATTCTCATCCTTTGTATAGCGTATCCTGGAATTGGAAGCCAGGGAACCCCTGCACACGTTTGTATATCTTGACGAAGTGGGATTCAATCTCGCAAAAGGCAGACGGCGTGGACGAAATCACATTGGAGAAAGAGCCACCATTGATGTCCCAGGCCAACGAGGAGGAAATATTACAATGTGTGCAGCAATCTCAGAAAATGGCGTTCACACCCATATTCCTTGTATTGGTGCATACAGTACACAACACCTGTTGGCTTTTCTGGACGCTCTTTATAGGGACCTAATCCCACAAAATGAAAGGGATGATCCTGGTGACAATCGGACAATGTATGTAGTGGTTTGGGATAATGTTAGCTTCCATCACTCTGCTGTAGTCAGGCAGTGGTTTGCAGCACACAACAGGATGCTTATGGAGTTTCTTCCTCCTTACACTCCATTCCTAAATCCAGTTGAGGAGTTTTTCTCTTCCTGGAGGTGGAAGGTATATGACAGGCATCCACATACCCAAATGACCCTGCTAGCAGCTATGGATGCAGCTTGTGATGACATCACAGCAGAGTCCTGCAGAGGGTGGATTCGATAGATGCATCGATAGAGCTGACATTTGCTGATGTTGATGCAAATATTTGGGCAGACAGACGGGAGCGTCTAGATATCAATGATTGATATGCAGCAGTGTCTGTTTTTCAGTTTTTGTTTTTTTGTTTTTTGTTTCATAACTACTGCAGTAAGGTTTACTGTCTAAGTGAGTTTGTTTGCTGTAAAATGTTTAATTTACTGTATTTCCCCAGTTGCACAATGCTGTGAACAGTTTCAATTAAATATTATCAAGAGTGCATATGAAGTGTCTTGATTTTCCTTTACAATTTTTGGTTTGACATGTCATTGGGAAGCACCTACAAAGAAATCCGTCACAATGAGAACATGTTCAAACCATTTGATTTTGTGACCAAAAAGTGCTGCTGTAATGACTTGTAATTGTGACAGCCCTGACACTTTGATTGATATAAGTACTTGCTTTTGATGAATATATTATCTGTTTTGATTAAGGGACTTGCTTTTGAAGCATTGACTACTTATTTTGAGCAACTGACTTTTCTTTTTGATGAAGTGACTCACTTTTGCAAGTTATCCACCATGTTTTGCAGTTTGCACTAATTGTTTTGAGAAGAGCCTTAGTAGTGGTGCAGAGATCAATTCTGTTGTGAGAAATGCACCAAAGCAACTGAGAAAAACTGTAAGACTGAGGTGAGCAAACTCTGGGTTTTCCACTGAAGAGAGCGCTAACTGAAGACTTGAGTATCGTACAGAAGTAACTGACTCTGGGTTCAGCATACCCAGGATATTTCTAGTTGCCCTCTTACTTTGACAATTGACAATCATGTTAAGAGGTCACATGAAGCGAGTTCTGAACTCAATCAGTCAATCTAGGATTGTTTAATCACCTTATGAGCATTTTTGAATAAAATAAGCATTGCTGGTAGTACATGACTATCAAGAAACATGGACAGATCTACTGGAAGCAGAGTGGCATGTTTTATAAATGCAAGAAAATATAAATATTGGTAAAATACAGTTCATCAAGTTGTAATTATCAAATGCAAATACAGCACTGTGTATGATGTGAAATGAAATGAAGCGAGTTCTGACTTCACACCCGATCAGATCTGCACACTGTTAGACCTCTGCCTCACCACTACATATTACAAGTACAACGGAGGCTTTTACAGACAAAAACATGGCTGTGCCATGGGCTCCCCCGTGTCACCTATTGTAGCCAACCTTTACATGGAGGAAGTGGAAAGGAAGGCTCTTGGCTCTTTCAAAGGAAGAGTACCCAGCCACTGGTACAGATATGTGGACGACACCTGGGTCAAAATCAAGACATAAGAAGTGGAATCCTTCATTGCGCACATTAACGCTGTGGATAAAAACATCAAGTTCACCAGGGAAGACACAAAGGACAACTGTTTGCCTTTCCTGGACTGCGCTGTGCACATTGAAGAGAACAGCAAACTCAACATCGAAGTTTACCGGAAGCCCACACACACGGACCAGTACCTCCTCTTTGACTCCCATCACCCTTTGGAACACAAACTTGGAGTAATTAGGACCCTACACCACCGGGCAGAACATGTTCCCTCTAAGCCTGAAGGAAAAAAGAAGGAACACACACATGTAAAGGAAGCACTCAAAACGTGCGGCTATCCTAAATGGGCGTTCTTAAAGTCAGCAAAGAGGCACAGAAAAGAAGACCAGACACCAGCGAGGGAGGATAAGAAAGACAGACGCAACAACATTGTCATCCCCTATGTAGCCGGTGTATCAGAAAAACTCAGGAGAGTTTTCTCCAAGCATGACATCCCGGTGCATTTCAGACCCAGCAACACGCTCAGACAAAAACTGGTTCACCCGAAAGACAAAACGCCAAAACACAAACTTAACAATGTGGTGTATGCTGTACAGTGCAGCGAGGAATGCTCAGACCTCTACATTGGAGAGACCAAACAGCCACTTCACAGGCGCATGGCACAACACAGAAGAGCCACCTGCACAGGACAAAACTCAGCTGTCCATCTGCATCTTAAGGATAAAGGACACTCCTTCGAGGATGCCAATGTTCACATTTTGGACAGAGAGGACAGATGGTTTGAAAGAGGAGTGAAAGAAGCCATCTATGTCCACTGTGAGCGACCATCTTTGAACAGAGGCGGGGGTTTACGACACCAACTCTCTGCCATCTATAATCCAGTTTTGAGATCCCTTCCCAGACGCCTTAATGCCCACTCACATCCTGGGCCATCTGACCTCAGGAATTCGCATGATAAGGTGGGGCCAGGTTTCACAATGAACACACCTGGCTGATTGGGACCCACACCCAGTTTCACACCTTGGCTCAGGCGATTAGAGGATCATCAGGGGGTCCTTTTGTCCCTCTGTGGGGGGTTTCTCCCACTAGGTTTATATCTGGGACTCTCCACCATTTGACCTTAGAACTGAAGAAGCTTCTCGGATGAGAGGTGAAAAGTCTTCAAGCAACTTAAAGAAGTCCAGACGCTTTTCTTTGCAAGCTCCTTTGACTACGATGTGAAATGTGCTTTATATGTAGGAAAACTGTAGGCTAGATAATTGAGTCACAGAAAAATCTAACTATAATTAAAATTGTGCATTCCGTTTAATTAATATTTTGCTTCAATGAATGCAGTATAGTTTTAGCTAGCTGTAGCCACAGGCGAAACACTATAAGCACAGGAAAGACAGACAGCACAAAAACTATTTTTATAGTTTTATTTTTATATCCCTAAGTTTTTCTCAGGTGATTATTTAAAAGCCTAGCTAACTTGTGTTTACAAAGCAAAAGCATTACTTGTTACAATGAAAAATTTATTTAATCATTTTAAATGTCAAAGTTTCAAAAAGCTATATACAATGTCAGTCCTACAAGCTACTTTAAGGTGATGTTGAAGCTTGTACTGTAGGATGATGCTGCTCTGGGAGTTACTGTAAGTATCCAAAATATGCTCACCAGCATCAGTGATGATCCATGCAGTACTAACAACATGGTGATTCAAAGCTGGAATATGGTACTCTATCACTGATGTTGAAAACTACACATAACATCACTGTTTCTATAAGTATAATAATCTTTTTTTCTATTTTTCTTAAAATGGCTTCAAACTAAAAATCTGACATACTATAGCCGCTGATGCACTGTTTGCATATTGTAATTTGAGTCTGCTTGTCTTTATCTATATTTAGTATGACTCATCTGTATGAATTTAGCTCATACGATTGTAAAGCAATGATGCATGCATTCCCTTATATTTTCTTCTGTGTATGAATAATTGATCTAATGTTTTTTAGAGACACTATCTGTCACATCTGCCCTGGTTTGCTGAAGTCTCCCCACAGCTAACACTGGCATTTTATCTTCTGACCTTTGATGGTGTTTTTTTTTATTTTCATTCTCTTCAAACTTAAAAAGAAAACTGCCCCAAGACTCTGTTACTGTCACCTAAATGCAAACTGTGTTATCATGTTGGCTGTGTTGTCACTCCTTATCTGCTTTTTCACTGCTGGTGATCAACAGAGTTGGGTTGAGCAAGTCTCTGCCAGGTCATATTGCCTGTATAGCTCAAATGGACTATTTGCAGAGTCACGAAAGACCTTGTCATGAGAGCATGCATCAACAGCTGCTTTAACTATATCAAGTAATTTAAAAAGCAAATTCATATGGGAAGGTGATTAACCAGTTTTTTATTTTAACAGTTTAAAAAAATCTAATTTAAATATCATATAAAATGTCAGACATTTGAGTTCATACAGTACTGATTATTATAATACAGAAAGCTTTACTGGATACTAATATTGGGCATACCAGAGCAATACATTGGGACTTCAGCAAGAAAGCTGGCTTTAAAAATCTATATTTGTGTGTGTTAAAAATGACAACTGCACAGAGATTTGGCTGCATTTAAAAGTAAAATGATCAGTGAAATATTTAGTTGTCTGTAAACACAGTGAAGGCAGCATTTAGCACAAAACACCACTGTACTTAATGCACTTTCAGAACACCGGTGTCATGTTTGATGACTCTGAGACTCTGTTAACAACATTTAGTATTCAGAGTATTCACAGTTTTGCAAGACTTTAGTTTGTGTCCAACATGGCTTAACAAAACTATGAGAATTAATACAAAACACAAAATGTCAGCAAAAAAAGATGATAAGAAGAAAAGACTCCCCTTGTTGGATTTAGACTGTATAATTTAAAAAAGCTTGTTTCTTATGGTGAGATCTTGTCAGGTGACACACCTCTAAAAAATGGAAATTATAGTCTGCCAGTGGGAGTAGAAATTATCTCTTCTGAATCCAGATTTCCCTTTGTCACGCTTCAGGAAAGATGACTGGCCAGATATCACATGAAGCTGCCTTTTGTAATTTTCCCTCTCTCCTTTTTTAAAAAAAAATAAATAAATAACCGAACATGTCACCTGCTGCAAGAGTAAATTAATTGGTTTTGAGTTTGAAACACAAGTAGTAATAGAATTCTGCCTTAAGCCTATTGAAACAGTTCTTTTGTTTTTATTCAAGGTTGTACTTTATATTAAAGTCTGATGTAAAGAACCTGGAAAACCAGCCTATGTAGGTAACAACAAAGTTACCCACCTAGTTAGAAAATAGTTACAGATAGCTAAACTAAATATAATTAAATTAGTTCAACACTAATCTCCAAGAGCCCTTTTGGACTTTTAGCAGAAACACCTGTTCTTGTAAATTGGAGTTACACAGTAGAAATAAAACTTAAATGAAGTACTGGCCCACCTACACATTACACCTATAGGAGCCACGACACCATAGAGCTCCCAGAATACATCTTTTGTGGTGATGTTAACGCCAGAGGAGGTTGGGAACTTGGCATCTATGGAGTCAGCACAGTGTTGGTGACTTACACACTATACCTGCTCTGTAACTTTGTGTGGTCTGTCACTTCATTGCTGAGTTTCTGTGGTTTCATTTCCACTTTCCAGTTACACCACTTAGTTCTACTTATTGTAGAATATTCAGGAGGGAAGACACTTAACCAATTGTTGCAACAATGGCACCTTTTACTCTTAAATTCACTGAGCGCTTTAACATGACCCATTCATTTACAAATGTTTGTAAAAGCAGACTGATTTTATACATCTCTGGCAAAGGGACTCAGAACACCTGAATTCAAAGATTAAGAGGTGTGTCTCGTTATTTTTTGCCCTTATAGCGTAGTTCCTGTAATTCTTGAAGGAATTTCCCTTTAAGACCTACCATAGAACCCAAGTCCGCCATGCTGTAGTGCCATTTTTGGGAGCATTTCAAGCTGATATACATCAATACAACCATTATAGCCCAAATTTTAATAATATGTCTGCATTAAGTGCATAGTAATTACATAAATTGCAAAAAAGTGCAATAAACTACCAAAAATTTGAAAATCGTTTTTGTTTTTTTTAACATATATTTGTAGTTAGAGAAATTTAAGAGGCTTATCCCTCAAAACTGTAAATACAAAAAAGTTGCACAAACTAGTTTCCCACCAAAGGAAATTTATTTTGAGTGTCTTCATAGTTTTGTTTTTGAAATACACAAATTTTTATATACTGCAGGAAAAACGAAAATAAATATTATAGTGCAAATTTGCAAAAGAACAGCATATGCATCAAAATAAACAATTTCCAGCAGTGCAATTTGAGTCCTAAGCATCCCAGAAACGACACAGAAAGTCATAAAGTCAAACATAACTTTTAAGAACACAAGTATAGGCTCATAAGGCCCTGAAGGTAAAAACTACATTTCCGCAAAATGATGTCACTTCCGGTTTCAGGCAAGTCATGGCGGGCATGCGATAGTTCGCGCTGATGGACGTAGGAAGTGTTACAAACAGCTGATCGGATCAGCAAAGCGTGTTTCTGGAATATTATGTTTTTGTTGCTGCAAGTGCTTTTATGCAATATTTGCAAAGCTATATGTGGAAGGAAACTGTGACCTAGGACAAGCTGATGGCATAAGATGTAAGTACAACTCCTCTGGTTTCATATGCAAAAAAATTATTGTGCTAGCTTACGTGGTTGCAGTGCTACCGGGATTTAAAAATAGTTACGCAAAACAGAGCGTGCCCGCTCCGACCGGCTTTAAAGGATTAAAAAATAAAATCATAAATAAAAAGACCACATCCACTGTCTGTGAGAAGAGCTGTAGTGACACAACTTTGCTGCTCTGTCTGTGTCACACAAAAGACAATAATGGTAGCATGTGGATCAGGGCTGGACTGGGACAAAAAATTGGCCCGGGCATTTTGACTAGAGACTGGCCCACCAAAAATGTGACGTCATTCAGGGGTAAGACCGCAAAGGATTCTGGGAACTTGTGGCAAGAGGTACTAGCACATGCAGGCTTTCAATTGAACTCAGTTACACAGCGATAAAAAGAAACACAAAAAATGGCAAGAAGCTGTTGTATTATTAACTGCAATAGCCGGTGTTGTGCCAAAAAGTGATTGTCTGCCAAAAAGTGATTTCCGGTATTTGCCAAAAACTGATTGCTCGTATTTAAATTGCTATAAGTAACTTGTTGGGCTATAATATGTGAAACATATATCAAATGCATCCCTCATGGATGACATAAAGTCATCTCTCCATCTCTCTCTCCTGCTCTTTTATTTCTCTCTCTTGCTCCATCTCTCTCTGCTGCTCTCCTGTCTCCTGTCACAAACTTCTCCACTTTTGATGATAAATCAGCCTGGTGCAACATGTAAGGATTGACAAAATTTGTTAAGATTTTGAGGAGTTTGAGAAACTAACCTGAAGCATAAAATAAAATTTACTATCAGTAACTTCATAGCACCCGCCCAGCAGTATATAAACTCCGTCATGCTAGCTAGTACGCAGTACCAGTTATTCTAAGCGACTGTAAAAAGTCAGCACAACGAAAATAAACTACAACTAAACTTGATTTATATCTGACACAGATAGAAAGCAGGTCATAACTTCTTACCTGAAGTTCAGTTCCTCTGCCACTATGACCGGCGGCCGCCTCGGGTCTCTACTCCTCTTGCCTCCCCTTTCCCTTATCCACCTGCTGGCCTCCACCACTTGCTGATGTTGCTAAATCTGTGGAAGCTATGCCATAGCTACCGCCAAACAATTCAGTTATTTTTACACATTTGGCAGCGTCTGCCTGAAGGGCTTGTTTCTTTTTGGCCCTAATTTTTTCTGCACCTCCTTTCCTTTTTTTGTTCTCCATTTTTTTTAGTTCGTCTATAAGATTGCTAAACAAGGGGGAGGGTGCATTCAACCTCCTCGGCTGTAATTGGTCCAGCCTAGAGTCGATCATGACCAATTGGCCAATCCAACACCTTTCATTATTTATACCCTTCCAAAAAAAAAAAAAAATGCCCGATGGCCAGTCCAGCTATGATGTGGATAGAGCTACATATTAAACACCAACTCCCCTCCTCCTTGTGGGTCCACTTACACACTCACACTCTGTTGTCATAATGAAAACCAAGCACCACGACAAAGATATGATACGCATCCTCAATACTGTTTCCTTTGTACTGTAATTCTAATTGTGCAAATGCAAAGAGAAAGCACTGTATCTCATGGGAAGCCTGACAGCAGGCATTCACTCTCAGTGAGTACCAAAACTCCCTAAAACAACACGTTTTTTTACAAAGCCCAAACTATCTAAATGGTTTGACTGAACACCTTGTAACTGCAAATAAGTCTTCATAATTTTGATGAATCTACTATAACAATAAAGAAATACTACTATGCTGCCTTTGTCACATTGGTGTCATTCTTCTTGCAGCAGCCCCTGCTGTGGGATCCAACGGATGTCTACAATACTATGTGATTAGCTTTGCTGCCTTCTGGGAAAACATGTCGACCCTTCTTTCTGGTTCAGTGCCTTTGTTTACATCTACCCACTAACATCTTGTAGCCAGCCCATCACACCTCTGCCAGGAAAAGTCAACAAAGGGAAAAACGCAAAGTCGCAGAGCGCTTCAGCACATTTGTATGCAGTGGCACATCCTGCTGCACATGCATACAGTGAGACTCACTATAAGTGGAGAGAGTGAGAAGCAGTGAAAGAAAAAAAAAAACCATACATGAAAAGCTGGTCTCCTTCCTCCTCTCCAGTCTGAGCATGTACAGAGATTTCTATTCCCTAAGCTCAATGCCTCCACTTTTGATCCTGTCAGCTCTGAGCGGCTCTCTCGGACGGGTCACAGGATGAGAGCTTTGGGCCTGCCTCCTCCACAGGGAAGAAACCTGGACCTCAAAGAGACGTCAGAAAGAAAAGCTCAGACTCTAGGTCCTTGGGGAAAAGAGACAGAGTGCTTATCGAGGGCTTATCAAGCCATGGAGAGCTATATGCACAGTCAGGCCTCCGAGATTTGGTATTAAAACTGAAGTACTATGACGGCGAGTGAAATGGATGGGAGGGTGAAGAATGGGAGGAAGAGGGAGTAATGGGTCAGTAAGGGAGGGTTAGGTCTCGGAGGGAGAGAATAAAAGGGATTAGTTTTAGATTAGATGAGCTTCATTGTCATCAAGGCAGAAACTTCTTTGTCTCTTTAATCAGCTTCTCCCCCTCTTTCTCAAAACAGAGAGGAAGAACAAGTGAGAATTGTTGGGATAGGATTTAATTCCATTCCAAGGCTATAAACACTTGAGGGGCAATTTAATTTTCATTAGGGGCCCTGATGCTCATCAACAAATCCAATATGTTTGTAGAGCTTCACGGGGACGCACTGGCTCACACTGGTACCTCAAAAAGCAGGAGGCTGAGGTTGAGTATACATATACCTACTATGTTCTACTATGTTTTATAAGACAAGCAACTATAGAAGTAGAAAAAGATGTGTTTAAAATAGATATGTTGATTTGGAAGAATTTTCAGTAAAATAATGCATCTTTTTAAATTCCAGCTGTTGATACCACAAAATGTATTTGTGTCCATGCTATAAATTGAAGAGAATAAACCATCATAAAGCAAAGCAGACTAACAACAGCTGTTTTCTCTATCCGCCCATCCATTTTCTTCTACTTATCCTGGGCCAGGTCGCAGGAGCAGTAGCCCGGCCACCTCCTCCAGCTTTTCCAGGGGTACACCAAGGCATACCCAGGCCAGCCAAAAGATATAATCTCTCCAGCGTGTCCTGGGCCTGCGCCGGGGCCTCCTTCCGGTGGGACATGCCCAGAACAACTCACTCAGGAGAAGCCCAGGAACCACCTCAACTGGGTCCTTTCAATGTGGAGGAGCAGCAGTTCTAATCAGAGCACCTCTTGGATGGCCAAACTTCTCACGCTAACGCTAAGGAAGAGGCCAGCCACCCTTTGGAGGAAGCCCATTTCCACCGCTTGTATCTGCGATCTTGTTCTTTCAGCCACTACCCACAGCTTGTGACTATAGGGTGAGGGTGGGGACATAGACCGACCGGTAAATTGAGAGCTTCTCTTCACCACAACAGACTGGTATAGCATCTGCATCACTGCAAGCGCATCCCCAATCTGTCTGTCTATCTCCTTCTCCCCTCTCCCCTCACTTGCATGAGCAAGACATGAGATACTTAAACTCCTCCAGTTGGAGCAGGAATTTCATCCCTTACCTGGAGTGGGCATTCCACTCCTTTCCAGCTGGCCTCAGATTTGAGGTGCTGCTTCTCATTCCCACCGCTTCACACTCAGCTGCGAAACGTTCCAGTGCAAACTAGAAGACATCACCCAATGAAGCCAACAGAACCACATCTTCTGCAAAAAGCAGAGTTGACATTCTGAGACCACCTAATTGCAAGCCTTCTGCCACTTGGCTACGGCTAGAAATTCTGTCTATAAAAATTGTGAACAGAATTGGTTACAAAGGGAAGTGCCGGTGGAATTTAACACCCAGCGGAAACAAGTCTGACTTACTGCTGGCTATGCCGGCCAATCTCCTCCACCTGTTGTATTAGGCTGATATGGTCTGTAACAATGGGCTATGCACCCATACTCCTGAAGAACCTCCCATTGGACACCCTGAGGGACATGGTCGAATGCCTTTACAAAACACATGTAGACTGCTTGGGCAAACTCCCATGCCCCCTCAAGTATCCACAAAAGGGTAAAAAGCTGAGTAAACCACATTGTTCTGACTAACCGACGGGCTCTTTTTTCCAGCACCCTGGCATAGACTTCCCAGGAAGGCTGAGGAGTGTGATCCCCCTATAGTTGAAGCACACCCAGTGGGGGAACCACAACAAAAGGTGTTTTTTTAACATCATATTGTCTCATTGTTGCATGTTTTACAGTTTATGCCTATTATGCTTCAAAATTACTTGTTTTTTTCTCTCTGACTAACATGACCCTGATGAAGGCAACAAGTCGAAACGTGTTGGTCAATTAATAAAGTTGTTCCTCTTTACCTTTAAGTGTTGCTGGAGTTCCTGCGTTGTTAGTTTCTCATCCTCTCCATGCACCTTGGAAGCAGGTGAAGTTGTGCCATAAATTTTTGTTATTATCTGACTAACATAGCCATGATAAGCTAGCTCTAGTTCTCAAAGCCTTGAATAAAAAGGGGGTAAAAAATATATATATAAAGATGGAGCAGGGTGTCAGAACCACAATTTTCGATGAATGGCACAGATTTTAACTAATGACCAATTTAAAAGATTGATGTTTTGTTAGTTTAAATGTAAAGATTCAGACCCTACACTGGTGCAGTGGGTTCTGGGTTTCTCCAGGCATATGGCAATGCCCAGCCGCATGCGGTGAGAGTATGCAGACAGTTCCTCCAGAATGAAGGAATTGATACCACTAACTGGCCCCCACATTCACCTGACCTGAATCCAGCAGAGCACCTCTGGGACATTATGTTTTGTTATATTCAACACCAGCAAGTTGGAACTCAGACTGTCCAGGAGCTCAGTGCTGCCCTGCTGCAGATCTGGGATCGTCAAATCGCCCGTTCAACAAGCAAAAACATGAAGAAAATCAAGCTTTGTAGCTGCTCCCATCCACTGGCATCTGTCTACACAGCTATGTCATTATTTTTGTGCCTCTATTCTGAGCGCACATGAAAAAGTTTTTGCAAGTGCAAATATTGAGGAGTGGCTTATTTTGAGCGAACAAAATTCAGTGCTGTGTGCAAGAAATATATTTCAGTGTTTGCTATTATTATTGCCATTTTCTGTTAGTATGATTAATTATTTTATTTTAAAATATATAATTTTTTAAGATCGTTGTTGGTTTTAATCTAGTTTAAACCAAACCACTCGACTGGATTTAGCTAGCGAGCTGATTGGTACGGTGGCCCTGAGAGGCCAAACGGACTGCAACTTCAGAAAACACATGCAAAAAAAAAATGCTGCAAAAAGAAAAATGCTGCAAAAAGAAAAACACTTGCAAAAAGAAAAATGCTGCAAAAAGAAAAACGCCTGCAAAAAGAAAAACACCTGCAAAAAGAAAAACTCTGCAAAAAGAAAAACACCTGGAAAAAGAAAAACACTTGCAAAAAGAAAAACGCTGCAAAAAGAAAAACACCTGCAAAAAGAAAAACGCTGCAAAAAGAAAAATGCTGCAAAAAGAAAAATGCTGCAAAAAGAAAAACGCTGCAAAAGCACACAAGACACAACAGAAATGTTTCTGGGTAGACAATAACCTGGACCAGTTGCACGAACCAAAACATGTATGTATGGCTGTATCCCAATTCAGGGTTTGCAGCCTTAAAGTACGCAGCCTTAACGGTCCTCAAGGGCCGCATACTCAAAGACTGCTGAGGCCGGAAGTGCGAGGCTTGTAGGCTTGTGAAATGGGACGGTCCAGCCTCCGTCGCACTGCCCAGGTTGCCTAGCAACCATGATACTAACAGCTGGAAACGTTTCATACAGCTTTGTTTGACAGAAATGAAGGAGAACATATTTTGTACATTTGTTTCTACATGAGCTTTGTGTGATTTGATAAGTATGTGAGGCTGAGACCACAGGACTGTAAAACATGATTGTTGGGCTTCATTTCTGTACTGAACAGTCATTTTAAGATTTAAAATGACTGTTCACACATTCACACACCAGTGTGTGAATGTGTGTGTGAATGGGTGGATGACTGGATATGTAAAGTGCTTTGGGGTCCTTAGGGACTAGTAAAGCGCTATATAAATACAGGCCATTTACCATTTACCATTTAAGATTAGCTAGTTAGCTAATGTTGTTCATGAGACTAAAGTCATCTCACTTTGGTAATGTAAATATAATATGGCCAATATTATAGTTATTATATTAATCATTATTAGTTATTACAGCAGTGAGTTTGAACTCTGTGTTGAATACTGAGCTTCAGTAAGGATTCAAGTTGCATTTATTTATATTTCCTATCACCTTAAATCTTCACTCAAAGACAAGTATCTTTGACAGTGTATCTATAGACGTATTATATATAAGAGACAAATATTGTTCTTTTAATATGTTGGCATTACTAAATTTGGCTCAATGCTTACATATATGTGTAAAAACAAAATGTACGAGCTGTGATAACCGTTTCTGATAGAATGAAGAGTAGACTGATATATTAAATATTCCTTTATTGGGCGAGAAAGTCCTACAATGTCATAAGTGCTTTAAGTCATACGGAATAGATATCAGAGCCTTAAACAGGCTGACTTCTGCTAAATGGGTCAAACTGGGCAGGAAGTATACAAACACATAACATCCTTATAGAATATGATGTAACACTATAGATCAACTTACCTCAGAATATATAAAGCATATAAACAATTACAGCAATATGATGCAACAAACACAGCAGTACTACTAATCTAAAATACTCAAAGCTTCATAGAACTGAAACAAACATTTATTTTTAGGTCCATTCTGCTGCTGATACATACTTTAGGTTTCTGGACATTAAACTTGCTTCTGCCTTTCATAGTGTGTAACTTGAAGGCCCTGAGTACTTTCTCCCACACTGAAAACACTGGGATGATAAAATTATTTGAACATTACCTAATAAGACTGATTCAGGACAGACAATTAGTTATTCTAAACTTTCCTAGCAGTCCTTCACAAACAAGGAACAGACTTTCTATTCTCTCCATCTGTCAGCTGGTGCTGGATCTTCCTCCTCCTGTTCCTCACACACTGCTGAGTTTGTCCTGGTGGATCATCAGGGGTGCAAAGCCTCACATATGATGTGTAGCAGTGGGTCCTTCAGTCTGTCCTCACTCTGGACACTTGCAGTTGTCACACATGGAAATCAAATGTGTGATGAGCTGCTGGATTCAAACACATGCGTAACTTATAAACACATGTTCATACTTTTGTTACACAATCAGAGAGAAAGAAAGAGAGAGAGAGTACAGGACAGACAGACAGGTGACAGTCTCAGGTGTGTACACTGCTACAAAACAGCACAAGAGAAGGAGGATTTAGTGTTTGTCTTATTACGAGTGCTAAACAAGAAGAGTTCCCAGATGGTACAGTGGACACGTGTGACTCCTGTGATTATAGCATCTTCCTTCCATCTTAATAAGTGAACCGTCAGCTCGTTCAAACACACGTTAAAGTCTGTTTGGCTCGACACCACCGAACAGAGGCAGCAATATAACATAGCTAACATTAACAGTGCAGTGAATTCTGCTTGTGCCGTGATAGCACAAACTGAGCAGCATTCACTGACTTTCAGCTTGTTGTGTTTGTGGATATATGACTGACTTTAACCCTTTAAGACCTACCATAGAACCAAGTCCGCCAGAGCTTATATTATACTTTTACATGCTGTAGTGCCGTTTCTGGGAGCATTTCAAGTTGATATACATCAATACAACCATTATATCCCAAATTTTAATAATATGTATGCATTAAGTGCATAGTAATTACATAAATTGCAAAAAAGTGCAATAAACTACAAAAAATAATTTTTGTTTTTGTAACACAGGCTTATCTACTATTTTGTGCAACTTTTTTGGATTTACAGGGGGGTAAATCCAAAAAAGTTGCACAAAATAGTTTCCCACCACAGGAAATTTATTTTACGTTTCTTCATAGTTTTGTTTGTGAAATACACCAATTTTTATATACTGCAGGAAAAACGAAAATAAATATTATAATGCAAATTTGCAAAAAAAGCAGCATATGCATCAAATAAACAATTTCCAGCAATGCAATATGAGTCCTAAGCATCCCAGAAATGACACAGAAAGTCATAAAGTCCAACATAACTTTTAAAAACAGAAGTATAGGCTCATAAGGCCCTAATGGTAAAAAAATGACATTTCCGCAAAATTACGTCACTTCCGGTTTCGGGCAGGTCATGGCGGACATGCGATAGTTCGCGCTGATGGACGTAGGAAGTGTTACAAACAGCTGATCAGATTGGCAAAGCGTGTTTCTGGAATATTATGTTTTTGTTGCTGCAAGCGCTTTTTATGCAGTTTTTGCAAAGCTATATGTGGAAGGAAACTGTGACCTAGGACAAGCTGATGGCATAAGATATAAGTACAACTCCTCCGGTTTCATATGCAAAAAAACATATTGTGCTAGCACTGTGGTTGCAGTGCTACCGGGATTTTAAAAAAGCTACGCAAAACGGAGCGTGTCCGATCCGACCGTTTTTAAAGGGTAAAGCTTTATCCACAAAATCATCAGATTCTCTGTGAGATTAAGGTTGACTATCGAACGGCGTAAAGGCTTAAGTAAAGGCGTTAAAACAAAGTAAACGCTGAAAGTACAAACATCGCTAATGTCACATAACTTTGCCAGCATGTGGCCAACAGTAATGTTTTAATGTTCTTCATTATTAAACATTTGCACATAAATAAGTGACATAATATTCAGTACATACTTTTGTAAGTTTACTCTTTGGCTGCCCCGCTTCCACTTCTTTGAAGTGTCTCCCAGACCCAGTGCACTTGTTAGCATGTTTTGGGTCGTGTCCAAATTCATGGGCTGCATCCTCCTGAGGCCACATTTGTAGACCGATTACGTCACAGCGACGCGCCGAAGGCTGTCCAAATTCGTAGACTCCTCCGCATGCAGCCGACAAATGCGTCCTCCTTTTCCCCGAATTTGAAGGATGAGTTGGGTGTGTCCTTCGTGGCCTACCATATCCCAGAATTCATAGCGCGGCCCAGCCAAACTCCAGTTTCCAACAATGACGTCCGCTACTAAGTTTTAAAATTACTCATACTAATCTTTCTGGGTCGCAAAATAAACTTTTAACATATTTTCAGGCGAGAAAGTAGTTGTGTAAACATCAAATATCTGCTCGGTTTATCAAGATACCGCATATTTGCAAAAGTGCTTCGACGTTTTCGGAGACGTCTGCTACCCACCAGCTCGATAGCTAGCTGGGAGCTCGAGGGTTACTGATGCGGCCGAGAACGGCACAACTCCCGGCACATCATTTTCAGATCACCGCGGACTTTCGCTGCTAGGGTTAAACGTAATATATAAGTCACTTAGACAACCTAAAAATGTTATCGTTGGGCTTTTTTCAGTGTTTTGTTTGTTCGTGAGTAAATCGGTTTGGCTGAGATTAAAGTTATTAGATTAGATTAGATAAAATAAAATAAAACTTTATTAATCCCCCGGGTGGGTTCCTCCTTGGTTTTTACACAGCTGACTAAACGTCAAACAGAAAACTGATTAAACAGAAGTCTGAGACAGTCGAGAATTTACGCCAGTGTCCTGTTATATTTTAGATAGCAAGGAGCAGACGGCTGAGTTTATTAAACTCCACCGAGACAGCGGTGACGCTAATCTGAAGGCTAGACCGTCCAATTTCACGGCCGTTTACTTCCGGCCTACCCGACCTTCTGAGGACCCGGCCCACGTAGATCGCGAAGGCCGGGTCCTCAGGAGGATGCAGCCCATGAATTTGGACACGACATTGGTTTGTGCAACTGGTCCATCGGGCTATTGTTTCCCCAGAAACATTTCCGTTGTGTCTTGTGTGCTTTTGCAGTGTTTTTCTTTTTGCGGGTGATTTTCTTTTTGCAGCATTTTTCTTTTTGCAAGTGTTTTCTGAAGTTGCAGTCCGTTTGGCCTCTCAGGGCCACCGTAGGATTGGAGACCGTAATAGCCAATCAAATGTTGAGAGCGAGAGTGACACTGAGAGCAGGTCCACCAATGTCTGTCAGCACACAGAGCAGAGATCTGAGGAAGAGCAAATGCCAACAACTGAGTGAGAGGGGCTGTTATTGTGTGTTTGTGTATCTAGATAATAGCAAACACTGAAATACATTCCTTGCATGCAGAGATGAATTTTGTTCGCTCAAATTAAACTTTTGTTTACTCAATAATTTTCTCCTCAACATTTGCACTTGCAAATTATTTTTTATGTGCGCTCAGAATAGAGGCAAAAAATAACATCATACACAGCCACAAACCTTCATTAAAGCTCCCTGCAGACGATTAATATAAAAGCATATGTATGAAGATGACCCTTTAAATTAGTCTGACAGCTTAAATTAGGCAGCTTACTGAAGGCTGTTGACAGCTGTCCTACTTTCTATCACAGTGATACCTATAGTAAGTAGAGAGGTGGTCTTTTTTGCATCCTACTAATTAAGAAAATTTCATTTCAAGAAGACAAAGTAAAAGCGGTTTTGTTGTATGCCTTAGTTTAGGTTGCACATATTCCTTTTTTTATTTGACATTACTGCACTAGTGATTATTTATTTCGTCTTTTGAATTTCATCAAATGTTAGTTTATCATGCCATGCAAATACAATGAAATATTAAAAACATTGCAAATGAGAAGACCTGTATTTTTCTGTTTTGAGTTTTTATTATTGTGCATTAATAAGACAAAGGTAGTTTTTACGTGACTAATTAATGGAATATTTAATAGAGTCCTTGGTTACTAAAATAATATATAAAAACCTAATATAAATAATATACTAAAAATAAATGGTGTCATGCAGGCTGGTAGTATATAAAGTAGCCTGTTTGTCGCCAACAACCATGCCACACATTTACCACGCACATAAATCACCTTTGTTCCTCACTCTGATGTTTGGTTTGAACTTCAGCAGGTTGTCTTGATCATGTCTACCTGCCTTAATGTATTGACTTCCTTTCATGTGATTGGCTGATATGATATTGTGTTAATGAGCAGTGGAACAGATGCACCCAACAGTGGCCAGTGAGTGCAGAAGCAGTCTACACTGAGATCATGGAAGTGACATTTTTCCAAATATTTTATAAATCAGGTACCACCGCTATTTCTTGTCCTTCCCCCTATAGCAATAGATGTTAACTATATTTAAGTTTTCTTCACATAGTTACAATTACAGGTAAAGGTCTATGAATATTTTTTTCCGTCCATTTTAGCACAAATGGCAGTAAAAATCTTATCATAGTTACAAATATGTATATTACAGTCTTGGAGACACAAATATACATTTTTTATTGCACACTAAATCAACACAGACAGACATTGGATTCTTCATTTTGTTGACTGGTTCAATCTGCAAACTCCTCCTCCCAGCTCTCAGTGATCACTTGGCTAACAGGGTAATAACATGGACTAAATGGCCCACGACTCTATGTTGCACTTCATGATGAGACAGAGACTTACTCCTCTGTATAAGCACAGAAGGAAAGACAAAAAGTGCAGCTCGTTCTAAGAAGCGCACATGCACAGAAATCTCTCTGGTAGCCAGGACTAATGATGCCTGATTGGTTATAACAAAAAGAAGCAACCAGAGCTGGATTTGGGCCAATTATATCATCTTTCCAGCAGGAAAAACTGAAGTAGATATTGTGCTTGAAGAAACCAGCCAGAGAAAAAAATGCCTGAGAGATACACAGATGTGAACATCAAATTGCATCAATATCAAGGCTGGGAGAGTAGAGGTCTCAGAGTCCTGGGGGGATTCAAAGAGACTGTTTTAGTAGCAAAGGGAAAACAAACATTCTCCTTTGCGAAGAAGGCAGCGCACCAAAAGCTCAAAATAGGGACATCATTCCATATCCCCCTCCCCCTCCCCCCCAATTTGCACAAAAAATGAGAAAGAAATGGAGCTACAGCTCTCAGTGTTTCTCCAAACTGATTAAAGCTTAAATGTTTTGATGAGGAAGGAATTCAAAGTGGACCAAAGAATGTGAAAGCTGTCGCTCTCAGTTCCAGCATCTCATCCCAGTGTGTCTGTAACTGCAGGGTTTGTGGTTTCACAAAGCTTACTGTGCTTAATCCAACATGCTAACTGAGGCAGTCACACCAGAAAATCCTGTAACTACAAAACGCCTACGCTGCAGTCTTATTTCAGTCAAATCCTTTCTGTTTTCCACATGACAACTCTGTTTTGTGCATTTGTGTCTCCTTCATCCTTCAGGACATGTTTATTGTTTGTGTTTTATGCAGTTTGTGCAAAGCTTTTTGGCTCTTTAACAAACTCATCAAAGTGTCAAAGGCAACTGGACTGGGTCTTAATGGACTGTAATGGATTATAAGATCCAATAAAAAATATTTAACACATACTGAGTAACTTTATTTATGATACATTTTTGCACATCATGTGCAATAAGAAGTGTGTTTGCTTGTGTAAATGTTCATATCAGAATATGCCTTTGGTATTAGAAGGTGAAGCTTCCTCAGGTAGCCTTAGAGGCTAATCATATTCAAGATGCACTTATTCTTTATCAAGATGAGCCAAGTCAGCACTTATGCACAGCAAATGCTACTGATAGTCATTAAAGTTTGCTGCCTTCAGTGCTAATTATGACAAACAAATAGATTAAGTATTAAGTATACACAGACACACACACACACACATAATGAAAAACAGTTAAAATGACTACATCCAAAATAAAATAACTGCTGTTTTATGCAAGTCTTAGTCCACAAAAATTTGAAATTGGCGTGTATAAAAACCAAAAAATAAAGTTCTGTGTACAAGCCTGAGGTAACAATTAGCACAATTAAAATGCACAGATAATAGCACACTGGAGGTCCTCATGAGTCCACTCTGTTCTGAGGAACCAACAGAAGACCATCCAAACTGTAATCAGTCCAAGTGTCTCATTTGTTTGTGGCTGGGCTTCGGTCTTCTTCAATTTCTGTTCTTTCCACCTGCAGCTGTTTTAAGTGATCTCATTAAGTCATTGTATTTCATTCTTCCGCCAATGTGTGCCTTCGCTCTTTTATGTTTTTTTCTCTTTTGTTTCTTTTGGATTTAATCTGTTATTCTCAGGTTTACTCAGGCTGGGTCTAGTGTCCTTGGGTCCTGCTTTATTCAGGTAAATCTTTTTATTAATTAATAGATGTATGTTGGGATTGAGTCGGTTTCGGTTCATGATGGGTGTGTTCTAATATTTTGGACCTATGAAGACCTCACACTGAAAAACTCCTAAACAAAACATTTACATAATTGTAAGCCGAGACTAAATAAGTGAAAATAGGTGTTGATATGCGTATGTGAAGGTTTTTGACTAAGCCTGCATGCAGCTACAAAAAAGGTAAACAAACAACACACCATACCCATTTCTCTTCCACAGGAAGTCAGGCCACAAGGTCAAAAGGTAATGGAGATGGAAATGGGTTCCTTCATAAGCTCCTGTTTATTGCAGGTTTCACTGAGTTGAAGTAATATTTTTGCAAAGCTTTGATCATGAAGTCAATTCCAAGCAGGAAAATAGACATAACTTTGTGTGTATTACAGATGAGGACAGAACACAAAAAACAAAAACTACCAGGGTCAGAATTATTAGCTCCCCTGATGCTAATAGCCAAAAGTGTATTGTTTTTGTTGGGTAACAGCCTGCACACTTGCTATGAAGTATTGTCAGCAAATATCACACTTATCTCCTTTGCAATCCCAGCCTGTTCTTGTTTGGTGAGTCTCTTGGGCTGCTCCAGATTTGACTTCCTTCTAGTAAAAACTTCACCACACATATTTTCAATTGGATTCAAGTCAGCGCTTTGTGCCCTCAGTGTGGGTATTCTTCTTTTTACAACTTGCCCCATTCACACATACATGTTTTCCATGGTTTTCCCGTGTAAGTGCTTTCTATCTCACATTCACACACACCTGGTGGGATGCATAAGGGGTTAGCATCTTGCCCAAGGATATTTGGCATGCAGACAGAGCACATGGGGATTGAGCTACCAACTTTTAGTAGGTGACCTCCTCTACCACCTGAGCTACAGCCACTCCTAGTTTTAATGGCAGATGTGATGTATATTTTAGATCCTTGTCATGTTGGGAGACAAAGCGATGACCCAGACCTAGTTTTCCTGCCTTCTTTCTTCGTGAAATCTTCCACCTTGACAAAATTCCCAGTTCTTTTTCTAACTTTGCTCGGTGTTTCACTATGGGAATCGCCTCGGCGTGACCAACTACGGAAGCTCCAATGACACCACGTCTGTCTATGACAGACCTGTTGAGCCGTGCTCAGGGCTCCGCCCCCTCAAACTAACACGGCCGACCAGCTCCTCCTAACTCATTCTCGCTTTCTTCCCGTGAGAAACTACTTTGAGCTCCCTCAGCGCATCTAGGCTAACTTGATTAGCTGCTTAGCAGTTCTCAGGCGTCCCGTGTAGGAGTTCGTCGCCAAATGCAGTTTTTCCGGTTCCAGTTTGGATTGTGCTGAGTAAGTCCTTCGAAAGAAGTGTACTTAGAGTTGCACTGTGGAACAGCAACCGCGTCAGGCGAGCTGTCCCATTGGTTCCTGGTTTTAGTTAGCGAGGTAGCCGATGTTGTGTGACTTGGGCTAACGTGTTACAGCGAGCTGTTCATTCAGTGTCCGGCTAGCATTAACTTGTTAGCAGGCCACGAACCACATTAGTGTCTCACTAGCATTAGCTTGTTGGTCAACCTAGGGTTCGGTTAGCATTAAGTTGATAACAATATTGGCTAGCGGAGTGCAGCTAACGTGTCACGGCGAGCTGACTCCCGCGGCGACTAGATCGGATTTAACACCCACTGCTTGTCCTAGCTACTTACGGGCTAACGTGTCGAGACGAGCCCTGGTGTAGCCTAGTCTCACCCCTTTCTGCTAACCATGTCTATGGCTCCTACTCCCGTCAAAAGGTCCGAGCCGAAGGCCAAAGAGGCTGCATCCCGCCCGTGCCCCGCATCATGCGGTGCCACCATCTCGGGCAGGGACCCTCATCCAATGTGGATCGTCTGTATGGGTGCCAAGCATGCTCAGGCTTCACTGGCGGACCCTCAGGGATGCCCACATT
Source organism: Rhamphochromis longiceps (assembly GCF_057381845.1). Taxonomy (NCBI): domain Eukaryota; kingdom Metazoa; phylum Chordata; class Actinopteri; order Cichliformes; family Cichlidae; genus Rhamphochromis; species Rhamphochromis longiceps. Next base: position 11,545,712 of record NC_140573.1, read on the forward strand.
GTTCTTTGATGCCAGAGAAAGTCCTGAAAAGGAGGCTGAGAGTAGCAGTAACGAACAGTCGGGACCCCTGCCTGTCGGCTGCTACTGCTACGAGCAATATCCGTCATCCGCGAGCCTCCACAAGCTGGGCGGACATGATGGAGGAAGAGTCCCCGCTCATGCCACCATCGTTCAAGGACCTCCTCGATCAAAACGAGGATGCGGAGGGCGATGCCGACTCCGACCTCCTCGACCTGGAGGACATGGATGAGGAACTTTTCCTCCCCAGCAGTCCAGGCCACCGAGTGGGGCTGAAGTTGCACCCCCGGTGGACAGCAATTTGTACGAGGTCTGCAAACGGGCTGCTGCCAAGCTAGGCATCCCATGGCTAGCCGCCCAGGATGCCGAAGGTGCAGAACGCAATCTGTATGACGGCAAGAGGCTCCCACCAGCCTTGCCGCCATCGAAGCAGCTTCTGCCAGCAGTCCCGGCCTGCATGAAAGAAATGAGTCGCTATTGGTCAAGCCCTTTTAAAAGCAAGCTTCCGACCAAGGGCTGCTCTAAGCTTGAGATCCAGGGGATGGGTGAACTGGGGCTGACCGAACCCCCAGCAGTGGAGCCTTCAGTGGCGTATCACCTTCACCCTAACCGCAGGGCAATCTCAGCTTCTTCTAGCATTTCTTTGCCCAACAAGATAGATCACCTCACGGCATCTATTTATCAAAGGATGTACAAATATGCTGCACAGTCAGTATGCTCACTTAATGCAGTCACACTGCTATCAGGCAGAAATTCTGGAAGACATCTGCCGTCAGCTTGACGCGGGTTCCCTGAACCCAGCCCTCTGGGATGAAATCTGCGTGGTTAATGATCTCATTCTTCGCTCCTCTAGGGGAGCAGTCCAAGGGTGTGGCCCTTGGACTGCTGCTGTGAGCAGCTGTGAGAGGGAGACAGAGTGGGCTCAGAATGCAGAGAGGAGCAGGAGGCCAGCAGGGTGCCCACCAGGCCAAGGTACAGAACCGAAGACTTTGGGGCAAGCATTCCTTTGCAGCAGTTGCTGCAAAGAATCTAATATGCGCCGAGATGGTAGTGAATCACCTCACGGAGCTTGGATTCACAATCAACCTGGAAAAGAGCCACTTGGAACCCGCGCAATTTACAGAGTATCTGGGGCTCAGAATAGACTCCATCTCTTATCGTCCTACACTCACTGTCTTTCCCGTTTTCAGCTGGGGAAAGTCGTGCGGTTCCGACTCTGTCTCCGCCTCTTCGGCCTCATGGCCTCGGTGATATCGGTGGTACATTTGGGGCTGCTTATGATGAGAGATTTTCAGCTGTGGGTCGCTTCTCTGCAGCTGTGCCCTTGCCGACATCTCAGTCGTGGTGTAAAAATAACGCAGCCGTGTATCGTGGCTTTCCGGCCTTGGAGGAGCCCGACACCTCTCGCTGTGGGGGTACCTCTCGGGGCAGTATCATCCAGGGTGACGCTGACCACAGATGCATCCCTGTCAGGTTGGGGTGCAACTATGATGGGCAGAGCAGTGAATGGCGTTTGGTCAGAGAGACTCGCTCTGAATCACATAAATGTGTTGGAGCTCCGCGCAGTGCTCCTAGCCTTACGGCATTTTCTGCCGTATCTCCGGGGACAACATATTTTAGTGAAAACAGACAACTCCACTGTAGTTGCTTATATCAACCGCCAGGGCGGCACCCGTTCCCGGCAGCTACACAGGTTAGCCAGGGAAATAATTGTGTGGAGCAGCACTCGGCTCCTCTCCCTTCGGGCAACTCACGTGCCAGGAATTCTGAACAGGGGGGTGGACCTCCTGTCCAGAGGAAATCCACTGTTCGGAGAATGGAGGCTTCACCCACAGGTGGTGGAGCAGATTTGGCAGAGATACGGCCGGGCTGCCATAGATCTCTTCGCCTACGGCACGGTGCCCTCTGTTTTTCTCCCTGTCAGACGCAGATGCGCCACTGGGCGTGGATGCTTGTTTTGTGCGAGGGAACCCCACAATCACAACCAAAGCAGACATGACGCCAGACCACCAACCTCTGACTCTCTCCCCCACTGATGTAGTAACCGCTGCTCATCTACAATCACAAGGCTGTGTGATGAGCCCTTTCCTCTACTCCCTCTTCACCCACGACTGCAGACCTGCCGATGGTTCTAACACCATCATTAAGTTTGCAGATGACTCCACGGTGATTAGCCTCATCAGTGACAACGATGAGGCCACCTACAGGGAGGAGGTGGATCATCTGGCTGAGTGGTGCGACACAAACAACCTGCTGCTTAACACTGAGAAGACCAAGGAGCTCATCGTGGACTACCGGAGGAATGCTGACCCACATCCACCCATCTACATTAAGGGGACAACTGTGGAGCGTGTGAGCAGCTTCAAGTTCCTGGGAGTCCACATCTCCGAGGACCTCATCTGGATGACCAACTGCTCCAAGCTGGTCAAGAAGGCTCACCAGCGCCTCTTCTTCTTGAGGACTCTGAGGAAGAACCACCTGTCCTCAGACATCCTGGTGAACTTCTATCGCTGCACCATCGAGAGTATCCTGACCAACTGTATAAGGTTGGCGAGGTGGCGACCGTGGCTAAGGTGGCGACCGTGGCTCAGGGGGTTGGGAATCGTATCTGTAACCGGAAGGTCGCCGGTTCGATCCCCTGGCTCTCTGTCCTGGTCGTTGTGTTCTTGGGCAAGACACTTTACCCTATTTGCCTACTGGTGTTGGCCAGAGGGGCCGATGGCGCGAAATGGCAGCCTCGCTTCTGTCAGTCTGCCCCAGGGCAGCTGTGGCTACAACCGTAGCTTGCCTCCACCAGTGTATGAATGCGAGAGTGAATGAATAGTGGCATTGTAAAGCGCTTTGGGTGCCTTGAAAAGCGCTATATAAATCCAATCCATTATTATTATTATTATTATTATTATTATAACAGTCTGGTACGGGAACTGCTCTGCCTCGAACCGGAAGGCATTGCAGAAGGTTGTGAAAACTGCCCAACGCATCGCCGGAGCACCACTTCCTGCCATAAAGGACATCTACAGGAAGTGTGTCTGAAAAGGGCTGGGAAAATCATCAAAGAACCCAGTCACCCATCACATGGACTCCTCACCCTCCTGCCCTCTGGGAGGCGCTACAGGAGCCTCCGGACTAAGATCACCAGGTACCGGAACAGCTTCTTCCCCACAGCTGTCAGACTCCTGAACCTCCTGACATCTGACCCACGTTAACATATGGACTGGACATACACACACCCACAACCACCTACACACACAATGGACAACTGTACCCTCATACACACAATAATAACATGGACTGAACCACCACTCACAACCACTAGCACTTTATATAGTCTGTGTAGAAATTATCCACATATGTCACTTATCTTAACTGCACTACTGTATAATTCTGTGTAAATAATCATTGTGTACAATACAATAATTTTTAATTCTACAACTGTTTATAACCTGCATAGTTCACATTTCTGTATAGCTGTATATCTCATATTTCTGTATAGTTTTTTTTTATTTCATATTCTGTATAGTTTTTCATATTTATCCTGTTCATAGCCTGTACATAGCTTGTACTCACTACAGCCTGTACATACTTATAGTTATAGCATATTCATAACATACTTCATAGCGTGTACATTATAAGATACCATAATAGACCCATTTCTGTAATATACTCACATATCTATATTATTGCTAATATATATTTGTAATATATCTATATCATGGCTAAAGCACTTCTGGATGGATGCAAACTGCATTTTGTTGTCTTGTACCTGTGACATGTGCAATGACAATAAAGTTGAATTCTATTCTATTTAAATACCTTGATGATACTTCTTACTGCAGTTCTTGACACTTAGAAATGCTCTTATAACTTTGTACATCCATCTTCTGCTTTGTGAGCATCAACGATTCTTTATCTTAAGTCTGAAATGATTTGTTTTGTTTTTTCCATGGTCCTTATCAAGTGACAGCTCAAACTTTTGCTTAGGTTTTTATATTATGTCTAAATTGAAAGATAGCCCTCAGCTGTAAATCGATTTTATTAGCTTTGGGCATTGCAAAGTTAAAGCACATCATTGCGCAGCACCAGTTTGTTCGGTTATTTGTGGGCTAATAATTTTGACACTGGTCATTTTTGTTTTATTCTGAAATGTTTTTTCTGTTATTGTGTATAAGAGAATAATTGATCCTCTCTAAAGAAAACTGCTTTGTTTAGAAATACTGTGTTTTAAATTCCTTGTTCAGTTGAAAAAGCACCTAGGAAAATTTTGAGAAAAACTTTAAATTTCAAATGAGAGACTAATCGTTTTGTCCTCATCTGTTTACCTCAGCTTCTGTGAGTATGGGTGTAGCTCTCCGGCTGCTGCTCTATGAAAACACAGATGGAAAAGTTAATCATGCTGGTGGTGATGTTTGAAAGAAAACTGTGATTTTGATCAATCAGGGACAACTTGCCTTGAGTATCTTGCCCAAGAATATTTGACAAGTGAAGGAGCAGAGGTTCAACACACTGACCTCGGATTAAAATTCAACCTGCTCTATCACCTGAGCAACAACTGCCCCTGTGTGGTGACTGTTAAAACTAAATCCTTCACCACGTCTAGATTTGATGTTGCTATTTGTCTCACTTCACAAATTAGCAGCAGGACAAACGTATCTCTGTAGGTCTGTTGTTAACTGGTTTGAAGTTACAGACATGGACAAAATGCATCTACAGCTTAACAGCAGGGACAATTATGAACACACCGCAGCTAGAATGACTTTAATTAAGAAATATAAATGTTATCTAAGTTTAACATAAGAAGGCAGTGGATGCCAAATGTGACTAACACTCATAAGATTCATTTATTTATTTTTAATTAAAAAAATACAGCACTCAGGTTTTGTATGTTGATCCACACAAAGGGATTTTGTTAAACAGCATCTGACTGGGACAATGAACAGACAAAACAGTGTTTGCCAGCGCTAGTGTTTAAGCAAATGATTTAAATGAGTAATTACAATATAACAATTTAGTAAAATACAGGCAGTCACCTGCACTTAATTTAATAGCAACTGTGTCAAATCTAATTGGGGCTAATTGATACCTGCTGCAAATACAATCAGCAGGACCACAATGGAGATCTAATTGTCAGATGTCAGAAATCATCATGTATATATAGAAAAGAAAATCAACATAGTACAAAGAGACCCCATGCTTGAAACCTTGTTTTGTTTGTTTCCCCCCGCTTCTGCCCTTGCTAAAATTTGAGTTCAGCCTTGTGGCCATGGAGCTGGCTTTCCATTGAAAACCACTGTTAAGGTAGATTTCTACAGATACATGTAGAAATAATCTTTCAGACAGCAAAGCTATGCATTGGACCCCCCCCCCCCCCAAAAAAAAACAAACAAACAAAACATAGCAGTAAGCTAACGTTCACCTTTGTCTGCAAATATCCTCCTTGCAGTGTAGGGAGATATGGCTGGAGTGATGATATAAATTATTTACACAGAGTAAACCATCAAAACACTTTGCTAATGACTGAGGAAACAGGTGCAGAATGGCGAAGGTCATTTTTTGATGTGATTACATTTTAAAATTTATACTCCCAACATCAAAAAGCCTCAATCAGCACTCCATCTGGCAGCGATGCAGCAAATCAACCAATCACAATTAGCATACGAGTCATTAGGTTCATGAAAGTGTGTGTCATCTTGTTCCCCTTGTTACTGCTAATATGAAAACCCCCTTTTGGAAGATGCTAACTTTTGCTGAAGGTATGACTGAGTAGGATGCTAATAAGGACAAGATGACTTGCCTTCTTTAGGGTTGTTGTAAAAGCATCAGGGCCCTGCACTCACTCTGTCTCCCAACACCTCGGCTCTTCCTTCGTGAGAGACGGCAGATCTAATGGGAGCCAATGGTTAATGCATGAGAGACCGTACTTTAGACTAATGGCTCCTGCAAAGTGCAAAATGAGGGCACATGAGGAGAAAGAGCAGTAACAGGCAGAAAAAGGGGGAAAAAAACTTAGCCAGTAAGAGTTCTTTTTAAAAACAGACCACTGACACACAAGACTTTAGAAATGATCTAGCCATGTTCTCTGAATTACATTTGTATTTTCACATTGGGGGCCAGGTTCTGTCATAGTCCACAAACCCAAATTTCATATGATCAGTTGAATAAAACAAAGTGGTTTGAAAATCCTTGTTTTTAGTTGGAAACGAAAAACAGAAAGGACAAAAAGCAAACTGGGATCATCTTATTATTTTAAACAGAAATCACCTGAGAAAAAATTATCTATAATGTTGGAATTTGAGACCTGCTTTCTTCCTTGGTTTTCTCCTGACCAATATGACAAATAACGTTTGCTATGGGCATGTGACAGTTGGGTGAAATGTGGGTAAGCATTATCTAGATTTGATTTGCATCTTGGTGGTTGTTTGGTGTCTATTTAGGAGGAGTTTTAACTTTTTATAAGATCTTTTGAGTTTGTGATATGTCTCCTGGTGCAGCTTTGCTCCAGATTTTATTTATTTTTCATAATTTGAGAAGTTTTCTAAATTCTAGCTTTGTGGGATGGGTGTTGAAATATACAGTGCTTAAACGGTGCTTAGACTTCCACCCAATATCATATTTATGTAACAGCTCCTCTAACTTAACAATACTGATAATTATTGGTGGTAGGTTTCTTTAATGCTTAATCCACCATTTTGCACAAGCTCCTTAACGGAAATAGTTTTAATGCTAAAATAAAATAATTGTTATTAATAAGAGTTTTTCAAATTTGCTGTTTTACAAAAAAGCTACATAAAAATAAATCAGAGCATGTTATCACTTTTGGATTAAAACAACAAATTACAGTCATGCACTTGCATTCTTCTACAGAAAACATAGTTTTATTGGTTGTGTGTTATGCTTGATAATTTTTTATTGGCAGTGTGTCGGCTCAAATCTGGGTCTAAAATGTGTGAATTCAGTTTAGCCTAATAAACAACAACATATGATTTATTTTTAGTTTTAAAGAAGTTTTTGACAAATTTCTAAAATATTTGTTTTCTTGTTTTCATGATAGATGTTCAAACAAACTGGTTAAGCACTGTACCAGTACTGTCTATACAAGTGATAATTAATAATGAAAAATGCATATCACATAACAAATGGCTAGGGGTGCAATGATACTCGTATCGATATTGAACCGTTCGATACAGTGCTTTCGGTTCGGTACGCATATGTATCGAACAATACAAAATTTTTAATTTGTTTTATCAACTTTCCTTCTGATGGTGCTGTCTGTTGTAACAGCAGTCTGGCGAGGAAGGAGCGGCTAGCCGGTCCAGCGGGCATGTGGTGTGGAGGTTAGCCGGATAACACGGAGCCAGTCGGTTAAATCCAATAACAGACCTTTATTCGCCGTCAGCAACATTACACTTTATAAACCAGGTCTCCTCGGCTGTACTCGTCCGAACCTACATACGCGGGGATTGGTACCGCCAGCGCCAGCTTGTCACAACAGTAAGTAAGGTGCTTTCTTGGAGCATGGAACATGAGCAGCATGGAATGGCTGCCGCTAACAACTCACACACCCACTAGGAGACCCCCATAGCTACTACAATAGTTGGGCAACCCCCCCCCTAGTGGTGCTATAACCCAAAAGGTTTGTTACACTGTGTTGAGCGCACAGTGGATCTGCGCTCGACAGTGCAGCCTAGGCGGAGTAGTCGAACGCAGATTCACTGAGCGCAGGGCAAGCTAGCGAGACAGAAGTTAAGCTTTCCTTCCAACATGGCAAATTGAACCTCCCCCACCGTCATTCAGATGTGGCATTTGGAACTATTTTGGTTTTCATGTGACATATGACCCTGAAGGTAAGCGCGTCATGGACGAAAGTAAAACAGTATGTTGGATGTGCCACGCAATGCTCAATTACATGGGGTGGGAACTAGTGTGTTAGCGCAGTTAGCTCGTTAACGTGTTGGCCGTCCAGCCCCAGGCACGGGGCGATCCGTGGTAGCTCGTTAACGGAGATTTGCCGTGTTGTGGCGTTATCGTCATTTCAACGAGATTAACGCTGACAGCACTAGTGGGAACACAAGGAATATGACTGCACATTTACTCCGACATCATCCTAGTGAAAAAGACAAGTGGAAGCAGACAAAAACAACAAGCAGGCATGCTACAAACTTTACCGAGTCATTTAGACAGCTGTTAGCACATGATTCTCCCTATGGGGACCTAATATGTTTAATATGCTGCTGAGAATATAGCCTGGAAGAAGCATATAGTATAGCTTTTATTTTGGAAAAAGCCATTTCTCTGTAATAAACTCTCTTTTCCAAAGATGAGTGATTCCTCAATCAGATACAGGGCTCGCAAAATCGCTAGCCCCGGGACGTCGGGCTAGTGATTTTGCGGTTTTTCCAGTCGGGCTAGCAAAATTTATCTCTGCCCTGCCCGTCGGGCTATCATAGGAAGGAAAAATATATGTCAATGCTTTTGCATTCTTTTGGAAATGTAGCTGGGTAATTATGTCATTGGCATCGGTGAGCCACTGTCAATATGTGACATATTGAAATCGCATTTGAATTTGCGCTTGTTTTTTGCTTTCACTTTGCAATCGCACGAACTCTGTATAGAGAGCGTCAGCACTGATTGGTGAGTGACGATAATTTGCGCACCAATTCCTCTGACATCGTCTTATCAATCGCTAGCTTACTATGCAAACATCCATCCATCCATCCATTCGCTTCCGCTTATCCTTTTTCGCCCCCCCGGGGGCGCTGGAGCCTATCCCAGCTGTCATAGGGTGAGAGGAAGGGTACACCCTGGACAGGTCGCCAGTCTGTCGCAGGGCCAACACACAGGGACAGACAACCATTCGCACTCACATTCATTCGCACATTCACACCTAGTGACAATTTGGATTATCCAATTAACCTATCCCCACAAGCTGCATGTCTTTGGACGGTGGGAGGAAGCCGGAGTACCCGGAGGGAACCCACGCAAACACGGGGAGAACATGCTAACTCCACACAGAAAGACCCCAGCCTGATGTTGGAATTGAACTCGGGACCTTCTTGCTGTGCGGCAACAGTGCTAACCACCATGCCACCGGCAGCACTATGCAAACATGACAAGTGAAATCTCCTGCAGCAAGCTTAAACATGTGAGAGGTTGATCGCGCAGAGAATCGCTGAGCGTTATGTGAGTGCGTGTGTAAAAGCAGCAGGATATATATTTTAGTTCTGCTGAGCCAAATAAGACAGGTCAGGGTGAAGAAGTGACCACAAAACAGAAAAGTTATGACAAATCAGACTATAAGGCAAAAAGAAAGCGCAGCTTTATGGTTTCATGGACAAAAGAATTTCTGTGGCTGCAATATGACAAGCTATATAACCAGGGGTGCACATAAGTGGTCCGCAGGTGCGCATTCGCTGTCAAAATAAAAAACGCGCACAAGATAAGAAGTTAATATTATATAATTATACAATATTATACTTTAATGTATAATATTGTAAAGGAAACAAAACAGGAAACAAAACATCAACCCAAAAATTGCTCTCTTTTTTATTCGGGCTGCTTAAATTTATTTCGGGCCGAAGGGCTACCAGGGATTTTGAAATTTTGCGAGTCCTGAGATATATATTGTGGCGTGTTGGGGGAGCGGCTAGTTCTCTCCCATCATGCCTTGGGACGTGTGCTGCTGTTTGGATGTTCTTGTTTTGTTGTTTATGGTTACACTACTTTTAACTGTTATCCTGAATGTTGTGTTTGTACTGTGGTTCAAAGGCACTTACAGTTGTTGTTTTATAGAATGAATGCAACCATGGGTGAGTTCTGTTATGCTGTTGATGACCCTCGAAGCACAGTGTAGCATCAGTGTGTGTTGTAATAAAGAGCTCCCCCTACCAGCTTGGGGTTGAATAACAATCTCTCTCTGTGAGCTTCTTTGTAAAGTTTCCTCTGCATGCCACATTGGTGTCAGAAGTGGGATTCCAAGAGCATGGCCACTATGCTGAAAGAGGAAGAGGAGCTGAGGAAGATTGAGGAGCTTATCACTCACCTGGAAGCAGTGAATGGAGCACAATCGAAGAAGCGGGGAGATCCCCGGGCAGCAGCAAGCCAGCCAGGGGAAGACCTGTGGGGCTTACCAGATGGAGCCTCACACCCCCGCCCGCTGGGGAGCTGTCGGAGCCGCCAAGGCATGCTGCAGGCTCCAAGACCACGAGCGACCAGCCAGCCTCCACTCATGGTGATGCCTGGGAGCAGCACACCCTCATTGTTGGCAGCCGAGGGGGACAACGCCAACTGTCTCCAGGACCAAGTGCAGCCGCCGCTGCCATCAGGGGCTCCTGTCCGGGGGAGCATGAAGCTGCCACGCTATAATGGGGAGGCAACTCCAGAGACCTACCTTATCCAGGTACAGCTGGCTGCTCAGCTAAACGGTTGGTCAACAGAGGAGACAGCTGTCCAAGTTGCCCTCGCCTTGGAAGGCAGGGCCCTGCAGATCCTCACAGATCTTCAGCCAGAAGAGCGTTTAAGTTGGCCTGCTGTTGCCAGAGCAATGCAGAGCAGGTTTGGCCTCCGTACACATGCAGATGATGCCCGAGATAAACTTGCTAACCGCCCACAGAGACAAGAGGAGAGTCTGGGTGCCTATGCTGCTGACCTACGTCTTTATGCACGTAGAGGGTACCCTGCTTTTGATGCTGCAGCACAAGAAGAGCTTGCTCTCCAGGCTTTTGTCCGGGGTCTCCAGCCAAAAAGACTACAAGAGCACATCCGTCTGCATGCACCAGAAACCCTGGCGGCAGCTCTAACTGAGGCCGAAAGAGTGGAGCATGTGCTCAGCGACCAGGCGGAGGAGGCCCGCCAAACCACCAACACACCACCCTGGCGATCTCGGCGAGGGAATAGGCGAGCAGGAGGCCAATCCAGGGGTAACTGCCATCGGTGCGGAGAACCAGGCCACATTGCACGCTACTGTCCAGCACCAAGCCCACAAAGCCTGGCACCCCAGCTGCCGTTAAACTAAGGCGGGGTGGCACAACGGAGGAACTGCCCCCTGCCACCACTCTGTCCTCCGAATCACACTTGCGGGTTGGCCGGCTCGGCCAGACACGGGGACTGTATCTGGACTGTGACCTTGCCGGCACCACCTGTAGAGCCCTGATAGACACTGGATCCACGCTCTCCTTAGTACAGGCTGGAGTCCTCCCTGGTTCTGATGGCCCAATACCGCAGGGTTGGCAGCCTACTCAGCTCCACATCACCACAGTCACGGGGGAGCGTGCCAAAGTTAAGGGGGAAAGATCCCTCCCGGTGACTGTTTCTAACTGCACCGTGGACCACCAGTTCTGGCTAGCCAGCATCCAGGACCAATGCATCATTGGCCTGGACCTGCTAGCCAAATGGGAGGCCACAGTGGACGTGTCCCGAGCAATCCTTTACCTGGGCACGGAGGCTGTGAAGCTCCACACCACAACGGAAGTCCCGCTGCCTGCCTCCACCTTTTCAGCCAGCGTCAGGAAGCCTGAGGACCTGTCGCCGCTGGCGGGGGAAGGGGCCTCCCCTTCACCAGCAGTACCGCAACTGTCTGCAGAGACCAAGCAAGCTGTCGAGGACCTATACCAGAGGAGCTGCGAGGGTCTCCAGGCTGATCAGCGACGGCAGCTGCGAGAGATACTCGACTTGTTTGCCGACATCTTTGCAGCCAAGGATGAGGACTGCATGCAAACCAGCCTGGTACAACACGACATTGACACTGGGGCTGCATGGCCCATCCGCCTCCGCCCTCGTCGCCTTCCCCTTGCCAAGCGTGCCGCAGCAGAGCAGAAGTTCAGGGAAATGGCAGAGGCGGGCATCATCGAACCCTCAAACAGCCCCTGGGCAGCCCCGGCTGTACTGGTTCGGAAAAAGGATGGTACCTGGCGGTTTTGTGTCGACTATCGTCTACTCAACAGCATCACACGCAAGGACTCCTACCCATTGCCCCGGATTGACGATGCCCTCGACGACATTGCTGGGTCCTGCTGGTTCAGTTCCCTCGATTTGCGCAGTGGCTACTGGCAGGTGGAGCTGACGCCAGAGGCCCGCCCAAAGACTCCTTTCTCCATTGGCCAGGGACTGTGGCAGTTTAAGGTGATGCCCTTCGGCCTCTGCAATGCCCCAGCCACATTCGAGCGCCTAAAGGAGAGGGTTCTGGCTGACATCCCCCGCGACCGCTGTGTGGTCTACCTGGATGACCTCCTCGTCCACGCGACAGACTTCGAGAAAGCCTTGGCTAACCTGACTGCTGTTTTCCACGCTATCCGCCAGGCTGGCCTTCGCCTCCACCCCAAAAAGTGCCATCTCTTCCGAAAGGAGACGACCTTCTTGGGTCACGTTGTGAGCGGAGCAGGGGTTTCCACTGACCCTGCGAAGGTGGCCGCTGTGAAAGACTGGCCCATTCCGGGCAACATTGCTGAGTTGCGGAGTTTCCTTGGCCTGGCATCATACTACCGGCGTTTCGTCAAGGACTTTGCTACCATTGCAAGCCCCCTGCACTGGCTCACACAGAAGGGCCGGGAGTTCCATTGGAGTGAGGACAGTGCCGTGGCATTTGATCGGCTCCGATCTGCACTGGTTGAGGCACCGGTGCTAGCCTACCCAGACCTGCAGCTCCCTTTTGTCGTGGACACCGATGCCAGCAACACAGGGGTGGGGGCTGTACTGTCGCAGGAAGGCCCTGAGGGGGAGCGGGTCATCTCCTACTACAGCCATTCCCTCAGCAGACCGGAGAGGAACTATTGTGTCACCCGTCGAGAGCTGCTGGCCATCATCCTGGGTCTCCGCCATTTCAGACCCTACCTCTACGGGAAGAAGTTCCTCCTGCACACAGACCATGCGTCCATCACTTGGCTGCTCAGCTTTAAAGAACCGGAGGGACAGCTAGCCCGGTGGTTGGAGACGTTGCAAGATTACCACTTTGAGGTCCGTCACCGGGTGGGATGTCTCCACGCCAATGCAGATGCCCTCTCCCGACGCCCTTGTGAGGAAAAACAGTGCAGGTACTGCCAACGCTTGGAGGACCGGGAGGGCATGACTTCAGTGATCGCGTCACCACAGGGCGGCCCTGAGAATGACTCTGTTCCAGGTGGGCATTGTAGCAGTCTTCAGGTCCAGTCCACCGCGGGGGATACTGAGGGTCTGGAGGCCATGGATCCCCAACAGCTGCAACACAACCAGAACCAGGACCCTGCCCTTTCCCAGGTTCAGGGTTGGATTGGAGCCGGTCAGAGACCATCATGGCCAGAGGTATCTGCACTGGACCTCGAGACCAAGGCTCTCTACTCCCAATGGGCCAACCTCACAAACCGAAATGGCCTCCTCTATCGCCGCTGGCAGGCTCCCGGGGGTCACCGTGAGGTCTTCCAGCTCGTGGTACCTCAACAGTTGCGGTCCAGGGTGCTCCAGCTGGTTCATGGTGCAGCGGGGGCAGGACACTTTGGAGTTACCAAGACTCTGCGGCGACTCCGGTCTCGGTTCTACTGGCCCGGGTGTCGCCAGGACGTAGAGCTCCATGTCCATCGGTGTGATGCCTGCACGGCTCAGAAAGGGCCTTCCCAACGCTCTCATGCCCCCTTGCAGCAGTATCAGGTGGGGGCTCCCATGGAGCGGGTTGGTGTGGACATCCTGGGACCCTTCCCCACCACTGACCAGGGGAACCGCTACGTCCTGGTTGCCATGGACTACTTCACTAAGTGGCCTGAGGCCTATGCAGTCCCTGACCAGAGTGCTGTTACCACTGCTGAGCGTCTGGTCAACGAGATGTTCTGCCGGTTCGGGGTACCAGAGGAACTGCACAGCGACCAGGGCCGGAATTTTGAGGCTGCGGTGTTCAAGGAGGTCTGTCAGTGGCTGGGTATCAGGAAGACCCGGACGACGCCACTGCACCCCCAAAGCGATGGGTTGGTGGAACGCTTCAACCGCACCCTGGCCACCCAGCTTGCTATCCTGACCTCCCACCAGCAGCGTGACTGGGATCAACACCTTCCCCTGGTCCTAATGGCCTACCGTTCTGCAGTCCAGGAGTCTACTAAGTGCACTCCAGCGGCCTTGATGTTCGGTCATGAGCTTCGTACCCCAGTGGACTTGGTGTTTGGATCTCCCCCCGGGCCGGAAGTGTGCGGGGACCCCGGGTTGGACTACCTCCACAACCTCCTGGCCCGGCTCCGAGCGGTGCATCAGTTGACCAGGCAGGCTCTCCGAGATGCAGGTTCCCGGCAGAAGCGAGCTTATGATACCCGCTGCAAGGGGGAAGGACTTTCGCCCGGTCAGCATGTGTGGGTCTACAGCCCGGAGAGGAAGAAAGGGCTTTCTCCCAAACTGATGAGCCAGTGGGTTGGACCCTGCACTGTTCTTGAGAGGCTGTCCGACGTGGTCTACAGGGTGCGGCTGGTCAAACGGAACAGGGTGGTCGTACTCCATTGCGATCGCCTGGCACCCTATCAGCCCTTGAGTCCATCCAGGGAGACGTCAGGGTCCCAGCTTCAACTGCAGGCCCCCAACCTGGCCTCGGAGGCAGCTGGGGGACCCACGGAACGTCCTCAACGAAGCCGTCGCCTTCCCCAACACCTCAGAGACTTTGCTATGGACATGCCGGTTGCTGGGGACAGCTAACCACTCAGGTGGGGGCTGTGTGGCGTGTTGGGGGAGCGGCTAGTTCTCTCCCATCATGCCTTGGGACGTGTGCTGCTGTTTGGATGTTCTTGTTTTGTTGTTTATGGTTACACTACTTTTAACTGTTATCCTGAATGTTGTGTTTGTACTGTGGTTCAAAGGCACTTACAGTTGTTGTTTTATAGAATGAATGCAACCATGGGTGAGTTCTGTTATGCTGTTGATGACCCTCGAAGCACAGTGTAGCATCAGTGTGTGTTGTAATAAAGAGCTCCCCCTACCAGCTTGGGGTTGAATAACAATCTCTCTCTGTGAGCTTCTTTGTAAAGTTTCCTCTGCATGCCACAATATATATTTTTTTTATTACTTTTTTGTTTCAGCAACCTAAAATTTAAAACCTGTACTTTTGAGTTGAAATATATATTTATAATTTTAATAAATGACAAATTAAAAAGGCATGAACATTTTTTTTGTATCAAAAAAATATCGAACCGTGACACCAAAGTATCGAACCGAACCGTGAATTTTGTGTATCGTTGCACCCCTACAAATGGCCGTATGATCATATAAAATAGAGTTAAGATTAAAGACTTACTTTCATCACTCTCTGGAAAGCTCTTAGCTATCAGTAGCTGCTGTGTTAAACTCTGCTACTCACAGTGATGTCTGTGCTATGTGCACAGTCTGAATAAACAACTTAAATTTGCTGCTCTTTTTTAGCTTTATGATCATTTCTAGATGTTTGAAGTAACAATTTTACCATTTGCTTTATTTAGGGTATTCATGGATTACGGTTTTTACATTTAAAAAGATAGTTTCTGGGTGTTTTTTAACATCTGCTGTATGTTTTGTTGGTGATTCTGGTAGCTGAAAGTTTGCAGTGTGTTCTGATTTCATATGTGTTTAACATCTGCCCTTCAGTCACTCTGTTCATATTATCCCTTCAACAAACCTCTTCATCCATGAAGCACCGCATAATCTCCTTTCTTTAAAATTCATTTTTATTGTCAGTATTGTCATGTTTATGAATGCACCACCATAATCATGCTGTGAAAATCCTCATATTCTCATAGTCCTACTTCTAGTTCAGGGTCATTATACATCCCAGTATTCATTAAGTCTGTCCAGTCTTTCATCAAGGATATTTAGAAAGGTTTTACTTCTGACTCTGGCCATTCCGAGGTCTGTACCATGCATCAGCCACCCCTCTGGCCCTGCCCCACAAATGTGGGGTGAATGAGAGGCCGGAAGACATACATAGTGTCAGTACACCAATCTACTGGGTGTCCTCAAAGGTTTCACATATCTCAGGGCTGAAATTAGGTGCTGCTGTCGAGGACTGTGCGACATCTATAGAGGTAACAGATAATAAGGAGTGGGTGTCTGACAGATGACCTGCATTAAAACTGTGTTTCAGCCGTACAGTCAGAAAATGACTGTGTATGATGGGTGTGGTGGGGGTTGAGCAGGGGTGGAGGAAATATTCATGACTCACTCAGTAAATGACTTCAAGGAAACCTTTTTGCACAGCGGCATTTATCAAGTGTTAATGAACAGCAGAAAGGGTACAAATGCAAATGAGGAGACTGGGAATGGAGAAAGAGAGACAGATGGAAAGATGGTGAATAAGAGAGAGGGAGGGAAAGAGGGAGGGAAGAGAGGGAGAGAAAACTATCATCACTGTGATGAATGAGGGTGGTGGCAGAAGACCCGCAGGCGATCACTCAGTCACTGAGACAGGCTTCTGTGGCCCTAACTTCATTATCATGACACAGTCACATCAACACACTCCTACAGATAAGAGCACGGGAGAACTCAGCTCTAGAAAGGATCAGTTAAACTGGTCGGGGTTCAGTGGTTTGTCACAGATAGAGAGGATGGCTCTGCTCTATTCAGGCTTTAGAAGCCTGTCAAAGCTTCCGGTTTACTCTCTGAGAATTATGACGGTGTGAACTGGGTTACTGAGATTTCAGTTTCCAAAATTATTAACCTACTCTGTCCTATAATTATATGAATATTTCTTTGTTTGGAAAACTGGGGGTATCTGAAATACTAACATTAAATATACATAGGCCAAGAGATCTATAAGAAAGTTTAAGTCATGTGATATAGAAGAATTTCACAAAAAGTACACCCTTAACATATTCATAGGAATTAAGAGGGGGATGTTAATCACATAAACTTGATTAACTGATATCAGCAAATGTCAGAACTGCTATAAAGCAGATGTTCTGGCAGTTTTTTGATCTGGAATATTCAGGTGTATATTAACCCAATAACACAATATTCCTAGGAGTGAACATCCCTGCAAATTCACCTCAAGGTCAGACCGTGCATTGTTTAGAGAAATTTCAAAAATCCCAAGAGCTACATCTCAGCTACATCCTCAGTTAGCACGCTAAAGCTCATAGTTTAGGACACGAGACAAAGACTGAGCAAGTATGGCTGGTTTGGAAAGGTTGCTGGGTGAAAGCCCCTTCTCTCTACAAAGAGCAGCATGGCTTAAGTTTTCTAAAGTTACATCTGAATTACATTGACACGAGATTTTTGGAACCATGCTCTTTGGACAGACAAAACCAAAGTAGAGATGTTTGGTCCTGATGCACAGCACCAGGATTGACAAAAACTGAGCACAGCATATCAGCACAAACATCTCATGCCAGCAGTAAGGGGCACTAGTGTATGGGTGGCTATTTGGGTTTGTTTTGCAATTGCAGTCACTGAGTCAACCATGTGTACCTATGTATACCAAAGTGTTCTGAAGTCAAATGTGAAGCTGTCTGTCTGACTGCTAGAGGTGGTTTGAAAGTGAGTCATGCAACAGAACAGTGATCTCAAGCACACTCAGCAAATCTACAACAGAATGGCTGAAAAAAAAATCAAAGTGTTGCAATAACCCAGTCCAAGTCCATACCTCAAACTAATTGAAATGCTGCGAGTGTATGAGAGTGTATACCCAAAAGCTCACAACACTGTAAGGAAAAGTGGCCCAAGATTCCTTCACAATGATGTAAGAGACAGATAAAGTCATACAGAAAACAATGTCTTGTTTTGCTTCTAAAAAGGGGGTTCACTTTTTTTTACAATTTTACTCAGGACTGGATGTCCTATAAAACTTTCTTTTCCACATGATTATAGGTTGAAATTGTTTTCCACAATTAATTCCTTTTTGTAGAGACAAAGGGTTAACTGTCAGTGTTTTTATACTATACTTAGAGAAGTGATTTATGTGGTCAATCTGTAACTATTGTGCTTAAAGATGATTGGATTTTGAAACAAAGTTACTACTCAGGATATATAGAAGGCATTTTAAACACCATTTTGCCATACGATCTCTGTGTAAAATTACTGGGGTATGTGAATAAATGGTAGCGTATTTACATATCCATAATTCCGTTTTAATCAGGCGTCTAGCCATTTAATGACTGCAAGTACACAATGTTCTCTCCTCTGAGCTTCATTTTCTTCTCAAATTTACCTATTTCTTACTTGGCATGTAGTGCTGGTTATCCCAGTGAGTTGGTGAGCTGACTGGTTTTGTTCTACATCCACCAACCAAATGGACGATTCAGCTCAACCGAAAGGACCACTCATTAGTGTTTACTTCTTGTCATCCTGTCACTGGCATGACTGGCACAGATAGACACTTTCTTCTGCAGCATGACAGGGTTGGTGAGTGGAGATTCCTATAAAAAAAAAACTAACTGTAGCTGCTGTTTTAGATTTACTTTTTGTGTTTTTGCCCATTAAGGATTGTGGCTGAGATGGTCAAGTTTCATGAGACTTAGGTTTCATGAGACTTAAGTTTCATGAGACTTAAGAGAAGGCAAACATCATTAGTGGGTAAGCCAATCCCAAACAATCAGGATGAATAAGTAGCACAGGAAAGGAAAAGGCTTTTCTTGTCACAATGAAGCAATCAAATTGCATTTTTTTCCCCACATTACTTTACCACCCTCTTAAACTTCATTTGAGAATCCTCATGCATGGTTCTTTGTGGTTGATTTGTAATTGACAGGTTCTAAAAAAAATTGTTCCAATAAACAATTAAACTGATTTGTGTTTTGTTTCCAAAGCTGCTCTCTGCCTGCATTTTCTTTAAATTATGGCAGACAACATGACTTTGCAGTTTCATATCGCTCAGAAAAAAAGCTGGGATCCAGTTTGCAGGGTACACGGATACTTTGTATTTGTTATTGGCTATGAGACCGCTCCATATTCCATATCAACCCATGCAGAACAGTTCCACTTGGCGTCCTTCAAAGAATAGTGCCAGCAAACAAGCCCTTAGGCCTTGAGCCATGGTATTTATCATAATTGGAATTCATATCCAATTTTGTACCAGTTGTTTCATCTTTGTCAATTTTGTCCCTGGGTTAATTTTGCCTTACATTGATTCCCATCCTCCTGGGCGATTTTCAGCAATCTGTGTCTGATTACACCCTGTGTGATTGATGAGGCGCTGTGGCCTCCTATGCCTTTGGTCTTGCAGTGTAACCGACACAGGTGCTACCGCATTATGTAAAGACATCACACAGCGTTTAAAACGGTGACCACTTGTCTGAGCATCATTATAAATTCAAAAGCTTTACGTGGCTTGTGAAGTGTGCTCAGTGTGACCAACAGGGATGGCTTGGCGAAGCTTTAATCAATGGAAACTGCAATCTTGCTAATGCTTTGTGTTTTTTTTATGGAAGCAGAGCACACATAAATGTGATGAGTGGAATAGTTTCCATGGTGGATAGCGAAGCTGTGAATCGTGATCCCAAAGATGCATTTTATCGTTAATTGAAATGTGGGAGGTGGGAATATAAAAGGTCCATATCAAATATTTATGCTGTGAATTAGCCTCTTTTCAAATGTGAATGAGATCATTACATAAAATATGCATGAGAGGATAGGTCATTAGGAAGCAACTTAGACCATTTTTGGCATACTAGGAGAATACAGTGAAACAGAGATGCTCAGAGCAAATTATTACTGGAAAAAAATTGTAGTGAACATAGGAAGATACAATCGATTCCTTAAAGTTTAACATGCAATATGTGTATGTATTTATTGAAACTGTATTCTGCTGTTATTTAATCTTTGACACAAGCCCCTGAGATTTCATTCATACCCACCTACCAAATGACAGTAGGTACGAATAAGTGCTCCTCAAATGATGGACATCTGAGGAAAGTAAGAAAAGATTATCTCAGAAAATGTACTTCATGAAGCCAATATTCCACTGATACCACACAGCTCACTGTCAGGGGAAGAAAATGTGTCACTGGTGTTTAGAGCAGGTCATTTTTCTAATTGTTTAGAATATTCAAGCAACTCAAGTACAAGCCCGGTTATGAAAAGTACAAGCTGAATGCAATGATTTATGAATCGCACACTGTTATATGACATTAAAATTACAAATGCCAATTTAGCATTTTTTTAAGTAGATCAAATTCAGGAGCAGTACTATCTGATACAAAAAGAGCTGTTGATTAAAAAAAGGGCAAAATTACATTAATCAGTGAGTTTAGATTGTGGTAGAAGTTACAGATGGGTTAAGGGTGGAGGTTGAATTACATCAGGGTTCAGCTGTACCCCTTCTTTGTACCTGATGGACAAGTTAACAGATGAAATCAGGTAAGAGTCTCCATGAGGTTTGGTCTGGTATGAGTCTTTTACGGTGCTGTGGAGAAATTTTGGCCCACTCATCTTTGCAGAATTGTTGTAATTCAGCCATATTGGAAGTTTTTCAAGCACCAGCCGCCTTTTTAAGGTCATGCTACAGCATCTTTATCAGATTTAGATCAGGACTTTGACTAGGCCACTCCAAAGTCTCCATTTTATTTTTCTCAAGTCGTTCATAGGTGGACTTGCTGGTGTGTTTTAGATCATTGTCCTGCAGAAGAACCCAAGTGCGCTTTAGCTTGAGGTCATAAACAGATGGCCGTACATTCACCTTAAGGTTGTTTTGGTGGACAGCAGAAATTCATGGTTCCATTTACCAAAGCAAGTCTTCCAGATCATGAGGCAAACCAGCCCTAGACCATTACACTACCACCGCCATATTTTACTGCTGGTGTGATGTTCCTTTTCTAGAATGCTGTGTTACTTTTACACCAGATGTAATGGGACACACACCTTCCAAAAAGTTCAACTTTTGTCTCATCAGCCCACAGAGTATTTTCCCATAAGTCTTGGGGATGATAAAGATGCTTTCTGGCAAAACTGAGAAAGAAGCCTTTATCTTCCGTTTCCTAGCAGTGGTTTTCACCTTGGAACCCAGCCATGCAGACCATTTTTGCCCAGTCTCTTTTTTATGGTGGAGGTGGAGTAATGAACATTGACCTTGCTGCACTCTTGGGGTAATTTTGGTAGGCAGACAACTCTTGGGATCTATCTATCTATCTATCTATCTATCTATCTATCTATCTATCTATCTATCTATCTATCTATCTATCTATCTGTCTGTCTGTCTGTCTGTCTGTCTGTCTGTCTGTCTGTCTGTCTGTCTGTCTGTCTGTCTGTCTGTCTGTCTGTCTGTCTGTCCGTCCGTCCGTCCGTCCGTCCGTCCGTCCGTCCGTCCGTCCGCAGGATCCCTCCTTTGGGTAGTTTGAACACATGTACCAAAGTTCACTATGCTAAAACAATGACTAAATTCTCTACAGAATCAGGTGCTTCTCTGTATTCGGCAAGCAAGACATAAAAACAATGACTGCTCAGCTGGCTTTAAGGTCACAACAGCAACCCCAAGAGGCCCGAGGCACTCTGATGTGAATTGAAAGTCCTTTATTAAAGCACGAGGGACCAATGTCTTTCAGTTGCCCTGACAAAGAGCCTCCTGAGTCCCAATACAGTGGTTCCTCAAACTTCAATAAAAGCCTATTACAGAGCACTGCCACAGATCTCTTGGGATTTCCAACCACAGGGTCAGGGGCTAAATGTAAGTTGAGCAGGGTTTATCTCTATAATCCTGCTCTTGGTTTCCATCCTGTGGTGTACCCAGACCATTTTGTAATAAACTAAAAGGTATTAACTATGGAGTTAATCTCATGTGTATAACATGGGTCTGCAGATCTGCTAACAATGATGATGGAGGACTCTTAAATCAAGGTGATTCTCTTTGGCTCACAGACACTTGTAAAGTAACTGTGGGTTGAGGGTGATGTGACATCACTGAGTAATGCCCTGGTGTCATGTCCTACATCGTGAGGTTAAGGTTCTTAAAGTCAGTTTTTCTTCAAGCACTTAATAATAAACAGTATTTATTTAATCTACACATTCACTACATTTGACCTTAATGAAAATACTTCATGTGATGTTTTCTGTTCAAGGGAAAATTCAGCTCAAAGTGTGTTTATGCTGTTAGAAAATCATTACTTTGATGGGCCTCTTTTTAAGTGGATGTTTTGCACTTCTGTTTATTTTTTTTTCATATATAACAACAATTAGATGATGGTAGATGTTAATACTAAACAAGGTCATTTAAAAAACTATTTAAAAGCTTTTTTTTTTTTAAATATATGAAAAATCAATATCAAGATATGAGAAATTAAATTTAAAAAATAACTCTACACTAATGTTGGCCTGAACAGACCAGAATGTGATGCACCACTGACATGTTGATGTACCGTAGTTGGTGAGCATGTTAAAATAATTATTGTGTTTTTAGCCAGTTACACAAAATTCTAACTCTCCGCTTCCAAATTGACATCCCTCACATGACTACACTCACTCTGTTCATGCAAAAGCAATCACCACGTTTCCCAGCTTCAGTTAATTCAAAGTGCCACTACCAGAAATCTCACCATCTCTAATGAAGGATTAGATTCTACACCACCAATTCCAATTTCATTACACCACAGACCTATGTATTTTAGAGTAGATTTTAAGATTCCAGTTATTGCATTATAAGGTCCAGATGGGACAGGTCTCAGAGCAGATCCATAATGTTTAATCCCATATGTGGCTAAGTGTAGGCTGAGATCCTCAGGTAGGTCTTGTGAGAGGTTCCGAGATCTAAACTTAAAAGCAGGGATTAACCTTCCTTAAGAATTCTCTGTCTCATTTGCTTTTCAAAAACACCTTTGCCATAATTCTTGGCAGTATATGTGTACCAATTCATTCTATATTTGCAGTTCTTACTGACCACACATACAGACTGAACAAACAGCATATCACATAACCGTCAGACAGCATTTAGAGTAACTGATGGAAAACTGGAATTGTTTCCAAAAAAACAATGAACTTATTAACCTCATTCCCCCGTTTTGTTTATAAAAAACATTTTTTACTTTCTTCTCGCAGTCCAAAACTAGATCTACTGAAACGTTTTTAATGTATTCTGTTGCTCAACTATATGTTTATCATGCTTTGACTTTTTTCCTCAATTGTAATATTTTACCTGATTAAGCCTTTAATTTCTTTATTGACATATTTACTCTCTCAATATAGAGGATGCAAAAAGACCTCTGCCTTCTGATACATTTTTTTTTTTTATATATTTGCTTTCATGTTAATGGTAGTAAATATTATTGTTTGCCTTGTTTATTGGTACCACGGGAAGTACTCTATTTTCAGAGTGTCTGCACTGCAGAACGGTCATTGCAGCGTTTTTTCTTCAGTTTCTACTACTGAGTAGTCATTATTTCAGATCAAGAAAACTCTGAGTGACATAGGTGTACTGTGACTGGTGAAACACTGGTAACCACAGTAAGAAAAATTTAAAGAATGGTACATAAAACAAGTTTCTGAGACCTGGGACAAGCTCCAACCCTCAGCACCTTAAGCCAAGTAAGCTTATAGTCAAGACAAAGTCAAAGTCAAGTCAAAGTCAACTTTATTTGTCAATTCTGCCACATGTACAGGACATACAGAGAATAGAAATTTCGTTACTCTCAAACCCTAGATGAAATAGCAAATGAACATTTAAATATAAGAGAGTGATTAAAAAATGCAAATAAAATAATTAAAAAGTAAAAATTTAAATAAATACAATACAATTTAACAAGAAAGCTATGCAATATACAATATACAATATACAATATTCAGGTAAGGGTAAATGACATTGAGTGTAAACCGGGCAGAGTAGTGCAAATAGGCAAATAGTGCAAATGGAGATTTAGTAATATACGGTAAGAGATAGTATAACAACAAAGTCTTATGAGGTAATGGCAGTCCAATGCTCCACAAAGTGACTGGTAACTGGTGCAGGCCAGTGAGTGAGTCAGAGTGTGTGTGTGTGTGTGTGTGTGTGTGTATGTGACAGAGTTCAGTGAGACCATGGAGGAGAAGAGGGGAGAGGGGGCAGAATCGGGAGGGAGTTAAGCTTCCTGACAGCCTGATGGATGAAGCTGTCCTTCAGTCTGCTGGTCCTGGCCTGGAGACTCCGCAGTCTCCTCCCTGACGGCAGCAGCTTGAAGAAGCTTTGCATTGGGTGCGTGGGATCAGCTGCTATGCAAAGGGCTTTTTTAGTGCTGTAAATGTCCTGGAGGGAGGGGAGAGAGACACCAATGATCCTCTCTGCAGCTCTCACTATGCGTTGGAGGGTTCTATGACAGGACGCATTGCAGGCTCCAAACCACACAGTGATGCAGCTCGACAGGATGCTCTCAATGGTGCCTCTGTAGAAAGTGTACATGATGGGGGCTGGTGCTCCTGCTCTTCTTAGTTTGCGGAGAAAGAAGAGACGCTGCTGTGATTTCTTGGCCAGTGCTGTGGTGTTGTACGTCCAGGAGAGATCCTCTGTGATGTGCACACCCAAGAACTTGGTGCTGCTCACTCTCTCCACAGACACTCCGTCAATGGTCAGAGGAGCATGTTGGGTGTGCATTCTCCTGAAGTCCACAACAATCTCCTTCGTCTTCTCCACATTCAGAGAGAGATTGTTGTCAACACACCACGTGGCCAGGCGTCTCACCTCACTTCTGTAGTCGGTCTCATCCCTGTTGCTAATGAGACCCACCACCGTTGTGTCGTCCGCAAACTTGATGAAGAGGTTGGAGCTATATGATGGAGTGCAGTCATGGGTCAGCAGAGTGAAGAGGAGGGGGCTCAGCACACATCCCTGCGGGGCCCCCGTGTTTAAAATGATGGTGCTGGATGTATTACTGCCGACCCGTACTGCTTGAGGTCTTCCGGTGAGGAAATCCAACAGCCAGTTGCACAGTGAGGTGTTGAGCCCCAGCTGGACCAGTTTTTGAGTGAGCTGTTGGGGGATTATAGTGTTGAATGCTGAACTGAAATCTATGAACAGCATTCGAACATATGAGTCTTTTTTGTCCAGGTGTGTGAGTGCTGAGTGGAGTGCAGTGGAGATGGCATCATCGGTTGAGCGGTTGGGCCGATACGCAAACTGGAAGGGATCCAGGGAGGGGGGCAGGACAGTCTTGATGTGTTTCATGACTAGTCGTTCGAAGCACTTCATCAGGATGGGAGTAAGTGCAACAGGACGGTAGTCATTAAAGCAGGAGGGAGATGACTTTTTTGGAACCGGAATGATTGTGGTGGCTTTAAAACATGTGGGGACGACAGCCTGGATGAGTGATGTGTTGAAGATGTCTGTGAAGACATCAGTGAGTTCCACTGCACAGTCTCTCAGTACACGACCAGGAATGTTGTCAGGACCCGGAGCTTTACGTGCATTGATCCTGCTGAGGGATCTCCTCACGCTGTCCGGGGACAGAGTCATCACCTGGTCACCAGGAGGGGGTGGGGTCTTCTGTGCAGTGGTGATGTTTTGGACTTCAAAGCGAGCAAAGAAAGTATTCAGCTCGTTCAGCAGGGGGATAGTGCTATCACAGGTCTGTGGTGGGGGCTTGTAATCTGTGATGGTCTGAATGCCCCGCCACAGGCTCCGTGAGTCTCTGCTGTCTTTGAAGTGATGAGATATTTTCCTGGAGTATTGTCTCTTAGCCTCTCTGATGCCACGGGAAAGGTTGGCCCTAGCTGTCCTCAGGCTTGCCTCGTCTCCATCTCTGAAGGCAACATTTCGAGCTTTCAGCAGCCTGTAGACCTCTCCTGTCATCCATGGTTTTTGATTTGCCCGGACAGTTATGGTTTTCGTGACTGTTACATCCTCAATGCACTTGTTGATGTAGGCTGTAACAGTCTCTGCGTACTCCTAGAGGTCAGTGGTGTTGTTATAGGTGGCAGCCTGCTTAAACATGTTCCAGTCTGTGGTGTTAAAGCAGTCCTGTAAAGCCTCTGAAGACCCTTCTGGCCACACTTGTATCCGCTTACGAACCGGTTTGGTGGTTTTAACGAGCGGTCTGTAAGCAGGCATTAGCATGACAGTGATATGGTCTGAGGCGCCGAGGTGGGGGAGGGGAAAAGCTTTGTAGGCTCCTCTCTGGGTGGTGTAAACAAAGTCCAGTGTGTTATTTCCCCTTGTTGGAAAGTCTATGTGTTGTTGTATTTTTGGAAACACGCACTTTAAGTCTGCATGATTGAAATCCCCAGCCAGGATGAGAAAAGCATCAGGGTGGGCTGTCTGCTGCTCACTGATGTGCTGGTACAGTTCATTCAGTGCCTCACTCCTGTTGTTGACATTGGAGGAGGGAGGGATGTACACAGCGCACAGTAGTATATCTGTATATTCCCTCGGTAGATAGAATTGCCGGCACTTAATAACCATAAACTCCAGCACTGGTGAGCAGTGTTTGCAGACCGCAACAGCATCGCGACACCAGGTATCATTGATGTAAACACAAAGTCCTCCCCCGCGGGTCTTACCTCCCGCGACGATGACTCTGTCAGCACGGTAGCATGTTAGCTGGTCGAGCTGAATGGCGCGGTCCGGGACACTGTCGCTAAGCCATGTTTCCGTGAACACAAAAGCACAGCAGTCCTTTACGTTCCTTTGAGATGAACGTAGCAGTCGGATGTTGTCCAGTTTATTTTCTAGCGAGCGTACGTTGGCCAGAACGATAGAGGGGATGGCGGGTTTGTGTAGGCTAGCCGCTAGCCTAGCTCAGATGCCACCGCGCTTACCCCTCTTCTGCTTCCTCTCACACCGCTTGAGGCGCATCCATTGTGGGCGAAGTGCAGGAGTGGGGGTCGGTGATTGAGTAGGCCTTCGGAGCAGACCCAGATCTTTCAGCTCCTCGATGTCCACAGAGTTTAACTTAAAAAGTTTGTTTCTGCCGATGTCGAGAAGAAGTGTTCGGGCATATCCTCGCTTGCACACAGGTAGACGCTACAAAGACTTACAAAAACACTGCAACTTACAGGACGAAAAACACGAAAAACACGAAAAACACGAAAAAGTAGTTTGTTTGGGAGAGAGAGAAGCCGCTGCGTGTGCACGCGCCGCCAAGATTATGTGAAATGTGATTGAGCAAATCAATGCTCGATCATGGTGTTTTAGGTGGTATTGTGGTTCTTGGGGAGTGCACAGTTAGAGGTGAAACCTTGGCTCATGTATGCCTATAAGTTTCCATTTTGTATTATAACCTTACTGGCTAATTTGTGATGCACATGTAATGTGAATATCCTGAGTTACACGCTGGAGAGATTACATCTCTCGGCTGGACTGGGAACGCCTTGTGTCCCACAAGCTAAAGGAGGTGGCTGGGGGAAAGGAGGTCTGGGCTTCACTGCTTAGGCTGCTGCCCTGCAACCCAGCCCCGGATAAGCAGGAGAAGATGGATGGATGGATGGCTATGACTCATTTCTTTATATGCAATGCTAATAAATATATATTAGCATGTGTTTGCTAACTTGTTATGAGGAATAATGCTAGTTCACTCAATGTTATGTTTGACTTAGACTACTTTGAGATTGACACTGAAACTCCATCTCAACTAATAAATTATGTATGCTCAGTGAATGGGAAGATAATGAGCTGGTTTTGTTGTGTTTATTTAGTTTTACAAACAAGAGAAAAGGAGCAAAATGCATAAAGCATACCATGTATAGAAAACTTAAAATAATGTGCCATTGTTAACTGCAGATGCAGCCAAAAGTAAAGAACAATCTGTTTAAAGGTCCCTTTCTCTCATTCTGTTCACTGTCTGTCTAACTTGATTTAAGTCAAGTCTACATCTAGTGAGGGCAGAACAGGTAAACGTGGTTCAATCCCAACATTTTGAGACATATAGCTGCCATTAAAATCACAAATACTATATTTTTGTGGCACGGACTACGCACCATTACGGACTACAAAGCCAGGGACACTGCGCCGATCAACGCCGACTCTGCATTCACCAACGAGCTGAATCAGTTCTACGCCCGTTTCGAGGTTAGCCAGGCGGCTAATACTATCTACCGCCTGACTACCGAGGACAGTGACGTCATCAGCGAGAGCCCGGTGACCAGCATCGCGGAGCATGACGTCCGAGTGGCACTGAGGAGAGTGAACACAAGGAAAGCGGCGGGGCCAGACGGCATCACCGGCCGTCTGCTGCGCTGCTGTGCTGACCATCTAGCAGGTGTGTTCACTTACATCTTCAACGAGTCCCTGGCGAAGTCTGTGGTCCCCACATGCTTCAAAAGATCCACCATCATCCCTGTGCCCAAGAACAGCAAACCCTCATCCCTGAACGATTACCGGCCAGTTGCACTGACCTCGGTAGTAATAAAGGTGTTTGAGAGGCTGCTGAAGAACATCATCTCCTCTGCCATCCCAGACACCACAGATCCGCTGCAGTTCGCCTACAGATCCAACAGATCCACAGAGGATGCCATCGCCCACGTCCTACACACCACTCTCAGCCACGTGGACAAGAAACAGGGTAACTATGTGAGAATGCTGTTTGTTGATTACAGTTCAGCGTTTAACACAATAGTGCCCTGCAGACTGTTCACAAAGCTGAGGGATCTGGGACTTAACAGCCGTCTGTGTGCATGGGTGTTGGACTTCCTCACTGGCAGAACTCAGGTGGTGAGGGTGGGCAGGTGCTTCTCCAACAGCATCACCATCAACACAGGAGCACCTCAGGGATGTGTCCTCTCGCCACTGCTCTACTCCCTCTACACTTCAGACTGTGTGGCCACCCATGGCTCCAACACCATTGTGAAGTTTGCTGACGACACAGTGGTGTTGGGTGCCATCTCCAACAACGATGAGGCGGCCTACATGGATGAAGTGAAGAATCTGGCATCGTGGTGCCAGGACAACCACCTCCAGCTGAACGTCAGCAAGACCAAGGAGCTGGTGGTGGACTTCAGAAGGGGTCAGCACAGAGACTACAAGCCCATCATCATCAATGGAGCTCCAGTGGAGAGGGTGCAGTCCTTCAAGTATCTTGGTGTCCACATCTCCTCAGACCTGACATGGGCTGCCCACATTCAGGTCCAGACCAAAAAGGCTAGGCAGCGCCTGTATCACCTACGACAACTGAGGAAGTTCAGGGTCTCTCCAAAGATCCTCAGGATTTTCTATACAGGCGCTGTGGAGAGCATCCTCACACAGAACATGACATCGTGGTTTAGGAACAGCTGTGTGAAGGACCAAAAAGCTCTCCAGAGAGTGATCCGTACAGCAGAACGCTGCTGCAGGATTGCTCTCCCCCCACTTCAGGACACCTACACCAGGAGATGCCGGACTAGAGCAGCGCAGATACTGAAGGACCCGTCCCATCCTGGCAACAAACTGTTCCAACTTCTGCAATCTGGTAGAAGGTTCCGCATCTTCCGGGCAAGGACAGAGAGACTCAAGAAGAGCTTCTATCCCCAAGCCATCCGTGCCCTAAACACACACACCCGCCCTCTCACATCATCTATAATTGACTGAGACAGGACTCTCTTCCAGACACTCTAAACCAAGGCACAATGTACATTTCAATTCCTTTAATTTTAAATATGTTTATATTGTCTATCCTGTAAAATAGTCAGATGTCTATTCATATTAATGTACAGAATTCACCTGCTTGCTGCTACTACTGCACATTCACCCAGTGTATATACTATATGTCTGTATATAAATATATATAATGTTCTTCCTCTACACCCCCCCCCAATTTTTGCACATGTCGAGGAGCGTGTCAGGCTACATTTCACTGTGTGTTATACTTGTATAACTATGCATGTGACAAATAAAGAACCTTGAACCTTGAACCTTTTATTTTAGTTTAAGCACATTATATGTTTGCTATGTTCTGTTGCGAGTAAATAATGGGTTTGAATATGGGCTTATGAGTTTGTGAATCAGAATTGGGTTCATGGTGGCCTAGTATATGGGACTGTTATAATGGATTCACTAACTGACTGTGGGTATTTCCTGGAAGCAGTGTGTACCAGAGCAGACAAGTACATAACAAGCACAGTAAAGTCACAGTGGGAAAGATTTCTTTTTGCTGCACATAAAACACAAATGAGGTTTTGTTTTTGTTTTTTTGCTTTTGGGGTGATGTTGTGATAATCAAGAAGGGAACGCCTATACGTAAATATAATTCTCTGAGTCTAATCCATCAAAGGTTTAGGGTTAACTCTGACACTGTATGCCTCGGAGAAAAAAAAAAACCTTGATTGCCAAGACTTGAAAGGAAAAAAAAAAGCCAAAAATCACATACTCTGATGGCATAGGGTGAGGGAGGGGTTTGGGTGATTGTTATAATCATAAATCAGTGTCTAGTTTAAACCTTGGTACACACAACTGAGGAACTGCAAGAATTTCTTCATGTTTCATTTTAACAAGAACATATTCACAAACACATTCAGACTCTGCAAGCACATTATGTCCTGCTATGCACTCCGTCTGCACCAGAACATGGCCGTGCGTCACTGGATGGCTTTCTGATGGTGTTTGTTTGGTAAAAAAAACAAAACCCCGACCTGCATGGCCATTAACAATCTCTAACAGCAGTTAACAGAAAGTCCATCTACCCACTCTTATTTTCTTATACTCCCATCAGAACCGAAAAAGAATAAATCATTAATAAATGACTCTTTTTCAAAGTATCAAAAATCAGACCTGCAGTTTTTTCGACACGTGTGTGACACATCAACAAACAAATAAGAAAACAATCTGTGCTGATTTGATTGTTTGGAGGAAAATCTTACATGCTCTTTTGTAATTACATACGACTGTTACAATTACTCGAAACTCAAATTGCTTGCCAATTTAGATTTGGCTGATTTTTTAAATCACTCTGTAAAAAAAACAATAGAATGATTTTTTTTATGACTTTGCTGCAAGTGTCATGTATTAAGACTGAATGGGAATTTTACATTTTTAGTAATTTCTTTTCCTAAGCAAAATGATGGTCAACAAATCACAGACATCATTTGTCAAGGGACTGGTACTTTCTAAGACAGCAAACATCTGTGTGAACAGATATAGAAGAGTGTGAATGTTTTAGGCACATTCTATTTAAGATGGATTTTTCAGTTCTGGCATCAAACTGCATCATGCTTGGCAGGATGTGAACAGTAAGGCAACTCCAATATCTGTCATGTATCATAATAAAGTGTTATGTATCCAAGAAGCGTGCATGATGAACTGAAGACAAATTTATATAAGCACCATTTCAGATCCATTAACAGATGTTGAAAAAATGTAATTGTATCCATCTAAACAAAATGCAAGTAGCAATTTATATGTAAGCTGTGCTTCTGACATTTTTATTTGCTATTACAGTAACTAGTCTAACAATGTCAATATGCGGTCTGCAGACATAGCCTCTATAGTAAAGGCAACTGAATTTATACAAATATTTTTGTTTTTAAAGCAAAAGGATGCAGTAGCCATATAATTCCCATTAAATACAATCACGTTTGACCCTAAGCACCCTGCCTCACACCCCTTCAAATAGTTGCGGCTTCCGTGCTTGCTCAAAAGTCTGGTTTTTAGGGTTTTCTCTCTGTTATTGAAGAGTCCTACAATATAGAGTGCCTTGAAGCAACTCTTATTCTGATCTGGTTCTATTCAAATTACATTTAATTGAATTAATCAGTTCATTGTATCATTGTTTGTCATTATTGTATGGATAAGAGTGAGCGCATAGATATAAACGAATGTCTTGTGTATTCAGTCCTGCCTTTAAAAAAGTCTTGACAAGTTGTAAAACTAACAATACTTTTACAAAATATGTGTTTATTGATTTTACTTATATTACCTCAAATAACTTTTCTTTTGCTGTATGTTAAGTGTTACTGCATTAAACACCTCTTGGGACTCGTAATCGCTGACAGGTAGTGAAAAAATGTGGAAAGCAGACATGGAGAGTGCTCCCCTCCAACATCAATGTTTTACCTTATTGCTGAAATGAATACAGTATGTTTCAAATTTCCAACTTTGAATCCAGATGGTCTCTGTGTCCACTTTTTTTATTGCACTCTTCACAGTTGTAGAACCAGTTAGCATATAGTTGGTGAGTGTTTACAGACAAGTCTGTGTTATCCATACAAATTACTGGTGACAAATGGTATCACCTAGCAACCAAAGCAATTGAAAGAAGATTTCCAGTGTACTGTATACCTGCAAGCTATCTCCTGCAACCACTCACATACCAGTTGGGGAATCCACATTGTTCCCTAGCGACTAGTGGAAGTCAAGGATTGTTGGATGAATGAGTCAGACACATTAGTGTAAAACCCCAGCTTTGTGAAATTCTAAAGTTTTCTTCGGGAGTTTGTTTCTGGTTGTGACCTTCGTCTCTTTGTGGATAGATTCCCCAGACCCATTCTTTTACCCTGACCTTTGGAACCCTGAGCATGAGCACAAGTCGTTTGTAGTGGCATACTGGTGATGGCCAGAGGGGCCGATGGCGCGATATGGCAGCCTCGCCTGTCAGTTTGCCCCAGGGCAGCTGTGGCTACAACCGTAGCTTGCCTCCACCAGTGTGTGAATGTGAGAGTGAATGAATAGTGTGAAGAACCCATACCCTTCCCCAGACCCACCTTTGGACCCCCTGGAAACCCCGACTTCCCCTCACCTGTATATACTCTGCATCTGGTGTTTTTGTGAATAAAGAGTCCCATCCGCCCACCGTGACAACAATATTGGACAGCAAAATGCTATAGATACTGAAGTGAAATGAGACCAAATAAATGAGTTAAATGGCTAAATACACTTTTGTTTTAAATTTTTTCTTTCCATTGTTACTTAATAATGAATTCGAGGTATGTAAATTTACAGATGTATTTATTTTTGTGTTTCACAATGTTCAGCAACAGTTGTGGTGCTGAATGTTGATAAAAATTCTGAAAACTTTTTTGTGTCAAATTGTTACCCAGATTCACTTTGGCTTGTCCACAGACCTTTGTCCTTTATGCAGTGATGTGTGAGCTGTATGCGGGTATACAATGCATACCCACTTCTAGAAAGGGATTTTCACCAAATGAATAATAGTTGTCACAGGTATGCATCATTGCACATCTTCCAGAATAACACTGCAGTCAATCATGTTACAGTGTAGCATGTAATTTTTCTGTGCATAGAGGCTTGTCTTCCCCAGCTTTATCCTCCCAAGCAACATTAAGCATAAAATGCACCAGTGTGAGGAAAAGTGCAGCATTAATATCCTTTCCCTCGTCAACATGTATTTGACAAGCTTCACAGCTCAGACAAATACAAACATGAAGTGAGTAGAACAGCACACACAGTCAGAACACAAAAGAAAGTCTTCCATCTCCTGCGCTAGTCATTGTTGCCAGCAAGTATTAGAGTCAGAAAGTAGGAACACTACAGTTTTGCACCTTCTCATTCAGAAAACTTTAGCAGACAAATAAATGTGGAGCCAAAGCTACAGCGCTTGGATGTAGAACTTGTTTTTCATTGTTTTATATAATCTTGTATCAGTATTATCTATAAGAGTTCACAAAGTACACTCACTTGTATGTACACTTTTATATGTAAGCTTCTAATGAAAAATAAGTCTAAATGTAAAGGTGGAAAAAGTTAGATTGAAGAATCTAATAAGAAAACACTATGGCAGCAGACAGGAAAACACACTAGCATTTCATTCAGCTGTAGTATTAAACACGTCTTAATGCACACTGTCACACCTAAAAAATCTGATACACCTAATTGATATAGATTTCACACAACTGACTGCTGAGGCGGAACAGTCAAAGATCATCATCGTCTGCCCAATGCTGCAGCCACCTCTGTAATGTGTTTTCAACCGATCCTCATTCTGCTGAGGTTACAACCATGAAAGGACCCTTGAGTCAGACCCTGACCCATTGGGTCCACAGCTGAATGACTACGCATCCCTGATGTGTGTGACTTGAATTCTGATCAGGAACAGCCTAACCTTCACTGCCATCCAAAAGTACAAAAGAGCCAGTCAGCCAACAAGATGCACAAAAGCAAGGTACTGAAGAACGCTTTCCTGGTTTCTAGAAACTCAAGTGCATTTCAAGCATAAAACCAAGACATAAATTTAGCATCCGAGTCAAGGTCCTGCATGGATAGTACCTCTAATGATCCAGTGAAGGATGTGAGGAACGTCTGTGACTCAGTTCCATAACTTTCAGATTAATGGCTAGGTATGGAAGCTCATATTCATATTCTACTCCACTAGACTTATTTTTCCCTTGTTGGATTTTAAATATAGACTTTAATTCAAAACATAACATTAGCTTGTAAAATATAATTCATTGCTAAAGATTAAACAATCACAAACGATTCTGAATGCAATACTTATTACTGATTGAAAGACATCAAAGGAACCCAACATATGGCACAAAAGCACAAGAAAAAAGGAGAAAAAATCCATTCACTCACACATCGTGCCTTTGGATTCAGGTTTCTCCCCTAAAGTAATATTAATAAACTAATCAAACTAGTAAAACTAAGAATTAAAAACATGAGTACCAGTGACGTTTACCTCAACAAATATTTTATCAAATTTCAAAAAGCTATATCTTATAAAAGCTTATATAGGTGCAGGTGAACTTCTACAGTCAATTAGTTCTTAGAATGAACTAGACTGAAAGTGCAGCAGGTTGACAACTATGACAGAAAGAAACAGTAATGGAGGGCAAATGTGCTACCTTACCTCAACTCAGCTTTTACGCAAACAGTTGGTTTTGCAAGTCAGGGGAAAAATACATGCTTCAGGGCTGTACAGGTATAAAAGAAGTGGAAACAGAAAGAATGTGAATGTTTTTCAACAGTCTCAATCTCTGAGAAGCTCTGTGCTCCTTCATATATGATTAAAATGCTGGTAGATAAGATAAGAAATACTTAAAAAAAATCTTTAACCAATATTTGGCATTTTCTTTAGCCCAAACAACTCTTGCACCTCTATTTCAAAGATTGTAAGATATGGCCTGCTTGCTGTCATCTTGCACCTGTTGTGCTGGATCACTGTGCTTCCTGCACCTGGGATCTTTCCTGGTGACAGTGGTTAGAACTCAAAAAGGGAAAACCAGAAAATAATCAACCTTCATTCTGAATGTTCACAGATAAACCGACGTAATGTCATGATTCTGGGTCTCTAACCTAGTTTATTCATTGTATTTAGTCACCCTTCTTACTTACCCCTTGCAGCAGCAGCAGCAGCATCCCAGTACCCAAGCCAGCTTCTCACCAGTCTCCTCAAACTGGGTCAACTGACCAATGCTGCCAGTTGACCTGGGACAGCCAATGCCGACAGCTTCAGAGACTGGGAGCCCTGCACCTATCGAACTCCAAGAGTAAGGGTGTCCCAGGTCCAGCCTGGCACTTGACCTGTTCCTGATCTACGATTGAAGGGCAGGGCAGGACTTGTAATCTGCCATACCTGGCATTTTGCTGGTGGGCCGATGAACGTTTGGGCCAATGTGCCGGCTTGAAGGGCTGCTGTGCACTGGCTGTGCATGCACCGCACTGCTTTCTGATCACACTCCTACTTACTCAACTTACTCAACAGTGATGGGGAAAGAGATGATGATCAGAAATCTGTTGGTTTATTTTAGTCTTTTCCCCCCCCAAGCAAATCTGTTTGGCTGAGATTAAAGTTAAGTCTCACTGGAGCACCATCAGTTTATTATTGAAATGAATCAGTTGAGCTTTTTTGATGTTCAGATGTGTTGTGCTTGTTTTTTTTTCTATCAAAATTTACATTCAGGAAGGAAAATGAGAGCATTTTTACCCAAAGAAGAAACGTCTGGACCAGCATGCTGTTTGTGGTTATCCCGAAGAGTGTCATCAAGTCTGCTCCAGAAATGATCAAATTAACTTCTTTTAATATTTAATTGATTGCATTCTAAACACCCTCTGTCTTTTATAAGTTTTGAAAGTCTACTAGAGTTAAACATAATAGATAAAAAAAACACATTTTATCTGTGTTTTCTTTTCATTGGACAGTAAAATCAGTCCAGTGTCTATAATCTTTCAAAATAATCCCATATGTCCTTTTATGGGGCAGCAAATTGCTGGACTAATTATAACACTATATTTATATATATAATAAAATAACATAAGCTAATGGCATAAGCTAATGGCAGCACGGTGGCACGGTGGTTAGCACTGTTGCCGCACAGCAAGAAGGTCCTGAGTTCATTTCCACCATCAGGCCGGGGTCTTTCTGTGTGGAGTTTGCATGTTCTCCCCATGTTTGCGTGGGTTCTCTCCGGGTACTCCGGCTTCCTCCCACCGTCCAAAGACATGCAGCTTGTGGGGATAGGTTAATTGGATAATCCAAATTGCCACTAGGTGTGAATGTGCGAGTGAATGTGAGTGTGAATGGTTGTCTGTCCCTATGTGTTAGCCCTGCGACAGACTGGCGACCTGTCCAGGGTGTACCCTTCCTCTCGCCCTATGACAGCTGGGATAGGCTCCAGCGCCCCCCGCGACCCCGAAAAGGATAAGCGGAAGCGAATGGATGGATGGATGGATAATGTTTCACCGTGAGCTGTGTCCTTGTTTAAAAATCAGGGCTCTTAAGTGTACTTGACAAGTAGGAACTATTGAGTATGCAAGTACAAATTCTTTGTACCTTTACTGAGAAATGCCAACTCAAATTCTCTCGATCAAAGCTATCGTTTTGACTCGATCAGCATCAGGTGATTGAGCGGGGAGGTTGATAGATAGAATAAATTTATCATAGACTGAGCCATAGAAAACATGAAATAATTGATTAAATAGTCAAACCAATGTAAGCACACAAAACAAGAGAGAAGCAAAAAGATGTAATTTTAGCTACAAACTATTTGTTCTTAGATTAAACACTGATTTCCCTGTTGTTGTTGGGACATTTCTATTTGGAAATGAAAGCTAATAGCCACAGAGTATATAAAATATGGACACTGTTGCTGTGGCACTATCCACTGATATAAGAAGTGTGGCTCTTAAGCCTTCAGAGATGAGTGTTTTTGCCATCACCAGCTTGATGTTTTGATGAGTGAGGGGTGATATTGATTGACCTGCATGCTTATTGTCTAACACCTCCTAACTGATTCAGTCAGAAGTCATTAACCAGTAAGTATAACCTTCTTTTAACACAAAGTTTACAAAATAGAATGAATATTGTATTCATTAATATAAATATTATATACCAAAAGTGCACGATATGGACCCTTGCTAGTACTGGCTAATTTTAGCCATAGCCTCATATTATGCCACTTTAAGTTTTACTCTACTGTTTTGCATTTTTTTTTTTGATCCCTTGCAGTTTCATTCCCAATTCACCTTTTTTTCTTCTTCCATTCAATGCATGATAAAAAAAAATTAAAACTGTATAACAGTAAATAGTTTAATTAGTAAAATGAGGAATTTTTCCACACCCGGAGAACCCAAAAATTAATGTGGACGTGTAATCAGGGGGATCCCCAGAATTTTTTCATAGGGGTAACCATATGGGGGCCACTAAAAGCAGAATTTCCAGTTTTATTATGTTGCTGTCAAATATAGGTTATTTGAAAAATGTGTCAGAAATAAAATAATTATATGCCTAGTTAATATCCTGCTATTAAAGTTGATATCACTGAAAAGAGGTACATATAAAAAACAAAGATTTTGAAATCTCAGAGCCCTGAGATGCACCAATGATTTGTCCAGGGGTCATTAGTTACAGTTCAGTATTTTCTGAACATGGATCTTTAGTTTAGAGACAATTCAGCTAAAACAGACTTGTGTGGAAAAACTGCTGTGTGGCCATCTGCAAAATGTTTTAAACATTTTAAATAAGCAGCCAGGCTGCTTAAAAACAAGATGGACTGGCAACTAATTCATCAGCAGGTGTCATCTTTGGTATGTAGGAGTCCAATCTTAAAAGAACACAATGCCTCCTTTCATGTTGTTTTTGGTGAATTGAAGAGTAGGCTCCATCAGAGGGCTTTCAGGAAAAAAGAAAAAGACCCAGTAGAAAGTCTAAGTGATAAAGCACTGGCAAAGGAGCAGCAGCCTGACACTGTAGCACAAAAACATGTAGAGTGGGGAGGGTCAGTCGCTTTCATAACAGGGTACTCACATCTGCCAGCCCTCACAACTATATTGCAGTGAGCTACAACCACTTTTAAAAAGGGGATTTACTTTGAATATGTGGGTATTCACAGGTGTTATTCTGTCATTTCTGAATGCTCAGGCAGAATGAAATGAAAAAGCATAAAAAAAAGGAATAGGAAAAATACATTTCATCCATTTGCTAGTCCTGCAGAGCTCTGAGTCTAAGCAGATTTTTAGAAGCTCCTCTAATCATTTGGTGCAGGATGTGGACAAAGCTTGGAAACAACCCAAAACCAAATGTGTTCTGTAAACAGGAAGGGAATGAAATGACAGTGTTGTTTTTTGCAGGCTCCCTGTTGTAAAATTGATTTTGTAATCAATGCTATTTATTAGAATGCTAAAAACATATCATCAGGATATTGTGACTGTAATTAAAGACCAATGGGATCTTTACCTTGCTTGAGGGCACTTCCTGTTACACTTATTTGACATGAATTTGACTGAAAATGCAAACTATGCAATTAAAGAGGAATAAATAAATATGATCCAAGAACACAAAAATATAGAAAGTTTAACTTCAAGAATGTGACTTTTCACCTTTTTTTTTGGTAAAAGAAAAGTACTTCTGTGCAAATGTTTTCTTTTAACAATTAAAAAAAAAAAAAAAAAAAAAAAAATATATATATATATATATATATATATATATATATATTATTAAGATGCCAACTTGCATTCCTGAACAGGATTGGGGATAAAACCATTCATTTCATTTGTTGTTTCCCTAATAAAAAAACAGTGTAATTTTTTAGTTTAAACAAGTTTTTGACAGATAATAAATTTGTTAAGCAAATTCGATTATTTTTTTCTGTAAATGTCACATTGTCACATTGCAGCTTTCTAAAACAATTGAAACAAAAAGCCAGTCTGTTTACCAAAGCTGTAGCACCTAGCCACTTTGCAGACTGACTTCAAAAGCAAAAATACGTTTAAAAAGGGGGCATTTGGTCAATTATAGGCTAATTGAAATAATTGAATCGGACTTCTCGCATTTGAAAGAGTCTGTTTAATTGGAACTCCAGGGCAAAGAGGTAACCATAGATAAATCTGCAAGTAGTTGATTTCTCATGTAAATGATAGCTCATTAACAAACAACACTAGACTCCATAATCTATTTACCTTGATGTCTTACACTGTTTTGGCATATGTGATCATGTCATGAGCAGTGAATTGATGAGAAGTCTTGAAGGACAGGATGAGTTTTGGAGGTTCTCTTTCATAACAGAGCTGACCAACTTTGAAGTAAGACTTTTAACAGAAAGCCCTGAGGCTTGAACTTGTTCATTAAAGGTAAGGGGCATCTATTTTTAATGTTACCAGAACTCTGTCAACAAAAGAACTCTTTTGATGTACATTAAAGCACCAGGGTCTTGAGCTTCAAAATATAAATGAGTTACGAAAGCCTGACTTTGTTGCATTACATCATCACTGATGAAAGTCATGTGGTCAGTTCATTCTCTGTCAGCTTTTTTCTGTTTTTGATAAAAGTTAAGATGATGTGAATGCTATTGGCTACAGAAGGGATTGATTGCAACACTAGTTAGTTAAAAAATATTGCAGTAAAGTAACAGTTATAGTTAAGTTTGATTCAAAAATTCAAGGCACTTTATGTGAAACTACAACTTTGCCATTCTCCTTGCTTACTATCACTCTGGTATTATGATTAGGTTTATGACTAGATACATAGAAAAATTAAATCAGCTCAGCTGTCCTTTGTGAGTTTGCTAATAAGCTGCTAATGATGAATATGAAACATCAGCATTCTAGTGTCATTGTGAAAATATTACATCCTGATTGTTAGAAGTGCCACTGTCCTCCAGGTCAGTCTCACACTCATGAATGCATAACTGTAGACTCTAAGGACTTATGGTATTGCCTCCATGGGTATAAGGATGGTGACTACAGTGGAAAGGAGATTGAGGAAAGTTGACTCTGTAGTTGGTACTCAAAATTTTCTCACCTTTCCAATGTGCTTTATTGGTTTGGGATCTGCTCAGTACCCACGGAAACTGTAGGTATTTCACAGCTGTTTTAGTTCCTTGAACTGCACATGCTATGATGGACATGTCAGTTGAGAAAAATAATCAGACACAATTTCAAAATCTGGTTTCCCAGTATGAATACAAATTATGAGCCAGCACTAATTAGCAGTACTTGCCATAATTGCTAAATAATGATCACCTATCCATTCATTTTCTACCACTGCAGTGTAAGGAGAGATGGCATGATCTTTCTCTTCCCAGCCACCTCCTCTGGCTCTGCTGGTGAGACAAAAAGAATTTCTGGAGCCAGGAATCTCTCCAGTTTGCTACATGTCTCCTCCGAGTTCAGACATGCCCAAAAGACCTCATCTAGGTGTCCACACCAATAAGATGTCTGTACCAACTTGCTGGCTCCTTTTGATGTGGATGAGCAGCAGCCCCTATTCGGCATCTGTATTACTGCAAACATGATACCAGTAAGCCAGTCTGCCCCACTTTTAACAAGAACTGAAGATACTTGTGCTTCTCAATTTGAGACAGCAGCACATCATTAACCGGAAAATGGCAGGCTACCTTTTCGCAGCTAAGAACCATGGCTTCAGATTTAGAGGCACTAATTCTCATCTCAGGTATCCAACTCTCCGCTGCAGCACACCTGGAGATTTGATGAAGAGAAGATCCACCAAACCTGACACATCTTGCCCCCTGATTGCACCCAGAAAAATCTTTAGCAGCCATTTCCCTAATATTAATCTACACCTTAATCTGTCAAATCAACATTTGATAACTGTAAACTGTAAGACTGAATCCTGGGACCCAGAAATGGGTTCCTATAACTCAAAGTCCCTAAGTATTTTGTATAATAAAAAATAACAATAATTAAAAATATGAAATAT
This sequence comes from Rhamphochromis longiceps, assembly GCF_057381845.1. Taxonomy (NCBI): domain Eukaryota; kingdom Metazoa; phylum Chordata; class Actinopteri; order Cichliformes; family Cichlidae; genus Rhamphochromis; species Rhamphochromis longiceps. Next base: position 11,586,601 of record NC_140573.1, read on the forward strand.
GACACATTCTGTCAAAACACTCATGCATGCCATCTAAGAAATCATCTTTACACTCAGTCACCCCTTTCTCCCTATTATACATGACCTGCATAACATTTCTAAAAAGATGGACTTCATAACTTGAACAGAGCTGTTTTTCTTCAGATCACCACCTCAGCAGTATTTTCATGCTGTATTTATGAAACCCTTTTTTTCATGTCATGACATTTGCTGATTTTTCTGTTCATTTGTGTTTAATTCATCCTTGTCATTTAAGGAACCGGGCTAATAATTTATCTCCCTCTGTGCTCTATGCGTGACATTTTAGATCCTTTTGAGACCTTCGACAAAACTAAATTACATATTTTTTTTCTGAAATATGCCTTTTGAATAGCACAGTGAAAAGACTCTGTGATGGACAAAAGAAAAGAAGCACAGCATTCTCTGCGTTCAGGGCAGAAGCGAGAATATTCCTTTGTGCCTGCCTTTATTACAGAGATGATGAGCCTAAGTCTGGCAGACAGTATGGTAGCAGCAAGGTTATATAGAGGTTCCCCCTGAAAATGTTCGTTCAGATACAATTTTTAAAGCCTCTCCTGTAACTAATCCATGAAATAAGCAAGATTTGGACAATCTCCTGACTGAGAGGCATGGGAAGGTTTGAGCGGATATGCGTGTGCTTTTCTGTGTGTGACTGAACACAACTTTAGGTCAGAAGAAGGAAGAAAGAGAGAGAGCGAGCAGATTTTCTCACATTCAACACATTTACTGGATGTTCTCCAGGTCTCACCAGTAAACAAGTAGGTATGTGTGTAAGTTATTTTCCTCTCACAGACAATACAGTGTGGCTTTACAATCTTTCACAATTCCATAACACCTCAAATCCACCCCATTATACTTTCAGTTAACATCTGATTCTCCCGGAAACGATACATATCTTTTTTTTCACAACTGATAAAATGTTGTAGTTTTCAGTCACCTCTTTCAGGCTAAGTCTGTCAGGGTTCAATATTGTTAGATCACCTCTCCATTAGAACAAGTTAAACTTCGGGTCTTGGGCTCTTGTGATGGATGTACAGCCTGGGTAAAGTCCACAGTAACACTTGAACATTTTACACATATTTTATAGCAAGGGTCAGGATAAAAGTGTGAAAAAGTGCCTACAGTTCTACAGGGTCAATAATGTTCACAGCACTGGTAAATGTAGTTCCCATCTGTTCACCAAACCAAACTATTGATTCCACAGTTCTGGATAAAAGTGGGGATATTCTTGGTTTTAGCAGTTTTTCAGATGGTTTAATTGACTGACTCTGTAAGTTGATTTTCCTTTTAACTTTTCATACAACAACCACACGCTTGCAAAGAAGGTTTGAATTTCATCTAAGTTCTCGTATGATTTAGAAGGTAAAGGAAAACGGAGAGGACAAATTAGGTGACGAGTCGGAGGACAGACAGACAGACAGACAGACAGACAGTGTTGGGGAGTAATGGAATACATGTACCGGCTTTACATATTTAAAATACAAAATATAAGTAACTGTATTCTGTTACAGTTACAGTTTAAAAAGGTGGTATTCAGAATACAGTTACTAATTCTTAAAGAAAAAAGAAGATTTAATCGTGTTAGCTCTTGTTTAAAAATGGATTACACAGCGGTCTTTTCCTGTTTCATATGTTTGGCTATGCCCTCTCTATCTTTGGTAATTCCATGCCGGTGGAAACCCAAACAAAACACGCATTAAGAGTCTCTAATGCCTGTGTCTCAATCTCGCGGTCCATGTCACCTCTACTTGCAGCCCGCATAATGATGTGAAGAAATATTTTTTTAAATTATTCTTAAAATATTATTTAATATGAAGGCAATAGGCATAGTGTTGCAGGCATAGCCCTAAAGAATGTAGCCTCATGGGCAGTGTAGCCCAGTTGTAAGTAAGCTATTAAGATTCGACTGTACACTGTGTTCGTGTTTTCCTCCAAACAATAAGTTCTGTTGGAGCAGCCTTTCAACGCCTCTCTCTGTCTCTCGCTAGCAAAGTTGACCCAGACAACAAAGTAAAGCTAGTTTTCGACTACGAGCCCGACATGGAACCTGACGTATTAGCCAGAGGTCCCTTTACTACGGTTCAGAGCCGTGGACCTGCTTTATATACGCACGGAATAGTTTTCTATAGGAGATCACTTCAAAAAGTGCAGCCTTACCTAATGTCCACCTACTGTTACTCATTTGTATTAAGATTTAAAAAAATATAGTTAGTATTGGTATGTCAAGTAACCTTCAGTAATAGTAATAAATCACACAGCAATGGTACATTCATGTAGTTGTAAAAAGCATGATAATATATTAAGTAATCCAAAGTATTCAGAATACGTTACTTTCATTGAGTAACGTAACGGAATACGTTACAGAATCCATTTTTGTGCATGTATTCTGTATTCTGTAATGGAATACATTGTAAAAGTAACCTTCTCAACACACATAGACACACACACACACACACACAGAGCGAGAGAGAGAGAGAGAGAGAGATAGACAGACAATGTGGAGCCTTCACTTTCAGCATAAAAATCCTAAAAAACATGATTAAAAAGTGAAAAGTTTCACCTTTTTAACATTTCATCAAAGCAGTTAGCAGGTTTTTGTGTGTTATCATTGGCGTGAAGTTAACCAGACATTAAAGTATAAAAGGAGAAAGCATAGAAACAGCTGCTGTTGCCGTCAGGGCAGTCTGCTGTTTGCATATCAGAGCGGTAATTAGTTGTCATGGTTTTTTTTTTGTCACAATGATTTTCAGCCAGGAATCCTCACCACACTGTGAAGCACCTTGTAACTTTGACTCAGAGAAATAAATTTGATTAGTATACTTTCATGCCACCCATGGGCTTTGTAGGGAAAATAGAACGAAGTCAAATATAGAATATGTAAGCACTTGTTATGGACCTGTGACGGTCAAATTCTTCTTTTGTCCTCCACTTGTCCAGTTTCCTCAGATTTTTTATGGACACACTGCACACCATGCTAAGATATGACAATAGGTGAAAAGCAGTCAATATCCAAACAAAAACTATGAAATACCTTCATAAAGCCTGGAGAATTACTGCTTAAGACTAGTTTTTAAAATAACAAGAAAGTATGTCTCCTTGGAAACAAAATATAAAGAAATGAGGGGTGGCTCAAGAGTTTTGCTCAGCATTGTATGTCTTTACAACTGTGTCAGAAATTTAGTCTGAAAAGAGATATTTTTAAAAAATATCTAATAACAACATAATGAAAGTACTTTTGGGTCTGTTTGTTTTTGGTCGCTTTCTTTATGTTTGCCTATTTTATTGCAATTTATCAAATATAAAGATTCGTTGCATTTTTTTATTTTTTTTGTAACGAAGACAGAACAAAAGAAAAAGCCCTTGAAGTGGTGTGGGGTGCAGTGGATGATGGACAGGCAGCACAAGTGACCTGAGAGCCCTGTACATCATCAAGGTTTGTGCATGGGGACATCCAACACTGGTGTGAGCAGCAATCATGCTGGCAGTGCAGAATCTCATCTTGGATTGCCTTCTCTCCTCTGTCTGCGGTTCACCGGCTGTGTGCGGGCCAGCAGGTTTACATGCTTTCCCTACTCTCCCAGAGAGTGATGTGTACTGGTCTCTGTCCAAGGTGCTGAACCTCCAATGGTGCATAGTGGTTCCTGCTTTCAGATGGTGAGTTGTCTTTCTTAAGCAAAAAGGAATCAGGATGCTCATCTGAGTTTTAGCACTTAGCACTTAAATCAAACAACAAGAAACAGATCATTTCTGGGGGGATAATTTTCAGTGGGACAGTTTATGTGTGACTGACTCTAAATAAAGTGTCAGTGTTCACATTCACTGAAGCAAAAAGCTGGGCAGTACAGCACTGTGAATCATGGAAATTAGAAACGCTTTTGGCCAGCAATAGAAGGCATCAGGGTTTGGAAAAACACACACACACACACACACACACACACACACACACACACACACACACACACACACACACACACATAGTGGATTTCTGTCGCTCATTATGTCTGACATTTAAAAGTGACATTTACCTGGGATTATCTGTAAATGCATTATTTATTGCAGCTGTGTTATTAGAGATTAGCACGATTTTAATTAACTTTTTCTTTTAACTATTAAAGCTAGTTGTTACACAACTGCTACTGTGGAGCTTCTCAACGATGAAAGTGAGAGTTTTCATAATTGCTGAAACACTGATAGCTACAGAGAATGCACAGTGACACATTTGGAAAATGCACAGTATAGTTTTTTAACAAATTCAGTGCAGCAGCTGTGATAAAAACAAATATAAGAAAACAAATATTTTAGAAATCTGTCAAAAACTTGCTTAAGGTCATCAACTTTAACATTTAAGATGCTAACAGAGGTCGGTAGTTTGTCGGTTGTTTGTTTTTTGGCAGTTTTTCAGAGTATTGAACAGACTGGCCTTAATGCACATTGGCTAGCACATTTACCTCTGGGAACACTAGGACACTGAATATTTTCCACTTATGAATAATCTTCCACACTGTAGAATGATGGACTTTAAATGGTTTGGAACTGGCCTTTAAAATATTTACCATATTGATTGGCAGCAAAAGTTGCTTATTTAAGATCATTGCTGATATTTTCCTTTGTAGAACCATGTTAACTCACACCTGAATGCTCCAAACAAGCAAAGTGCCAAAAAAAAATCTGCTTTCAAAGAGGTGTTCATACTTGATAGTGATCAATTAATCAAGCACATTTGATTATCGGCACCTGGTTACTGATACTCTTCCTTCCTATGGAGGCAAGAAATTAGTAAATTTGTAATTTTTTGTTTACAATGTTCCACAGTATCCTGTATAACTGTATGTTGTACTTCCTAGTAACATTTAGTCAGTTTTCCTTAAAATCCAGTTCACTTTTATTTTCATAGCTCTAAATCATATTAAGACACTTTATACTGTAAGATAAGTGCTCCACTATAAGCAAACAGTTCATGACTTACATAATTTTTGCTACATGACTGTCCTCCCCTGATTCTTTTCCCCTGTTGTTCATCTTTGTAAATCTCCTTGTGTACATATGGCCAGCCTTATTTGTGCCTGTATGGCCTCCTCTTGTTTAGCCCAGTTTATCCCTGTGTATTGGCCCTATTCTATTCTTTGCTCCTTGTGTTTTTGGATCTCTGTTGAACCTTATAGATGTTGTGTCAGCCACAGTAAAGGCCCAGTTCCTTGTATTCTTTAATCCTGCATTTGGATCCTGTCTTCTCAGCTAAGGGTTGCTGCTACGGGGAAAAAGTGACAGATCTAAAATTATTGTCACAGTGTGCAATGAAGTTGCAATTTCATTGCTTCAGAGATGGGGTCCAGCTCTGCAACCACTTGCAATAAGTTACTGTCTTCAAAGCATGAATGCATGCATAAAGGTGGCAATGAAAAAGAGTCAGTCTTAAGCTAAATGGGGTCAAGTTTGCAATCTATATGCAATCTTTTATCAGTGAAAATAGAGCGATGTGGGATAGTTGTGAAATTGCAAATTTCCTGCTGTCTCTTACAAACACGTACAATCTAGATAAACTATAAATAACATTATCTACTTACATTCAGAGTCCAGGCAAAATTCATAAATTCCTCCACAAGGAGTAACATAAGGACTTAACTTCAGAATGACATAGGTGTTTTGCTGCCTTGCTTTTATATAGCAAGGCAGCAAAACATAATCCCCTATTTCAAAGAGACACATTACAGACGAGTTGTGATCATTGTTGCAGACTGACTCAGACTGAATGCAATGTGTCTGTTTGTGTTTATGTTTCTATTTATTAGATTGGAGCTTTGCCAAACCCTTGCTTATTTTTCTGGGTGATTTACGTCAGTCGAAGTCAGACCACGATTGCTTAGAGACATGTTGCCTCCCACCAGGGAACCTTGTGGTAACCCGAAGGTTGAGTGTTGCACATTCAGTCTTTTGTGAGTCAGATGATTGGTGGAACTACATTCAATTCAATTTCAGTTTTATTTATATAGCACCAAATCACAACAACAATCACCTCAAGGCGCTTAATATTGTAAGGTAGACCCTACAATAATACATATAGAGAAAAACCCAACAATAATATGACCCCCTATGTGCAACAGTTTTGATGAAAGTGAGAAGGAAAAACTCCCCTTTAACACGAAAAAACTGCATGCATTTGATACCAAATGTCAAATGTAAAAGAATTCAGTGCACTCTCTGTGGTCTTACTTTTATTCTAGTGTGACTGAACCATAACTGAGGCCGTAATTTTATGTTAACCATTTTGTTTATATTTGCATTTCCTCATACTTGCTTTAATTTAAGGAAAAATGATCCAACGGTTTATTTCTTTTCTTATCTGTTTAAGCATATCCTAGCCCAATGGGAAGTAGTGAAGTTCTTTAATTGTCATGCCCCTGTGCAGACATTTGTTCCTCATAACTTTATAAAGACCAAAACAAAGTGTATGACACACAAACAAAAGTTTTTGTTTGCTCATAATCCACAAAACATTATTAATGTATACTGATGTTCATTTTAATCAAATAGCAGATGATTGTAACTATATTCAAACACAAGCCACGGCTAAAGGCTGATATGCATGATAATGGAAGCTGCCTGCAGAATATTCTAGCAGTATTATGAGAAAATGATGAATATTTGACAGCAAACCCCACTGGAGGGACTCTCTCCGGCAGAGCTCATTTTGAGTGGCATCTGCTGACTTTCCAGAGAGAGCTCAACCATATTCTGGAGGTGGTAATTTTAGGAAATAAATTCAGCACCTTCACCAAACATTGGGAGGTCTCTGAAGTTTAAGAGGTCTTGATAATCCCCCCTTGCTTCTCAGAGAATTGTGGCCCATTAGCCCTCACACCAATGGAGGGACATAAGAGAGCAAGGATGCAGACAAAGGAAACAGACATCTGTACATTTCTGAAGGAGAGAATATAGCTGCTGATTACTAATGAAGGACACTGAGGAATTTTAGACTCAAGGTCGACTAAAGAAACATAAACAGACGAAAAACCCTCCCACTGGATATATTTGCATGCAATTAAATGAGACACAATGAAGGCAACATTATTGATTTAATTAAGATAACGTTGAGTTACATATGCCCAATGAACAATACAGTTCTATGTATACTCAGTGAAAAAAATAGTGCTGCTCTTGGTCGTCAAAGGAGCTTGCAAAGAAAAGCATCTGGACTTCTTTAAGTTGCTGGGACTTCCAGTGTTAAGACGTTTCACCTCTCATCCAAGAAGCTTCTTCAGTTCTAAGGTCAAATGGTGGAGAGTCCCAGATTTAAACCTAGTGGGATTATCCCCCCACAGAGGGACAAAAGGACCCCCTGATGATCCTTTAATCACCTGAGCCAAGGTGTGAAACTGGGTGTGGGTCCCAATCAGCCAGGGTTTCGGGTGAGCTCATTGTGAAACCTGGCCCCACCTTATCATGCGAATTCCTGAGGTCAGATGGCCCAGGATGTGAGTGGGCGTTAAGGCGTCTGGGGCGGGAACTCAAAACTGGATTATAGATGGCAGACAGTTGGTGTCGTAAACCCCCGCCTCTGTTCAAAGATGGTCGCTCACAGTGGACATAGATGGCTTCTTTCACTCCTCTTTCAAACCATCTGTCCTCTCTATCCAAAATGTGAACATTGGCATCCTCGAAAGAGTGTCCTTTATCCTTAAGATGCAGATGGACAGCTGAGTCTTGTCCTGTGGAGGTGGCTCTTCTGTGTTGTGCCATGCGCCTGTGAAGTGGCTGTTTGGTCTCTCCAATGTAGAGGTCTGGGCATTCCTCGCTGCACTGTACAGCATACACCACATTGTTAAGTCTGTGTTTTGGCGTTTTGTCTTTCGGGTGAACCAGTTTTTGTCTGAGCGTGTTGCTGGGTCTGAAGTGCACCGGGATGTCATGCTTGGAGAAAACCCTCCTGAGTTTTTCTGATAGACCGGCTACATAGGGGATGACAATGTTGTTGCGTCTGTCCTTCTTATCCTCCCTCGCTGGTGGCTGATCTTCTTTTCTGTGCCTCTTTGCTGACTTTAAGAACGCCCATTTAGGATAACCGCAAGTTTTGAGTGCTTGCTTTACATGTGTGTTCCTTCTTTTTTCCTTCAGGGTTAGAGGGAACATGTTCTGCCCGGTGGTGTAGGGTCCTAATTACTTCAAGTTTGTGTTCCAGAGGGTGATGGGAGTCAAAGAGGAGGTACTGGTCCGTGTGTGTGGGCTTCCGATAAACTTCAATGTTGAGGTTGCCATTCTCTTCAATGTGCACAGCGCAGTCCAGGAAAGGCAAACAGTTGTCCTTTGTGTCTTCCCTGGTGAACTTGATGTTTTTATCCACAGCGTTAATGTGCGCAGTGAAGGATTCCACTTCTTGTGTCTTGATTTTGACCCAGGTGTCGTCTACATATCTGTACCAGTGGCTGGGTACTCTTCCTTTGAAAGAGCCAAGAGCCTTCCTTTCCACTTCCTCCATGTATAGGTTGGCTACAATAGGTGACACGGGGGAGCCCATGGCACAGCCATGTTTTTGTCTGTAGAAGCCTTCGTTGTATTTGAAATATGTAGTGGTGAGGCAGAGGTCTAACAGTGTGCAGATCTGATCGGGTGTGAAGTTGGTCCTGTCTTCCAAGGAGCTGTCTTCTTGTAGTCGTTTTCTGACAGTCTCCACGGCCTCCGTGGTGGGTATGCAAGTGAAGAGAGAGACTACATCAAAGGACTCCATGGTTTCATCTGGATCCAGGGTAAGTTTCCGGACCTTGTGTGGGGTGTTCCCCAAGAGAGGAGCAAGGATGGTAGCAAGGTGAGTTTATGCTACTGACTATGGGTCTGAGTGGGACAGCTTCCTTGTGGATTTTAGGAAGTCCGTAAATGCAGGGTATGGCATCCCCTGGGTAAAGGGGGGATGGTCAAACAGATTGCTGTAGTGAAACTAAATCTCTTAATTACGAATACATTTAACTGCAAAATAACCATTAGTGCTAAAAGATAAAAAAGGGACGTACTATATGAGGACATGACTACATGGCCACATCATTAAAAAGTATTTTTCAGGAAGCTGTGTCAATCTGCACAGAGCACTTAAGAAGGCCACAAATTTAAAAAGAGGAACCGCTTTCAAAATAAAAGACCAGTTTCGTCTTCTAAAATGTTCTTGGTACAAGGTTACTGTACAGCTGTGAACAAACAGTGACCTTGTTTGATCATTTTGCTGTACCTGTTCTCAAGACCATCAAGTCTGCAACTAGCCTTAGAAGTTATGAATCACCATAAAAGGCTCAGCACATTAAGAGTAACAAGAAATGGAAACACTTTCTCAGCCAGAGAAATATTTTCAAGTTGTGAGCCACTACCAGTATTTTGATGTTAATAACTAACCTATCAGGACTCCTCAAAAATGTTGTTCTATGAATATGAAAACAGCCAACATATTTTAAAAAGTAATTTTATTCTATGTTTATTCGTAAATTTTTTTTTCAGCACTTAAAAAGGACATTTTGGGCATTATCTCTGTTTAGTAGTATTTATGTTAATTACAGTAGCTGTGTGTAAACATCTCTTCTTGTTCACTAACCTCATGGTGTATTTTCTTCTTTACTTCATTTCCATCTGAGAAATGATACAATATGTTACGAGGTATTTAAAATCATCCTCTATAATATACAGATTGCTAGAAAATCTTGTCATTGGTAGAGGTAGGAATGAATACGTTGTCCTCATCTTAAGTAAGATTTACTTACTTTGAGGCAACAAGTTTGCATAATTTTTTTAAGTTCTGGGAAATAATTAGATTTTACAGTGCACAGACCTTTACCTCAGTCTTACCTTGGGTTCTTCCATCAGTGTTGGGAGGAACAGAGGATTCGGTGCTTGACATTTTTGTCTTGTGAGGTAAGAAGCGTTTTCATTTACAAGTACAGAAAGGAAACATACGATGAAAAGCCCAAACTTTAGACATAAACCCTCTTTTAGTTTGTTTTTTTTTAGATGGGTTTATGAGCAGGGAATAGTACTAAGCCCCTTTAACTATTCAGTACAGGCATTCAAGATTTAGGAAATTAGTACATATTTATTCTAGGGCTGTAAACATTAACTCGTTAACATGGATTAATCCGTCATCATGATAAACCCAATTACAATTTTCAACTTAATTAACCCATCTGGAGCACAAAATGACTCAAAATCCCTGAAATGTCTCTGTCAACACATTTCGGGCAGTTTGTCCAAAGTTTGTCCATTCTGCACTCCACATGGGTTAAGTGCATTAAAAATTTTAATCGTGTTAATCATTATGATGCGCTAATGCGTTAACGTTGACAGCGTGTGTGTGTGTGTGTGTGAACAAAGAATTTTTTTTCTCAGCTTACACAGACCAGTATGAATCTGCTAAAGACTAAAGAAATAAAGATGGCACTCAAAAGCATGTGAGATTGATAAGGATGACACTGATTATTTTATGCATCTGACATATTGACAGATTCTCTATGTTTGGACACTATTTTGCCACATTCTTTATAGAAGACAACAAAGCCTTAAATCAGCTTCTGATATGGTGCTGCCTAAGGGGGGTTGTAAGAAGAATTACTGAGAAAACCGTTACTTTTATACCCGTCTGTTCTCTTACTGGCATGCCTGTAGAGGGCTAATATCTGATATGTGCATATTACAAAGTTCTCTGATGGAAAGTCTATGCAGAAGGCATGCAGTGCAAAAAATATTAATCAAATCATAAAGCTTTTAAAAAGACTGAAGAGGGAGCGTAAATGGGGAGACAGTGGGCTATAAAGTCTCTGTGCATCCCTGCAGTCATAACAAGACCACTGATCCTCTGAAGCACATGTGATATTAGTATTCAAAGTAAATTTTTACAGCACTGCTGGGGGAAACTTGTGCAGAGAGTCAACTGTTTCAAGGATTTTCTAAAGAGCTCAATCATGTGTCTTCCCACTGAATTAGACTACTCCCATTTTGCCTGACTTTCCTGCTGCAGAATTTTCTTTCAAATCATTTCAAATTAATATCCCACTGCCTTGTTTTCATTAGTTTTCCATGTGCAGTAGGATTGCATAATTTGATAGATTTAAAGTCTTTCACACACCCCGAGGGAGGAAAAAACCCAGCCTCATTAGAGTGACAGATAAACCGCAAATACCAGAGCAGCTGATAAAGGGCTTGCAGAAAGAAATTTAATTACCTAGAAAAAAAAGAAGAAGAAAAAACTGGGGAAAAACAACAACTGCACTCTCAGGAAACAGATCACAATACTCTGACTTCTTAAATAGAAACACAATGCAGTCACATTGGCAAGAGAGATAGCCTGAGTGAGTGCAAAGCATTAATAACACTGTCAAATTAGAATTTCCTCTAACTGGTTTGTGTGCCAAGTTTTTAAAGTTATGAGTCTGTGTACAGTAATAATAGAAAATCTAGGGGCTAAAGAGAGATGGTGAATAGAATAGAATTTCCCTTTATTGACATTGTACATGTACAATGGCGCTCCACACCAACTGTGCTGGTATAAAATGAATAGCATGACAAACACAATGTCAGGGGTGTTGCCTGCCTTCTATTTGATTTTTACTGATTAACCCACAACAGTTTTTCACATCATAAAGCATGAACTGTAATCTCCATATTCAGATGGAATCCTTGCTGTATGTTGCACCAGCTGTGCACTGAATGCTCAGGTAGAATAGAAAAGCCCTGCATAAGAACCAGTCCATTTACCATTTACAATGGTGTTTTGGCCTTTCCCCTGCAAATCATTTAAGTAATGAATAAACCTCAGGATATGCACAATGTGGCCAAGTTTTGCATCATCCATGTACTAAAATCTAATTGCTAAACTCAATTTTCTCCAGTCTGCTCTTGATTCAAAGTGTCCCTCTGTGAATAAGAGTTGAATCAAAGGTAGCACTGCTCACTCAAACTGAGTCAGAACTTTGAAGACATTTGACTGCTTAAGGTATTATCTCTTAAAATAAAAGTTGCTATACCCATGAAACTATCAGCCATTGTTGGGACAAGACTTGCCAATGAGTTCAAAAGTTGTCTGCCATATTGAACATGACACCATCACAGCTACCAGAATCCTATTTTAGATTCTTTAGATTAGCTTCTGGTAGATTTTAGAATTCATTTACACATAAAGCACTAAATAGACTAACTCCAGACTATTTATTTAGATTTAAAGTCTTTAAAGCAGTTTAAAAAAATATGTTTGTTTAATGATGGTTTCTGTTGAGACAGTTTTTCTTTTGTTGATTTTTTAAAATCATCTGTTTTTTAAACATATTTTTAGTTCTGTGTTTTAACTTGTATTACTATTATCTGTATTTTATTTTTATTATATACTTTTGCGATTATTGCTATTTTTTTTTTTCATTTTGATTTGCAGTGCTATGTGTGTTCATGTCTGTGAAAAGCCCTTTATAAATAAACTTTACCTTCATACTTCATTACTAAATAAAGTAGGGGAGGGCCTATACTTAATCTTTGTGGATACTGAGAAATAAAAACTACATATAAAGAATAAGTAGGTAAGTTATGGGATGAGCACCTGTGTCTCATCGCAGTGGCTTTTGGAGGCAAGTAGTATTTTTATTTCACAATCTGTCCAGAGTGTACTGGACCTCTTGCCCTGTGATAGTATAAAGATAAGGCTCCAGCCCACACCCTCCTGCAGCTGTGAACTGGATAGGTATAAAAGAAAAAAAATAGATGGATTGTTATTTGGGATTCTTATAATGTTTATGAGCTAACAGACTGTCCAGTACATGCACTGAGAGTTGCTGAAGACACTAATAAAACCCTTGATCAAGACATTATATTAGATAGGAAATACAGTACAATGATTAGTTTTGCAAATACACTTCCTTTTCTACATTTATTCAGTAGTTTCTAGGCCGCTGAGAATTAAAATGGCGGAACTTCATTTGAGTCAAAACATTGTTTTTGTGGTAAATTATTAATATAAAAGACACTATTCACTTGAAAATGCGGTGCACAAAATTGTGAGTAGCTGCAAAATGATAGGATACATAATAATGAATGCTGCTTGACAAATGATGTACCATTAATTTCAAACTTATAGATAATGATGAGTTACTAAGCAACAGCCTGTGAGATACTGTGTTAATGAGACATGAAGTAATAATTATCTCATAAATATATGTGAATATACATGAGTTGTTGCTTCAATTTGTTATTTCTTGATATAAGATGTATACACTAATGAGTTAATTGAAAAATCTACCAAAGTTTCAAATTGAACATTCTGGTTGAAATTAAACCTACCGAGCAAAGCTTTTCTTTCTGCAGTCATAGGTTATTAGACACATTGCTGGTGCTAACTTCTCATTCTATGAGAAGAATGAATTATTAGTTAAACTATTAGGGATTTCCCTCTATAATTGTAGTGTCTTCACTATATGTGATATACAAATACGATCGATGATATAAGTTGGTGTTAACAGATAAAACTGACTTGACTTGGATTAAGATATTACCACAGTGATTCTTGACATAAGGGACAAAACATGTCCGGAAGATAAAACCCAATTTTGTGGTTAAAAATATGCATACAAGTGTTAACCCAACTGCCTAAAAGACAAACCAAGGCAATTTTTTATACAACAAAAGTATGATTTTGCATTTTTTATACATATTTATTTATTTTAAGTAGTACAATATATTACCAATACCTTAAAAATCCATTGTCCAGAAGCAGATGTGATAATATTAAAATACAGAAATCTTTTTTTAAAAGTAATGTAAAATTAAACATCATGGCTCTCGTCACTAAGTATCTAAGTCAATACCTTATTTAATATCAACATATGCAATTGATAATTTATTTTTACATATTTTTTAAGTGATTAAAATCGTGTTCAGTTTTTGTCAACACCATCAGATATTTTTAAAAGTAGAAAGGAATCAGGAATTATTGTGGGTAGCTTACACTCTGAGGACCCCTTTACCACTTCCTGTTTGGTACACATGCCATGAGGTCACTGCTGTGATAATTTTTTTTATTTTAATTTCATTTATTGCAGACCTTTCTGATAAAACTCTGTGTCACAACCATAGTGTGTCAACACCAAAGTCGATGTAATCCAAGATTTAATCTTTTTTTTTTTTGTAAAAAGAGCTTAATTTAGGTAGATTGTAGAAGCAATAAGCAACTGATGAAAAACAAGATGGCTTCTGTCAGAAAAACATGTGTTATGAGAGAAAGTAGGGTATTTTGTCAACACCATCAGGATTTTTGTCTGACGGTGTTGACTCTTTTTCTAATGGTGTTGACAAATGCCACAAAAGTGTGCTATTCACCATTCATATTAATATTTTTTACTAATATTTCAGATATATTACTTCCTGTGTATTTTACTGATATTTCTGCTTTACAGATGTGTCAAATATAATAATAATAATAATGGATTGGATTTATATAGCACTTTTCAAGGCACCCAAAGCGCTATACAATGCCACTATTCATTCACTCTCACATTCACACACTGGTGGAGGCAAGCTACGGTTGTAGCTACAGCTGCCCTGGGGCAGACTGACAGAAGCGAGGCTGCCATATCGCGCCATCGGCCACTCTGGCCAACACCAGTAGGCGGTAGGGTAAAGTGTCTTGCCCGAGGACACGACGTTATCAAATTTGTCTTATCTTGAATCTCATTGTTTATGTATACATTATTATTATTACATTAATATACATTATTATACTGTAGGAAAATGCTTAGTCCTCTGCATTTAACCCATTCACTTGGTGATGCAGTGGGCAGCTACAAATCCAGGATAGCCGCTGTTTGTTTGATTTGAACGCCCAACCTTCCGATCATGCGGCATCTACTGAGCTATCTCTGCCACGAGAGTTGGTCTTTAAGTGATGATGTATGAATCCTGCTTCCGGGCCTAAACTACTCTGTGTTTATTAAGCCTGTTGTGCTGTTAAAATGTTTTAATGCTTTTTATCCTTTTTTATTACATCTGAACAAGCCCCTAAAAACAGCCAGTGATCACTGTCAGCCTAACCATCGGAAATCCTCACGTTAACTTTTATCAAGTGGTAAAAAGTTAGCATTCATCCTCCAGCTTCACTGTGTTTATATTATGCTAACATAGCTGTGTCGCTAGCGATCATTTAGCACATCACTATATAACCAGCTAGTCCAACTTCAGTAACCTGGCAATAGTCACTGCTGTTTAGTTTTCTGTCTTCATTTATGTTGGAAGTGGTAGCAGAGCTGGTATATCATGTTCAGGTGGAAACAAGCAATCTAACTTCTAACTTTGTTAAATTTCATATATTCTGTTTTCATGGATGCCTGGATGTTACACCTGGTAGAGCCACACACTGATCATTTTATTAAAGATGAAAGAATTCAGACAGTTTGTAACTCTCAGTGATGCTGCAGAGTTCCTTTGACTTTGGAATCTGCAGTGGAGTTTGGACCTGGAAATGGCTAATGACATCAGACTTAAAGACCGGATAGCATCTCTATTGCTTAATGCATAATTGTGTTGTGAACATTTATCCTTAATCTGTAAAAAGCATAAGTGTCAGAAAAATTATAGTGATTATAAAATGGTACATTTCAGACTAGAATGGCAAAGGGGAACCTGTCAGTAGAGGAACGAAAGAGAAGGAACGGGGATGATCAAAATAGAAGGAGAGAAAAAATTAACAGCCAGCCTGAGTTGAAGAAAGAGTTTCTCATAATGGAAAGGGAAAGATTGAGAAATAGAGTAAGAAAGAGAAAAATTTAGAACATCAGTGATCTGAAAGAAAGAGAAAAAAGGCAGAAGAGAAGGTTTTGGAAGAAAGCACAGAGTCAAAAGGAGAGAAAGTCCAGCAGGGCACAACCACAGAGAACTTTAGGAATCAAGGAGTAGTAGGCAGCTACTTGTTGGTGAACTATTAAGATGTAGAACTTGACATGTGCAAAAACAGAATTGTTATGATGTGTTTTGTGATATTACAAAGGTTGTTAAGGTTTAATGGTCATTTTGAAAGAAATAATATCTTGTTTTCTACTACTTGTTTTCTGTCAGTGCGCCTCAGGGCAGCTGTGGCTACAATGTAGCTTGCCATCACCAGTGTGTGAATGGGTGAATGACTGAATGTAGTGTAAAGCGCTTTGGGGTCCTTAGGGACTGAGTAAAGCGCTATACAAATGCAGGCCATTTACCATTTTAGTGTGTCAACACTGTCAGATTTGTGTCACCACCGTCAGCACCTTGTTAACTCCATAATATGGAGTTTTGGTTTATTTTTCTCTTTTGGAGAACCATATAGTTTCCTCCCTCATGATCTTCCAATAAAAATACGTAATTTTCTCAATAAATGTGTAATTTGCATCCTGCTTAATATGATTGTTTCTTATAGAGATTAAATACAAGCTTCTGAAAATATGTATGACTGTAACTCTAATAATAAAAAGCCAAAACAATCTTAATTTTAAATGTGGTAAAATTACTTTGAAAACATGTGTGCATAAACAATAGAATAGAGAAGCTGCTAATAGTCAAAATAGCTGAAACAACTTAATTTAAAAATATATATTTTTGCATTTCTTTGTGTCTGACGGTGTTGACAAAAACCTTGCACTTCTCCAGCAAAAGCATAAATTATTAAAAAATGTTACACCTGGGAGATTGTACCAAAACATGGTGAGACAGCCAAAACTTTATGTAACAATTATATGCAAATATGTTTTTGAAAAATCATATTTTCGAAGATTAAAACCTGTTTTGTCCCTAATCTCAGGAATCACTGACCAACAACATGTCTGACTGCTTGTTTGTACTTCCATTGCATCTATTTTTAACCCGTTATTTTGTTGTGCTGCTCTAAAATCTTAGAAATTACTTTCATGACTCCTGTAGTGTCATAACTGAGAGATTCAGGAAAATAAGTACGCATCTGCTTTATAGCAGATGCGTACTGGTCTGTCATTTTAAAAATATCACAACAAAGAAAACCAATTATGTGGAAGTGATGCAGTCCAGAGCTAAACACTGGCTTCAAAAACAAATCGTGCTCCAGCATTCAAAAAGGTAGCAATATGATTTTTAAGTACGCATAGATATGTGATATTACCAATATAATAACAAATACATTTCCCTTGAAATTGGAACATTAATCATGTCAACACAGCAGAAAATTGCATAATGTCATTAATCATATTTGATGCCCCCAGAAAACAAAGGTACTTTTAAAGTTAAATTTGGTGCTAGAGCAGAAATCAATATATGAAGACTGTTCTTGATTCATTCACAGCTTGCAATTTCACAACATCCTTTTTTCTATTTGGGGATGATGTGGAGATTATGTGAAAGCTGTCAGATGGAATCAGGTTAGTCACCAGCGAGCTTGCAGTTCGGAGCTGTGACTGTGTCGCAGTGACACATACTGTACCACAGAAGCCTATCTCATACTGATCACACTTGGCACATTTCTCCTGATTGCAACATATAGCGAGTCAACAGACGCAAATTCACCAGTGCAATATGGGGGTGTGTAAGTATGCTCTGCATGCGCCTTATCAGAAAGAAAAAATGAATTACAGATGGCGAATAATAGATGGAAAGACTCAGAGGGAAAGTATAACGCTAGTTTTCAAGCAAGTCTGATAATGTCTAGGGATGTTTATTTGGCTGTTAGTGATATCCTTAAAACTCAAACTGCTTTTAACTTGTCACAGTATCCATCTCTTCATAATATCAATTAACACACAATTTTTCATTCTTTGTGTACATCAAATTGGACACTAGCTCAGTAAGTGAACTTGATCCTAAACGCTACTGTTTCAAAGAATTTTCACATCAATGCAACAAACGAAGCATTCTTATCTGGCAAACAATGTTTGAGTTGGGCCTGAAAATTCTTGTCAAGACAAACACTGCAAGGAGTTTTACTTCTAAAAGCACCCTCAATGGACCCGGTGTAACCACACTGATACTGATAAACACAGGAGGCACTGACACAGTTGGGCTGCCACGTGATGTAGACAGTGCCTTGCAATTAAATTCTCATACCACTTTGCTGAGTCAACTTTGATGACCAGAGTCATCCATCCAGTAATAAGCCCTAGGTGCATAACAAATGAGTCCACATTAAACAGAGAATGTTGTGTTTGACACATGGAGGAGTGCCTCACTGTTTCTCAGGACTAATTGTCTCTCATTAGTATGAAAAGCATGACATGATACAGTTTATACAGCAAGGCAGTGAGGCGTGTTGGAGCTGTTTACCCATGTGGAGGCTCTTTTATCTTTTCTTGTTTTAATTTATTTTCTGTACTTGTGAAAGACTGGACCATATTTTTTCTTATTTTTATTTTGGGGCTTAAAGTAAATGCAGAAAGTTGTCCACTGGGAGCGGAGTGACTCAATTAGTTGGTACCTGATGGGGTTGCTCAAAATATCCACATTAACTTAAAGAGACCAAATCGTTTCAATGGATTTGTTTTTGCTGTGTTTCTTTCCATATACACAAGGTGTCCTTTGTATTAATGCTATGATGCATCAGGTCCAAAAATCACTGGGCAGACTGCAGGACTTTAGCTTCTGCACAAAGTGGAAACATTTTGTTTTGCATTTTTTTAATTTTAGTTTTCACTTTTATTTCTTGACCTTTATTTAACACGTTTGGAGTCTCACTCTCTCCAGTGTTCTACTGGATCACTGTATAAAAATCCATTATAAGCACAGGGAGTTTATGTAAACTCTACACAGGAGGGATCTGGGTTGTCCTTGTTGTGATGCAATAGTGTGAACCATTGAGCCACTGTACTGCTAATTCATTTTATTTTAAATCACTCAGTTTAGGTTTAGGCACCAACACTACTTCACAGACTTCAAAAAACTTGGAAGTAGTTTCTGTATATGAAAAGCAGGGCCAGTGCTGAAGTGCCTCAAACCTATATTCTTTTGACTGGTCAGCAGCCCATCTATTTGAGGGAAAAATAGACTTTCCATTGTATAGAAATCTGTGGGGAAAATTGGCCTTGGCGTCTTTGCTTGTCAACTTTAGTAAACACTTTCCTGATAAGACTATGGAGATTATGGTCTCAGTCGGTTTCAGGACATTTTTAAAAAGACATGAAGTTTATTCTGAAAATTATAGTTATAATTAGAGTCAAAAATGAGGACTGTCCAGGGTATGCTCGGACCCACCAATCAGTCATCATACGCGTTTTTAAAACACCAAAAGGGCCACAGCAATAGTGTTCAGCTGCAGGCTTCAGAGTGGGGCATGACTAACCAGTGGGTAACATAATCCATCTTTTTTAACGCCTGTGGACGGTTTAGAAAATGTCATCAGATGGTCAAGAAAAGGCATTAACTCTGGAGTTTGGATAAAGACAATACAGGACACCCAAGGCATATTAAAATATGATGAGTAAGGACTAAGGCCTGTTTTGACCTTTACTTCAAGTATTAGATTTTTTAGAGCAAAATTGGCATCAGGTGTCAGAGTATGCAAATGAGAAAAGCATCTGAGATAGACAAAAGGACAGAAGGAGCTGGTCTTGTCCTCCATTTGGACAAGCATCTTTCTTACTGAAGTCTCCCCCCTGAGCAAGCTACTCTACTGAATCGTTACCCGCTTAAGGGGTATGTTCTTCAGCTGAGCCTGACTTTTGACCTCCCTGTGGAGATTCTTGTGCTTGTTCTTTCGCTTGTTGTGAGGATCAACAGAATGTCACAACTAAAGTGACTTCCCACACAACACTGTGCATGGCTGAAGTTCATAAAGTTGCAAATGTTAAATCAAATGTGACAAGTAGCAGAATTAAGGAAGCTAATGTCCCTAACCAAAGACCGACCAAAAGCACAAAAACATTTCGATATATAGAGGTTTTGTGCTAAAATCTTTACTGTCAATGCCAAAAATTGTGTGTGTTTGAGAAGCAAAATGGAAACCAAAGTATGCAACACATTACACATTTATGCTCATCTCTGTAACACACAGTAAACTTGATAAAACAGAATTTGTGGAGACAAGGTGTTAACACAGGAGGCATATAAAAGAAAAATACTAAGCTTGCTCCAACACGGAGGCGCTAAAAGCTGCGGTTGCTTAATGTCTCAAAAACCCATTGACCCTGTAATTTTAATACAAATTATTCCCTGACACCAAATATATTTGTCATAGCTATAGTTAATTTCCCCACTTACATCATCTGTATCAGTGTAAAACAACTTTTTAATTACACTTTAAGACTATTCTTAATTAAGGCCATCAGTTGGTGAAAAACAGGCTCTGATACATCAGTTGTTTTAATTTTCACATATCTCCTTCTTTTTTAAACCAAGGATCCTGTTGGTTTAGCATTGGGAGTGAAGTGTTGAGCATAAATGAAACGAATCAGTGCATGTGGATTTTAAGACATATGCCCACCTGCTCATTTGCAGTTTTTTTGCAGTTATTTGCAGTTATTCAGTCTGTATAAAGGTTAGTAGTTTCTCCTTAGTTCCGGTCTTCAGAAAATGCAGTTTGCTGCAACAGGAATAGTTTTGCCAATATTTAAATACTGGGAGGCAGCACATACTTGAACTCTCTAAGATTTTGTGATCACAATGGAGCATTAAAATGCATAAATAGTGTGTGTCTTCTTCCACTCTGGAAGTCATGAGAATCTTTGTGGCTCATAAACATGAATAATTTTGAATAAATATGTATTATCCCCTGGAGCACAGTTGCTAGAGTATATTCATTTGGCATAGTTGATTGCCTTTTTCATAACCTTCGCTACCCTCATGTGCGTGTTTTAAGGCAAATAATTAAACTATGACAAATATATGCCTCAAGCGATGCAAAAAACGTACATGAGATTATCCTCCATTGAAATTGGTTCTCAAGAGTCTTTTTGACGATTTTACATCAAAGACAAGGAATTAGATTTCATGTTGCTCTGGTTTTCCTTTACCAACACCTTCAACATCCTGTTAGATTTTTGTACTCGCTAATGAAAGTAACAGCTAATGTGCATTGAAACAATAATGAGACATATAATTTGAAGCTATTTTCAGGCTCCTGCCTTTCTGTAAATAGACCTCCACAATATCATGTCTGCGTCATTTTTAGTTCAGGGTTGTCTAATGATATCTGATAGACCTCAGGGCGTTGTTAATGATCTTGTTAGAATGAAGAAAAAAAACCAACTCATAATCTTGTACTGAAGATAATAGCGATAGTATCTCAAAGTATTTTTAGCCTCTACTTCATTCCCACCACCACTGGCATCATATATGAGTATTATATCCAAACATTAACACACAAACACTTAAAAAAAGAGAGTGAGAACAGAGCAGCCATGGCAAAAATGAGGTGAAGTTTATGTAAGTGCACCGCTGATGAGTCTTACATGAATAAATGAACAGGTTTGAACTGAGTTCGTTTTGGTCCCAGACTTATTTTACAGCATCAATTTAACAGGCCCCAGCTTCAGCATCAAGCATCATGGCTAATTACTAATCACTTTGACTAAAACTAAATAATAAATAAGCTATACCAAGCAGCTCCATCAATAATTCGACCAACGGAACATTAAAATTCTAACTATCTTTTAGCGAAAGAAGAGGTCCTTGAGACATACAATGGGATGTAAAACAAAAGTGTATGCAGTGTGCAATTCAATTTCCATTTCAAATAAGAGCTGTTGACCTGCTGGATGAACTAAACTGCTTAAGGTTTCCACTTAGTAAGTCAATACAAAATTATTTGTCTACTTCTCTCCTTGCCACCTTGAACACACAAACACACACATTGTCTCCCACTCACTGAAGCACATGGAGTTCTGTGTCTCGGTGAAGTAATTGCTGCAACCTGACCACCCACCATAGCCTAAAATACAGGCAGAATGCCAATTATATACCACATCTTTGTGTGCATACACAGGTCTAATTAAGAGAAGTGTTGTCTATTAGTACACATACTTTGCATTCATTGCGTAATATGCTTCCCTCTGCCCAAACAGTGCCAGCTTCCTGGTTCAGGAAAAGCTAATCGACACAGAAATGTTTCTCATGGCCAACCTTCACCCGTCTTACAGAGCAACAGACCTCCATCCTATCAAACCGATCATTCACACTACCTCCAAGTAGAGATGCGTGCTACCTCAGGATCAACTGCATTTTTTATGCTTAGTATATATCTTTATATGCCTCTGGCATGTTTATTTGAAGCATAATCTCTAAAGACCCCACTGCTGTTTATACTGCCAAACTTTTTGAGTTCTGTCTGAAAAAATTGATCAGACTCTCGGTGTCACTTTCTCTTTTCACTTTCCACTGTCCTCTGTGGTAGATGGGGTGAGATCAATAAAATTGATGAATTCACCCCCTTCCTAATCCCAAGAAGAACTTCTGGAAACTATTTATGCAGCAAAACTTCTGCTGTCTGTTATTCAATGAAGACAGAAGGAAGTTTGTCGAGCTACTCGCCTTCTGCATGGAGGTCACATCTCACTTTTAATGAGGATTCACAGTAAGGTGACATTACTTTCAGCCATTATAGCTAATTAGGGGTTTAAATATGTACTTACTTTATTGCTAATGGTGGTCTACATACTAGATATGAACAGAAGAAACATACATGCTAACACTCAGAAAGCAATAAATCTCAGTATGGGATTATTTTTATTTAAAGTACCTGAAAACAAGTATCTCAGGATGCCTCAGTCAAGCATTTCATGAGTAACCATGTCAAAAACCTTTTTTTATTTCATTAAGAAATAATGACAGTAGCACAGCAGTGAATAGTCATGAATACCAAGATAACAGACTGAAGTCGGGCTTTTCCAGCTCTTTTCCAGTGCTCCTAAGCTCAAAGACATAGGGGACAGAACCACACTGATTAATTCAAAGGCTTTCATTGTTTGAACACAGTAATACTTTGAAACCACTGTGTATTCAGAGTCAGGCTGGACAAAAACACAAGGCAACCAATTACAGTTAAGCCAGCTCATGAGTTCAATTCTCACTGTATAATTGGTTGAAGAGGACTTAAAATGTATTGGCTAATGAAGCCAAGACAAGACAGTAATACAGACATCAAATTAATGTTGCAAGGATAAGAATATAAACAGTACCAATATAAACAGTGTAACTAATTAGAAGAAACATGACAGATTTGACAGTTATGCCAACGGGCAGAACTGTGTTCAGCATGTTGTGGATCCCTGTGGAATAGCGACTTGATGATGACGAACACCTCTAGGAGCGGGTGACATTTTATTCCCATTCTCTAGAGCTTTACTTATGCTGCAGAGGCATGATTAGCTGGTGCCTAATGTCTTGCAAAGGCATAGTCATTGTAATCTTACATTCAGAAATCCAGATCTTTAAAACTTGGGCTGGTTTGTGTTTGGTGTCTGTATGTGTATCTGGTTTATGATAGGCAAACAACATAAACTAGATCACAAGGTGTCCTGCGGTCCCTAAACTGGTACATTTTCTGAATGTTACAAATATAAAAATTCTAGAAGTGTACACAGAATCTACACAGCTGTTAGTGTTTTCCTGTTACAACTGTTGCCATGGAAGTGATTGGAACACCTGAATAGAACAACTTGTATGAGTGTGTGAATGTATTCATTTAAGCATAATATATGCAAAAGTATTCACCTGTGCAACAAGTGTAGTCACGAAATTCCTCTCTACCAAATATTTCACATATAGGCATTATAACAAAGTGGAATCTACTGGGAATGACAGCAACTCAGCAGGTTGCAGGCCAAGTAAAATCACAGTGTGGTCAGCAGATGCTGAGATGCATAGCGTGCAGAGGTTGCCAACTTTCTCCAAAGTCAATCACTACAGGCCTGTAAACTTCATTTGGTCTTCAGATTAGCTCAAGGACTGGGTTTCCATGGTCAAGCCTTATCTCAGCAAGCATAATGTAAAGTATTGGATGCAGTGGTGTAAAGCATGCTGCCACTGGAAAAATGGAGACGTGTGTTGTCTGGAGTGACATCACACGTCTCCATCCAATCCCACATCTCCGAGATTGTTGTGTTGTTTTTTTTTTTTCCTTCAGGAGTTGGTTCCATTGAAAGGAACTCTTAATGCTTCAGCACACCCAGACATTTTGGACAATTTCATGCTCCCAACTTTGTAGGAACAGTTTAGGGAGAGCCCCAGCACACCAGTGCACAAAGCAAAATCCATAAAGACATGGATGAGCGAGTTTGGTGTTGAAGAACTTGACTTGCCTGGACAGAGTCCTGACCTCAACCTGATACAAAACCTTTGGGATGAATTAGAGCAGAAACCGTGTGCCAGGCCTTCTTGTCCAACATCAGTGTCTGACCTCACAAATGTCCTCAAAGATTTCCATAAACACACTCCTAAAACTTGTGGAAAGCCTTCACAGGGGAGTGAAAGCTATTAAACCAACAAAAGGTCTTGAGATGACACAGCCAATATTGTTTGTTAATACTGATTGCAATGGCAAAGTTTTGTTAGATGAAATCTAATTTAAAGAACTAATAGACTCACTGTTATAATTTATTATCAGATTGAGAAGATTTAACTAACAAACATTCTCCCAATTTACACAAACGAACACATCCACACGAACTGGAAAAACACATGACAAATATATATAAATTATATATAATATGCTTTTTGCACACAGCTGTGGCCATGAAAGGTGAGGATACTTATAGTGAAAATAGTGAAGTTGCAGCAGCTCCATCACAATGTTTGAAAGCATCTTCGGCTCAGGTTCGGCTCTTTGTCATCTTTATTGCAAAGCATTTGATACTGTTTTTACGCTGCAATTTCAGCTCTGAGTTGAGGGCGGTGCTCTGTTTTTCTGTCTTTCTACATTAACTACCGAATCATTCTTTTTATTCCACTTCTGTTGCTGAAGCATTTCTTCTTTTGCAATGAGGGTCTTTGAAACAATTGCAAAAAAGATCCCATGAACTGTGTGCAGAGTCACTTTTCTTGTGAAGCAGCCACGGAATTGGATGTTTTTGTGAAATGCATATATCTGTGACTGAAATGACAAAGGAATCGGCTGCTTCCTTGCTGCTAGTGTAATGAGAAAGAAACAAATGTGAACTTTGCAGTAAATGAATGAATGCATACAGGTTATTATTATGGCCCTTAGTATTGATTAAAGCCTGATCCTGTCCTATAATTTTTATGCCTCACAAACCCAGATACATTCTTTATCAGTTTTATATATTCCATATAATCACTTCTTCATGTGGCCTCCTCCAGCTGGATTGTAAGGCTCTCAGCACTGCGAGTCACAGACCTCTGAACCAGTTCAGCAATATATTTTCTCCCTGTTGAGGCCATGCAGGCCAGGTGCTATTCAATGACTGCAGTAGAGCAGTAAATTCTGCAATGGTATCTGGCGATGATATCTGATCTCTATGACTGCTTGCACACACACACACACACACACACACACACACACACACACACACACACACACACACACACACACACACACACACACACACACAATATGGTTAAAAGTATGTGAAAACCTTTGCACTGAGCCAACTATGGGCATTTCCGTGCTGCCTCATCGACTTTCACTCTTCTGGTTTCAGGCTTTCTACCAGATCTTGGAACCTGGCAGCAGATATCGGCTCTATAGTGTCAACAACAGCCTACGGTGTGGCTGGTCCTAATGTTCTCCATAGTGTGCTTTGGAAAAAGGAAACCTTGGTTTGAATCTCCTGTTCAGCTAGGGTCTTTCAGTGTACAGTTTGCATGTCCTCCCCTTTTCCCAAAGATATGTTACATTATTTAAAGTGATGATTCTAAATTTGATTTGCCACTGATGTGAAGCAGATGTGAAGTCTGTAAAATAAAACAGTCTATTAACATATGTTTGTTAAAGGTGGCTTGTATTCTAAAGGCTTTGAGTGTTGAGAAGGACTTGAAATACAATATGTAAATCCAAGTGCAGTCCATATCACATGAAAGATTAACATAACATTTGGGTCCTAAAACTAAAATGTAAGTACGTTAATCCTTCTGACAGCCAGCAGGAGGGGGACTTCCTCAGGTTCCAATAAGTCTGAGAAAATAACCTTATTCCTCACTTGATTTATTACGTCAGTAAACACTTTTCTAATGAGCTCAATTGCTAAATTAAAGTCCTATTTAATACAGCATGTTTTTCATTTAGTAAATTAGTCTCCCAATTAAGAATAAAATAGATCATAAAGCAGGGTATGCTTTATGTGATTGACAGTGTGCTAGCGTGCAAACAGAGGTTAAAGTGGGACGGAACGTTCTGGAACAGCATCCTGGCACATTCAGTGAAAGAGTAATGAAATCTAATAGGCAGTAAAATGCATAATAATATCAGCTGAGTTCCTTTTTGATGTACCGCAGCCTGGTTTCCAGCTGATACCACAGAACTATTCCCTGCTACACGGTCTGCACACACTTTTCTTTCTTTCTCATTGCCTTCAGGCATTCATATGAGCAGACGGACAAGTTGAAGTCGTGATACTTCAGCATCTAGATGTTACAGAAGAGGACTGAACGCAGTTATCGTTTCTGAAGTGGAGGGTAAATTCAAATGCAGACGGTGCATATTGAAATTACCTGCATTTGAAACTGAATGCACACAATCTGCTAGCGAATAGAGGGCAGGGCAGAGTTGGGTGCCCATTATCACTGGTAGGTAAGGTTAGAGGGCACAGTCATCAATCTGAATTAAAACTCATGAGTCTCTTTAGTATCAATTACAATATTTTACCTTTACATTTTTAGCATACTGTGTAGGGGTTGGAAAACAGCCATGAGAGTTTGTGTATCATAGGTCCCTAGTACACCTCAGAGCCACACAAGCAGCACGGGTCAGCTTATCAGGGGAGCAATTTGTGAATAACATAGTGGGTATGTCCAAAAAATACATTCTCCCTTATTATCAGTGTTGACTTTGTGATGGGAAATTCATGAAATTACCTCGAGGTCGTATTCAATGAGACTTGGAAAAGTCTTTACTCAGGTTGTAGAGTTTGGTAGTTGAGAGACATTTCTCAGGGGGCGGTATTTTAATTGTCCACTGCTGGACATTAAAAATAAGGTTTTAGACACTTCTGCAATGACGTCACTTTTCTGACTCAGAGGCTGCATCCATTTTTTTTTTATGTACAGTCTGTGGTCCAAATACAAAAGATTTCCTTGAAATAAATCTCGTTTATTTGTGACTGTGTCAGGAAAACATCCTCTGGCTCTGCTCACACCTGTGACTCATTTGTGCTAGGCTGTAGGGCTTACAAAATTGATCTGATATGCACACACATGCACATGCATGTTAGTGCCTATAGTGTTGTGTGTCACCTTTCTTTTTGGAAACAAACACACACGTTATGGGGGTGAGAGAACTCACCAAAATACCACATTCACCCACACTTGTACCTGTATTTTTAGTGTGCAGGTTTTTTTTTTTTTTTTATAGACATTAAAACATTTATATGCAGGTGACAAATGAAAGGAAAACCTGAACCCTCAAGATGATTGGTGTCTCTCTTAGAGTATGTTGTCAGTGACATTTGCTAACATGGTTTGGATCCACTTGCCCTCTTAGAGGGAACCATTAGTTAAAATCAATGCATGATTTTATTTCTACTTTATTTTTTCTGGTTTCTTTCCAGTGCATGTGAAACAAGAGGTCAACAAATGGCCTGAAACGCGCAAAAACATCCTAATCTTCATCTTTAATGGACTATTATTTAATGGTTTTCTTCTCTATTTAAGAACTCATTCGCCCCAAATTCTTTTTAAAAAAAAAGCACTTTTAACCTAGCAGGCACATACTACTCCATTGCCCAGGCACATACTAACATTGTATACTAAACGTCTAGAGCTCCTCTAGTCTGACAGTGAACACTTGAGGAGCCGGCGATTGAACCACTGATTTTCCAGTTAGTAGACAACCTGCTCTAGCTCCTGAGAGACAGAGCATGCCATGGCAGTGAAAAAAGCGACAGTTTTAGGAGGCGCTTTCAGGTTTAGGAGGCATGGGAAAATTGAATGGGAAGCTGGAGCTTTAATTACTAATCAGTGCTAGCCATTATCATAACTGATAGCATGCGTTCATAAATGATTTGTTTCTTCCTTATCAGAGAGACACCACTGAAAAACATCATCCCTTTATTTCAGGGTCACACACAGAACACATCAACAGCTATTTCTGTGGCTGTTTCACTTTGGTGGTTTTAATTCCTAAATCACAAGCAGAAAAAAAAAAATACTGTGGGGAAAAGGAAACCTTAAAGAGCTGAAAGGATGAGGGAAAGGTGGTGACTGAGGTAGAAAAAAGAAACTTTCTGACAACTAATGCATCAGGAAGGTCCTCCGGCAGCACCACAGCAGCTTACGCACAACTGTTGCACACAAATGTGCTATTTATAGCATCCTCAATTAATCCCCCAATACACACATTAATGAATAAAAATGAGAGGTTTCACAAAATGTATTACACACTCATTTTTTACAAGGTAGTTTTATAATGGTAAATCCTACATGTTAATTCAAGTAGGCGTGTGTGAACTGAAATCAATTATAAAGATGAGAAATTCAAGCTCTGTGAAATTAGCTTTTTTTTGCAGTTTTTGGTTCTCTCTTACCTTACTTTCATTTCCACTTCACAATGTTCAGCTTGACTTGCTCTAAACAAACAAACAAACATAAATGTGCAAAGTACTCAAGGGCTCACACACTCTCATCCCGCATTCTTTCTTTGTAACTAGCAGTTTATGTGTGGTAAATGGCATATGCACACTCTCAGCCCAGTAAAACACCTACAGTATGGCGGACCATAGCGACCAGGGGTTACCACTGTGTCACTGACCAATCTCTAGGCCTGCATGCTGTGGGCTTAACAACTGATCCCAAAGCAATCTCCAGCAAATGCTATTCAACCAGTTGGGGAATGCACATTTTTCCATTGCAACTGGTGGTTGCCAGATGTTCACTGACCATCCAACAAAATTAGAACAGACCAGAAACTAATTCCTGCTAAAACAGTTGGTCATGTGTTAATTTAGCTTTTACTAAATATACAAAAATATTTTTTGTTTTCTGTGACAAATGACTTCAGTGGTTCAATCAGGTTGCTAGGATGGGTGTTTTTTGAGAAATCTGATACGTCTAATTTGCCCATTCTGCACATTCACAATTTAATTAGGTGTTTTATTTTTAGATTCATAAGCTTAAACATCTCTTTTAAACTAAGCTGTTAACCTTTGTGAGCTGGAAGCAGACCATAAATTTTATGATCTGAATTATACAGTTACATGATCTTGTTATGTGCATTGCCAACTGAACGTCACCTCAGCTCAGTTTTCTTTAGCAATAATTCATTTGGCCCAAATGTCCCAGAAAAGATTGATTTGGCAACAGGACAGAGGACTGAATTTTGCAGCTCGGTGGGGAAATGAGAAAGAAATGAGTAAAGAGGACCATGTCATTTTTTTATGCTTCAGTAAATATAAGCAGGAGACAAGATAAAGTTTGGCATTTACATTTCCTATTTATGGGCACTATGTCAGGATAATTAGAGACTGCATGGGAAGAACTGTGAATATAACGGTGAATATGAAAAAGACTTAGATGTTTTTTTGTTGTTGTTTTTTTTACCTCCCTGACCTTTACTTCTCTTTAAGCCTATTCAAAGGTGGCGTTACACATTAAAATATGATCATTAAGGCTGCCATTGTCAGAGTCATCTTACGAACATCTTCAAGAAGTGCTCTACGTGTTATCTTTGCAACGCAAGTCTAAATTATTTCCTAAGCTTTTAACTTTTAACTTGCACATTTGTGTTGGGTGATGGGGAAACACACACACACATATAACATGGATCTATTTTGGTAATGGGGTGAAATGCCCCCAGCAATGTCACTACGACAGCTTGTTTGCCGCATATGTGTCCTCATTTATCACTGTACACTGAATATGTGATTTTGTCTTCTCTCCTCCTGCATCAATGCAGGTTCACTGTGCACACATGGAGGAGAGGGATGTTGTTTGAGACCCCAGTATGGAAGCGGGGTGGAGGGTGTGTATAATTATCTGCTCCAGTGCATTAGCCTTTGGAAACTGAGACATGGGGGGGAAGACAGAAGTGGGGAGAGAGATAAAGTATACAGAGTATAAAGTGTAAGACTGAGAAAGGAGGAAGAAGAGAGGAAGAAGAGCATTAAGTGCAAGCCTGAGAGAGTGGGAAGGAGTAAAGCGAAGCTGCAGATATTTCATTTCAAAGTGAACAATATTAATGTGCGTGAAATACTTACCAGAGAATGTGAGGTCATAACTAAATTATGGACTTTCACCAGTGGGAATGGATGTGATGCTGCTTCCCACATCTATATTTGACATTAGCCTTACCATCTGTAAGGTTAGCCCATATTGTGTGCACTTTCTGAGCCTGTGTGTATATTTACTGTCATGGCAAAACGTGATCCTGGAGACAAACTGGTACTCTGCGTTAGAGGAAAGTACTTTTATAAGACATCTGTCTTTGTCAGGACAAGATCTTCTTAAAAATATTTTGCCATCATCGTGTTTGATATATTTTGCAGGTGTGTCGTTGAGGCAGGAGATTAAAAGAGCAATTTGGAAGTTAGTGCTAAGTTATTTGCTAATGCTAGCAGGCTTTTTAACAAACTGCAAACATAAGCTGTAGGAGTGAAACAAGTGGTGGTTGGTATGACCTTTTTGAAAATTCTGGTGGTTTTACAGTGTGTGTCATTATTTTTATTAATATTATTATTATTATGCATAAGTGGGCCTCTGCATTGGTTTAAAGTGGCTCATTCGTCAGTTTATCAGTGTATACACTATAAAGTCATGAAACCACACAGCCAAAACAGTATATATTGTTAAATACATTGTTTTGATATTATAACAAAAAAATCAACAAATAGGGACAGGGAATTTGGTTCTTTTTTTCAGTGTCACAACAAAGTGATTTGTTTAAAATGTATGTGCTACATATGTGGGTTATATGTTAGGCACTTTTTCCCCCTCCTGGCAGTTATTCTTGTTGAGATGACATGATGCAATCTAGTAAGAGTGGTTAGTTGCCTGGACTCACGAAATTCACAAGATCACACGAGATTTCAAACCACAGAGAAATCACTGGGGTTTTAAGAGGCAGACAACTATACACACACCACATGTATGCTGTTGCTATTTATTGTTGTGTAACCTGTCAAGGACAAAAACGTACAGAAAATTCTGGATCAAGCTTTTGTTAAGCCTGGATTGACAGCTCATGTCCTGGATTCAGTCCGTCAGTTGGTTCTCTCTGGGTACTCTGGTTTCCTCCCACAGTTAAAAGTGGATAAGTTAATTGGTGATTCTAAATACTACATTTAATTCTAAATTAAAAACTACATTTAATTCTAAATTAAATACTACATTTAATTCTAAATTAAATGTAGTATTTAAGTGACCAAGTAGTATTGGGGTAAAAGTCGAAGGATTAAAATATCCCAAGAACTCAACTTACTTCATCTAAACATGTTTCAATCACGTTTTATCAACACAAAATGCACAGACTTATTGAATATGAATAAGTTGTGTTTATTTAACTCAGTTGTTTAAGTTGCTGCCAAAGCAAAACTATATTGTGCAACCAATGTCCACTATTGAATGAAGTAAATCCACCATGTTATTTTTTTCAGTGTAGAAGTGGAGTAAGTCAAAACCCTTAAATAAAAAACAGGAAATAAGAATATTTTCAGAGCATGTTTTGTATTCTTTTTTTCTTTGCCCTCGACTGTTTCCCTTTTCCTCCCCTGGTCTGTTGATTTGTGAAGGGAACCAGGCAAGTTGGTTCTTAACAGTGCACTTATTCTGCTTTTAGTTATGTCACTTTTTGTCCCCACTGTTTCTAAACAAAGTCAACATCTGGCTCATTAGTGTTTATACTTTCACAGCAGAGCTGTGAAGAGCATTTTTGAAATACTTCATGGGACATATTCTTTCTGTCATGGTCTGGGTCTGATGACCCAGAGCTCATGTATTTCTTGTATATGTTTTTCCATATGTTATGGTGGTTGTCTCTCCCTTTTTGTCCTTTCTCCCTGGGTGCTCCCGGATGTTTTGGGGTCGCTGAGGGGACTGCGACCCGGAAGTGTTCCCGCACTGGGGACTGCCGCACCTGCCGCCCATTAGCCCTCACCAGCTGCAGCTGATGGCTTCATGAGGGGCGCCTTATTTAAGAAGGTGGCGGAGCCCCAGTCGACGCGGGATTATACTAAGTCGAACCTGTTAAGTACCTCCGTAGATTAGTGTGTTGTGATCGGCTTCGCTACTAAAGGCTGCCTGCTGAGCTGTGTGTGTTTTTGTGTCACCAGGAGTCGGGAGTCAGGAACATCGTCACGAGGGGAAATCACAGAGTGTGTTAGGTTTGTAGCTTGAACCTATTCGCTGGAACGTTAAGACAATATAATTACACTGCTAAGCAAGACACAAATAGGCAAAGTTCTTCATGTTACTCGTGCACGGGAGAGAACCGGACAACCGCTTGACTCCGGTTGGTCTCGTCCGTTCTCCCGTATCACTGTCCTTTTATTGAGGTTACATGAATATGCATAAGTTCATTAACATACGACGTCCACATACAAACAAAGAGTACCTTGCCTGTGTGTGTGTGTGTGTGTGTGTGTGTGTGTGTGTGTGTGTGTGTGTGTGTGTGTGTGTGTGTGGGGACTGCTGATCAAAGGGTCAAACATTCTTGGTCAGGAAGAGGGTAGCCTCCCCCTCACCCTAGATGGTTCATCCTAGATAACACGGTGAGGAAGTCCTGCAGTTCATCTAAACAAAGAGCACTTAGACTAGAACAGACGCAACTACGTTAATCCTACCATAAAACAATAAGACACGGTATGACCTCTCATGCTCCCAAAGTGCTGTCTAATACACACAAAGTTTGCAGACTATCAAGGATCAAAACCTCTACCAATCTACAACTAATTACAAAACTCTAAGCATATATAAGTAAATATTTCTAAGCATAAATGACAATCAACAATACAAATCTAACAGAGTGGAATCGGGTTTTTGGAGTTGTCACCTTTTCACTGCTATGGACACGTGCACTGTGTGGGATTCTTGGAGGAATCGCCACAGGAGTCACAGTGCTTGAATTGTATATAGTTGTCGTTTCTGTCCACTCGCCATAAATAAATCCACTGTCCTTCACTTGAGTCTCGCGTTTGGGCCCTACTTTCTCTACAACTCCACGGTCTGCCGTCGCAGCCCGTGACACTTTCAACCTTTGTAGCCCTAATTAATCTGTTTAGAGGAAAATCTGTTAGCTTTGCATACCTGTGGTACCCACGCTTTACCTGGTTTACTGTTCCTGTGTGTAAGTGGTGCCCACAATGTAAGAGCTACACATAAATAGTAGAAATCAAGTAAAAAAAAAAAAAATTAATCAATAACACACACCCACACATATATGTGCAGCTCCTGTATTTGCAATTTTGTTGTCTAATACCCTGAATATGTGATTTGTATGTCTAATCTTGTCTTCATCCTCTTATATCTCACAAATTGTTGTATCGTTTATTGTTTCGCAATTTTTGTGTTAGTGCCTGTAGAATAAGTTATTTGGTGCACTGACTGTTGTTTCATGTTTATTTTTATCCCATGTAATTAGAATCATATTGATATGTGTCCCTTGTTAAAACACTCATCAGTGCTCTTTTTATGCACTACTACAATGTTGTAAAACTACTTGAAAAACCACAGCTGGTGTTTTTCACTGGTATTTGAAATTTTCAGGTTATTATGTGCAACACACATCACAGATAACAGTCTTTACATGTAGTGCATATTTCCACAAGTGTTAGAGGTAATTCAATCCTCAGTTCAAACAATTTGCCTTGTTCTTCATCTTATCTTTAAACATTACAGTAAAGATACTTTACTGGTTTGACCTTTTGTCTAAAAAAACATATTTTTCTGTAATTTAGGCTCAACCCTGTTGTGGTGTGGTTGGTGCAGCTTTGAAGTTTGGTTTTTCTGTTTCTCCAACCTTTTTGCTGTTAGTCTCAGGTGGAGTTGCTGGGCTGGGTCCTCTCACGAGGTCCGTCCCTGGGCAGTTTCCCCACAGTTCTTTCCTTCCTACACCTGTCTACACTCGTATGCTGTATGTGGAAACCTCCAGCCAAGCTTAAACCTTCATCTCGTTGTCTGCAGCCTGTCAGAGGAAAGGCTCACTTGCTCACCTGCCTGTGAACTCTGGCTGTTGCACTTAGTAACTTTTGGTTTGCTGCCAGCTGCCCACAGACCCCGTCTGTGACTCCATTGTTCTACAACACAAGCAAGACTGACACAGTTTATCAAACTCATCTCTGCAAACCAAAAGTCTTCTGTACTTGTGTAAGCTCACTTTCTCCTCTCTGGCAGAGCTCCTGTGTGTGACACTATTGTGCTGCAGGACCTTTCTATCTCCAGCCTACTAGTTTTTCACAATTCACTCTTTATCAATAAATGTCTTAAACTTTCTAGCTGTCACTATTTGCCACATTATGACAAACACACTGACAGAAACCATGATGTTAGTACTTTTCCTCTCAGGCTTTTTTTTCTTGTGTTTTTTCTCAAATAGGCTACAGAGTGGTAATATGATGTTGGAAAAGCCCGTAGAGGGGCATTATTGTTTTTGCCAGTCTTAAATAAACTGTTATAAAACTCAGACTCCAGTGAAGCAGATATATTTATTCGTGATTTTAGATGGATCGTTTGGAAAAAAAAAACATGAAGTGTGAAACACAGACAGAGAGCAGATGCTAACTTCCATAAAGGTACTTCCATCTGTCTATTTTATGCAAACAAATACTAGAAACCTAAAAACAAGTAAATATGATATAAAAAACGTTTACAATTTTTTGTGGAATGAAATTTTTTTTATTGCACAGTGTTTATGAGCAGTGAGCAAAAAATGTATACAGTACATTCAGGAGTCCTTAATCACCTGAAACAATTAAGCTATGTGGGTTAACAATGTCTGTTAAAACACTTTTCCGTGATTATCTTCATGCTGACTTGAAATAAAATTTCCCTGTCTGCAGGTACTGCAGCTTACTGAAATTTCTGCGTGCGTGTATGTTTCACGTCTTGGTGAGTCAATGCGTGAAATAGACACGGTGGAGTGGCATGTCTATTACCCGGGTTATATCGGGTTGAAAAAGAAAGAAAGTAGATCGGGGATCTGTGATATTAAACCTTGAGATCTTTGTTGATCACCGACTAGATGGTAATCTTCCTCAAATTCATATATCTTAAAACAAAGTACTAAATCTGAAGGACATGATGTATAGTTGAGTCTTCAAATATTGCACAGTGGCACTGTTTTTGTAATTCTGCCCTTGTAAACCACCAGAGTAAGTCAGATAATGAAAGTGTGATTGAAGTGCAGACTTTCAGCTTTAATTAAAGAGGTTTAACAAAAGTATGGCATTAAATGATTATGTAATACAACCATTTTTATCCACAGTCCCCCATTTTCAAAAGTTCCAAATTAACGGTATAATTGACTGACAATCAGCTCATTTTTCCATGCTGAGTTGGAGTGTTGAAGTTGTACTTGGTAGTTTTTTACTGTGATTCTCAATCTGAGACGTGAAAAAAAACAATAAATTAGCCACAGGATACAACTAAAGTTTGGTTAATAAAACAATAAAATAGGTATATTCTTACCAACATCAAGATCAACAATCAAGAGCTGCCTTCATCAATGGAAATACAGAGTTTACAACAAAGTGCAAACACTGGTTACACTCAAGAACAGGAAGAACAGATTAGTGTTTGACAGAAAACATTCAAAAGAGCCTGTAAAATTCCAGAAAACATTTTTAGGACTTCTTAGAACAAACACCAACTTGTACCAGATCATGATGGTGTTTATAGGTTGCAAATGTACAGGCTTTACAAATGCTGGAAACAGATCACACTGCAAATGTATAATGACCCAAAGCATAATGCAAAAGCAACCCAAAAATCATATATGCACATTCATATTTTTCTTGTTTTTTTTTTTAAATTTGTCGGAAGTTTCAATAAACACTCATTTAAAAAAATCAGGTAATTGATTCATGGTTTAGGCTTCAAAGCCTCTTGAATTAAAACAAAGTCCAAACTGTAACTATCCATAAACTTGTGCACTTAACTGTATGTATCATCAATATATCATCAGGGTTAAGTGCATATTAACACCAAATTGGGACTTTGCTGAGAACATGACAGATTGGCGAATTGTTACACTGAAACACCTTAATCCATCAGAGATACAGCCAGACCTCTGCAGCCAAGCGCAGCAGCTTGTTTGCTCGGTCTGGGCAAATAAGAAAGAGAAATCAATAAAAGAAGAAAATACAAAATCATTTTCTAATTCATGTCTCAGCAGCAGATGGAGCAGGCGACGTAGATTAGTAGTAATAGTATTGTCCATTTGCCTCATATTGATGGACAGCCAGTGATGGCGATGACGTCAGGCGATAACGAGGCTTCCATTCAAAGCAACACGTGATTGTTATTCAGCAAATATGTAGCTGCTGTGAGGCCAGTCTGCAAGGCAGTCACAGCCCTGTAGCCAGCAGCTAAAGATAGCGCCATTCAACACAGATGATGTAATGAGATTTTAAAAAAAGTAAAACCTAAACAGCCTGGAGAAAAACCAAAAAAAAAAAAAAAAAACTGTGTGCCTGTTGTTCACAGCAATGACTCTTACAGCAGCAGTGAGGCCAAGAAAAGAAAAGCTGTAACAATGCTGGGGCGCCATTACCAGTGTAGTTATCTGCAAATGTAGCATTGCACTGGGTAATATTTATCACTAATGAGATAAATAATGCTGCTGTTTGTCCAGAGTTTAGCCCCGGAGTACTACATCAGCTCTGATAAATGAGATTTCTGAGGTTAAATAGCAAAAACAACGCTGAGAGGGAAGTGTATGGCAAAATGGACCCACATATGAGCGAGATGAATATCACACATGTAAATGCTTTTAAATACTCTCTCATGTGCTTCTAAAGATGCTAACATGAATAAATAAAACTGATCCTAAAATCTTTAAAGAGCATAGAAAAGAACATTAAGGTAAAAAGAGTAAAAAAGGAAGACAGCGTGATAATGAATGGAGAGTCAAAACAAGTGAGCAGGCACATAACTCAGGGAACTGGGAAGTCACATGAAAAAGCCTCAAATGCAATGAGAGGAACTTCAGAGATCACACCAGCTGCCACTCATCTGACTGTAGCATGCACAGGAATCAATAACAAAGAGACAGGTACAGAAGGCCATCCTTCAGCTGAGACTCCCAGGCTTTTACAAGACTTCCAGTTATCACGCAATCTCACTGCTAACTGGGGAAAAAGGATTTCTAGAAAATTCTAGCAGACATGCACAAATAATGACACCTGTCTGTTAAATTTATAGTTGGGATGCACTTATATCTCCATGGTTTCAAAACCAGTCAGCATCTGTATTGTTTCTCACTGAGGGACAATATCGACCTAATGGAATTTTTTTATTTTCTTTGTTTTTGTATGGATTTTATAGGTCTTTCTCCCTGGCTGGAGAGCTGCATTCATCTCTTTTATTAAGTAAGTCTGCTACTACATAATACACCAATCAGCCACAACTTTAAACCTGCTGCCAGGTGAAGGGAATTACATTGATTGGTTGATTAAAGTAGCACCTGTCAAGGGGTGGGGATATATCAGGGAGCAAATGAACAGTCAGCTCTTGAGACGTTGGAAGCAGAATAAACGTGCAAGCAGAAGGAAAGAAGTGAATTGAACAGAGGAGGAGCCGGAGAGGTGCTCTGTTATGTGGGGGAGACCTTGGCATTCACATAGCTCTCTGGCATTCATGTGGATGTTATTTTGACACGTACCGCCCACATAAACACTGGTGCAGACCACATACACCCCATTATGGCAACAGTATTCTCTGATGGCAGGGACCTCTTCCAGCAGGAAAACAGACTGTGCTACAGTGCAAAAAAAATGCTCGGGAAGGGTTTAAGGAACATAATAAATGGTTCGAGACACCTTTCAGGGGTCTTGTGAAGTCCATGCCTTGGGGTCAGAGCTGTTTCTGCTGCACAATGGAAACCTACACAATACTCAGGCAGGTGGTGGCTGTGTATAGTGACAGAAGTGTGCACCTAGTGGTGTGTAGCAAGACCGTGCCACCTTCAGAGATTTGCAATAAATCATGTTACAATATCCATATGTCAGCTATAGGATGAATCTCAGTGTCTGAAATGTCACACAGCAGTGAGCTGCTGACCAAAAAATAATCCAGACGAGAGTAAGAGTGATGAACATGCGAGAAAAAAGTATATTCCTTACTGGTGGGGTGAAGAGAGCGCCATGCATCGCAAAGACCAAAGTCGTTCATATACTGTTTGATTATATTTGTGGACTGCCAATTACGCTGAGTTCCTGTTGTGTTGAGCCTATCCATTTCTTCATTTAGTCCAAGGTTGAGGTCACCGCCAAGAATGAGTGTGCAATCAAGGTGTTCAGAGAGTGCACTAAAAAAACCGTGGAAGAATGAGGGTTCATCAACATTTGGACCATATATACTAACAATACATAGTTTTTTGTTCAATATTGATAGTTTAATAATTAGAAATCTACCCTCTGGATCTATAACTGTATCGAGTACTGTAAAATTAACATTTTTATGTATTAAAATT
Source organism: Rhamphochromis longiceps (assembly GCF_057381845.1). Classification (NCBI taxonomy): domain Eukaryota; kingdom Metazoa; phylum Chordata; class Actinopteri; order Cichliformes; family Cichlidae; genus Rhamphochromis; species Rhamphochromis longiceps. Next base: position 11,625,341 of record NC_140573.1, read on the forward strand.
GCTATTCCCCGTTGTCTAGAATTATAACCGGCTGCAAACACGTTAGGAAACTCAGGTGTTTTAAGTTCATTTAAACCTGTGACAGGTTTGTGAGTTTCTTGTAATAAAACAACATCTGCCTGTAGTTTTTTAAGCTGGTTAAATATTTTTAACCTCTTTCCTCTGGTGCCAGCTCCATTTACATTCCATGTGACAAACCTCAGCATGCCCTTAATTGTGCGTGTATGTCTAATGATGTATGCTGGGTGTTTCGTTTAGACAGGTGGAGAGAATATGGAAACATCCCTTGTTTGTAAATAGAAAGAGAAAAAGAAGTGTGGTGAGAGACTCCATAAGTCTGACTATGTGTGTGAATATTCACTAATATGAACAAGCGTGGCTTGCTTATGTGTCCTGCAAGTCTGTGCGTGCTGTGAGGCTGTTGTGAATGTGCTGCCGTTGAGCTGATGTGTTTGCGTGATCGTGTTGTGAAAATATGGAGAAATAGAGGGTGTTGTTTGTAGGTGAGTGGGGAAGTAGGTGACCACAGCAGTGAAAGACAAGAGAAAGAAAGAAACCACATGAACTGTGAGCGACAACAAAAAAAAAGAAACGAAACGGAAACATTCCAATTAAAGCAATGACGGAGGGTGACGGTGTTATATCTGCTATGACATCATATTGATATTACTAGCTTAAACTCATGTTAAAGGAGAGAGTGTGAATGAATGAGAAAAGAGTGTAGCGGGTTCTTATCTGGAGTGCAGTTAATATAACCACGGTGTGGTGCCGAGGTCGCGGTAAAGCTGTCCGTCCACGTAGAGCCGGTCCACGGCGATGACAGCACGGGAGCCTTTCTGGGAGCCTTTCTGGATGATGATTCATCCTATAGCTGTCAGCGATCACGCTCCTGTATCTTTAACACTAATGCACAAGAATAATACTACGCCAAGTAAAAACTGGAGATTTAATATATCACTACTTAAAGATGAAGACTTTATTAAATACTTTAAAAAGGAATGGACTTCATATTTAGACTTTAATGACACTCCCGGAATATCTGCTTCTGTTCTATGGGAAGCAGGGAAAGCTGTGATGAGAGGTAAAATAATTTCTTTCTCATCACACAAAAAGAAAGAAGAAAACAAAAATATTCAGGAATTAGAAAAAAACATCAAATCACTAGAAGAAGCCTACGCGTCCCACCAAGATCAGGAAACATTGAACAAAATATGCAAAACAAAACTAGAATTAAATGAAACTATTAATAAAAAAACACAATTCCTTATACAAAGACTTCGCTTGCAGAATTTTGAACACAGTAACAAATCAGGTCGATTTCTAGCTAACCAGCTAAAAATAAATAAAGAAAAAATAACTATATGTGCTGCTAAAGATTTATCGGGGAACACAATATATGATCCTGGAAGAATAAACAACATTTTTAGGGATTTCTATGAAACTTTATACTCACCACAAATAAACCCATCTAAAAATGAAATTGATCTGTTTCTTGACAACGTAACTCTTCCAAAATTACTAGACAGTCAAGCAATGGAACTGGATTCGCCACTGACGCCAAGTGAACTCCAGGAAGCCCTGATAAGTATGCCCAATAATAAGGCTCCAGGTCCAGACGGCTTCCCTGCAGAATTCTACAAAGAATTCTGGACAATTTTGGCACCAGTATTCCACAGCATGTTGCAGGAAATCGAGGAAAATGGCACACTACCACCAAATATGAATTCTGCCAACATTAGTCTCCTGCTAAAACCAGGCAAAGACCCTTTATTTCCCTCAAGCTATCGTCCAATTTCTCTTTTAAATGTAGACCTTAAAATAATCTGCAAAGCTCTCTCAAAGAGATTAGAGAAAATGACCCCCCTCTTAATTCATCCTGACCAAACTGGTTTCATAAAAGGTCGGCACTCCTCAACAAACACTCGTAGATTACTTAATTTAATAGACTACTCATACGATAAAAACATCGAAACCATAATATTATCTCTAGATGCAGAAAAAGCATTTGACAGAGTTAATTGGAAATTTTTATTCGCAACTTTACACAAATTTGGTTTTGGAAACTCTTTCATAAACTGGATAAGAATATTATACAATTCCCCAACGGCTCGTATCAGAACAAATGACCAGACATCCTCCAGCTTCTGTCTCCTGAGGGGCACCAGACAGGGATGCCCACTCTCCCCTTCACTTTTTGCAATTTTTATCGAACCTCTAGCAGCAGCATTTAGACAGGCTACAACAATTAAGGGCATAAAATGTAAGAACATAGAACATAAAATCAGTCTCTATGCGGATGATGTGTTGCTTTTTCTGCAAAACACACAAACCAACCTCTCTGAGGTAATTACTTTAATAAACTGGTTTTCAAGAGTTTCAGATTATTCAATTAACTGGCCAAAATCTACAGTTCTCCCCATTAACTGCTCCTTCCATAATTCTTCCTCTGCCCCACTGCAATCCGGAAATATTAAATATTTAGGTATTAATGTCTCTCCTAAGCTTTCAGACTTAACTAAACTAAACCACATCCCACTTCTAAAGAAAGTAGAAGGCGATCTGACTAGATGGAAATCTTTACCCATATCACTCATGGGAAGGGTCGCCACTATAAAAATGATGATCTTGCCAAAAATAAATTACTTATTTTTGATGATCCCTAACAAACCATCACAAGATTGGTTCAGATCTCTGGATTCATATATTTCCAAATTCCTTTGGAAAGATAAACCCCCGCGTATTAGCTTAAAAACGCTACAAAGAACCAAGGATAGAGGAGGATTAGATCTGCCTAATTTTCACCAATACTTCTTAGCCAACAGGCTTCAGTTCATCTCAGAATGGTTAAAACATACCTTCTTAGTTGAGCCCTGGCTAGATGTTGAACAGGCACTATGCAAGGATCTAGAGATTTCAGACCTACCATTTATTAGCTCAAACATCAAAAGACATGAATGCTTTAAAAGTATCAACATCAGCTTTTCTCTAACAGCATGGTGGGAGTTTCTAAAAATAACGGAGTCTTCATTAATCCCATGCAAACGTACACCTATCTGGAATAACCCTGACATATTACAAAACAATAATATGATTAATTTCCCAGAATGGAGTTGTAAAGGAATTAAATACTTAGAACATATATTAGAGGGAACAGAATTTATTCCATTTGACAGACTAGTTGAACAATATGGGATCAACAAGACAAGGTTTTTAGAATATCAACAAATTAAATCCATAGTAAAAAAGAAATTTAACCTCAGTCAAGTTGAATTACAAACACCACTAAGTGCGGCACATTTTCTTACTCTTAAATCCCCCAAATTATTATCTAAAATATACAGAACACTTTCTAAATTAGATGAATCAATATCCCTTCCTACTGCAAAGTGGGAAGCAGATTTATCAGTCAACCTAGACCAAAACTTCTGGTCTCAGATTTGCTTAAAAACTTTTAAATTAATTAAAAATCCCAGTCTGCAATTAATACAATACAAAATACTTCATAGAGTGCACTATACAGGTCATCGGATGTTCAAGATGGGCTTTACATCTTCCAACAACTGCTCACACTGTCAAGGCAATACACCAGACAATTACATCCACGCTCTTTGGTTCTGTCCACCAGTGCAAAAGTTTTGGCGCGAGATATGTGAAGACTTATCAAAGTGTCTGAAATGTAACATTCCAACTTCCCCCTTAGTGTGTCTACTGGGCAGCTTAGATAATGTCACTTCAGAAAAGAATATAGCCCATATGATCTTCACTGCCCTATGCATAGCCAAGAAAACAGTCCTCATGAACTGGAAAAATAAAAATAATCTTAATTCTAACCAATATAGAAATTATCTATTAGATTACATTAGTCTTGACACAGCCTCTGCCACCACATTAGATCAATTGCTCTGGGCCCCTTTTATCAGCTCCATCACCTAGTGGGGGTGGGGGGTCATAGTTTGGTCCCGCCTTCACTGTTGTGATTGGTGAGGGGGTAGGGACAGGCTTAGGGCGTCGGGGGGTTCCCCGGAGGCATCTTCCTTGGGGGGCTCAACCCAGGGTAGCGGTCACGTCCGGTTGGGGGCTCTGTTGGCTCTCAGGTGACTGTTTCCTCGCGGCTGCGTGCAGCGGGGCTAGGGGAGGGTCTGTGCTGACGGACGTGGGTTACTGACCTGGCAACCTGGCTGCCCCTGGGTGGGTCCGGGATGGGCGTGAGGTTCTGGGGGCGCTCCGTCTCTGGGCTGGGGCCCGGGCCGGGCCTCGGGGGCTTGGGTCCTGGTTGGTGTGTTGCCGGGGTTGTGGGCGGGTGGGTGCATGGGGGCCCGGCCCTGGAGCAGGGTGCCGCCGGTGCGTCGAGCCGCCTGGGGGGCTCTTCAACTGGGGGGGGGGATGGTCACATCTTGCAGGAGCTTTCTTCTCTTCAGGAACTCTCTGCAGGAGGGGGAGATACAGGAGAGGTGGAGGAAGATCTCAGCCTGGGCGTTTACCGTCTTATGTAGTCTGGAAGATGTGTGGATGGTGGGGTGGGTGCAGTTTTCTCTGTGGTGGGGTTGGGTGGACTGTCCAGGGCTCTGTGGAGCCGGAGGGCGCTACTGCACTGGGCCCCGGTCTGATGGGCCTGGGCCCCCCTTCCCTGGCGGGTCGCGAAGGGTGGGAGTGCATACTGGGGTCAGCGGGGGAGCTGGCCCCAGGGAGGGGTTACCTGCCCCTCCCTTCCTTCCCTCCCCATCTCCAGCTGCCTCCCTCTTCCCGCTCCTCCACAACCACCCACACATGCAGGGCCTTGGAGTGGGGGTATGTCACCAGGGTGCAGAGGAGGCTACCCCCCCCTGTCCCCTTCTGGCTGCCTCTGCCTCAATTTTATCCCACAACTTAGACATTCACATTATTCACACTCTCATTACACATACATATAGGATCTTGGGGGTGGGCACAATCACGGAGTCCAAATTACCATCAGGGTGTATACCTCACCCCTGACGTCGTTGCCCACCTCTCAATTTTAAATACACTTAGTCATTGAGGGCTAGCAGGAGGGACTATGCGCTTACCTGCTGCTCCTTGGCAGGTAGCTCCATGCCCTCCTGGGTTTTAATTGCACCTTAGAACACATATGCATCAACACTACAATGAGCGGGTGGAGGGAGGTTTGGAGTCTTCTCCCACCCCCATTCTCTGCGGCCTGCTGGAGCGGGAGGGCTAGTAGGAGGAGTTGGCCGTCCGACTGCGGTCTGGGGTGTGGGGCCTCCCTGCTGCTGCGGAGTCGGGGTGGTCTGCCTCTCCCCACCGCAGGGAAAAGGGTAACACCACCTGGGTCTGGGTGCAATTCCCCCCTCCAGGGGCAAGGGTACCTAGACCCGGTTTGTAGAGTACGCTTGGGGAGTGTGATTGTGTGTACAGCGTCTCTTTATGTCTGTCTCCACGTTGGTTGAGTGTGGAGTGAGTGCATATGAGAGCATGAGGGTGGGAATGGATGTTTGTGTCTGTGTGTGCCTGTATGTCTGTGTCTATATGTCAGGTTGGGTATCAGACGCCACCTCTCTGGGGACACCTCAGGCCCTCCAAGGTTTGGAGGCCTATCTCCACCCACCACCACTTCCCCTGCCGGTGGCGGACTCCCTCAGGTGTCGATATGTTGGTGGTTCTTTGTGTCTGGGGGTGGGCGTCCGGGTACACACCGGCTCACTCCTTGGCGGCCGCTTGTCGGGGCCTGGGGCCTGGGGCTCGCTCGGGCCCCTTTGGAGGTGGGGTGCCCCCGGCCTCTCGGCCTGGGGCTCGGTCACTCAGGCACAGCTGGGGGCCGGCGGAGCTCACGGGCGCGTCACTGCAACTCCCCCTGACTTCTGCTCCGCGGCTGCTGGGCGAGCCCTCATCTGGGACTCTCCTCAGCTCTTACTGGAACAGTGGCGCGGCTGCCCCTCTGTTGGTCTTCCATGGTCTCTTGTGTTCTGGGGGCCTCTGGATGTCTGGAGTTTTGATCTCCTCCATACCCGCTTCACACCCTGGAGGACGGGGCTGTGGCCCCCCCACACTCCCTAGCAGATCATTACATGGAGAAACCTTTGGAACGCAAGCATGCTGATCCACACAGGTATGCACACATGGGTATTCACAGACGCGGACTAAAGCTTTCTTGGCTGCTGCCTCAAAGCACACTGTGCGCTGTCTATCTTGCGTGCTGCACAATATCGTTTATTACTTAGTAAATATTGATATCTATGACTAGCTAGTTTATTGTGATGGTGCTTTGTTTTCTCTATTATTATGTTGCTCTTTGTTGTTTGCTGTCTCCTCTGTTTGTTTTTTTTGTTTGTTTGTTTTTTTTTTCTCCATACAGGTGACCCAGGAGTTCTTTTTTTTTTTCTCTCTCTTCCCCCCCCTTCTCACCGTCTCTTCTCCCCTTTGGTTTTCTTTCTTTCTCTCCCCCTCTTTCTCTCATTCATTCCCCCTGTCCTATTTATAAAAAAATAAAAAAAATAAAAAAATGACAAAGGATGAACTGAAGCTCTGCCATCACGTAATGTCGCATACTGCTGTTTCTGATGTCATTTAGAGAAAAAAAAAAGAAAAAAAAAACAACAATATCCATATGTGCATTTTATCAAATGATCTCTGAATGCAACATAAAACAAAGGAGTGCACAGATTTTAGTAATTATCTAGAATATTGATGTTGATGTGTGTGTGCATGTGTGTGTGTCCGTTTTCAAACAGCCCCTATGTAGCAAAAAGCATAGATTTCCATTTATATTTAAAATTATGAATGTTACAGCAAGGGTGTTATAGTACAGTGGTACTGACCATGTATAACCTTTTTTTGTCTTAAAAAAGGACAAAAATAACATCTTAATGTGCTACATTATGTGTTACATTTTCTTTTGTTTGTGGAAAAAACTCTTTATCTGTGTATACTCATACTTTGAATGCAATTGATTTTCAACAAATTTTCATAGGTAACACAAAATTATAGCCATTGTGATTTTCTTTGATCATGAAAGTCATGCTGTGAAAGTCTGTTTCCGCCCCATGGTACAGTTTGAATTACAGAGAGCTCTGTAGGTGGGCATTTGGAATTAAGAATTTGAGTTCTCAGAAACCGAGAGGATAGTTTCAAAGCTGTGGAGTCCATTTTAAGTACATTTTGTTGTAGAAATCTGTACTGGATCATAGAGTTGGAGGTGTCGAGACCGGTCTCGAGACCACTTTTACATGGTCTTGGTCTTGTTTTGGTCTCGGATCCCTCGGTATTGTCTAGGTCTCGCTGTCTCAGATCGACATAGTGGTCGGAAGATTTGGAGTGAACAGTATCCATGACACACAACGTAACGTTTGATAATGTGTCATGCGCAAAAGCATCAGCTCTGAGAGCCATGCTTAGAGAGTGCTTTGTAGTGAATCAGAAGAGTCGACTCTCATTGAGAGAGAGCCGGCTCCTCACTTAACTTCGTTTCACTGCTCAGCTCTCACACAGTGGCTCAGCTATGCTCCAGTCCCTCCATATTGTGGCCAATCACATGCGAGGATACAGGATAATATCATTATGTGGAAAAACAGAGAGGGTGAGAGACGCGACAGTCAAGTGGAGCGTGCGTCTGTCCTCTCAGTAAGTGAGTGAAACAGTAGACAGCGGTGAGGAGGGCTGTGCGAGTGCATTGCAAAAACACATAAATATGCCTGACACCCGTAAACAAAGCAGCAACTGGCTGCAGTTTAAAGACTTTATTGTCTCGGTCTCTGTCTTGGTCTCGTCTCGACTTTGCCTTGGTCTTGACTAAGTCTGTCTTGGTCTTGGTCTTGTCTTGGTCTCGATACCCTCTGGTCTTGGTATTGTCTTGGTCTTGGTTTAGGCGGTCTTGACTACAAGTCTACTGGATCGTCTTCTCTGTTATATTGTGTATTAAACCACATATTATTAAGCCACACATACATGAAAAGCGTATGCGTAAGTTCAAAAGGAATATCTATAATAAGTCATGTGCCTGCTTTCCTAGGTGTTAGGCTGCCTGTCTGTCTGCTGTCAATCTCAATACTGAGATCATTACTCTAGTCCAAACATCTTCTTGCCTGCCTTCTTTGAGCAAATCAGCCTCTACTTTGTGTGGTTTAAATCTCTGCTCACTGCCAGTTTTCCTTTTTAGGCTCTCTTTATGCAACAAACCTCCTCCCCATCTCACACACACCTCAGTCAGAGCTCCATCCAAACCTCAGTTTCCATCTTCGCCACAAGACTCAGCGTCTGGACTCCAGGAGGTCCTGTCCTAAATCCTATGACTGCTGGGACTCAGTTCTGCCAGGATTGGGTCTTCAGAGTCTTATCACCGAATACATTCATTTCCCTATCTCAATAAATCATGCTCATCTCTTTCAAGTGACCACTCCCTATTAAAATTAAATCAAAAGAGCCTTTCTGTGTATTATTAAAATTTAAGTCAATAGCATTGAGATTTTGATAAACATTAATTTCTTTTTAAACATAATTTAAGAAGTTGATAGTGCAAAGTGCTGGCTTTGGTTATTTGCTGATTACAGATTTTTGTATACGTGACATAATTTACAGAGTAAGGGCAGCACGTTTGCTTGGTGATTAGCGCTGGTGCCTCACAGCAAGAAGGTCCTGAGTTCAAGTCCACCACCTGGCCGGGGCCTTTTTGTGTGGAGTTTGTGTGGGCTCTCTCTGGGTGCTGCGGCTCCCTCCCACAGTCCAAAGTCATGCAGTTAGTGGGGTTAGGTTAACTGATGATTCTAAACTTCCCGTGAGTGTGAATGCTTGTCTGTGTCTCTGTGTTAGACCTGTGAAAGATTGGTGATCTGTCCAGGGTGTACCCCTCCTTCTGCCCGGTGGTAGCTTGGATAGGCTCCAGCCTGCCCACAACCCTGATAAGGACAGAAAATGGATGGATGCATGAATTATGAGTGTAATTATTTTTGTTATTTTGTATTTTTGTGTATATAGCATATGTGTAACATTCATTTCACTGTTGAGAAAAATCAGTTTAAATGTTTACTAATAAATATGTTAACTGATAAGTATCGTTTTTTGTTTTCCAAAACAAAATATGTATTTAGGAACATTGTATATGTATTCAAATTGTTATGTATTTCAACAGTTATGTAAATCACAGTAACAGCTTATAACAAAATCAAAATAAGATAATAGAATCAATATATATCATTTCTTATATGTCTATGTGTTGTCAGTCCAAACAAAGGCAGTAGGAAACATAGTTTTTAGTAGTTTTATATGACAAATTAAATACTGAATTAAATTGAATGTAAATACTTAGCCTGGCCAGTGTGACTGTAGTAATGTAGCCCAACTTTGTTTTTAACAGTATATTCTTTGAAGGTTATCTTTGGTTGGTTTGTACCTCATAGTGTGATCAAGAACCACCTCTTTGTAGTCACGACTGCATATTTTACCAGCTTTGTGTCAACGCCTGTCAGCTCACATGTCAAACAGAACAAAATCTCAGTCTGAAGGGGCCTCTAACCCACTTCAGATGAGGGAAATTTCTGAATGATTGCTTGAAAGCACGAAGCTTCATGGTTCAAATGTTGTAAACTATATTTAGCTGCCGACATCGCGGCGATGATAGCAGCAGCAGAAGTTGTTATTGTGCATTATAGTTTTTTAGTGTCTGGGTGATGCTTCATTGTAGTCAGGTGCTTTTGTGAGAAACACAAAAACACACGCTTACAACCTCACAAAAAGCAAAAATAATGAAAAAATTAAATAAAAAGACAAGATAGTGAATGTTTATGCAGGGATGTAAAAATACCAAGCGAGCTTTTGATTTGTTTACTCATCAGTTTCCATGTTGCTGCTGTGACTGTCTTGAGATAAAAATGCAGCATATTGAAAGCACCTAGACATGTAAAAATGAGCAAAAAAAACCAACTGACTTTTTGTTTTTTTGTTTTTACATCTCATAGTGAATGCAGTGCTGTAGTGCTGTTCTCTCGGAGCACCTGTGACCTTTCTCTGGCAGCCTGGCCGGTTGGGTAGACACCACAGGGCCAATTTATTGGCAGGCAGAAGGCTGAGGAAACACAAGTAACTGGCAGAGGACCTCCCACCCGAAACCAGACCTCATTTCCACACACACACATACGGCCACCCTCACACCTCTGTGGCCTCACCCCTCTCTCTGTTTATCTCCCCTCAACTCAGGAAATGTCCGCTTCGTCATCACTGATCTAAGGCGTGTTCATGCAGTCGGTAGTCATGCATGCCATTACGCTGTGTGGAGGTTTTTATCTCCCTGTAGTTCTCTCTCCCGCCCCCGCAAGAGTGAAGACTGGTTCCCTGTGGGCTCCTGTGTGTGTGTGTGTTCAGTGGGAGAATATGCATTTTTAAAACTCAACCCTGAGCTCACTGCTGTCCTGTTCCTTTCCTGCTGATTAGCCAAGGATACGGGGGATTATCAGGGCCGGGGGACAAAAATACAGCGAAGAATGAGGGAGGAAAAAAATGGAAGCATGGTGGTTTTAAAAGAAGGTTTCCTTTTGAAGACTTTGATGGGCGTGCGGCGCAAGGGACATGCATGTTGGAAGCCCTGTGGCAAAACCTTCGGCCAAAGACTCGAAACTGGAGCAAAAAACATGCAGTGACTCACAAGTAAAGGAAGAACCTTTGAATTCACAGTGCCAGAGCTGTATCCACTAGATTTATTATATAATGCTACAAATTATGTTGATGTGAATCCTGTAGCGACATCAACTTCATCTTACTCTGAATGATATTAATAGGCTGGGAAAAGTAATATTTAAAAAAACGGTATAATCGTAATCACATAACACAATAACACAACATTGGACCAACACTGATTGATTACATAACTGTTTAATTAGAAAGCATTAGTTTAAGTTTGATGCACCAAATAAAATACCAACAGTTTTTTATAGACTGGATGATATCCTCACTTACATATGCTACTTCCTCACTCTCTTTTAAACTCTATTTTTTTTGTCTTATTTTTGTTCTGTATTAAGCACTTTTGTGTGTGACTCTGATTTCATGGCACAACAAAACTTTTGAATTTTACATGTATAGCAGTAATAAAACTGTATAAATATAATAACAGCAACTATATATACACTAGTACTGATAATAACTGTGATTATAAATAAATTGTTAGTTAGATACGTTTATTTCGAACATTTTAAAATAATTAAGTACAACTGACATATAAAACAACAAAACAAAATACCAAATATATTAATCATGTGTATATAAGTAAGTCCAATTTTATGCTCGAAAAGGAAGGAAATGAAAATGTACATGATCCTCCCTTTCCAGTTTATCCCGTTCATTTAAACAATTTTTTTAGTAACTGCTACACTGTAGCTTTATCTTATACACACACACACGTACACACTCACTACTGCTAATGCAGTACCCTTTTCTGTGGCAAAAAGAAACAATAAGACTATAAGACTTAAAATAAATATAATAGATCCACTTTAAGAACTCTGATATTTTTTTGGTCACCGGTTCCTCCATTATAGTAACTTTATATCTAAACGTGAATTATGCTCTTTTAGTCGTGAATATTTAATGATGAACATTTAATAAATATTTCATATGACCTTCAATGTGTTGAACGGATGCATGTGCAGGCTTTTTAAAGTCTTAAAGTCTGTCTGTTTTCACCTTAAAGTTTTACCAGTGGATATAACCCTCCTGCCATCCTTTAAAAAACTCACACCCATCACCCTAGGGACCATTCTCAGCCACGCCATAAAAAGACCATATATCCATATTTTATTCCACTTTAAATTAGCCAACCTTGTAAAACTACTTCTCCCTGAAATATTCATGTAAAGTTTTAATTATATTTTCGTTGTTTTAACCCTTCAAATCCCAGTGTTATTACATGAGCGCCCTGTGTTATAAGCCCCAAAAACCAAAAAACGAAACTAAATATTTCCACAAAAAACCAGTTGAAGTAATATGTGATTGTCATTATAAGTAGGCCTTTAGATGGACCAAAGATTGGCACCAACATACATTTTGACCTGCCATTATTTTTTTTGCATTTTTTTTGCAATTTAAAAATTAAAACTTCAAGGCCCTGAGTCTTCATTGACATCCAAGAAAAGAAGAAAAAATAAAATCATATGATGATAATTTGGGGTTGAAAAATAGCGTTTATAATGGAAGTCAATGGGCAGAAAATGGTCCCCAGGGTGATGGGTGTGGGGATTTCTGCTGCTCAGCCATTTTAGGCTGATTTAAGGAATTCACACTGGAATATTAACATTGACAGGTAAAAACTATCCTGTGGCAAGTTTAGTTATATTCCACTGAACACAGTGGAAATGGCAGCCATTTAACACATAGCAGTGGCACAAAAAGGTCCCAAGAAGGCAGGAGGGTTAAGGTCTTTATGGTAAATGGTAAATGGCCTGTATTTGTATAGCGCTTTTCTAGTCCCTAAGGACCCCAAAGCGCTTTACACAACCTGTCATCCACCCATTCACACACACATTCACACACTGGTGATGGCAAGCTACAATGTAGCCACAGCCACCCTGGGGCGCACTGACAGAGGCGAGGCTGCCGGACACTGGCGCCACCGGGCCCTCTGACCACCACCAGTAGGCAACGGGTGAAGTGTCTTGCCCAAGGACACAACGACCGAGACTGTCCAAGCCGGGGCTCGAACCGGCAATCTTCCGATTACAAGGCGAACTCCCAACTCTTGAGCCACGATCGCCCCTTTATGTCAGCTATGGTCTAAAATCAGCTAAAAATAAGTCTCATAGTTGAATTATCTAGTAGTGTCTGAATTTTCCAAAGAAGGGGGAATAATAGGGTGTAATTTTAAGAACGCTGAGTACTACTGGACTTTCGTGTAAAAAACAAAAAAAAGAAGAAAAAAAAAGAAAAAGGCATGTCAGACCTTTAAACCACATCTAGAGGGGTCTTTAAAATTTAAAGCCACATTTCTGATATGCTTTAACTCACTGATAAAAAAAACCAAAAGAGGAAAGGTAAGTGAGTGGAAACATTGCACCATTCATGCTGTTTTAGTTGTTAGAAAGTCACTGCTGCATCACCTCTACAGAAAATATATTAGTTTCACAATTGAAGCATATCAGTTGTTATGGATGGGAATCAAGAATCGGTGGTGCATTATGTGTGGACACTATGAACATGCAAAGAACAAGAGTGCAATAGTGAAGCGCAAGCTGATTTCAGGACAGAAACAGCTGCATTATACTTAAAACACAATTTTCGCTCTTTGCAAGCATGTTCACATAAAGCATGCTAATGCTAAGCTAGCCAAGAACCGAGATTGATGATATAGGTGAGTGAATGCTGACCCCAGCCAAGCAATCAGACACTGAACTTAAATAGGTAACAACCCCCCACAAAAAAAACAAAACAAAACAGTGATGGCAGGCTTGTAGCATCCATTTCATGTGTAAAAATTGGATGTGTCCTCATTAGGATAGGGACTTGTCTTACTGCGTAGTCTATAGGTTTGGATTGTTGTTGTAATGAATGTGTATGTAATGTATATTGTAATGACACTAACACTGATCACAAAAAGAGGGTAAAAGGTGGAGCCACTCTCAAAGTGGAGCCAATGTGAACCCAATTTGAATCGATAAAAGCATTAATATGTGACATCAATAATTGAATCAGCATTGCAAATTTTTCCATTACCCATCTACACCTGCAAAGTAAAAATTGTGGCGCAGAAATCTATGCTTACAAGCTAGTCGTCTGTTACCCACAATGTCGAAGAATTGGAAACCTGTGCCATGCGTTCTGATGCAACTGAAGTCAGACCAAGACATTTTATTTAAATGAAAAATATAGTGCGGAAATAATTACATTATTATGAATAAGGAAGGCAGAGGCTTACTTTTACACTAAAAAGCCTTTCTTGGCATATAGTGTATAGAGTAATGTTTAGTCAATTCAAGACTAGGTCTACACACAAAGAACAAACAGAGAATTAATAACATTTCCATTGAACCGTTTCCCAATGACAAATTTCCCTGCCTCCACACGGTATCAATAACACGAATTGCTTCTGAGGTCAATCCGTATTGTTTTGTCAAATGCACGTTTGAACAGACTGAGCTCATTTATCCTGCAGCCAAGACAAGCCGAGTATCCCATTTCTTGAATTCCATAGATGCAACCCTCTCAGTGGTCTCAGTCAATATGGATTTGATCAAATGTGATGCCTCTGCCGCTGCGATTAATCTCTGCCGCCTTTTTTTTTTTTTTCGGTCCCTGTCTGCCGCCCACTTACATCCCAGCATCCCTCTGAAGCCAGCAGACTGACAGCAACATAACTCACGAGGCTGCATTAAAAACACATTAGGCCAGCGGAAGAAATTAAGGTTGGACTTATCTGATAGAAAGTACCTGCTCCAGAATGAACTGAGTGCCAATGTCCTCATGCATCACCATCGCGTCTCTGTTGTGACTTATGGACTCACTGAATGCACTCCCAGGCACTTTTAGGGAGTCTAAGCTATATGAATATATTGAATTTATGATATCTCAAAGGACTACCCCGCTTTCTCTTTCCCTCTACATTTTTGTTCTTCTTCCAATGAAGAGTCAAAGAGATGGCACTGTTCAAAAGCAGAAGTGAAGACCAGAGCAAGGGCCTCATCAATTAGTCTTTCCTAACAGATAGTGATAGGTAAGATGTATGAAGCAACAGTAACAAATAGCAGAGACACAAATTAACTAAGACTAGACAAATCAGGAACCTTAAAATGTAAAAAAACAAAAAAAGTTTGTGGTTTGATGTTTGGTTACTGTTTTGGTCTACAAGATTTTGTCTTTTGTTCTGCTTTCCATATGAGCTTTTCTTGTCTGTTTTAATTAAATAACTTATTCTCTTTGCTTGTGTGTTTTTTCTGGTTTTACTTCATGTCTTCATCTCATTCTCTCTGGTGTGATTCTGCCTCTGCCCCACCTCTGCAGTCCTATACGATCTTTATCATTATTTATTATTATCATGTATTATTAGCTGACTATTTTATTTCTCAAATGGTTACTTAGACATATTCCTACCTGTTTATTACATTCCTCTCTGTGCCATTTCGGTATGCGGTTCTGGTTTATGTATGTATGTATTTATTTATTTATTTATTTATTTATTTATTTATTTATTATCAGTAGTAGTAGTAGTATTCCTGATATTCGAGCTTCAGTCTTTTACCTTTAGCTGGTTTTGCTTCCTGTCTTTGTCTTTGTGTCAAGTTTCAGGACCTCTTCACACTTCCTCGTGCACACATGGAAAGTCAAAGGTTTCAAAGCAGCTTGCAGGGGAGCAGCAGCTGTATGTTTAAGCAGCTTATGTAGCACATGCTTCTCAAAAGGATGTACAGAAAGATAATGGTGAACTAGTATTTTAGGTCAGATGATCTGCTGAGATTGCAGACTGTTTCATTGCCAGCCGAAACTAAAGCATTAGTTTCAAAAATTTTAATTTTTCATAATTTTACAATGAATAAAACTTCATCCCAGTCTGCCACTCTAAAGTTTCTAAACCTAAGGGTACCTGCAACGCTAACACGAGAAGCAAACAGGGAGAGAATATGAGAAGAGACAAAGAGAGAAGGAGAGAGAAAGAAAAAAAATGGGGCTTTGTTGTGTGAGGAGAGTGAATCACCTCTGGAGCAGTAATTTGATTTCATGTGGCTCATGGTGCTCTGCCGTGCAGAGGGAAGGTCGTAATGGCAGCCATCTACCATCCATTATTGCAC
This sequence comes from Rhamphochromis longiceps, assembly GCF_057381845.1. Lineage (NCBI taxonomy): Eukaryota > Metazoa > Chordata > Actinopteri > Cichliformes > Cichlidae > Rhamphochromis > Rhamphochromis longiceps. Next base: position 11,641,078 of record NC_140573.1, read on the forward strand.
TACTGGAGAGAAGTGTGATGTGTTCAGGGTGGATGATCACATCTCTGCCATGCTTGGCTTCAGTAAATTTCCACCTCTGTTATTCATTAGTCACAGTTCACAAAGATAAATGGTGAAATTTTGGTTGGCTTTAGGTTAACAGTGGACCACCACTTCTGTGTTCAGTATGTCAGAGGAACATACAGCCTGCTGGTTATACTTTTATTGAGGTTAAGCTGTTTACATCAACCTTTGTAACCATGAGACTGACTTTCCCTCCAGGACTGAATAAATGAATATTCTTCTTCTCTTTTGAATGTGCCATAGCAGGTTCCCCAAAGTAAAAAGAAAGAAAAAACAAAAATGGAGGTTGGAATAAAATTAGGATTGGTAAGTATGGCTTATAGGACTCATAAGCATAACGGAGTTCTTTAAATCAAATGAATGTGACCTTTTTATTAACTTTTCCCAGAAGACTTTTTTTGTAAAAATAAAAGAACTAAACTGGAACTAAACGATGAATGAAACACATGAATGAAATCGCAACACAGGACCAAGGGAAATGCTGACATAAATGCACAGGAGGATAACGAGGGAATTGAGAACACACGGGAAACACAGCTGACACAAATTAACATGACGCCACTGGGGAAGCACACCGAACATGAAAACACAAGACTTTCACAATAAAACAGGAAACTGTGGAACATGGCACAGGAACGGCAGACGAGAGGGAAAGAGGGACATGAGGGTGAGAGGAGACATGACAGGGTGAGGAAACAGAATGGAACAAAGATGTAAACAAGAGTCAAGGGCTCATACAACATATATAAACACAGACACACAGACGGTGAAGACACAAGGGGAAAATACTAAATAATCAATGAACTAAACAAAACAGCCCATAGCAACCAGAGAGCATTTAGGGGCGGAGAGGAGGATCTTACTGTCATTGTTGTTGGCACATTTCAGGAGGACACTGCTAATAAAGTTACACAATTACAGAGTGAATTTGTGTTTATTATTATATTTACAAAATACCACAGTTTTTATCTTGGTCGTTTCATTTTATTTTGTTGTATTTATCCACGACACCTTAAAGGCCGGTCTGTGAAAATATTGTCTGATATTAAACCGGTCCGTGGTGCAAAAATTCTTGGTGACCGCTGAATTAAAAGGTACAAGCTGCTAAAGATAGTGTGAATATCCTGTTTTCCAGTTTTAAGCACAAACAGCTCCCATTCTATTTTATTAGAGCAGAGATGTTTATCTTGAAGGCGTGGTACAAAGAACCAACCTATCTGCATGGGTTGATGTCTTTTTGTTTAACCATTAAACTGTTAATCATACTTTAGTTGATGAGCCTCAGTAAAAAAAAAATGGCACTGCCACAGTTGGACTGAATGAGCATTCTGGCCAAGACAACAGGACAGCTTACAAATTTCCTGTGTCTATTAGGAGGTATTGACTTTGTCTCTCTGAGTGCTGTAAGCTGTGATTGCAAATGACACATTGTTACACTGGTTTTGTTCTAAGATGCCAAGCACAATTCTGCCACTTGCTATTTATTCCGCCCAACAAAAGGCTAATGAGGACATGATAAACAAATACAACAAACAGACCATGTAATTAAGTGACTACTTAATCCAGCCAAAACCTCACACATCCACGAGACGGACAACAACCCCGTCTCCCCAGTCTCCCTGCTTCTCCTGTTTATCTTAAATACACCACACACTGGCATAATCCCACCTACAAACACCCAGTTTCTCCACTGAGGAATTGTTTCATTGCATTACATAAGTGTACAAGCCTTGTGGGAAATTCAGTGTTTGCAGCTAGTCAGCTCCTATGGCAACATTTGAATATGTGAGCTGGGCTCAGACATATTCAGTGATATATACTAGGGAGCTATAGTTTGTAAATTCTGCTTTTTATATTACATGTGCAGGTTCATACTCTGCTGCTCCAAGTTCACAGTGCTGCAGTGACTTTTTGAAGAGGCAAAAAGAAAAGAGAAACAGTCCTCACTGAATTTACGTTTCAAAAACGGAGAATAAAAAGGATGTATGACAGAAAAGAAGTGTTGGATCATCCTGAATAGCATACATTTCTCCCCTAACCTGTCTCCACTCTAATTTTTCCCCTGTTCCCCCACTACTGCACACTTCCATCTTTTCTAATCAGAGCTCTGGCTCGTACTGTACATGTTCACATATTCCTGCCATGACCCGTCAGTGTATTAACTGATTAAAATAGATTGATTTTCTGCCAGTAAATGCAGCCGGAGTAGGCTAAAACCTTGCCTTTGATAAATGGGTTTCAGAGTTATCAGAGTGGATGAGTCGATGTGCAGATCAATGGTGAAATGTAACAAGGTCGTTTCTGCTGAAGATAAAGCATTTGTTATGCAGATTCATCCAAAGGGCCCACACAGTGGGTCCCATTCTACATCTACAACAACTTTTGAAAATAATTACAGTAAGTATTTATCCCAGATCTGTTACTTCAGTATAATATATTTGACTTTAACAGAGTACATTTTACTGCATTACTCTTTGTAATACTAGTTACTCTTCAAAGGTCATTATTATAATAAAGTAGTAACTAGAGATGCACCAATCCGATATTACGTATCGGTATCAGTCCGATACTGACCTAAATTACTGGATCGGATATTGGAGAGAAGTAAAAAATTTAATCCGATCCATTAAATTTCATGAAAGCATTTTACAAAGCTTGCGATATGGCGTAACTCAGCTCATGACCTTAGCACTCAGAGCAGTATGCGTCACGTGATAGAGCTAGTGTTGTGCGCATCGATATTGCAATATCAATTTTTCCGATACCACTAATTTATGTTCAAGAATCGATTCTCTTATTAAAATATCAATATTTTAGTACTTTGGGGTAAATTTGTAGTTTTTCATTAACAGGAACATAGTGGAAAGAAACTAGATCATTCTGATCGTCTAAATTGGAAGGAACTACTTCCTCTCCCGCCTTTCATAGTCATATGCAAAATATGGCTGACCAGTTGAGCCGGGGAAGCCCCGAGGTCTTCCTTAACCGCGCTGCGCAATCCCAGCAAAACCCACGGAAGACAGTCAACCCAGTTACCACCTGTTAAGGAAGCCTGGAGCACGGCCTTGAGTGACCGGTGAAACAGTTCGCACATCCCATTAGCTTGCGGGTGGTATGCTGTGGTGCGGTGGACCTTGACCCCCAGGCTGCCAGCCATGGTAGACCAAATCTCAGAAACGAACTGGGGGCCCCTGTCCGAGGTAATGTCAGCAGGGGGACCGAAACGCGAAACCCACGTGAAAAAATCCCCTGGCCACTGCCTCCGCTGTCGTGGACACCAAAGGCACTGCCTCTGGCCACCTGGTCGTGCGGTCCACCACAGTTAAAGTGTGCGTGCAACCCTGTGACTGCAGCAAGGGACCAACCAGACCCACATGTATGTGATCGAAACGCCTACTGGGGACGCGGAAAGGTTCGAGCGGTGCCTGTGTGTGCCTGTGGATCTTCGAGCATTGGCATTGGATACAAGCCGCTGCCCAGTCTTTCACCGGTTCACGAAGGCCCATCCAAATGAACCTGCCACTGACCAGCTTGACCGAGACCCAGACGCCCGGATGAGAGAGGGCATGTACCGAGTCGAAAACATGACGACGCCATGAAATGGGGACATTGCAAAGCAGGCGCGGACCACCGGCCCACACAGGCGTGTCCTCCAGCACGAGGCCTGTTTTTTCTGACTGAAGGGCAAGGACATCCGGGTCAGCACGTTGCTCAATGGTCATGGCAGCGTAGTCTACACCAATATACATGGGGGAAACCAAAGCACGGGACAGACAGTCAGCGACTTGATTGAACTTACCAGCCACATGCTGAATGGTGCGCTGCTGGTGTGTGCTCCATGGGACTGACTGCTACGTCGGATGCATCGGTGGTCAACGCAATCTCCTCCAAATGGAATGGGTGGGTCAGCAGGGTGGCATTAGCCAGCACAGACTTGGCAGTGGAAAATGCCTGGATGCATTCTGGGAGCCAGTCAACAGGATCTTTGGCTTTTTTACATTTCAAGGCAGCGTAGAGCGGCTGCAGCAGGTGGGCAGCTCTGGGGAGAAAGGGGTTGTAAAAATTGATCATCCCCAAGAACTCCTGCAACGCTTTAACTGACGTGGGATGCGTAAAGGCCGAAACGGCTTGGACCCTGTCTGAGAATGGGACCACACTATCAGCGGAAATGCGGTGCCTGAGGAAATCCAGGACAGGCAATCTGAACTAGCACTTGGAGGGGTTGATGATCAGGCCGTGCTCTGCCAAACGCTGAAAAACCTGGTGGAGATGGGACTCGTGCTAGCTCACCGAGCAGCTGGCCACCAATATATCGAGGTCCAGGTACATGAAAACGAAAGGCAGCCCGCGCAAGACGGAGTCCGTCAGCTGCTGAAAGGTCTGGCAGCACCTTTCAGGCCCAACGGCATGCGCAAAAACTTGAACAAGCCAAATGGGGTAAAGACAGTGGTTTTAGGAACATCTTCGGTGTGCACGGGAACCTAAGAAAAAATCGAGGTCCCGGCGAGATGGGCAGAAAAATCCTGAATGTGAGGGATGGGGTAACGATCGTTCTCTGTGTTGTTATTTAAACGGCAAAAATCTCCGCATGGCTGCCACCGACCGTCCGATCTGGGCACCATGTGAAGCGGACAGGCACTGATTGAGCGCTGTACAATGCCAAGCTGCTCCATGGCTGCAAACTCTTCCCGAGCGACGGACAGCTTCGTGGGGTTGAGGCAGCGCGCCGGGGGCCTGACTGTGGGAATAGAATGCTCAACCCCATGCTTCGTTACCGTGTTAAAGAAATTGGGGACAGACAGTGATGGAAACTCCATAAGCAAACGCTGAAAAGCATCCCCGGAGGTCACTACATTAGCCCAAATCAGGGGCTCGGCAGCCCGAGTAAAACAGGGTAGTGAAGAAAACGGGAGAGCATCAATTAAACGTCTGTGAGCAACATCAACTAGCAGTCCATGGGCACACAGAAAATCAGCGCCCAAGATAGGCACTGAGCTTGCAGCAACAACAAAGTTCCACTGGAAATCCCGGCCATGGAAACAAACAGTCACCAACCTTTCTCCAAACAATGTGATGGGAGAACCATTAGCTGCAACAAGCTGTGGCTAGCTGCCAGCCTGTTGGTGGCGGCCGGAGAAGGGAGGCTCTTCTGTGAGCCGGAGTCCACCAGAAAACACCTCCTAACGTCCGCGGCCGCTACGGCAGCCTGGCGGGTCCGTTTCCCTGGGCCGAAAAAGAGAAACGTGGCAGACAACGATGCGCCCTGGCACCAAAACGCTGATGGTAGAAGCAGAGGCTCTTCTCGCGGTGCCGTCGCGTAGCGATCCCTGCCGTCGGTGAAGGATCCGACGCTCCGGGGTAGGCAGGTGGAGATGTCGCCGGCGGGTTCGTAGCCAGGGCGTGCATGTCAAAAGTGTGGGTAGCGAGAAGAATCTGATCCGCTTCCTCAGCCAGGGCGAGGTAATCCCTTGCAGCTAGAGAGTTGACGAGGCCGGCTCTCACGGCAGCCAGCTGTCGGAGGAAGAGGTGGGCGAAGAGGAATCCTCCATCATACGGTCCGAGTAAGGACAACATGAGCTCCAGAGCCGTGCCACCACCCAGGCCTGTGAGGGAGAGAAGCTTTTCGGCTCGCTCCACGTCAGAGAGGGCATAGCGCTGCAGAAGCAGCGGGCATAGCGCTGCAGAAGCAGCCCCTTGCCCCTTAAGGGCAACATATTTCCCTTGGACCCATCCTCCTCCGAACTGAGCCGGCAGCTTCAGTGCCACAGCAAACGCAGCTGCAGCAGGAGGCGGAGGACCGACGGCCGCAGATGCATCCAGAGCGGAGCCGGCATCATCCTCGACCTGTGGCATGTTCGAGTCTGGGGTCACCAATGTGGAGGTAAACAGACAACACGGAGCTATTAGCTCTCACTCCACTACTTTATTTCTCTTCTCCATCAACTCAACACATCGCGCCACAAAACACATCAACATACTTCCTCAATACTGGGTGTGAGTGGAGCCCTCTTGTGGTCTGCCACAATACCCTAGTAAGCTATAGTACTTTTTCCTTTGGGAAGGTCTGCAATTCTGTTGAAGAAAGATGTTGAATCTATTTAATTATTATGGAAAAATAATTGATTTCTGTGGAATTTTGTTATACGTGCATTAAATTAAAGCTGATTACATCGACTGAGCATCACAAGGCGGAGGGTGGGTGGTGGTTCCCTATATTTTTTTGCTGGGACTTGGCAACCCTATTAGTTAAGTTGCTTATATTTCCGCTAAGTACTCTTTAAAATACCATAATAGGGATGATGGTGTAGGTTTAAGTTTATTAGATTGATCAGTATTGCTGAACTATGAAATATTTTGGGTGCAGTGTATTTTTTTTTTAAACATACAGGTACAACAGAACAGGTTTTGTGTTTTTCTTTTAAAATTTCAGTATGAACTTGTACAAAATGCAGCAAGATATTTAAAAAAACAGATTTATTGATTACAAAAATACACTATATCGGATTCATATCAGCATCAGCAGATATCCAAATTTATGATATTGGTATCGATATCGGACATAAAAAAGTGGTATCGCGCCATCTCCAGTGGTAACCATGTGTTGCTACTTACATATTTTAGGCAATTTATTACAATTTATTAAAGTAGAACAACATATAAGCCACAATAATTTTTCTAAAGAATAATTTTTTATACTTTAAATACATTTTGACAATATATTACTCTTACTTTTACTTCAGTAGTACTTTTGCACTGTACTGTATACTTCTTTGATCACAGTGTACATACTACCACTACAGCCTGACCCATGGCTTCTCAAAAAGTGAAAAAAAAATCTATGTATTAATTGTGTTTCTGTATAGAGTAAGCTTACTTTGATTAATTAAAAAAAAAACTTTCCACTTTGTTTCCCTAATCGTAAAGCAGTGAAAATGGTGTGGTATAACATCCTCTATACTTAAGTAACATCAAGAACCACAAAACATAATATGTGAAAAACAAACATCAACTTCTAAATTCACCTTATGTATGCAGGTCATTTAAACTTCAAACTCACAAAGAAAACCTTGTATCCATGAGCTAAAATTATAATAACAGGTGCAGGGGCTGGGATATCTGGCATGCAATCAGGAGGTAGCTGCTTTGAAGCCAGCAGTGGCACATTATTTAGGACATACATGATTAAGATATTTATATCACAGCCATTTGCATAATGCATTATGTATGATATTAAAGAACTACTGGTAATTTCAAGACTGGATTAGTCTATTTCATATCAATCATAACATTGTATTAATCGGAAATGGCTCTGACATCATCTCTACTTCTGCTACTTTTGCCCACACTGTAAGATTATCAGACATGGATTTGTACGTAATGTCACTTCCAAAGATAAACACACGTTTTACAATAGCATATTTAGATTGTAAGCACCAACACATATGCTAATGCCAGCAGGCTCTTACCCCCAGGAATCCCGTCGTGGTGATCCAGGTTTTTTTTCTTTTTTGGTTGCTATTAGTTTTATGTTCCTCGTTTCATTTAAAAACATTAAATGCCTCTTAGACTGGTGTTGTATAAATAACATATTAGCATAGTCAGAAATCTTAATGAAGCAACTTGTTGTACTATTCTATTACAGTACCACATTTAAACCTACTGAGCTCTTTAGAACGACCAGTTCACTCACTTCACTGCAAAGTCAGACTGTGTGACTAGGTTTTTGATTTCTTCACCTGTGGCAACAGGACTGAAACCATCTGAATTCAAAGATTACCAACTGCAATCCATATGTAGTGTAGAGACAACACACTGATTTGCTGTTTTTAATATTCTTCACTTAGCCAATGTTTCTAATTAACCTACAATCAGAAAGTGATTTGATTTTGGTATTTTTATTTTGAAATAAATAAATGAAATACACACTGAATTGCAACTCAAAAAACCCTCAACTTTATAGCTGGTGATGAAACAAAACATGAACTGACAATGAAGAACTGGAAACAGAAACACACAGGCACAATCTGAGGGTACAATGCGACACTGACACATCTATGGGCTCAAAATGTGGTCATAAATATTTTGTACGTGTAAAAACGATTTGTATGTGCAAAAAAGATTTGTGTGTGTAAAAAAGATTTGTGTGTGCGTAAAAAAGATTTGTATGTGTAAAAAGAATTTGTGTGTGCGTAAAAAAGATTTCTATGTGTAAAAAAGATTTGTGTGTGCGTAAAAAAGATTTGTGTGTGCGTAAAAAAGATTTGTATGTGTAAAAAAGATTTGTGTGTGCGTAAAAAAGATTTGTGTGTGGACTTAGAAAAAAAAACCCTGCAAGTTACAAGTACGGATTTTGACCCTATTTTTCTTCCTTTCATCTGATTGGTCAATGTCATGTCAATCACAAATGTAACAATCCAATCAGAGAACAGATGGGTTTGGCTGTCGAGGGGCGCTTTTTTTGAACTGCAGGTCTTTGAAGGGAATAAATCCCCATTTACATGCCAACCCAGCGTTTTCCTTCATCACCACGAAGGAAAACAGTCTGTGGTCGTCCGAGTTTGGTGATTTTTGTGTCACAGGTCTACGTGTTTAATACAGGGACTTCCACAGCCTTTTCAACAGCGCTGCGGACCGCGGGGTGGGGGCGGGCAGTGTTTTGGAAATGACAGTCTTCATTACAAAGCTTTCTTCATTATGAATTAGCATACATGTTTTTATTGAACATTTGAAGAACCAGCAAAAAAAACAAACTCTTGTAGAGGACATAAAGTCAGAGATAGAAAAGACAAGGAGCAGGTGCATCTAGTACAGGTAGACCTGCTGCAAAAACCCACAGAGCCCAGCAGCCAGCGCAACAAATTCTGGATCCTTTGCTTTTAGTTAGCAGTTAGCATTAGCAGCACATCCTGCATCCGATGTGAAAGGACTTTTATGCTGCGCACTGTGACTCACAGCAATGGTCCTGGGTCAGCCCTGACTTTGTGTTAAACTAATCCTAAAGTAATAATGGTATTTCTAACCACTGATATACCACAACTTTATCCTTTCAACAGCTGCTGAAAGTAAGGGGACCTAGCTGCTATCGGATATTTATATAGCGATCCTCCAGCTTCAAACTGTATCACCCTTCAAGGACCTGCAGTTCAAAAAAGCGCCCCTCCGACAGCCAAACCCATCTGTTCTCTGATTGGATTGTTACATTTGTGATTTGACATTGACCAATCAGATGAAAGGAAGAAAAATAGGGTCAAAATCCGTACTTGTAACTTTCAGGGTTTTTTTTTCTAAGTCCACACACAAATCTTTTTTACGTACACACAGATCTTTTTTACACATACAAATCTTTTTTACGCACACACAAATTTTTTTTACACATACAAATCTTTTTTACGCACACACAAATCTTTTTTACACATACAAATCTTTTTTACGCATACAAATCTTTTTTACAAGTACAAAATATTTATGACCACATTTTGAGCCCATAGCTAGTGAGGAAAAAAGACACGGCGATTTACTGAAACGAGGTATGGAAAAAAAGTAATATAAACGGAGAGTTGGCACTTGCTGCAAAAGATTGTTTTATTGTATGTGTACTGCTAAGACAAGTAACTAGCTGGTTCCTTTTACATTGTCTGGTAGACGAAGTTCGGGAGTTAGAGAGGACGCCATTTCATCATTCCTGCGCCATTCCTGCTCCGCCTTTCTTTTCTGAGATCGGTGAGCAAAGTATTTTACTAGTTCATTGTTTATCTGTGCTTTTCATGAGTTCTTTGCAAGCAAAATGTTCCAGTGTTCATTGGATAATTGTTTAAAAATATTTTGTGGAAAACCTTATTCAATTTACTGAAAAACAGCATTTGAAGCAAATGCACAGATTGTGTGTTTTACTGTCTATTTTCAATTTGTAACATGGGTAACGTTGCAAATAATACATTTTAGGTGATAGGACTGTGAACTGTGATTATATAAGGAACTTAATATGTCCTATGACACTGTCATTGACAGGTCAGGTTTTTTTTTTTTGTTTCCCTTTGTATCTTCCTTTTGATGCATTGCAACGGATCCTGTAATCGATGGCGAGCCAACCCCGTTGAAGGACCAACTGACTTTGTTCTGTGCTGCACAGCAGAGTGTGGTAGGCCAGCTGCAACAAAACAGAAACAACCACGCCACTTTGAACTTGTTGTTCCCCTTCTTCACACACATCCCCTGGACTTACGGACGGTTTATTTTAAGGACTTTTTACGGACTCTATACATCCCACAAACAGGAAGGGAAGTGGGTGTGGGCGGTTGGATCTATTTCTCCAGCTGAATAATTGTTGCAATTTGTTAACAAAGTCTATGAAGATACAAACAAGTGTTGTCATTTGGATCTTGGTAATTGAGATTGTGGTTCATTTTGAATGTGAACTTTGTACATCTAGAAGGGTGCACCCATGTAAGGTTTCTTTTTTTAAAGTGATTACTGTGATTGTGCCACAGGGTTGTCACTGAGGAAAATACTGGTACCAAAAAGAGACACTTTTATTTGTAATGTTTTGTATGTTTGTCATATTTTCTTTTTTGTTTTCTGGGTGAAAAGAAAAATACAAAGCTGGGAATTTTTCAAAACTCACAGTTGCCTGAGTCTCATTCAGTTTGCCTCTCCTCTACGTCCAAATCGTTGAGCTCTTTTGCATCAAATTTGGGTGAAGTACCTTTTGATCTTGGAGTATTTGAAACACATCAGTGTTACACTATACTAAACACAAGACACAACCTAAGAACTAATCCCTAACCAAGAATAACTGAAACATAGATTTATAATAATAATCCACAAAGTACCAGAGAATCAGAAAATAATCCATAATGCTAAAAATAAACCAAAACATAAGAAACTCAAAATGCTGGGTCAAAATGACCCAGAACTGTGACAATTTGAAAGATTTGTTAATCTATAAGATTAAAAAAAGAGTGACAGCACTTGGGCAAATGTTATAATTTAATATCCTTTTTCTTTCTGTTGTTTACCTGATATCTGTACACTTACATTCAAATGACTGTGGGGGAAACCGTTTCTGGCTAAAATAGCCTAACTGGTTTCTCTTCATGTCAGAGGTTATATGTCTTAAGAACCTTGGTACCTCATTGTGACACAGTTACACACACGAATTTACCCCATGCTCAGTAGTATGCTACAACAACAAGGTCAATAACAAGTCATCAAGTCCCCTGCCCCTCATGTCAAGAGGCAGGTCAGACTTGTCTCACTAAAGATTAATATCCCACATGAAACTGTTCTTGGTTATCTACTTTCACCTGGAGGAAAAACCAGAGGAAAAATGTATCTTGAATATTGGTTTGTGGAAAAAGGAAGTAGGTTCAGGTGATCAATAACTACTTATTTCTCTACAGAGTGCAGTGTGGTGTGCATCTGTATTGGTAGAACTGAAATTAGCAATCAAGTGGCACGAGAAAAGCAATAGGAGAGTATCTGCAGCATACTACAGGTGAGTATTTCAGTGCATGTTCATGCTGATGACATTACATATTCAAGTGGTGCATGCTGCAGCATTAACAGTGACAGCACAGTTTCTCTTTCTAAACAAATGATTACCTCATCAGCTGTCATTAGAGAATCAGTGATGGTCAATAAAACACTCATGTTCAGGGCAATAATCTGCAATAACAGGAAAATATTTCAGTAAACACTGTTTACTGAGTAAACGTGATCAAGCCACTGAAGTTGCTTTTAGTGTCATGATACACCCTTTTATGTACTGAATGCAAATAAACTGTTTTGTCACTACACAGGAATGTTACTCAGTTCACCATTTTATTCCACAAATATCTCCCAACACTTTGATGAATGACACATTTAGTGAAAAATGTCCACCAGCTAGCTTAATGGTTACCATCAATTAACATGAATCAAATCCAGGAAAACTAAATACCTGACTTAAATTTCAAAAGTATTAAAACATTATTACATGCACACGACAAAGAGACCTAATGTATTTTTACATGCTAAATAAACATGAGTATGTTATATGATGTCATAACTGATGTCATTTAACCCTCCTGCCATCCTTTAAAAAACTCACACCCATCACCCTAGGGACCATTCTCAGCCACGCCATAAAAAGACCATATATCCATATTTTATTCCACTTTAAATTAGCCAACCTTGTAAAACTACTTCTCCCTGAAATATTCATGTAAAGTTTTAATTATATTTTCGTTGTTTTAACCCTTCAAATCCCAGTGTTATTACATGAGCGCCCTGTGTTATAAGCCCCAAAAACCAAAAAACGAAACTAAATATTTCCACAAAAAACCAGTTGAAGTAATATGTGATTGTCATTATAAGTAGGCCTTTAGATGGACCAAAGATTGGCACCAACATACATTTTGACCTGCCATTATTTTTTTTGCATTTTTTTTGCAATTTAAAAATTAAAACTTCAAGGCCCTGAGTCTTCATTGACATCCAAGAAAAGAAGAAAAAATAAAATCATATGATGATAATTTGGGGTTGAAAAATAGCGTTTATAATGGAAGTCAATGGGCAGAAAATGGTCCCCAGGGTGATGGGTGTGGGGATTTCTGCTGCTCAGCCATTTTAGGCTGATTTAAGGAATTCACACTGGAATATTAACATTGACAGGTAAAAACTATCCTGTGGCAAGTTTGGTTATATTCCACTGAACACAGTGGAAATGGCAGCCATTTAACACATAGCAGTGGCACAAAAAGGTCCCAAGAAGGCAGGAAGGTTAATATCCAATGTGTATCTGACTAGTTGCAGGTGGGTGCTGACTTCATAGTTGTGTGATGATGCAGCTATTGCAGAGTTTATTTCTGGAAAAATAAGTTCATGGTTTATGATATGTGTTCATATCTTAATTTTATTTTGTAATTTCTTGTAATTTCTTTGTCAGTTTTTCTTGCTCTCTATTAGTTTTCCTTTTTTGATTCCCCAACCTCATTAGTATGACCTGTGTTTCCAATCAGCCAATGACTTTTTGAACACATTCCCTTTATTCCCCGACAGATCTACTTGTTTTCTTCTCATTTAAGTATTGATTTTATATCTTTGTTTCAATGTCATCCTAATTGCTTTAGTGTGTGATCTTTTAGATTTCACATGTTGCCTATTCCTCCACTGGTTTGCTTGGTTAATTGACTGCTTGCTAGAGTATCACCTCAACCATGAGTGATCTGAAACTTGAACTTTCATTCTGTTTATGCTTGGGCCCTTTTCACTGAGACTTCAGCTGTCACTTTCCAGTTAATATTCCACTTTTTCAATGTTGTTAAATGCTACGAGGTACTTTCTGTGGGGTGAAAATCTGCCAGCACCAATTTAGAAAAGCTTAAAGAGCAATGTTCTGTACTTTGATGGGGAACAAGACCTCATGCACGATTACTGCCTCAGCCTTGATGCGGTGTATGCCATGTGGGATTAGAGGTCTGGGGCCACCACATAACTGTACGGATAACCATGCACTGGCTGACACACAAATAATCATACAGTGTGGTGTCTCGGGCATTCCAAGTACGCAGATCACTGCTTTCCAGCATGAGATTGTTAAACTGTTTGGGGATTGTGCAGGGCTTCCTCGGTGTGGGTGCCACTAATAGGTGCCACATAGTTATCTCTGTAAGTATTCAGACAATAATGCAATGTTGCTTTCGTGAACCATCACAGTGGATTGTAAACCACAACCAGGCTGGATCAATACTGGACATGAAGTCTTGTTACAGCTCTTGGAAAGAGCTGAAACAGTGTCCCAAGAAACAGGTTTGGTTGTGGAGGTGATTGACGTGATTGACGTGATGTTGTTTTTGATGAAACGTCAGTAGAAATTCTCAAATACCAGAAAGTATTGCAGCAATTTCTGTGTGGAGGGAGTTAACCAGTCTGCTACGACCTTCAGCTTCTCAGGATCTCCCACTTTCTATCGTTTGCCAACACTCGAAGATATAACTTTAGAAATATCACTTTTCTGACTTTACACAAAGTCAACAGTGAACATCACCATATACTCAAAGTATTCAAGTGATATATTATGTGCACTAGATGGTAAGCAGTCAGTAACTCTTTGATGTATTTCTCAATTGCCTCTTTCTCATGTTTGCAGAGGTCTTACAATTGGCTGTTGGGTAAAGGAGCTCCAAGCAGGAAATCAGTTCTGTAAAAGGTCATGGTATTCCTTAGGCTTAACTACAGGGTGGGCCATTTATATGGATACACTGTAATAAAATGGGAATGGTTGGTGATATTAAAGTCCTGTTTGTGGCACATTAGTATATGTGAGGGGGCAAACTCCTCAAGATGGGTGGTGACCATGGTGGCCATTTAGAAGTCGGCCATCTTGGATACAACTTTTGTTTTTCCAATAGGAAGAGGGCCATGTGACACATCAAACTTATTGGTAATGTCACAAGAAAAACAACAGTGTTGCTTGGTTTCAATGTAACTTTATTCTTTCATGAGTTATTTACAAGTTTCTGACCACTTATAAAATGTGTCCAATGTGCTGCCCATTGTGTTGGATTGTCAATGCAACCCTCTTCTCCCACTCTTCACACACTGATAGCAATACCGCAGGCATGACCAGAAAAAAAACTGCTGGCTGTGAGAGTTTGGGGCTTTGTAGTTTTTATCATGGCCTGTTCACACAGGTGTCTATTAATTTTGATTGTCAAAAAAATTAAAGCATTTGAACAAATGGGTTCATTATGGAAGGCAAGTTGATCTTTTAACTGATCATCTAGAAATTATAGGAAAGCTTTTAGCATTTTAGCCAGTGTAAGCAGCTAGGAAATCAAATTTATTGCCTTGCTTTGGATGAGATGCTGAGCTTTGCCATCTTCACGAATGTCTCAGCTCACTAAAGAGCCTTTCCATTTAACAGATAGACTACATAGGAAATTTTAGAGAAATCATTGGTGAATGAAAGAGATGAGCAGCAATCACGACACTCCCTCATGTTGGCCCAAAAGCGTACCTTGGATAAAGTGCATGTTTGGCAGCTGGGTCAGTTGAGTCTAGTGTTTAGTCTGATTGTTCTATCATAATGAATGAAATGAAAGAATGAAAGAATTTGGACACATATACCAACAGCATTTCAAACGATTTATTATAGAACTTGCAAACAGGTCACTGTGCTTAATAGGTAAGCATGGCAAGAGCAGAGGTTCTCCAGGATACTGGAGTTCGAGAGAAGGAACTTCAGCATTCCTTTTAATAGAGAAGTCACATCATGAAGACAACAAAGACAACAATGGCAGAGAGTGGAAGCACAAACTGCTCCTTATGTACCGCAATGTGAGCAGGAGATAGGAAGTAAGAGTGATGGCTCAGGCCCAGGAAAATCAAAGTTTCACCATCGAGAGCAGCTGGCCCACAGTGCTTCCTGAGCAAAACGAAGAGAGAGAAAACAAAAGAGAGAAGGAAAAACAACTAATGTTTTACCATAAAGTTAGATCTACAGCCCCAACAGGTACCAACACACCTGAAAATAAGAATTTTGATTAAAAGTCATGAGACATCTCCAATACATAACAAACAGAATGTAGAAAAAAATAGCTCTTATTACATTATAAACTGCAGACAGACTTCAAAGTTGGAACAGAACACATGCTGAAAGCACCAGTAGTTACAGACTACACTATCATGCACAAATTGGAAATTCAGTAGCTCACTCCTAAGCTTTCTTTTGGCTGAGTGCCTCTTGCCTGTAAACAGGTGATCACACTGCTGTCATCATTCCCTGTAGGAAACGACAAACTAAAATTAATGGTGCAAGAGAATGTTTTTGTTGATAAAATAATTTGACTTTAGCAGCTGTTTGCACTGTTGAGCGTCACGATTATAGCAGCTAAATTGGGCAAAGCCTACAATCAAAAACATGAAGTATTATCACTTAAAATGCAGGGAAGGAAAACAATTCAAACCATGAATTTTGTTTTGAGAAAGTCCGTGAATTAATTTGATCATCTCACTTAACTAAGACAACCTATATGTGTGAAGAAGACCATAAATTCTTAGTTCAGCTCCTGTCTTAGATTGTTGGCATTGTCCAGTGTTTGTACTACCAAAGCTCCTTTCTCCTTAAGACACATTTAAGGAAACAAGACTTCCATGGTATGCTATAATATCTGCATTCTTCTAAATAATAAATATGCAATTCTATTTTCATAAAGAGTCTCTGATTAAAAAAAACTGTTAAAAAGAGATCACTACAGCTGTTATTAAGGGATATCATTGCTAATTAGTTAAGAGCCACAATTAATAGTTGATTTTGAGTTGATCTCTTGTAATTTAATGTTAATGTAGTTAAAACAATATTATGCATAGGTGTGATAAAGTGGAGTAGCGTGCGTGTGAACAGTGTGTGAAAACCTCACAACCACCAAGGAAAAAGACTAAAGAGCTGTCAAAGGTCTGGAAAGATGTGCAAATGGCTGGAAAGATGAAAGAGGTATAGAATGAGCATTTATTACTGCTGGTATCAAACTGCATTCAAAGGTGGTGGATCAGCTCAAAACTGCACAGGAGTTTTTCATGATCTGAATGCAGTTGGGACCACGATCACCAAAAACACCACACACTGAAATTCTGCAGTGCCCACAAAGGTCCCCCTACTTAAGAAGGCATATTGTAGAGCTGTCTACGTCCACATGTACACTGAAAAAAGTGATATTGTCTCCTTTTAAATATAGCATATTATATTTTGGTATATCTTTTCAATTCAAATGAGTAATTCCTGTCTACATATATAATTCGAGTAACTCCAGAATACATTCCCTGCGTTTTAATCCAATTAATTTTAGTTAATTAAATGTAGCTCAAAATGCTTAAGTATGTTTTTCATAGCCTCCTGCTGGGCCATTTTGCGCATGCGTTAGGACAGGCCACCATTTTGCGCGCGGACTGAAGAAGCGGACTCTTTGTGTGCTGCAAGCGGGCTTAAGTTAATCGCACAACTTCATATAAAGGTGGTCTAGCTTCGGTAAGTAAACCTTTTACGGTCGTTTTTGTTTTATTTTTTTACCTCAGTCAAAGCATGTTGACTCTTTAAGACGTGTGCACATGGAGAAAGAAGTCTAAGTAGTTGTACACCTCTGAACTTTGTCATGAATTTGACTTAAGCTAGCTATGTGCTCTATTAGCTACTGCTCTATTAAAAGAGTAATTGTATTGATGCGTTAAAATGTCATATGTTTTTAGCTTAGTTCTTGTGGCACACTTTGTACTAACAAATTATGGAACGAGGCAATTTCTCTGTAGTTAGCTGTAAAGTTCACTGTACAGTCGCCTGCAGTTTTAAGTGGAGAAATCGTCCCTCCCGCCACAACATTGGCATTAAGGAATAGTCGGGCGGGGGAGGGGGCTTCTGAACGCACCTGCACAGTCAGGGGTGCAGTAGGAAATAAGTAGGATTGGCGTTGCACAACGTCTTTTGTGCAGAAAAAAATAATGGTTGTAAACTGTGGAGGAGAATAACTCAGTGGTTGCCAAAAATGTGAGATCAAAAGGCACTGAGAGTGATGTTTGTCAGAACTGAAATTAACTCAGAAAAGAAGTTGCTTCACTTGATAGAGCTGTTGAGTGCAAGACCTGTCAGCGGTCTGGTTTAGCATTTAAAGCCTCGCTACGTGCTTCCAAACCGCTGCATTTAATCTCAGAGAAAACTAACACAGAGAAGTAAAGCAAGTGTGTAAGTTCATCTCTTTATGTTTGCATAGTATTTCCATGTTGAGCTTAACAACCGATGTATGGAGCCACAGCTGGACTGGCTGTCGGAGTTTTGTATTGAGGGGGAAAGGAAGCGATTTGTTTTATACTTCAGCTAGAATGAAAAAAGACACAAAGCTGGAGTTATTCGGTGTCTTCATGCTGAACAGCTAAAACTTCTTCCCTCATTCTCCCCCCTCCCTCTCCTGTTGCTACTTCAATCATGAAACTGATCGATTATCAGGTGATCGGCTTTTCTGTCGCTAGTCTCTCTCATTTGTTAGTCACCCAGTTTGCGCTAGAAAGAGGAAAACGGCAGATAAACAACAGCAGCACGTTTAAGCTTGATAAGCTGTTGCTAGAATTTTTTTAATATTACTTCTAGTATCCGCTTATGTTTTCTGGAGCCACAGCCGTAATAGCTGCTGGTCATGATAGTTTGGATATGTGGTGAGAAGGAAACATGAAGGTGAAACCAGGAGAAGTTTTTACTGAATCATTAGAGCTGAACAGGTAATGAAGAAACAGGTTTACATTTTAGGTCACATGAATGAGTTGAAGGGAAGTTATGAACTGTTTCTGAGAGACAAATAACTCCAGGATCCTTTTTTAGGTAGCTGACAGCTGGTAACTGTGCAGGGGCGGATCTAGCAAAGTTTTGCCAGGGGCCAGGTAGGGCATTAACAGGGAAAGGGAGACACAAAGACATAATTTTCTTTCTTATTCTCATTTAAAATGTCTAGCTTTTAATAAATAATTATTCTAAATCTTACTACCAAAGTGGTGATCTGGTTAAATGTATAGAGATCCATTATTGTATGTAGTAAATATTAAGTCTAATATATGCCCTAGTAATAGTAGTACATATAGCACTTTTTCCTTTGGGAAGGTACGCTGTCTGCGCTGTCTGCAACTGTATTGAAGAAAAATGTTGAATCAAATTATTATAGAAAAATAATTGATTTCTGTGCATTAAAGTAGATTACGTCAATTAAGCATTATCAGGCGGAGGGTGCGGGGTGGTTTCCTAATATTTTTGCTGGGAGTTGGCAGTCCTATTAGTTAGTTTAATATTTCTATGTACTGTTTAGAATACCTGAATAAGGAGGATGGTGTAAGTTTTTTAGGTTGATCAGTATTGCTGAAGTATAAAATATTTTGGGTGCAGTGCATTTTTTGCATACAGGTATAACAGAATAGCTTTAATGTTTTGTTTTTAAAACTGAGTATGAACTTATACAAAATGCAGCAAAATATTTATAAAAACAGTTTTATTTATTATAAAATACACTATATCGGATTCATATCGGCATCGGCAGATAATCAAATTTATGATATCGGTATCGGACATAAAAAAGTGGTATCGTGCCATCTGTAGTTTGCACAGAGGCACAAGTAAGATTTGTTTTGTTACAAGGGAGTATCATGAAGTAATGCACTAATGGCTTGGAAACGGTAATTGTTTGTCTTTCTAAAGTTTTTTTTTATTTTTATTTGTCTTCCTTTTCTGGCAGATTTTCTTCCCCTTATGTGTTACTGTTTATTCAAGAAGATGGTGTTATTTTGGTAAGTACATGCAAATTCCTTACATATTTATCACAACAGTATTTGTCACAGTATTGCAGGGACAAGTTTATCTATCTCATCTTAAGGGTTCTTGTGATTATTAATATTGATATTAATTAATATCAATTAATATATATGATTAAATTTCTTTTATCCAGGACAAAAGAAAAAAAAACTTGCGAAAGTGAAATGAAAAACAGGAATTTAGTTCTTGTGAGTTAAGAGGATGCAGAGCATAGGGTTAGATGGAGGTGGATCATTCACTGTGGTGATCCCTGAAGGAAACAGCCAAGAGAAAAAGGATCAGATTGCAAAAAAAAATGTGGTTTGTTTGCATACATGAGTCTTTACGGTACCCACAGGACTCCTGAAGTATAAGTACTCTGAAGTTTGCAGAGCAATTTCAGAGATGTTTGGGGCTTACATGGCAAGCATGTTTTTAGTTGCACATCTAAATTTTCTCTGCTCTCTGTTGCTGATGGCAGAGTTCTGCCCCGCTGACCTCACAGGTGAGACACTCCCACCAGTGGACAAAGAGCACAGGAAAATGTGTTGCCAACCACCTGAAACAGACAAATATCTGCTTTTTAAAACCCTTTAAACCCGTTAAATGGACTGATGCCATTCATTTCTTCTTTGATTAACAGTAGTAACATCCTTCATGCACTGTATACTAACCCATATGATAATCATGCTTTATGAAGTGATGGCAATTGCATTGTAGCATTTAATGAAGAAATAACAAAATAATCATACCAATGATTAAGCACCAGTCTTCTTTTTTTCTGTGTGTGTGTGTGTGTGTGTGTGTGTGTGTGTGTGTGTGTGTGTGTGTGTGTGTGTGTGTGTGTGTGTGTGTGAGAGATACAGGTAAATGCTGAATTCCAGTGTATTACAACACTTCAACTGGAGATGACCTTCGCGGCACAGTTAGACAGAATTACACCTCAGTTGATGACAGTTTTCCAGAAGAAGGGCGGTGTTTCTGGGCAGAAACTTGCCCACCACTTGCAGATCATGCAAGAGGTAAATCTGAATATTGCAAATTCTATTTGGATTTCTTTTGTCTTAAGTGGCAGGTCACTGGTGAGTCCAATAAGCCGTTTTAGGTGACCAGCCAAGCAATCTAAATTTTGAAATTTCATATATAAATTTTATTTACTATGTTTGAACTGACATATGATAAAATTTACTTATTGCGAATGTCAGACATTGTTCTTTTTTCCAAATTGGTTTAATCAGCAACTCTCTTTAAACAGGCTGAAAGTGATGTTAAAGTGAAAAGGGAAGCAGTTCTCAGGGCACTTTGCCTCTACCTTGGTGAAGAGGACGGAAGCCTTATTCGGGAGTTCTTTGTAAGTCATTTAAGTCATTGTAAGCAAGTCATCTATACACACACTTTTTAGATAGATATCTGTGTGTGTGTGTATTACACACACACACACACACACACACAAACGACTAGATTGGAATTTAATTGTAGAGTTAATTGTTTTTTCTTTTACCTTTTTATTAAATGTTTAGGACATTGAAGGAGATGATATCCAGAGAGACCTGAAGAAGCACACCATGGGCATTTATGTCATCAACAGGGAGGATGGACAAAATGGACATTATGATGACATTGGAATATTTGTTGAAGGGGAGATAGTCATGGACAACATTGGATCTCTGGCCCAAGCTTGTGCATTGATGCTTGGAGTAATCTATGCACTAAACCTAGCCTTCCCCAAGGAATTGAAGGACTATTATGAATTCATTTAGAAAGTGTTGATGGGATTCGATGGTGAAAAGCTCTCCCCCAAAGTCTTTGGGCTGAAGAACAAAATTGCTACTGGATAGGAAGATTTCTAAAATAACACATCAAGAGAATGCTGTTATGTAAATTACCAATGACTGGTGCTCTTGTGAATAGGAGTGAAACTCTTGTACAACCATCATTTGTTCTGTGTTATGTTTCGATTGAACATTTTAACTTTCAATAATGAATGTTTCACGTGTGGTACATTTGAGTAGCTTGAAGAGCAACTTTGTAATTATTCAGTTATAGCTGCTGCCCTGCGTATAATCAGTGTTAACTCAACCGGATAAAAAAAAAAAAAAACATTCATGATTACCACACTGCAGCACACTGGTAACACTTTAAAGACTATTAATTGTTTTGAAGCGAGTATGTTAGGTCAGAAAATATGTAAAACATTCAGAATCTTCAAGGAAGGACTAGAATGGAAAGACAGTGGTCAATAAGCAGTAAGGAAAACACAAGTTTAATTTTAAGTCTAATTACCTTATTAAAATGCAATTTCTAAATATGGATCGCAGAACAGCAAGTCTGAAACTGGTTAGTTTGTGGATGCATCAGTTTCTAATTGTGATACATTATACTGCTGGTAGTGTTTTATTCTTTTATGTAAGGAGTTTTTTTTTTTCTTTTTTAGAGGAAGAGAAACATTGGTTAACATTTCTCTTGTCTGTTGTTTCTGTTTTGTTTGAATACAGCTTTTTAAAGCTACTAGTTCATAGGCAAAAGTTGTAATTTGTATTATACAAATTGCAGCAATTTCCCTTAGAGATGTGGATTCTTATTCTGTTTGCAACAAATTTTGCATTAATAAATGATGTGAAAGAATGTTGTAGTTTTCATTATTGACGTTTTTAAAAACTACAAATCAGGGTAAGCAATATTTTTTAAGTAAACTTAACTTAATTGAAATAGAGAGAAATTAACAATTTGATTGATTTGAATATAAGTTTGGGACATAAGTGTAAAGGAAACAAATTATTCTGGTACATTTAACACGACCTTAGTTGGACTTACTAATAATATTTGACTAAGACGTATCCACAACAGTTAAGTTAAAGTAGCTTAAAAATATATGTTGGTTTTACTCGCTTAAATTAAATTCAGTGTACTTAAAAAATATTTCTGGATTCAAACAAATTTATTTCGTGCAACCACTTGTCATAAAAAAATTGAGTAAATTGAACAAAACATTTTTTTCAGTGTACCCGGGTATTTTTGAAAACACAGATTTTTCGATGCGTTTGCACCTTTCGTCCACACGTAAACTGCGTTTTCGGTCACTGAAAACGGAGATTTCTAAAAACGCCTGCCAGGGTGGATATTTTCGAAAACTCAGTTTTTGCCTTTATGTGTGGATGAGAAAAATGGAGAAAACGCAGCGTCAAAGGTGTGCGCCTTTTTTGACGTCACACTGTGCGCCACGTTATTGTTTCCGTGAAATGAATTTCTACAATACTGTTACTGTTAACTGTACTCTCTGCAGTGTTTAAATGCTTACATATACACACACAGTTACTGTCCCTCCACACATACGACTCTGTTCTGCTTCTATGCCCCAGCTTTGTTTACTGTTTCCCACCCAGGCTTCTAGACTTCTGATTGGCCAACATTTCTACACGGTTAGGAATATATCGCCACCTGTTGCTTTGGCATGTTCCTACCAGCGTTTTCCTTCATTTCTGTGTTTACGTGTGGAAAATCTCCATTTTCAAAAATACCCGTGTACGTGTGGACGTAGCCTCAAGGTGAACATTTATTCAGTTTCGTTTAAATATTATTTATGTATATCGCAACAACAGTTGCCTCAAGGAGCTTTGTATTGTAAGGTATAGACCCTAAAATAATAGAGAGAAAACGCCAACATTCAAATGACTGTCTATACCTATTGCAGTGTAATTAAGAAAGTGTTCAAGGTCACCTTATTTAGCTCTAACTATATGCCTTATCAAAAAGGACTGACGACTGTCTCCCATTGTAATTTCAAATACCCTAGGAACCACAAGTAAGTGAAGTGAAGTGCTCTATTAGGGAGATGTGATACTATGAGGTCTTTTAGAGATAATGGGGCCTGGTTATTTAGGACCTTCTATGTGAGGAAGAATTTTAAATTCTAGGGATCCAATGAAGAGAAGCCATTATAAGAGAAATATACCCTCTCTTTCTAGTTTCTGAATTCTGGATCAACTGAATAACAACTGATAACAATGAATTGCAATAGTCCAGCGAAGTAGAAATGCACGCAGGAACTAGTTTTTTTTTAACATTACTCTTACAGTCTGTCTCTAATTTTAGAGATAATGTGCAAATGTAGCAGAAAGCAGTCCACATTGAAGGACAGATTCATCTATATTATTCTGAGAAGGCGAGGGAGAAAGTGCTGTGGTCAGATTAAAACCAAAATCAAGTTCTTTGCCATCAACTCGACACACTGTGTCTGGAAGAAGACAAATACTGCTTATGACAAAAAGAACAGCATCCCCACAGTTAAGCATGGCATTGTATACACTGGAGGCTGTTTTTCTGCTAAGGTTATAAGACGACTTCTCCGGATTAAGGGACTAGTGGAAGACAACCTCCTTCCCTTAAACTCTAAATTTACAGCCCACTATAAGGTGAGATCTGTAATGCTGGGGGCTTTAGCTCCAGCCCATATGTCATGGTCTAAGTGAGTGTTTTTCCACTGGTCCTGCAGTGTCTACCCATTCTGGGTGGAGCCCAGAGTCCAGACCTGCCTTGTTCACCTGTTCGTCATTGTCGGCAATCAGCAGGAAGTGTATTCAAGATCAGCATCTCCACCAGTTATCTGCCAGTCCATCAGCATCCTTATGGTTGTCTTCAGGTGACGTAGAAATTCTCTGTTCCATTTTTTGGATTGGATCAACGTCCCTCCAAGCCACAAGCCCATGTCCATCTGAGTTGATTGTTTACCTCTGCCCTTGGCTGCAGATCTGATTTGTGGAATATTCACCTGTGTGGCATTATGCTCCTCTAGATTCCCACCATCTCACCTGCCTGTCCTGCTGCCCACCAGTTTCTCTTACATCTGGAAAAACAGATTGGAAGTTGCATTATTCTTGACACTTACTTGGATTCCCTCCCCTCACATCCACTCGCCTGCAGATACCAGGAAGCCACCCACCATTCCCGTGTTACTTATTTTCCTGATTTTCTCTCCCACAAATCATTAATTATTCTCTCCTTTGTTGCAATGCCATCGTCCAGAGACTCTTAATCGCTCGCATGGTTGAAGCAGAGCTCCTAGATTCACATCTCGACACCATATTAGTGAAAAGTAATCCTTGCCTCCACACTTTGTTTCGTATTTGGGTCCACGTTCTCTCTCTTCGGCCACCTGGCCATGACACCATAAGACATTTTTATGGTTATATATATATATATATATATATATATATTAGGGGTGCAACGATATTCGTATCGATATTGAACCGTTCGATACAGTGCTTTCGGTTCGGTACACATATGTATCGAACAATACAAAATTTTTAATTTATTTTATCAACTTTCCTTCTGACGATGCTGTCTGTGTTGAGCGCTCAGTGAATCTGCGTTCGACTACTCCGCCTAGGCTCGACAGTGCAGCCTAGGCGGAGTAGTCGAACGCAGATTCACTGAGCGCTCAACACAGACAGCATCGTCAGAAGGAAGAGCGCAGGGCAAGCTAGCGAGACAGAAGTTAAGCTCTCCTTGCAACATGGACCTCCTCCACCCTCATTCAGATCTGGCGTTTGGAATTATTTTGGTTTTCATGTGACGTATGACCCTGAAGGTAAGCGAGTCATGGACTAAAGTAAAGCAGTATGTTGGATGTGCCATGCAATGCTCAATTACATGGGTTTATTTTGGAAAGAGACATTTCTCTGTAATAAACTCTCTTTTCCAAAGATGAGTGATTCCTCAATCAGATACAGGGCTCGCAATATCGCTAGCCCGACGTCCCGGGGCTAGCGATTTTTTTTCAGTCGGGCTACCAAAATCGATCTCTGCCCTGCCCGTCGGGCTATTGTAGGAAGGAAAAATATATGTCAGTGCTTTTGCATTCTTTCAGAAATGTAGCTGGGTAATTATGTCATTGGCATCGGTGAGCCACTGTCAATATGTAACATATTGAAATCGCGTTTGAATTTGCGCTTGTTTTTTTTGCTTTCACTTTGCAATCGCGCGAACTGTGTATAGAGAGCGACAGCACTGATCTGTGAGTGATGATAATTTGTGCACCAATTCCTCTGACATCGTCTTATTAATTGGTAGCTTACTATGCAAACATGACAAGTGAAATCTCCCGCAGCAAGCTTAAACATGTGAGAGGTTGATCGCGCAGAGAATCGCTGAGCTTATGTGAGTGCGTGTGTAAAAGCAGCAGGATATATATTTGACTACGATGACCTTCACAGACAGATATATATTTTAGTTCTGCTGAGCCAAATAAGACAGGTCAGGGTGAAGAAGTGACAGCCAAAGAAAAGCTTACCACAAAACGGAGAAGTTATGACAAATCAGACTATCAGGCAAAAAGAAAGTGCAGCTTTATGGTTTCATGGACAAAAGAATTTCTGTGGCTGCGATATGACGAGCTAAATAGCCAGGGGTGCACATAAGTGGTCCGCAGGTGCGCATTCGCTGTCAAAATAAAAAACACGCACAAGGGTTAGGGTTAAATTTAAAAACTGTACTTTTGAGTTAAAATATATATTTATAATTTTAATAAATGACAAATTAAAAAGGCATGAACATTTTTTTTGTATCGAAAAATATCGAACCGTGACACCAAAGTATCGAACCGCACCGAACCGTGAATTTTGTGTATCGTTGCAACCCTAATATATATAAAAAAAAAAAACACCCAGCGCGCCCCTGCGGGCGGTTTATCCTTCAAGCTCGGGTCCTCTACCAGAGGCCTGGGAGCTTGAGGGTCCTGCGCAGTATCTTAGCTGTTCCCAGGACTGCGCTCTTCTGGACAGAGATCTCCGATGTTATTCCCGGGATCTGCTGGAGCCACTCGCCTAGCTTGGGAGTCACCGCACCTAGTGCTCCGATTACCACGGGGACCACCGTTACCTTCACCCTCCACATCCTCTCGAGCTCTTCTCTGAGCCCTTGGTATTTCTCCAGCTTCTCGTGTTCCTTCTTCCTGATATTGCTGTCATTCGGAACCGCTACATCGATCACTACGGCCGTCTTCTTCTGTTTGTCTACCACCACTATGTCCGGTTGGTTAGCCACCACCATTTTGTCCGTCTGTATCTGGAAGTCCCACAGGATCTTAGCTCGGTCATTCTCCACCACCCTTGGGGGCATCTCCCATTTTGACCTCGGGACTTCTAGGTTATACTCGGCACAGATGTTCCTGTACACTATGCCGGCCACTTGGTTATGGCGTTCCATGTATGCCTTGCCTGCTAGCATCTTGCACCCTGCTGTTATGTGCTGGATTGTCTCTGGGGCATCTTTACACAGCCTGCACCTGGGGTCTTGCCTGGTGTGATAGACCCCAGCCTCTATGGATCTTGTACTCAGAGCTTGTTCTTGTGCTGCCATGATTAGTGCCTCTGTGCTGTCTTTCAGTCCAGCTTTGTCCAGCCACTGGTAGGATTTCTGGATATCAGCCACCTCTTCTATCTGCCGGTGGTACATACCGTGCAGGGGCCTGTCCTTCCATGATGGTTCCTCGTCTCCCTCCTCTTTCTTGGGTTTCTGCTGCCTGAGGTATTCACTGAGCACTCGGTCAGTTGGGGCCATCTTCCCAATGTATTCTTGGATGTTCCTTGTCTCATCCTGGACTGTGGTGCTGACACTCACCAGTCCCCGGCCCCCTTCCTTCCGCTTAGCGTACAGCCTCAGGGTGCTGGACTTGGGGTGAAACCCTCCATGCATGGTAAGGAGCTTTCTTGTCTTTATGTCAGTGGCTTCTATCTCCTCCTTTGGCCAGCCTATTACCCCAGCAGGGTACCTGATCACGGGCAGGGCGTACGTGTCGATGGCCCGGATCTTGTTCTTACCATTCAGCTGACTCCTCAGGACTTGCCTGACCCTCTGCAGGTACTTGGTGGTTGCAGCCTTTCTAGCGGCCTCTTCATGGTTCCCATTTGCCTGCGGGATCCCCAGGTACTTGTAACTGTCCTCTATGTCTGCAATGTTGCCTTCTGGTAGTTCAATCCCCTCAGTTCTGACTACCTTCCCTCTCTTTGTTACCATCCGACTACACTTCTCCAGTCCGAACGACATTCCAATGTCATTGCTGTATAGCCTGGTAGTGTGGATCAGTGAATCGATGTCTCGTTCACTCTTGGCATACAGCTTGATGTCATCCATGTACAGGAGGTGGCTGACAACTGCTCCGTTCCGTAGTCGGTATCCGTAGCCAGTCTTGTTAATGATCTCACTGAGGGGGTTCAGGCCTATGCAGAACAGCAGTGGGGACAGAGCATCTCCTTGGTAGATCCCGCACTTGATGGTAACTTGTGCTATGGGCTTGGAGTTGGCCTCTAGTGTTGTACGCCACATCCCCATTGAGTTCCTGATGAAGGCTCTTAGGGTCCCATTGATCTTGTACAATTCTAGGCATTCCAGTATCCAGCTGTGGGGCATTGAGTCATAGGCCTTCTTGTAATCAATCCAGGCAGTGCACAGGTTGGTCAGTCTGGTCTTGCAGTCTCGGCTGATTGTTCTGTCTACCAGTAGCTGGTGTTTTGCACCTCTGGTATTCTTGCCAATTCCTTTCTGTGTCCCGCTCATGTATTGACCCATGTGCCTGTTCATCTTAGCCGATATGATGCCTGACAGGAGCTTCCATGTAGTACTGAGGCAGGTTATTGGTCGGTAGTTGGAGGGGACCGGTCCCTTCTTGGGGTCCTTGGGGATCAGGACCGTCCGGCCTTCAGTTAGCCATTCCGGGTGTCTCTCGTTAACTAGCAGCTGGTTCATTTGTGCTGCCAGACGCTCGTGGAGTGCAGTCAGCTTCTTCAGCCAGTAGGCGTGAACCATGTCGGGCCCTGGTGCTGTCCAACTCTTCATACTGGAGACCCTTTCTTGGATATCTGCCACTGTGATGGTTACTGGACCCTGTTCAGGGAGGTCGCTGTGGTCTGCCCTCAGATCCACTAGCCACTGAGCATTGCCGTTATGGGTTGCATCCTTCTCCCATATGCTCTTCCAGTATTGCTCCGTCTCCAGCCTTGGTGGTGCTGTTCTCTTATTGTTCCCTTGCCACTGAGAGTACACCTTTGCTTGTTCTGTGGAGAACAGCTGGTTTATTCTCCTGCCTTCTATCTCTCTGGTGTACCTCCTCAAGCGGCTGGCCAAGGCTGTGAGTCTTTGCTTGGCAGTTTCCAAGGCCTCAGGTATGGACAGCTTGCTGTATTTCTTAGGCACCTTATTTGTCGCACCTTTCTGCAACTCCGTTAGTTGGCTAACCTCCCTCCGTGCTACTTTGATCTTGCCCTCTAGCCTCCTTCTCCATGGAGGGTACTGCCCCTTGTGGCTGTTCCTCTAGCTGTGAGAGCAGTCCCTTCTTTCGAATGTTGGAACACTGAGCTACTAGTTGTTTCGCCGTCATTGTGGATGTTGGGTATCGAAGAATCCATAGGTCCCTCATCCTATTCATGTAGCCCCTTCCAACAACGCCCTGTTTTCGTCCCTTGCCCACCGATGCCTTCTTGTTCCAGTAGCCCACTTTTCGTCAGGGTGCCCTGGTTCCTCAACACCTGACGCGGACCTTGTTGATCCGGGCGACGTCCGAGCCGGCATGCCTTCATATTTATCTGTCTCGCTCATGTCTGCGGTAGGCTTGCTTAGCATAGGGGGTCTAGCCTTAGGACCCTTACTGGATACAGACGCCCCAGGCAGGAATCGAACTTGCGATCCTCTGTTCCAAAGGCGTGTAGTTTAACCACTACGCTATCCAGCTGCTTATATATATATATATATATATATTTTTTTTTTTTTTTTTTTTTTGCATAAAATAACAGAAAACAAAATGATCTCTCCTATTTGAGCTTCATTTCCGTTCATTTTCTGAGATTTATTTACTTTTTGCTGCTGCTGTGAGACATTTTTATAAAATAGCTTCAATAGACCAGAAATCCAAATTGACAGATAAAAACAACATAATGATGGTAAGTCCAGAGTAATGTAAGGGAAAAATTTTTTTTATGCAGGCTTAAACATGAGTTGGCTTCTCAAGCTCATCTTGCTTATAGACAAGTTAATAAGGCTTGCAGTCTACATCATTGTTCCTTTATTTTATGGTGCACCTTATGATGTGTTTAAAAAAAAAAGTCCCATGGGCTGAAACTAAAGACCCAAGCATTACAGATTTCACCTTATAGTGGGTTGTAAATTTCTAACAGTTTATCACAAAACATTTAGTGTGTCTTTAAATCCTCTGTCATATCCAAAAACGCACCGTTTATACAGCCAAAATGCTAAACCCCAACTGAGAGCTCAGTAAATTATTACTGAGCTTTTACATAAGCCAGATCATTCAGAGTGTGAGGTGCCAAGGCTGTGTTGTCTTGATGCCAGAGCACGAACTATCCCCATTACCTTAAAAATAAGACAGAAAAGAGAAGGGGTAAAAATTACACTGGCAAAGAGAAAAAAGAGAGTAGCTGCATAGCAGGATCACACAGTGCAAGAGAATGAGCGAGTCAAGATGGCTCACAGGAGGTGTGATCACACCACAATATAACTTGGGAAAAGTGTCGACCAGGATTCGTGCAAACAAACATAACTAATATCTAATAAGCTTTTTCCTGTGAATGTGTGAGTCTTCAGGACCTTCTTGCATAGCCCAGCCAAGAGAAATTAAATGTGTGGCTCAGTCGCTTTTTTGCCCTATATTTAAATGCAACTGTATTAAGCATCATCCTGAGACTCACAGAAGAATCTCAGTTCAAAGAGAGTGCAATCAGAGTAGCTGTTACAAGTTATTTAGAGCTGCTGGGTTACAGGGTTAGAAAGGCCAGTTCAGCCGCTCTTTACATGAAAGGATAAAAGGAATTTGTATTCAGAGAGAAAAACACCGTAGGTTTATCTTTGTACCAGTGCACTGCAGTGAGTTAGATTCTCAGTGTTGTAACTGGGTTGTAACTTTTTTAGCATTTCATAAAAAGGTGCCGAACAAATTCCAGCAAAGACTCTGTTTTTTATGGCATAAAAACACAATTCTGATTGGAGATTCTGAAATAGTCACAGAATAAGGTCTATTCATTTGTTGCTCGTCCATACTAGAAGCATTATGAACTACAAGGGAACACCTTTAAAGAAACACTAGTTAGGATGCTTCTGTGATGAGTCCAGTCAGAGGAGTCTTTAAAATAAAATAAGCTCAAGATCCAAACAATACTCGTGACAGGGTCACTTTAGCAGTGACAGCTAAGCCATGCTCAGTTTTTTTAGTATGAAAAGAGACAATAGTTGTCCATGCACATGTGCAAGTTCATAATTTACAGTGAGACCTAGCTGTACATTTAACATGATCTCATAGCTAAATGACTTCCTAACACCACATTATGGTACCAAAACAGACTAGCTTCTCCAGCTTTGTGTGGGTTGTAAGCATTTCTATTCTGCGGCCTTGTTTCTGTGATGAACAAATTATGAACCACCATAATATAAAGCTGTGTTTAGATATCATGTTCATTAACATGAGTACTTGTGAGACCAGCATTATTGCATACAATACATGTATTGTATGCAATAACAAGTCCTCTGTCATACAGGAAAAGAAACACTGACTCTAATATGCAGCAGGGCTATAACAAAACCCTTCAATTCATTCTATTCTGACCTAGACTTTTAATGCCTACAGAAGTGCATGTGTCCTGGTAACATCATTTCAGAGAGCGCTGTGAGGCACCTCACATCCTCCTGCACTTAGCCACTAATGTGATTACACAGGTGACATCAATTAAAGTCCATTAAGGTTCAGTGCTTAGGGTTTAGGGGGAAAGTAAATGGGCCAAAGTCTTGAAAAATATCTACTTAGCAACTTCACGGTGACACCTACATCATTTTTCTCTTTATCCTCTGATCCCCTTTCCTCCCTTTCCAGGTGTGGGCTCCCAGGAATGATCTATTTGATGTCCTGCTTCCCCTCCTCTCAAGTTGTCTTCATTGAGTTTTGCTCCCTCTAACGATTACCTCATCTAATCTAAACCTGCCTCTCCAGCTGCTCCTCATTCAAAATCAGTTTAAATACAGAGGCCATTTTTTTGCCATATTGAGTACAGCATGTTGCCTCCTGGTCTTCTTGACTGTGCTCTATCTGCCGCTAATGCTTTCTTGATTTCATCATTACTTGTGCTGCTGCTGCTGCTTCAACCCTTTTGCTTTTTTGCTGTCTTACAGCTGTAGTCAACCTTTAAGCCTTTTTTCTGCCTTTTCATCTGTGTCAGTTTTGATTTGCAGCTACCAGAATTGCAACAAACCCGAATAAACGAATCATCAGAAGCTAAAGATTCCAGTCCACCAAACATATCGGGGTGAGGGAACCGAAACATATGATGAATGTTGATGGAACTGTGTCATGTGGTTCTATATGCATTTACTCAACAATGTGGAAAACTGCATAGATGACAATTAACCGTCTGCTGAGACTATCTGAATATGTCTGTAAGAAGAGCAGATGACAGGACAAACGAAATGCAGCCAGACTATTGATTATTCTTTGCAATTTGTCACATCATTAGCGCACAACAATGCAGGCAATTTGTCATGGTGCTGGAAAGGAGACAGGACACTACAGTGAATGCAGAGTAAGTGGCTAAAATCCGTCAAAAACCCATCAACCAGCTGAGTTTGGCTACAAGTACCCAGCTATGATTTACCAGAATATTTCAGCAAAAAGAAGAGAAAAGGTTCCATCTTTTAAATGTTGTAGTTTCAACAGTTGTCGCATCATTAAGGAATCTAATTTAGTTTAAGGGAAGTTGGATTTGCAGCACATGCTTCTCATTTTCTGAATTGTTACAAATTCTCTTTCATACTTTTCTTTAACCTCATAATTTCTCATGACCCTAACCCTCAAGGCCAAAGCAAAGTAAAAAGCATGAAGTTAAGTTTTTGATTATTTGCCTGTAGCCATTTTTTGCACTACCCTCATCAATTTCACCTATGTTCACGTCTATAATCTGTATTTATGTTCAGGTTTACAGCCCTCTGTGCATGTGTAGTTTTTTTCTTTTGGCTTGTCAGATTGTCTGTTTAAATGAAAATGAAAGGAACCTTCTCTGGACCAGGCTATTTTTAGAAAATGTTAAATCTTTAAAAAAGGAGCCACCTTCACAACACTAATAACTGTGGCTTCAAGTTCGAAAACCTCACTAACTCATTCGCCTTGATTTGTAGTACACCCATCTATCAGTCCGTTTTTGTTTGTTTTTGTTTGCTTTTTTTTTTTAAATGAATGAATTTATTATTATTGTTATGTTGCTGTGGCACAGGCGGTACATCAAACCAGTGAGGGGGAGGAGTCCACAAGAAATCATAATTATATCACAAACAATTATATCACAAATAAATCCACATTTGAAAACTGATTTAGAAAACACCATGGTATTAAATAAATTGTTCTGCTACACAAGAGTTTTTAAATAATATTGTATTGAATCTGGCAAGGGAAGACTATAGGTTTACTACTGGGGCGGACAATCCCCCGCCCCCCCCCCCCCCCCCCCCCCACACACACACACACACACACACACACACAAGAAAAAAAAATTCAACAGAATTAAAAAAAATATTAAATTAAAAAAATAATGAATACATAAACTGCATAATCCATTTTTAAGAAATACATTGGACGAAAATGTTATATGCAGTAAAAATGATACAAATTGAAACACATGTGCAGACTGTTATTTAATTTCTTCTTGTTTTTTTGTCAGAAGGCTAAAAAGCTTTCTTCAGTAGTGTCTATTGAAGGTGTCTGGGCTCAGACCTTGGAGATAAGAAATGAGTTCCAGCAGTGCTCAGACTACAGCTGATCCTCCTCCACATCAAGCCAGGAGACAGTTGAGGTGGTTTAGGTTTGTTTTGCTTCTTAGCAAGGCAGAGCCATCCATGTGTCACTAGCAGTACAGCATAACATGTGTTTTTTGTTTTGTTTTGTTTTTTTGCACTTAAGAACACCACTGCAGCACATTCACAGATATAGCATGGTCATTGCTATATCTGTCTGGCTTATTCGGTAAATAAGCCAGACACAGCATGGATGGATATGCTGATGTGGTCTAAAAGAACACTTCTGAATGAATGTCTGAGTTGATGTTGGTTAGTTCACATTCGTAACCACTGGATTGTTATTCTTGGCCTTCGCGCATTCATCGTACTGTAGTTTATAGTGTGGTTCAGGTGGTTACATAAGTTTTGTTGCTTTGCAGCACAGACACAAATCTAGAGCCAGACATGCACCTTCCCAGAAATGTAACTTAACTACTTATTTACAAATACACAACAGCAACAGGACAGATTACAGGTTTACAGGTTTTCTACTGTTTGGATCTGCTCCAACTTTCCGGGCAGGAAATCCTAGTTGAGTTGGTGTTCCAGATGAAAATTCCAAATGGGAGCTTAGAAATTCAAGATCATGACTTCATCTGGAACTCATCGATATTATATGCTCAAGAGATTATTTTGCGGCTTGCCTCGAAATGCCCCTGTATGCCCCCAAAAAACAACCAAACAGCAGCATTGATGTGATTGGATTCACTTCAACATTCCTCTGCTTAAAATGTTATTGGTGCTGTAAGGCTCAGTGGTTTAAATGTTGTACTGCTGGCCAGCAGCCAGTACATGTAGCATTATGACTGTATGTAATACTGTCCATCTACACTGCCAGAATCAATGATATCATAATTTTTTAGTTTTACAAAAAGTGAGGAGTACAACACCATCAGACCTAGCAGCTTTAGGCTGATTTTGTCAGCTAAATTTAAGCTATGATAAACATCTTTCATCAATTAGAAAATGAAACACTCGGGGTGTGATTATATATTACGATACACAATCTTCCATCTCAGTTTGCTTTCTGCGAGGGACATGATTATAACGCTGTGGTCGATATGCAAAAACTCAGTTCAATGGCCTAACTAGAGAATTCATGTTGTTCTTAGTTTAATATTTGTTTTTACATAACTGTTAACTAATAGCAATTGTGCTCTAATTTCATGCAGTGTAATGCACCGCTAAGCTTGTTGTGCAGTGCTGAGACAAAACACTATTAAAAACCTGTTAACACTGATGTGTTGTCTCTGTGTATTTTACAGCCTTGTAATTAAGTGTTGCACAGGGTCATGGATCGTGTGGAGGAAAGTCATCCGTTTATTCCCAGGGGCTATATTTTTGTTGTAACCGCATTAAAATTACGGGTCAGGGGACAAAATGTTAAATTACGTTGCCTCCCCCCAGAGAAATAATTCTAATTCAAATGGGGCTTAGGATAACTTTCATTAGATATATTATGACCCTATAGCTATACATTTAACAGAATCTGTGCCTAAACTGTGTGTAAAATAGGAATGAAACAAGCTTCTATTTATAGTATATGTATAAATTGTTCAAATGGAAATTAAGGGCAGACACTTACCCTTATCTCACATTGGACAACAACATCAAGTCATATGTGTGTGGGGTTTTTTTTTTCAAAGTACTCTAAAAGAAGAGGGCATATCTCTAGGCAAAATTGCCCTTTGAACATCCTACTGTTCACACAAGATAGAGATGGGTTTTTAAAACATGTGCCTAACGTGATCACTTGACCTAAATAAGAACAAGGGTTTAATTTATCCATGAATGTTCAGTTTCAAGAGGCACTTTTTCTCTGCTGTCAAAAATAATCTATCTGAAGGAGTAGGAGTAAAACAAGTATCCTTTCTTGAGCTTATAGTATATGTTAAATTGTTTATATACTATAAACAGTTTCTTTAGTCTCTAAAATAACCCATCTGTCTGTTTTGAAGGAAGTCGATAGTAGACGCAGGCATAAGCCAATACTTGACAATCAGACCATTTCAAAATCATCTGAATCCATTTTGCAGCTGTGAACAATATTGATTATCCCACCTGGTTTCTGCAGTAGTCATGCATCGGGTTGAACAGGGTGCTGTCATGAGATAACATGCAGGCATTCTAGTAATACTAAGCGTGACTCAAAGCAGGGAGCAAGAACCTATGGTGTGCTAAGCTGTGCTGTAAAAGTCTACTATTCACATGCCATTTATTTCTTCCGCATGAGCTTCCCTTCATCTGCTCCTTGTTAAATCCAGAATTGAACTTGAAATCATTCAGGACTTTGTATGTGAGGAGAAGGATCAGGCCACATCATGTCTTACAGACTTCATAATACCATATTATCCTATAATAAGGTACTGTGGTACCAACAGAGCACTTCATTCTCACATTGCAGACGTACTTCTGTTTCGCAGAGTTTTCAAAAATAGGATGGGAGGTTTAATGAAAGGTTGCCCCTCCCTGAGCCTGGTTCTGCTGGAGGTCTCTTCCTATTAAAAGAGAGCTCTTCCTCCCCTTAGGGGATCATCTAACTGTTGGGGTTTTCTTACCAGCACTATAACGTCTTCACCTTATTTAAAGAGAAGCAAGAGATATCCGGAGCTGAATAAATAACATGGTTTTGTGATATTATTCTGTTATTATATGTTACCTTATATATGTAATCAAAGTAGTTGAATTAGAATACTGCTGTAGATCACATTATACCCTTTAATATAGAGTGTGTGAGCTGTATGTAGTTTAGTTCTCATTATACTTTTGAGTTAACAGAACATATTCACATATTAGTTCATTAGATAAATGTGCATCACTCTGTATCCTTGATCTGCTGGGAATGTGTTACACTGTTTTCTTGACATGCTTAAGTGTTGAATCATGAAGAGAAGGTTGTAAGCAGGAGACTCTGTGTCTAAAGACAGGGGAGATAGACAGACCACATTCCACACCCCCACCTTACAGAAAGCAGAGAAACAACTGCCGAGGTCATAACTTAGGCGCTGTAACAGAGAAAAAATGTGATGTTTTGGCTTTTACGACTAGCTGGGGGCCACTAGAGACTATAAAAAGCTGAGCAACCCGTCACCATTTTGAGACATGCTGTCGAACCTCTGCAGGCATCTCTCCCGTCCGGACGTTGTAATGCTCTAACTGTTGAATTGTATGGAAATAAATGATTGTTGATTGAGCATTTATACACCGAGTATTGTCCTTCCTTCAGCCCAAAGATTCAAAGAACTGCGTGATTTCAACAGTTTTAATTTTATTTTTGCATGTTTTCCATCCATCCATCCATCCATCCATCCATCTTCATCCGCTTTATCTGAGGCCGGGTCGCGGGGGCAGCAGCCTAAGCAAAGAGGCCCAGACCTCCCTCTCCCCAGCCACCTCCTCCTACTTATCCGGGGGAACACCAAGGCGTTCCCAGGCCAGCCGAGAGATATAATCTCTCCAGCGTGTCCTGGGTCTGCCCCGGGGCCTCCTCCCGGTGGGACATGCCTGGAACACCTCACCCAGGAGGCGCCCAGGGGGCATCCGTGTCAGATGCCCGAACCACCTCAGCTGGCTCCTTTCGATGTGGAGCAGCAGCTGCTCTACTCTGAACCCCTCCCGGATGGCCGAACTTCTCACCCTATCTCTAAGGGAGAGGCCAGCCACCCTTCGGAGGAAGCTCATTTCTGCCGCTTGTATCCGCGATCTCGTTCTTTCGGTCACTACCCACAGCTCGTGGCCATAGGTGAGGGTAGGGACGTAGATCGACCGGTAAGTTGAGAGCTTCGCTTTTACACTCAGCTCTTCACCACGACGGACCGGTGCAGCGTCCGCATTACTGCAGCTGCAGCCCCAGTCCGTCTGTCGATCTCCGGCTCCCTTCTCCCATCACTCGCGAACAAGACCCCGAGATACTTGAACTCCTCCACTTGGGGCAGGAACTCATCCCCGACCCGGAGTGGGCACTTCACCCTTTTCCGGCTGAGAACCATGGCCTCAGATTTGGAGGTGCTGATCCTCATTCCCGCTGCTTCACACTCGGCTGCGAACCGTTCCAGTGCGAGCTGGAGGCCCTCACCCAATGAAGCCAACAGAACCACATCATCCGCAAAAATTAGAGATGAGATTCTGAGGCCACCAAAGCGAAAGCCCTCCGCCACTTGGCTGCGCCTAGAAATCCTGTCCATAAAAATTATGAACAGAACCGGAGACAAAGGGCAGCCCTGGCGGAGCCCATCGCCCACCGGGAACGAGTCCGACTTATTGCCGGCAATGCAAACCAAGCTCTTGCAACGGTTGTATAGGGATCGAATGGCCCGTAGCAATGGGCCAGACACCCCATACTCCCGCAACACCTCCCACAGGACACCCCGAGGGACACGGTCGAATACCTTCTCCAAGTCCACAAAACACATGTAGACTGGTTGGGCAAACTCCCATGCACCCTCGAGTATCCTCGAGAGGATAAAGAGCTGGTCCAGTGTTCCACGACCAGGACGAAAACCGCATTGTTCCTCCTGTATCCGAGGTTTGACTAGCGGACGAACTCTCCTTTCCAGCACCCTGGCAAAGACTTTCCCAGGGAGGCTGAGGAGTGTGATCCCCCTGTAGTTGGAACACACCCTCCGGTCCCCCTTCTTAAAGATGGGGACCACCACCCCGGTCTGCCAGTCCACAGGTACTGCCCCTGATCTCCACGCAACATTGCAGAGGCGTGTCAACCAGGACAGCCCTACAACGTCCAGAGCCTTCAGGAACTCGGGGCGGACCTCATCAACACCAGGGGCTCTGCCACCAAGAAGTTGTTTAACTGCCTCAGTGACCTCGCCCCCGGAAATTGGCGGGTCGTTCCCCTCATCCCCAGACTCTGCTTCCTCCTCGGAAGACGTGTCAGTGGGATTAAG
Organism: Rhamphochromis longiceps; assembly: GCF_057381845.1. NCBI lineage: Eukaryota > Metazoa > Chordata > Actinopteri > Cichliformes > Cichlidae > Rhamphochromis > Rhamphochromis longiceps. The sequence goes on from NC_140573.1 coordinate 11,679,163, forward strand.
GAGGTCCTCGAAGTATTCCTTCCACCGCCTGACAATTTTCTCAGTCGACGTCAGCAGCGCTCCACCAGCACTATACACAGTGCAGGTAGAGCACCGCTTTCCCCTCCTGAGACGCCTGACGGTTTGCCAGAATCTCTTCGAGGCAGTCCGAAAGTCTTTTTCCATGGCCTCTCCGAACTCCTCCCACAACCGAGTTTTTGCTTCAGCCACTGCCCGAGCCGCATTCCGCTTGGCCTGTCGATACCTGTCGGCTGCCTCCGGAGTCCCACAGGCTAACCAAGCCCGATAGGACTCCTTCTTCAGCCTGGTGGCTCCCTTCACCTCTGGTGTCCACCATTTGGTTCGGGGATTACCACCACGGCAGGCACCAACCACCTTGCGGCCGCAGCTCAATGCAGCAGCTTCGGCAATGGAGACGCTGAACATGGTCCATTCGGACTCAATGTCCCCAGTCTCCCTCGGAATGCTGTTGAAGCTCTGCCGGAGGTGTGCGTTGAAGATCTCGCGGACTGGGACCTCTGCTAGACGTTCCCAGCACACCCTCACTACGCGTTTAGGTGCACCAGGTCTGTCCAGCGTCCTCCCCCGCCACCTGATCCAACTCACCACCAGGTGGTGATCAGTTGACAGCTCAGCCCCTCTTTTTACCCGAGTGTCCAGAACATATGGTCGCAGGTCTGGTGATACGATTACAAAATCGATCATCGGCCTACGGCCTAGAGCATCCTGGTGCCACGTGCACTTATGGACACTCTTATGTTCGAACAGGGTGTTCGTTATGGCCAAACTGTGATTAGCACAGAAGTCCAATAACAGAGCACCGCTCGGGTTCAGAGCAGGGAGCGGTCCTCCTTGAATCGCTACCTTATCGTGGTGGAGGGGTTTGTGTGTCCCAGGGATCCCAGGGGCTATGTTGTCTGGGGGCTTTTGCCCCCTGGTAGGGTCTCCCATGGCAAATTGGTCCTGGGTGAGGGACCAGACAAAGAGCGATCCGGGCAGGGTAAACTGTTCCCTCAATATTCTTTTCATAAGGGTCTTATGAAAAGAATATCGAGGGAACAGTTTACCCTGCCCGGGATAGGGTTACCGGGGCCCCACCCTGGAGCCATGCCCGGGGAGGGTGCCCGAGGGCGAGCGTCTGGTTCCCGGGCCTTAGTCCATGGGGCCCGGCCGGGCACAGCCCGAAGAGGAGAGATGGGCCCATCCTCCCGCAGGCCCACCACCCGCAGGAGGCGCCATAGGGGTCGGGTGCATTGTGTGCCGGGTGGCGGCCAGGAGCGGAGGCCCTGGTGGACTGACCCCCGGCTGCCAATACTGGCAATAGGGACATGGAATGTCACCTCTCTGGTGGGGAAGGAGCCTGAGTTAGTGCGTGAGGTTGAGAGGCCTACATTGACATTGACGGCTAGATATAGTCGGGCTCACCTCTACGCATGGCTTGGGCTCTGGAACCAGTCTCCTGCAGAGAGGCTGGACTCTGTCTCAGTCTGGAGTTGCCCCTGGTGAGAGGCGGCGGGCTGGGGTGGGTATTCTAATATCCCCTCGGCTTGCTGCCGGTACGTTGGGGTTTTTCCCGGTGGACGAGAGGGTTTGTTCCCTGTGCCATAGGGTCGGGGAACGGGTCCTGACTGTCATCTGCGCTTATGCGCCGAGTGGCAGTTCGGAGTACCCAGCCTTCTCAGGGTCCCTGGGGGGGGTGCTGGAAGGTGCTCCACCTGGAGACTCTGTTGTCCTGCTGGGAGACTTCAATGCTCACGTGGGTAACGACAGCGAGACCTGGAGGGGCGTTTTCCCAATAGCTTAAATATATTTACATTCCTTATCAATCTCACCACTGTTGTTTTAAATGAGGAGTCCATCATTCCCGTGGCCATGTCATAGTCCAAGGGTTTTGGCTTGCTTTTCAGTTTTGGTTTCATTGGTTTCTGTTTTGATTGGCTTGTTATCATAACCTCCCTGAGGGGAATTCTGCAAACAAAGTCACATACAGCCAAGTTTCTTTGAGTATTAGTTGCCTCGCCAAAACCTAAAACCCCAGTTGGAGATGATTGGCATCTCAACAGCCAGGTATAAAAAAGAGATCCATTGTCGTCACATACAGAACTCTGACTTTAAGCACGACCTAGCTCCATGTTCCTCTTTGTCTCATTTGGGCTATTTTTTTTTTATGATGTGACAGCTGGACTACATGCTCTAATGATTTAGAAGAAATTATTATTATAATATAGGTTAATGTACGTGGTTTCACATTATTGTTATGTTGCATTTTTCCCCTAACTGTTCAGTCTTCCTACTAATGCTAACAGAATAATGTGACACAGAAACAGCAGTTTCTGATGAGCAGTTATACGCATTAACTGGAATAACATGGTTTAAAGAAGGACAAGTATGGACATTACAATGGCCACTTCCTACATTTTTGGACTGTGGAATGATTCAGTAAAGAAGGCTGGAGGCTTTTGTTAAGGTTCTTTATTATATGATTATACTATATGATTATATGATTAAATTGTTTAATTATTTTCAGATTTATATTTTTTCATTTTTATATATATTTTTTTATTTTTACTTATTTTCTTGACAACACGATACAAAGTAAGATTTTTTTTAAAAAATCAGTTTATTATTTATACATTTACTCATCCACCCACCACAACATTATGAATTTCATTCTCTTAAGATAATGCAATCTCATATTTATCTTCTTCTATTTCTATCTTCTAAGGTAGAATAAAAGTGAAATGTCTTTGTGAGAATCCATGTTCTCATTTATGTAAGTGATTAAAAAATTCTCTTATACTTATGTTACTTTGAACACCACAGTTGACACAATATTTTCCCTAACCCAAATCAATATCTTATTTTCACTGTTAAAAACTCCAACTCTTTTTCCAAAAAAAGAAGAAAAGGTTGAGAACAGTACAGCCAAGCTCATATACAAACATAATGTTGTTTGTATATGTGGGTAAGAGAAGCTTAGTGTGACACTTGCCTTAGTGAAACATCACTGTTGCTGTCCAGCCCCTCTGTGCTCTCCACTGGACTACTAATTATCTGCCCCTTAACTTCTTCATAGACAATGTGACAATTAAAACTTTATTGCTGAATAATCGCTTTGCCGAGCACTGGGGTTTAATGACAGCAGGTGTTAAGAAGCAAATGAACCCTCTGCAGCAGAATTACTCTCAGCAGCTTGGACACTAATCACAGGCCTTGTTTTAGAGAGATAGTATTTTACAATGTCAGGCTCAGACTGGTAGACCTTGGGATAGGATGCATACCAACCACAGGGACAGTGCCTTAGCTCAGATATATTATTTTGTAATTAAGGAAACATACCACTAGTTTACACATGAAAATCACTTTAATTGTCACAAGTCATACTAGAAGACTCAACTGGGGTTTTCTCAGAAATCTCCTACCATGTTTTGATCTTGAGCTAATGGTATTAGGACAGACTGTTGACTCATTTACATTATCATTTTTAAAAATCTATCACTTACCCAGCTGTGTTACTAGTTATTTACTTGTTTTGATACATGCATTGGAAGAATACTATCTCTATATCTGTAAGTTTCTAGACATTTCTTCTCAGGAGTATTATACTACTACGGGAAGAAAACTACAGCAAAACAAGAATATAGGGGAAAGACTAATGAAAAAATTGTATATAATTCTGCCTAATCTGAATCTCCACAGACGAGTTCACTAGAGTGCAGATTCCGCAACATATCACCTTAATTTAACAACACCAAAAATAGTTTTGCTATCGTAGGTTTGCAACTTGGCATTTTATGTTTAACTTCATGGTCAAACTGACAGATTAGAATGTCTTCAACATTGCAGATTAGAGGAATCAAGGCATGGGAATTTAAAGTTCACCAATTATGGTGAAAATGAGTATCCTGATTTTTAATCACGATTATTAACTGATTTTAGTGACAAAAATGGTTTTATAGCATGGTCATATAAACGTTACACTGCTTCAACATCTGACATTCCTGTTAATATAGAAATTATGACAAATATTGTTGGTTTTTAACCTAATTTAAGTCCACTTATGTCTTTGATCAAATGGAATGTTATCACTGTAAGATGGACATGCTGATGTGGTCTAAAAGAACACTTCTGAATGAACGTCCGAGTTGATGTTGGATAGTTCACATTAGCAACCACTGGATTGTTTTTCTTGGCCTTTATGCATTCATCATACTGTAGTTTGTAGTGAGGTTCAGGTGGTTACGTAATTTTTTTTGCTTTGTAACACAGACACAGAGCCTGACATGCACCTTCCCAGAAATGTAACTTGTCTCCTTCCTGCATTTCAGTAAAAGAAACTGTTGTCCAACATGTGCAGTCCAACATGAATGGTTTAGTTTCACTGAAGATGGCAAAATGCAGACACACCAGTGCACAAGTATGAATGCAAACAAAGACATCACCAACTGCGGCGTGGGCTCTGCAGGGATATAACTCTTTGTGATTTAAGCTTTAGTGGGAATGCTCTTCAAAGTCTGTGAGTGTGGAAAACGAGATTCGGCCTACAAGTATGAGTTTGATAGATTATGTTCTCCCACAATGCAAATCAAAAAAGAAATGAGGGAGTAGCTCAGTTAAATCAAATTATATGTAAGTAAATTAAGGGGGTTGTTGGTGTTCTGAACCAGATTGCTGGTGGTCTCTAAACTCATCCAGCTGCCAAACCACATCCACCTTAATGGTTTTTAAAAATCTTTAAACGTTAACGGTTTTTGCTAATCTGAAAATGTAGACCAAAAAACATACAAAAATACCAAACACTTTTATGCAAGCCATAAAGCACAACCATGTTTACATGAACTATCAAAGAATACTCATGATGTGCAAAAGAGGATACAATTAGATTCCAATGGCCCTATGGCACTAAAGTAAAAGGTATAAATATACAGGGTGGGCCATTTATATGGATACACCGTAATAACATGGGAATGGTTGGTGATATTAAAGTCCTGTTTGTGGCACATTAGTATATGTGAGGGGGCAAACTCCTCAAGATGGGTGGTGACCATGGTGGCCATTTAGAAGTCGGCCATCTTGGATACAACTTTTGTTTTTCCAATAGGAAGAGGGCCATGTGACACATCAAACTTATTGGTAATGTCACAAGAAAAACAATGGTGTGCTTGGTTTCAATGTAACTTTATTCTTTCATGAGTTATTTACAAGTTTCTGACCACTTATAAAATGTGTTCAATGTGCTGCCCATTGTGTTGGATTGTCAATGTAACCCTCTTCTCCTACTCTTCACGCAATGATAGCAACACCGCAGGAGAAATGCCAGCACAGGCATCCAGTATCCGTAGTTTCAGGTGCAGCACATCTCGTATCTTCACGCTATAGACAATTACCTTCAGATGACCCCAAAGATAATCCAATCCACTTTCCAGGAAACTGTTCATCTAGGAATGCTCGGACCTGGCACACAAAATGTGGTGGTGCAGTATCTTGCTGGAAAAACTCAGGGAACGTGCCAGCTTCAGTGCATAAAGAGGGAAACACATCATCATGTAGCAATTTCAAATATCCAGTGGCCTTGAGGTTTCCATTGATGAAGAATGGACCCACTATCGTTGTACCCCATATACCACACCAAACCATCACTTTTGTTGTTCCAACAGTCTTGGAGGGATCCATCCAATGTGGGTTAGTGTCAGACCAATAGCGGTGGTTTTGTTTGTTAACTTCATCATTCACATAAAAGTTTGCCTCATCACTGAACAAAATCTTCTGCGTGAACTGAGGGTCCTGTTCCAATTTTTGTTTCTGCAAATTCTGTGCGCCAATCTGGGTCATCCTCGTTGAGATGCTGCAGTAGCTGGAGTTTGTAAGGGTGCCATTTGTGAGTAGCTAATATCCGCCGAAGGGATGTTAGACTAATGCCACTCTCCAGTGACATGCGGCGAGTGCTATGCTGTGGGCTCTTGCTGAATGAAGCTAGGACAGCCACTGATGTTTCTTCGTTAGTGACAGTTTTCTTGCGTCCACATTTTGGCAAATCCAACACTGAACCAGTTTCACGAAACTTAGCAAGCAGTTTGCTAACTGCTTGGGAGCATGGGAGATGGGTGGTCTCGTAGGGTGTCTTGCATTGAAATCTGCTGCAATGACCCGGTTACTGCGTTTACCCGATATCAACACAATTTCGATCCGCTCCTCATGTGTTAACCTCTTCGACATGTCAATGGCTGTGAACAAAGAGGAACTTGTAAATAACTCATGAAAGAATAAAGTTACGTTGAAACCAAGCACACCATTGTTTTTCTTCTGACATTACCAATAAGTTTGATGTGTCACATGGCCCTCTTCCTATTGAAAAAACAAAAGTTGTATCCAAGATGGCCGACTTCTAAATGGCCACCATGGTCACCACCCATCTTGAGGAGTTTGCCCCCTCACATATACTAATGTGCCACAAACAGGACTTTAATATCACCAACCATTCCCATGTTATTACGGTGTATCCATATAAATGGCCCACCCTGTAGTGTAGCAAGCTTGTAAATGAATGCCCCGCCACACCGCACCCCCTGGTGGATACACAAGGCATCACGGACAGTTTTACTAAATGCCACTTGGGGGCATTACTGTACCTGGTTGCATCATCATCATATTTGTATCTAGCACCATCCATCACCATGCAGTACTCAACAGTGAGCAAACTGAACTGTGAATGGCCTTGTCAGTAGAGTTTATTCAGAGGCCCACATGCACAGATACATGGTTGTCACTAACATAATAACCTCACCGTCCCCTTACCATAACCAACTAGCCACCTAACAACCAATTCTGACTTCAACCCTAAAACCAAGACTTAACCTACCTTTGTGATGGTTGAATAGGTGGAGACCCATCAAAATGTCCTCACTGTGGTCTACAACTCAGACGTGCCCCCTTAAGCCTTCTAGACAAGAACACACACACATACACATACTTTACTCACCTCTGCAGAAACTTTACAAAATTTAAATTGAGAAGCTATGTATGCTTTATGAATCTCAATAAACCAGCCAAGTACGTCTGTTTGTCAGATGTGCTCATGTCATTATGCAAGTCACAACTTGAGGTCTTTGCAGTTAATACTTTCCCCTCCTCTCCATCTATCAAAGAGCATGCTAAGCAGACAGAAAAATGCAGCCAACTCTGGTCAAATATTGACACACAGCTCCTGTTGTGACACTGTGACTGTGGTAAATTACATTTTCACACTATAAAGTAAATAACCCCTCCGCAGTATTAGAATGGCTTTAAAGAAATTGCCGTATTCACTCTTTAAGTTCCAAGTATTTGAGGACAAATTCTTTAACTATGTAGCTTTATCAATTTCAGACTTAGTGCTTTCGCACTTGTATGCTCTTTTTAGAGAGTTATTTCCAATTCCAGTGGATACAGAAGATAAAAGTTGGATGAAATGCAGAGAACAGCCCTTTATGGTCATATGTCAATGATCCTTTTCTTTAACTGAAAGTTTGTGCATTATAAGATAAGATAAGATAAGATAAGATAAGATAAGATACGATAACCTTTATTAGTCCCACACGTGGGAAATTTGTTTTGTCACAGCAGGAAGTGGACAGTGCAAAAGTTATGAGGCAAAAATTAGAATACAATAAGAATAAATACAGTACACAGCTGTACAGAATAGAATAAAATACTATATACAGTAAAATACAATAAAATAAATATACAATAAGATAAAAATAGAATACAAATACAAATACTATATACAACTGAGTAAAAATACAACGATGACAGAAAGGATTATTGCACTTAGTATTATTGCATATGTATGGATGTGTGTGCTTGATCAGTTAAAGTCTTTATTATGGAGTCTGACAGCAGTGGGGAGGAAAGACCTGCGAAATCTCTCCGTCCCACACGGTGGGTGCCGCAGTCTCCCACTGAAGGAGCTGCTCAGTGCTGTCACAGTCTGCTGCATGGGGTGGGAGATGTTGTCCAACAGGGATGACAGCTTAGCCGCTGTTCTCCTGTCACTCACCACCTCCACTGGGTCCAGAGGGCATCCTAGAACAGAGCTGGCCCTTCGGATCACCCTGTTCAGTCTCTTCCTGTCCCCAGCAGAGATGCTGCCGCCCCAGCAGACCACACCATAAAAGATAGCAGAAGCCACAACAGAGTCATAGAAGGTCTTCAGGAGTGGGCCCTCCACTCCAAACGACCTGAGTCTCCGCAGCAGGTACAGCCTGCTCTGCCCTTTCCTGTAGAGGGTGTCTGAGTTATGAGTCCAGTCCAGTCTATTGTTCAGATGAACACCAAGGTACCTGTAGCTGTCCACAGCCTCAATGTCCATACCTTGGATGTTCAGTGGTTGCAGTGGAGAATGCTTGTGCCTGCGGAAGTCTACCACCAGTTCCTTGGTTTTACTGGCGTTGATCTGGAGGTAGTTCAGCTGGCACCAGTCCACAAAGTCTTGGGTCAGACCTCTGTACTCCTTGTCGTCCCCATCAGTGATGAGGCCGACTATTGCAGAGTCATCAGAGAACTTCTGCAGGAAGCACTGGGTGGAATTGTGGGAGAAGTCTGCAGTGTAGATGGTGAAGAGGAACGGAGCCAGAACCGTTCCCTGTGGGGCCCCCGTACTGCAGACGACCCTGTCCGACACACAGCCCTGAGTCCTCACATACTGTGGTCGGTCGGTGAGGTAGTCCAGGATCCAGGTAGTGAGGTGATGGTCCACTCCAGAGTTCACCAGCTTGTCCTTTAGAACCGAGGGAAGAATGGTGTTGAAGGCACTGGAGAAATCAAAGAACATGATTCTCACAGTGCTTCCAGCGGTCTCCAGGTGAGCGAGGGAACGATGTAGGAGGTGAATGACGGCATCATCCGCTCCAATGCCAGGCTGGTAGGCAAACTGAAGTGGGTCCAGTGATGAGCTTATTAGGCGCCGAAGCTGAGCCAGGACCAACCGCTCCAGGGTCTTCATCAGGTGGGATGTCAGAGCCACCGGCCTGTAGCTGTTGAGGTCCTTGGGGCGTGAAGTCTTTGGCACTGGTACAACACAGGAGGTTTTCCAGAGCTGTGGGACTCTTCCCAACCTCAGGCTCAGGTTGAAGAGGTGCTCCATCACCCCACACAGTTGGTCCGCGCAGGACCTGACGACCCTCGAGCTGATGCCATCTGGACCCGCTGCCTTCTTGCCATTAATCCTCCTCAGTTCCCTCCTAACCTGGGTGGTTGAGAGAGACAGGCTGGAGCCTTGTGTTGAGTGTGTATTGGATGCTGCAGTTGGGGGTGGGGGGGAGTGAGCAGGGTGAATAGAGGAGGTGTGAAGTGTCTGAGGTGGAACAGCAGCAGTGGGGGTGGGTGAGTCTGCAGCCGATGTTGCAGACTGCCTCATGGCTGAATCAAATCTGTTGAAGAAATGATTCAGTTCATTTGCCCACCTCACATCCCTCCCAGGCAGAGAGTTCTGCTGTTTGTGGCCCGAGATGGTTCTGAGGCCTCTCCAGACTTCACCAACGTTGTTTTGTTGAAGCTGGTTCTCCATCTTCTGCCTGTAGCTCTCCTTCCCATTCCTTATCAGTCCCCTCAGCTCTCTCTGCACCCTTTTCAACTCCTCTTTGTCTCTGGATTTGAAGGCCCTCCTCTTCTGCTTGAGGACGGTTTTAATTTCTGGGGTAATCCAAGGTTTGTTGTTGGAGAAACACCGTACAGTCCTAGTAGGTACAGTGTTATCCACACAGAAGTTTATATAGTCAGTAATGCATGTAGTAAGGCTGTCGATGTCCTCTCCGTGGTCATCACAAATCACCTCCCACACAGTCGACTCAAAACAATCCTTAAGAGCCTCCTCGCTCTCCTCTGACCATCTCTGTACTGTGCGGGTGGCTGGTGGCTCCCTGCGCACTAAGGGCTCATACACAGGGACAAGGTGCACCAGGTTGTGATTATACTTTGTAAGTTTCCTGTTAGACAAGATTTAAAAGTACTTTTGATGTCTTCTTGATGATCTTTACTAGGGAAGTCAAATGATATTTCTTCATGGATTTGTATTTAGTAGCCTTCTCCGATTAAACTGGATGCATATGTAAAAAATAATAAAGTAAAATAAATAAACTTCGAAGTGCTCTGAAAATCCCTGACTTAGACATTTCCTATGTTATGACGAAACAGTGTCATCACTTTGAGACTGAGTTCAAAGCAACGCTGTGCTGCAGATGCATGCCTCTGTTCCCTCTGCAGCACTCCGTATCGTTGCCAGTGTGTAGTTTGAAAATGAAAGTGCAAATTACATTCTTTGAAAACATAATGGGCCTCTTTTTATACTTGGTAAAGATGTACTCTCTCCCTTGAAATTATTTTTTTGTTTTTTGCACACTGCAGTTACAACTCAGTGGACCAAAATTTATCGAGAACCTAAAGTGATAGTAAAAATGTCAAAGAAACAGAGGCTCCCGAACCTTAAGTTTGGCTCATGTACTATTAATCTGCCTAGGTGAACAGCTATTGCATGTCTGTTCATCATGGAAAAGGAACCCCACTTTTCCATATTAAAATAAGGTTAAAGGGCCAGGCAATAGAAATAATGTAAAAGTTGTCAGGGAGACCTGATAAATGTGATTCTGCAGGCTCTTGTCATTTTGGTACATTGCGTCTACATAATAAAGTATTCACATTAACAAAATCTAATTAACATGATCAGTGCTCTTATTTGAGTTATCAAATAAGCATTTGTAAAATAATGCAGTCTGATACAAGAACAAGCAGCAGAAGGAAAAAAATCTGCTTCTAATAGTTTAATAAGACAAGATCACCTGCAAGACTTGAGAATGCTTTATTTTGATAGATAAGTTAATTAATCTATTTATTGCAGAAAGGAATTCTAACGGTGACAGGATTTAGGACGGGGAACTACACCCACACACCTGGAGTTTAGACATTGGTGGTGGTGAAGGTGAAAATTAAGGCTTGGAAAGAGCTGTGAGTGACTTGGGTGAGGCAGAGATTCTGAAAGAGAGAATAACAGGAAAGCACTTAGATTTAAACCACGCAGAGTCAAGGATGACTGGCTTAAAGAATGTAGGCAAGAAGATGATTGGACTGTGTAATGATGTCAGTATTGAGTTTAACAGCGTGGGAAAGTCCAAGGGAGTTACGATCGTCCTTATTGAACTTTTTTTAACTTATTGAACAAGCTTCATTAATATGACTCGTAATTTAATTCCAGAAGTACATTTTAGTGAATTGTAGACCAATGCTCCTAGTTTTAAATTGTGGATAAGCATATGTACAAAATCGCCAATTGATGCTCCCCTTTTCCTGCTGTTAACACAAACCAAGCACGTCCTGTATCTCTTTGAAATTAAATAGATAATACACAGAAACACATTGTTGTTAAGTGTATTGTTTAGTTAGGTTAGTACACCTCTCTGATTGTCAAGGACTTGAACCTGCTCTGGGTGATTTGTATTTATAAGTAACTTGTCTTTTACAGTTTTATTTAGAGTTGAATTTTTCACCAAGTGCTTAAGTGCTGCCTAAAAATGTCTCCAAGTCCTCCAGTAGATATTGTGAGAGAAACAAATAAAAGATCTTACAAGTATAAAGTGTTAAAGTGTCTATAAAGTGAGTGTTAATTCTTCCAATATTACCGTACTAGCTGTTCCAAATTAAATGTTGCAGTACAACAACAGGCGTTGTTCCGGTAGCACTATTGGAGGCATGACACTTGATCCAAAACATTTTTCTCCTGGCCTTCCCCACCAATTTTCTTATATGCCTGGCAGCTTTTGAAACATGATAGCAGTAAGACCTTTCCAGAGAAGAAAAGCTTCTTGTACACAGAAGGCACGATCATGGAGAGAAACTATCCAAAAAATAAATAAATAAATAAATTTAAAAAAAAAATAAAGAAAGAAAGAAAAAAAAAAAATATATATATATATATACTGCCAGCTCACTCTCTTTTGTCAACTGCCTCCAGTCTTTAAGTACCACCACAGTGTGTCCCTCTTGTCCTGGAAAACATAAAACCACACAGTGATCCCTTGTCCTGTCTGTCACGTCTTGCTGACAAATAGTAACACATAACACTGTCACCAGCATAGAGGGAGAATTCATCATTTTATTTGCAGGGTGGCACATTTCCCCCTTTAGTCATCGTTTTCAGGAACATCAGTGGAACAGAAGTCAGATAATAGCCCCACTTTGGACCACTCTACCTCAGTCCACATGGGATCTGAGTTGGACACCTGATTACTGCTACCAGGTCTCTAAAGGTCCATTTCTTTTACTCAGTTGACCAGTCCGATTACTTACTACACAGCAAAAATGTCCTGAAGAGTCATGAAAGAAGAATGTGTATATGTACACGCCATTGCATAATGAACGCTACATTATTGTAGAGGCCAGTGATGATCTTAACAATCCATAGCTGCTCTAAAAACTACTGAACAAATAACACTGAAGTTGTGTGTATTGTTAGGTTGCTTGTTACAGAGAAAAGCAACAGTTGTTTTTTTATGTCATCTTTTAAAATCTGGATTTTTATACTAAAAGTTTCACAATAACAGAATAATCATTTCCAGGGAATCAATTCCTAAGACATGTTGAGGATTTGCCGTGTTAAAGGTACAGGTTTTTTATGTTTAATTAATAGAAATAGAATATTGCACTCATAAACATGCATTCCCAATAGTCCAATTACTTTGAATTTTATAGTCTTCTTGCCTATTGGTACCATTTGCACTCGGCTAAATCAGCTTTTAGTTCATGTGTCAGAGGAGGAAAATAGTGGCGAAAGTATGAACATTACTTTTATTTTTATTGCAGAAAAGGACAGGAGCACGATGGTAAAGTGGAAACTACATCCAGGACAGAAACAACTACAACTACTACTACTACTGCTAATGTAAAGTGGATTACCAGGTGTTACTCTAAGGAGGAAAACCTGCCAAAAAACAGACGGAGCAGTGGAGCAGCCAAGGGAATAGAACGATATAAAAATGTATGACTAAAACATAATTTATTATACAGAAAAGGTTTAAAAACAAATAAAACAACCCTGGCCACGGAGAACACAGAGTAAAAACCAATAAAACATAAACACACTAAAAGTCCAGTGGCGTCACCAAGGTGTTAAAGTCCAGCAAAATCGGAGCGGGCAAGGAAAGCCCGGCGGCGTCCCCGGCCGTCCTGTCAGTCTCTCCGCTGTGGAGTGCTGGAAAAGAGAGGGGCAGCGATAGTCACTGTTCTTTCCAGTGGATCAGGATATTGCAGCACGATATGTCATGGGACTTACCCCGGATGGGCAGAGCTCCTAACTCTGCCCGCCGCTTTTCTATGTCACGTCAGCACTGTGGTCTCGCCGTAGGAGGTAGGGCGCTGTCCCACTGCCAACTAATCCCCCACCGTAGCATCGTCTGGCATCAAGCTACTTCAGCAGCAGCACAGCTCCCTCTGCCTCTCCGCTCACTGGCCTTCATATGCCGTCGCCACGTACTGCTGCACCAAACCGCACCAACCGCCACCATCTACTCCGCCAACTCTGCTGCTCCCTTCTCCTGACCTGCCAGGCCCTCTTATTGGGCCTCTGTGACCTCCCAGGTGTGCCAAATTAGTAATCAGGGAGGGGCGGAGTCTCTCCAGGACAAGTCAACAATAAATACAATAAAAGCATGAAAAGCCTAGTTAACTTGTTCATTTCCACCCTGTGACACTAACACAACTGACAACATGCTAATGCTAAGCCAGCCAAGAACGCAGAGTGAAATCTGATTGAATGTCTCCCTGACCCAGCAGCCAGACCCTGAACGTCAACTGGTAACAAACAAATGAGCAGAACGGCTGCAGCCTCCATTTCTACCTGTTCACGTTTCTGCAGTAGAATCATTGTGGGAATCGCTTTGAAGTGTGCTGCTGGCTTTGTGTTTATACCTAAATACTAAGAGAAAGATCACATGTGTGCCCTCATTAGGATAGGGACTTGTTCTGGTGAGGATGTAGCCTCAGGTGTATATTATTTTTGAATAATAACCCCAACTCTGATCACAAATAAGAGGGGAAATATCTCCAACATGTACAAACATTTGACCGACAGCATGAACTTAATTTGCACAAATATAATTGTAATGTCTGCTTGGCATTAAAGACATGCAGTTAGTGGGGTTAGGTTAATTGGAAACTCCAAATTGCCCATAGGTGTGAATGCATGAGTGAATGTGAGTGTGAATGGTTGTCTGTGTCTACGCCCTGCGACAGACTGGTGACCTGTCCAGGGTGTACCCTGCCTCTCGCCCTAAGACAGCTGGGATATGCTCCAGCACACTTCACAACCCTGAAAAGGATAAGCGGAAGTGAATGGATGAATGGATGCTTGGCAATATATAGACTAGTGTGGATACTGGTTAGAAAAACTAAAAATATCCTGGAGAAGGTGAGCAAGAGAAGCCCAGCATAACTTAAGACTTCAGGCTGAACTCCTGGATGGGATTTTATACATCAAATCAAATCAAATCAAAATGTATTTATATAGCACATATTAAAAACAACAAAGTTGACCATAGTGCTTCACAGTCAGTAAAAGCATGAGACAATTAACACTAAACAATAAGAAAACAGGGAAGGAAACAATAGGTGACAACACAACAAGCCAGATAACAGCCAGCTAGCTAGAATCAAAAGCCAAAGTAAAAAGACAGGTTTTAAGACGTGATTTAAAAGACTGGATATACTCAGCAGTACGATGAACAGGGAGGTTATTCCAGAGTCTAGGTGCTACGGTTGCAAAGGCCTAGTTCACCTCTTGACTTCAGTCGAGACCTAGGTTGTGCTAGGAGCATCTGATTGGAAGATCTTAGTGCTCTATTGGGATTGTACAAATGGAGGAGTTCGGAAAGGTAGCTGGGCGCTAAATTATTTAGAATTTTAAAAGTGAACAAAATAAATTTTACAATCTATACGATATTTAACAGGGGGCCAATGTAAGTTGGCTAAAATTGGAGTGATGTGTTCATAGATTCTAGGACTTGTTAAGAGACACGCAGCTGCATTCTGAACTAACTGAAGCTGGTAAAGAGAAGAGTGTTGGAGGCCCAAGTAGAGGGAGTTACAGTAGTCCAGTCTGGATGTGATAAATGTGTGGCTAGCTTTTCAAGGTCCTTTAAAGGAAGGAATGGCTTTGCTTTGGATATCTGATGCAACTGGTAAAAACGTTTTTTTACCACAGTGGAGACCTTTTTCTCAAGTTTAAAAGCTAATATTTAAGAGCTATCCAGGAACACTCCGAGGTTTCTTACAGTGAGTGAGAGATGGCTAGCAAGAGGGCCTAGGGCATCAGCTAAGTGGTCTGGCAGAATGTGACTATCAAAAACTATGATTTTGGTCTTATTCTCATTCAGTGTAAGAAAATTATGTGATAACCAAATTTTAACTTCATGCTGAAAGTTGAACAGAGGTTGCAAAAAAGCAGACACATCAGATTTCAAAGGTGAATAAATCTGGATATCATCGGCATAACAGTGAAAGGAGATGTTGTATTTTTTTTTTTAAATAATCCCAACGGCAACATGTACAAAGAGAAAAGAGCAGGACCGAGCACGGACACTTGAGGCACAACACAATAAATAGGGGTAGAGGCCAAGGAGTGTTGCCCCATAGCAACACCCCACAGCAACAGAAAACGACCTCTCTGAGAGGTAAGATTTAAACCAGGATAAAACCGTACCTTTAAGACCAACAATATGTTCCAATCTTGATAGAAGATTGTTGTGGTTATCCATGTCAAAAGCAGTAGTCAAGTCTAGTAAAGCTAAAACCACAGAATCACCAGAGTCAGTGGTTAAAAGAAGATCATTAAAAAGTCTAAGTAAGGCTGTCTCTGTGCTGTGGCGAGTTTTAAAACCAGACTGAAATTTGTCATTACAGTTTTTCTCAAATGCTAAAACACATGTCACAAACGTTTCCACCATGTTTCCCAATGTCTAAACACAACACCCTTCTCTAAAGCTACATAAACACAACCACACCTTCCCACTGCAAAACTCAAACTCCCACACCAAGAGAGCAGCTCGAAGCTGTCAAAACTGTAAACACTATACACAGCATTACACACTACAGCAAAACAATTGAAAACACAATGCTCAATTTGTGAGAAGGTTCTTTGGTTCATAACTGCCAATGCATATTTTCACAAACTGTACAGTAACGGATCGTCATAGAACCCTGCAGAGGATTAGGCATTTAGATTTGTGAGTTTCACATGAAGACTATAAATCTATAAAAACACCCTGCATGTATGTACACTACTGTAACACAACTCAATGCAAAAACAGAATCTATCGCACACAACAGTACTCTCGGAAACATGATCAGGGTGTGAAGTCTTTTTATTGTCTACACGGTCATTTTACAGTATTACACACAGTCACTGTGCGGCATCATGTCGCCGAGCTGCATTGGGCCACATCACCTCATCCACATCACAGGCTATATTGTCCCTTGCTAGGCACCGCGGGAAAAACGCCCTGGAATGGCGAATCCATCCCTGGAAGGCCTCCACTGGGATGTCAGCACAGGCCAGCTCCATTGCCCGTACGAGGTTCTCTCTTGTGTATGGCTGTCTGTCATACACCTTCCATCTCCATGATGAGAAGAACTCCTCTATAGGGTTCAGGAAAGGGGAGTAGGGTGGCAGACAGACGTTTAAAAAGTGGTCACTGTTGGTGGTGAACCACTCTCTGATTTGGTGTGTGTTAGATTTGTATTGTTGATTGTCATTTATGCTTAGAAATATTTACTTATATATGCTTAGAGTTTTGTAATTAGTTGTAGATTGGTAGAGGTTTTGATCCTTGATAGTCTGCAAACTTTGTGTGTATTAGACAGCACTTTGGGAGCATGAGAGGTCATACCGTGTCTTATTATTTTATGGTAGGATTAACGTAGTTGCGTCTGTTCTAGTCTAAGTGCTCTTTGTTTAGATGAACTGCAGGACTTCCTCACCGTGTTATCTAGGATGAACCATCTAGGGTGAGGGGGAGGCTACCCTCTTCCTGACCAAGAATGTTTGACCCTTTGATCAGCAGTCCACACACACACACACACACACACACACACACACACACACACACACACACACACACACACAGGCAAGGTACTCTTTGTTTGTATGTAGACGTCGTATGATAATGAACCTATGCATATTCATGTAACCTCAATAAAAGGACAGTGTATGGGAGAACGGACGAGAGCTACTGGGGTCAAGCGAAGGAACGGCGTTTGTCCGGTTCTCTCCCGTGCACGAGTACCATGAAGAAGTTTGCCTACTTGTGTCTTGCTTAGCAGTGTAATTATATTGTCTTCAACGTTCCAGCGGATGGGTTCAAGCTACAAACCTAACATTAATTGGTCCTTCGATGCCGGATCCCTGGGATCGCATTCACCGAGGGGGGGGAGGCACGCTGAAAGACTGATGTCAGCCAGGAAGTTCCTGTGGATTCGCTGTCTGTCTTTCTCCTCGATGAATGGCGATCGGCGGGATTCAGGCTGATATTACACGCTAAGCAACGCCAAGTAAGTTTAAAGAGGCCGACTCTATAACCGTGTCGTTGTGCAGTCTCCGCCATTTTGTGAGGCGTTGAGAAGTTCGCTGCTTTGTGGAGCGATAACTGGGTTAGTGTCCCGAAAAAGAAGTTTTGGTTAAATCGCCCAAGGGTCCCAAGCGTCCGGTGAGTGTCCGGTTTTGAAATCGCCCTGGGTGTGTGTCCCGAGCGTCCCTTCATTGGGTTTTGTCGCGCGAGTGGGTGAGCGTCCCACAACTGGGTCAGGGTCCCGAGCGGTCCGGTGTGAGTCCGGAGTAGGCCTATTTTGTGTTGTTGTCATTGTTGTCGTCGTCGTCGTTTTTGTTGTTGTTGTTGTGTGAGTGTGTGCGGAGCAGAACACGTGGTCTGTAACACCGACTGTTGTTGTTATCATGGGTTTCTAAGCAACCAAGAGTGAGTTAGAGGGAGAAAGACGTTTGTGCTGGACTTTGCTCCTGGCAGCACAAAGTATTTATGTATAAAAGAGAGAGAGCGAAGGCTCCACAGCTGCGTGGGTGCACGCGAATGCGGTCGCGCGGGTTTCACGCGGACCTGAGCCGTGCGGTTAATCGCAGGCTTATAAATGGAAGAGATTCAAATGTTAGAAGTTTTCAGAAAACACACCAGCCTTGAAGAGCGTGTGGAAAAGGCCAGCCCACATCAGCAGCTGTGCTCTGGTGGGTGGCTTTCCCCCCACCCCTTCCTGACACAAAATGTTAACAGCCTGTGTGCCAAACCATTGAGGTGGATAGTTGTTAAAAGTAACCTACATTAAACTTGTGGTTGCTTAAATTCAGTACAATGACATGTGAGGTGAAGTGATATAGGTAAATATTTAAACTAATGAAGTGCATAGAGGCACTTGACCTGTGTGGAAGACGGTCGTCTTGTTATGAGCCATTGTTGAGATATAGAGCACATCTGTGAAAACAACTAATATGCTCAACCCTGTATGAAACATCTAAAAATACATGATGGAGAAGCTGTGTTGAATATGTAAGTGTAAGACTTTGCCACTGTGGGCAGAGCATGCAACTACTGTGTGATGTCGCGTTGCAGTTTTGTTTTTGTTTTTTGAGCTGATGAGCAAGCTACACATTATCAGATCAAGAGCTGTCTGAGAACTACTCAAAGAGAGGGAAACAGAGAGTGTGCAGCGTTTCCATGAGCAGTTTTTCTGCACCTTGACTCGTGTGTGTGTGTGTAGCATCAGCATCATGTTTTTGTTTATTTGTTTTGTTGGATTAAAAATAATTAAATAAACTGGTGATCATGCTTATGGATCACCATGGCACATATCTCCAGCCATATGGTTTATTTATGCAGATGAAAAAGTGAGTGTGAATGTGTCTGACATCACAGTGTTTTTGTGCGCTGTGTAAAAGTAATTGCCTTTGATTGTGAGTGAGAGCGGTGATTCTGCAGGTCACCAGCTATTGTAACGAAAAAAAAAAAAAAAGAGTGAAAAAGAAAAATCATAGGAAAAAGGTTTTGTGTTGATCAGCCAAAAACAACTACAATTTCATTTTCTGCTTTTAAGAAAAGACTGTTCACAAAAACACACACAGAGAGAGATGTGTGTTGATTAAGCAGTGATGATAATAATGAAATGTCTTAGTTTGTCACTTTCAGGTGAAAAGCAGACCTGAATCAATTTTCCACATGCAGCGGTCGGAAGAAAGTTATAGTTTAACATCATTGGAAACATGCAGGCCAAGTTTCTGGCTGACTTATTTACAGTGCCATGTGTTTCTCAACCTCACAAGCGAGCTCACTCCTCCCTGAAGATAAGGAATGCAGCTCCAAAGCAATAACATGATAAAGAGACAGCAGCAAGTCCTGAGCACAAAAAGTCCCAGCAAAGCAGCAGCAATGTGGATAAACAGCAGCAGAAGAAGAAAGCAAACCCATCTTCCTGTCTGATTGGTTGAATTTCACGGAGGGGCGAGCAAGATGGCAGCGTGAAGAGGAGTTTTTGTTTGAGTTCTCAGCACGAGACACTTATTTGATGTCTTTCTGGCCTTCGGGACTTTTTTTTGGAGATCAGCACGCTAAACTTGCTGGATCTGAGGCCAGGGTCTGCGGCGGCAGCATGTTGAAATGCTCAAAAAGGACTGAGTGACTCGGGCAAGCCACATGCGGCTAGCGACATGAAAGAAATGGACCCTTCATGATGCGTTCAACGTGCCAGCGCTGTGGTGGGAAAGGCTCCATCATAAACACGCCCTGCGCCGAGGTTCAGGCCAAGAAGAAGAAGACGATGACTTCCAAGCCCAAGAAGGTCGGCCTCAGCGTGGGCGAGCTGATTGTGAAAGCCGTGGCCGCTTCCAAGGAGCGCAACGGCCTGTCTGTGGCCGCTCTCAAGAAGGCTCTGGCTGCCGGAGGCTACGATGTGGACAAGAACAAGGCCCGTGTCAAGACCGCCATCAAGAGCCTGGTGGCGAAGGGCACCAGGACCTCCGGATCCTTCAAGATGAACAAGGCTACTGAGAGCAAAGCCAAGAAGCCCGCCGCAGCCAAAGCCAAGAAACCGGCAGCAGCTGCTAAGAAGTCGCCCAAGAAGGCAGCAGCAGCACTTCAGCTACTAGACAGGACAAAGCTGAAGGAGAACTGCCGGGACTGTTGAAGAGGGAGAGGACAAAAGAGTGAGAGGACAACAGAGTGAGAAGACTAGGTGAGAACACATAGGAATTATTTAATGTGGGAAATCAAAATTTGGGTTAGCAAACCTGGGGAAAAGAAAACTGACTGCTTAAGTTGGAAAATTGAGACGGAGTCTGAAACATTGCGAAAATAGAAACATATACAAAATCACACACACACAAGCAGAACATGCATTAACCCTACTAACAATTCCAAACACAAAATGACTCATGAAGACTCATAGCACATTAGTTAAGAAATGATTAAATAATAGCAGAGAAATGTGTAGGAAAGGCAGCTTTAAGAACATGCTCTGCTGGAGATGCAGCTCCACAGACATGCATTAGACCTGCCTAATAACACAAACCCATGCAATGAAAATTAGCTTGTTATCTTTCATCAGTGTTACAATAGTGTCAATTTAGCAGACACTTGTTATCAAATGCTGAATTTATCCTAAAGAAAAAAATTGACTCTCCAAGTTGCAGGACAACAGTTTAACTTTTGTGAGAAAAAAGATCCTGGTTTGACCAACCAGTGATCAGACAATAAATTTAGTTGTTAAAATGGTAAATTGGGAGAAGCTTCCTGTTTGATTGAGGCAGCACATGTAATTTACTGTATGAGGGAAATTGTCTTTTGTGATACTATTTTGAACATGCTTTTCTGTCGTCCTGTCAACTTAGTGGGTTAATAGCTGATATGCAAATTAGTTGATCAGTTTTAGATTAATGAAAGGTGACTGAATTCTAGTATGAGTGAATGAGATGTGTTGGAGTTGTTGTGTGTTGAGTGGAGACTCTAAAACACTGAGTTTCCTGCTTTGATGTGCGAGTGAATCCTGTATTTAGATACACAACTCTGAATACGTCAGAACAGACTGTTTTGTGAAGTGCATGACAGCATGTCACATGTTTTATGATGAAGGGAAAAGGGAAATTGAATAAAATAGATCTGTGGCCTAAATGAGTGAAGAGCACAGACCTGGTAATTAAACTCATAGCTAATAAGACATTAGGATTATGTTGTGTGTTGTGCAGCTGATGGTTGATTTGGAGTGAATCTAGCTGATGATTTTTCTTTTGGTGTGAAGTTGAGCCTGCCGATTAGTATGATGGTATGATAAACCATGCTAATGGTATGATTTACCCTCCTGAGATGAGGAGCTTGTGTCATGACTTAACAGGGCCTTTTTATTTTGATACTTTCACAGTGCACTGAGAGTTTGGTTTGATAATCTGTTATTTTTTATTTTTCATTTTTGAACAAGCACTGATTTTTGCTTGTGAATTTCTTTTCTTTGAGCAGATCTGCAAGTCGGGAATTAAAAGCGTTACACGTCGTCAAGAAAATTGTTGCAAGTGAGTTTCTCCACATTTAAAATGGGTTCAGGAGAAAGCCACTTATTTGGGACAATTAGGAAATGAGAGTCCCCCCCAAAAAGGATTCAACGAGGAAATCCAGTCTAAATTATTTTTCTTTTTGAAATAACGTCGTTTTGCTGAGCGTGGAAACGAATGCGATGATAATTTCCACAATTAGCAAAAGAAGGAACCACTGAGTGAATGAGTAAGAATTTTAAAATATCTGACTGACTGACTGAACATGATTGTGTGAAGCTAACCCCCACCTGACAAAGGTGCAGATGAACCCATGTGTTTCCTTTTACAGGAGCAGAAAGATGACAGCAACACTCGAGGTTGCATGATGATTTAACCTTTTAAATGCCATTTTCTGTGTCTGTGCATTTATCAGGTGTGTTATTCATAGGCTTGAGTTGCTCACAGAGATATCTGTGACAAAGTATGCATACGCCTGCGCAAGCGCTAATATTTGCATTTTCTTTTCTTACAGCATGCCAGTTCTTCATGTGAATTGATGATGCGATTTATACCAGGACAACTGGTTGATGTTTTTTCCTACTACAGGATTTCTGGGTTTATGTGTGAGGAAAACTGTGTTTACAGGTTATGAGTGGTGATGCTGTTGCATTGTGTTGATGGGAAAATGTGAAGGTTACTTTGATAATGTGAATAACCTGTGTGAAATTTCCTGTGTTGAGAACTGGTGTTACTTCTTTCCACAGCTAGGGTTGACTTTATGGTGTTTTTATGGCACCTCTGTAACCTGTTGACCTGTGTCTGACCTCTGTCTGACTACAGTCAATGTGTATTGCTAATGTTAGTTTCTTTGAGAATGCTGTGGAAGATTCAGCTGAACCGGACAAGTGACATGAGTAAAACAAATAAGAGATACAGTGTTTCTGGGATAGTTTGATATGGGCTCATTAGCTGGCCACTTTTGAGCCCATAGTAATATATAAGTGGAGTGACTTTGCTTAAGAGCAGTCACCGATTACATTAATGTTGCCTGAGTACATGGGATAATCCATGTCTGAGGCGACTTATGAAAATAATTGTAGTTTACTGATTTGAGAAAACCTGCACATGACACTTGTCTTGCTGATGTTGAATGCTTCTTGTCCTTATGATACAATTGTTTACAGGTATGAAGTTTGATTTTACTTCCAGATTTTGTTTTCCAGGCCATGATGGTGTGTATGCAGGCTCCTGGGAGAGCCAGGTGTTAAGCAAACTTAATATGCAAAGCACACTAACATTTTCATTGCAGGATTATGGGTCCAGGGTGGTGCTGCTCCAGGGGAGGAGATGCCCTGATGTTGCCTGGGATATGATCTAGCTAATCTTTTTCTTTAAGACTGGAATCCAGGTTTGGTGAGTTGACGCATGGGTGTGTCCATGCGTCAAGAGGAGGGGTCCAAGGATTAACATTAAACAATGTTTTTTATTATTGTTGCAGTGATTTGTGTGATTAGCCGTTTTATTTACAAATATTAAACCTATGCAAGTGGTGCACCCATGTTCAGATGAGGCTTTGATGGCCTATAAGTGAAGTTCACTGAACTAAAGAATGTGGTTTGATGATTGTTGACATACTCTCCAAATAGTTTGTCTTCCTAGCAAGGAAATACAGGTGCAGCAGTAATCTCCTGAGAAATCTTCAGAGGCCCAGTGAGAAGCGCATAGCTGACAGGACCAGGCAGTGGTTGAGGTCAAAGATCAAGCTGATTGGGGCCCATCATGAAATCAGACCTTGGAGCCACAGCAAGGACCATGAAACTGCCTGCAAAATAGAGGAGAGGATTGTCCACAAGATGGGAGAGAGGCTTCAGGAGGATCAGAGATCATCTTCAGCACAGCAGACATCACACAGAGAGCTGTGCTACTAAGCTTCCAGGAAATCAAGAGGAGACTTCCCACAGCAAGATTTTAAATAAAATGAAAGATTCAATATTGACGCTGAGGAAGACGACTAAGGTGTACGACGTGCTCTGCCTTAAACCTTCAGCAGCGTTGGAACATGAAAACTCGTGGGATGAGGGGAGCGTGCCAAGCTCCATCGACAGCGCAGAAGGAGTTCGAGGATGACATCATGATTCTGTGAAAGCACAGGAACCAGAAGCTATGGTGGTGATGACAGCAGTTTCCTATGAACATCACCTAATGCTGTGCCACTATACTGTGCATACGATGACACTCTGAAGGCTGCTGGGATCATAACAGCAGTAAGATGACGGAACCCAGCACCCTTTCCACAGAGAGCTTTTTCTGCAGAGCGTGGACAATGGCAGAGTCATAAATATCCCCCTCACAAGACGAAGGTCTGAAGTCAGGTGATGGGGGCTGGTAAGAGGCCATAAAACTAGAGTGCTGAGAGGTCTGCAGCTTGGAAATAGCTGAGACCCATGTTGACGAACAACAAAACCAACTGGTATGTTTGAATGTCTATTCTACATACATTTGGACTCTGGTCCTATGGACAGTGATGGAAACAACTGGAAGAGACATTCATGACGCCCTGCAGAGCTTAAACCACTCTGCAGAGAGACATGTGATGTGCACACCCGGAGGAAGCACCACCAAGCTGAGATGTTTTTGAAAATGTTACTTTTTTAGTTTCACTATTAAATTAACAATTTCTTTGGTTGCTCGTAAGATGCAGTTTGCCATGAGATGAGCTCAATGAATGGGGTAACTGCTAATACATTTATTAAACTGTGTACCTTTTCAGTAATTTAGGGTGATTTGACATATGCTGAGTATAAAAAGGTTTGCATTGAAACTGTCAGACATGAGGTATTCATACCTGGGAACTTTTCAAGCATAAAGGTCAAAAAGGGGGGAAATGTTAGATTTGTATTGTTGATTGTCATTTATGCTTAGAAATATTTACTTATATATGCTTAGAGTTTTGTAATTAGTTGTAGATTGGTAGAGGTTTTGATCCTTGATAGTCTGCAAACTTTGTGTGTATTAGACAGCACTTTGGGAGCATGAGAGGTCATACCGTGTCTTATTATTTTATGGTAGGATTAACGTAGTTGCGTCTGTTCTAGTCTAAGTGCTCTTTGTTTAGATGAACTGCAGGACTTCCTCACCGTGTTATCTAGGATGAACCATCTAGGGTGAGGGGGAGGCTACCCTCTTCCTGACCAAGAATGTTTGACCCTTTGATCAGCAGTCCACACACACACACACACACACACACACACACACACACACACACACACACACACACACACACACACACACACACACACACACACACAGGCAAGGTACTCTTTGTTTGTATGTAGACGTCGTATGTTAATGAACCTATGCATATTCATGTAACCTCAATAAAAGGACAGTGTATGGGAGAACGGACGAGAGCTACTGGGGTCAAGCGAAGGAACGGCGTTTGTCCGGTTCTCTCCCGTGCACGAGTACCATGAAGAAGTTTGCCTACTTGTGTCTTGCTTAGCAGTGTAATTATATTGTCTTCAACGTTCCAGCGGATGGGTTCAAGCTACAAACCTAACAGTGTGTCTTGTGGAAGCGGACGTTGTCCCAAATGATCACATACATGTGATGTGCTAGCCTAGGATGGTGTTGTTGACGGTCCAGGAGGATGTCTTTTAGCTCCTCTAGGAAGGTGAGGAGACGTTGGGTGTTGTAAGACCCAAGGACAGCATGCCGGTGGACAAGCCCCTCCGTACCCATAGCTGCACAAAGAGTAATATTACCCCCCTGTTGGCCAGGAACCTCAGTGATGGCTCTCTGGCCAATGATGTTACGGCCCCTTAGCCTTCGTTTCTGGAGGTTGAAGCCAGCCTCATCCAGGAAGAGGTACTCATGGGGTCTGGCCATCGCGTCCAACTGCATTATCCTCTGTGGAACATGGAAAAGCGTACAGGTGTTCAGAACGGTCAATCAGGTAGCACAGTATTGTCCAGAAGTAATGTAGGCCACTAAGCAACACAGTATGTCCACTAACTGTACTGTGGACATGGATGTATACGTACTTGCACATACTCGTAACGTTGTCCTATGTGTCGCGCAGAGTTGCGCTCAAAGGGAACCCTGTAGACCTGTTTCATCCTCATCTGTTGGCGCCGGAGAACTCGGTCTATTGTGGACACGCTGACAGCATCAATGTTCTCAAAGTTTACATTATCTGCAATGACTTTGTCTCTGATCTCTCGGAGTCTAATGCAGTTGTTCTCACGGACCATATCTGCAATGAGGGTTTCTTGTGCTGCTGTGAATATGGCAATCCTCCCACCTCTATGTGGCATTCTTTCAGCTCTAAAGAAAGAAACATGTGTTGTCAATTGACTGATTTATATGTAAAACTACATGTAAGGTAACAGACCACTTTCACAGGCCTGTAAAACTGTAGTGTGACAAAGAAAGCAATAGCGTACTATACCTGTTGTGTTGTCTAAATGCCTTGATAATGGTGGCCACGGTGGACCTACTCAGGTTTGGATGTACTCTTCGTCCCGCTTCAGCCATTGTCATGCCATGGACAATGACATGGTCAATTACTGTTGCTCGCATATCATCTGTTATGATGGTGCGAGGTTGTCTTCTTCTCCCACCTGGACCTTCTCCTCTCTCTTGTTGGCCTCCTTGTCTTCCTCCTCTACTCCGAACTCCTCTTCTTCTTAGGCCTTCACCTCTTCCTCCTCTGATCTCAACCCCTCTTCCTCTTTGGCCTGCAGCTCTTCTCCTTCCGCACGCTTGAATGCCTTCATCCATTGTGATTGTTTGGCATCTTCACCAAACTATGCTTTCATAGGTGGGGTCACATCATTAGCAACAGGTGTCTTCAATTTTGAGTCGTTGTGTGTAGTGACTGACGCCAGGTGTGTTCCCTGTGTTCACAGATTGGTGACTGTGGCAAGCATTTTGCATCACATGGGCTTTCATTTGAGAATATGAGCAGAGTTGTTTTGCAACATGTGTTTTGGCAAGGAAAAATGTGTTTAGATTTATGAGTACAGAGGGTTGTGTTTTGTGAATTGTGTCTTCATGTGACATGTGTTTATGGTACTGGAATATGGTGGCTACATTTAGTAAATGTGTTTAGACTACTGGTCATTTGGGTTACAGGATTGGCTTTTGTGTTTTAACATTTGAGAAAAACTGTAATACCATTTGCATCTACAAAGGTCTGAAGTTGTTTTAGAACTACCTTTTCCAATATTTTGGATATAAAAGGGAGTTTGGAGATCGACCTGTAGTTAAACTAACACTTTTTAAATGTCTATTATTTTTTTGATGTTGTGCATGGTCTTCATTCTCTTGCGCTTCGACACACACTGACATCTGAACAAGCAGTGAGGGGCCTGCGGGCAGAATGGTCTTAGGGTTGTTGCTCATCACTGAATGTGCAAAGTGACACACAGGAACAGGAACATGAGAGACCCACTTCTGCGACTCAATTATATAATGGATGCATTAAGGTTGACTTAATTTTTAAAGCTTCCATTATTCCTTGTATTTTGAGCGAGTAGTTCCATGTCGCGTCAACAGAGAATACAGCATGTCAGCTATGGTGTGCTATACCCTGTAGAATCATAACTGCATTGATCTGCTGCTGTAACAAACAGTAAAAACCTCCATAAACCCACAGGGAGTCCGACTTCTCCAACTATACGTACCCCGCCCGATAGCATGTGTTGTCATTGTGTCAAAATGAATCCAGGGTTTCCTGAAGATGGGTGAGTCATAGAAGCGTAGGAAAGCACTGACAAGCTTTGATGGCCCCCTGAATCTTTAGGTCAGAGTTCATTGCTATTTATATGCCGAGAACGAGCTCAGCTCTCCATCCTCAAAGGTCAGTCTCATTAAACTCTGTCGTGAGAGCAGAGTGGGCCAAGTTTTTCAGACATGCCAACACGCAGATTTCTGCTTTTATTGCTGGGCATAAGTAAGCAGTGAGAGTGGTTTTACATGTAAACAGTTTAATTAAACCCCATTCATCAGCAGTCTAATAATTTGCCGTGCAACTGGTGTTGAGAAAACCATCCAGGTTAAAGCTAACCTGCTATGTTACTGTGCAACAATCTTATTTGCTGTTTTGAGTGAAAAATCCACATTTGGAGGTTGGAGGTGTCAGTGGTGGAATGAGTCATTTCTCTGCTCACTCCAGAGACCTGAATTCAAGTCATACATATTCACTGATTTTTATGCTCTGTTTGCATTACATTGAACATGTTACTATAATGATCATAAGGGATGTATGCATATATACAGTGGGGCAAAAAAGTATTTAGTCAGCCACCGATTGTGCAAGTTCCCCCACTTAAAATGATGACAGAGGTCAGTAATTTGCAACAGAGGTACACTTCAACTGTGAGAGACAGAATGTGAAAAAAAAATCCATGAATTCACATGGTAGGATTTGTAAAGAATTTATTCGTAAATCAGGGTGGAAAATAAGTATTTGGTCACCTCAAACAAGGAAAATCTCTGGCTCTCACAGACCTGCAACGTCTCCTGTAAGAAGTTTTTCTGTCCCCCACTCGTTACCTGTATGAATGGCACCTGTTTGAACTCATCATCTGTATAAAAGACACCTGTCCACAGCCTCAAACAGTCAGACTCCAAACTCCGCCATGGCCAAGACCAAAGAGCTTTCGAAGGACACCAGGAAAAGTATTGTAGACCTGCACCAGACTGGGAAGAGTGAATCTACAATAGGCAAGCAGCTTGGTGTGAAAAAATCAACTGTGGGAGCAATCATCAGAAAATGGAAGACATACAAGACCACTGATAATCTCCCTCGATCTGGGGCTCCACGCAAGATCTCATCCCGTGGGGTCAAAATGATCATGAGAACGGTGAGCAAAGATCCCAGAACCACACGGGGGGACCTGGTGAATGACCTGCAGAGAGCTGGGACCAAAGTAACAAAGGTCACCATCAGTAACACACTACAACGGCAGGGAATCAAATCCCGCAGTGCCAGACGTGTTCCGCTGCTGAAGCCAGTGCATGTCCAGGCCCGTCTGAAGTTTGCCAGAGAGCACATGGATGATACAGCAGAGGATTGGGAGAATGTCATGTGGTCAGATGAAACCAAAGTAGAACTTTTTGGTATAAACTCAACTCGTCGTGTTTGGAGGAAGAAGAATACTGAGTTGCATCCCAAGAACACCATACCTACTGTGAAGCATGGGGGTGGAAACATCATGCTATGGGGCTGTTTTTCTGCCAAGGGGACAGGACGACTGATCCGTGTTAAGGACAGAATGAATGGGGCCATGTATCGTGAGATTTTGAGCCAAAACCTCCTTCCATCAGTGAGAACTTTGAAGATGAAACGAGGCTGGGTCTTCCAACATGACAATGATCCAAAACACACCACCCGGGCAACAAAGGAGTGGCTCCGTAAGAAGCATTTGAAAGTCCTGGAGTGGCCTAGCCAGTCTCCAGACCTCAACCCCATAGAAAATCTGTGGCGGGAGTTGAAAGTCCGTGTTGCTCGGCGACAGCCCCAAAACATCACTGCTCTCGAGAAGATCTGCATGGAGGAATGGGCCAAAATACCAGCTACTGTGTGTGCAAACCTGGTAAAGACCTATAGTAAACGTTTGACCTCTGTTATTGCCAACAAAGGTTATGTTACAAAGTATTGAGTTGTATTTTTGTTATTGACCAAATACTTATTTTCCACCCTGATTTACGAATAAATTCTTTACAAATCCTACCATGTGGATTCATGGATTTTTTTTTTTTCACATTCTGTCTCTCACAGTTGAAGTGTACCTCTGGTGCAAATTACTGACCTCTGTCATCATTTTAAGTGGGGGAACTTGCACAATCGGTGGCTGACTAAATACTTTTTTGCCCCACTGTAGGTTGAAAGAAACTAATATTTACTAATATTTATATCCAACAATTCATCTACTTAATTAACATCATTAGCATTATAACCGGTATAAAAAAAAGTGGTTATATCTATTAAATCTGTTTTTTTTTTAATTTTTAAAAGATGAGTTTTTAGCTGCTTTTAAAAGTGACCACTGAGTCCACAGATCTCAGGCTCAAAGGGAGAGAGTTCCACAGTCTGGGGGTCACAGTTACAGCTGAATCAGCAGGGGTGTGACATGGGAGTACTTGGAGGACTTGGTCAGAAGCTTTGCAGCAGCGTTCTGAACAACTTGCAGATGCTCCAAAGAGGCTTTACATAAACAAGTAAACAAAGAATTACAATAATCCAGACAAGATGAAACAAATGCATGAATGACAATTTCTAATTCGGAGCGTGATACAATGGGACTCAGCTTAGCAATGTTTCTCAAGTGATAAAAACAGGAGCGGACCAGAGATTTTACATGAGCATCCAAATTTAGAGCTGAGTCAATAGTAACACCAAAGTTCCTGATAGTTCGGCAAATGTAGCAAGTGAACCCACGTTTTCCATAACACTAGGTACAAATCTTTTAGGAGCACAAACAAGGACTTTAGTCTTCTCCTCGTTTAGTTGAAGAAAGTTTCCAGCCATCTGTCTGTGAAGGTTCTCAGTCATCCAGGTCATCGTAGTCAAAGGAGCTTGCAAAGAAAAGCATCTGGACTTCTTTAAGTTACTTGAAGACGTTTCACCTCTCATCCGAGAAGCTTCTTCAGTTCTAAGGTCAAATGGTGGAGAGTCCCAGATATAAACCTAGTGGGAGTATCGCCCCACAGAGGGACAAAAGGACCCCCTGATGATCCTCTAATCGCCTGAGCCAAGGTGTGAAACTGGGTGTGGGTCCCAATCAGCCAGAGTTTCGGGTGAGTTCATTGTGAAACCTGGCCCCACCTTATCATGCGAATTCCTGAGATCAGATGGCCCAGGATGTGAGTGGGCGTTAAGGCGTCTGGGGCGGGAACTCAAAACTGGATTATAGATGGCAGACAGTTGGTGTCGTAAACCCCCGCCTCTGTTCAAAGATGGTCGCTCACAGTGGATATAGATGGCTTCTTTCACTCCTCTTTCAAACCATCTGTCCTCTCTATCCAAAATGTGAACATTGGCATCCTCGAAAGAGTGTCCTTTATCCTTAAGATGCAGATGGACTGCTGAGTCTTGTCCTGTGGAGGTGGCTCTTCTGTGTTGTGCCATGCGCTTGTGAAGTGGCTGTTTGGTCTCTCCAATTTAGAGGTCTGGGCATTCCTCGCTGCACTGTACAGCATACACCACATTGACAATGTGGTGTATGCTGTACAGTGTACCTCTACATTGGAGAGACCAAACAGCCACTTCACAAGCGCATGGCACAACACAGAAGAGCCACCTCCACAGGACAAGACTCAGCAGTCCATCTGCATCTTAAGGATAAAGGACACTCTTTCGAGGATGCCAATGTTCACATTTTGGACAGAGAGGACAGATGGTTCACAGCAATGAACGGTAATTTTGAAATTGGTCTGTAGTACTGAGAAGAGAAGCGTCAAGCTTAGGTTTTTTTTTTTTTAACAGTGGGTGAATAACAGCATTCTTAAAATAAACAGGGACCTGACCAGAAGTCAGTGAGGTATTGATAATTTTAAGGACACAGTGACTGATAGACTGAAAAATATCAAGAGAGCAGGAGGACGCTTTCATCGAATTAACTAACTTGACCAGCTCTGGTAAGGACACAGGTAAAAATCCATCTAAAATTACAGGCTAGCTCGAGTTGGCGCTGACAACAGACACACAGAAAGAGAAATATTGTTCCTCTCATTACTGACTTTTTCAACGAAGAAAGAAATTTTTCACAATCTTCATTTGATGAAATTGGGGCAGCAGGTGGAGCAGGAGCAACAATAACAGTGTTGAAAAGTACCTTGGGGTTACCTCTGCTCTTAGACACTAAGTCTGAGAAATAGGCAGCCCCCTCGCATCTCAAACTGAAGTGTTAATAAAAGAGACTAAAAGGTCCTTTAAATGAAGGAGATGGACATGCAAATGAGTTTTCCTCCATAAACTCTCAACCTTGCGGCAGCAACGCTTTAAGAAGCGAATGCTGTGATTTATCCAGGGGGACAACTTTGAAACCGGAGCTAGTCTAGTTTTGACAGGACAAACATTGTCTAAAATAGAAAGACAATGATTATTAAAAAGATTTGTTAAAAGATGAACGTTATAAGGAGATAAATCTAAATTAAAAGCATTGGAAAATTTAACAGCAGTAGAGGAATTTTAAGATGCCAGAGCTAACCACATGTCGAATAGGAGAGAGGGACAGATGAAAAGACAGGTTAAAAAGAATACAACAACGGTCCGAGATAAAAAGGTCCTCAGTACAAATGAACTCAATGTTTAAACCTAAAGTAAAAACAAGGTCCAATGTGTGTCCTTTGGTGTGTGTGGGACCAGACACATGCTGTGTAAAATGAAAAGAATCCATGACGCTAAGGAAACCTCTGGCAAAGAGGTCAGAGTCATCATCAATGTGTATATTAAAATCCCCGACTATAACCAGTCTAGACAGTTTCAAGGTCGAGGATAGAAATTCACTGAACTCCTTTAAAAACATGCTGTTAATGCCAGGTGGACGACACACTACAGCACACTAAAACAGATCTTTATTTCCAATTCTAACCAGCTGTAGTTCAACCGTTGAAAAATGCAACAGTGAAACCGGCTTCCAAACACCACAGCGACACCTCCTCCTCGACCCGACGTCCGAGGCTGACTGATGAAGGAGTACCTATTGGGGCAAAGTTCGATGAGGGGTGAATAGTCACCATCACGCTGCCAGGTTTCAGTTAGAAATAAGAAGTCCAGTTTTGGGGAATTTATGTCTCCCCAGTCACTGTGTTGAGCTTGCGTGTCTTGAGTCTGTGTTTCGGTCTGTGTGTTTCCCGTTTTATTTTGATAGTTTTTTGTCCTGTGTTCAGTGTTTTCAGTTTTGCTCCCCCCCCCATGTCGTTATGTCGGATTAGTCCTAGCTGTGTTTCCCTCCTGTGTTTCATTCCCTCTTTACTCCCTTGTGTATTTAAGCCCTGTGTTTTCCTCTGTCCGTTGTTGCGTCATACTACCCCTGCTGTGTGTTCCTATGTGAGCGTGGCAATGCCTAATCCTAGTTTCTCAGTTTCCTAGTTTTAGTTCTGTGTCTGTAGTGTTAAGTCTGATTTTATTTTCTTGTATTCAGTATTCGACTTTTGAACAGCCAAAATAAAGCTGCCACCGCTAGTTAACTCTTTTGTTTCATGAGTCTTGCATTTGGGTCCTTCATGCCTGCCACGCAGCCAGACCATGACATTATCTTTTGGTTTGTATGTGCTTTATGTTGTTGAATTTTTATATACGGTATTATGCTTCAATGAGCAAGCAGCGTGAACATAAGCTTCATGTCTAATGGACACTTATTTTAATCTGAAGAGATGTTCAATCAACTCCATATTCACAAAATGCAATGATGTCTAATCACTAATTATTTTCACCTTGCATTTACTGTAAGTCTAATAGCAATAATTATAGCTGGACACCTTTTGTTATCAGGTTTTGGAGAAAATCTGCTTGTGTTTATTACTTATGGAGAATAAATGTCCAGATGTTGATTCCCCTTGAGTAGCTGATATTCTTCAGCATGGGAGAAATTATCATAGAGCTGTACGTATGAATTGGAATGAATGAGTGTGATTAAAATTAGATTGGTTAAGTCATTTACTATGATAATGTTTGTCAGGGACTCAAGTCACAAACTGCAGGTTACTAGTTGGCTGCTTCAAGCACACATTTAATGTTGTAAATCACTGATGTTTGTAGGTGTCTACAGGGCTGTAAATCCAGGTTTCAAGATAATTTCAATTAATGAGTATTATCTCCTTTTTGCTACACATAGAAAATAAAAAAATTAATGTCCTGACCTGATTTCCTCGACATCTTCAGCAGTGCACATCTGAAAACAGCTCAAGCCAGAACCCACCTTCATACGCCAGGTGTGGATCCATGAAAAAGAGAAAGGCATATAGAAATAGTGTTGTTCAAAAATTGCAGTATAATACTGTAATTACAGCATCAAAGAACAGTGCTAAAAATAAATTATAAATAACATTTTAAACACACATCTCTGGATCATGTAGATGCTGTTAATTTGCTCCATTAAAAAAGGAGAATGTGTAACTTTTAGTAGGGAATGTTTCAGGATTTGAAAAATTGAATGAGTTTATATTTGACTTCTGGATTCTCAAAGTCTTGGGTTCTACAAAGTTGAGTTTGATTCTAAACATAGTTTTTATTTTACAGTATTGCTTATAACCCTTGAGGCGACTTTTGTTGTGATTTGGCGCTATATAAATAAAATTGAATTGAATTGAATTGAACCCCAGGAAATAGTTGGGGAATTGGATGCCCCTTACTACTAAACATCTGACATTACATAAGATTAATACAATTTAGTCACTTCTTTACATTGTTTTCTATATATTGTCAATGTATTATTTTGAATCATGTACACTGCTTTAACATGCATAGAAGTATATAAGTAGAAAAGACCTGCTGTGTCTAATTATAGTTGCTAAACTACTGAAATCACTGCTTGGGGAGAGATTTCATGAACAGTCAATTTGAAAAAGGAAAATGCTTTGGCAAATTATACCACTCCAATATGCTGTAATAGCTTTTAAAGGCATTCAATCAATTTAAAATTACCACTCTTCCACCTCTAGTCTCATTTTCCAATACTGTTGACTGGTAAATGATCCGATTATCAGATCGTAGGCACAAAGACTGTGAAGAGATCAGTGGATCAGTTATCATTACCTTTCACAGCATGGGCAATAGTTTTTTTTTAATCAGCAATGTGCTGGGTATACACAATCAGCCACTCTAAGTGCTTCATATGAAAGAAGTGTTTCATATTGTTTTATTGTATTATTAAGACACACACATCAATTTATTCATACTTTTACAGTCACAACATGTTTATTTGATGAAAATCACATATTCATGACATTTTAATATTATACCAGTGTGGTGGTGTTTTTTCCGGGGAGCACTGTTGCCAGATGGTCTGTCAAATTTTTCATCTCATTATCAGAAACTCCACTTTTCCCAGATGGAATGTGATAATTCAAACATCTCGCAGTGCTTCGTGTACAATAACAGGAGTGCACTGCTTTATATAAATCCCATTTTCAGCATCATGTGTATTCAGCTTATGATCACATTCATCATCGTGCAACAGGGCAAGTCTGTCTCTCAGGGAGCCTCTTGAAGTTCAGGTAGCCAGTTGTGCTTGATTGTTACAATCAGACTGAGGATCAGTGTTGACTTGAGGACCACTTCACCATTATGTGACACTTCTTCAGAGTGATTCCTGAATATGAGGCATAAAGCTGGAGACATTTTTTCCTTCTAATTCTAGAGGATAATCACACTTTGAAGTCAGGGTAGAGGGGAACACAATGCGGCCATTCAGAAATGATAGCCAAATCACAGATGTGATCAATTCTCATATAAACCTAGCTTGGAAGGATTTAATAACATCATGTAATATCGTACACCATTTTTCCAACATTTCTTGACTGTAATACTTAAATTTAAGGATTTTTCCCCCATGTTTATATCATCATAGTTACCTCCTTGTCATAGTTTCCCTTCCTTTTTAAATTTCTTTTATCTACAGCAGACTATCATTTCCAGTCTTCACTGTCCTTAGAGTATCAGTGGAGAGCATAAGGTGCTGAGTAGTTTTTGTCAAATGCTGACTGCTTGTGGATATAAGATGCTTAACAGATGTTCTGAGAGTTCCCGCTGTGTTATTCCTGGTGGTTCTTCTTGAGTGCGAGCGAGGCAATCATCATGACCCATTGCTTTTTTCCCTTCTGAAAAAAAGGCATGACCCTCTCTCTTCTGTACTATAATTGTGCTTTAATAAATATTACATTTGAGATATTGCATTTTACTTAAAGTTGATTAATAACTTAATTACATAATTATAGTTGGAAAAAAAGGGCTGTTAACATATTAATTTTGTTGTATCTTGTTCTCTGTTAAAATGTCAAAACACCCATTCAAAATGTTGGCTTTCATAAAGAAGTCTTTTCAGCTTCCCCGTGAAGGTTTTGCTCATTCTAGTCAATAAAATGCCATAGGTGTTTTTGTGTGTGTGAGTGGCCTCAGGCAGTTTTTGCTCTAAAAGGAATGGGGGGAAAGGCAGACATGTAAAAGTGATGAACGCAGGCCAGGAACCTCAGTACCAAATGATCTTATTCACTGTGATCAGGCAGTAGAATGACGAGGTTTACACGAGGAAAACAAAAATCTGTCATATTTTATTATTAGAAACTCTGCAATTTGTCATGAAATTTTAATAGGCCGTACACAAAAAGCACCAATGAAAACATTTCACCGGAGCACAGTATGATTCCATGTAAATAAAGGAAAATGTTCCTGCAGCTAAACTACTTGAGCTGTGGTGCTGTGAAACATCAAAGTGTTTAATATATGAGAAGCGTATTCTTTTTCATAATGAAGCCACTATCAGGATAGAACAGACTGCCTCCTCATACAAAAGGCTGAGGCAGCAACATGGAGAACATATCTTAATGACTAATTACATTTTAAGATGTGCAAATGGTTTATATTCAAAGCTGTGACTGTGCTTTAATCCTGTGAGCAAAGAACAGTGTTATTTGAAAATCCCACATCTCCCATATGGGCTACTCTACATGACACAAATTAGTGGGCTTTCTAGTTTTTCAATTGCGCTATACAGTGCATAGCAAACAAACTTTGACAAGAAGAAAAAATAAAAGAAATTATGGTCATTATAGCAAGAATAACACTGGGATTTCTTTCGTATGGTGTGTTTGGGGACAGTGGTGGGATTATATGCAGATGCCCTAATATGTGATTGAATTAAACTTACAGCTTGCTTGACTTCTGAGTCTGTTTTTACAGACATCAGAATGCAACACGGTGTGTCATGACATATGAAATGAAATTCCCTGCTGTAGAATATATTAAACTGCTTGCCAGAGCAGAAATAATAACGTAGTCATGGCTTATCAGTGCTTTCAAAGGCTTGTCATAAGTGATGAAATATGGTAATTGTATTTTTAATATCAGAATCAAAGCTGTGTTGGTGATTTATGGAGCATTCTTGGTAGATCTGTGGCTTTAATGATAATTTTTTTAAAGTTCATGTGAAATACTGGCTCCTAGCTGCTGATAACTACCTGCACTGCTTAGGTGGGAGCTGTGTACATGTGCTTCAACTTCCTTCAAGACTGTTCAGTGAATGTGTGCTTGCATTCACTTTGTAAAGAACATTTTCAGAGTAAGACATATTTGGACATATTTCGGTTAAAGTAGCAATACTCCAAACTAGTTAGGTTTTATCATTACCTTTTAAATGTATATACAAGTCTGCGAAGTACTTCTGCAGAGTGTCTATTCTGTTGTTTGTCTGTTCATTTTAGCTTTACTTTATACTGCACAAGTCCTGCCAATTCAAGACCCTTTATAATATTACACTCAAAAAAATCTGTGTTGGATGAGCACAATCGTGGCACTTTTTTCCACGTGATTTAACCAAGTACAATAACCCATTTTTGACCATGTCAAACCAACACATTTGGCATTTGGTGGTTTAATGTAAACAGATTACGTTGGATCAATGTAGTATTCTTACAATGACTTGAAGTGATTTATTGAAGTATGTGAAGTGAAATTTGTTTTAATTCATTCTACACAAGTTAAAAACTTTAGGAAAACACAATGAAATCTTGTTGTTTGAACAACTACTTTGTTAATCAGGGCAATTACTGTTAGTCTTGCTTAATGAACCAATATGGGGGTTTATGATTTCATAGAGACAAACAACCATGTGCACTTACATTCATGGGTAATTTAGAACCACCAATTACTCTAACTCAAATTACACACTTCAAATCAGCCAGATTGTAGATTTGAACCCAGGCCGATCGTGGCTCAAGAGTTGGGAGTTCGTCTTGTAATCGGAAGGTTGCCGGTTCGAGCCCTGGCTTGGACAGTCTCGGTCGTTGTGTCCTTGGGCAAGACACTTCACCCGTTGCCTACTGGTGGTGGTCAGAGGGCCCGGTGGCGCCAGTGTCCGGCAGCCTCGCCTCTGTCAGTGCGCCCCAGGGTGGCTGTGGCTACAATGTAGCTTGCCATCACCAGTGTGTGAATGTGTGTGTGAATGGGTGGATGACTGGATATGTAAAGCGCTTTGGGGTCCTTAGGGACTAGTAAGGCGCTATATAAATACAGGCCATTTACCATTTACAGGCCATCTACAGACCTTGTTTTGAGCTAATACTCCAGCATTCAATTTGTCGGTTATTCTTAGCCAGCAGGGATTTCTGATTGCTATTACTATACCAATGTTACAATAAGTGTTGCCTATAACACTGATGACCTTGCATGGCCTACAGCTAACAGGAATTGATAGCTGGTGAAAGGAATGCTGGCATTTTACCATTTGGTTTACTTTTCAAATATGGAAACTATCTCTGTTATACACTACCAACTATGGCAAGCATAGAGCATTATTCCGGGATATACTTAAGGTCACCAGGCACTACTTTTTTATTAAAAGAAAAATCAATGGTAACAACAACAGCAAAGAAAACTCAAGTGCCAGTCAGTCAACAGCTCTCTGAAGTCACTCAATTTTGTAATTTTGCATACCGCATTTACTGTTCAGTGGGGTTATCTTTAAATAATTAAAACTTTATTTCATCAGGCAGTCTCATTAAGATTAAAATCTATTTTACAAGAGAGACCTGGGAACAAGAAACATTAACAAGAACATAATCAGCAGATGTGAACAACACAAGGAACATCTTTAAAAACAAGAACAATTTCCAAGGGGAATAAAAGACACTCACTTGACAGCTGTAAGTTTACTTAATTTGAAAAGTGCATAGTACCTGAAATCAAATCCATCAAGGTTATCAAGATTAAGTATTTAGTGGATCATGATTTATACCTACACTATTTAAATTAAGGTAATGTTAGAGGGTTTAAAAGCTTAAGCATTTTCACAAAAAGAATAACTGAAGCCCATCCAACCTTTTCAGACAGAGAGCAATGATGAAATATGAAATGTGTCATCTGTGATAAAGCAGACTCCTCTATGATATATACGGATTAACTGCTGTAGGGGCTTGAAAAATACGAAATATTCCCATAGTTCTATTTGAATGATGCAAAGAATGTGAAATATATGCACTGTGTTTTGCCAGAACGCCACACAATTGCACAAAAAAAGTTCTATTTAGTTCTGTTCAATGCCCAACACTTTTCTTGCAGACATTTTGACTTATAGCAGGAAAAGCACAGGTGAAACTAATTACATTAATGATGGATCAGTTTCATCAACTGTATCAGTAAGCTGTGACAGTGAGCCAGCATGCACAACTCCAGGACCCTCGCCCAGCTAAATGAAACAGAGCCGTAATTAATGTTATTAATTACACCTGTGTTTACCCTGCAATGACACGCAAGGAAGTAGCTTACCTAAATGGAAAAAGTCTTTTAATGTTATCGATTACACCTGCGCTTTTCCTATTATAACATATTTTTTCTGCCAAGAAAAGGCCTCCATTTCATTTAAAAAGAAAAATCTGTATAGTGTTGCAGGGCGCTATATCTGTCAGTACTAGAGAAAAAAGGTCAACAAGGATGGCTAACTATGACGTTAATTAATTGATTAAGGAAATATTTTATTAGTGAACATGTGTTCCAGCTTCAGCCTTGAGAAAACAAATATTTAAACATGAAAGAACTGGTCAACTAGTCAGAACTGGGCAAATACCCACACTTTACCATACAGTGGAATTAAGATAATGTCCATCTTATAACACATGTCAATGTACTGTTCAGCTGTTCGTGAAAACAACAAAACCGATGACGTAGCATGTGTTTGTGTTCAAAACGTTGGGGCCCATCAACTCAACTTCAACGTCTGACACAAATTTCATGTGGAGGATCATTTGTGGTGCTGAAAGCAGGGTCTCTGCATTCAAAACAGCAGCTGTCAGCTGGAGAGCCCAGATTACCCAAACCTGAAGGCGGTAAATCGGGGGAGATACATTATTGCATGAGCATCCTCACCATGAGGTTGTGCATAATGAATCTGTCTCCCAGGGTGACACCATCAGTGCCACCTACTGTAACTTTCTGAGGGGTCTGATGGAGAATGCATGGCAGAAACAACCTCAACTGTGGTGTGTGCTACTGTTATCTTGTGACAGCTCACAGTGCAATGAAAATGATGAAGTTTTTTGCCCATGCAACTTTTGCTCACCTCCTGCTGTAGTTACCAGATTTGATTTCCTGCACCACCTTAAATTGAAAAAGGAATTGGAGGATTACTTATTGGACACAAAGAGGCACCAGACTACAGAACCTTTAGGTGGAAGTTCTGTAGACATGCTAAAAGCTGCCATGACCTTGAATGCAAGATCACCCATATTTAAATCAGGTAAGTGTAGTGGAGCAAAACTGTATGGTTCAAACAGTTAAAGGAATTTTCCTTGTAGAATTACAGGCACCTCAAAATTGCAGCAAGTACAACTTGTGAGTACAGTCACTTTCCACTGGCTTTAACTGTAATAATGGACAGTCGAGCAGCAGAATGTGCTGACTCAGAAAAAATTCAATCCAAAGCACCGAAGCTTTAGCGGCTGAAAGGTGTGAGTCTTTTCTGCTTAGAGACTA
The DNA here is from genome assembly GCF_057381845.1 of Rhamphochromis longiceps. Lineage (NCBI taxonomy): Eukaryota > Metazoa > Chordata > Actinopteri > Cichliformes > Cichlidae > Rhamphochromis > Rhamphochromis longiceps. Next base: position 11,719,398 of record NC_140573.1, read on the forward strand.
TTTCTCCACTTATCTTTTATTTCCGATCTTGAGCGTGGAAGTCATTTTCACCCCTTTCTTCGCACCCCAAGCAAACCTCAAGGCTAAAAAGATCAGAGTGATATTATTAGCCGTTAGCCTTGTCTGACTTCGGTGCGGCTCCTGGAGTCAGCTGTCAAATCTGACACAACACCTCACCCGTATATTCTTCTGCATCCTTCCTGAAGCTGATACTGTGTTTGAGGATCAGGTTTAAGGTTTGCTTGCAAATATTAACCCATGGGGCTCATTTAATTAAGAGGAGAAGTGATCTCTGCCAGTACTTAAGTGAAAGAGAAAGGGCAGATGCCACATGATATTATCTAGGAAAGGAGGTGGTAATTAATCACTTTGACAGCCCTTGATATGTAAACATGGCTAATTTCAAGCAGTTCTTTTTTTCGTGTGGACTCACATAGGTACGAGGTGCGTCTCATTGGCAGCCATGACAGGTTTAAATTGCCCTTCAGCAAAAGTGGGCAAACTGCCAAACACTGTTACTATTTGATGTAGATAGAGTTTGACATCCTGATTAAATGAATATGAGCTGGAGATCAACTCAAATCAAATGAAGCGCTTTTCTAAGAGCTATTAAGTCTTTGAAAGATGACTTTAAGACCAGAATAGCAAACATCAGCATGTTTACTAGCAACATTTCCACACAAGTTGGGGAAGCATAAATTCAGCTCACTCTTTAAGGTGGATGTTTGCATTTAGGATGTAATGTGTTCGATTATTTAGCCACCCGAATCTCACTCATTGGTCTCTAGACTACAAATTTATTTAACTTAATTCAATTCAATTCTATTTTATTTATAAAGTGACAAATCACAACAGCAGTCGCCTCAAGGTGTTTATATTATATTGTTTTTATCGTTATTTTTTTTAAATTGTTTTTATTGTTAACTCAATTTCCCTGGGTCTTTTCCCGTGGGTTATGAATAATTTTTTTTTTTTGGTACCAATACTGGTTTTATTTTGTTGTATTTATCTGCGACACCTTAAAGGCTGGTCCGTGAAAATATTGTCAGACATAAACCGGTTTGTGGCACAAAAAAGGTTGGGGACCACTGCCCTATGAGCCCTATTTGACAACCAACAGACCTTTCTTGGAGCCTTAGAGTCCTAAGCTAACAGTTAACTAAGCTAACTGGCTAGCTTGGTTAGCTTGCAAGGTGAAACACTAACAAAGGAGTGTGGGTATACAGGTCGCTGAAAGTAGTTTCTACAAAGATCCCTTTGGAGTATTTGTTAACTTTCTATTTAACTTACCACAGGTAATAACGCTAAGATTCTGGAGAAGGCCAAAACTGGCTTTTTTGTGTTAGTGTGCCAGTTATTTTCTTTGCGCCATGGTTGCCAAGACTTAAAAGAACACAAAAAATACACACAAAAAACTTATTCTGATTGCACGGGTAAATGTTAGGGTTTGGTTCATCACAGATAAAAACTCTTCTGTTTCCTACCTCACATCAACAAACAGTTTAGGCCTGATCATTTTACTGTTTAATGGTGTGAAAACACCTTTTCACTTTTTCAGCTGAACTGAGTACATTACATCTGTGTGGTCACAGTGTCTGGCATTTGAAAAAAAAAGTATGCATTGTTTGTCTGTTGCAAAAAATGCCAAAATTGATTGGTGTGACCTTTTCTAAATTCTAATAAATACTAGTGGCTTTTAGTAGGAAAAAAGAAATAAACCATAGACTTGCTTGGTTGTCTCTAAATGACCCTGTCCGCAGAGTCCTGCAACTTCTCCTGCAAATGCACCTACTGTGTCACACATGTGAATGAACTCAGTCACATTTGAAAAAAAAAAAAAGTATAAATTGTAGAAATTTACTTCAGCGATGGCCTTTTTGTGCTCTGAGTCACACACTGTAAGGGAGCAGATTCCCAGGACTTTTCCTCTGGGGGAACTGGAGAGGAGAATAAATGAAGACTAATGACTTCTGGCAGATATGTAGAAAACAAACATGGAACCTGCTTGAATTATGTAACCATAATGCCCGTGTGTTCTAAACACTGTTAAAATTGTACAAGTAAAATATTTAGTTGCTTAGGAGAGCATTTTTACAGACTTTGAAAGTTCACCTTTTCCTTTTGGTTTTTCTAGGAATATCTGCTTTTAACAAGATCAAACCTTGGAGAAAATGTGGAAACATTCACACCCAAAAAAAAGGAAGACATAGTATTTAGTATTTAGTATTTATTTATTTATTGTCATTGTCAAGAACAATGAAATTGCGTTTGGGGCTTCCATACAACCCAAAAAAAAGAAGAAAATAATAAATACCCCTTAAAACCCACATAAAGTTTAGTGTTTATCTGAAATGCAGTCCAGGGTTTTGGAAATAAAGGGTATGTTTTCCTTCCTTGTCCAAAGACCGTGACTCGGAACTTAGCTACATTAGAGCAACTGCCTGCCCTCCATAACTTAACTGAGCTGTCAAATGAACCAACGCTGCATGAAAAGCTCTAAAAAATTTCTGCAAGAATCGATCTGGACTCTGCTGTCAGTCTTTCAGGCTAGAGTGTGCTCTCCCCTGATTTGATGCAGAGCTGTAGCAAATAGCAGTATTGTCACGGCTGCCGAGGCGAGCCGTGTGGATATAGAAGGAGGACCCAAGATGCAGGCAGTGGATGAGATACCGGTGGTTTTATTTTACAGAGGTGTAGTGGCAAACAAACAGTGGGGCATAACAAACAACTAAAGACACCTAAACTGGGAGAGCTAAAATAACAGACCTGGGAGCATATGACAACGGATGATGAATAGCAGAGAGACGCAGACGAGGAACAGGACACCGTGGAACACAGGGTAACAGACTGACACGGAGGAACACAGACAAACCGGCAACAGGCAGGAGAACACACAGGGCTTAAATACACACACCAGTAATCAGGGGATGCGAGACAGGAGGGCAACACAGCTGGGAGAAATCTGGGCTGACGGGACAGGGGAAACGTAAACTGATCACACTCACATATGACACGGACCTTCACAATAAAACAGGAAACTCAGATACATGGAACCAGACAAGACATTGAACTAAACAGACAGATTCACAAACAGATGGGGAGACACCATAGACAGACAGATACAGACGCAGACTCAGAGGCAGATCGAAAATAACACAGAACTTAAACAATCATCATCTAGAAAATGATAACAAACTAAAAGCGCTGGGTCACCGACCCAGGACCATGACAAGTATCAAGTATGTGAAATCAAACATAAATCATATTTATTTCATATAATCTATAATAAAAGTTGTATTTCTTGAGGAATGTAGGTATTACCCCAAACTGAAACTACTCACACACTGTAAAGATTACACATATGAGAAGTTATCAGAAAGTTCTGAGAATAGTTACATGAAAACCAAAAGGTTTACCTTGTTGAAAGTGGCCTGATCTCACATACAAGGTGAACCTTGTCGTGTTGTGGAGGCAGCCAAAAATCTATCAAGCAGTCCAGGTGGCAAGTAAAATCACAGTATACAGCACAATGAGTGTTGTAAAATATGACAGGCATGCTTCTAGTTTTCTCCTGGTCATAGAATATGAGGTCTGGTGAAATCCCAGAGTGCACAGTTAAAAATCACAGCAGTCTTCCGAGTTCTATACACATGAACGGTAAATCGGACAAAAAATTAGACAAACGATGTCTTACAGCCATTACCTAGTTAGCTTAACTTTAACACATGAAATGGCTTCTCCATCTCTGCCCACTAATTACAAAATGTGTTCAAGTAAACATTTATTTGAGCCCCTGTTTCCAGTCCTGCTTTTAAAAGGACAGACACTTTTGAAAGAGACAGACATTAACTTGGTATTCTTAAATATTTGGCAAGAAATGACAAGAAAAAGTAGATTTAAAGCAAAAAAAAAAAGGTCTGTAATGGTCTCTAAATTAATGACAAGGGATGGCATGACAATGTGACTCTTCTTTCTTTTTTATGAAACTCTCTTTAGATTATGATACAAATATTGAAAATATTTGAAAGGTCCTTTACATTTCAGCGCTCTCACTGATAAAGTAATAACCTGATAAATGATCGGATCTACTGAACCCAAATACTAAATGACAAAACACTTGGGTTTGATTGTTTTTCTTCTCTATTTTTATCCCAACTATTCATAGGATTTTTTTTTTTTAAATTGTGTCTTTTTATGTTTGGATTTATTTATTTTTTACAGTTTTACTGCCTATTATAAAATGATCAGCTTTGTTAGAAAAATCAGTGACATTACTTTACAAAAAAGTCCTTTTACTTTTCTTTGAGCTTGGTGATGCATTGGGATGAGCAGGATGGAACTCCCTGGAGAATGAGTTGTGGGGGTCAGTATAGACCTTGTCTGTTTTCGGTGTTTCTGTCAAGGAACAGTTCAAACAAGTCACACCGCTGAGAACTGCTACTTGGTGTTTTGTAACTTTTAAAACTACTACTTTCTACCTCTTTCTCTGCTTGACTTTTAAGAGGGTAAAGTCGAATGGTAAAGTCTGACATTTGCAGTGATTAGGCCTACCTAGTTAAAAGTCAGAGATTTCTGACTTCAATTTAACAGTTCCCATCCAAAGAGTCCTAGGTCATTTTTGTTACAATGGGAAGTGCTTACAGGTCTTCCTGTATGACCACAATTGCGTTGCTTCAGTGAACCCTGAAGTGTTTCTCAAGTCACATATTTAACTTTTTTTTTCCTGTTGTGACAATGGAAGAAAGAAATCTGTCAGCAAGACTCTTTGGTCTAAAATTGTAAGAAATACATGTGTAAAAAAAGTTCCTCATATTCCACTGTCCAGTTCTTTTTTGCTGTTGGATTTTTTTTTAAAAAAGAGATTTCTATAGTTTAAAGTGAAAAACGTAAACTTTTATTAGAGACGGGCTAAGCATTTTGCAATTTGGCATAAATTGTGAAAGTTGAAATTTCTTCAGTATTCAATATGAAAAATTAGGCTTTCTTGTCAGATGTCATTTTTTAGGGGGGGTGGCCGACAACAATACACAGTGGTAAACTGGTGCATAATAAACAAGTGAATAAGGCAAAAAATAAACATTTTTGATGGGAAATTGGTCTCAGACCACACTGAGATAGAGCTGTGCAGAAATTTCGATTTTATCGTGGTGGACGTAAGACAGCCAAAGTAAGTGGGAATACATTACAATGTTTTTCAAAGGTACATTTTGGTCAGAGTGACAAAACCTGCAGTTTTAGTATCTGTGAGATGCTGACTTTCAGCACCCGACGGCATGTCCATGTATGTGCTGAAAGGATCCACGTTTGGCGTTTACTTGTTTGTGCAGAATCCGTTAATCTGCTCGTTACTTGTTTGCTGTTTTGTTTGGTGGTTGTTGAAATGGTTTTGTGAGCTTTTAGCTTAGATTCCGACATGTCTGTGGATACCACACATGTCTATATTTAAATAAGACATCTGGTGGTACATCCCTTTAAACCAGATCTTCTCCCTTTTGATACTGGGGGCATTGGGGTTCAACAGGTTAACAGTTTGCTTAATTACTTTGTGTACTATCAATGGCAATGAGGGAGGTTTTTAAAAATAGGAAAGACTGTACAACTTATGAAAATACAGTTAAAAGTAAAAAATGTCTGCTTGTGCCTGTTTGTGTTTAGAAGCAGATCAAACAACTTAAGAATTATAAATGGCTTCAAGCGCACATTCAGGCCTGTCAGACTCATCTACATGCACACATTTCTGCACCTCTGGCTTTCAAAGACACTTTGTATATGGTTTATTATATTGAAAAGATTCAATACTGAAGTGCAACTTTACTTTTTTCAAGTTGGCAGTTATTATTCCATGTTTTCATAAAAGCCTTATTTTTATGCATTTGCTACTACTATGGAGAACACACATAAGGTTTAAGGCCTGGACAAGTTTGAAACCTTTTGTCCACCACTGGCAGAAAATAAAAACAATCTTTCACATAATGGTACAATCCCTGTCTGTCTTTGCATGTGATCAGTGTGCCACCCCTGTCTGCATGGATTCTCAGCAGGGCTGAAGATTCAGCTCCCACATATCAATGGGCTATTAATAATCTATATATGAAATTATTTCGTGAGGCAGATAAAATTGTATAGCGTGCCGGATGTGGCCCGCAGACTTAGATATTAAAAGTTGTAACTTGTGATTGTAATATAATATTGGGTAAGTGTGCTAGTGATGTTGCAAAATGCGAACTGTAAAGCCCAAGAATGTGGTTTGTCTTTGTCATTATCTATTTGGATTATGCATGCTGCAAGGTAATTTGCAGGTTGCACTTTGTATTTTTTTCTTGTATACGGCTCTATAGCTGTGATGGTGGTTTAGGACACGGATGGACTAATGCAGTCTCAATATTCTGGTGGTTGATTGGCTGAAACTTCATTCTTCATGTAGTATAATCAGTTAATCATAAAAATCATTAATAAAGAGCTTCTTGCTTTGAAGGTTTAACACAATAGTTTCCTGATTCTCATATTGTAATTCATGGGGATAAGTCACTCAGAATTGGGAGGATTAAACTGAGCACCTGTACAAAACAGAAAACACACACACACATACAAAGACTAGATTCTGTATCTTCAGCAACTGAGATGATCAAGAGGTCTGTGTTTACAGGACAATGTTTCCTCATGCAGGTTAGGGCTCTGTCACAACGTGATCTTAATCACATTGTTCTGATATCTGAGTTCTGACTCGTAACATATCACCAGTGTTTCCTGCAGATCGGTTCTGATCATGTAGAGATTTAGGTCCCAGAGAACAGAAAAACACAACACTCACAATTTGCTTCTGCAACATACTAAAAGCTGCAGCCAGTGTTTTAATGCAAATGAGCTGCAGCCATTTAAATCTATCCCAGAATGTCAACATTGTTTGATAAGCAAGCGTTCAGGAGTGTGGTATCGCTCCCATCAATTTATGCAAGGAATGTGCAAATAAAGCTGCGACTCTGACATTTTATTTTCACCTCCCATTGGTAAAAAAGAAGAGAGTCTGATATTTTGCGTGTATATATGCATGTGGTTCTTAGCCGGTCTGTCCTGGATGCAGTTTTTAACAATGTGGCAAAAAAGCTAAGCGCATTAGTGTTATTAGGCATCGTGATAATTATGGCTAAAATGATCACAATTATTTTAGTTCCATCTTCAAATCATGATCATTTCACTGATTTTAGTGACAATTTTTTTAAATTGCACAGAACACTTCTTTAACATCTTTACAAATCTTTGCACCTGGCAGAAACAGTGAATTATTCATTCACTGTTTCTGCATCATGTGTATGAATAAGATTCCAAGCAACGCAGTGAGAATTGTACAATGCAGGTACCACTATTTTGGAAAAATAACTGGGGATAACGTCTTTTGCCCGGTATATTTAAAATTTTCCTTAAGATGTTTTTCCACATCGTGATCAGTGGACACACATTTTTGGCTAAATGGAAGGTGATGTATTAAATTTCAGCGTGTGTTTGTAAGCGTGATGGATACGCTGGCATCCTACACAGGCTCACTTTTACAAACGTCTGAGTTGATGTTGGATGAGTCACACTAGAAACCATTGTTTTGTTTTTCCTTAGCCTTTGTGCATTAATTATACTGACGTTTGTGGTGCTTTTTCAGGTGGGTGAGTTCAGTTAGTAGTGTTACCTGTCTGCATTGCAGAGATACAACTCTACAGCACTCTTTGCATATGATTTCTTCTTGGTTAACATCACCTGTACTACATCCAAAGTTTTTCCACACAATGAAGAATGATCTGCTACAAGGGACAAGTGCTTAACTTTCTGCTGTGCCAGACTTTTGAATTCTTGTTTTGCTGTCCTTTAACATAGTGTTACTTTTCCAGATTAGTCCAGGAAACTTCAAACTGAGCAATGCAGCTGTGATTGGCACATGGAGGTACGTGGTCAGCTTCTGATTTAGGGAGAGTTTGACTTGCTTTTCCTTTGCTTCATAAACTGTGGAGCATGGATTGAGAGGCCAAAATTGTCGTCAAGAATAAAATTCAAATAATTCTGCAGCCCTGAGTGTAATGATAATAACCACTGGCACTATGCAGGCTGCTGCACAAAGCTTAACTCCGCTGGAAGCCTCCACGCTTGTAACAGTGCTCTCTGTGGATTCCATGCATCTAATGGTTTATGTTCTTTCCACTGTTTGCTCATGCTTCAATCCCTCCCATGGGTCATACTGGGGTCTAATATGTGTGACAGCCGCACAATAGGATTTGAAGAAGGTCCATTTTTTTTCCTAAGAATCAATATTACAAGTTATGCAGAATACCAACAAAATGTTTTGTGCCTTAAGGAAGAAGGTAGGCAGGAGTTCATTTTAATTAAAACAAGAAACTGAACATTTTCATTGGGGTTATGAAAACATACACAAAACAAGTTAAGAAGTAATGTCTGAATCTTGTGGTAAACACTGGTAAGTTGCATCAATCCATTTTCTCTTTATTGACTGCTCACTGGGGTTAAGTGGTGTGATTAGTGGCGGATTTAGAAGTGTATATATAATTGAAGTGATTTTTTTTTCTTCATCATCTGGGAGAACAGTTCATAATTAATTCTGAATACTTCTCAATTAGCCCTGCAATTAGCTATGCAATTACCAGATACAGTACCACACAAGTGAATTATGTGGACAGTGTCAGCTGTACTGTAGTTTGACATGTCATGCCACTGCAGCTGGCAACAGTGCTGCTGACACATACAGACGGTTAATAATTAAATAATGTGTTAACATTAAAAAAAGAAAACATATGTTATCCACCTGCGATGTCAGAAGGGAAGAAAAAATGAAACCCAGTTTGTGTAAATGTCTGATTTGTATACCAGGTGCTCTGGCTGCCAGTAGCACTCCCAGCCCAAGCATCATTCGAAAAAACAGAAAGAAAAAAAAAAAAGGAAAAATAAAGCACAGGAACATTGCCCGTTGCTGTTCGCCTTGATTATTCCAGCCACTGTGGTGCAGGAAGCACTTTAACAGCCCACTATCATCCATCTGTGCCTGTGGTGGCAGCCACGGCTGCAGACGCCCTCTATTCATCACTGCCGACAGGTCGCAGATCCGCTGATTCGTAGAGCAGGGGAGGGGGTGGGTGGGTGTTTACATTGTGTGAGGGAGAGTTTCTGATGGAGCTGGCCAGACGGTGGGGGCAGCCGCAGTCCATTTCCCACCACAGCAGTTGACAGTTTCACCCTGACCCTTGTGAGTTGCCTGATTTCCACCTGCCATAGTTCACATGCTTGGAAACGAGCTCAATGATAATTGAAGCTCCGGGACAAGCCCACCAACAGCTGCCAGAGTGGGATTAAAACAGGATATGTTGTTGAACATTTAATTTGATGGTTTGGACATATTTTAAATAATAATATAAAATCTTTGAAAAAGATGTTTAAGTTATTCCCCGAAACGTTTTTAATACAGTTTTATTTAGCACATATGGGTGAAGCCAAGACGGTGCTCATGACTAGTCAAAACTAATTGTGGTCAACCTTCTGGCCAGTCCACATCTGACTGGTGATGTGGACTGGCCAGAACAAGCAAAGCTGACTCGTCTCAAGGGTGTTAGAATGGGCGTCTAACTTTTCCTTCCTTTCACAATAACAGTCCTTGACATATACCGGATGTCTGCTGTAATTATGTACATGAAATTTACGACAGTCTCTAGGATTAAAATCACATTTAATCTGTATTATTCACTAAACTGTGAAAAACAATAATGTTTGCTTATTAACAATTTGGTGCTAGTGTAAAAGTCACACTAAATATGGTTTTATCGGTATGAATGAAGATATGTACCACAAAATAAAGCATTACATGGCATCCATCACAAGGAAAAAATGCAAATACGTCATAGACAGTATAAAGAACAAACACGAACACAGAAATGAGACTGTACTGCAATAGAAGAAGTCAAGATTTGTAGAAATGAGCACAAATATCCAGTTGACTATAACATATGGATGTCAAGCAATAATAGTGCCGTCATTTTAACCCAACATTAGCAAGAAAACAATTTGTTATAAACCATAATGGTGACAGGAAGTATGTTTTTACAAGTGTAGAACAAATCATGTTTGCTTTTGCAGATCAAGCAGTGACAAAGCTCATTAGGGGGCAACACATATATTCATAGAACAGAAGTTATGTCCAGTAACAGTTAGTTTTAGAAACATCTACATGTACAGCACATAAGCAAATGATTAGAGAGAGTGACCAAAAGAAAATCACTTTTGAGCTACTCTTTTATCTTCAGAAAATGATTAAAGTATGTCATATTTCATTTAATTTAGCTGCACACCCTGCAGTCCTTGCAACCTTTGGCTGCATCAGAAGTCTGACCCATCACCATTAGAGTTATTTGATGCCCACAAGTTAAAGCAAGCTCTTCTTGTTACAGCTTACCTCATGCATTTATACAGGATAAAGTCCACATATACAATCAATTCTGACAGGTCTTTGTAAGCCTGGCTTATATTTCATATGACAAGGAACTGGGATTCATAAGAGACTGACAGCTTTGCTGAAATTAAGCACTGCAGTTGGTAACAGGTGGTCAAGTTTGGTAAACCCTGGTCACCTAAAACCTTGTGACTAGTCATCCTCTCCTTTGACTGGTAGCATTGATTCCGATTAGTTTTTTGGTGAGAATAGAGCAGCAGTTAAAAATACACCTTTTTTTGTTGTTATTGGAAAAACAAACCCAAGGTGGTCTCACCCTGGTCAATATACAAATGTTTGAGTCTGTGGCTGTTGCCATCTGATGCTGCTACAAACGCATTTCAATTTTTAATCTATATTCTAATCCTTGTCTTCTACATTATGATACAGATTTGCTATGTGAGCCTCCTTTGTACAGGGCGATAAACAAAATGATACAGTCCAATACTAGACTCCATTTGTTAAAACTAGCTTCATATTTTTATACTGCAGTGGTGCTGCTTCTTAAATCTAAACACTTTGTCTATGGCACATTACCACACTAGGTTGTGTGTGTCGATGTAATACTGTTATCTAACATTATGTTCATTGCATCATCTCCTTTTGGAGATTAGTCTCTCCTTGGCTCACAGCAATCACTGGTGTAAGCTTGGTCAGAAGCTTTTTTCATGTTTACAAAATTCACAAATTCGAGTGTACTGATGCGTTTGATTTACACCAATATTTGTAACATGAAGCTTGTGGGGAACTAAAAGGGAAGGGACATTTATTCCCTAAGGTGTGTCCCTACAGCAGTGTTAGTCCCCAGACGTGGTGCATTTTTGCGAGGGTGCTTAAGGTGTGTTGCCTGGGAGGAGGTGCTGCCTTAAAGCCAGTAAACAAAACATGCCAGAAAGCAATGTAATCTTCAGCCTTACACAGAAAGATGTGCCCGGATAGCTGTAGCTATTTTCAGGCCTATAATAATTCCCCTTACTCAGCGGTGGATGAATGGTATATAACATCCTCCTGAGTTGCCTTTTTATTACGTATGGAATAATTTATATGACAAATTAGAACAATCTGTAATAAATTTTGACCTTGAATCAATCTAGACAAGTACAGAAAATTACTCAGAGGCTCGATGAGGCGTGTGTGCCTCGTTAGAGGGTCATCACATATTGCTCCTCCTGTGTTGAATTTCCTGCCTTTCACAACTCACCAAACCACGCTGACAGCCCGCCATGTCGAGGGAGGCCCGAGACACCAGTGCGCCTCTGAGTCTGATCAAAGGGCTCGTTACAAATGTATTCACGCCCCATGGTCACTTTGTTACCAAGCCAATTATATCACAGCTAAATGTTTAGTCAATCAGAGGGGAGGGAAATGGTGCCCTCAACTCATACGAGTGCCTGGCTTCATTTCACTTCACATCAGCCAGTACCATATCACAGCGGAGGAGCAGTGCAATTGCTAAATCATCTGGTCATAATCTCTACCCAACTTGAATTAAGTGGTGTGAGCATATGGTGCTATTTACGATGACAAATGTAATACCAGTGACAATAAAACTAATTGAAATGTGCGCTGGTGGTGCAAAGTCTCCACAGGTCATTTGCATATTTACTAAAGCAATGCTGATCAGTAGTTGGAGGTCTGATTTTATCAGATAAATCTGTGCCAGTAGGGGTGACTGAATTCCAGGTGTTCACTAAAAAAAAAAAAACAACAACAACAAGAACAAAAAAGCTCATATTCATTAACTCAATTAAAGATGGTGGTCACTGCAAAGTAGTCCATCAGACTGACCCTGACAGACTTTTGAAATCCCATAAAGCCCACCCCTTGCTACATAGCAGGATTTGTGTGGTTACTATAGAAACTACAATTCAGTTTGGTTAACTCGGAGTGTGTAATTGTGGTTATATCTGGCAGTTGTTCAGACGAAAATGTCATACAGGTGCACAAACACCCTCAGAAGTAGAAAGAATTAGCATAATATTTGCAGGGAAATACACTATTCTAAAATTCAGTGTAGAAATGGCTCAAAGAAATTTAAGAAATGGCTCAAATCTGCAACCTTGTTTCCCCTTTTTTTAAACAGTTGCACAGTAGCTGGTTTATTTTTTTTTTCAGTCAAATTTCTTTTTATGAAACTTTCTTCACTTACATGGGTAAATCATATTGATGTGGACTAATCCACCCTGGGTGCCATTGCAGAAAGGTGCTTTTCCGAAAGAAAAAGGACATGTGCAACTTGTGCAACTTGTGCAACATGTGCAACAGTTGGCAGTCTTGCTAATATTCAGTGAACTTATCTTAGAAATGAGTGTTTCTGTTGAATCTTAAATAGCCTTGCTTTTACTAATCTAAAATAACAGCTCATGCTTTAAATAATGTACTTATGGCAGAGTAAACGTTTGGCTCTCGGCGAAGGCAGTCGCACTTTTCTCCTCTCCTCCTTTCCCTTAGCTTTCCTGCTTAGCCTCTTGTGTCCTTGTCTTGTCTCGTGTGTATTACTTTCCCTGGAACACTTTCTCACAGTCTGTTCTCTAAAACCTAAAAGGTGGACGGATGACAGGAATGGAGGATCGTGTGCCTGGCGGGACTGTCGATCGAGGACGCTGAAGATATCTACCTATTCGGAACCATGATAACAGGGTTCTTGCTGATCGGAGCTGGCTTGGCCCTGGCTTATCGGAGAATTAAGAAAGTGGAACCGGCTGTTCAAACCCCCCCAAGGCTGCCCGCTGGGATTGAAATGATCGGATGAGGCGCGACTTCTCAGAATGGGCTCACTGAGTGCAGCATGGTTAAGATCTTGGAGAAGCTTACGGCTGCCGTGAATACTCAGAATAACACCTCTGAGCGTATATTGGAATACATCAAGGAGAAGTTCACTCAGAATAACATCTCTGAGCGAAAGTTGGTTTACATCGTGGAGCGTCTGTTCTTCCCACTCTATGCAAGGCCACCTGGGTTGGCTGGAAGACTGTTTACTTAGCCTGGTAGGGCGAATGACACTGTCTCAGCTGAACTATGGACACGCACACACATACACTTACACTGATAAGCACTCACTCATCCCCCTTCCCCTTCCAACGCCTTCAATGCTTGTTGCCTTCTGGGAAGACGAGGTGGGTCTGGGCCCATGCTGGAGAAACGGTGCAGTGGCAGGATGGCTGCTGTGTTGACTGGGATTACTCCTCATCCCCTACCCAACCCTGTTACTGGTCACGTGCCCTATAATGTTGTACTGTGGACATTTATGTGCTTTCTGTGCAGAGGAGTTTTTTGTTTCCTGTTCTCATGCTGTCCTCCTAGGAGCCCAGCATGAGTAGAGGTCTCTTTTTTTCCTCTTGTACTTTCCCATTGTAGTGTACATTTCAGTGGTTTTTCTGTAATGTAACCGTTCTCTGACTTGTATGCCCATGTTATGTCTGTGTTGTGTGTGTAAGGTCGGGGGGGGGGGTTCATTCCATTGCAGGGCAACTTGCCACTGCATGTGGCAAATAAAATTTGAACTTGAACTTGAACTTGAACTTGAACTTGAAAACGTTCATTTTCCATATGGGTAACATGCCTGACTCCAAATTGATACCCTACTGAGGCACTTTTGAATTAAAATGTATGTGCAATAATGCTCCTATTGTGTTTAGGTCTTTATCATGTGAATTTATTTTAATTTGGACTTTTTATGCACCTGTACTTTGTTTTTAACATGTATAATGTTTTGCTTTAGCATGTATGGGTTATATACCTGCTAAAGATGTTGGTAGATTGGTGTCCACATTTGGTATTTAATTCAGACTTGCTGTGTGTTTGTGAGACCATGAAGACTAAGAGTCAGAGGAATCCCTCAGCAGTTCTGATTACACGTATCACACTAATTATGATAGCAATATAATAACACTAATTAGCAAGGCAGTCTCACTGTATTGGTCAAAGACTTACAGTATCCTTTAGTTTCTATCTATCTATAGATAGGACACTGCGCCTCATTTATTAATATGTGCTTGGTAACATTCTTAACTTGCATGCAAACTTATGTTTTTCACCATTGTGCATGTTAGTGAAAAAGGTTTTCAGAACCAACAGGCTTGTCAAATCTCTATATTTTTTTTATATTTTACATTTATATTTATTATTGAAACTTGCACCAAGGGAGTGGCACTCCAATTTCGTTGTACTCTGTACAATGACAATAAAGGCTATTCTATTCTATTCTATTCTATACAATTTGCATACCATCATCCTACTACCCCGCCCCCATTTCTGTAAGTAAGGAAGCACGTTTACCTACAGTTGAAGTGGAGAGAGCGGTGACATTGCTGTAAGAGAGAAGACTGCATCTCTAAGGACCATGTGATCTGCTAGCCTTAGATAAGGAACTGAGAATGATGAAAAAAAAGAATCTCCAGCACCCAAGTCATGTAAGTGATGACATCATCAATGATAAAAGTAATTAAAAAAAAAGATAATGACACAATGAAAGTGAAGTGATACTTACTACTTCCCCTTCATTTACTGTAGTATTTTTTTTGTGTGTGTCACACAAAATTTATTGTAATTCTGAGCATTTTGTGGTTTATGGAAACAGAAAACTGTAAATAATGACCAAAAGTCAAAAATAAATAAACAGTAGTTGTTACTGTTAATAGTAGTAGCAGGAGTAATAATACTAGTATTCATTCATGGCCTTGTTTCTCTTAACCCTTGTGTGGTGTTCATATTTTTGTTACTCAGCCAGTGTTCATGGGTCTGGTGGACCCGCTAGAGTTTTGGCTTTCCAAATTAACACTATCAAACAATTTTATGTTAGATTACTCAACAGATGTTTACTTCATCCCAATTACAAACCATATGAACAGCAAACA
Organism: Rhamphochromis longiceps; assembly: GCF_057381845.1. Lineage (NCBI taxonomy): Eukaryota > Metazoa > Chordata > Actinopteri > Cichliformes > Cichlidae > Rhamphochromis > Rhamphochromis longiceps. The sequence continues at coordinate 11,734,731 of NC_140573.1, forward strand.
TGGTTATTTTTTCCCTTTACCTTTGTTAGATCACATTTAGGAATTAATGTGCTTCTCGTTTTTTTTTTAATTTTTTTTTTATAAAATGTTATAAAAAAATAAATCAGTTATAATCAAGTGGAGTGAGTGGAAAGACACAACACATTTACACGTGAAGCAATATGTTTCACAACTAAATGGGATCAGCTGCTCATCAATGGTGACATTAGGCCCAGGGTTGTAAAACAGGGGGAGGTGGTGCACACACTTATCCCACACTGTCCTGATGGCAGCTAGCTTGTCTCTCTGTCGTCAAGCTAGTCTGTCGTCTCGGTTATCAAAACAGATAATCCTGGAAATTTTGTGGAAATTTTCCAGAGACATTGATGCACGGAAAGGTTCTTGCCAGTTTCTGCATCCCACAGGATTCTGTGGATTCCCCTTTGGACCTGAAAACTCCTGCAAGGATAAGAACCCCATAGTAGGCCTTTGGGGTTCTTAGATGAATTTGGTCCATCTCCTTCCACCTCTCTCCAAAAACACACCTTCCTTCTAGATTACTGCAATCCAGAATAATTTTCTGGATGGAATCTGGGATGAAAAGCTTACTGATGTCCTGCACATGAGTAAATGTCAGCCGTGTTGGCCCTGGCTTATCACAGTAACAGCTCTGCAGGGTGGCTCATTTCTTGGGCAAGAAGACCATTCAATTTCACCAGTTATTGACATCCATATTTCTTCACTTGCTGTCTGGTGGGCTTGTTCTGGTCCTAGAGCTGGCTGCAGATGGGGTACTCGTCTTCGTTTTGTTACTAAATGGTGCTCAACCTCATCCCCTTCTTCAAAGTCACTGTCAGACTCTGAATTTTCAGAAATGTGAAATATTCTGAAACCTCTTTGTCAACATCATCATCAGAAGCCCCTCTCTCTTCCAAAATCAATTGGATGGCCCTCGCAGCAGATAATCTTTTGCCATCTTGATCAGTTGTGATAAAGAACCACACTGGCAAAGTCTTATTTATAGTATTATGCCCCTAATTAGCAGGTGGGACAGGGTATGAGAAAATAAAATTTGGATCCCTCAAGAAAGAGGGTAAAATGTGTGGGAATGTAAGAGCAGACGGTGTTGATAGTTGAATTTTCAACAATGTTGCAACTTTGTGCGCCAGCAGGAGGGGAAGAAAACACTATCAGCAGCACCAGAAAGGAGGAAGACAGAGTGTGGGAACACAGGACCTACACTTTCAACACTTTTATTAGACCTGGGTCCAGTGGACCCGAACACCTTGTATGTAATGTAAATGCGTGGGGGGAGGTACAGTATGAGGTCATTGAAAATTAGTTCGGATTTATGTTCTTCACAGAAAATAAGCCAAAGCCAATGAATTTCAGGTTGAAAAAATAATTCATTGTTTAATTTTTCTTTTGAAAAAAACTGAAAACGGGTCTCACAGACCCGAACACCATACAAGGGTTAAAGCAGCTAGGCTGTTATTTGTTTCTTCTGCATTGTCAGAGGGACTTATAAAATAGTTACTAAAGTACAAACTAATTCAGATACAATAAATTTGATGAATCACGGTTTTTGTGCAAACATTCATGCATACAATTTACAGACACATTTGTTTACACTGTTAATGAGTCCCAGTGAGCATAAAACTTTGTTTTTCTGTTACCCTACTGTCAGTCTTACTCTGGCACTAAAATCACAGACCAAAATTTAGTACAAAGACACTGGCTAATTAAAGAAGATGCCAGGCTGGGTTATCACTGGACACAGAAAAGGTCAGTCGAACCTAATTCAGAATGAGACAAAATGCACAGGCTGATGATGCATGACAGCATATCAGAAAAAGATGAAAAACTGCTTCTGTCCCCCACACTCTGAATACAAGTGACATCTGTGGTTTATAGCTTGAAATAATTAGTGTAACTGACATTGCAAATAACAGCGAAGCTTTCTCTGTGCTGTGAGGAAAGTATTTCTCTGGTCAGGAGTGGGTCATGCATGAAATGATAATACAAATAATGCAATAATAATGAAAATTAAGAGGATATGGACTGCAATGTCTGCCAAAAAAAGGAAAACCCAGATGCAATTAAATAAACTTATGTATGAAAGGCCTTGTGATAAATTATATCAGAGCATAATCACAATAAGTATATTAGCATTTTTATGTTAGTATTTTAATATTAATATTTAATATTCTGTTAAATTTTCTTTAATTGAATTATTAAATGGAAACCAATGAGAAGTCAGCTTTCTGTATTGCATTTATTAATGACCTAAAATATCTTAGTAATCTAAGTAACTTCTAAATAAGTTACTTATGTAACTAAAATGGAAATCCTGGCACAACAAGCTAGTTATAAGATTATAAAACACTTGACTTACAATAAATTTTTCCAACATTTTTTTTCAAACTTGTAATAAATTAGAATGATTGTTTTCTTTTGCTGAGGTCAGAGAGAACAAAACGCATTTTTAAAAATTATATAATTTGATTACCTAGGAGAGAGGGTTAACTCTAACCTATTAATACATATACTATCTGTATAAATTTCTCCTCTGCCAGTTACATCTGTTATCTGCCCATCTGTCACCCCAATATAACCCACATTTGCTGCTCTTTTTTTTTATATTGTTTGGTAGGAGGAGCTAAAACAACTCTTTTGATGTTGAAGGTTCTAGCGTTAGATTTAGGACTGGGGTCATCACTAATCGGTTAAACCTAAATGACAGACACACCTGCAAATGCAAATAAATAATTTCAGTTCTGTTGTACAACTAATTTCATAATGTTTCATATACAGAAATAAAATCTAGCATTGCGCAAGAGTCACAGAGTTGAAAATAAAACTGTTTCCCATCCTGAAGTGGAGTTAAGGGGAATTTAGAAATCTAAAATCAGGCCACATATCCAGTGTTATCCAAGGCCACCATGTGTTGAGCTCTGAGCATCTGGCACATAGTGCGCAACACACAGCTGTCTGGCTGGCACCAGAGGAAAAGTCCTGAGCATTGAGTGTACTTTGGAGAGAGCCCAATTCCAGCATCAGATTTCAGAAGTGTGCCATTTGACTGATTACATCAGTGAAGAGGATTAAACTGTGATTTTATAGAATGCTTTTCTCATGGCTTAGCAATTCTGAGTAAGACACATTCATTTCTCTGAGAGCAGAGTTAATAACTTGCAATTTATTTCGAGCCTCAGAACTGTGCTGGTGAATAATGGTTTGAAAGGTTGACGTTGGAAGATTACAAACAGCTCCCACAACTCATCATAGCTGGTGTCCCCGCAAGAACCCCCGTATCCCAAATTTTTGGCAGTTTATTGCCTTTGACAGACGACATTATCTTCCACGTGTAGGGAAGGGTTTCATAATGTAGAAGCAGAGTTAAACGATTGATAGGCTGAATCAACTTTTTTTTCATGAAAAAGTTAACTTTCTCAAGAAAATGAAGGTTTCTGCACAACACCAATGACACATAGTCACTGAGTGGAAAGCAATATAGCTATGATATTATCCAGCACCAGATGGAAGGATTACATAGGCTGATTGCACCTGCCAAACAGGTCACCGTTGGAGAAAACTAGAAAACAACATTCTAGTGAACAGGAAATTAAAAATGACAATAAACTGACAAAAACTAATGGGTTCAGTCGATAAAGGTATAAAAAATTGCCTCCGTCGACTGAATAAAATAATAGAGTTAACTAATTTCAATTAAAGTCTTATAAGTTTGTTTATTACCTCCCACTGCCAATTGCATTGTTGTTGATTTAAATAACACACAATAAGGCGTTGATTTAATAGGTTTTTAAATAAAATGTTAAGAGTTGGTGTATGAATTTGTTCTGGAGAACAAAGAAACAATTATCGGTGATATACAGTTGTGGTCAAAAGTTTACATAATATCACAGCTCTCTTGAGTTTCCTGTTATTTCTACAACTCTGATTTTTCTCTGATAGAGTGATTGGATCAGATACTTTGTCACAAAAACATTCATGAAGTTTGGTTCTTTTATGACTTTATTATGGGTTAACAGGAGGAACAAATCTTCACAATAAAGTATGAAGTAAACTGAAAGATGGATAAAGAGTAAACTGACACAGATAAACAGAAAGAAAGAAAGAAAGAAAGAAAGAAGGGAGAACAAAGAGAAAAAGCCACACACTCTCAAATTGACATCTTTCGCTAATGTATAATCCCCAGTAATCCTAACACAAATGAGGACATGTTGAGGAGACCGACGCAGGCGCAAGGGAGGACATGTAAGCTCGACATAGAAAGGCCCTGGCAGGTCATTGCACCACTACACTAAACATGAAATAAATAAATAAATAAATATAGTAGATGAGCCATAGGGGTGGTTGGTTATTACACTACTAGCAGGTTCTGACTAAAGACACGTCCACTAACCTAAAAACAAAATTAACAGTAGTAACATTCTTTCACTGGTTGTTTTAAATTTTATATTATGTAAGACCGGGGTCATGTCACAGCAATAATACAAAACTAACTGTGAGTTCATTGCAATCTAAAACTTTTATATTTATTGAAGCAATCTTTAATATGTCATATTTACCAATATATTTATAGAGGCATTAAATATGTTTTAAGGGTTTGCAAGTGTAGAAAGAAAAAAGATTCTTTCACACATAAAGTAACACAAATCAAAATGTAGACAGTTTGTGCTGTATAACCTAATATATGCATCACTGACTGTACCTAACACTGGAATACTTCATTAATTTTGCAAAAACTTCTGCTCAGTTTCAATATTGAATTTCTGTGACAAAGTCTAATCATTCCAGCCTTGAATATGGAAATTGACTGCTCTTTCTTTTAGTAATTTAAAGGTTTGGGTGGTAGGTTTGGGGAAAAGAGATGTTTTGATAGTTTCACTTTGTCATGGAGAGACATTCTGTGGAACTGTCTGAACTGGAGTCCAGTGATCCGCTGACTAACTGCTCCTTCATTTGTACCCATGGTTGAACATTCACTATAAATAAGTACATTAAACTTGGGTAAAATTCCAATTCAGGGTCTGTGAAACTTTTTTTAAAGGTAACTGTCAATGGCAATAAAAATTTCAAAGTTCCCTGACAGCAGAAACGAGTCTCTCCATATGGTGAAGTGTTCATTAAGCCTTAAGGTTGAAATAAAATGAAAATGGCTAAACAAAAACACAAGCACTGTGATGTTTTCATAGATGCTTTGTAATTCAAAAAGTTTTTGTTTTAATTTATAAGTTGAAATTGATGAAATCTGTACAAATATGAGAGGATTTCACAGATACCACAAAGATATGGATATAGAGGCACTGGTGGATCATCTTATTAAACTATTTGCAGGAGAGCGATACAGGAAGGAAGTAAAGAGGCATTGTCACACTACTGCACCACGTGCAATAGTGTGACAATGTATAGGGATTGGATAGGGAGACAGGATTGATGGATCCATAATAATATAAAGTCCATTTGTTAGCAATAACATAATAATTATCACTTACTGAACTAGACTTACTGGATATGAGCACAAAAGATGACTGTGAAATAATAACAAAATCAGATCAAATAATCTGCTAAATTTGTTTATAATTACTGCAGTCTGCTGTGTTTTATCAATAAGACGCAAATTAAAGAAGCTGTCACTTTCATTAACCTGGTGGGATCTCTTCTTTATTCGTGTTTCAAGGATTGCATTAAGCCACAACCAAACCCCCTTTTTTAATATCTATCCATCCATCTATCCATCTTTCTTTACTTGGTACAAGTTACAGTGAAGCAGTCTAAGTAGAGATGCATTCACCTTCCTTTCCACATGACCTCCTTCAGCTCTTCTGGCGGGACACCGAGAGATTTAAGAGGCATAGTGGTGCACTGTTACCTCACAGCAAGAAGGTCCCTAGTTCAACTCCACTACCTGGCCGGGGCCTTTCTTTGTGGAGTTTGCATGTTCTCCTAATTTTTGTGTGGGTTCTCTCGGGTAGTCTGGCTTCCTCCCACAGTCCAAAGACATGCAGTTAGTGGGTATAGGTTAAGTGATGATTCTAAATTGCCCATAGGTGTGAATGTGAGTGTGAATAGTTCTGTCTCTCTGTATTAGGCCTGTGTACCCTGCCTCTCTCCCTATAACTGCTGGGATAGGTTCCAGCTCCATTGCGACCCTTATAAAGATAAGCAGAAGAGAATGGATGGCTATTCTGTATTTATCTGAGGGATCATGTATAAAATGCTGCAGACTCAGAGAAAGAAAACATACATCAGATGCAGTAGCCCACTGTTAAATATAAATCGTCACAACCTCAATGGCATATGTCGTTAAGCCCAAAAACACTAAACGTACAAAGAAAAATACAAAGAGAATGATATTAATCAAATAAGCATGCAGCATAATAATTACTGTAATTGTGGACTTGTGAAAAGAGCTATACAAGGAACAATGTTGAAGAAGAATAAAACAATCAGGTTCTTGTAATGGTGCAACTGCAACATTAGGAAAAGATGGAGCAGTAGACACCCCACCCTGGGTATTTTCTTCAGGCGCAGCAACTGTAAGGTTTGCCCCACCACCTTTTTTTGATAATTAAAACCACAGTGAGCTACACAATTCTTGTTTGTTAAAACTCACAATTTATGGTCAACAAATATACAAATATATATTACATTACCTTCTTTGACTCACCTTACTAGTTGTTTCATCTTATCTCTCCTCTCTTTTCCTTTTCCCTATAGTAGTTATTAAAAAGATAAACTCCAGATATGCGTAAATAAATAAATAAATAAATCAGAACGTCTATTTCTTTATATAAACATTTTTATATGTTAAATTGTGTGCCTTGGATTAATGTTATTCATTATGATTGATACTGGTAATCAGATCTAAAGATTTGTCTTGACAACAATGCAAAAACCTGCATAGGCTGATACAGGAAATTGATCTATTCTGAAAGAAAGAGCCCCTCGACTTCTGTAAATGTCTTCCAGCAGCCAATGGGTAGTTTTTTCCATAGCAACCCCAAGGGCCCGACAATGAAGCCAACACAAAAGTCCCATAAACTCAGTGGACACTTTAGGCTTAATGGGGACATTATGGTGGCCAAATATATGTTCTATTCTGTCTACTTTTTATATAGATAGCAGAGTTAAACACGGATGTCCCAACAAAAGCTAGGATCATGTAATGGTGCAACATGAGCAGTGTACATTCAGACAGAGGTCTTTATAAAACCCAAAACCCTGCACTCTGTGATGGAGATGAATGAAAATGAAAGGTGATACGCGCCGACATTTCAGCAGCACTCACAATCATAGTTTATGGCGCTCTCCATTTCAGCCACGTTCTGGAAGTTTTGTCCTGTTTCTAAAGGGCAGCAATGACATCAAACCCACGGGGAGGCAGCCATTTAGCCATCCTGCGACAGATAGGGGGATTAAAATTTGACAGAAGAACTGATTCGAATAACAGATAAGGAGAGGAACAATAGCGTAATGTGTGCTGTCAAGCAGAGGAAATTTGAAAGGGAATCAGACCCTGGCTGTCAAGAAAGGTTTTCCTTTCTCTTTGAAAGCCGTTTTTTTCTCCAGACATCTGAATGGTTGGATCCTTTTTGAAATCTTAGGTATACTGTCTGTGTTCTTTTTTTCAGTTCAAGACACAATAGCTTGTCTTTTGTCTTTTTTGTGGCAATAAAAAGTATCAGTACACAAACACACTTTACAAAACAAGAAAACAAAATAAAGAAGTTTTTTGTTATTTTTCTGTTAATTAACTAATTCATCAAAACTTGAATAAGCTGACCTCCAAACAGGCAGTTGTAGGCGAGAGACTTAAAAATGCAATTTGTATATAATATTTATACTTAAAGACAAATTAAAGAATGGTGGGAATATATTAAATATTAAACTATAGTCATAATTATGAAATCTGTCCCAGCAGACAAGGATCACATGTGACAAGATATTAGCCCGGATGACAAAATGAATAGGTACAGCCCGGGCATACTTCCCTTGCCATCCACACCTATACAGTGTTACTACACTAGACACAGGTACCGTGTATTGTGTGCAGTTAACTTACCTACTTATTCTTTTTATGTACTAAGATAAATCACCAGACTTTACCATCAAGGCAAAGGTACACTTCAGTTCATCCCTCTGGACCAGTTGGAGTTGACATCACAGTTACATCACTGCAGCTGCATGCTCATTCTGGTGGAAGAAAAACAAAAAAGAAAGTTAAAACAAACCTGGAACAAAATGTCAGAAGAGAAATGAGACCAGCTGTAAGTAGGCTGGGTCTGAAACCCAGAATTTCTTATGTTGTATTGAAATATGTAAAGTTCTAGTATTATTAGTTTGTCTTAGTTGAGTTTTAGTCTACTTTATTTCTTCTATGTTTCCTGATTTACGAGTTGTGGCGGAGGTGTGGTCCGGGGCGCGGCTGCAGGGGAGGAGTGGTGCAGTGAGCTCGACGGGGCGGTGCTGGTAAGAACAACTGATGGCGATTTTGGACTGATGGTGGTTTTCCTTCCCTTTATATAGTGAGGCAGAGAGGAGTGGAGGAGCGCTAAGGGAAAAGAGACACACATCAGCTGGGATCGAGAGCTGTCAGTCTGTGCGTCATATTGTCTGCTGTGTTAATATCAATAAATGTGGTCCTTGGCAATACGGATCTGCGTGTGTGTGCTTGGGCCTGGTATACTCCACAAGTGGTGCCGAAACCCAGGAGCCTGCCGGTGTGGGGATGTCCGACCCGCAGGCTGCGCCGCCCGCCCAGCCTTTGCAGTATTTGGCGCAGATGCTGGTGGAGATGGCAAAGATGAGCCACGACCAGGCAGCGGCCCAGCGGGCTCACCTGGCTGCGCTGCAGGAGCAGACGGATCGGCAGACTCTGGTTCTGGAGCGACTGGTTGGCGCCGCTGCCCCGCCGAAGCCCCCACCCTGTCGGTGGCGGTGCCCCGGATGGGGGACGGGGACGACCCCCAGGTTTTTCTGGAGACTTTTCGTGCCACGGCGGAGGCCTGCCAGTGGCCGCAGGCGGAGTGGGCTCCGCGTTTGCTTCCTCTGTTGTCAGGGGAGGCTCGGACGGCGGCCCTGGGTCTGCCGCCGGCTTCGAGGGGCAGCTTCCAGGACGTGAGCCAGGCGGTGGTGGACAGGTTGGGGCTCACCGCTGAAGATCATCGCCGACGATTCCGGGCCTGTCGGCTGGCCGTGGCGGATCGGCCGTTTGCTTGGGCCCGGAAGCTGCATGACGCGGCCGTACGCTGGCTGCAGCCGGGATCGTCAGAAGGCGAGACGCTGCTGGTGGGCAAAGTGGTGCTGGAGCAGTTCGTGGAGGGGCTGCCTGCAGAGATGGCGAGATGGGTCAGGTGCCACCGTCCCGCGAGTCTGGAGGTGGCGGTGACGTTGGCGGAGGACCACCTTGCCGCTAGAGCGGGGGAGCCCGGGGACAGCGGCCGAAGGCCGAACAGACAAGCCCCGGTGCCGGCACCGAGGCGCCGGATGCCTGTGCCAGGGCAGGCAGAGCGGACGCTGGCGTTGAGCCCCACTAATCCTTTTGCTGCGTTTGTGCCTTCCCAGGGACCGGACCTAAGCAGCGCTGCCCCTGAGCCACGGAAAGGAGCACAGACGCCAGGGCAGGAGTGCTGGAAGTGCGGACAGCCGGGACACCTGAGGAGGGACTGTCCTCTGATGGAGGTGGGGCAGGTGTTCCGCGTTGCCGGTGCTCCAGCACCCTCTCCCGGTCCGGGAGGGAAATACAGCATTCCGGTAAGGACTCGAGGGGGTATACGCCACGCTTTGGTGGACACGGGCTGCACGCAGACCCTCGTGCACCAAAGTTTGGTTCGCCCCGGGGCATTGCTGGAGGCAGAATGGGTGGAGGTGAGGTGTGTGCATGGTGATGTTCACAGGTATCCCATAGTGCCGCTGTTATTGAAGTATAAGGGTAAAACGCACAGAATAACGGCTGCGGTTAGCCCGCGCCTGTCGCATCCCCTAATTCTGGGTACGAATTGGCCGGGGTTTCATCATCTGTTGGGACAGTATGCGGGGGTGCGGTCACGACTGCTAGTAGCATGTAGTGTCTGCGCGGTGCTCAGTGGTGACGCGGGGTCGTCCGACACTGACTCAGGGGAGGGGGAGACGGCGGGTCCTTCACAGGTAGTCCCGCCGGCTCCGGAAGTTCCCCCCACGGGTGATTTCCCACTGGAGCAGTCTCGTGACGATACCCTACGCTCAGCCTTTGACCAAGTGATTGAGATTGATGGTCACGTGGTGCGCCCTGAAGCCGTGCGGACCTACCCACGCTTCATTTTGTCGAAAGATAGGTTATACCGAGTGAGTCGTGACGCTCGCACGGAGGTGATGCACACCCAGCTGTTGGTGCCGCAGGGCCGACGGGAAACGATTTTCCAGGCGGCTCATTATAACCCCATGGCAGGGCATATGGGATACGAAAAAACTCTGGAGCGAATAACGGCCCGATTTTATTGGCCGGGCATCCGAGCGGATGTGCGCCGCTGGTGCGCGTCCTGCCAACTTGTTAATCTGCCGGCCATACCAAAAGCGCCTTTGCGTCCGCTTCCACTCATAGAGGTCCCGTTCGAGCGCATTGGCATGGACCTCATCGGGCCGTTTCACCGGAGTGCACGCGGCTACTGCTTTGTGTTAGTCCTGGTGGATTATGCAACGCGGTACCCGGAAGCAGTTCCGCTGCGCACCATCTCTGCAAAGAGTGTGGCGCAGGCACTGTTTCAGGTCATCTCCCGAGTCGGAATCCCGAAAGAGATACTGACTGACCAGGGCACGTCGTTTATGTCTCGTACACTGCGGGAACTGTACGAATTACTGGGCATTAAATCTATTCGGACCAGCGTCTACCACCCTCAGACGGACGGGCTGGTGGAGCGGCTGAATAAGACCTTAAAGTCCATGATTCGTAAGTTCATTAACGAGGATGAACGCAATTGGGATCACTGGCTAGACCCTCTGTTATTCGCAGTGCGGGAGGTGCCCCAGGCCTCTACGGGATTTTCTCCCTTTGAACTGCTGTTCAGCAGGAGGCCACGTGGGGTGCTCGACCTGATTAAAGAAAGTTGGGAGGACGGTCCGAGCCCCGCCAAGAATGAGATTCAGTACGTGTTAGACCTGAGAGCAAAACTCCACACTTTGGGGAGGTTGTCACGGGAGAATTTGCTCCAGGCTCAGCAGCGTCAGCAATGCCTGTATGACAGAGGGGCTAGACTTAGGCAATTTTCACCGGGAGACAGAGTGCTTGTATTACTCCCTTCTTCCAGCTCGAAGTTGCTCGCCAAGTGGCAAGGACCCTTTGTGGTCACACGGCGAGTCGGGGACGTTGACTATGAGGTCGCTCGGTCGGACAGGGGAGGGGCCACGCAGATTTATCACCTCAATCTCCTTAAAGTGTGGAGAGAGGTTGAAACCGCTTCTCTGGCAAGCCTGGTTAAGGAGAGAGATGAGTTGGGGCCGGAGGTGCCAAATTCCATCATCCCCGCCTCCCTCCCTTGTGATGACCATCTCACACAGGCCCAGAGAGCGGACGTTGTCGCGTTACAACAGCGTTTTGCGGACGTGCTCTCCCCCCTGCCCGGCCGGACGTCTCTCATTGAGCATCATTTTGTAACGCAGCCTGGCGTGACGGTGCGTTCACGGCCCTACAGGCTCCCTGAGCATAAACGGCAGATCGTTCAGAGAGAGTTGGCGGAAATGCTGAAAATGGGAGTAATAGAAGAGTCGCACAGTGCCTGGTGTAGCCCCATCGTTCTCATAGTGAAGAAGGATGGGTCGATCCGGTTCTGTGTCGACTATCGCAGGGTGAACGAAGTATCACGCTTTGATGCCTATCCCATGCCCCGGGTCGACGAGCTCCTGGACCGGCTGGGCACGGCCCGCTTTTTCACGACGCTGGATTTGACCAAGGGCTATTGGCAGATTCCCTTGTCTGCCGAGTCCAGGGAGAAAACGGCCTTCTCCACTCCGTACGGGTTGTACCAATTCGTTACGCTTCCGTTCGGCTTGTTCGGGGCCCCTGCCACCTTCCAGCGCCTCATGGACCGGGTGCTGCGCCCGCACGCTGCGTATGCTGCTGCCTGCTTGGATGACGTGATCATCCACAGCGACACCTGGGCGGAGCACGTGCAGCGGGTGGCCGTGGTCCTGGGGTCCCTGAGGCAGGCGGGGCTCATGGCCAACCCGAAGAAGTGTGCGGTTGGACGGAGGGAGGTGCAGTATCTGGGGTACCACTTGGGGGGCGGGCAGGTGCGTCCACAGGTGGAAAAGACGGCAGCGATCGCATCCTGCCCGCGCCCCAAGACTAAAAAGGAGGTGAGACGGTTTCTGGGGCTGGCGGGTTACTATCGCCGGTTCGTGCCAGGGTTCGCGCAGCTGACCAGCCCCTTAACCGATCTTACCCGGAAGGGTGCTCCAGATCTGGTCCAGTGGACGGGGCCGTGCCAGACGGCGTTTGTGCAGGTGAAAAAGGCTCTCTGTGGGGAGCCGCTGCTTCACACTCCTGACTTTTCCCTCCCTTTTGTTCTGCAGACTGACGCCTCGAACAGAGGGCTGGGGGCTGTTTTGTCCCAGCAGGTGAGGGGGGCCGACCGTCCCGTTCTTTACATCAGCCGGTAGCTGGCGGAGCGCGAAAGGCGGTACAGCATGGTGGAGAAGGAGTGCTTGGCTATCCGGTGGGCGGTCGACTCCCTTCGCTATTACCTCCTGGGGCGCTCATTCACCCTCTGCTCGGACCACGCCCCGCTGCAGTGGCTCCACCGCATGAAGGATGCCAACGCCCGGATCACCCGGTGGTATCTGGCTTTGCAGCCTTTTAAGTTCAAGGTGGTCCATAGGCCGGGGGCGCAGATGGCGGTGGCCGATTTCCTCTCTCGCTCGCGGGGGGGGGAGTAGGTTCGGCCGGTGGACTTCCCGGCCTCAGTCGGGCGGTGGGGGTGTGTGGCGGAGGTGTGGTCCGGGGCGCGGCTGCAGGGGAGGAGTGGTGCAGTGAGCTCGACGGGGCGGTGCTGGTAAGAACAGCTGATGGCGATTTTGGACTGATGGTGGTTTTCCTTCCCTTTATATAGTGAGGCAGAGAGGAGTGGAGGAGCGCTAAGGGAAAAGAGACACACATCAGCTGGGATCGAGAGCTGTCAGTCTGTGCGTCATATTGTCTGCTGTGTTAATATCAATAAATGTGGTCCTTGGCAATACGGATCTGCGTGTGTGTGTGCTTGGGCCTGGTATACTCCACAAGAGTCTTTTCCTGTCCTCTATGTTGTCTGTCTTATCCTCTGTGTTTTACTCTCAGTTATGCCAGTGCTTTAGGCTACGTCTACACGAATCCGGATAAATTTGAAAATGATGTTTTCATCTGAAAATGCTCTGCGTCCCCAGTATCATTTTCAATCGTTTTCATCCACACTGAAAACGCTGGACCCGGACGCAGGGTTCATACGTCATAACTTAAAGACCGGATCACAGAATACACAGCAAAATCTCCAGTGTTAAATTAACACTGGAGAGTGTCTATATGGGTCCACACCTCTGAGTGTTAAATACAACACTGTTGAGTGTTAAATTAACACTTTTGACAGTGTTATATGTTTAAAAGTAACCTAGTCAGTTTTGAAGATTAACAAAGACTAACACTGAGCAGTGCTGATTTTCTAACACTGGAATATTTCTAACATTTTGAGTTATTTTCCAGTGTTAGAAAATAGACACTCATATAGACACTCTCCGGTGTTAATTTAACACTGGAAATTTTGGTGTATAGTCACGCCCTGCTACCAGTTTAGCCTTTTATTTATATAGCGCCAAATAACATCAAAGCCTCATGATGCTTTATATTGTAAGGTGAAGACCCAATAAAACAAGTCATCAGACTTTACAAACATTTCAGTGGTCTAATTGTTCTCTAGATTGATTCTAGTTTTAACAAGAATTGCTAAAAATGTGTAAACTTGAAAACTGGTCTGGACACTTTTTGTTTAATTTTTTTTATATATATAATTATGTAATAACTATTTATAAATATATTAATATTTCAACACAAATTAACCCTCTTAACAAATACAACATAAATATGTTTAAGGGAATTGGTGATTTGGTCTTAGTTTAACATCTAGTTCTTTTATATAATCATTGCATATCCAGCATATTAACACTGAAAAGAGACAAAAGAAATCGAAGGAACAAAAACCATGTGTGTTTTTAAGTACATTTGTAATTGCAGTTGCATTTGTGTTTCGCATGTGGCTGATAGCACCTGTGATCATTTTTGGTATATTTTCCTCCACTGTGCTTCTCTCTGTCTTTTTCTTTATCCCAAACTAAAAGCAAGTCCTCCAGTCCTCCCTCTGTTTTGCTCCTTGTTACATATGCATTCCATTACAATGTTAAAGACTGTGTTGAAGAAAAGACCTATTGAAAAGCACAATGAAGTTTGTGATACTGTTTACACTGTGGCTGTTTTGGGGCCATCTTCTACAATTGCACTGGGTGTAGCTTAAGAGTTAAAATAGGTTGGAAGGTTGGTGGCTCGATCCCTGGCTGCTCCAGTCTGCCTGCTAAATATCTGTGGCCAAGATATTGCCAGCTTGTCAGCAATAAATTCACTCTTACACAAAAAATGAACACTGAAATGTGAATATATTTGTTTACCTTTATACAATTGCAACAGTTTCTAATCTACTTGTGTTTTTTGTCCAAAAAATAGAGAGAAACAAGACATAATTAGACTGTAGAGAAACAAATGCTGTTGCTGTTTAATTTTTTTTTTGACCCACAGCTTTATCTTTAGCCTTTCCAACCCAGCCACACCTGGTTCATTTTAACTATCTATAAAACACATAGCTTTTGTTTTTGCCTTTTTGTGTAGCTCAGCAAATCACCCCTCCTGAATGGCCAGCACTGATGATAGCAGTCATGGTGATTAGCTTGAATATCGGGTTGTGCCGGGGAACAGATGGACAGAAATCACCAGCTCAATGTTGTGCAGCCGAACAAATGTGGGCTTTTGGCAGGAGCATCATTGTTGCTCAGTTTTCACGGTCCAGACATTCACACAGGTTCACCAAGAGAGAAAGCTTTTTTTTTTTGTTTTTTTCCAGCACAGCAGACATCATTTCTCCTTGGCTAATGAGAGGCAAAAGCTTCACACCGCCTCATCGTCAACCCTAACTCTTTGTTGAGAAATAATCAGAATGATTAATGCTCGAAATGGAACTGCTGAGTTTCGGCTCAGCTGATAACCTTCCCTGGATTCAGCTCAGACCCAATTGTCTCATAATAATACTGTGCAGCATTTTCAATGAAATTGCTTACAATGAGCTGGCTCCTCCATATTATGTGAAAAAAGGGTCATTTACTTGCGTCTCGGAACTAGTGGAGAGCCAGGTGCTCTTACATCCTCTAGAGATGATAGCCACATTTTCTGTCTTCAGCAACAATCAGGCATCCTCATTCAAACAGTAAGATCACTTACCATAAGGCTCTTCTCTTCTTTTAGGTTAAATTAAAGTTTCGTGTCATTGTGGCACTGAAAACTGCATAACAAAAGGAATACAGTATGTATAGATGCCTTAAGCCATTATAAGTCTCAGGTTTAATAATTTGTATAATGCTGTGCAGGTGAAGCCGTAGATGGCTTTGAATTGGTGAAATTAAACAATGTGTATTAACTACAAATGGGAAAAGTTTTAGATTTTTGTGCTTCATTTAGGTTTAGAGAAGGTCATCATTCATTATGTGGTTGACCTTGAGTTCCAGTGAGTCCTTCAAAGGTTCAAAAAAGTATTAAATTTAATTTAAAGAAAAAAACTGTGACGCTAATACAACTTATAACCTAATGAGTCTGTCTATAATATATTGATGTAACAGTAGATATGACTAAAAAAATAGTGTTTGCATAATTATTATTATTAATTTTTATTATTAGTGGTAGTAGTATGTTCCAAAGGTTGAATCTGACTTTGAGTATTTAGTATACAGAAGATATTTACTGAGATATCTTAGGAATCAGGTTTAAATACAGAGCGAGTTTTAACACCTATGATAGAGTCGAAACGACGAGGAATCCTCAAGCAATGTTATTACCTTCATCAGAAGGCGCTTTTCTGAAATGTACATTATAGCTGGAAGATGTGGCTATTAGGCCTGATGTTAATGTTGACACTGATGACAAGTCACCTCCAAGGTAGAATAAAGAAGACCATGTTTTGTTGAGGAAAGAGCCATTTAGTGTGCCAAGTGCAGATGGGTTTCTCAGCTAATTGTTACGCTACACATGCAGCAACTGAGCAAACAGCACAATTCATTTCCCAGCTCGGTGCGGTGTTCATTGCTCTGTGTATAATGAGCTTTTGATTTATTCTTCTGATCAGTGAATTTTTGTAACTTAAATTGGACACATTTAACACTTGAATGTCTATGGCGTTAATGATGTAAATATGCAGTTCTGTAGTTAGGTAATTGATATCTTAAGGAGCGGTTTTACTTTCCTCATTTACTTCTTTGTAAAGCTATGACATTATAGCAGAGCTATTTCTTTGTCTCACAGCAGAAAAACTCACACAGTGACAAAACAAATTGAGACGGAGAAAAACACTTGAGATCTGAAAGAGAATGGGAGAGGCTGAGCATCACTTCTGCTGCTGATTAACTGCTCTTGATTGCAGCAGTTTAATTGTTTCCAACCTAATTTTGAATTGTATTTCATTTTGGCTTTAAATGGATTTACCTTTCTTGCAATCAACTGTGTTTACTGTCCTTGAACTAATGAATGAACATGAATAGCACTGTGTGGATATACGTAAGCTTGTAACTAATGGGGTGGTTTTCAAAGCCACAGCAGCAATTAGGATACCTAAAGTTTTCCTCACAGGTCAAAATTAACACATTCTTTGGGCTTTTAGAAATGCACATGATTAATTCTAAGTGCTGTGGTGACAGCAGTCCAAGGTTAATTGTAAGATTGAGGTGACACAGACTTGATCAGTGGCTATTTGTAGTGGTATATAAGTGTCACCTCAAAGGTAAAAGAAAAATAGTCTGTGCGGTCTATATGCTCTACTATATACATACAGCTGTGTGGCGGAGGTGTGGTCCCTGGCTCAGCTGCAGGGGAGGAGTGGTGCAGTGAGCTCAAGGGGGCGGTACCAAGAGGCAGGTGAGCCACAGGTGGTGGCGTTTGACTGATGACTGTGTCTCTTTTTTATGTTTCTCTATATAGTGAAGGCAGAGTCGAGCGGGGAAGAGAGAGAGCTGGACTGGAACGGACTGTTTTCCTTGAGTGCACAACTGTCAATAAAAAGTAATAATAGTGAGCACAATCACCGTGTGTGTCGTGTATTTTTACAAGCTGTAATTATTGCCTCTGTGTTTGTAGCTGTAGTTGTTATCAGCTGTACAGCTACATAGCCTAATTCTCCAATATAAAGTCCTTGGGGTGGGAAATGTGTCGTCTTTTTGGGTAATTCTATGGTGAGGAGGGTAGTTCTTCCAAATGTGCAGCTGAAAATCAATTGTAAGGTTAAAGTGTACTGTATGCACACTATTTTTTTTTTTTTTTTTTTTTGTGCACTTTTGTCAAGGTTGCAAGTGCAGGACTCACGCTGGGTAAAAGTCAAAAGGTGGTTTATTTACAAACGTGACCAAATGTGGAATATATATACATATATACAGTGCAGGGTGGGAAACAGGGGAAGGTCCAAACTTCTCTTCACACAGCCAGTGATTCACAACAATCCACTCAGACTCGTGCTCATCCACTCGAGGTCCATGAAGAAGGCAAACAGGGAAGGGTCCAGGGAAGTCTGTGCACACGAAGAGAAGTTGACGTTAGCAAAGAGCACTGGGAAAACACAAGGAAATAACAAGGCAAGCTGGATTACACTGACAGAGGTTAGTACAAGGATCCGGCAAAGAATCACTAAGTAGCGCCGGAATAATCATCAGCGATGGATGGCAGGTGAGTAGATCTGCACAGATGAGTACGGAGGTGGGGACCAGAGCCAGACTCAGCCCTGACGGTGAGGAGTGAAGGAAAACAACAACAAAACAACCCAGAAAAAAAAAACTGGGACCATGACAACTTAAATTTATGAATGCATAAATTAGTAACATCTTTTTTGCTGGGTCTTCAACTAACAGTCTTTACATGAGATTCTTTGATTGAAGCCAGTGAAGATTGATGCACTGTATTTCATTTGTAAATGTATAAGGTTTAAGAGGGGATATTAAAAGCTCATCTTGTTGTTAATAAAAGAGAAAGTCTACATGTTTTTGTTTTGCATTTTGTGACTTGCATTTGAAATTCAAACAAACAGAAAATGTCAAGGCATTCCATTTAGCATGAGCCGCAGCAGGGAGCGTGCCCCCAGGGCTGCAGTACTTGTTTATACTCTGAAAGACTTTAAAGGATCGCGTCGATATATTATTGAGCTGTTTTCCTCATCTCTTTATTCCAGCAATCATGACACCACTCACAACTCGCAACTTTCATCTGCTGCCTAAATTTAAAATACTCCCCAGGTTTTATTCTGTGTGTCTTTATTCCAGCCTGATGTCACTCACACAGGAGATTTGAGTGCATGTTTTAGATATTACAATGAAAGAAATATTAGCTGACCTCAAGAAAGTTGCATATTAGGGGTCCCATACTGTGAAAACACACTCTGGCAGTGTTTTGTGCTTTTTTAAAATGTGTAAAATTAAAAATGGTAAGATTTTCTTTCAGCTTCCATTCCTCTACCCCTCACACAGTGTGATGGTTTCTTAGCTTTACAAGCCAATAACACCTTTACTTAGTTTGTGTGTTGAAAGTGGAGAGCATGAAGGAATCAAGCAGGGTAATTACAGTATATTGTAATATTGTTTACCTTCTTATTAAATGTTTTGTTGCCTCAAAAACTTAGATGGTACCCACTGATCCTGTGACCCAGTGAGACCCAAGTTCTTTATATGTCCACACTGTAAGGACTGAAAAAATGTATTCAGGACCTAAGGTTTTTTGATCAATGTGATATGTCAATGCTATTATATTGATGCTCAGGCGTTTTATATGTCTCCTTTTCACAATTCCCACACAAAAGGAAAACTTTTCCTGTGCTATAACTGGTCACATGGTGTTATGAGACTTATATCCCCTGAAATTAAATCTTTAAAATATTCTGATAAATCGTCCCAAAATGCTCTTTGTGAAGTTTCCTTAAGTGAATTATGAGAAAACAAATCAAATATCTAATGTCATAGACATCAGACATGTGAAGTGTTGTCCTTGAATATACTAAAAGTATATACGCCAATTAAAGGGTGCGAGGCAGTCAAATACTAAGGCACTGGATGATGTTTTATTGAATAACGCCACAATTTTACTCCACGATGTAAAACACACAGAGGACATAAAGATATCCTGGCTACACAATGCACACATGCAAAAAAAAAACTTTAGAAAAAGCAAAAATAGATACATATACAATACATACAAATGTTTACATCACTCAAAGAAACATATTCACTGAAAATAATTTTAATTAGGCTTCTCAATTTAAATCCACATATCCTGAGCTAAAAAACAAAACAAAAAAATAATAGTTTTGAGTGCCATCTTTCCTGATTTAAACACAATGTGGTTCCAAAAGTTAAACTTATTCCATGTTTACATTTAGAACTACATCAAACACACTGACATCATTAAAGGACATGCCGACTGTATCTGTTACTGTGAGGTGTTTTAATATGACACTGGATTAGATGGTGTCACCGTGAGCTCTTTACGATCTTATATAACTCAGGCTATTACTGTCACTAAGTAGGGCAAGTGTGATGATGAGGCATGTGACAGCACACCGTTACCAACACAGTGACACTCATGAAGACCCTTCCCAAACAGGAGGCGGATGCTGACGCATGCAACTGCATGAAGGATATACCGGACATCCGTGATGGAACCCCTTTGCAGTGTTCGTGCTTGCCTGCTATATGCACGAGATTGACCTGTATCTTCCCTTCATTACTTTTTAAATAACTTTACTGTGAGGTGGAGGAAGACGCTGCTACAGTAGATGCCGTGCGTAAACAGATCAGACACCAATAAAGCAAACACACCGTGCAGACTGCTGTGACGGCTTTTTGAGAAAAACCCGACTTGAAAGCAAACCACTGCAGATCAGTGAGTCAGGGTGGTGTCCAGGCTGTAATGATGATGGTGAGAGAAATAATGAGAACATTTGCTGCACAGCACCACCAGCCACAGAAGCCTTTTATGGTCATTAAGTGTGTATTTATGAATAATTTATACTTTCATGTTGCAATGCTTTGAATTTGATTTTTACTTCAAACATAAATTAATCTCTGTGAGATATTGAGAATTTCCTGCTCAAAATGATTTTCAAAGCTTTCTTACTGCATTTCTGCATTCTTACCTCAGCTTTGATAGTTTATGGCACATCTAAAATCTATATTTAAATTTCTTTATGCATATTAGTACCAGTAGCACCAGCACAGCAAGAATATCATTTATCTAAAAATAGCATTTTGGGCAGTAGCAGAAGAAGAATCCTGGTTTAGAGCAAGATTATAGCCTACAGCAGCAATAAAATAACAATGTACAACTTTTATCTGTGTGAAGCTACTGTAGGATGCAGAGAAGCACTTAGAAAATTTGCTGAAAGACAAAAACATTGTACAGCGTTGGAACCCATCTCCTGTTTATCCATGCAAATGAAGATTCAGGGAATGAAGTCTCCCGTGTCTTGTGCTGGCCTAGATAGGATTACAATCAAAGGGAGAGCAGAGCAGGGAGCCCATCCCCTTTGCTGCAAACAGAATGAGTAAATGTTCCTTCTTTTACTCCACTTGTCAAGACGGCAAAGTGTTTGCTGCACCCGCTCTGAAGATCCCAAGCCTGGATGGCGGTGCATAATGAAAAGAGAACATGAAGACTGGGACAAAGACGAGCACAAGAAGAAGAAAGAGTAGGAAATGAAGCGAGAGTGGGAAGTGTGTCCGATGCTCCTCAGTTTATTTAATCAGAGCAGAGTGTTCTCGACTGCTGGACAGACTGTAGAGATACTGTAGTGTAATAATAACTCCCTGCTCTGCTCATCTGAAGACAGAAAGAGAGGGAATGCAACGAAGAGTTGACTCATTCATTCATCATCTGTATCAGCCTTTGGATGCACGGTCATCTGTAACTGTCGGCCAGATAAGAGCCACAGAGGTTTGAGCGCAGATGTGATGGGCTGAAACAGGTGCTTGATCTATTGCCACATATGCTGAGCAGTTTGGAGACCTGGGAGCAGGAGGCTTTCCAGAGGGCCTGTTTCAGCTTCAGTCACTGTGCAGGAGAGCGTCTGTCCAAATGCACATCAACAAATTAAAAGACTGATAAGGAAGTAAGTCTGATAATGGAGGTGGTTGTGCAGTTGACAAAAAATATATGTACTTTCCTGACTTCTTCAGGCTATACTGTAGTTTCATTGGGTTTCTCAGGGTGTCTGATAGTGATAATTATAATGTGATACTTTGCTGATCCCCTTTGGGAAATTCTGTTTTCACTATATACAGAATGTGTGGGGGGGGGGGGGGGGGTGCAGGATTATCAAGCGCTCGTGGAAACTGTCCTCCTGGTGAAAAATACCAAGCTTGTGTTGTTTTCCGCCTATGGAAGCAGTTTTTACGACATATACTTTGGTTTTAATGTAGGGCCTCTTGCCGTAGATTTTCTGTCCAACTCTTAGCTAGAAAACATGTGAGAATAATGCTGAATGGATGGCTGCACAGTGTTAAAACAGGCTTTGGGGTGTTTGAAAGTAGAAACTCTCCTATATATTGTGTAGAAGGTTACATAGGGGATTTGAGAAACAAACAATCTGCACCGTGATCATTTACTTGGAGGCCTTGTTAGGCTGGTGAGGGTGTTGCTGACTGATCTTTGCACCAGTACCACCATAAGCTTGACATTAATGGTTAATTTTCTGGGTGAGTCAAAAGGTTTTTTGCTATCAATGAAATAATTTGAAACCTTCTATTTTGAAAAGCTCCTGCATGTAAAATCCTGTCTGTAATCTACTGTTGTCTATACTTTCGCTTCTATTTTCTATCAATATTCTGAACTGTCTCTTTAGCTCTGTGTACTGAGAACGCTGAGCTACTTTCACCTTACAGCTACTGTGGTGTGCAAATGAAGTGTCTGGTTTGCTTCAGATGTGTCTGAGTTTGTTTGGAGTGTTTATTTTGGAGAGGCTGAAATTTCTTTTAAAAAAGGACATTTTCAGTGTTCAATCTTTTCACTCTTAAAGCTGACTTCAAAAGTGGGTCATTCCCCCCAAAATCTCCCTGTACTAATGTCCAGCTCCAAAACATGTTCCTATTGGTTTAACCTTCTAAGATGAAAATCTTCATAAGTGGTAATCTTAACCATATGCTATGCTATTTTACAGCATGACAAAATGACTTTAAAAAATGTGGCTATTTTTTCAATCTTCTCATTGAGAATTATTATTTTCACTGATTCACTGATTGCCATAACACTGTTCGGTCTTAAGGTTTCACAAGACATCAACTACATATGCACAACCTAACCTGGACATCTTTGGCTCATCAATTCATATTCACGTTAGCAACTGGACTTCTTAATGTTTCTTGAAGACGTTTCACCTCTCATCCGAGAAGCTCATCAGTTCTAAGACCAAATGGTGGAGAATCTGAGATTTTAAGCCCCAGTGGGAGTTGTCCCTTAAGGTCGTTGTTGACAGACTACTGATCATGTGTCTCGTCACATGAGCCAAGGTGTCAAAAAACATGGGGGTCATTATCAGCACAGGTTTTGGATGAAAGCATGGGTGCGCCACTCCATCATGTGACCTATTGCAAGATGTGATTGTGGGTTGAGGTGCCTGGGAAGGGATCTCTGTACTAGTAAAGTATATGTTTATTATGATAACAAGTAATGAACAGGTTAACTCCTGGCTCTAAATTAACTGTAGGTGTAAATCTGAGTGTGAATGTCACAGTCGACCTCTGTCTATTTGTGGTTCAGTATTCACTCCAGGGTAGAAACTCTGTGTTGGATAAGTGGAAGAAAACGGAGGGGTGGATAGATGGAGAAATAATGTATTGTGCCAAAGTGCAACACCAGTTCTGCGGAACAACACAATGGGTTTGAATGTTTTGGCTATCAGTGTATATAGTGCTGAGTGCACTCAGAGTATACACTGTGTACTTGGCAGTTTCATCACATGCACTGAGGACAAATGTCAAATTCTCTTTAAAACTGACTTGAATTTTATATGAAGGCTCTTCAATGGTGTGAGAGGATCTCTCAGTATGACCGAAGACATTCCAGCAGTTTGCACGTAAAAACTTCACAGTTTCCAAGGTAGTGCATCAAGTAAAGGATGGGGATGCAGAGTAAAATGTTCTCAACATGACGAGGCAACATTACACACAAGACAATCTTGCCACCTGGACCACCCACCAGATTTGGCTCCCTACTACTTCCAGCTCCCGGAAATAAAAATCAAGTCGAAGGATCTGGAGAAGATCCAACAGTCATAACAGGGGTCCAAGTACAATGAGAAATAATGGGAGCTCCACTGAGAAATCTAAAAATAGCAACCACTCATAAGATTGCTCAAACGTGAGATTGGCCAAATTTAAATATATATACAGAGGATGAATGTTCAGATAAGGGTAAGGACAGCCAGCAATTTTCTCATTAAAAGCCAGCTTGGCATCAAAAGAATTCTGAAGCTGTTATTATAATGTACATTATGCTGCTTTAAAATGGTTACAATTTATGTAAAAGAAAATATCAACACAGCTGGTCAAAACAGGTGAATAACCACACTCATCTGCCATGAAGTATTTGCTATTGTTATTTGTCCTGATAGCATGCTTGAGTACAAAAGACCGCAACCTTAAAATTCCTACGAGGCAATGGTATGGTGTACATTTTAGGACATCGTCAGGTCTCAAGAAAAAAAATTTCAGTTATCAGACAAAAAAATGTCAGGTCTCAGTTCTCAAGAAAAAAGTTGTCAGGTATCAGACAAAAAATTGTCAGGTCTCAGTTCTCAAGAAAAAAAGTTGTCAGGTATCAGACAAAAAATTGTCAGGTCTCAGTTCTCAAGAAAAAAAGTTGTCAGGTATCAGACAAAAAATTGTCAGGTCTCAGTTCTCAAGAAAAAAGTTGTCAGGTATCAGACAAAAAATTGTCAGGTCTCAGTTCTCAAGAAAAAAAGTTGTCAGGTATCAGACAAAAAATTGTCAGGTCTCAGTTCTCAAGAAAAAAGTTGTCAGGTATCAGTTCTCAAGAAAAAACATTGGACATTGGAATGCCCAGTGCAGTAGCAAATCGCTCGTGCTTCACTGCACAAGCTGGACCCACAGAGTCTGCTAAGGTTTGTCACTGCCATGTTACATATGATATTTATATAAACCCATTTAGAGTGAGGTCCATGTAAATTTACCACTCTCTATTTGTTTATCTTCTGACAGCGTAAGATTACAAGTGTAGCCTGGGAAATGGTTAGCCACACAGGACACAATTACTGGGGTTCTTAATGTGCAGTTTTATTGTCAATGACGACTGAATAAACCAAAAAAATGTCCTTTGACCTTTACTTTTGTCAAACAGCGGCCATATGGACTTGTACTGAACATCGACAGCACGAGGGGTAACGTGGCAAAGTAACAGAATAACCGATTAAACAAAGATGCGCCAATACAATACGAGGAATAAAATAAATGAAATGAAATACAAAACACAAAAATACGGCAGTGGCCTCTGTCTGTGCAGAACAAAATACAAAGAACTAAATCACACAAGGCTCCTTTAAAAAAATGTGGAAGTGTTACATACATTTTCATAAACACTTACATTCCACAGAAATCTCTGCTCACTTGCAATACTGGAGCACACAGACGATCTTGCAACTTATCCCTTGCATGGAGAAAATGGCCGCTCCACGCTGCACATACAGGTCCTTTGCATCATACATTTAAGAAATACATCATCTTGTTAAAATACTGACGTTTTGCCACTGCACTACAATTATAACAATATGTTTCAATGAGTTATGTGCATATTTAACAATTCCTTACCAACAATTTAACTCCTTCACAACATTCCCGTTCCACATCCACAACAAAAAGAAAAGTAATCAGGAAGTCTCAAGATGCATTTCTTGTTAAGTTCTTTTTGGAAAACTGCAGTTAACCCTTAAGCACTGCCCCCCCCCCCCCCCACCCCACCCCGTGACCACAATATGCAACTGCACAAACCTATAAAATTAACAGCTTCAAGTGCACACAACATGCAGATAACCAAAGAAATAGCACAAGCAATAACATTAAATTACCCAATAACATTCTTGTCTTACCATACATGGAAACAAAGAAACAACATTTTAAGACCCCTCTTTGAACCTTAAATGGATATTTGGTTAACTGAAATGGAAAATATTATTATTAATTTACCACTCAGCTACACAAGTGTGCTCCAAAGCTTCATTTGCCTGTTAGACGTGGGAATGCTGCAGACCATCATGGAGTGTACGGTCCATCAAGCCCACAGAATAGAGCCGGACTGGAATTTGTCAGTTCATGAATTGATGGCATTCATTTCAATCCTGTTTGTAAGAGCAATCATGTGTCCTGTTGGTGCCATTGTGGATTGCTGGTCAGAAAGATTTCTGGTGCCAGTAATCAAAGAGACAATGCCCCGAGATAGATTCATTTCAATTATGCAACACCTTCGATTTGATGCCAAGGACACGCAGGCAGAACGGGTGAAAACAGATAAATTTGCGGTGATCTCCGACATCTGGACACGCTTCAACAAGAACTGTGCTAAGAGTTTCACTCCAGGAGAACACATGACCATAGATGAACAGCTGTTCCCTACCAAGGTTCATTGTCCATTCACACAGTATATCGCAACCAAGCCAGACAAATTTGGGATCAAGTTCTGGATGGCCACGGACTTGGACACCAAATATGTCTGCAGTGCATCTCCTTACTTGGGAAAAGACCCCAGTCATCAGAAGGGAGAGAGGCTGGCAGAGAACGTGGTCATGAAACTGATGGAGCCGTTTTTGGATGATGGGAGAAACGTCACAACAGACAATTTCTTTACTTCACTGTCACTGTCGCACAGACTGCTGCAGCGCAAAACGCCGTTATGGGGCACGGTGAATAAAGTCTGGCGTGAACTTACTCAACTTGTGTGGATGTATTCCATAAGAGCAGCAACACGCAGGTGGTCAGTAGCAGTTTTCAACAATATGCTGGACCTGGCGGCGGTGAATGCCTACATTTTGTACAAGGCATGTACAGGGTGGACAGGCAAAAGAAGATTGTTTCTGAGTCTTCTAGCTCAGGAACTTCGTTGCTGATTCATGTAGCACAAGGAAATATTAGCACAGACGCAGGCTGTTGAAGCTGCTGCAGCTGCTGTGCCAGGGACTGTAAAGACAACGCAGTGCCAGTGGAGTTTACGCAAATTTGCGCAGGGCTAGTAAATCTAGTAGTAGGGATTCGCACCAGGGAAAAAAAGGCTCAGTAATTCTAGTGTTAAGGTGTGAAACAGCTGTGTACTGCCTTTTGTTCCTGGAGAAGGTATTTAACTGCGAGCCATGCTAGGCTCAGGAAGACTCTGCTGTTGTTTCCAACTAGTTATTTCCAACTAGCGGGAGAAGGTGGTACAACAGCTCCCCTAGGGTGGACACACACACACAAAATTAGCAGAATTGTTGATAAAAATAAGCAATAAAATAGGAAGAGGGTTTGGTGTTTTTCAACGTAGGGCAACTACAATCTCTCTGGGTTTTTAAGAAAGGGGAGATCAGAACCAGAGAGGGGAGATGTGTTGTTTAAGCAATGAGAAGAATGATCAAAATGTCTCAGTGTGTCACTTGCAGGTGAAGAGCAGACCTGGATCAATTTTCCACGTGCAGCAGTCGGAAGAAAATTATAGGTTAACACCATTAGAAACACTCAAGCCAGGTTTTGGCTGAATTATTTTACAGCTTAACTTACATGTGTTTGTCACCCTGAGAACACAAGCTCCAAGAATCTCTCCCTGAAGACAAGAAATGGAGTTCCAGAACAACGAGATGGATCTCAAGAGCTCACAGCAGCATCCTGAGCAGTGAAGAAAAGGTCCAGCAAATAAAAAATGGGGACTGACTGGACTGACAAAAGCTTGACTGACTTGACACCAGTATGCAAGATTGCACCTCCACCTACACAGTGACAAAAGGGTGGATGTATGTATGTATGTATGTATGTTTCCTTTTACAGGAGCAGAAAGATGACAGCAACATGTTGCATGGGCTTTTGGGCCGTGCTGACTTAACCTTTTAATTGCCACTTTCTGTGTCTTTGTGAATTTACCAGAAGTGTGTTATTCATGACCTTGTATTGTTTACAATGCAAATGTCACTGTGAGAAAGTGTGCATACAGATGCGCTGCGCTAACATCTACATCACTTTTTCCACAGCAAAGGGTTAATCGTGGGATCTAATCACATGATTTACAGCAGGACACACCGCTGGCTAATGTTTTTTTCTTATGGCAGGGTTACAGGGCCTGGAGTGAAGCTACTCCAGGGGAGCAGTGTTGCCAACTTAGCGACTTTGTCGCTATATTTAGCGAGTTTTCAGACCCCTTAGTGACTTTTTTTCGCTAAAAAAAGACGTGAAAGCGCGTATCGCTTTTACTCTCAACAAGCAGCGGGTGCTGTAACGCAGTCAGTTCTTCTTTTACTCTTGTACTCTTATGCTGTTTTGTGGACCACAAGGTTTAAAACTACTTATAAACACACACACACACACACAAAGTAACTCCACCAGAGTGCCTATTTCGGGTCACTTGCCGGTCCAAGCCCGGGTAAAGGAGCAGGGTTGGAATTGTGACATTAAAAAAAACAATAATTGCTAAAAGAAATTTAATTTGTAGTTCTAAATAAACTCTAAATGCATTTAGGACGTTTTTTACTCACTTTATGTCTCTTCCACAATGTTATTTCTCTCTCCAACAACATAGGTTACAATTAGATTAGCATGATCAATTATGCAAATTAGGCGATGACGTCATTTAGCAACTTCTAGCGACTTTTAGGACAACCAATAGCGATTTTCCTTACTGAGGAGTTGGCAACACTGCAGGGGAGAGGCCCTGGGAATTTTTAAGAGACAATACACAACTTTATTGTGCGTGTCTAATTGACATAAGCTGACATAGGGCAAAAGAGGGTTTTCCGGGGAAGCTTTCATTTTTAGATTGCAGAGACCGTGACATGAGGGATATGGAAGGATTGACTGAGGCGCAGATGCAGACCATGACCAGGAGAGAAGGCTTCAAGAGGACCAGTGAGAAGCAGGGACCATCTCCAGGACAACTGACAAACAACAGTGGACTGCACCACTGGGCTTCCAGGAGATTTTGAACAGCAAAATCTTAAAATAAAGTGAAAGAGATTCGGCGTTGACGTTGAGGAAGACAACTAAGGTGTACGACATGCTCTGCCTTAAACCGTCGGCGGCGTTGGAACAGAAACTGAGGAATGAAGAGAGCGTACCAAGCTCCAAAGGTGACAGCGCAGAGGGAGACCAGCGTTGGAATTATGACTCTGTAAATGGCACAGACACCAGGAGCCATGACCGTGACTGGGAATGTCAAACTAATGCTGTTTCACTTTGCCATGCAAAGTACTTTGACACTCTGGAGAAGGCCCATTTGCATGTGAGAGCTTAGATTGTATGGAATATTAAAGATGAACAAAGGGTGATGGGAGAACAGTGAAGTGAGGATACACAGTGTGAAACTCCTTTAAGTGTACAATAATGTTGATGTGATATACAGAATGTCAAGAGAGAAATTCTGGTATTAATGTGATTCATTGATTTAAGAATCAAAGGGTGGGATTGTATAGGAATTTCTTTTACTTATGTATTAATCACATTATTTTATTGTATGATACCTTGGGCCACTGGATTTTAACATGTCTCACACTCATACAGTAAGACAATTGGTGGGGGTCTAGTAAGGAAGTTGGGGGAAGCAGACAACTCCACAGGAAGAATCTTTTGTCTCTTTGAGGACTCTGGGAGGTAGCAAGGGAGTGTGAACCTTAAGGTGTGAAACAGCTGTGTACTGCCTTTTGTTCCTGGAGAAGGTATTTAACTGAGAGCCATACTAGGCTCAGGGAGACTCTGCTGACCGTCTGTCAAGCGGTCATGCAGGGACTTCATCAAGCTTGGTTGTCTGTTCTTTGTGTGTTTTGATTAAAGAATGTTAGCTTCCGCTCACCGCTCGTCTGCAGGCTTTATTTAAATGGAAATTGTCCACATCAGGCAAAAAGAAAGCTTTTTGCTAAAAAAAAGATTTAGAGCAGAAGTTTTTTTGCACTGCATTTTAAAATGAAAACATCTTGCATTTATTTACAATTAAAGACACAGAGCAGAAAGTGTGTTACTGTTTTACATCCACAGACACACAACAAAAGAAGCAGGCAACATGAGGTCAAGTTATGGCAATTTTATTTTTGTATTTCAGTACATGTATTTAGATTAGAGTTTTTAAAAAAACAAACAAACGTCCCAAGAAGAAGGATGAGGTGAAAGAAAGGTGGAGAGAAGAGGAAGGAGGAAGAAACTATTGATCTCCTCAAACTCGATGCTGCTGGGTCAGTTCTTTCTCAGCAGTCTGCTCCAGAATCCCCTCCTGTCCTCGGCTTTCTTTTCTTTTTCTTTTGCCTTCAGTTCTTTTAAGGTTTTGTTGAGCTGCTCCTCGGCATCCTTAAATTTTTCTTTCAGCTGCTGTTTGGCGAGTTTCACTTTCTGTTTGAGGAGCTCTTTAGCTTCCTTTCTGTGCTTTCGTATTTCTTTAAGTGCGTCTTTGCAGTCTTTCTTGGTCACCGCAGAGCCGGTCATTTCTTCGTTGAATACATTCACCTCAATTTTCTCTTCTGCAAGTTCTTCTTGCACTTTCATCAGTTCCTTCTTCATGTTTTTAGTGTAACTCTTTGTATCTTCCATTTCTTTCTTTGCTTCCTGTATTTTAATTTTCTCTTCCTCCAACACTTTTTGAGCTTCCAACAACTATTTCATCAAATTTTCAATCTCATTTTCTGCCTCATGTTTACGTTTTTTCTCCTCTTCAAGTTGTTGCTTTACATACAGTAATTCCTTCCTTAGTGTTTCAGCTTCAGCCATTACATTTGCAGCTTCTTGTGTTGCCAACTGCATTTTCCTTTTTTCCTCTTCAAAAGCTTCCTGCACCTCCTGTAATTTCTGAATCACATTTCCTGCCTCCTTCTTTGCAGTTTGATATTTATTTTTGGCTTCTTGTGCTGTGCTTTTCTCTTCCTCCAATGCTTTTTGAGCTTCCAACAGTTCTTTCTTCATGTTTTCATTCTCGTTTTCTGCCTGTTGTTTTCCCATTTTCTCTCCTTTAAGTTTGAGACCCACATGCAGTAATTCCTGCAATACTACTTCAGTTTCAAACTTTGAATTTTTAGCTTCTCCTCTTGATTTTTCTGCCTGTTCTTTTAATTTGACATTTTCAGCCTGTATCATTTAAAATTCTTCTTGCAGGTTAATCAGCTGTACTGAATTGTATGGTGAAGCACTCGCCGATCCTCTTCTCATTCTCCCTCGATTCATTTTGGCCTTTTAACCCTTAAGAACCCAGACCTATTTTTACTTTCATGAAAATTACGGGGGTTGTAAGTTATATCAAATGAATCATATAAAACACATTTCTGAAGGGTTTTTTTGTAATAGCTCCACCCACTGCCCCAGATCTGAAATGTCACATATGCGTCACATTGGGCATACAAGGTACATTTGTTCCATATTTAGAAAGTAATTCTGTAAACACTTTCTTGCTTTTAAAAACAGAATTTCCTTTTTATTTTTAAATTCTTAACATGGGTAATGATGGTAACACTTCTTGGTTTACTTCAACAAGCTTCTTCGAAAAAAAAAAAAAAAATCAGCCCCAATCAATCATGCGTTGACAACACAGAGCATGGTGGTTTGCCAGAACAGGTAGAGATACCTCCTCCGTGACTTCATGTGGTACTTGTACCTTGCAATGCAGGCGTCAAGCAGGTCAATACCCCCCATGAATGTGTTGTACTCCTTCACAATGTGTGGCCTTTTGACCTCAACAAATGCCTTGCCCAATTTGCTCCAGCGACGAACTGTATCTTGAGGCTCAGTTGCACAATAGGATGAGATGAGGGTAACAGATTTGTTGTCACACCACTTCACAATAACCATGCTCTCCTCCTTATTCACCCTGGCATCAATAGATCCTCTGCCTCTCTGGGCAAGACTTTTTTCATCTTCAAGCTGACAACCTGCTAAGCGATTACCACGAAGCGTTCCTACAAAGTAGATCTGTTGCTGAAGAAGTGTGAGCACAAGTGGGGCTGAGGAGAAGTTATCAGCAAAAACTTTGTAGTTTTGCTCAGCTGGCAGAGTTTCACACAACTTCACCACAACATCTCCAATCCCAAGTAAAGTCTTCTTCCCAGTACCACCTTGATAAACAACAAAATCATGGAGCATACCAGAGGATGAGCACTGGGCCCAGATTTTCAATCCCCAGGGGTGGGGCTTTCCCTTCACATACTGCCTTATTGGGCTGTGTGTCCCCTTGAAGGGTACCATTTGCTCATCAACAGAGTTGTACTCCTCTGGGACGATATCCAGGCATTGTTTGCGAAACATTTCAAGCCATAGACGGATCTTCCAGCACTTGTCTTCTGCATCTCTGTGTAATAAATCTGTATTGTCAGTGAAATGTAGAGATCCCAACAGGGTTTGAAATCGGTTGCGGGACATGTTATCTGCTACCATAGGACACCTGGTGTCATTTTCCCAGTATGCTCGATTTCCAGGCATTTGGCATAGACCCATCCTCAGATAGAGACCAATGAGTATTTCTAGTTCTTTAACAGTGGTATTTACATTTCTCAGATGGTTGGATTTTTGTACACTGTATAAATTTGTTTGTTCATTAACAACAGCAGCATATCATCTGTGATGACGTTTTTGAAGTACTCCAGTGGAGTGTGGATCTCATCTGGAAGTTTGGCACAGGGTCCCTTGAATGTGGTCTCAGGGGTTTCGAACGTTTTCTTTCTCCAGGAGAATTTTTGTGCTTTGATAGCTGCCTTGGGCTGCCCAGTGTCCATATGGCTTGAATGTGGCTCTGTCTCTAAATCACTTGAATCACAACTGTCTGAATCACTGGATTCACTTGTTTCATCACTCTCCACGTCTTTGTGGGGGATGTAATTAGGGTCGTCAGAATCTTCATCTGAGGTACTTTCACATCCCTCATACTCACTGTCCTCTGCAGTGATAAACTCCAGCGCATCTTGAACACTATATTTTTTCTTTTTATCCATTCTACAAAAGAGTGAAAATGATAAAAAAAAAAAAAAATGGGGGGTAACTGAAAAACACCTCGACAAAGCTAAAGTAAAGTTCCATCACAAATTTAGGTAATTTAATAAATTAGTTATGCTTGGATTTAGTTAAATATGACTGAGTATTAACAACAAAGAATACATTTACTTAAAATAACTGAATGAGCTAAACTGACTAAGCAAATGATCAGTTTTTGTCTTTTTGTGACAAATATGTCACATCAGTTTAATGCCCGATGTGACATATTTGTCACAGCGATATCTAACAAACTGATTCTAGATCAAATTGTTTCAGAAATATTACCAAACTAGGTTACAAGTGACCTATGACATCTTATCTAAAGTTTAGAATTGCTGAATGAGTAAAAGCTTACCTTTGCAAAAAGAAAAGAAAGTTTTTAAAATTAGCATAGTGGTCTCATTAGCTAACCAGGTGGACCAAGACTTTGAAAATGGTGTCTTGAACACCCCGAGTGCCTCACTTGTCACATGACTGAACTAGTTTGTGCAGTAGATGTCACTTAGGGACTTTATTAGTTAAAAGTCAAAGTTAAACCACTATAAATAGTTTTTCTCTAAGTGTAAAGGGGCGGTGACACCAGTGTCACTGTGGGTCCTTAAGGGAGGAACCAACGTATTGTAGAGGAGTGAAGTGAAGTTTTCGATGTTTTCTTCGTCAACTGTCGTTTGTCCTGCACAGAGATGCTGCTGTAGATGTGTCTCTAGCTGTGTCTGGATACAATGAAAAATGCTGTAACTAAGTGCTTGTGTTGCATAGTTCTACAAAACATTCCATTTCATGCATGCTCCGCCCACATGGTAAGGAATGTCAGGTGCTGCATTGCCAAATGCTGCTCCCATTGCCTAGCAATAACAGCTGTTTACTTTTTGGGGTCTGGTTCATTATTTAATAAAGAAAACATGTCCAAGTATTGGGTGCTGAGGCTCAGCGCTTATTCTAACCTTGCTGTGTGGGTGGGCAGCTAGAAATCACTGGTGGGCAACATGAGTGAGGAGAAAACTGGAGCAGCCAAGCAGGGAGCTGCAGGTTGCTGGTTTGAGTCTCTGTTCAGATGCTGGTGTCTCCTCTCTCTGAGATGTCTGCAAACAGTCCCAGATAAAACAATAAGGATAATAAACAAACACGTGACTAAAATAACAATTCTGACTCTGATGTGTTTCATGTGTAGCAGGATGGCCTCTATACAGCAGTCGCTGCAAGCATCCACATCGGCACACTTACTATTCTTTAAGCAGGCGTGCTGGGGTCCTCCTAAGGAAAGTTTGAAACTTCATTTCTTTCATGCTGTTGAGTAAGAGTAATTTTAAAACTTAGTAGCAGCCGCCATTGTTGGAAACTAGAGTTTGGCTGGGCCGCGCTATGAATTCTGGGATATGGTAGGCCACGAGGGACACACCCGACCCATCCTTCAAATTCGGGGAAAAGGAGGACGCATTTGTCGGCTGCATTCGGAGGAGTCTACGAATTTGGACAGCCTTCGGTGCGTCGCTGTGACGCAATCGGTCTACAAATGCGGCCTCAGGAGGATGCAGCCCATGAATTTGGACACGACCAAAGTTAAACTTACCTTGGCTGTATCCCAATTCAGCATCTGCAGCCTTAAAGGCCGCATTTTAAGGCCAATTACGTCACAGCGACACGACGAAGGCTGTCCCAATTCAAAGGCTGCTCGAAATGCGGTCCTGAAATGCGTCCTTCATTTCATTGAATTTTAAGGATGTGGCGGTGTAGACTTCGTGGCCCAACATATCCCAGCATGCATAGCGCGGCGGTGGGTGTGGATAATTTTGCCAGAAAAAAAAACGGCCGAAGAGGGGTGGCCGAAGAGTAAACTTTTAAAAGTAAGTACTGAATATTGTGTTACTTATTTATGTGCGAATGTTTAATAACGAAGAACATTAAAACATTACTGTGGGCCAAATGTAGGCAAAGTTATGTGACATTAGCAATGTTTGTACTAACTTGGTTTTAAAGCCTTTACTTTAAAATATACGCCGTTCAATAGTTGACCTTAATCTTACAGAGAATGTGATGATTTTAAATTAAGCACTGAGACAAATTTAGTAATGCCAACATATTAAAAGAACAATATTTGTCTCTCATATATATAACACAGTTATATATACTGTGTCAAAGAAACCTGTCTTTGAGTGAAGATTTAAGGTGACAGGAAATATAAATAATATAAATAAATGCAGCTTGAATCTTTACTGAAGCTCAGTATTTGAAACAGAGATCATTCACTGCTGTAATAACTAATAATGATTGAAATTATAACTTTAATATTGGCCATATTATATTTACATTACCAAAGTGAGATGACTTTAGTCTCATGAACAACATTAGCTAATTGTTATTTACTAGGTAATCTTAAATGACTGTTCAGTACAGAAGTGAAGCCCAACAATCATGATTTCACAGTCAGCCTCAGATACTTATCAAATCAAAGCTCATGTACAAACAAACCAACAAATGAACAAAATATTTTCTCCTTCATTTCTGTCAAACAAAGCTGTATGAAACGTTTCCAGCTGTTAGTGTCATGGTTGCTAGGCATCCGGGGCAGCGCGACGGAGGCTAGACCGTCCCATTTCACAAGCCTCTCACTTCCGGCCTATAAGTACCCAGCCCTTGTGGACCGTTAAGGCTGCGCACTTTAAGGCTGCAGACCCTGAATTGGGATACAGCCCTTGTGTCGTTAGGAGCCTGAACCGCAATGACATTACGCTCTCCCACTGTCACACGTTGATGATGTATTTGGAAATCAATTCGGGTGGGACCAGTGTTGCCAACTCCTCAGTAAGGAAAATCGCTATTGGTTGTCCTAAAAGTCGCTAGAAGTCGCTAAATGATGTCATCGCCTAATTTGCATAATTGGTCATGCTAATGTAATTGTAACCTACACTGTTGGAGAGAGAAATAACATCGTGGAAGAGACATAAAGTCAGTAAAAAATGTCTTAAATTCATTTAGAATTTATTTAGAACTACAAATTAAATTTCTTTTAGCAATTTTTTTTTTTTTTAATGTCACAATTCCAACCCTGCTCCTTTATCCGGGCTTGGCCCGGCAAAAGTGACCTGAAACAGGCACTCTGGTGGAGTTATTGTGTGTGTGTGTAGTTTTAAACTTTGTGGTCCACAAAACAACATAACAGTAAAAGAAGAACTGACTGCATTACAGTCAGTGCGGAAGCCCTGCCCTGATAGCCGCTGGAGGAGGACTATCCTCCATCTGTGAGCGCTTTGGCACGGGCAAGGTGCCCACCGCAGCACCCGCTGCTTATTGAGAGTAAGTACGCGCTTTCACGTCAAAAGTCGTCATAAATAAGTCTCTAATAACGCCAGAAAAAGTCACCAGATTTGTCGCTAGTCGCGTTTCAGAAAAAAAGTCCCTAAGGTCGTCTGAAAACTCGCTAAATATAGCGACAAAGTCGCTGCAGGAGGAAGATTTTCTCTCTGATACCTTGTGTTCTGATACCTGACAACTTTTTTCTTGAGAACTGAGACCTGACAATTTTTTGTCTGATACCTGACAACTTTTTTCTTGAGAACTGAGACCTGACATTTTTTTGTCTGATACCTGACAACTATTTTTTTGAGAACTGAGACCTGACAATTTTTTGTCTGATACCTGACAACTTTTTTCCTGACAACTGAGACCTGACATTTTTTTGTCTGATACCTGACAACTTTTTTCTTGAGACCTGACATTTTTTTGTCTGATACCTGACAACTTTTTTCTTGAGAACTGAGACCTGACATTTTTTGTCCGATAGCTGACAACCTTTTTCCTGACAACTGAGACCTGACAATTTTTGTCTGATACCTGACAAGTTTTTTCTTGAGAACTGACGATGTCCTAAAATGTATACCGTACAATGGGCACAGTTAATTTATGCTGGCCAGCCGATAAACAATGAGTATAAAAACAGCAGCTGTTTTGAGACATTTCATACTGGTTCCTCCCTCGGGGCACGGTTTTATTTGTTCTGTCTGAAGTGTGTGTGCCTTAAAATAGTGTGATCTATGGACCCTACGGTGCAATTCCTGCTGGAGTCGATAGCGTGTTTGTGTTTTGTTTGCTTTTCATGTGATATACAGTGTCTTGCAGTCTTGCAGGTAAAGATCTCTCAGGGCATTAGCAGATCATTCATCATCAGATGAATGGGGGAGGGGGGGGGACTCGGATAACAACTGACTCAAATAGGGAGGAAACGGTCCAGTAAGGTAGATAACCTGTTGTCTGAAGATATGCTAACATGCCAGGCAGTTTAAGCTGCCAAAGAAAAAGCATGGAATGATTGCTGCCTCTGCTGCAAAGAAAGTAATTGTATTTGTCCTCACCCAGAGGAAATGAGAGTAAAAATGAGTTCACTCTAAACCTACAAAAATTGCTATTATCTGTCACCATTTAAACGCAATTGTGACAGCGGAAACTTGGTTTCTCTCTTCTCTCACATCTCCCTGAGGCTTTTTGTTATGAGGAATTGTTTCACTGTGATGGTTCAATTTTGCCACATTGAACCTGATCTCGCTAATCGAACATTGTTTGGAACTTTAGTTCTCATCAAACATCTTCTGGTGAAAAGCGAAGCCACTGCCGCTGGCAGGAAGTGCTACAGATTGATTAGCCCCGACCCTTTTGAAGTGCCTCAGGTATGGATGCAGCAGGCAGACACCTTGTTATAATTGTGATGAAGCAGCTGTCCTTGGCAGAGCTGATTTGGGTTACCTCTCTGCTTTGTAACCCTGACAGGCCAAATGAAGAAGCATTCAACTTCTATCCTCGGGCGGCAACCTGGGTTGGGATCTTAAGCAGGTAAACACTAATTAATCACGCCAGATATCGGACAGCTACCCCCTTTAACTGTTTGGGAAGGAGATGGAAGCTTATTTACCTCCACGTCATTAAGTCCAGCAGTCACTTGTGCATCTCAGCCTTGTCTCTCTTGCTCAGTGTCACGCTGTTCAACAAAGATGCAGATCCCTCGCTTACCATCCTCGCATTTCTGCGTCCTGTCTTTTCCACTCTGTGTTATTTTTTTATTTTTTTGAAACATGCATTAGCGACTCTCCCTCTCACCCTGACTCATCCCCGTTCCCTCGCAAGACTGAGCACTATAAAGTGTGGCAGCGGATCAAGAATTAATGCATTTGCCTTCAGTGAAATTTGTTCAGAAAAGTATGCTCATTAGGCCTTCCTTTTTACCCTGCACAGAGTCCAGGGGAAGCAGACAGGGCGTTGGGAGGAGATTGGCGGGGTCATTATCTACCCTGTTGCTGCACTCTGGACTTCAAAGTGAACTGGTGTCACTGGTGCTCTGCACAGCTCGGACATGGTCTTGACAGCAAGGGCAGGCGCTCCTGGCTACAGCGCGG
This sequence comes from Rhamphochromis longiceps, assembly GCF_057381845.1. Taxonomy (NCBI): domain Eukaryota; kingdom Metazoa; phylum Chordata; class Actinopteri; order Cichliformes; family Cichlidae; genus Rhamphochromis; species Rhamphochromis longiceps. The sequence goes on from NC_140573.1 coordinate 11,772,590, forward strand.
AGGCCAGAGCTGATGCTGGAGGGTTCATTAAAGCAGGAAGCTTCAATCTCTCAACACCTCTCTGTTTGTATTCCAGTACAACTGTTTCTTTGTCTTTCACATCCTGTGTTTTTTCTTTCTTTCTTTTTTTTCTCTTTTGTTTCCATGACCTACAGTAACATCACACATTGCTAGAGCTACTAGAAATAGCCAGGTATTAAAATGTAACTTGGAACATCTTGTTCTCTTTGTCTGTCTTCACCTCCTGTATTCCAGTCAAATCCACTGTAGCTTTCATCTGTCAAAGGTTCCTTCTCTTTTTCTTCACCGGGCCCCGTTTTCCCTGCCTCCCCATGCAATATCGCCCTTTACTGGATATATCTTCGCCTCACTGCTCATTTTTTTTGTCCTCGTCCCGCATGCTCCTCAGCTCTTCAATGTCTTTCCCTTAATGACGATAAAACAAGGTAAAGTGCAGGTCCCGACACTGTGTGGAACGAGGATTAATCTACAATAAATGACAGGCCGCTTTGTTAACTACATGTGACAGCACAGAGAAGCATGATTGAGCATACGTTTAGTGAAATTGTGGGTATATGTGTGTGCGCGCCCAGGCTGTTGTCTCCAATGCCTGCTCACACTGCTGTTTAAAGACCTTGTAAACTGGTACATTTACTTGCATAATGCAATATTTTCTGGGGGAACATGTTGTTGATGTATTGCTGTGGAGAGCCTTCTGAACTACGATGCCTGAGGATATCAATTAAACTTCTGATAACCTGCATATCTTTTTTGTTTTTAAACACCAGTAAAAGCAGCTATACAATTTTCCCAGTGGGTCTTTCTAGTGCACAGATTGAGTGATATTTCCATGTTGTTTTGTTTGTTTGTTTTCTCTGAGGTTTAATTCATTTTTCATGATAACCCTGTTCATCTCTTTTTAAAGAAATAAACTAAAATAAAAAGTACAGATTATTTTCTTCTTTAACTGATTAATCAAGACTTGGGAGAACAATTTCATGAAAATAAAACTGACATTTTCTTGTTGCCTTGGGTTTGGGTTAGGGTTTGATCGTCATCAACGACGAAGGTTAATGCGATCATACAAGGTACACTAACAAGATGAAAAGGGAAGGCATGGGAAATCCAGATATTTGACATAAACACAGTGTAAACAGTGCTGCTGTAAATACTGAGTATGATGTTCAGCCTTATGTGCAGCCCTGTGCTCCAACACGGGTTGTATAACATTGAAAACTGCCAAGATTATCTTGTACTGAATAATTGTTTTGTAAAGTAGCAATGCACATATTTAGAGTCTTAAGTAAAAGTCTTCATCCTACATACAATAAGTCATAGGACAAAAGTCATAGCATCGAGGTACCTAAAGTAAAAGTGGCTACTCTGATGAATCATACACATTTTGTTATGTTGATAGTTGTGTTGATTCATTACTGTGTATAGTTCTTTAACTATTATAACACAGCGTTATACATTAGTAGGTTATTATTCTGGAAATCCACAACTAATGGTTTAAAATGAACAGTACAGTAGGGAAAAGTAGACATGTAGAGCAGCATGACATCACAGTCCTTGAAGGGTACTTCAATACTCGAGTAAACACAAAGCTACATTCTACCACTACTCCTATTTATCCATCCATCCATCCATCTTCATCCGCTTTATCCGAGGCCGGGTCGCGGGGGCAGCAGCCTAAGCAAAGAGGCCCAGACCTCCCTCTCCTCAGCCACCTCCTCCAGCTTATCTGGGGGAATACCAAGGCGTTCCCAGGCCAGCCGAGAGATATAATCTCTCCAGCGTGTCCTGGGTCTGCCCCGGGGCCTCCTCCCGGTTGGACATGCCTGGAACACCTCACCCAGGAGGCGCCCAGGGGGCATCCTTGTCAGATGCCCGAACCACCTCAGCTGGCTCCTTTCGATGTGGAGCAGCAGCTGCTCTACTCTGAGCCCCTCCCGGATAGCCGAACTTCTCACCCTATCTCTAAGGGAGAGGCCAGCCACCCTTCGGAGGAAGCTCATTTCTGCTGCTTGTATCCACGATCTCGTTCTTTCGGTCACTACCCACAGCTCGTGGCCATAGGTGAGGGTAGGGACGTAGATCGACCGGTAAATTGAGAGCTTCGCTTTTACACTCAGCTCCCTCTTCACCACGACGGACCGGTGCAGCGTCCGCATTACTGCAGCTGCAGCCCCAATCCGTCTGTCGATCTCCGGCTCCCTTCTCCCATCACTCGCGAACAAGACCCCGAGATACTTGAACTCCTCCACTTGGGGCAGGAACTCATCCCCGACCCGGAGTGGGCACTCCACCCTTTACCGGCTGAGAACCATGGCCTCAGATTTGGAGGTGCTGATCCTCATTCCCGCTGCTTCACACTCAGCTGCGAACCGTTCCAGTGCGAGCTGGAGGCCCTCACCCGATGAGGCCAACAGAAGCACATCATCCGCAAAAATCAGAGATGAGATTCTGAGGCCACCAAAGCGAAAGCCCTCCGCCACTTGGCTGCACCTAGAAATCCTGAGACAAAGGGCAGCCCTGGCGGAGCCCATCGCCCACCGGGAACGAGTCAGACTTATTGCCGGCAATGCGAACCAAGCTCTTACAACGGTTGTATAGGGATCGAATGGCCCGTAGCAATGGGCCAGACACCCCATACTCCCGCAACACCTCCCACAGGACACCCCGAGGGACACGGTCGAATGCCTTCTCCAAGTCCACAAAACACATGTAGACTGGTTGGGCAAACTCCCATGCACCCTCAAGTATCCTCGAGAGGATAAAGAGCTGGTCCAGTGTTCCGCGACCAGGACGATAACCGCATTGTTCCTCCTGTATCCGGGGTTCGACTAGCGGACGAACTCTCCTTTCCAGCACCCTGGCATAGACTTTCCCAGGGAGGCTGAGGAGTGTGATCCCCCTGTAGTTGGAACACACCTTCCGGTCCCCCTTCTTAAAGATGGGGACCACCACCCCGGTCTGCCAGTCCACAGGTACTGCCCCTGATCTCCACGCAACATTGCAGAGGCGTGTCTCCCTCGGAATGCTGTTGAAGCTCTGCCGGAGGTGTGCGTTGAAGATCTCGCGGACTGGGGCCTCTGCTAGACGTTCCCAGCACACCCTCACTACGTGTTTAGGTGCACCAGGTCTGTCCAGTGTCCTCCCCCGCCACCTGATCCAACTCACCACCAGGTGGTGATCAGTTGACAGCTCAGCCCCTCTCTTTACCCGAGTGTCCAGAACATATGGTCGCAGGTCTGGTGATACGATTACAAAATCGATCATCGACCTACGGCCTAGAGCGTCCTGGTGCCACGTGCACTTATGGACACTCTTATGTTCGAACAGGGTGTTCGTCATGGCCAAACTGTGATTAGCACAGAAGTCCAATAACAAAGCACCGCTCGGGTTCAGATCAGGGAGGCCGTTCCTCCCAATCACGCCCCTCCAGGTCTCGCTATCGTTACCCACGTGAGCATTGAAGTCTCCCAGCAGGACAACAGAGTCTCCAGGTGGAGCACCTTCCAGCACACCCCCCCCCCCAGGGACTCTAAGAAGGCTGGGTACTCCGAACTGCCACTCGGCGCATCATAAGCGCAGATGACAGTCAGGACCCGTTCCCTGACCCTATGGCGCAGGGAACAAACCCTCTCGTCCACCGGGAAAAACCCCAACGTACCGGCAGCAAGCCGAGGGGATATTAGAATACCCACCCCAGCCCGCCGCCTCTCACCAGGGGCAACTCCAGACTGAGACAGAGTCCAACCCCTCTCCAGGAGACTGGTTCCAGAGCCCAAGCCATGTGTAGAGGTGAGCCCGACTATATCTAGCCGGTACCTCTCAACCTCACGCACTAACTCAGGCTCCTTCCCCACCAGAGAGGTGACATTCCATGTCCCTATTGCCAGTCTTGGCAGCCGGGGGTCAGTCCGCCAGGGCCTCCGCTCCTGGCCGCCACCCGGCACACAATGCACCCAACCCCTATGGCGCCTCCTGCGGGTGGTGGGCCTGCGGGAGGATATAAATACTCCTATTTATATGGATTTAAACAGAGCACAATTTGCGCTGTTATGTAGATTTAATGTTTTTTTTTACCCGGTTTGCAAGAACTTTCGAAGATGCTAATTTAGCAAGCTGTGCATAAAGACTATGGTAATGGGTACAAAAAGCATGAAATCTGGTAGTAGTGATGGTGTACAGTAGGGTGCTTTTCCACTTGCTTTTCTCAAAGGCCTGATGTGGTGAAAGTTAAGGGCAAAAATGAAGGAGGAGATGCATAATAAGGAGAAGAACAAAGTGTGTCAAAACATTACGATGCCTCAGGTGTGTGTATCATGCATCATGATTGCACTGCCCACAGCAGTGTCACTGAGACAGCATTTGGAAGGAGAACAGTGGGATGAAACAGGGCAAAGAAAACGAAAACGTGATTGTTTTTGCAACCAATAAATGCAAATTAAGTTCAGATTTTAGACAAAAAGAACTATGATAAGACTCTTGCTTGACAAAGCTATGACATCGCCATCCAATATAAGGTTTTTGCCACAGCTGAGCTAATTTATCAGCATTGGTAATTACCAAAATCATTTCTGTGTTTCTGCATTTGTTAATCCATTAGTATGCACAAACCCTTTGATCAAATTGATATCTTTAATGCTTTAAATGCGTTAATACATTACAGTTATTTACTTGCATACTACCAGCCTTCTCATTTAACCCTTTAAAGCCTTAATGTTTGCGTAACTATTTTTAAATCCCGGTAGCACTGCAACCACATGAGCTAGCGCAATATTTTTTTTTTGCATATGAAACCGGAGGAGTTTTACTTACATGTTATGCCATCAGCTTGTCCAAGGTCACGGTTTCCTTCCACATATAGCTTTGCAAAAATTGCATAAAAAGCACTTGCAGCAACAAAAGCATAATATTCCAGAAACACACTTTGCCAATCCGATCAGCTGTTCGTAACACTTCCTACGTTGGAATAGATACCAGCACGAACTATCGCATGTCCGCCATTACCTGCCTGAAACCGGAAGTGGCGTCATTTTCGTGGAAATGTAGGTTTTTTTTTTACCTTCAGGGCCTATACAAGCATATACTTGTGTTTTTAAAGGTTATGTTTGACTTTATGACTTTCTGTGTGGTTTCTGGGATGCTTAGAAGTCAAATTGCACTGCTGGAAATAGTTTATTTTGATGCACATGCTGGTTTTTTGCAAATTTGCATTATAATATTTATTTTTTCCTGCAGTATATAAAAATTGGTGTATTTAAAAAATAAAACTATGAAGACACTTAAAATAAATTTCCTGTGGTGGGAAACTATTTTGTGCAACTTTTTTGCATTTACAGTTTTGAGGGATAAGCCTCTTAAATTTCTCTAACTAGAAATATATGTTAAAAAAAACAAAAACGATTTTCAATTTTTTTGTAGTTTATTGCACTTTTTTGCAATTTATGTAATTACTATGCACTTAATGCAGACATATTATTAAAATTTGGGCTATAATGGTTGTATTGATGTATAGCAACTTGAAATGCTCCCAAAAATGGCACTACAGCATGTAAAAATATAATATAAGCTCTGGCGGACTTGGTTCTATGGTAGGTCTTAAAGGGTTAATGGCTTTTCTTCATTTTTACTGCATCCTACATTGTAGATTCTCACTCAAGACATCACATATATGAAGCAAGATATGTGGAATTATGCAGCAAGGAAAAAAAAATATTAAAAACTCTAAGTATGTCTTATATTTTAGATTCCTCAAAGTAGCCACCCTTTGCTTTGTTGACAGCGCTTCAAACCCTTGGCTTTCTCTCAAGGAGCTTCATGATGTAGTCACCTGAAATGGTTTTCACTTCACAGGTGTGCCTTGTCAGGGTTCATTTGTCGAATTTCTTGCATTCTTAATGGGTTGGGACTATCAGTTATGTTGTAGTCATGTTGGTACACAGCTGACAGCCCTATTTGACAACTGTTAGAATTCATATAAAGAGAAATAACAGTCCATCATTACTTTAAGAACTGAAAGTCACTCAGTCTGGAAAATTGCTAAAACTTTAAACTTGTCCCAAAGTGCAGACGCAAAAACGATACAGCTACAATACAGCTACAACAAGCGCTACAATGAAACTGGCTGACATGAGGACCATGCTGGGAAAGGAAGACCATCAGTCATATACTTGCTAAGAAACCACTACCAAGGAAAACCAACAAGGAGAAGAGATTTTATTGGGCCAAGAAATACAAGGAATGGACATTAGACCAGTGGAAATCTGTGCTTTGGTCTGATGAGTCCAAATTTGAGATTTTTTTGTTCTGCCCGCCGTGTCGTTGTGCGACGCAGAAGAGGTGAACAGATGGTCTCTACATGCCTGGTTACCACTGTGAAGCATGGAGGAGGAGGTGTGATGGTGTGGGGGTGCTTTCCTTGTAACACTAATGGGGATTTATTCAAATTTGAAGGCACAATGAACCATCACGGCTACCACAGCATCCTGCTGAGTCATGCCATCTTATCCAGTTTACGTTTAGTTGGACCATCATTTATTTTTCAACTTGACAATTACCCCAAACACACCTCCAGGCTGTGTAAGGGGTATTTGACCAATAAGGAGAGTGATAGAGTGCTGGACTAGATGGCCTGGCCTCCACAGTCACCCAACTTACACCCATGCTAGTTTAGGATGAGATGGACAATTACGAATAATTGTTTTGAAAAAATACTTTTAAAAACATTTGTATTCGGGAACAAGGAAAAACTTTATATCAAAAAGCTGAGTTTCCTTATGAGACCGCAGTGCATGACTGGATGAGTGAGTGACGTGTGAAAGAGGTGACTGACACGGGCTGCTCCACACAGCAACAGAGACGGCTCGGCTGAGCGAAAAAAGACTGAACTGCATTTTTGTTGAATAGATATTTTTGTACCTTAACTGGTTTCCGGAGGCAGTTTATAACTTCCGCGAAGATCGGGAGATTATTCCATTGCGCTGCATTAATAACGTCTGCAGTCAGAAGCTCTCATGTTCACTCTGTTTACGTAGCTCTGTTAGCTCGGTAATTTAGACAATAGGCTGTTGACAGAGTAACGTTAACGTTCGGTTAAAAAGGTTAAAACAATGCTTGTGTAGTTCTCACTTATTAACTTAGCTGAAACTCCCCACATGGAATTGGGGAATAGAAGAGTGTTGCTGCTGCTGAGCCATCTAACATACATAACAACAGCCAATGGCTGTTTTCTTTTCAATGATGTTCCTTGTTACATGTTTATTGCTGGATTTATGGAAAAACATCAACAAATATTGCATATCTATAATTATTATAATGCATATAATTAAAGAATACTTACACTATAACATAAGTGTAATGCAAAAAAACTGGATTTTTACGCCTATTTTGAATTTTACTCGAATACAAATACAAATTCAAATACTTTCCCTTCTCAAAAATATAAATACAGATACAAATACCGGCTTCTTTGCACACCTCTCTCTATATATATATATGGATAGGTGTGTGTGTGTAAAATGTTTTTCTCTGTGAACCTTAGACTATTTTCCTTCTCCTGTGACCTACTTTACAAGTTATCATAGCGCTTCACTGAGAATCTGTGATTTTTTTCTTGAGTTTTCCTGACGATCAAAGGAAGTAAAATATAGTTTACACATACATACATCTTGAGGAACATTGAAAGCAGAAAACTGCTTGCATCCCTTTTTTGAGCAAAAGAGGTTGGCAGTGGAGGCTCAAGTCGAAGCGCACAGAGCACTCTGAAATTATCTGAAGGGATAAACCACTGATCTAAACAAAATATGTAAACAATTAAATCAGTATATACCCAGACATGTACCTATACCCAGGGAACCTCCTTTGATTAGGTTTTTTTTTTTTCGTAGAGTAAAAGACATGTGGAGAGAGGGCTGTGTTCATATAGTGAAATTCCCTAAAGTTTTAGAAGCTGTGATTAGCTGAAAGTATGTGCCCGACAGTATGTATGCAGTAGATGATAGCAGTATATGTGCGCGCTTGAGTGCCGTTGGGATGCTGTTGTGTTGCACTTGTAAACAGAGTGACTACAGCCTAATTAGGATCCCCTCAGTTTTATGCTACTAACCCTGGGCACGACAAGCTGAAGTCTGTGTTCGGGTATCTATCATGGATAGGGTGGGCCTGTGGCCTTAACAATGGTACTATCCGTTATGTTACTGCTATGCTGGGACACAGGTGGCAAGCAGGGACTGGATTCTACATTTCCACAGCTCCAAGACAGCCAGAGCTAGGCATTTACAAAATGACACACACAGAGGAAAGTGCGCTAATGGATGCTTACGCGAGGGCAGATTATGCAAATTACTGGCACTTCTAGTCATAAAAATGGGGGAAAAATGTAATGTGAGATGACTTGAGCATCTCTTGTCATGTGGGAAGTGTAACAGAGTGTGACATTCTCTTGAGGATTAGACAAAGCCGAAAGACAGAACCATGATCATTAATTAAGCTGTGATGCTGTTATAGCTGTGCATCGCATTAGAAGGCTTGCCGGTGCCATCTTGGTCTAAGCCCAGATGCTGTGGATTCAAATCCACTGTCTGCAAACTCACTGATACTGGCTCTCTTCATTTCTTGAAGTGAATAAGCACTCTTTTATCTTTGCCAGTTGGGTTTTTGGTTTAGGATTTCAATTTTGGAGGTTAAAGCTAAACTAACTATGCTTCTATGTTCATTGTGTTGTGCTTCAGGGATGCAGTTTTTTTAGTTAGCATTGCCTTCCTATCAGCTCAGAGCAGTACGGACATTCTCCTCTGACCTCTGGCATAAATAAAGAGTTTATGCTGACTGGATATTTTCTGTTTTTTGGACCGTCCTCTGTATACTGTAAAAATGGTTATAAACGAAAATCAAAATAAGTCACCAGCATCTGAAATACTTAGACCAACCAAAAACCAGTTTCAAAGTCAAGTTTTCCATTTTGATGTTTGGTTTGAAGGTTGTTTATGTATATATATATATGTGCCTGAAATCATTACCTAAATGCAGTGAGTTAGCTGATTAGATGCTATCTGGCATTAGCCGATCAGATCTATCGTTTTGTCCAAATATGTAAATATGGTCACCTCTGGATCCAAAAAAAAAAAAAAAAAAACCAAGGCTGATGGTGGACATAACTGTGCCTGATTCACAACTAGCAAGATGCTACTTGTCATTACTACTTATCATTATCTGCAATCTAAGAATGTCTCTTCACCAGGTTGGGGTCATTACTCAAAAAGTAATGCAGTGGAAATGAGATGACAGTTCTTAATAAAAATATTTTAACTGTAATGTTCTACAGCTTTGCCAAAATGCACATAATCAGGGCCTGTTTTCCTTTCCTTTGTTTTTGTTATTGCTTTTTTGTGAAACTATTTATTGGACTTGGGCAAGTGTCGAGGCTTTCTACCTTCACACATAAATAAATTATTGCTAGAATTAAAAAAAAAATACTTTGGTCTGTGTCACAAAAAACTCTTGATGTTGGCTGTTTTTCCTTCTTTTGATGGACTGTTGTTGATTTTAATTAAAAGCAAAAATCAAAACTGAAGATTGTGAGTTTCATGGCATTTCTCCAACAAAACAGCTAAACCACACTTCTAATCAGGATGCATTCTCCATGCAACCTCTTGCAAAAAGGTGATACTCAGCAACTAGTCAGGGCCTCATTACTTCAGCCAGAGTGTTTGCGGGCTCGCAGTTGAATAATGAGGCTATTATGGAGATATCCTCCAAGAAATGCTAGAGAGGTCTCTGCTCTCAGAGCTGAAGTAGACTGCCAAGCCGCTATCGCCTACCATACAATAATGCATTTATATATCAAGATTCCACTGCAACTAGGGACTTTTTTTAATGGATTTGGCTGGATTTGTTAAATGTTAGATGCAAAATGTGACTATCATTATTTCAAAGAAGATGTAATGAAAAATTGATGCTCTGTGGTGGCTATCGGAGCAGTTTGGTTTTAAACAGGCTCAATCAGACTGACTCAGAGCCATTTGTATCCCTCGCTTAGGCAATACCAGTTAATATTTGCCTAATCAAGTTGTTTTCCTAAATTCTGCACAGCTACAGATGCAACCAAAGATAGGAGTCTCTCCTCTTGATGCTCAGGTTGAATGTGTTTCTCTCCTCGGTCTCTCCATTCTGATTGCTTTCATTTTCAGGATGGAGCAATGGAATATTAAAGCTGTGGGCCCAGCTTGACTCCCCTGGGAGTTGTGCCTCATTATCTAAGAAGCTGCTTACACTCCACTGCTTAGCTCATTACAGATGGTAGAGCAGAAAGAGAGGGGGAAACAGAAGCAGAGAGCAAAGAGAAAGGGAGAGGGAAGGCAGGCTGCATGTAGCATTTCAAGTACTTTACACCCTCGGACCTCAAAGTTTCCTACAGCCTCTTTTCCAACAATTTTCACTGACAGTGTTAAAAACAAAGCAAACAAAGAACATGACAACAAAAGATTTGGCGGAAGAGAAAAAATCTCATAACTTACAAACTCCTGTGGTTAATTATTAACATGACTGTGTATAAAAAGAACATCCCAGAGAGGACGGATTCCCAATTCTGGTTGAGATGGGCAATAAGTTGCTTCTGCAATGTAAAAATCACAAATGTTAGGGCATTTTTTTCATATTAAATGAAACTAAATTCAGAAATGTTTCTCCATCCTTGTAATCCGTTATTACAAGTGAATAATCTACTATCAAAAGATAAAATATACACACTTACAGCAGAAATGTATTAATGTTCTTCCCATTTTTCAAAATAAAAAAAGCTCTAAGTTGAAGTGGAAAAGTGTCCTGTTATTTTTTGGAAATTATGGACCCCGTGTCATCTGGGCTAAAAAAGAAAGGGACAATCCAGCTTGCCATCTTCCATGACATGGGGTTGCATTAGTGCCCCTACCATGGATAACATGCACAACTTCAAAGTGTTAATGGTGTATCCTATGTACAGATATGGAGCAAAATGTTAATGTTTGATTTTCTTATTTGAATTTCTTGTTTGCATTTGAAAGGAATTCTTTTTATTTGAGCAATATAATGCCAAAGCATGTTCCGTGCATATTTCTACAGCAAAAAATCGATATAATCTATGAAATAAAATCAAATATAGTGTTAATGAATGGCATATTGTTGCTTCTGTCTTTTGCTGACATCAGAGAGTCAACATCATATTAAATGATGATAAAGGTGGTCCTCAACTAACTTGTATTATGTAGAAACCTATGTTGAAAGTGTTCCTAATAATGGTGCTGGTTCAGGTAGTTATGGCCACAATTGAGTCTTTTTCATCTTCTAATGATAACGTTTATTGCATTAATGCCATGCACAAAGCAAAGTTTGTCGCAAACAGTTAAAAGCAACCAAAAAAGCTCTTCCAGGAATATATTCAAACATTCAAATAAGCAGTTTTTGCAGAAATTAGTTTTACCTACATTTCTTTCTGTTAATTGCAGCTTACCAATAGGAGGGCTCAACAACCACTGGTAGCTTGCTGGCTTAATAATCTGCTTGTAAAACACTATTTCTATAACAAGTAAGAATGCCTGTTGGTTATTATGAAGCACACTGACTAATTTTAGTGTTCAACCTATTTAGCTTTGAGACTGAAAAACTAATCTATACTAGGCTCCCCTTTATCTGTCCAGATGGTCTTTATGACACAGCACTTGCACATTCAATGAGCCATTTACTTTGTTGGCATATTTTTGAAGTTTAAATAGAAATGTCCTAACTGCTTCCTGTATTCACAGACTGAAAAGCTAAGCTAAAAAAGTTTTGATTCAAGCTGAAACACAGGAGTGAAACTCGTTGAACTTCCTGTTTTACAAGAATAAAAGTAAATTTAGTTTATCCAGGCACACGTGGGCAAATCTGCTCTTCTGGGGGGACACTCAGGATTTCCAATCCAGCGAAGTGTAATCTCTCCAGTGTGTCCTGGTCTGCCCAAGGGCCTTCTCCTGTTAGGCTATTCCCAAAACACCTTGGATAGGATGTGTCTTAGTCAGATGCCTGAACCAACTGAATTGCCTCCATTTGATGTGCAGGTGTAGCAACTATACTCCAATACCCAAATGACTGAGCTCTTCATCCTGTCTCCACCCTAGTGATGGGATGTCACTCATCCATCCATTCTTTCTACTGCTTTTTGGGTCATGGGGGTGGCAGCATATGCAGAGAAGCCCACACGTCCTTCTCCCCAGCCAGCTCAAATACACAGTTGTTCCTGTACCAGCCAAGAGATATCATCTCTCCAGCATGTTATGGATCTTTCTCAGTGTCTCCTCCTGGTAGAACATGCCCAGAAAACTTCTCCCAGGAGGAATCCTAATTAGATACCCAGGTGACTTTAACTGTCTTCTTTCAATGTGGAGGAGTAGTGACTGTACTCTAAGTCCCTCCTGAATGACTAAACGTTTTATCCTATGCTTAAAATGCTGAGTGCAGCCACCCTTTGGGTAATAGCCTAAAGAGTGAAGTGGCAAATGACAAATGGCTTTTCTCCAAAGTTCATGACCACATTTGAGGAAAGGGATGAAGATTGACCAGTAAATTGTCAGCTTTGCTTTTAAATTTATCTCTCTTCTCACCACAACAGACCAGTACAGTACGCTGCACCAACCCCACTCCCCTTTCCCCTAACTGGTGAACAAGCTCCAGCTTCAGCTCCATTTTCAAGAATGAAAATAAATGACACAAAAAGAAAACACCTGATGGATAATCAAACCACCCTTCAGTAGTAACTGTTCCTCTAACTGAGACAACACCTTGAAACGTATATGGCATTGTAAAATGCAGTGTAGGCAAACATTTTAACAAAGGAAACTATTTTTCAACCTTTCAAAGGGTTTACTTTAACATATCCTGTCACTCTCCCAGGTATGACAATAACACCAACAGGCACTGTAAAGATTTATATCTACACATAAATTGATAAGGAGACTGAAGTTGGCTCAGATCACAGGTTATCAGTGTCAGGGATTAATGTGACCAACAGTAAAACCTCAAATCTGAGGCAAGCCCACGCTGCGATCTCCTTTGTATTCACATTCAATCCTCAACCCCTAGGATCACCTTCCTGATCTCCTGCTACAAGCACTTTACTTCCAATCTGCCAGCAATTTCCTCAAATATAACAAATGCAGAATTAGTTTGACCTGCAGCAGAGAGGGGGGGGAGCCCTCACAGTGTATATAAAGAGCTTTCAGAGGAAGAAGCAGGAGGAAACAAGCTTTTAAATGTTTTGTCATGATGCCAATCAAAATGAGACATGCTTTCCCCAATCTAAGAACTGTCAATCTTACCGTGCAAAGCTGCCTGCATGTGGCAACAGTGCACATCGTCTTATTGCAGATTTAGAAGCATTTTCTTTTCCAACCTGGAAAGCCTCAAACAATTTCTCTCAAAACAAGGAAACAGATCAAAATGCCTTTCTTGGCTATGTAAAAAGAGATTTTTGAACATTTATAGCACTTTAGTAACACAATCGTTTCCCCCAGATTTTCAAATTAAACCCTGTGCAAAGAAAGGACCGGTGTTATCGTATTAATGTGGTCAGCTGCAAAGCACATGCAGTGTATTACATGAAAAAGTCTCAGTGAAGAATAAGAAATGTGGCATGTTTACTGTTACGGCATCTCGCAATAACAGCATAACTGAATTTTACATCATTGTGCAATTTGTCACAGCATGTCATTGTGTTATGCTCACACAGATAGATCTATGGTTGTTGAAGAGTGATATTTTTCACACAATAAGAGATCAGTGGGCATAAAAGATAAATGGGAAATCAGCTTGAACAATTTAAATATACTGAGAGGGAAGAAGGGGGGGGGGGGGGGGGGGCAATTTGCACTCCCTACTTTGCTATTACCAATGCATAAGGCACGATATCAAGCACTTTCAGCAAAGTCTTGCAATGTTTCAGCGTGGCATTTGGATAATTGGCTGGGGAAATCGTTTGCTGCAATTAACAAATTAAAGGATTTTTAATGCTGCGTTCACTCTCATTCCCAGGGAGGGCAGACGCCATTGCACCTTTCTGCCTCTCCAGCAAGTCGGCATCTAGGTGATTTTGGCGATAACCTTTAAACACATGATGCTTCAGCTTTATTAATACAACTGTGATGTCACCTTCAAAGATTTCCAATTTGGGGGAAAAAAAACAAGAAAACAAAACAAAATCCCTGACCCCAGTTGTGGTGAGGAGGGATGAATGCCAAGCTGCCTGGCTGGAATCTAAATGGCAGATATGTCCCTGACAATGCTGCAATAACATATCGATCAGGTGCAAGGTGCATGAGCTCAATATAAAGTCTGCTGAAATGCCATAGAAAAGGAGGCTACAGAATTGAGAAACAGGCGATGTATTCAAATGTCAACCTGGATGCTTTTACAACCTTTTGCACCGCCGAACATCTCTGCAAGCATTACTGAGAATCAAAATGGACCGGAGATTTAGAGCAGCTCCTTTAATTTCAATATGGAAGATACTTGCTCTATTTCAAAACAGACTCTAACTATAAAAAAGAAAAAGAAAATGTCTTGTGCAACTGTGTATGCAAATCCCTGCATCTCTTGAAGCTGCATGTGATGCAAACACTCAATTCCCTCAGACTGCTGAGTTTAGTGAGAGGAGAGTGACCGCCCAGGGAGAGCTCAAACAGGTTCATCTGATGAGCTACTTCACGCCACATTTCAGTCCATTGATGAATTTTATCAGCATGATAAATATCTTCTTGTAGGCACTTTCAGACCAGTCATTATCCCTTTTCCTCCCCAATATTTGTGAAATTGGAGAACGGGTTATTTTCGCCATGTCACCAGAGCCTTATTTTATATTCCAGTGTGCTCCAAAATACTTTTGGATGACAAGATGTGAAATGGGATTTTTGTGACAACCACACATTAATATTGCAATATAATATTGCAGTATTGATGCATTTGTAACAAAAAGTTACAAATGCATTGTAAACTTATTGTATCTATACAATGCATTGTATTCAATCATTTTTCCTGAAAAACTTTGGTCCCTGGTCTAATCATAAATTCATCAGAACATAAAGCTTTAGACAGTATAGCAGAGGCTATATGTCTTATGGCTTCAGCTGGACCAGGGATGTGAACAAGCCCTCAGTCCAAATACGTCAGCTGTTGGAAGAAGTTGATTGGTTTTCTAAGGGTCTCAATAACTGACTTGACAGCATGTCACCATTAGCCATTGTTTTGATAGAAACTTAGCTTACTTGAATAGATGGATTGTGTGAAAGTGTCTGATGAAAGTAGTGAAGTATTCTTGCCTTAAAAATTGCCATGCTAGGTCCAGATACTACAAATGAGCTGTCCAGAATGCCCTTGACAATATGCCATATCCAGTGCTATGTAGTTCAAACGACTAGACTTGGAAAAACAATGTGATTCAAAGAAAAAGCTTTCCTATCTGATTGGTTAGGACAGGTGTTGGGAGCCTTCAACATCAAAACAATGTGAGACAAAGAGCAACAAACACAGGTGACAGGACATTAATTATAGTAATTAGGACAGGATAAATGAATGCATATAGTATATTCATTAGTAGGGTTACAGTTAACCCTAGTTTTAACCCATAGTGCGAGCGGCAAGTTACTGACCTCTGGGCTAGGGTTAAAGTTAGGGTAGCTTTGGCTTAGTTATTAGACCTCAGAGTGCTAAGCTCAAGTGACAACAGTAATTGTAAGAAGACAGCAAAAGCAGCTGATTTTGAGTTAAAAATTTAAAACATAATTAATTACAACAGCAAATATGTCAAGAAGCTCCAATTTCCATTTCCAACCTTTGTGAAGAAACCATTGCGCCTACATTGGTTCATATGATTGATAGACTTCACAAATATAGATTATAATAACAGCTATATTGTTTTTTTCTCTTTTGCTGGTTTCTTTGTTTTTTTCAGACAACAACCACCTGAAAATTGTTCAAAAACTGTTATAAAGGAAATGGAGGTAGCTAATATTTATTGCACGTAGTCCTGCATGTAAGTTTTATGTTATGCAACTCAGCTGATGCAGTTATATAGCTTTAATAATGGATTCAATTCTCACTGAAACTGACACATAATATTAATATCGCAAACACAACACTGACAGAACTAGAAATAACTGAAATTATTAACTGGTGGAGCAAAATATCAACTCATAGCTTCTTTATTATAACATGATACTGACAGCACTTCACTCCATGACCTCATTTGTAGGAATGTAGCATTTCTCTGTTCAGTAGGATAAATAATGTTAATTATTGTTTCTAAAATGTGATATACTCATTAAGTAGGGGAAAAAGCCTGACAGAACCAGTGAGTCTTCCTAGTTTTTTGAATAGCTATATTGACTACAACAAATTTAAAAAACAATAATTAGGATTATCCATACTACTGAATAGAGAGGCACTACCTTCTTACAAATAGCTAAGTTGCTATTTACACCAAGGGCAGTGTGTCTTCCTGCGTCAAAGTTCTATTTTGCCACTGTTGTTTTTAGACTGTTTTACCCCTGAAATTCAAGACTTTTATGCAGTTGGCTCATAGTAATGCTGTCTTTACTTTCTACAGCTTCCAGAAAGCTTAAGTGAACAGTGAACTCTACAGCACAGGAGATCAGACCACAGGAGGTTCAAGGGACGTGTGCGAATGTTTGAACACAGTTGTCAACAGTGCATTTCCCTCTCTGAATCCAATCTTTCATCAGAGCCGAGAAGCACCGGCTTTGTCAATCAGCCACAGTCAACTAATTGCTGGGCTGGCACATTCAAATCACGACTCCTGTGGAGGTTAATGAAAATTGTACCTTTGCTCGACATAACATCCGATCGTGTTAGCTGCGCCGAGCACAATCCTTAGGCAGTGTCAAGTGGATTTCCCCGGAGAGTTGCTGCCACATTTACACGGCAAGTGCACCTAATCTTACTTGTCATAACTGCACCTGTATTTGCACTACTACAAAAGCAACACCTATGATCTCCAGTAATGATCGAAATTTAAGTGGAGCTAATAATCAAAACTGAAGATTATTTACTGAAAAACAAAAAATTAAACAAAGCGGTGTACTCCAACAAAAGCTAAAGTGGACTTGACCAAACCCTCCCCGTATACCTACAATAATGATGATGATTAGTGGGTTTTCAGTAGCATAACACCTACTTGCATGATGAAAAAGACATTGCAATTAACATATTGTGTTATTTTCAAAAGAAATATATCCCACATGAAACATTCTCCTGATGCTTCTAAATCGTGTTGATGCTGCTACATTGGCCTGTTAGCTAAAATTAGAATATTCAGACAACCCTGCCAGCGACTGTGTTTATCTGCCAGTGGTGTTGGGCCGCAGCCCCTATTTTATGCCCCTTTCTGTCCTTGTCAATATACATGTTGACATCAAATAAACAAAATTATTCTCTGCATAATTCAGCATTCAGTGGGCATCTCATTTCTTAGTACCGTCCAGATGTCTGGTGACATTTATTACGCCCACAAATTAAAAATGGCCTAAATTATGGGACAATTTGACGTAGCAAATAGTGGAACTTTTCAAACCTCACCATTAGCATTTGGGCCACCACAATGGTAGTTTTTCGGAACCAGTAGTTACAATATTGTGATAAAAAGGTGGAGTCTTGAGTTATCAGCTAGCAAATTTTGCTCACATGCTCCATCCATAAACTGCATCTTTACAATGCACAGGCACAGCAATAAGCTATTGGCTATACAAATAAAACACAAGAATTTTACACCAAAGATGAAACAAAACCTTTGAGGACTTTCTGTACCACACAAAGAATAAAAACAGGACTCGGATAATTCCCCTGAAAATGGTCCAAAAGGCACTAAGATTTAAAGCACTCTAGTAACACCATTATTTTTTCCAGATTTTTAAGTTATTAGAGGGTGACTATCTATACAGGCCAAAACTGTTTTTTATTGAAGTTGTAAATATAGTTTGTGCTTTTTTTATTGCTGTAAAATTGGATATTGGCAACATTTTTTCTTTCATTTTCAGTTTTAGCATTTCCTGTTCACTTAATCTGTAGCATAGCCTATATCTTTCAGGGAGTAAAGACAGGAAAGCCCAAGTCCTGATCATCATGAAGGGTGATACCCCATCATCATTCTCAGGGTTTTTCCTGGACCAGATTATGCCTTTAGGGGGTAACGACATGCAGTGAATCTGTGTTGCCTTTTCTGACTGAAATCTGTCAATTTTCTTGTATTGTTTTCATAATACAACAATAATCCATCCACTGTAGCTTGCCTCCACCAGTGTGTGAATGTGAGAGTGAATGAATAGTGGAATTGTAAAGCACTTTGGGTGCCTAGAAAAGCGCTATATAAATGCAATCCATTATTATCCATTCATTTTCTTCCACTTATCCAATTTAGGGTTGTGGAGGCTGAAGCCTATAAATAATAATTACTACTAATATCTAGTTATAATAAATATAATTAAATTACTACTAGAAGTTCCTCCAAAAAGGAAGAGTCTTGCTCTCTGGACCTCCTTGCAAAGAAAAGCGTAGTCACTAACTTGACAGTAATTCATCTGGAGTGCAAAGATAATTGCACGCCTTACCTTGTCTCTGCTGTGTATTTTAGTTTGTTCCTGCAGAGTGGCCATGGAAGAACATAAAAGCTGTGACACAGTTCTTTTTTTTGTATTTTTTCTTAAAAGGTAGGTTCTTCTAATGTCATGCTGTTTGTAAATGGCAAGAATTATGTGTAAAAAAAGTCTAAAAATGGACTTTTTGCAAAAGCCAAGCATTTTTATTTATTTAGTCTCATCAACCATGCCGCCATCGTCTGATGTCACTCCAAAATTCTCTAAAGTCCTGGTGTGTCTGTTCTTTTACGCAGACAAAAAAACTAAAGTAGCATTATAAAATAGCTATTGGTTTGTGTGAATGGGACTGCCTATAAATTGTGCAGTAATTGCGCAAGGTTCAGTCTAATGAGGTGAAAGAAGGAATATACAGTGCAGGGTGTCCACACACTGTAGTGGTGGCCATTTCTGAGTCATTAAGTGCTGCCGTAATCGTGCCATTACGCTGCTCATTACAGACAGACTGTGGCATAGTCTCCCACAGGGCCGCAGTCACCACTCAATTCCATTACATACTGCTTCCTGCCTGGGAATCATCCTCGCTCACTACTCCTAATGATGGACCCCTTGCCGATTCAAAGCCCGACTCTGACACTGGTGTTCTGACTGGAAGCAGGCCACCATCACCCTTTGAGGCTGTCTTTCTTTCAAGCACGCTACAAGCAGATTATGGCTGAAGCACAAATGAACACATTCACTTGCTCGGGAGAGGACTTTAACTGGTGACAGCTGACAGCAGCCGACTACACAGGAAAGATCCTCTGTCTTGTTGGCTTTAAGCAGGATATATTTGAGACACGCTCGGCTCAAATGAAACAGATGCAATAACTGCAGATGAATGCAAAGCAAACCTGCAGCCAAAAGATAAAATTCAAACAGACTCATTACCGTTTCATTCTTTTCATGACAACTTTATCCCAACTATTAGCATGATTAGCTGTGCTTTTCCTCTTTCTATTTTGCTCCAAAAATTGATATTCCTGTGTGGCTAATACTTTGTGCTGTATGCATTACACATCTTCTAGAGAAAAAAAGAGAGAAAGGGAAATGCGGTGCAGTCGACAAGCAAAGAAATAATGTAATAATGACAGAATTTGTGGTGACAAAGATCAGTTGCAAGTTTGCTGTGTAGCATTTTTAAGCTAGCTTTGAAGAAACAGTTTGACTTTTTTCAAATGTGTTTATTTACGTGCCTGCTTTATAAGACTGACACCTTGCTGGTGTATTTTCATGTAATGTGTGGTCAAAACTATTTTGTTCCAAATCTCTTAGCCTCCCATTTTGCTCCTTCTCTTTGGAAACTCTTGTTTGTTACTGCAAACACACAGACTTTAAAGACACATGAAAATGAATTTGAGCCATACACTTAAGTCTTTAAATTATTCATTAAAACCATCCAAGCTGGACAAATAGCAGTGGTATCTCTGTATAACCAGCTATGAGACAAGTGCACAGGGGAAGTGAAAAGTGAAAGTCTGAGTTACTACATGTAATTTGCAAAGTTTACTGTCATTTCACACAGCAATGGCCTTGTGTTTGTTATGCTAGGAACACTGTTTAAAACAAAGTTTATGTTTAACTTTAGTAGGATAAAAGCTACATCATCAATATGACTTCACACATTGATGGTGACCTAAAGAACATTTTACGATACATTTGATTTGAATAGAAACCCCCAGAAGTTGGAGATTTTGCAATCTAAATGTAAGTCAGCAATATAGTTAGCTTAGTTTAACATGAAGACGCTAACTAAAAACAGATATACTGCATTTCTTATAAGTACAAAAAAAAATTCAGCTTATTATAAGAAGCTGAATCTCTGTATTTCTGATTCCTGATTTTCACATTTTGGCCAAATGTTTGTTTTAGCATGTAGTAAACTGGCTAGCTCTCTTATGTAAGATGCTGCTTCTTCTTTGCCTGCTCCCACAGCAGGGGGATCAGGCAATCTGTGGGGTTTTGGGGTTGCCGATCTTCTGCTTCTATATCACCCTGTCTCTAGCATCCTCCATCACACCAATCTTCTGCATCTCCTTTTTCGCTACACCCATAAAGCTTCACTGAGGTCTTCCTCTTCTAAGCCTGCTTGGCAGTTCCATCCTCAAAATCCTTTGTCCAATATATCCTATTTTCCTCTTTTACACATGTCCAAACATCTCTGCCTTGCCTCTGTAACTTTGTCCCCAAACCTGTCATCTTTAGAGTTCCCTCTCACTTCTAATCTTTTCCTTCTGGGTCACTCCAAATGAAAATTTTAAAAATCGTTTGCTCTGCCACCCCTAGATCAGTCTCCTGTCGTTTTGTCAATGCCACCGTCTTCAGACTGATCCCTGAGGTAATTCCACTCCCGCCTTGAAACCATCTGTGACTCCTACCACACACCTCACTACTGTCTTGTTGTCCTGATTAATGCCCTGCAACTGTCTCACATAGTTCTTAGATACTTCTGACTTCCCCATGCAGCACCTCAGTTTTTTTCTTGGCACCCTATCAAGACACAATGCAACTTGTAACCTTCCCAAGATATCTCCATCAACACTCTCAAAGCAAACGTCACATCTGTAATGCTCTGTCTCAACATGCTGGTGCTCATTGATTGTCACCTCTCTTCTTAACCTACCTTCAAAAACTCTTTCCAATAGCTTTACAACTCATCAAATATGTCCCTCTGTAGTAACTACAGCTCTGTACGTCACCCTTGTTCTTGAAAATTGTTACCAGTACACACTTTCTCCATTCCTCAGGCTTCCTTTCACTCTTGTTAAACAGTTAAATCCACTGCCCTCTCTCAAAGATGTCTCCATACCTTCCCACATATGCCATCTGGACCAACTGCCTTTCAACTCTGTATCCTCTTCATAACTGCCCTCACTTCCTCTTCCCTAATTCTCTGCACTTCCTGACTTACTATCTGCCCTTCATCCTACCTTCATGTGCTCCCATTTTCTACATTCATCAATTCCTCAAAGTACTCATTCCAATCTTCTCAACACACTCCCTTCACTTATTAGAACATTTCCATCTCTATGCTTAATCTTACTGTGCATTTAAGTTTCACTCACTGGCCTAGGGCATACTTATTAACGTTAACTAACTGGTAAGTGTAACTGTCTTTATGGTCTTAAGTTGTAGTTTAGGTTGTGTGAGACAGCACAGGCTTTTTTTCTTTTTTAAATATTCCCACATAGGCAGCAGGACTTTCTGCTATGACATCACAAACACTAAGTGGCTGAAGAACTCAAGCCCAGTTACATACAGTATATAATGTGTTTAATGTAACTTTACAGTAAGAAAAAAACAGACGCGTTTCATCCCTCAATAAAACACCACCCAGTCCTAATCCTAACACAACATCTAAAAATCTATGATGTCTAATAAAACTTTAATTAAATTCAAAAAAATTCTTTATCTGATATAGATGTCAGCAGAAACATGAAGATACATCTCCTAAAATATGAAACTTTCCCTTTAAAATCACAAAAACCAAAACCATTATCAGCAGGAAATAGTGCCAGGACAGTTGGCTGCTGCAGTGATCGAGAATCTAAATATATCCTAAGCTAGAACTAACACAAGGCTGAAGATTGCACAAATTAACACATAGGTAGGCACCTGGCAAATTTACATTGCTCTTTTCATTCAATTTACTCCTGGAATTTGTTTAAATGAGCATCTGATTTACTAATGCTGCAGCTAATTATGCTGACTGGGGCTGCCCTCATAAGGTACAGATCAGTGGTGGGATTAGTGAGCAATAATTTAGTTAAAAA
This sequence comes from Rhamphochromis longiceps, assembly GCF_057381845.1. Taxonomy (NCBI): domain Eukaryota; kingdom Metazoa; phylum Chordata; class Actinopteri; order Cichliformes; family Cichlidae; genus Rhamphochromis; species Rhamphochromis longiceps. The sequence continues at coordinate 11,795,025 of NC_140573.1, forward strand.
GAAAATCAGCCAAAAAAACTAAACAAAAAAGTGCTTCCAAAATTCATATATATGTATTAAATGACATCACTCACCACAGCCTGTTTTCAACATACCTATGCAAATCTACACCTGCTTTTTAGCATTGGAGAGATGACCCCTGCAGAAGAATCTAGTAAATCCAAGTAGAAAAAAAAATCAGCTCCACTTAATGGTAACTCCTGCTATTATCTGTATGCACTCTGTTAAATGAATATGCATAAAGTTTGGAGGTAAACTGTGCTTCCTGGCTGCTTTCTTGTCACGTCTCAAGGCGGAGAAATGAGATGAAACAGATGCAAAATGTAAATCTGTTCCCCAAACAGTCAGAGAGGAGAAACTTCTAAAAATATCTGGTTCATAATAAACATAACTTTATGCTGTCCTGACCATGCCCCCGATGCACTCTCACTAATGATCGTGCTTCCATATGAGACGACAGCAGTTTGAGATCACTTAAAAAAAATACATAAAATAAATCCGGCTGCAGAAAAACTTCCTTCTTTCAGAGCAAAAACTGTCAAAAATATGCTAAAGTCAACCGCATGCTTGCCAAAAAACTACATGACTGCTTTTGTTTTGTCTTTCTTTGGGTCTTCTTTTCTTCCTTGGTGCAACTCTGAACATAAGACAGCTGCCGCTCGCTGACAACTATGAACATTTCATCTTCCCGTGATCTCCCAGTGGAGCGAGAGTTCAGTTTGCCTTTCAGAACCATCTCTGTGTTTAACCTCAGCTGCTTCTCTGGTTTGCTCTCACTGGCATCACCCTGCTGCTCTCTTTTTCCTCTCGCCCAGGTTGGATTCTATAAGAGGTGAGATATTTTGATGAGAGGTGTCTTCACGGTGACTGGGCTGTTCCTGCAGTCTTTTGAGCGCTTTCAGGTCTTCAAAAGTATGTATATAGAGAGGTGGAAGCTTCAAACAAATTAGTCACCTCTGGATTAACTTGAGTGGAGAGAGTATCAAAGTTTGCTACACAAACATTTCTGCATCATGAATTCCACCTGATCTTTGCTGACAGAAAAGGAAGCATTAAAGAAGTTAAACCAAAACCATGCTGTTTGTGGAAAAACTACATACACCCCATGACTCAAGAGTTTGAAGAAACTCTCCAAACTATTTAGGATCGGTAACTTCAGATGACTTTTTTTTCGTACGACTTCATCACCTTCGTGGAGAATTTTGGCCGACTCTTCTTTGCAACATTGCTTCATTTCACTGAAGTTTGCAATCACTCATTTATGCACAACTACCTTAAGGTCCCTCCACAGGACCAGTTTGAGTTCTGGACTTTGCCTGGGTGATTGCAAAACCTTGAATCTTCTCTTTTTCAGCCATTCTGCTGTAGATTTGCTGCTGCGCTTGGTATCACTGTCCTGCTGCATGAACCACGTTTTGGCCAAGCTTTACCTACTGGGCAGATGGCCTCACATTTGATTTGAGAATATAGAAATTCGGTATATGGAGGAGTTTATGGTCGATTCTAGAGATGGACCGATCCGATATTACGTATCGGTATCGGTCCGATACTGACCTAAATTACTGGATCGGATATCGGAGAAAAATAAAAAATGTAATCCGATCCATTAAATATCACGAAAGCACCTCACAAAACTTACAACACGCCGTAACTCACCTCAGAACGTTAGCACGTCGGAGCAGTATGCATCACGTGATAGAGCGGCTGTGGCATGCGGGACCTGTCGGTGGTCTGGATAGCATGTGGAGCTTCGCTAGCAACCCGGCATTTCATCTCCGACAAAGTTATCCCCGAGAGAAGTAAAGCAAGTGTGTAAGTCCATCTCTGAATGTTTGTAAAGCATTCCTGCGTTAAGCTTACCAAACGATATATGGAGCGACTGCCTCTTCTGGCTGCTACTTCAATCATGAAACTGCTTAATGATCAGCTGATCGGCTTTTCTGTCGCGAGTCCATCTCTCTGGTTTGTTTTTGGCCCATTTTGCACCAGAAAGAGGAAACCATCGGCTGAACAACAGCAGCACGTTTAAGCTTGATCAGCTGTTGTTAGAATTTATTTATTATTACTTTCTACTCAAGGATCTTTTTCTACGTAGCTGACGGCTGGTAACTGTGCAGGGGCGGATCTAGCAAAGTTTAGCCAGGGGGGCCGATAGGGCGTTAACAGGGAAAAGGGGGCACAAAGACATACTTTTCTTTCTTATTCTCATTTAAAATGTCGAGCTTTTAATAAATAATTATCCGAATCTTACACCCAAAGTTTTAATTTGATGTAAAATGAATAGAAGTCAATTACTGTATATAGTAACTATTAAGTCTAATATATATACCCTAGTAAGCTATAGTACTTTTTCCTTTGGGAAGGTACCATCTGTGCAGTCTGCAATTTTGTTGAAGAAAGATGTTGAATCTATTTAATATTTCTTGAAAAATAATTGATTTCTGTGCATTTTTTTTTCACACTGCATCAAATTAAGGTTGATTACGTTGATTAAGCATCATGAGGTGGACTGTGAGGGGTGGTTCCCTATTTTTTATTTATTTATTTTTGTTGTTGCTGGGAGTTGGAACCCTATTAGTTAGGTTGCTTAATATTTACGCTAAGTACTCTTTAAAATACCAGAATAGGGAGGATGGTGTAGGTTTAAGTTTATTAGATTGATCAGTATTGCTGAACTATGAAATATTTTTTTTTTGCATATAGGTATAACAGAATAGCTTTAGTGTAGTTGTTGTTTTAAACTTGAGTATGAACTTATACAAAATTCAGCAAGATATTTAAAAAAACTGTTTTGTTGATTAAAAAACATATCGGATTCATATCGGTATCGGCAGATATCCAAATTTATGATATCGGTATCGGACATAAAAAAGTGGTATCGTGCCATCTCTAGTCGATTCAATGACTGTCACAAACTAAACCCAAATCATCACCCCTCCACCACCGTGTGTGACAGCTACTAACTACTTTTCTGTTCATTATAAATAACAAACATAATTCAGTAGCTGTGGGCAGGTCAAGTCAAATATTCATCGTAGTATTAATATCAATACTGGTACTGGATTGTTTCTTTTCAGCACGTTGTATTCAAAGGAGACATGTCTGTGTAAGCCTCTTCTCTGTGTTGCGTTGTGTTTAGTTTCCTGCGGTGAGTGAGTGCATAGCATCCCACAGAAGTTATAGAAGTACTTTACCGTTGTAAATGAAAACACTGCAAACAGTGATCTGTTCTGGAAGGATGTTTTCTACTGTGGAAACAACATCAACTTATATGATGGTGAAAGAAAAAGACCGTCATCGAAGAAGCAGCAAAAGAAATGAAGACAGGATGAAGTGAATCTCTCAGACTGACCCAGACCCCTCAACACAAAGACTGGAACAATTGTCACAGTCTTTTCAGAGCAGTAAAGAATCCAGGCAGCTCATATACAGTCGACCCAGGGTACTCGTGGGTAGGGATGGGTACTGGTAATGGCACCGGTTCTGACATAAATGGTAGTAACCAGACCGAAAAGCAGCGCACATTTCAGTGCTTTATTTCGGTGCTTTTTTTCCCTGAGATGTCATACACTTTGAATTCTAGCCAATCATTTTACCTTTCCAAGGATAGTAGGCGGGCCCAGGTACGTACGTTCTTTTAGAGCAGAGCGACAGATTAAAAATGCCCAAGGCGAAGCGGTCAAAAGTCTGGCTGTACTTCACAGCAAAAGATGCAAACTCAGCAGCCGGCAGCAAGCGCTTTAAGGTGATACTGTGCAAAGGAGGTAACACCTCGAATCTGATGAAACACCTGGCGACTTATGGAATTTTGTTAAAAGCCGAGAAATGCACCGTATTTGATAGCTTGCTGCGAGACCTCACACCGAGCACATCTATTGCGGGTGGGTTGCCTGTTATCGGACCCGGAGTTAGCAACATCCCCCAAAAACCCAAAGAGGAGAGTCCTGGCCCCTAGTCCTGCCAGTGTAGCAGAATGATGACGGATGATGATGGCAGCAGCAGCCGTTCTTCTCTGCGTGAGTAGCTTAATGTTGTTCGTATGTAATTTACGTTGAGTAGGCTAACCACGTTATTACATTAATGCACGTAAGGTGAACTAGCAAACACCGTCGTAGTTTCATGCGGCTGTCTTCTTGTTTGATGGCAGATACTCCCTTCACCCTGGCCAAAAAGGCTAAAATGAGCAAAGAAAAAGTGGGAAACAGCTATTATGAGAGGTTTTTAGACAAAATTGGTGTTTTTTCCATTGATTAAGCACTGCTTCCAGCCAAGAGTGATACCATATATGCCCTATAGCTGCAGAAAAGGCTAACTTATAACTTCCTATTTTAATAGTTAAAACATCAAATATACATTAAACTATTATCCTAAGACAAAAAAGAATTAGCAAATATTTCATGCTTGACACAAATCCAGAGCTACATTACTTTCCAAAGAAAAATCCACCAATGGGCAGGGGTTGACTTTAGTATGAAAGTATAGTGAGAGTAATGATCCATGGGTGATGTTGGATCTTCAGCATCAGCATCAGCTGTTTTATGGGTTATCATAATTTTTATTTTAGCAAATTGATTACTGAACTATTCAGATATTCAAATAATATATTTAGCACACAGAATTGTGTTAAATACATAATTTTCATCAAAATGACAAAATATACCTCAAACATGAACTATGTATTATGTCTGAATAGACCAGAGCTGCCCAAGTCCAGTTGCCGAGAGCTACTGTCCTGCAGCTTTTAGATGCATCCCTACTCCAACACAGCTGAATGAAATGATTGGATTACCTCTTCAGAATGCCATCGAGTCTGGCAAAGGCCTGGTAACAAGCCATTCATTTGATTCAGGTGTGTCGGAACAAGGATGCATCTAAAAGCTGCAGGACAGTAGCTCTCGAGAATTGGAGTTGGACACCCCTGGAATAGACTAATCTTTTTGTGTTGACAACAGAATCTGACCTATAGTGCTGTAGAGACAGGCAAATTTACATTCCAGGTGTCTAAAAAACCCAATTTCAAAAGAGAAGATAACTCAAAGGTGTGTTTTATTGTGTTAACTAATTATTGTGGGAAGTTAAAGTCCACAGTGGTTTAGCGGTCATAAAGTGTTCATATGATTCAGGTCCAGTGCGACGTTTCTACCAACACTCTCCTTTTGCTTTCGTTTATCCTCTGCACACAAATACTCCCCGAGTGCCTAGTTGCAGGCATCACTGTCACACAGCAACAACAAACACTGTGACTGAGTCGGTTCAGCTTCATCAAGGCAGTATGTAAACAATATTTAGTCACCTTTCACTTTTTTTTCCCTTCTTTGGTTTCAAAACTTTTCCTCAAGCATCTGTGTTGTGACAACAAGCCTAAAAGTGTACCGGTAACTAAATTGCTTGTTTATCCAATTCGTCAAGGGCTTTGAATGAATGTTATGAGGACACAGCATGAAAGCGTCATGAAAGCAATCACACACTGCCAAGAAAGATGAGCTCCTAATGCGCACTTACAGCCCTGTGTTTCTTATTTATTTAGAGTTACATTTGGAAGAAACACGGCATCAAGTGAAATGCATGGTGCGGGGAACGAAAAACAAAAAAGGAGAAAAAGACTTGGCTCACATCTGACTGAGGGAGGTAACAGACAACTGGCAGCATCCTTTGGATCCAGGGGCTGCCAGTCCTGGAGAGATGATGGAGATTGGAAGTGGGTCAAAAAGAAAGAAATCATCCTCTTAAGAGACCGAGCTCAATTTAGAATTCTTGAGGAAGCGGAAATATTCCTCTTGATCCAGAAACTGAAAACCTCAGAAAGCGCAGGGAGAGGAATACGGGAGAGAGAGGAGAGTTTCAGCTTCTTAAGTTCCAAGTTGTTGCAGCCATTTACTCCATCATTTCCGTCAGGCTGTCAAGAGCCTGCCTTGTGCTGCTTTTGTTCTCACAGATTCAAAAAGCATGAAGACCCCAGTGATGTGGTGGAAGGATGTGCTCGGAGTAGAGGGGGGGGGGGGGGCATTGAGTTTAGAGTAAACGTGAAACAAGCCATTCAATTCTATATTTACACCACTCTGAGCTGTGTTAAGTAGACAGCCCACCATTTGGAGTTGTTTCAGATGCTTCATTGCTTCAGATGCTTGTCTCACCAAAAGAAAAAGAAAATGAAAGCAGCAGCAGTGCAGAGAGAACAGAATGAGGCTAATAAGGAGAGTGGAACAGAGTGAAGTCTGAAAACTCTTATCAGCTAAAACGAACACTTTCTGGGCTGGCAGAAATCAACACAGCCAAAGTAAACAAAAAAAAAACAAAAAAAAATAGGGAATTGGAATAATGCCTTGAACATTTTATCTGAGGCTACTGCACAGTGGACCAGCTCACAAGCCTCTCGTCGTCTATAGATGTACGGCAGGAACCCCCCAGAAACCTAATCTCCTTTCTAGAGATAAGGCCAACAGTGCTGAGGAGTCAGCCATGCGCACAGCTGTGTCCAAAGCTATTACCAGGGAGCAGGAGCACTCCCTACCCACCAGCAGCAGCTGCTTCCCTTCCCCAATAGATGTTACTTTTCAACAACTGGAGCAAGATGTCCTGATCAAAGTCACTGTGGCAGTGAAAAGAAGAGAAAGAGAGTGAAAAGAGATAACAGAGACGGAGACGAGGCAAATGTTTTTCTTAATTACCAAAGAGTCAAAGTGCAAGACTGATCCTCTGCTCTTAATTATTACCATTTTTTGTGCTCCATGACAGGCTTTACAAATCTGGAGTTATCCCACATTAAACAAGAGCAATGTAATTAGCATTGTGTGAGCAAACGCCTTTTTTTTCTCCCCCACTTTGATTTAGCCAAACAAGCATTTCAATGAGAAGCGCAAAATTCAAATGCAGGCAATCAGGCAGAAACAAACTGTGTACTGGCTCTTTTTCATATGGCAACCCAAAGCCAAATTTAATGCCTGTCATTTTCTTCAAAACCAACATTTTACAAATTCACTTTCCTCTTTGTAGTCCTGACATATGTGGGAGATGGGCTTTTTTGGCCAGTAAAAAAAAGAAAGAAAGAAAAAAAGAAAAAGTCTGGCAATCTGTGTTGCTTCCCCGAGGAGTGGAGGAATGACACAGAGCCTAATAAAACACATAATTCTTAAAGCCTCGTTTTGTTTTCAGAATGAAATCTGATGTGAGTAAATTAGCCTGGAACACTCACTTGAAAGCTACAGCTTAAGACAACATTAAATTATCGAATGCCAAACATTCATTGGTTTCATATTTCCGATTCTGATGCGAGTGATGCAATTCACTGTGTTTTGTAGCATTGGATGGCTTTTTTAAATATCAAGACAGAAAGAGGCACACAAGAGACAGAGCCATCACAGACTGAGACGGCGACTGTTGTGTCAGCGCAGACAGCAGGGACACAGTCCTCAAAACCAGACAAGAGGAATGAGAGAGAAAAAAAATTAGACAGCTCTAACCAAGCGCCAACCACCAACCTCCAGGGCTGAAAAATGAGGGAAACATGTTAAGTGTCAAAAACTGCAGTTCTTCTAATGGCTCTAAAACCGAGTGTGTCCCCCACAGAGTGAAATGGTACAATTCCCCATTTTAAAAGCATTAGAAAACATATTTACAGCCTGCAAAATGCACCAGTTTTAGGGTGAAGCACTTGGTTATCAAATCTGATGCAAAGGCTCAGTCATGTTGATCAAATTTATCAAAATAAGTTAAAAAGCAATTTGCGAGGAGAAAGAACAAACACACACAGCATTGTTTCAGTCTCTAAAAAACATAGAGGAAGTCCACCAGATCATCAAACACTTAAAGTAACATTTTAACACACTCACATTTACACCTATAAGCAATTTAGAATGACCCAAACTGCATGTGTTTAGACTGTAGGAGGAAACAGAAGACACAGAGAGACCATGCAAACGCCACATGGAAAGACTGCGCCGGTAAAACATTAAAAAATATATTTTTTAAATTATTTGGTGAAAAATATTTATGGATTTTCTTCTTCATTATCTGCCCAGTTACTCACTCGGTTCCTTCTGCTCTCGTACAATTGCTCTGTCCCCCGATCCATCTTTGCACTGATAACCAAACACAAACACATTGTATTCACTACAAGATAACATAATAATATTATCTGATTATAATTATTATAAGAGCAGGTTGGGGATCCATATTTGATATCAGTATAACACACTGCTTAGTTATGGGAAATCATCATCAGTGATTATGGGCAAAACAGAAGCTACACATACAACAGAATTGTGTGTAACAGGATTTATAAACTATAAAAAGACACAAGCTGATTTGTATCAATTTATAACAATATTCAGACTGAATACAGGCTGCTGCTGCTGGACACTGACAGGTAACATCCTCTTGACTTGCTCTCACCTGGATCTGGAGCTGTACTGTAAACAAACTTTGAAGCCCAGAACAGGAGAAGAGATCTTTAACAAACTGAAACAATAAAGTAGCTCCTTTATTTATTTATTTTTTTGCAACTGGCGATATACCAGCAGTCTAGTGGAAAGCTAAATTAACAAATAGTTTCGAGTGATTTAGCTAACATTTTTGACACTGTTCAGAGATAGAAAAATAAGTCCTAACATGGCTCCAGCATTATCAGAATTGTTTGAACCTTTCAGTTAAAGTGTTTTAAATCTGCATCACTGATTTATGTCATGAAATTACCTCTTTGTCTTCTTTCTGCCACAGAAGGGTGATTCCAGCCATGTTGATGCAGAGCTTGTGTGTTACTGTCACAGTAACATTGGACAGTTTTCACTCTATCCTGTCTGCAGTGGACAAGTTAGAAAGTATTGCTATTATTATATACTATTACTATAGTTATTTTTAGGGGTGCAGTGATGAAATATGGGGATGCTTGAGCACCCCCAAAAAGGTTCTAAATTCAACCATGTTAATTTGTAACATGACCGGGTATAAAAGGAGCATCTTTTTTTTTTAGAAAGTAAAGCAGGGGTGGCTGTAGCTCAGGTGGCAGAGCAGGTCGGTGGTTCGATCCCAGGCTGCCTCCTGGCTGCATGCCAAATATCCTTGGGCAAGATACTAACCCCATGCTTGCCTACTGGTGGTGGTCAGAGGGCCCGGTGGCGCCAGTGTCCGGCAGCACCGACTCTGTCAGTGCGCACCAGGGCAGCTGTGGCTACAATGTAGCTTGCCATCACCAGTGTGTGAATGTGTGAATGACTGAATGTAGTGTGAAGCGCTTTGGGGTCCTTAGGGACTAGAAAAGCGCTATACAAATGCAGGCCATTTACCAGGGAAAAAAAGGAGGATAGAGGTTCAACAAAAAAGTCTTACAACTGTAGAATAATGTTCCCCAATACAAAACTGGAAAGACTTTGAATATCTCATCATTTACAGTATATGATGTCAGCAAATATCAGAGAATGTAGAACATTCTCTGCGTGTAAGGGACAAAGTACAAATGGATAACAATAATCTAATGCAATGCAGATAGCGCCGCATAAAAAATAGGTATGGTCGTGTCAAAGAAATCACTGGCTCAGGAATACTTGCAGAAATCATGTGTTGAGCACAGGTCATTGTGCCATCCACAAATGCAGGTTAAGGCTCAATCATGCAAAGAAGAAGCCATATGTGAACATGAACCACAAATGCAGTTTCTAATAAGTCTTTTTAGTAGTAGCTAGTAAGCATCCTCTCATCAAAATAGGATCACCTCTGTTTCCTGGTGTTTGGCAAAACACTAAAGTTAAGGCATCAAAATGTGGATTTAAAAAAAGTGGGTGATGTTGAGGTGGCTACATTGGTCCTATTCATTCAGGATATGGATACAACCATTAAGACAAGTGGAGGTAGGTAGTAGAAGGAAAGGTAATGCAGCACTTTAAGTACCTAACTTATGTGAAAATCTATAGTTTATGCTCCTCTTCTGTAGCTATCTTGATTCTGAAGAACCGCAACTGTAGTTTTATTTAGATCTGCACCGTGAAGGGGTGTATGGGGGTATAAGTGGGCCATGAGACGTCATTATTTTCAGAGTATCTCCATGCATGTCAGCTAGAAGCAACACCAGGCTATATAACATGAACAATTAACCCATTCAACAGTATTACACATTGCATGCTTATCAGATTTAACTGCTCAAAGATATCGAAACAGCGTTCCAAATGGTTCTGCTGTGTTCTTTTTATGTGATCTAAATATTTTGTTTAAAGATATTTGCATTTAAAGCCCAGTTTTTTGACCTCTGATCTCTGCAATGTATTCAAGGATTTTTGGGGCTGTGATATATCATCGCACACAGATGAATTGTAGGAAACGTTTCAGCTAGGTAGACAGTGTGATGCATTCTGAAATGGCTTTTTATGGGGTTTTTTTTTTTTTTTTTTTAAACATCACCAAGAGAAAAAGGCACATAAGAGACAGAGCCCTCACACACTGAGACAGCTACCGTTGTTGTGTCAGTACAGACAGCGGGGACACAGTCCTCAAACTCAGACAGCAGGGAAGAGGGAAAAATCAGACAGCTGTAACCATAAAGACAAGTGGAGACAGACAGAAGGAGGACACAGAAGAGAGAGGATGCATGGTTATTTGGCATAATGGTTACTTAAAGAGAGAATACATTTCTTTGAAATGTAGTGGCGAAGACCTGCAAGTTATCACAAGATAAAAAAACCTCATGATAACTTTGGTACACCTACCTTTTTTACTTGCAGACACAAGTCTGGATATTTAAGATTGGCTCAGGGTGTTTCAGAGGCACACAAACAAAGCAAAGAAAACCAATTAGGACGGATTCTGTGATGTGTTGCTGTTTCAAGATATAATTTGTTGTTATGAAAACAAAAGCACACAAAAGCGCACACAAGATTGTGCTTGGAGAGGGACCAGACCATAATATCCGGTTTGATTAAACAGCCCGCTAAGTGACTCATCATAACCCAGGCCCACAGATTAACCAGCATCAGAACAGTCTGAGGCCAGGTTCCTCCCTCTGCCAGCAGATGTTTTGCCACAAATCAGGACCCCTGACAGGTTTAGAGGAACACATGTCAGATTCCACTGATGAATAGAGGTGCAAGGAATCTATGGAAGCCATAATTACAGCGTTATTGATTCAGATGAAATCCGTTTGCGGTCGGGAGTGAGTTAAATCTCCTGCCAGGCAGAGCGGTGCTGTAATTGAGCTCCCGATAGATGGCAGGTATCTCGCCTCATGCAGTAATTTAAAGTACAACAACTCATAAGCGCTCCTGCTTCCATGCAGTATTATGTTCAGCTGCATTGTTCCATGACTGGATTTGTGCTGGAAGGCCACAGCAGAGAGTAGATCACTGTGCTACATCTCTGTAAATCTTACCAGATGGCCACGTCAATTCTGAATCAGCACGGAGTGGGGAGTGGGAGAGCTGTGGGTCTCTCAGTGATGTTTTTTGTATCACGGGCACAAAAATGCATATTAAACATCGGATTACACCAGCTACTTTTTTTTTTACCTTCTTATACCTAAACAGAAAACCAAAGCAGGATGATAAGTCACTGTGTCTGTGATGTACGAAATGTAGTGCTGGGGCTCTTTTACCAAAATGACAGAAAATATCCCGGCACAAACACCAGACTAGCCTCAGGTCACTTTTCATTCTTCCTTCATCCGCAAACGGATTTCCTTCCCTCGTCAGCTGATGCTGGCCTTTGCATCAGGCAAAGGCCAGCATCAGCTGACATTTCCTTCGTATCAGTCTGCCTGTGCGAGCAATAACAACAGTCACTGGCAACAGGACTTTATCACACACTGTGACACTTGTGTGGGACAGAGGCATGAAGTTCTTTACAGATATAATCAAAGCGTGTGAGATGAATGTGCCGACGTGGAAGACTCCAATAACGCCACCATAGCTAAAGGGAATTCGAGCAGTGACTCTGTGAAGTTAATATGAAGCGATGGGAGCGCAAGGGCATCATGTAGAGCTCTGTAGATACTGTGCACAATGTGGTTATATCAAACAGAAATAGCAACAGCCACTCAAATATTTTGTAAAAGTTTGAGCCACATATCATAACTGCATTGAATTCACAATAGAAATCTGCCTTAGCATTACATTTGGCAGAAAAGCATCAGTGAGACAGCAGCAGCGGTTTGGGTTTAGTCACCTTGGATTGCAGGGCTGTTCTTATGTGAAAGGAGTCACTCAAAGTGATGATCTGATAATTGTTAAGGTGACTGTTTGTATGGTTCCAGTCACAACCATTAGTCAAAAAAGATTTCTGCATGCTGTAATCTTCAATTGGTGACGGAGCTCTTCTCTGCGACAGGGCCCACCTGTATGGATACATGGAAAGCAAGAGGTGGGAAGTGCAGCAGGTAGAGACTAAAAACAGTGATGAAAGGCTTGATTTTTGCCCTGCACAAGTGCTTAGCAACCTGTGCAGGGCAAAAAAACCCCAGTTTCTTTCATACATACATAAATGTATTTTCACAGTAATAGCTGCGTTCAGTTTACCTAACAATAACCCCACTAACTGCCACTAAAGCCAGCTTTTTGGTTTGCATAACGTCACCAACAAATCATATAACTGAGGTAAAGATTTCTGTCATTCACCCACCAAATTGGCCACTTTGTAGTGCACGTGTCATTTTTGCTAAAAGCACACTTACGTGTATCACTGGCTTTCACTGACCACACTCGAAGAGGAAGCAGCTTTTATTTAAGTCACCAGGCAGAAAATAGAACAGAATAGAACAGCCCTTTAATGTCACCTTTAATCAAACTTTAATTAACTGGTTAATTGAACACGTTAGCAAATACTTGCTAATGATCAAACGCCGTTTAAAGTGGTTACCTTCATCTGCAACTGCAAACCGAGATACACCTACAGATGTCCATATACAGGTAAACTGAAACCTTTGATCAAAACTTACAGATTGAGATTATAATTAAAATGATTTAAAACCTAATATTTATTAAAACCAAGCGCTCATTACTTATTCATCCAAATGCACCATCAGTGTGACTACTTCATGCATACACATAAGTAAATGAACACTTAGTAAAAGACACTCAGTCCTGGAATATGGAAAGTTCATGTATCTGCTCCAAAAAGCATTCATAATGTAACACTAACACTCTCCATTGAAGTAGACAAGCTGTTTTGCACAGTAAAAATAAAGCAAAAAAAGAATTCTTGCACTGCCTGAGAGCACAGAACTTAAAGGCGTTGACAGCTTGTAACTGTTCTCTTTCTGAAATGGCACATTAGGCTCAGGGTCCCAGTGTGACTCTTGGTTTTTAGAAAGGTGCGTTGAGTTCTGAGGGCATATACCTCTTTACCCCCACCCCCACCCTCTCTCAGGCTTCAAAACAGCCTTGCACACATCTCTACTGCTTTTTTCCTCCTCTCCTCTATTCATTTGCTGTTATTCCCACTGTGATGTCCGACCCTCAGCCTCCAGCATGAGCTCACACTCCCATCATACCTCTTGTCCACTCATCTCAGCTCAGAAAGGGCAGATGAGAGCTGCCAATAATGTCTCACCACCAGACTCAGCTGTGAGAGAGGCTCTTTCAAGCTGATTCCTCTCATCTAGTCAGGTCACTGATTCCTGCCCAAATTAAAATCCAGGATTATGGAGATGGAGTGGAGTGGATAGATCGCTCTTTGACAGCATCATGCTGATGGGTTCGTCAATAGCTTGGCTTCACGTGGAGACAGCAGAATGAAAAGGTCCAAGGTAACATCCTGTCTGACAGCCCATATGGAAAAGATATATATAAATCTTATAAAGTTTGTATCTGTCTTGTGTGAAATTGTATGAAAAGCATACAAGAGTGAAAACAGATATAAGATCCCTTGAAAAATTATATAAATGAAACTTGTATGTTTTGGATACTTACTAAAACAATAAACGGAAGTAATGAGAAAGTGGCCACTTTCATGAGTAAACCATATACGTTTTTACTATTTCTTTTCCATATGGGAGCAGAGCACTTGTCCACTGTCTGAACTTCATGTTAAAAAGAAGCATAACAGAAATGATGGATCTGGATCTTGTATCCTTAATTTAAGCTTATATACAATATACCCAATGATCATATGGCCGCCTACGAGCAAGCACTTTGGTGACAGTGGGAAGGAAAAACTCCCTTTTAACAGGAAGATGGAGGTTGCAGCAGTTCTTTGTCAGATTGTGATCGTGGTCAACATTATGCACCCTTGGTTGTGTGTTTGTAATCACTTATATCCCCTGGACTCACCTGCTCACCAGCCTATCTACTCTCACCAATGTTTGGTTTGCTACTGGCCACTCACACACCTTCTGCAACAACACAATTAAGACTGACACAGTTTATGAAACTAATCTTTCAGTCTTCTGGACTTCTCCTTTTCTCCTCTGTGGCAGAGCTTCTGTGTGTGACACTGTTGTGTTGCAGAACCTTAACCATCTCCAAACCACTAGTCTTCAACAAGTTACTCTTTGACAGTGAACATCTTAAACTTGCCAGCTCTCATTTGAGTGCTCTTTGGATCAGCTGCATGGTGGTGGATGATTTGGGTTTGTGATCCAGCCACAGGACCTGGGCATCTTGTAGTCACCATATCTGCCTTGAACTTCTCTGTATTCCAGAATGGTCAAATATGAGGCTGTCTGTCCGACAGCTAACACTTGGCAAAAATGGGATCATGCAACAGGACTGCATAAAGCCGCATGAAAACTTTCTTTTACATATGATTGTAAATGTGTTGCTTAATTGGATAGTTTAAAATAACCTCATAAGTTTCAAAAGTTGAACATTAAATAACAGTTTTACTGACTAAACTGGTGAGAAAAGCTAAAATTGAGCAAAATAAATCCTTTTTGTTCTCTTGTGAAAAGTGTGTGCTTTTGTGATCTACTGTTCACCCACCTGTGCTATCATTCTGCTGGCATATGCTTTCACCCAGTAAGCACTTTGTAATACAGAGCATGACTACCGAAAAGAGTCAATAAATGTGCTGGCAAATGATGTGGTTTTGGCCTTTGTGTATACAGTAAGTGGCAGAGCAACTATGAACATGGGTAAGTTACATAAAGGCGAACTGGTACCATCAACCTTTTTTCACATGTAAAAACAATCTAAAGGAAGCTATAAGCAAGTTAATGGCGATGATGATGATGATGATGATGATGATGATGATGCTGTCGCATTGTGTTATCTGGATGGTGACATTTAATATCCTGGAGGCTTTTACTTCAGGCTGAAAAAGTTATGTCTGAATAGTGCTGCCTTTATTTTTAGCCTGAGACTTTTTAGGGTCCTTTGATGTTTATAATTGGTTTGTTGTTTTATATGTCACACCCATATACACATGCCTGGATCATCAGGTTACAGACCACTGGGCACAAATGTATGGTGGTCCCTGGCCAGCTTGTTTTCATGGTCCGGCTTTTTCTCTTTCTTCAGTAATTAGATATAGAGGACTCTGTGCATACACACATGTACACAGAATAGATGTAAATGGAGAGAGCTGTACTTTACTGAAAAACATAAAGTAGTCACCACTAATAGCTTTTAAATATATGTAATTTAATGAATAATACACATCCAGAGCTTTACAAGGATAATGCTGTGCTTAATGTACACACACAGTGCCACTTGCCGGTACCACTTCTCTCCCTCTAACCACTTAACCACAGCCCCAAGTGTTGTAATAATATATGAGAGTCGAAACAATAATTAATGTACAAGTAGAGCTCAGAGAGCTTTTCTCAGGAAAAGCGCACTTTTGGGATGTGTCCACTTAGAAAAAGAATAAACATTTTTTCTTTATCTCATAAAAAAATCCAAGTCCCTGGATATTCACTTCTTCAGCTGTGAAGGGCAGCGGGCTTTCCATTGATGATGGCAGTCTGGCTTCTTCAGCTCCAACCAGAGCAACTACTTACCGAGTGGCTCTCGCTCCAGCCAGTTTCAGGTTATAAATCCACTGTGACTATGAGCTGCTACTAGAGCTAACCCCCTCTTCCTGAGTACTGTCTTTGTTTTCCATTTTCCTCTGTCATTTGGCAAACCCATGTCTTTTGGTCTTTTCATTATGCTAAAATTGTATCTGCCATAGCCAGCTGAGTTTGCAAGAACCTACGAACCTCAGCAGTATTGGTGAGAAATGTTTAGGCAAAAGTATGGACAGCTGTTTTCTTTTCATGATATTCTTTTGTTACAATAAACAATTAGATCCATTTTGACAACATATGGTTTCGAGATCTAATCCTTAAGATGATAAAAATCTATTAGATTTCTTGATTTTGGTTTGTAAACATGACAGCTTGAAATGTTTGAATGAACTCTGACAAAACATTGCGGAGGTGTAGAGTGGGGTCAGGTTAAAGACGGTCAGCTCAACGATTTATTGGGTGAAAAGTGACAGAAAGCCTTATAACTTACATGATTCTATGAAAGTATGATTTTTACAAGTGTGGTATGTATTCTCAGCCTATAGAAAGTAAATATCACATCTGATCTCTGACCCCTTCCTCAAGGTCAACAGATTGATCCAAAGGTCAAAGTGATGATAATGCTATATAGAGCTTTTTGAAACTATGTTTCTAATTTCCATTCGTTGTACTGATCACACATAGGTATGGAATGATATGTGGGGATTCTAAGTATCAGATAACATTTACCCTTTGACCTCTTCTTCAAGGTCAAATAAGGTCAAACTTTCATAAAATGTATTTCATGATTGAAAACTCTCTTTTAGATTTCACATCTGCCGTTCTTTCAAGTTGTCAGATTTTTAATGGGTAAATTTAAAAAGAATGAAGAAAACAAGGTGACACACAAAACTATTCCCCTAAAAGTAAATCCTCCAGAGAGTGAGTTGCCTTGGTGGAAGTTTGTGCTTTCAAAGTGCTTCTTGTTTGTGTTAGTATCAGTAGTATGTGGAGCCACTAGTGATTGTACTGCTGCCTGTCAGGCCATGGCACTCTTGCAAAAGAGATTTTTAATATGAAGAGTCACATTTTCTTGCCTAATTAAATGTTATATTAAAAGAAATAAATGTGCAGAGGATGACAATAAAGGCATTGTGTGTGTGGGAAATGCTCACAGTGATGTGACTAAAAACACTTCAGATCTATCAAAAATCCAATTTAAGAATTTTGAAGAGTTTTTTAAAGAGTTTTTAAGGAGCTGTAACCACCCCGACTTGATAAACGTTGATAACTAGCCAATCCTGCTAAGGCCTAGAGTGCATTCAGTGATAACATTGTTTCACATTCTGCAACAGTGTGGTGTAAAAAATTAATCATTCCTGCTATGTTCATACATGGAAGCTGCAGTCTGTGATAAGGTGTTATTTTAATGTTGGGCTAATGAAAGTAACAAATCATGTGCTACAGAATCAATATATTATTGCTCAGACTTGGCAGCAGAGCTTCTAAAACTTTAAGAGAGTCATTATTGCTCCCGCAGATTATGTTTGCATTATGTCTGTAAGCTGCAAACACATTTTGAAGAAAACTTTATTCTGGCATGATTACATTTTCTGTTAGTATAACCAGCAAACTTTGTTTAATCAAGTATTTTGGCAGATGGACAAGAAAGGATGAACAAAACAGGACTGATATAAGTTTCATTATTGTACGTGGAACAAAATGCTGAAAGGCAGCATTGGATGCCTGTCACCTTCAGGCCTTTAGGCAGCACTGTATTTAAATCAGGCATGGTTCTATCGTGGAAACCATTGCATGGGCTTAAGAGCACACCCAGAAACCATTGTCTATGAACCCAGTTTGCTGTTATATCCACTACTGCAGATTAAAGCTCTATGATGCATGCAAAAACCCGTCTTCTCTGGGCGGGCTGAAGCTCATTTAAAATGGATTGAGGTAAAGTGGAAAACTGTTCTTGAGGTGAATACCACATCCTCCGGACTAAAAAGGAAAGAGAGCGTCTGACTTATCAGTTATCAGAGCTCAATTTGAAAGCCTTTCTAATGGTATTGGAGTATATCAGGGCCTATGGAATTGGGAGCTTGAGAGGTATACATAGGTTACAGAGCAACATATATTTTTGGGGGATAAGGCTTTGCATATTTCAACAAGACAATGCGAAACATCATAATGCATCTATTATAACAGCATGCTTTCTAGTAGAAGAATCAGAGTGCCAAATTGGCCCTGGCCTGCCTACAGAACAGACCTTCACCAACTGAAAACATGACAAAGAAACTCAATACTATTGACCAGATAGAATTCTATATTGGACAAGAATGGGACAACGTCACTCTCCCAAAAGTCCAGCAAATGGTGTCCTCGGTTCCCAGATGGAGATGCCCCAACTTTGAGAGATTTTGCTCCCATCAAATTCAAAGTGAGCTATTTTTCTTAAAATGGAACATTTAATAAATCGAAACATTTGACAGGTTTTCAGTGTTTTATTGTGTAAAACTCCCTGTGGAGAATTTTAAAAGTACAAAAAGTTTACTTCAACCCATCACTAGGGAGAGGGACACTTTTGAATTGGAGAGCAAATATCAGCCCTATAACAAGTAATTTACTTAGTCACTGAGCTCGTTATAAAACTTCACAAGTGAAATGGAATTTTATAACAAAAATCAAGCACAACAAAGCTAAAGTAGTTAAAGTATAGTAGCAGTCAACAGCCTCTTATGAATGCACCGTGTTCTTTAAAATCTAAAACCAGGAGGTTGTTTTGGTTGGTAATTTGACAGATCATGTTAGGACTACTAAGGCCTGTCAATATTTTGCATAAGAGCACTTCAATTGTGGCACAGAAGCACTCACGGACATGATTAATTTTCAAAACATATTTGCAATAATCTACCTCATATTCCATTACATGTGAATGATGGAGTCACATTTAAAACTTCAGCACCAAAGAAGTTTATAGTTTAAAAACTTCTTCGGGTGGCTGGTATAAAAAAAGCAGCGATTTCTCAAACAGAGATGCCCTACTTTGGGCCTCCTGGTAAAGTGGTGTTTAATATTTTACAGGTATTACAAGTGTAATTTCTTGGAGTACAGAGACTGAAGAGGATTGAAGTGAAGCCTGAGTGAAAGCCAAAGCTGGGAAAGTAAAAACCTTCAAATCACAGAGAAGTAGGAGGACAGGAATAGTATGAACTTTGTGAAGGTTCAATTGCAGGATGAGACAAAATTCGTAGTTACTCTATCTCATAGTTACCTTTCTATACTTACCTTTCTTACTTAAAGTTGCCCATTCTAAATGTAATGGTAACCCCACTGACGGCATGTCTTTAGACTGTGAGAGGAAGCCAGAGTACCTGGAATGAAACCATGCTGACACAAGAAGAACACGTAAATGCAACACTGAAAGGCCCTGGCTAGGTGTTGCATTAAAACAAAACTGCTGTCATTACATTTGTGCTCGAGTGGACTGGATGAAGTTACGGTTACAACAAAATCAGTGTTTTTTTTATGTTAACTAAGGCTGCACAATTCAGTATTTGGACTGGATATTGGTCCACTGGACATTTGGAAAACAGACCAGGTGTATGTTAAAAAGAACCTGTTTATTCAGATCAGCTGCATATTAGCTAGACAGAGAGAGGCAGAGTAGCATGAAGGAAGCTAACAGCAACGTGATAGCAGCTTAGACGTATTTCACTCTAGTTACACCAAACGATTTTCATTGGATATTTTCAGTAGTTTTTAACTGCAAACTGGAAGAGTTATCAACAAGTCTGGTGTTAACAGTTGTTTGGTAACCTGTTACTATACTTATGGTAACATAATGTAATCCTGCCAACTTCATTAATGTTACTTCCCTTCATCAACCTCTTTTAAATACCTCTCAGCACAAGATATGTGTGTGCTAATGTGAAACTAGTATGACTATAACAGCAGTATGTCACGGTTTGTGGGGGCAGGCCGTGTGGATTTGTAGTAAGGACCAAAAGGGCGGCAGTTCTGGTGCAGGTGAGTGTTTATTTATAATAGTGGGTCAATACAAACAGCAAGGGTGGCAAAACATGAAACTAGAAACCTAAACTGGGTAAACTAATAAGACAAACCAGAAACGAAGATGCAGGGAGGTCTGGGGAAATACATACGGAGAGACGCAGGGAGACCGAGGGGAAACAACACAGACGAACCAGCGATTACTAAGACAGAAAATACAACTTAAATACACTCAGAGAACACAGGGAGATTACACACAGGTGGGAGACACAGCTGGGAGTGATTAACATGACGAGACCAGGGAGGCAAACTGAAACACTCACATAAGACGCAGACCTTCACAATAAAACAGGAACACACGGGGGGGGGAACAGGGAAAACACCAATTAGAGGAGAACAGAACCAAAATCGCGAAGAGAAAACACAAAACGCTGGGTCAAAAGGACCCAGGATCATGACACAGTATGCAGTAAGGTCATGGAGCTGAAATGAGACTGTAGTGTAAAAAAGGTTTATACTTCTTTAACCTCACTGTCATTTGTTGTTTTCCTAATAGTTCAGTTCAGTTCATTTACATCATGGATATATTTATTTACTACATGTTATATGAGTTGAACCTTATATTGCCTGAAACATAAAGAATGATTCCAAGTCTCCTTCACACTGTAAGCAATAGCTTATTAATTTACCACTGGTATGGGATCAATACTCTGTATCAGCAGATACCTTAAGCCAAGGTATCTGTATTGGACTGGAACTGGAAAAGGTTAGATGGGCACATCCCTGATCTCAAAAAAATCAAACAAGCAGCTGAATCTGCTGAAGTCTGATACTGGCAACTGGGGTAACTTTACTAGGGTATTGCTTGTACTTTAGTCTCATACAGTACATTCCCACATGCCACCTGACCAACAGCTCCTCTGTGGTCCCATAATGTTCGAAAGTAAGTGAACAGGATGACTAGTTTGTCAGTGAATTAACTAGCTCACTAGCTAGATAGAACACATTAATTCAATAAATTCCAGAAGGTAGGGGTGTGTGTGTGTGTGTGTGTGTGTGTGTGTGTGTGTGTGTGTGTGTGTGTGTGTACTCAAATAGGCCAGGTAAATTTGGATATAAATATTTGTTAAGCCCATGTTTACTTCCTTCACTGACAGACGAAAGTGGAAAAGACTACATCAGTCAAAGGTCAGCTCTGGAAAGAAAGGCAAAATGAGACAGGATGAGGACGTCGAGAGAAACAGAGGAAAAGGGATAAAGATGAGAGAGGAAGGGCTCAACACAGACAAGGAGTGATCTGATCATATCCGAATTTAAAAGCAAGAATGCATGTTTTTGGTAGTTGTAGTAGAATCCATAGCTTCAGTTTTAACCACCCAGCAGAATCATTGGTCATCTGTTTCTAATGAAATAAAGACAGCGTACAGAATTATTTTAGTACAGCGACACTTTGATTTTACTAATTCTCTGTCCTATTCCTGAGTTTTTGGGGGAAAAAACAGTAAACATGCAAGAAAAAAATTCCAAGATCAAAGTTATAAATACACAAGAACAAAATGTTATCTGAAAGACAATTTTAGGGGAACAAAATTGTACTTTTCGAGATCATAATCATAAAAAGTAACAGAAATTTTCTCATATTAAATCTATGAGAACAAACATTGCTTCATTTGGCAGTGTTGGCTACCTCATCACACGAGTTCATGCTACATGTACATGTTAGTGTGGAGATGTATGAGATAAATATCACCTCATTCAAATCAGGAGTTTTGTTTTATTCTCCAGCTATAATAATATGGTGATTCTGGGCTGAGAATATTTTTCCTTAGCGCTAAATCTGATTGAAAAGTATAATTTAATTTGGTCATCTTCTGTAGGCATAATAAAAGGCAAGTGCTAATTTTTTCCCACCTCACATTTATGAGTTGATAATGTTGAGATTTTTTTTATATAAATGAATGGCTTTAATGATGGAAATGGAGTTATTACCCCCTCCTTATTTTACTGTTTTATGTAGAATGGCCTTAATATAGCAGAGTAGCAGGAGAGTTGAGTGAGTATCAGAGTAAAGGACAGGCAGTGTTTACAAAAGGAGAGAGAGAGAGAGAGAGGACAGCAAGAGGAGCAATGATAGGTTAGAGGTAGAGAGAAGAGAGGAGAGGATGATATAAAAAGAAGGACTCAGGAAAGGCTGAAGGAAACAGCATGGGTGACATAAACTGAAAGTAATCAGCGAAACCAGATAAGCGCTTTTTGCCCTCTAAACTTCTTAAAATCCATCAATCCAGGAAATCTAATTTTTTTGGTGGGCATGCACCTGAACACCCGCTAGCAAGCTCTGCTTTTAGACAGTAGTACTACTGCGTAAGGCTGTGTGGATGGATACAAAGTTATGTGGATTTGCATGTTAGCACTCTGAATCCTGATAAAGGTAGCTGTAGATAAATATAAATAATCAGTTTTTGTGCACTGTGATCACTTTAGGTGTCTCCACAAGTGCGTCTCTGCTAATTTCAGAAGCACTCAGCCTGCTTTTAATGAGTTTGTCCAGCAAACGCATGGAAAAACAGCGGCCACTGCACCAGGACGTGCAATTCCTTTCTACACTGTTTCTATCTTATTGACAGATGGATTTCAAAGGCTCACAGAGAAAGTGAGGGCAGGATAAAGCTTATCTGCCCTAGTCTTCAGCAGCTTGTAAAACAATGCTGGAACAAGTGCAATCTCTGTGGTGATAGATTACAGCCCTGGTGTTAGCTCAGCATTCACGCTAGCCAAGCAAGACAATGAGATTTCTCTCAGGCGTATCACGGGTGCCTCGCACACTAAACATGCACCTTTTAAATCTCTCTCATAACAACCACAGAGACAAAGATTGTCTTATTAGGAGGAATTGAAACATCAGATATTGCTTTGAAAGTCATTCTGGTACATTTTCTTACAATTCTGTCCTCATTCCAGCACTCAAATTTGGCTTTGAGAATATCTTCGAGGTCACAACCCTATTTTCTCTAATCTGCAAGAGGAAATCTTTGGAACACAGTATCATTAAAATCATTTTCTCAGGGTCATCTCTGTGCTGTTGCTTAAGCAGACAATATTGACCTATCATTTGAGCATGGACATTTGGTAAAACTCCATCTGCTGTGGAATGCACTTTGTGAATCTCTGTGCCAGTTGTCCAATACAATTTTAATGGTGGGAATCAGCTCGATGCCTTGCACCACAGATAATAGTCTCGTTCTGCATGGGAAAACCTAGTTTTCTGTCATTAGTGCACTAAAAGTCAAAACACGCTCATGTTAAAAAAAACACAAGTCTTGATTTTGCCTTTAAATTCTATTTCACCTGCTATGGCTACAGGGTGATGATTAATGGAAAGCTTTTTCATTGGCACATTGATCTGAAGCAGCAACAGCAGCTCTGAATCTCATTCTAATCCAAACATTATCCCCTGTGCCTCTATTGCTAAGATACAACTGAATTGCAGTATAGAAATGTGTAAACATACCTTACCATAATTGATCTTGAGCCTAGTTAAAGCCTGGATTTCATACATATCAGGTATTCACTTGGGATGGCTGTGGCTCAAGAGGTAGAGGGGGTCATCTACTTTTAATCAAACTAGCCACCAAAGATGATGGTTTCATTCCTGCATCCTCCAGTCTGTATGTTGATGTGTCCTTGGCTTGGATTACTGGTCCACTCACACAGTGCACCTGCAAGGCAACACACAATACAGCATGCATTACTTTAAATTCATATTAGTTATTTTAGCATCTTAAATCACTGCAGTGCTGATATGTTTTTTTAGACTTGTATTCTGGACATGTATGAATTGTAAACTGTAAATATTACCACAGTAAAGAATGGCTTACTTAACTTTTACCAAACTTTTGTCTGGCATACTTGGGATAAAAACTGTTGATCGAGTCATTAAAGTCTACCTCACAGACACTGCCAGGCAGTTTTGATTCAATGACTCGGGTGACAGGCCGTTCAGGTGTCTCTGTGTTATCTTTGGGTAATTTCTAATTAGCAGGGGATTTTTTGCCTTGCCAGGCACTGTCAGGAAGTGTCAAATTGTCTAAACTGTAAATGTCAGGAAAATGCTGAACCTAATCCACAAGCAGCCATCTTTTACCTTCACAGGAGATGCCAGAGCCAACTTCCCCCTGTGCCTGTTCTGATAGTGCTTGTCTCAAACCTGCAGTTGTCCTGTTAATTTAGGCTAGTAGCATTAGCTTCCATGTCCTCCTCAGGAGGCAGGACTACTGTCATGGTCCTGGGCCATGTTGGCCCAGTATTCTTAGTTTTCTTGTATGTTTGTATTTTGTTCCCTATTTAGGCCATATTTCCTGAGTTGCCCTGTTGTGTTGTTCCCTAAGTGTTTTCCCTTCGTGGCTTTTACCCCCTGTGTGCCCCTCTGTGTATCTGTGAGCCCTCGTCTCTCCTTATGTTTTATTCCATGTTTCCCCTGCCCGTTATGTCTAAGTTCTCCCCGTGCTCTCTCTCCCCCCTGTGTGCCCTCTGTGTATTTATGAGCACTCGTCTCCCTTTGTGGTTGTTCCATGTTTCCCCAGCCCGTTATGTCTGTGTTTTCCCCGTGCTCTCTCTCCTCCTGTCTGAACCTCTGTACTTCCTGTTTGACTCTCCCGTCAGTGTTATGTTCACCCCGCCCTGTCTCGTTATGGTTATCTGTGTCAGCTGTGTTCCCCATGTGTTCCCACTTTCCTCGTTAACCCTCTGTGTATTTCTGTCTGCGTCTCCCTCTGTTCGGCGTCGCGTTCTCCCTCATGCTGCGTGGATTTCCCTGTGTCTCTCTCTCCGAGTGTTAGTTTACTTTTCCCAGTTTAGTTTTGTATTTTCCTACGTTCTGCCTCTTCAGCAATAAAGCTGTTTTTTGAGTTCATCCCCTGAGTCTGTGAGTTTTGCGATTGGGTCCTCATCCTGCCTGCCACACAGCGACCATGACACTGCAGCACTGACACAGCTGTTAAGGGTCTAAAATTGAGTGTAAGGTCAATGTCACACAGTGGGAATTTGTATTTGCCTTTATAATTGGTTTTAATCTGATTTTAGTATTTGTTTGTATGTATAGTATTGATTTTATTCTGATGTTTGTATTGCATGTTTTTAGTAGTGTTTTTTATGTGGCAGTGTTTTAATCCACTGTGGACTGACTGGGCATGAGACAAATGGGCTGATAGCGATTACCTTCTGAGCCTTGGAAGTGACCTGAGGTGGCCTATCAGCTGGTGAAAGGATCTATTTAAAAGGAAGCTGGGTGAGCACTGGAAGAGTCCCCAGATATGAAGAGGAGAAACGTGTAGGAAGCCAGCGATTGGAAAGATTGAGTTGCCTGATCATCAGGGGTGTAATATGGCGACCCAATTCTGACAGCAGGAACGGCAACAGTAGGAGATAACGCGTGTGATCGACAGCAGGGCAGAGGTGCACCTCTGCCTGCATTTAAGAGTAGTGTCTCCACTCCACGGAGCTCTAGCTGGACTGTGATGGGACAAGTAGGTGAAGGGACGAGGTGGAGATGGGAAGGTTCTCCTTGTCCTCCAGGGAACAGGCTGGCGTGGTCCCTGCTCCAAAGAGAATTTTCTCCCCTGTTTTCAACCACAAGGAACATTCGTCCTGGATTTGTAGGACAATGGCATCGCGAGACTGTGGGGGATTTCAGTGCACAAGGAACATTGCATTTTAAAAGTTTTGTTAGAATTGTGTTTATCTATTTCTGGGGAATTTTAGTGCATACATTTTTTAGAATTGTTTGTTTTATTCTTGCTTTCTGGGAATAAACCTTTCCTGATTAGACCTGTAGCATCTCTGTGCCCTGGGTTTCTTACTCGCTTACTCTCCCCCCATGTATTAAAATGAACCTCCCTAGTATGACGTTCTGGTGCACGAGCTTTAGTGTCTACATCTAAAACAAAAGCACCTTATCCCCATAGAGTTTCTATGGTTTCTTCAAGAACTGACACCAACACAATCATACAATCATTTTTTTGTATGATTTACATATAAAATGCAAATTATTTTACCATTATTCTGCATTTTTAAAACAACTTCATTCTGCTAAAGACAAAACTATTGTAAACATTAAAGGTAAAAACAAATCAAGGCATCCCACTGACATGTCCCCACTTTGTCCATGTGCTAATTCATCTGGCTCTTGAGCAACACACTAAATCCCAGTGTTAGCGAAATATGTGATAAAAACATGACCTGTAGTCTGAAGCACTTTGAATTTTTGAAAAGCTTATAAATTCAAACCAGTCAGCTGCACCTATATTTTAGGGAAGCACTGCCCTATAAATGATTCATTCTTTAGCTCCTCTGTCACAAAAAAGGAAGATATCACGGAAGATATCATGCTCCACATTGCTGACACGCTGACTTCTACACTTTATATTGCATTACTAATTGTTTTTTTGTTTTCTCCAATGCCTCTCTTATATCATCTTTTTTCTGGTGTTTGGGCTCTGACAAGCGCCACCTATTGTTACGAAATGCATGGCAGATTTCAGACTGTTGTCATCACAGATGTTATTTTGTTCAACTTCAGAAAACTTTCCTAAAGGTCTGGAATTACAAAGAGGACTTTGTAATTCCTGCAGCTGGACGAACATCTGCACAGTCTACTGTTTAAAACCCCCAAAATTAAACAGGTGTTCTTTCTTTCTCTGTTAGTTTTAGTGAAAACATGTTTTTGTCATAAACATTAATGACTACTTAGCAATCAACATTATTTTAGTGAGACAAAGACTAACTAAACTAATATCTGCTTTTTGACACAATTAGAAGAAAAAGGTGATACTATAAAAAACAAAAGAAAACAGTTAGCCGTGCTTTGACCAGTGGTAACAAAATGAGCCTGTTTTCCTTGCATGGTTGTAATCTAGATTGTGGTTGGTAGTTTCAGGTCTAACTATTCAGGTCTTGGGACAAACTATTCCTTGACTCCACATTTCATTTTGGATAGAACCATGCTAGTTGTTTACATTATTTGTGCTAAGCTAAGCTAGGTGCTCAATGAATTGTACTCGGTGCATTTCTGAGAGTGTTATATTTTATAACACTTTTGTTATATTTTATAGCTTTTCAACGTTTCATTTGTGACATTCTTACCTGTTTTTTTTTATTATTTAGTTTATTTGGCTCATAAATTTTTTTATCTCATACAAGGAAAGAAGCAAGGCGTGACCTAAAAGATTAATTTGTAAACAATTACTAAAGAAAGGGAAACATTTTTGCATCTGTGTCAATTGAAGCTCTCCTAAGTGATCAGAAAAATAACTAATGGAGGCCTTGAAAACTAGATTAAAAGGAGAACGAGCAGCTTGAATCCTTATTAGCAGGACATTTTATTTAAAAGCCTCTACTGTCCACTGACAAAGAAGACCTCTGGGTTTAAGTAGGCAGATGGTATTAAGATCAATAGGCCCACGCCTTGGATGTCAAGGGAAAATCCCACTCTGCAGGATGTTTTGGAGACAAAAAAAAAAGCATGATTCATCTACATGTGTTTGGAGAGAGATGTTTTGATCACACTGAACTGTGAATGCATGAAAAAGAATTCATAAATAAAATATCAAAATATCATTTCTTTCATTGCCTTTGAGTGTGTTGTCTGCCTGTGCTTTGAAGGGATGAAATAGAGACGCTGTAGATGAACACAGTCTGATGACTAAATACTCTATAAGCATATGTAATATGATAATCCAGTTTTAACTGTGTGATAACCTTTGACTTTCTAAAATGAAAAAAAAAATGCATTTTTAGACAAGAATGTGTCTTCAATTGATGGTCTGGGAGTTATCACCAGAAATTATGAAAAACATGATCCACCACAAGATCACACACCCTCACCCTCCCCTTTAGGCTCAATAATAAAATATGACACAATAACAATTTAGACTTGTGTAAACCTCACTCTTTGCCTTTCCCTTTTATTGGAGCTGATAGGCTGGGTAGTGCCATGTCTAATCACAGGAATTCATTTGGGGGAAAGCCAGGCAGCATTAAACGATCTGAGCTGCCTGAGAGGATCAGATAAATCCCTGTGTTCAATAAACCAAAGCGCCTTTCCTGAACGCAATCATTCTTAACGGGCACAAGAGTGCTGATCCTAATCCTGAATATTTGCCGTGCCTAAAGCTAGAAACTCAACCTGGCACACAAGCTCCCAATCTGCTTTCAAAAATGATTGTGGTGGTCTGACTTTAAAGGAAATAGGGAAATAATGTGGCATTTTCATATTAAAGGTTACCTGCCACTATATGTAGAAAAAAATGAAGAATATATGGAATTTGACATTAAAGCTGCACTAATCAATATTCTTAAAGAAACAATAGATGAAGTGACAACGTGTTTACTTGTAGTGATGGGCTCACAGATAACAGTCCACAAAAGCTCTCTGCAGCTTGTGTTTTAGCACGAGCACATTTATGTTCCCGAGGTCCTAAATTCCCCAGTTCAGTATTCTTTTACATAAATAATGCCCACATTGGCGGGAGTGAGTGGGTGAGGTACAAGGCTTTAAAATTTACTGGATTCAATGCTCCCTACCCAGCACCACACTGCAAACAATGTTAAAAACTAGCTGGTGAATGCGTTCAGCAGATAAGGAGCCAAAGTAAATTTCAAGCTTGGACTAACCAAATGTGAATAAATAAACCAGTGATTTCAAAAGCATGTTAATGTTTCCCACCTAGATAGACTTTCAGCTTTTTATGATGTTTTAAGTTGATCAAACTAGTAAATCGGTGTAAGAGAGTGCAAGGGCTTATGTTGAGAACTCAATGGCAGAGATTGCAGGGGCTTGCCGAGAGCCTGGAAAGCAGGAGAATCTCAGATGGGGAGGTCATGAAACATTGTGGACTGCAGGCCCAGAGGCAAGAGAGACGCTAGGAGGCAGAACACTCAGAAGGGGGGCAAGAAGGCTAAACAGTCAGGCTGCACTGCTCAGGAAGGTGGCTGTGAGGTAGACCTAGCAGTAGAAACCTCTTCATAAATTTGACTGATTGTTAGTGATATTGGCAGAACCCTTCTGGAAACCCAAGCCTGATACTGGAAACGCCCAGTCATCATGCAGGGGAGAAGTGACGTTGCACAGGTATGTTTCCATAGCTGTTTGGAAAAATCGTTTAGTCACTAAAGAGTCATTGATGCATTTTAGAGGATGTTTCCCTGCAAGTGCCCGTTCAAGAACTGTATCATTTGGCTAGGCAAAGACTGTTTGATCCTTCTGCCACAGACATTGCTAAGACGTCAGGTTTGACAAAGACAAGGAATTACACACAACATATAGAAAACCTGATAAAAACAGCTAAGAGGAACTGGGAAATAAACGATCAGAGAAAAACAACATATAGGATATGAAATGAAAGAAGGAAAGTGCTTATCAACATAAAATAAGAAGCACACAGAAATGGCATGGGAAAGGGGAAATGGGTAGAGTAGGCATGCGCTGTTCTTTTCTATAGAGGTTTAAGGCTGAGGTGCTCATTAAGCTAGTAAATGAGCAACACAATCAAAAAGGAAGGACACCTACCAAGACACAAACTTAATCAACAGAAATTGAAGAAAAACATGCCACTTCATTAGTTATTGATTGAACAAGGATGAAACACCCAAAGTAATAGAAAAATACCAATGAAAATAAAACCACCATGGATTATGCAAATTACCTGCACTGCCACGGGAATGGATTCGAAACTGAGGTCACCTCGTGCCCCTCACCTCACAGGATAAGGACGAGAGTGTTCCACGCCGTCGTTGTCCCCTCCTCCAGCCTTGTTAACAAGTCATTACACCTCCTGTCAAGTTATCAGTTTGCAATTACAGAATCTGGCATTTGAATGCTGCTGGTGGTTATCACTGTGTCTTGCAAGCAGTTAGATAAATGAATGTCAAATGCAGGTGATATCATAGAAGTAGAAGCACACAAATAGCCAAAGCTTTTCCACTGTTAAAAAGCTTTTAGTGATGTCACGCTGATGCATTTTGCCAGCCGTTAATCTGAAACAGAGCCAGCTAATTCTCACTAAAAGCTTTATATAGCTATTTATTCACATCTAAAATCCTCAGCGATAGCAGTTATTAGCACTGGAAAAATGTATAATTTTTTTTAGTGTATGACTCTATGCAGGACTCTTTTTTTTGCCCGGCAACTACCATCAACTGCAAACTAACATCACATTTCATTTTTCTATTTACTAAAATCAGTCTATCCATATTGGTGCCCCCATATGAAAGCTGAGCTTAATGATCCCATCAATCATGTGGCACTTCAAATCTTTGCTAGCACTGATATCCAAGGAGCATTTCTATTATATCGTTGTGGAGTGGGGGCTTGATGCATAAAGAGCAGTTATCTGTTTTAATCTAATTACATCTCATTCTCCGTGCAACGAGCCCCATTTTCTCATTACCTACCCCTTTGAGTGAAACACAGATTCCATTTTGCCTGTTTTGGTCTCTAAATAAACCTTTAATGGTCCTGCAAACATAGTGATTATCTTCACTGTGCTGTCATCATCATCATCAATGGGTTTTTTCAAATCATAAACACCCAAAATTGGTTAAATACTCCTCGGTAAGTACATCATTAACAAAAAATGTAACAAGATTTAAAAAAAACAACACTCATGTCAGATGGGAAATGGGAGGAATCGGAAGTCAGAGTAGATGTAAAAGACAGAATAGTTTAACTGGAGAAAAAGAGTGAGGAGGAGACGATACTCTAAATTAAAAACCCAGATGCTAATCTTCTGAGAACCCTTCCTTTGACCTCATCTGGGTGACGACATGTCTCCCGGCCAAACAGATGTTTCTCTGCGAGGTCTTTTCTCTCATCATGTCAGGACAAACTGGGCCACTGGCTTCTCCTCGTATGGATGCAGCAAGGCTTACGCAGGCAGCGCTCGTCTGTTAAATGACCTGAGACAACTCCATCTTAGGGACCCTGGTGCACAATTACACTGTTACATCTGTTCATTATTCCCCTGGTTTCTATATGTTTTCTCCAGGCTTTTCACTCTTTAGATCCTTTTGTTACCAAGCAAGTCTGCTGCAACGAAAATAATAACTGACTTCAAAACATTCTGCTCGGGTTTTGGATAAATTAACTTTTCTCTTGTGTTAAAAACAGATCGGCACTGACCTGAAATGCTTAAAAGTGCCTTTTAAATTTATTCATTGCATCAAGGCTTTTTGACTTTGTAAGGAATCTTTATTTAAAAAACTGTTTTTGAGATTGGTTTCGACCAAGTTATAAAATTAGACTATAAAACAATCATTAGTGCCAAACTGAAATCATAACGAGCTCACTGACACTGTCAGGGAGAAGTTAGGGGCACCTCTATTTACCTGGTTTTCGCCTTCCCTGAACAAACAGCCCCCTTTGTCCCAACTGCTTCAATGAAATGGTCATCTAGACAGAAATCTACAGACATGTAACACAGGTTCAGACCAACTCAGTTTAGTTGGTGACCTGAAGAGTACACATCTCCAGTTTGGAGCATTCAAACGGAGGAGGAGAACAATACAGGGAGTGCAGAATTATTAGGCAAATGAGTATTTTGTCCACATCATCCTCTTCATGCATGTAGTCTTACTCCAAGCTGTATATATATGGGTCAATATATATGGGTCAAATATGGGTCAAATAAAATATATATATATATGGGTCAAATAAAATGGGTCAAAAGAAGGACTTGACAGGCTCAGAAAAGTCAAAAATAGTGAGATATCTTGCAGAGGGATGCAGCAGTCTCAAAATTGCAAAGCTTCTGAAGCGTGATCATCGAACAATCAAGCGTTTCATTCAAAATAGTCAACAGGGTCGCAAGAAGCGTGTGGAAAAACCAAGGCGCAAAATAACTGCCCATGAACTGAGAAAAGTCAAGCGTGCAGCTGCCAAGATGCCACTTGCCACCAGTTTGGCCATATTTCAGAGCTGCAACATCACTGGAGTGCCCAAAAGCACAAGGTGTGCAATACTCAGAGACATGGCCAAGGTAAGAAAGGCTGAAAGACGACCACCACTGAACAAGACACACAAGCTGAAACGTCAAGACTGGGCCAAGAAATATCTCAAGACTGGTTTTTCTAAGGTTTTATGGACTGATGAAATGAGAGTGAGTCTTGATGGGCCAGATGGATGGGCCCGTGGCTGGATTGGTAAAGGGCAGAGAGCTCCAGTCCCACTCAGACGCCAGCAAGGTGGAGGTGGAGTACTGGTTTGGGCTGGTATCATCAAAGATGAGCTTGTGGGGCCTTTTCGGGTTGAGGATGGAGTCAAGCTCAACTCCCAGTCCTACTGCCAGTTTCTGGAAGACACCTTCTTCAAGCAGTGGTACAGGAAGAAGTCTGCATCCTTCAAGAAAAACATGATTTTCATGCAGGACAATGCTCCATCACACGCGTCCAAGTACTCCACAGCGTGGCTGGCAAGAAAGGGTATAAAAGAAGAAAAACTAATGACATGGCCACCTTGTTCACCTGATCTGAACCCCATTGAGAACCTGTGGTCCATCATCAAATGTGAGATTTACAAGGAGTGAAAACAGTACACCTCTCTGAACAGTGTCTGGGAGGCTGTGGTTGCTGCTGCACGCAATGTTGATGGTGAACAGATCAAAACACTGACAGAATCCATGGATGGCAGGCTTTTGAGTGTCCTTGCAAAGAAAGGTGGCTATATTGGTCGCTGATTTGTTTTTGTTTTGTTTTTGAATGTCAGAAATGTATATTTGTGAATGTGAAGATGTTATATTGGTTTCACTGGTAAAAATAAATAATTGAAATGGGTATATATTTGTTTTTTGTTAAGTTGCCTAATAATTATGCACAGTAATAGTCACCTGCACACACAGATATCCCCCTAAAACTACAAACAAACTAAAAACTACTTCCAAAAACATTCAGCTTTGATATTAATGAGTTTTTTGGGTTCATTGAGAACATGGTTGTTGTTCAATAATAACATTATTCCTCAAAAATACAACTTGCCTAATAATTCTGCACTCCCTGTATACATTATCAACAAGAGGACGAAGATATGTCTGATTTGTTTGATGAGGAGGTTACACGTGCTGAAGCTGCTCCTACTGAAACATACAAATACAAAAGTGGTAACTCTTGGACTGCAGTGTCTCCTTCTGTAAATGTCAATAAAATGACCCCTGGGATTGTAAGTGACATCAAGAAATATTTTGAACTGTTTATGCCAATGTCACTAAAGAAAGTCATTATTGCTATCACAGACCTTGAACAAAAGTCCATTATGACATTTGGAATGACACTGATGAGGAATTCCTGGATCAATATATTGGTGTTCTTCTTGCTGGAGTGTACAGGTCCAGCAATGAGACCATCCTCTCTGGGACACATCAGAACAGGCAGAACTATTTTTCAGGCAACAATGTCAATTCAGACCTTTTGAATAATATCAAGAGTCCTCAGATTTTACAACAGAGATACTGGAGCAACATCTGACAAGTGTGTTCTCATCTGGGAGAGATGGGTGCAGCTCCTTCCACTGATGTTCAACCCAGAGCCACTACATGCAATACATGCCCAGTAACCCAGGCAAATATGACATAATGTGATGTGATGCAAAAACCGGCTATGCATGGAATAGAAGACTGGAAGATTTAGAAATGCAAACCTGCGAGTGGCGTCCCTGAGAAAAATCAAGGAAAACGTTTAGTCCTTTAGTCCTACTACTGACCGTGGGGGTCAAGATAGCACGTGACAATTTCAGACACCACCACAGGTGTTTAATATTGAACAACAAAACAAAATAATACAGAACAAGAAACGGATTTTGGAAAATTGCACTTTTTGCCTTTTTCTTAACATAAATGGGTCAAATATGACCCTCAATGCCATAGATGTTACTATAGTCGATAATATTAAAATAAAAAATAAATGATAAAAATAAATAAAAAAATTATTTTGGAGATGTGTTCTAATACTTCTCAGCAATAGTAAGGTAGCATAACAACCTTTGATTTTTTTACCATTTATTTTTATGTAAAACGCAAAGTATGCTGTAAAAAGTAAGGGCCCGGGGAGCCACGGCCAAAAAGTTAGAACCAATATTTTCATGGGTACGGTAGCCTAAGAAACTAATAGGTAACAAACAAATTGGATGACAACCTGGGAATTTTAAGGGGGGGGGGGGGTTGGCTGATTTAAGACACGGTCAAAACAGACCCATTAACATAAGAGATACTAACAGAATGCTAACACAACAAGAAGGTTAACTAAAGGAGATTAAAATACTGCCTTGTCACGGCGAGAAGGACATTTGTCACCTTTTTTAAGTGACTCATTTGATTTATCTTATAGCTCCAACATCACTCAAACTTTAATCCCCCCCCCCCCCCCCCCCCCCCCTTCCCCGCAGGGGAAATGTGGCCAGGCCTCTCTGAACCAGATGGGAATCCATGTCGTCTAAGGTTATTTCTGGGCTTGGCTAGTCCATCTTCCTGCCTGTTTTTCTCATTTTAATGCACCCCTGTGGGAAGCTGAGGTACTTGTGAAGACATGTATGTCAGAGAACCCTGAATAAGGAGCTACTGCTGGAACTCTAATCAGTCATCTGATGAGAAGAGATTGTGGCAAATACAGCTAGTAGAAAAGAAAGTTAAGTAAAAACCTACTATTCCTACACTGTAGACATAATTATTGTACACCAGTCTAGGCAGGGATAGGCAATCTGGGAAGCTGACAATGGAGGTAGTTGGCTATAAGTGCAATTTTGTTTATTATTTTATTCCATAGCAGTTTCTTTCCTGCACTCTTGTGCATCCATCCACTTTAATATGGAACATTAAATAATATGCCTTACGTATTGATGAAATGGTGCACTTTGGATATGAGCCAAGCACTCTATCGTCCCCAAGAGAGATGGATAAGCACTCAGTGAAGTACAGTGAGTGAAGATGGACATATGAGAAGCATTTAGAAGAAAGAATGAAGAAACACTAAATAGGGCCAAATAATAATTAGAGATAAGGGCACATTAGTTAATCTGTTACCAGACTGAGATTTTAAATAACAAACCAATTCATCAGGCTGAGTTACCAAAAATTTATTCTCTGTGTGCTGCCTAATCTGAGAAGGGCTATAAGGCCGTTTCCAAACAATTTGAAGTCCATCATTTTACAGTAAGAAAGATTATTCACCAGCAGAAAATATTCAAGACAGTTGCCAGTCTTTCCAGGGGTGGATGTTCTAGTAAATTCACCTCAAGGTCAGACTCTGCAATGTTTAGACAAACTGCAAAAAACCCAAGAGCCGCATCTCATATTCTAGGCATGAGTTAGCATGCTGAATGTTAAAGTTCATGACTGTACAATTAGAAAAAGGCTAAACAAGTGTGCTTTTTTCGAAGGGGTGCCAAGAGAAAACTTCGTATTGCTAAACACAACAAGTCAGCACAAATTCAGTTTGCAAAGCTGCACCTGAGAAAACCCACAAGACTTTTATAATAATTTCCTTTGGACAGACAAGAACAAAGTTGAGAAGTATGGCTATAGCACAACATTTACCAAACACAGCAAATAAGACAGAATCAGCAAGTCCATAGCCCAAAAATATAAACTAAAAGTCCAAACAAGGCACCAAAGGTAAACTTAGAAACAGGTGGGAGTTGTGAAAAAGACAGAACTTGCACTTGGTTATGGCAATTACCAATTACCAATTGGATTTAATTGTAGAGATACTGTGGCATGTCTTTGGGGGGGGGGAATAATAAGCTCTTTAATGTGTCTACATATGTTCTTTTTAATGTGTCACTTACACAGGACTTCATAGATTGAGTCATGAGGCTCTAAAAGATGTTTCTAACCACTGAATGATTTTTGCAAACAAAAGCACTTTTTTCTTATTGGCACCATAAATTGAATCAAAAGCTTTTTTCGAGTCAAGCCCCAGTTAAGGGCCTCTGAACAAGAAACCTAACGAAGGCTCGTCTGAAGTTACCGCCACCTCATATTTCATCGATTTATAAAGTTAAAATTGACCTCCCATTTGGGCAGCGCTGGGGTCTCAGAGAAGAGCTGGGGGGCACTGGAGAGTTTCATCATTTTGACAGAAAATGACACCTCAGGCGTTCGTCAGGCCACCAGCCTCACTGCATCCTCCCTGGGTGAGCAATTATGTGTGAATAGCCAGCTTTGTGTCATTCCTTATGGCTCTAATACCCTTTCCTCTTCATTGAACATCTGAAGAGGAGAACCACAGCAGCCGTGGCCACCATCAACTGCCTGGGAACTCTATTTTAATTAGCCAAGTCTCCCAATTACAAAGCTGAAGGAAAGAAGACAGACACGGATGTGTCCACTAAAATTCCCCTTTCTATTCATTTTTTTCTCCTTATTGATTTACAGCATTGTGTAAAGTGTCTAAATTTGTCATGAAGGTGACTTTTCTAATTGAACAGAGGGGAGTATGACAGACTGCAAAGAAGATAATATCAATCAACTGTGGAAGATTGGGTCTTGTCTTTTCTGTTCTAATACATTGGCCTGGATGTTGTTAGCACCCTAAAATGATGTTCTGTATCATATAACATTCACAGAACAGATGGCAAAGAGAACTGATTTAAATTTATTTCTATTTAACAAAAAAAATGTAAAAAAGAAATGTCGAGGGGGTTTGCATACAGATTTTCATATCACACCCACGGGGAGTTGTGATGGGTGATTAATCAGAAACTGTGTCTTTCACACGCTTTCAGGCCTCATGTATGTATTACACTGGGATGATTTTATGATTCCTCCCATCTGCTGTTGATGGCCATGATTTATTCAAGGTCTTCTGTGCTCACCACAAGTGTTTATGAAATTCTTGGATGCAATGTAATTGTGCACTTGAGAGCTGGAGAATGATTTCTGCTTTGTCCTTTTGAGTTTCAACTATGACCTGTAATAAGGCGTTCCACATGTGACTTGTTTGGTAGGCTGGGTCTTAATCATGACTGATAGGAATTGTGAGCTTGCTGGGAGCACAACCTACTTTGGTGCCAAGGTTATTATCGTTAACGAAAACTAACGAAATAACGAAGAAGTGAAAAAACATTTTCGTTAACGGAAATAAAAATAAAAACAAAAAAAGGAAAACTAACTAAAACTGTAATGAGTGTTCACAAAACTAACTAAAATTAACTGAATTTATAACAAAAATGTGTTTAGTTTTCATTGATGTGTGCGTGTCATACAATAGTCAAGGGTGAAAATGAAGTTTAGTTTCCAGATTTTTTTCTTGCTGTGTCTCATTATGCCAGCAGGTGGCAGTACGTTAGTCGAGTTGTCTGTGTTGCTGCTCCGTCCACGCGCAGAATCACGTCAGGAAAAGTCGGGAGAAAGCTCCAGAGTCCAATTTGGCATTACTTTGAATATGACTGTGTTTTAGATAAAGCAAGTGTCTTGTAGTGGAAAGAGACAAATTATGAGGGACATTTCTAAAGGGAAAAAAATCCCACAAACCTTAAAGTGCACTTGAAAAGCTCACACAAGAAGGCTAACCTAGCTTACCTTGAAAAGGTAAGGGAGCACAATCAACACTCATCCCAAGAAAACAGACGCTAACCCCAGGCAAGGCAGCGTGATGCATCCCGAGACAACAGGACTGGGGTATCTACATAACTGTGTGAGTCAATTGCCTTCAAAAAGTTTATCAATTCACTTGAACCAAAATTATGAACACCCGGTGCTGCAAGAGTTAATAGTCTCATTGGGGCCAAAATATACATTTTATAGTTGCCTGGTATCAATGGTTGTTCATCTGCCTTTATTAATTAATTTATTTATTTAAAGAACCCATAGGTGGGAATGTGAGTTGTCTGTCTCTGCGTGTTAGCCCTGCGACAGACAGGCGACCTGTGCAGGGTGCAGGGTATGGTAACTGGAATAGCAACATTCCCAAGGATAAGCAGAAGAGAATGACTGATATGATGAAACTGGGATTTTGTTACACTTAATTATTGCAAACACAACTGAAACTATAACTGAAACTAATCAAAACTAAACCGAAACTAATAATTTTCAAAAAAAAAATAAAAACTAAACTAAACTAGCAAACAATTGGTATAAACTACTTAAAACTGATATAAAATTGAAAATCTGAAGTCAAAACTAAATAAAAATAAAAACTAATGAAAATTGCAAAACTATTAAAACCCTTTGGTGCATTTACTTGTGAAAGCAAAAGTAGTTTTGTCCTTGAGGGAATTTATGGAGGTACGTTCACACAGAAAGTGACAAAAGTGCCCCGTTTTTAGAGGAAAAAGAGTTAAATCCCTGTTTATTTTCTTTCAGCTACTCTTTCCACTTTCTTTCTGTCTGAAATGAAGTTGCTGATAAGTAGAAGCACAAATATGAACCAAAAGATAAATTTAAGTAACAATGCTTAAGCCATACAGTTGTTTGCAAATGTTACTCTGAGTAATGTGTTCACTTTGACTGCTTGCACAAACATGCACTTCTAGCTGATGAAGTGACTGCTGTGGGTACAGTTTTTATCTGCTGCAATCCTATTTCATGGTGTTGGGTCTTACCTGTTTGGCATTACGGTTTACTGATGTTACTAATCTTCAGGACAGCCATCAGTGAACCTACAGAATGCCAAGCTGTTAGTTCGCACTATGACAGTAATACTACTCAGAATTCATAGAAAACTGCCAGGGAAATAATAAATCAGTTTGAACAGAGATTTTAAAGTTATGTAAAACAGAATGCTAGAATAGTAACTTCAAGTCTGAATTGTATCAGATACATACACCTTTAAAGGCTGTTTCCAAATGCTAATGCAGAAACATGTCAGAATTTAGATAAACACAGTTCCTGTACTTTCAGCACAAGCAATATTTTTCTTAAGAAAACAGTATTTGGAACAAACTAGTGAAATGGGCCGCGGTCAGAGCGCGTCAGAGGTATAATTCCTCAGTGATAGCAGACATTTTGTCAGTTTGCCATTCAAACAGTGCACTGATGACTGTTTTAAAAGTGCCACTTATGACCCTCCACATCGACCACTTGGGCAAATGACTATTTTGTGTTCCATGCATTTACCAGATGAAAAAGGGTAGCTATTCACTGAAGTGATGACGTATCAACCCTCCAGTAAAAGTGTTTCCGGCTCCAAGTCTCCATTGGGTTGGTTGAAACCCTTGTCTTTTCAATGTGCAGCTTGTACTTTTTAAAAATAAAACTACTTAAAGCATTTGAACTGCAATACCAACAGAGCTTTTAATTGGCACTTTTCAGATCTTTAAAATCTGTGGTGTAAAAAAAGCCCTCTCATGGTGTACTGGACATCAATATCCTAATGCTTTAGAAATACAATGAATCACTGCAGAGCTAATGACATTAGCAGTTATAGCTTAGTTAGCTAGCTTAGCTCATAATTTGTTTATATGTAGTGGGTGGTGTTCCCTCGGAAAGTCTGTTGTCTGCAATCTTTAGTTGTCATACAACGGTGCTTGTCTTTTTTTTTTTGAATGAATGAATGAATTGAAATTTATTTCAGTCAACAACAACAGATTATAATTTTGCATAAAAGTACTCAAACAGAAACCGAAAAAGGAATAGGCTGAAGCCTTATGGCTTATACTTATCCTATCCCTTACCTCCATAGAAATAATCAAATCCTTAACCAAGAAAATAAATAGTATTGATACATAAGTTGTATAACAGTTTGAAAAGAAATCAATGATAAATCAAGAAATTAAATCAACACAAAAAAATTTTTAACAAACCAAATTTCTATAACCTTGTATAATACTAATTTTTAAAATCTTCCTGAAGAATGACAAAGAAAGTTCATCATTAAGTCCATTCCATAATTTCACTCCCAAAACTGACACACATCTATACTTAACATTGGTTCTCACTTTAGGCATTTCAAACTTATAAGACCCCTTTAAATCATATTTTCCATCTCTTAGTTGAAACATACTTAAAATACAAATTGGAACATTCTTTTTCATCACACGATATATCATTTCTAAAGTTTTAGAATATATAATGTCCATGAATTTTAACATAGATGATCCTACAAAAAACTGGTTGGTGGACTCCCTATATCCAACTTTATTTATTATTCTAATAGCTCTTTTTTGCAATTTAAATATTGAA
Source organism: Rhamphochromis longiceps (assembly GCF_057381845.1). NCBI lineage: Eukaryota > Metazoa > Chordata > Actinopteri > Cichliformes > Cichlidae > Rhamphochromis > Rhamphochromis longiceps. The sequence goes on from NC_140573.1 coordinate 11,835,102, forward strand.
TCCAAATATGTTTTGTATGTGTTCCCCCAAATTTCTGCACAGTAGGTCATATAAGGCAAACAAAGGGAAGTATACAATAAATAAAGGCAGTTCTTATTCAAAAAATCTCTTGTTTTATAAAGAATAGAAATAGACTTGGATAATTTTCGTTTCACATGTTCTATGTGGGGCTTCCAACAAAGTTTATCATCAATAATTACTCCTAAAAATTTTGTCTCATATACTCTTTCAATTTCAACATTATTTAAATTCAATTTTACTTTAATATTACTTTTACTACCTCCAAATAACATAAATTTTGTTTTACTTTCATTCAATGATAGTTTATTAATTACAAACCATCTATTTAAATTCATGAGTTCTGTTTCCACTGTTTTCAGTAATTTCTTTATGTCTTTTCCAGAGCAAAATAAGTTTGTATCATCAGCAAACATCACATATTTTAAAGTATCACTGGCTGTACAAATATCATTTATATAAAGTGAAAATAACTTAGGTCCCAAAACAGATCCTTGCGGAACTCCACAAGTTACTTTTCTAAGTTTAGATTTCATGTTATTAATACTCACATATTGGAACCTATTATTCAAGTAACTATTTAACCAAAATTGTACAATACCTCTTAAACCATACCTTTCACACTTCCGTAAAAGTAAAGAATGATCTATCGTATCAAAGGCTTTACGTAAATCAATGAACACACCTATTCCAAACTGTTTTTCATCCACAGCCGTTGCAATATTTTCAATAAATTCCATCACAGCTAGAGATGTTGAGCGATTTCTTCTGAACCCATACTGATGATCATTCAATAAATCATATTTATCAATAAAAGAATCTAGTTTGTTTGCAAATAGTTTTTCAAGAATCTTTGAAAACTGAGGCAGTAAAGATACCGGTCTATAGTTTGACACAATCTGTTTATCACCAGTTTTATATAGTGGGATCACTTTGGCAATTTTCATTTTATCTGGAAAAATTCCAGTTTGAAATGATTTGTTACAAATATATGTTAACGGCTGAAGGACACTATGAAGAACTTCTTTAATTAGCGACATGTCAAGGTCGTCACAATCCATGGATTTTTTACTCTTGAATTTACTCACCACTTCTACAATGTCACTCTCACAGACTCCACCAAGAAACATTGAGTTACATTTACAAGAAGTAGAATCTACTTCATCATTTCCTCCTGGTACAGAAATCTCTTTTGCCAAGTTGGGACCTACATTAACAAAGTAATCATTAAATTCATTAAGTATGCTCTCAGTATTCTCAATCACTACATTACCTCTTGTTACAATACGTGTTGGAGAACATGTATTATGTTGATTTTTTATTATCCTATTTAATACACTCCAAGTAGCCTTAATATTACTTTTATGTTTTTGAAGCAGCTGTTCATAATATATTTTCTTTTCGTATCGCATAATAGATGTTAATTTATTTCGATATTTCTTATATTTGTCTTCATTTTCCTTTGTTCTATGTGTCAAAAAAATCCTGTATAACCTATTTTTCTTTTTACAGGCTCTTTCCAGACCTTGTGTAAACCATGTTTTTTTCTTTTTATAATTTTTAGAAAACTTTTTAATTGGACAATGGCTGTCACAGATTGACAAAAATATATCCAAAAACGCATTGTATGCATCATTAGTGTCTTCCACATAAACTTTTTGCCAGTCATAATTTTCTAAGTCTGTTTTAAAAGCCGCAATTTGTTCTGGTGTTTTTATTCTACCACTGTAATCCATTTGTTTTTCCTCTTGAAAATGAAGTTGATTGTTCATTTCAAACACTGAAAAGACAGGCAAGTGATCACTTACATCTGTGACTAACAGTCCACTATGTATCTTGCTGTTTATCTTATTGACAAAAATATTGTCGATCAAAGTGGCACTATCCATCGTTATTCTGCTCGGCTTTAGAATCAACGGATGGAATCCAAAACTAAACATTGTATCAATAAATTCTGAAGTCTTATTATGGTCGTTTGCCTTCAATAGATCGATGTTAAAATCACCACAAAAAAAAGTCACCTTCTCCTTGTGTTTTTCCAATATTACAGAAATTTCTTTAGTAAATTGATCTATACAGGATGCAGGTGTACGATAAATGCAGCTAACTAATATGTTTTTCGAGCTTTCAACCTGAATTTCAATGGTTAAACATTCCATCAAGTTATTAATCACAGCAGTCATATTGTTAACAACTTTACATTTAAGATGTGAAAAAACAAACATAGCAACACCTCCTCCTCTTCTATTCTTCCTATTTTGCCAAAACATTTCATAGCCCTCTAGTCCATCTTGCAATTCTTTGTCGTCATTCAACCATGTTTCTGAAATTGCTACCACTGCAAACTTATTTTGGAATTGATCAAGATACGCTTTGATTTTAGAAAAATTACTGTAAAGACTCCGACTGTTAAAGTGGATTAATGAAAAACCTTTTATCTTGGGATCCAACTCTTCCCCATTATAATATTCACATGTCATATCAACATTCTGATAGAGGTGGATATCTGGATCAATACTATTGTCCAACTCGTAAAATTTATAATCATGAGATCCAAAATATTCCATTTTTTGCCTTTTTTTGTTCACACATTCACATGCATAGTTATTTTTCTCACACTTATCAGATATTGTTCATATCACAGTCAGCAACACAATTCTTTTCTACATTGAACTCTATTTCTTTTGTTTAAATCTCTCAAGATCTGTAATGTCTCTGACAACAATTACTTTAGCTTGTTCTGGTGTCCCATTAAGTCTTATGAATACCTTACAGTTCCTGGTCCAGGTATCTTGGATGTGCCTTTCCTTCTTCAATAGTCTTGCCTGTCGTGCAATTTCAGCATTTCTCTTGGTGAGATGCTCATTCACATATACGCCGGTTCCCTTTAACTTCTTTCCCATCTTTGTCAAAGGAGCTTGCAAAGAAAAGCATCTGGACTTCTCTAAGTTGCTTGAAGACGTTTCACCTCTCAGAGAAGCTTCTTCAGTTCTGAAGAACCTTCACAGACATGGTGCTTGTCTTTGTCAGTCAGGCCCTTGTAACTGCTGTTCTTCAGTGACTATTAACTGAATATTTACTTTAAACATTTTTACGCTTGCACCTAAAATTCCCAGTTATCACCTGTGCAACACTGCCCAGATAGTAAAATAGTAACTGAACCTACAGTATGTTAAATCCACATTTCAATGTCAGTTTGGATCAAAATTTAAATAACACTAAAACTCTGGGGATGACCCATTAGTTTTAAAACTACTGTTAAACTGGTATTTAACCAATATTGATGCAGAGCAAATTACTATCATTACTTAAAAATACTTTAATGTGACTCCATAGTGTCATGGTTTACATATTCACCTGACAGACAAAAGATCTCCAGTTGAAGAGAGTAGATACAAAACCCTGTGTACTCAAACATGCACATCCAGCCACTGTGGTGACCCCTTGCAAAGAAAGGATTGACTGGAAGAAGATTTCGATAAAAAATATGTTTTATCTCCAAACCACAATGATTGTTGAAATAAATAAATATATATTATTAAACAATAGAATCTAAAAAGTAAATGGGAACTTTACATCAATTAAAAAGAGGTTTATTTAATTCATTAAAAGATGGCTATTTAGTTTAATGCTATTCATATATAATTCACTCCTGCATTGTACGATGTCCTGCCTTTAATTAGCTCTCTGGGTACCAATTCACATGGCCATGTGCTGAGTCAGACCATCTGAGAAAGGAAACACAAAAGCAACACATGTATAAAAAAATTAATCAGATGGTGAATTATAAATCAGTAGGGAAATGAAATGTACCAGTAAGTAATACTAGCCTTAATTCTTAAAAATGTGCTATAAATGATTTCTTAGTGTTTTCATCTACTCAACTGAAGCCCAAATGGATGCTCATTAATTCCACTGTAACCAAGAAAATTATGTGCTGTCTTACTCTGGGCTACTTTTCCATATTTGTTTACTTTCAAACTTACTGCAGTGCTGAGATCTTTAAATTTCATGTAGTTAGGTAGCTATTAATTGAAACTCTGTTCAACCTTGTGAAAATTGCTGTTTCATTTATGCCTGGACCCAATGTTTGATTATGACTCCTTGAGAAAAAAATCTTTTTGCTTAATTTGTACAAATCTGGACTGTGTTTGTATGTTTTTGGAAACTACAGGAGGCTTTTCAAATGGTTAATTACTTTAGACTTAGAAAGCAGATTTTAGATGGGGACAGTCACATCATGTCCTTGTCTGAGTTTATCTCAAAAAGAATAGCTTTTATTTGCAGGATTTGTACTTAATTTGATGTCAAAGTTAGATAAACTATCACAGGAATATTTAGCAGGATGAGCTGAGGGTAGGAGTGCTTCCTTAATGTTCCTGAATGCAACTTTCGATTTGGATAGGCGGAAACAATTAGGCTGTGATTTTCTAAGCGCAACTCTAGGATGTTAGAAGAAAAAGAATGCTGGGAGAATGGACTCTAAAAGCACACTAGGCTGGTTGAATGTTACCAAAACTGAATATACCCCTCTTGATGTACATTTGTAGAGGCGAGGATGGAAATGCTGCCCATTTTCTCCCTGTAGTTAAGTGCACTTTCATCTGTTGCTACACAAAGCGAATCTCAATCTATTTTCAGGCCTCTCTGAAGCCGAGCACTCAATTGATTGGACAGAGAGAAAAGGCTGATTGACTAGCCGGAGCGATGTTTACTTTGCGCTGTCTTTATGTTGTCTTTCAGAATGGCTCATGGCGAGAGCTCAACGTCATTCGCTGAAAGAGTAAGTACAGGGGAATTTTGGGTCTCAAGCAGCTGGAGCCCACATAATGGCAGATGGTCCACTCTCTGACTGAAAATACTCATTTCAATGCTGGTGCATGCATGGTCTAGCTGTGCTCCTCATTTCACTTCACTACAATTTATTTAAAACCATGAATGACCGATTTTTCCAAGACCATCTGCAAAATTGAAATATTGACATCTTGGTCAATTTCTATCTTGACGTTGTCATTTTTCATTTATTTGGTTTAGTTAGGGGTATTAACCTATTACACTTTAGCCTTCCAATAGATGTTACTGGCATTTTCCCCCATGCAAATCTTAGTAAATCAATGTGTAACTGCAAAAGATGTTAAATGCTATCTCAGTGGAATGCAGCAAAAACTGGGAACACAATTGATATCACTGATAGAAAAGTGCCGTATATGAATGCACATGCAGACAGAAAAGTAAACCATCAAACCCACTGGAAATAAAATAACTAAATAAGTAACATATGCACTCATTCAGCACAAGCAAGAACTTTTTCAGCATAGGCACCTGTGTAAGTCATAAACTGATAATGGAAAAATCCAACAGCTGCTGTTGTTTGCAATAGATAAAAACTGAAGTTTAGTCTTTTCACCAGTGTTTTCTGTCTACAGCAGAATTTATCTTTATTTCATTTTTCATTTGTGGCAATCTCTGGAGCAAGGTTTTAATCTCCAATGTGAAGCTTAGAATATCTCCATTTTTTATTTTTTTACAGCTGTAAAAGTAAGACTGCATTCTTTTCTGACACAAACGCAGATAGTTTACGTATTTTATAGTAAGCTACTTAAAAAAAAAGCCAAGTGCACAGGTTCTGGCTTATACTGGTGTCATGGAAAAGCTTTACGTTCTTTTTGGAAACAAGTTATCATTTAATTTTTTTTTTTTTTTTTTTTTTTTTTTTTGCCGCCTGTCCCATTTGGTTCTTTAGCCATCAGAATTGTTGTCTGAAGACCAACAAGGATACCCAATGGATTTACTTTGCCAAATGGATCATCGTGGCATTGCCGTATTGGTCCATTTGGTCGATCTTTGTTTTTATTATTTATTATATTTTATTTTCAGATGTTACAGACGGGACAGACATGAGTGAGAGATAGGAAAGGGAGAAAGAAAGAGGAAGGAAAGTAAAAACAGAAGGGGAGAGGGATAGTGAGAAAGGGGGGGAGAAAAAAAATAAAAATCTCCTGGATCACCTGTTGAGAGAAGAATAGAAAACAAGCAAAAAAAGACAAAAAAACAAACAAAAACAAAGCAACATACTAAACACAACACCATCGCATTAATCTAGCTAAGTGTAAACAGCAGTAAATACTAAATATTCAATGTTGTTGTGCAGCACGCAGGACAGATGTGCTTCGAAGTAGCAGCCAAGAAAGGTGTAATTTGGGTCTACGAGCAGTGAACACCCGTGTGCATACCTGTGTGGATCAGCGCGCTTGTATTCCAAAGGTTTCTCCATGTAACGATCTGCTAGGGAGTGTGGGGGGGCCACAGCCCCGTCCTCCAGGGTGTGAAGCAGGTATGGAGGAGATCAAAACTCCAGACATCCAGAGGCCCCCAGAACACAAGAAACCATGGAAGACCAACAGAGGGGCAGCCGCGCCACTGTTCCAGTAAGAGCTGAGGAGAGTCCCAGATGAGGGTTCACTCAGCAGCCGCGGAGCAGAAGCCAGGGGGAGTTGCAGTGACGCGCCCGTGAGCTCCGCCGGCCGCCAGCTGTGCCTGAGTGACCGAGCCCCAGGCCGAGAGGCCGGGGGAACCCCACCCCCGAAGGGGCCCGAGCGAGCCCCAGGCTCCAGGCCCCGATAAGCGGCCGCCAAGGAGTGAGCCGGTGTGTACCTGGACGCCCACCCCCAGACACAAGGAACCACCAACGCACCGACACCTGAGGGAGTCCGCCACCGGCAGGGGAAGTGGTGGTAGGTGGAGATAGGCCTCCAAACCTTGGAGGGCCTGAGGTGTCCCCAGAGAGGTGGCGTCTGATACCCAACCTGACATATAGACACAGACATACAGGCACACACAGACACAAACATCCATTCCCCCCCTCATGCTCTCATATGCACTCACTCCACACTCAACCAACGTGGAGACAGACATAAAGAGACGCTGTACACACGATCACACTCCCCAAGCGTACTCTACAAACCGGGTCTAGGTACCCTTGCCCCTGGAGGGGGGAACTGCACCCAGACCCAGGTGGTGTTACCCTTTTCCCTGCGGTGGGGAGAGGCAGACCACCCCGACTCCGTAGCAGCAGGGAGGCCCCACACTCCAGACCGCAGTCGGACGGCCAACTCCACCTAGCCCTCCCGCTCCAGCAGGCCGCAGAGAATGGGGGTGGGAGAAGACTCCAAACCTCCCTCCACCCGCTCATTGTAGTGTTGATGCATGTGTGTTCTAAGGTGCAATTAAAACCCAGGAGGGCATGGAGCTACCTGCCAAGGAGCAGCAGGTAAGCGCATAGTCCCTCCTGATAGCCCTCAATGTCTAAGTGTATTTAAAATTGAGAGGTGGGCAACGACGCCAGGGGTGAGGTGTACACCCTGATGGTAATTTGGACTCCGTGATTGTACCCACCCCCAAGATCCTATATGTATGTGTAATGAGGGTGTGAATAATGTGAATGTCTAAGTTGTGGGATAAAATTGAGGCAGAGGCAGCCAGAAGGGGACAGAGGGGGGGGGGGGGTAGCCTCCTCTGCACCCTGGTGACATACCCCTACTCCAAGGCCCTGCATGTGTGGGTGGTTGTGGTGGAGCGGGAAGAGAGAGGCAGCTGGAGATGGGGAGGGAAGGAAGGGAGGGGCAGGTAACCCCTCCCTGGGGCCAGCTCCCCCGCTGACCCCAGTAGGCACTCCCACACTCCGCGACCCGCCAGGGAAAGGGGGCCCAGGCCCATCCAGACCGGGGCCCAGTGCAGCAGCGCCTCCCGGCCCCACAGAGCCCGGGACAGTCCACCCAACACCACCACAGAGAAAACTGCACCCACCCCACCATCCACTCATCTTCCAGACTACATAAGACAGTAAACGCCCAGGCTGAGATCTTCCTCCACCTCTCCTGTATCTCCCCCTCCTGCAGAGAGAGTTCCTGAAGAGAGGAAAGCTCCTGCAAGATGTGACCATCTCCCCCACCAGTTGAAGAGCCCCCCAGGTGGTTCGACGCACCGGCGGCACCCTGCTCCAGGGCCGGGCCCCCATGCACCCACCCGCCCACAACCCCGGCAACACACCAACCAGGATCCAAGCCCCCGAGGCCCAGCCCGGGCCCCAGCCCAGAGACGGAGCGCCCCCAGAACCTCACGCCCATCCCGGACCCACCCAGGGCCAGCCAGGCTACCAGGTCAGTAACCCACGTCCGTCAGCACAGACCCTCCCCTAGCCCCGCTGCACGCAGCCGCGAGGAAACAGTCACCTGAGAGCCAACAGAGCCCCCAACCGGACATGACCGCTACCCCGGGTTGAGCCCCCCAAGGAAGATGCCTCCGGGGAACCCCCCGACGCCCTAAGCCTGTCCCCACCCCCACACCAATCACAACAGTGAAGGTGGGACCAAATTATGACCCCCCCACCCCCACTAGGTGATGGAGCTGATAAAAGGAGCCCAGAGCAATTGATCTGATGTGGTGGCAGAGGCTGTATCAAGACTAATGTAATCTAATAGATAATTTCTATATTGGTTAGAATTAAGATTATTTTTATTTTTCCAGTTCATGAGGACTGTTTTCTTGGCTATGCATAGGGCAGTGAAAATCATATGGGCTATATTCTTTTCTGAAGTGACATTATCTAAGCTGCCCAGTAAACACACTAAGGGGGAGGTTGGAATGTTACATTTCAGACACTTTGATAAGTCTTCACATATCTCGCGCCAAAACTTTTGCACTGGTGGACAGAACCAAAGAGCGTGGATGTAATTGTCTGGTGTATTGCCTTGACAGTGTGAGCAGTTGTTGGAAGATGTAAAGCCCATCTTGAACATCCGATGACCTGTATAGTGCACTCTATGTAGTATTTTGTATTGTATTAATTGCAGACTGGGATTTTTAATTAATTTAAAGGTTTTTAAGCAAATCTGAGACCAGAAGTTTTGGTCTAAGCTGACTGATAAATCTGCTTCCCATTTTGCAATAGGAAGGGATATTGATTCATCTAATTTAGAAAGTGTTCTGTATATTTTAGATAATAATTTGGGGGATTTAAGAGTAAGAAAATGTGCCGCACTTAGTGGTGTTTGTAATTCAACTTGACTGAGATTAAATGTCTTTTTTACTATGGATTTAATTTGTTGATATTCTAAAAATCTTGTCTTGTTGATCCCATATTGTGCAACTAGTCTGTCAAATGGAATAAATTCTGTTCCCTCTAATATATGTTCTAAGTATTTAATTCCTTTACAACTCCATTCTGGGAAATTAATCATATTATTGTTTTGTAATATGTCAGGGTTATTCCAGATAGGTGTACGTTTGCATGGGATTAATGAAGACTCCGTTATTTTTAGAAACTCCCACCATGCTGTCAGAGAAAAGCTGATGTTGATACTTTTAAAGCATTCATGTCTTTTGATGTTTGAGCTAATAAATGGTAGGTCTGAAATCTCTAGATCCTTGCATAGTGCCTGTTCAACATCTAGCCAGGGCTCAACTAAGAAGGTATGTTTTAACCATTCTGAGATGAACTGAAGCCTGTTGGCTAAGAAGTATTGGTGAAAATTAGGCAGGTCTAATCCTCCTCTATCCTTGGTTCTTTGTAGCGTTTTTAAGCTGAGACGCGGGGGTTTATCTTTCCAAAGGAATTTGGAAATATATGAATCCAGAGATCTGAACCAATCTTGTGATGGTTTGTTAGGGATCATCAAAAATAAGTAATTTATTTTTGGCAAGATCATCATTTTTATAGTGGCGACCCTTCCCATGAGTGATATGGGTAAAGATTTCCATCTAGTCAGATCGCCTTCTACTTTCTTTAGAAGTGGGATGTGGTTTAATTTAGTTAAGTCTGAAAGCTTAGGAGAGACATTAATACCTAAATATTTAATATTTCCGGATTGCAGTGGGGCAGAGGAAGAGTTATGGAAGGAGCAGTTAATGGGGAGAACTGTAGATTTTGGCCAGTTAATTGAATAATCTGAAACTCTTGAAAACCAGTTTATTAAAGTAATTACCTCAGAGAGGTTGGTTTGTGTGTTTTGCAGAAAAAGCAACACATCATCCGCATAGAGACTGATTTTATGTTCTATGTTCTTACATTTTATGCCCTTAATTGTTGTAGCCTGTCTAAATGCTGCTGCTAGAGGTTCGATAAAAATTGCAAAAAGTGAAGGAGAGAGTGGGCATCCCTGTCTGGTGCCCCTCAGGAGATAGAAGCTGGAGGATGTCTGGTCATTTGTTCTGATACGAGCTGTTGGGGAATTGTATAATATTCTTATCCAGTTTATGAAAGAGTTTCCAAAACCAAATTTGTGTAAAGTTGCGAATAAAAATTTCCAGTTAACTCTGTCAAATGCTTTTTCTGCATCTAGAGATAATATTATGGTTTCGATGTTTTTATCGTATGAGTAGTCTATTAAATTAAGTAATCTACGAGTGTTTGTTGAGGAGTGCCGACCTTTTATGAAACCAGTTTGGTCAGGATGAATTAAGAGGGGGGTCATTTTCTCTAATCTCTTTGAGAGAGCTTTGCAGATTATTTTAAGGTCTACATTTAAAAGAGAAATTGGACGATAGCTTGAGGGAAATAAAGGGTCTTTGCCTGGTTTTAGCAGGAGACTAATGTTGGCAGAATTCATATTTGGTGGTAGTCTGCCATTTTCCTCGATTTCCTGCAACATGCCCTGGAATACTGGTGCCAAAATGATCCAGAATTCTTTGTAGAATTCTGCAGGGAAGCCGTCTGGACCTGGAGCCTTATTATTGGGCATACTTATCAGGGCTTCCTGGAGTTCACTTGGCGTCAGTGGCGAATCCAGTTCCATTGCTTGACTATCTAGTAATTTTGGAAGAGTTACGTTGTCAAGAAACAGATCAATTTCATTTTTAGATGGGTTTATTTGTGGTGAGTATAAAGTTTCATAGAAATCCCTAAAAATGTTGTTTATTCTTCCAGGATCATATATTATGTTCCCCGATAAATCTTTAGCAGCACATATAGTTGTTTTTTCTTTCTTTATTTTTAGCTGGTTAGCTAGAAATCGACCTGATTTGTTACTGTGTTCAAAATTCTGCAAGCGAAGTCTTTGTATAAGGAATTGTGTTTTTTTATTAATAATTTCATTTAATTCTAGTTTTGTTTTGCATATTTTGTTCAATGTTTCCTGATCTTGGTCGCACGCGTAGGCTTCTTCTAGTGATTTGATGTTTTTTTCTAATTCCTGAATATTTTTGTTTTCTTCTTTCTTTTTGTGTGATGAGAAAGAAATTATTTTACCTCTCATCACAGCTTTCCCTGCTTCCCATAGAACAGAAGCAGATATTCCGGGAGTGTCATTAAAGTCTAAATATGAAGTCCATTCCTTTTTAAAATATTTAATAAAGTCTTCATCTTTAAGCAGTGATGTATTAAATCTCCAGTTTTTTCTTGGCGTAGTGTTATTCTTGTGCATTAGTGTTAAAGATACAGGAGCATGATCGCTGACAGCTATAGGATGAATCTCAGTGTCTGAAATGTCACACAGCAGTGAGCTGCTGACCAAAAAATAATCCAGACGAGAGTAAGAGTGATGAACATGCGAGAAAAAAGTATATTCCTTACTGGTGGGGTGAAGAGAGCGCCATGCATCGCAAAGACCAAAGTCGCTCATATACTGTTTGATTATATTTGTGGACTGCCAATTGCGCTGAGTTCCTGTTGTGTTGAGCCTATCCATGTCTTCATTTAGTCCAAGGTTGAGGTCACCGCCAAGAATGAGTGTGCAATCAAGGTGTTCAGAGAGTGCACTAAAAAATCCGTGGAAGAATGAGGGTTCATCAACATTTGGACCGTATATACTTACAATACATAATTTTTTGTTCAATATTGATAGTTTAATAATTAGAAATCTACCCTCTGGATCTATAACTGTATCGAGTACTGTAAAATTAACATTTTTATGTATTAAAATTGCTACTCCCCGTTGTCTAGAATTATAACAGGCTGCAAACACGTTAGGAAACTCAGGTGTTTTAAGTTCGTTTAAACCTGTGACAGGTCTGTGAGTTTCTTGTAATAAAACAACATCTGCCTGTAGTTTTTTAAGCTGGTTAAATATCTTTAACCTCTTTCCTCTGGAGCCAGCTCCATTTACATTCCATGTGACAAACCTCAGCATGCCCATAATTGTGTGTGTATGTCTAATGAAGTATGCTGGGTGTTTCGTTTAGACAGGTGGAGAGAATGTGGAAACATCCCTTGTTTGTAAATAGAAAGAGAAAAAGAAGTGTGGTGAGAGGCTCCATAAGTCTGACTATGTGTGTGAATATTCACTAATATGAACAAGCGTGGCTTGCTTATGTGTCCTGCAAGTCTGTGCGTGCTGTGAGGCTGTTGTGAATGTGCTGCCGTTGAGCTGATGTGTTTGCGTGATCGTGGTGTGAAAATATGGAGAAATAGAGGGTGTTGTTTGTAGGTGAGTGGGGAAGTAGGTGATCACAGCAGTGAAAGACAAGAGAAAGAAAGAAACCACATGAACTGTGAGCAACAACAACAAAAAGGAAACGAAACAGAAACATTCCAATTAAAGTAATGACGGAGGGTGACGGTGTTATATCTGCTATGACATCATATTGATATTACTAGGTTAAACCCATGTTAAAAGAGAAAGTGTGAATAAATAAGAAAAGAGTGTAGCGGGTTCTTATCTGGAGTGCAGTCAATATAACCACGGTGTGGTGCCGGGGTCGCGGTAGAGCTGTCCGTCCACGTAGAGCCGGTCCACGGCGATGACAGCACGGGAGCCTTTCTGGATGAAGCTACGTCGAACTGGGAACAGGACCTTGCGTCGTTCCAGGATCTCTTTGGGGAACTGGTCGTTCACGCTGAAGTCCGTTCCTTTCAGCTCTCTGCCGCGACTCTTCACCTGTTCCTTCTGTTTGAATTGACCCAATTTGGCCACAATAGGCCGTGGTCTCCCGGTCCGCGACCGCACGCCCCCCAAGCGATGTACTCTGTCGAAGTTGATGTTCTTTACGGTGTCCTCCGGCAGCTTCAGGTAGATTTTAATGAAGCTTTTCACCGTTGCCTCTGCGTCCTCTCCGGCAGTTTCTGGAATACCAGAAAACACAAGATTATCTCTCATGCTACGGGCTTGTAGATCGATAACGGACTCTTTTATTTTTTTATTTTCAATGTTTAGCTGGGTCACGTTATCGGTGAGAGATTTGACCGACTCCCGTAGCGTGGCATTTTCAGCGGCAAGCGTTTCCACCTGCTGGCTGAATTCCAGGGATTCTCTCAGAGATTTAAATTCCCGGTGTAAAATCTCCACCAGGGACAGCCTCGCATCGAAACTGGACAATCGCTTGTCGATTGACTCCAGGATGTCTGCAATGTCTTTGCCAGCAGGCGATGTTGTACCGGGGGAGTCTGCCGGGCGACATCTCTTCGATGACGGCGTCTCAATTTTGGCCGGGGAAGATGCACTCTGGGCCTTATTCATTACTAAATCTTGAAAACAGCGGTCGATGTAATCTTGGAGAGCGTCTAAACTCTCCCCGTTGTCCTCCAGGGTGTTAGAGATGATAAAACAGATGTTGTTAGTTATATGACAATTGATTAGTATATTTGGTAATACTGAAGCTTGAAAAACCTTTGTTAAACTCTATGCTACCATTTGCTTTTTCTCCGCCAAAATCTCCGGCGTCTGACGTCACCTACAACATGGGTCGCTTACCTTGTCCGTCACTTCCGTCACTTACCCTTACCTTCTAGTTACAAGTTATCATTTAAGACATTTTGGGGTTTTGATAAGGTTGTTTTTTGGTCCTATATACACGCATATATAAAATAGTAGTGTTGTCAGCGTTAATCGCGTTAAAATGGCGTTAACGCCATAACTGCATTAATGCGGCAAATCTCCATTAGCGAGCTAATGCGGACCGCCTGGTGCGTGGGGCTGCATGGCACTAATGCGTTAATAAGCTAACCGCGCTAATAAGCTAATCGTGCTAACGCGTTAACGAGCTAACGGCGCTAATGCATTAACGTGCTAACTGCGATAATGCCTTGACGCTTTGCAGCCCCACGCACGGGGCGATCCGCGTTAACGAGCTAATGGAGATTTGCTGTGTTAATGCGGATATGGCGTTAAGGTCATTGTAACAAGATTAATACTGACAGCACTAATGTAAAAAAAACACCCAGCACGCCCCTGCGGGCGGTTTATCCTTCAAGCTCGGGTCCTCTACCAGAGGCCTGGGAGCTTGAGGGTCCTGCGCAGTATCTTAGCTGTTCCCAGGACTGCGCTCTTCTGGACAGAGATCTCCGATGTTGTTCCTGGGATCTGCTGAAGCCACTCGCCTAGCTTGGGAGTCACCGCACCTAGTGCTCCGATTACCACTGGGACCACCGTTACCTTCACCCTCCACATCCTCTCGAGCTCTTCTCTGAGCCCTTGGTATTTCTCCAGCTTCTCGTGTTCCTTCTTCCTGATATTGCTGTCATTCGGAACCGCTACATCGATCACTACGGCCATCTTCTTCTGTTTGTCTACCACCACTATGTCCGGTTGGTTAGCCACCACCATTTTGTCCGTCTGTATCTGGAAGTCCCACAGGATCTTAGCTCGGTCATTCTCCACCACCCTTGGGGGCATCTCCCATTTTGACCTCGGGACTTCCAGGTTATACTCGGCACAGATGTTCCTGTACACTATGCCGGCCACTTGGTTATGGCGTTCCATGTATGCCTTGCCTGCTAGCATCTTGCACCCTGCTGTTATGTGCTGGATTGTCTCTGGGGCATCTTTACACAGCCTGCACCTGGGGTCTTGCCTGGTGTGATAGACCCCAGCCTCTATGGATCTTGTGCTCAGAGCTTGTTCTTGTGCTGCCATGATTAGTGCCTCTGTGCTGTCTTTCAGTCCAGCTTTGTCCAGCCACTGGTAGGATTTCTGGATATCAGCCACCTCCTCTATCTGCCGGTGGTACATACCGTGCAGGGGCCTGTCCTTCCATGATGGTTCCTCGTCTCCCTCCTCTTTCTTGGGTTTCTGCTGCCTGAGGTATTCACTGAGCACTCGGTCAGTTGGGGCCATCTTCCTAATGTATTCTTGGATGTTCGTTGTCTCATCCTGGACTGTGGTGCTGACACTCACCAGTCCCCGGCCCCCTTCCTTCCGCTTAGCGTACAGCCTCAGGGTGCTGGATTTGGGGTGAAACCCTCCATGCATGGTAAGGAGCTTTCTTGTCTTTATGTCAGTGGCTTCTATCTCCTCCTTTGGCCAGCCTATTACCCCAGCAGGGTACCTGATCACGGGCAGGGCGTACGTGTTGATGGCCCGGATCTTGTTCTTACCATTCAGCTGACTCCTCAGGACTTGCCTGACCCTCTGCAGGTACTTGGTGGTTGCAGCTTTTCTAGCGGCCTCTTCATGGTTCCCATTCGCCTGTGGGATCCCCAAGTACTTGTAACTGTCCTCTATGTCTGCAATGTTGCCTTCTGGTAGTTCAATCCCCTCAGTTCTGACTACCTTCCCTCTCTTTGTTACCATCCGACTACACTTCTCCAGTCCGAACGACATTCCAATGTCATTGCTGTATAGCCTGGTAGTGTGGATCAGTGAATCGATGTCTCGTTCACTCTTGGCATACAGCTTGATGTCATCCATGTACAGGAGGTGGCTGACAACTGCTCCGTTCTGTAGTCGGTATCCGTAGCCAGTCTTGTTAATGATCTCACTGAGGGGGTTCAGGCCTATGCAGAACAGCAGTGGGGACAGAGCATCTCCTTGGTAGATCCCGCACTTGATGGTGACTTGTGCTATGGGCTTGGAGTTGGCCTCTAGTGTTGTACGCCACATCCCCATTGAGTTCCTGATGAAGGCTCTTAGGGTCCCATTGATCTTGTACAATTCTAGGCATTCCAGTATCCAGCTGTGGGGCATTGAGTCATAGGCCTTCTTGTAATCAATCCAGGCAGTGCACAGGTTGGTCAGTCTGGTCTTGCAGTCTCGGCTGATTGTTCTGTCTACCAGTAGCTGGTGTTTTGCGCCTCTGGTATTCTTGCCAATTCCTTTCTGTGTCCCGCTCATGTATTGACCCATGTGCCTGTTCATCTTAGCCGATATGATGCCTGACAGGAGCTTCCATGTAGTACTGAGGCAGGTTATTGGTCGGTAGTTGGAGGGGACCGGTCCCTTCTTGGGGTCCTTGGGGATCAGGACCGTCCGGCCTTCAGTTAGCCATTCCGGGTGTCTCTCGTTAACTAGCAGCTGGTTCATTTGTGCTGCCAGACGCTCGTGGAGTGCAGTCAGCTTCTTCAGCCAGTAGGCGTGAACCATGTCGGGCCCTGGTGCTGTCCAACTCTTCATACTGGAGACCCTTTCTTGGATATCTGCCACTGTGATGGTTACTGGACCCTGTTCAGGGAGGTCGCTGTGGTCAGCCCTCAGATCCTCTAGCCACTGAGCATTGTCGTTATGGGTTGCATCCTTCTCCCATATGCTTTTCCAGTATTGCTCCGTCTCCAGCCTTGGTGGTGCTGTTCTCTTATTGTTCCCTTGCCACTGAGAGTACACCTTTGCTGGTTCTGTGGAGAACAGCTGGTTTATTCTCCTGCCTTCTATCTCTCTGGTGTACCTCCTCAAGCGGCTGGCCAAGGCTGTGAGTCTTTGCTTGGCAGTTTCCAAGGCCTCAGGTATGGACAGCTTGCTGTATTTCTTAGGCACCTTATTTGTCGCACCTTTCTGCAACTCCGTTAGTTGGCTAACCTCCCTCCGTGCTACTTTGATCTTGCCCTCTAGCCTCCTTCTCCATGGAGGGTACTGCCCCTTGTCGCTGTATATATGTATATACATATATATATATATATATATGTATATATATGTATACATATATATATATATATATATATATATATATATATATATATATATATATATGTATATATATGTATATATATATATATATATATATATATGTATATATGTATGTATAACACAAAATATACTCTGTTTCTTCAGGCAGGACCATAGCTAAAAATATATCGACCTCAAAACAGAGTCTACAAATTACCTAAATCCACAGTTAATCCACAAGAGAACATAGTAAGATTTAAATATTTGATATGCTTTGTATGTTCTATTGTATTGGGAGGGGTTGTTTGTTTGCTTTCTTAATTTTTTTTTTATCATTTTACACAATGACCCAACTTTTTGGAATTAATGTTAAAGGTGCATATAAAACACAGAACATATTAGACATGAGTGACAACATACATGACACTCAGTAAGTCAGAATAAGCATCAGTGCTGGATTAGGTTGGACAGTTTAAATACAAACATCCTATATGAGATGACCAATTTAATGTTTGTAAGGGTACAAGCTGCCTGAGGTATCAGTATCCACTGCTCATTAACAGTGGGAATAATACAAATGAATGGCTATAGAGAGTATGTGAAAACAGTTGCTTTGCTCTAAATATCAAAGCTCTGACACAAGACCAAATCCTCAGGCTGTAGTAGGCTGTATAATTCTGTTGATGGATGTGGAGGGAAAGCATGAATTTCTCATTCACAGGCAGTGATAAATAACTTTAAAGTGAAAATATATATATATGAAAAAAGAAAAAGCTCGACTCATCACATCTCCAGCCTCCTCCTTGGCAATCTCACCCTATCCCCTTGATAATAGTTTGTAAAGCATAAAGAATGATAGACCTACTATGCTTGCAGGCTTGGAACCAAAAACAAAGAAAAAAATAAGTCCAATAAGTAATAATCCAAAAGAAACACATCATCAGCATTCCTTCTTCGGCTGCACTTCATCTTTTGAACAATGCCTGCATTTAATACGGTATTCTAGTCTCCCAAGAATCATTAAAAATGATATATATAGAGAGAGAGTTTACACATTTGTGCAGTTTTGACACTGTATTTAGGAAAATAATAGAACATACATTATAAAACAATTTCACCGCTCTTTGCCACCTGCGCTGGTCAGCTTCAACTGAAATGACAGGAAAGGTTTCCTTGTGATTATTTCTTATTATTCAATGGTAACACTGACCTCCCTGTGTGTGAATTGTTGCAGGATTTCCATTTCCAAAAGATGATGGACGTTTTATTGTATCCACATAAAATTGTTGCCCTTTCTTAAAAGCACCTGTGCGTGGTTTTTGTAGTCGGACAAAGATGACCCAGACGGTGCTCCAATCCATTTTCTTTTATACTACACTCAGTGTGCTGAAAATATTTTATGAGGACAGTTTGAAGTGAACCTTTGGGGCAATGTGTGTAGTTGTTTTGAGGGACAGAGTATCGATTTCAAAGTCAAGTCAAGATTAAAAAAAAATGAAAGAAAATAAATGATTCAAAATGGCTCAGTGAGAGAGCTTTCTGGAAAGTCCAACATGAATATCCTTTAGCTGTATTACTAAATAATGGTAAGAGCTATTGCACATCAGAATAAAACATAAACCCTGTTGTAGCTCTAAGCATAAAGAATGCTTTCTTCCCCAAATCTATTTTAACGATGTGTCTCCTGGCCTTTAGTGCTATTTTTCTATCTGGATTGTACTGGTGTGACTTGCTAGTTTTGCAGATGTTGGTTGTAGAGATATTTACCTTCTTTCGAATTTAATTCGACTGGATGGCGCTGATGATGGGGACAAAAAACTCAGCTGTCTTTCCAAAGAGTATTCAAAGTGCTATACTACATGCCACATTCACCCATTCACACAAGCACCGTCTTCTATGCTTTTAAGTGCTTACTAACTACCATTCCCACACATTCATAGAGCAACTTAGGGTTAATATTTTGGTCAAGGAAATTTGGCATGCAGATTAGGGGAGGCAAGGCTCGGACCACCAACCTCCTGATGACCTGCTCTACATCCTACAGCTACAGCCACCCAGTGATTAAACAACACTTGTAATGACATATTTCAGAGTACATCATGTCAGAAATTTTTTAACCTTCTAAAGACCCTGACCAGTGGCCCTCCCTAAAGCCCGGCTCACAATTCAATCCCAAACCCGCCATTCTCCTTGCAACTTTGCCATTAACTCATGGTTTGGACTGGGTCTAACCCTGAGCTCCTCTCTCCCGGAGTTCAGAATCAGAATCAGACATTAGAATAAATTCCAAATACCTAAAGAAAGAGCACTCATAATGCGTTATATATTTGAATCATTAATTCATAAAACCAATTTTAATATTACAGAATAATAGGTTTTAAAATTAGGTTTTTGTAGTAACTGGTTTGAATGAAGAGTATAATATTTCAATGCAACTTAATTCAATTGAGTTTTATTAATATAGGGCAGCGGTTATTGTAAGGTAGAGACCCTACAATAATACAGCGAAAACCCCAACAATCAGACAACCCCCCCAAACACTTGGCGACAGTGGGAACGAAAAACTCCCTTTTAAAATGAAGAAACCTCCAACAGAACTAGGCTTAGAGAGGGGCAGCCATCTGCTGTGACCGATTGGGGGTGATGGGGAAGAGAGCCTGAGATTAATAATGACTAATGATTAAATCAGAGTGTTGTGTAAGCAAATAGAGAGTGAAAAAAAATGAGTAAATAAGAAAAACTCGCTCAGTGAAGTATTTGACTAAATACTCGTGAGATTAGTAGAGCACTGTAGCCCAGTTATAATGGTGCAGAGGTGATTGTGGATAGAGCATGATAGTTTTTTGCTTGTGATCAATTCATTGGTGTGTCAACCCCAGGTGAGATGGGTTACACTAATTACACCCACCGACAGAAACAGAAGCTGGAGTTGTTCAGTCACGATACATTAACTTGATTTCCTTTCGCGTGGTGCTTCCATCACAGAATAATGGTGGAGGTCTGTGTGCGATCCTCATTTGTATGAGTGCATGTTTCTGACGAATGAAGTCAGAATGGGGATTGAGCTTACGCTAACAGAAACACCAGCAAGCACTTTGCTCCTGGAGCAGCCCCACGAGGAAACTAATAGTCACAAACTGCTTTGTGCACGACCAGCAGAAAAAGAGAAAAATGTTTTGAACTGAGGCAAAAAAGGGGGGGAGGGGGGTTGAAAAGAAGCATGGCACAAATGCAGAAATGATGTACAGTCAGCAGAGTCACCTTGTATAAAAGTTTGGGGGGGGATGACCATTAACAATCAAAAGTGACAAATTGTGGTTAGTCTTTTTCGCAGCGCTCTGTTTTTTTAGGGGAGAAATGCAGCAAAAGCAGGGATGGGCGAGGGATTGACGGAGAGAAGCCACACCACATTTACCACACCTCTGGCACTGATGGAAACCTGTCGGCTACTCTGGAGACAGGAGCATGCGTTGCCTCAGGTTGCCATGGGAACTGGGGTAGATGGCGAGTTGAGCGGACACAGACGTCTTTGCTTTTGCCCAGGTTCGAACGCTCCTGGACGGACACGTCAGCACACCCAAAAGGCAAGGCTTAAAGACAGGACACCACTCCTGCCTGCATGTTATGGAGCACTGAATCCATCGCTTCTACCTCAAGTACTGTCTACAAAAGAGATACAGGGAGGAAATTACACCCAAAATAGAAGACAGGGAGGTGTTAAAGACTGTGTTAGGGAAATAATAGACTGGTAATGCAGATAAGACAACAGAATGAAAACTGGCATGTCCTTATCTCTTCACTGATGCCCTGCTGATGCCATGTTCTTTTCTCTTGGTCTTCATTATTTATAAATCTTTTTTTAAATCTTTTTCTAATATCATATTGCAAAAGAAAAAAGAAAAAAAAAACCCTGTTGCTCGGTTCAGCCAGTGCTGAGCTCGACCACATACTGTTTGTCACTGTCTGTCAAAAGCTTTCTGGGTAACATCAGTGCTGTCGGCTGCCAGCTGAGCTAACGAAGGCTGGAATCAATATTTGCGTAGTGTGTCCGGATGAAGACGGGTATGACAGAGAAACTCAAGGGGATAAAACAACGGAGTTGTGGGAACCCGCAGATGGTAACAAATGATCCAGGCTGTCATTCCAATTTATTGACCACATTGCACAGATGTAGTGATGCAAAGGAAACCTGCTGAAGAGTAGATTGAGCTTTTATGACCTTTACAGCCATTGCTTACACGTGGGCTGCAGAGCAGAAGAAAGAACTGCTGGCATTTTGGCTGTCTGCACCTGGTTTGGTAAACAAAAGGTAACATTTTGGTGTCAAATTGTAAAGTGTGAATGCAGTGACATTAGAGCTCTTTTGAGAGGCCTTTAAGATCTTTTCTACAGTAGGCTACTGTGCAAAAGTCTTGAGCTACCCCTCATTTCTATATGTTTCTAGTGGATGCAGCTGATGGCAACATCAATGAACTCACAGACTCTGTCATTGGATATATCCAAATCAGAAACCCTGGGTAAAAAAAGACGTTCGCGCCAAGCTAAAAGTGCGGACCTCTTCCCTTAACTCCGGGGATGCTGATGCATATAAAGCAGCCAGGTACGACCTCCGAAAGTCCATAAAAAAGGCCAGAAAGGACTACAGGGACAAAATGGAGTCCAGCTACCACAGCTTTGACACCAGGCGACTGTGGAATGGACTGCGCTGCATCACTGACTACAAGAAGGTCAACACAGTCAGTGTTCAGCCCACTGCATCTCTTGCAGACGAGCTTAACAACTTCTATGCTCGTTTTGACGCAGACAACAGAGAGCATATCCTCTACCCTCAGAAGGACAGTGAGGCTGCAACTTTAACTCTGAAAACAGAAGCTGTGAGATGGACCTTTAAAAAGGTAAATCCTCACAAAGCTCCAGGACCAGACGGCATCCCAGGCCGGCTACTCAGAGTGTGTGCAGACGAGCTGGCAGAGGTGTTCACCAACATCTTCAACCTCTCCCAGAGGCAGTCAGTGGTCCCCACGTCCCTCAAAGCATCCACCATCATTCCCGTTCCCAAAAAATCAGTGGTCTCCTGTCTGAATGACTACCGTCCTGTTGCACTGACATCCGTCATCATGAAGTGCCTGGAGCGGCTGGTCAAAGGTCACATCTGCTCCTCCCTCCCTGACACACTGGACCCTCTTCAGTTTGCCTATCGGACAAACAGAGCCACAGAGGATGCCATCGCCCTGGCAACGCACACCACCCTCACTCACCTGGAGAAAGGGAATACATATGCAAGGATGCTCTTCATCGACTACAGCTCGGCATTTAACACCATCATCCCCTCGAAACTTGCCACGAAGCTCGTTGACCTTGGGCTGGGAACACCGATCTGCAGATGGATTCTAAACTTCCTCACAAACAGGCCCCAGGTGGTGAGAGTTGGTAAGCACACCTCCTCATCACTCATCCTAAACACAGGTACGCCACAGGGTTGTGTGCTTAGCCCCCTCCTATATTCCCTGTTCACACACGACTGTGTTGCTAAACAAGAGTCCAACATCATCATCAAGTTTGCGGATGACACAACCATCATAGGCCTCATCACAGACAATGATGAGACGGCCTATAGAGAGGAGGTGATGGCACTGTACAAGTGGTGCCTGGAAAATAACCTGACTCTCAACATCAGCAAAACTAGATAAATGATAGTGGACTACCGGAAACGACCAGTCAGAGAACACCAGCCCATCCACATCAACGGTGTAAAGGTCGAAAGGGTCAGCAGCTTCAAATTCCTTGGAGTCAACATCACTGAGGACTTCTCCTGGACCCTTCACACAGACACTGCTATCAGGAAAGCTCGCCAGCGGCTTTACTTCCTGAGGAGGCTGAGGAAGTTTAGCATGAATGCCAACATTACCTCAAATTTTTACAGGTGTGCAATTGAGAGCTTGCTGACGAGCTGCATCACAGTTTGGTACGGAAGCTGCTCTGCCAGCAGCCGTAAATCACTACAGAGGGTGGTGAAGGCAGCAGAGCACATCACTGGCACGAGGCTTCCTGCCATTCCGGACATTTATCTCCAGCGATGCCTCCATAAAGCACACAGCATCATCAAGGACCACAGCCAACCAGCACATCAGCCGTTCTCCTTGTTACCATCTGGCAGACGTTACAGGAGCCTGTCTTCTCGGACTACAAGACTTAAAAACAGTTTTTACCATCAAGCCATACGACACCTCAACCACAACACTTAAACACACACAACACAGCACTCAGAAGCTACCCTGCAGCTTCACAAGTACTCTGTTTAATCTGCACTGGTCACTTCACTTTATTGTTATTGATATTTATATTTTAAAGTGCAATACTGTAATTTTCTGCTGCTCATTCCTGTGCAATATCCCATCTGCCCTCCCGTCATATTTCTTTTCAAGATTTTCTTATTTAATCACTAGTGTACATATATTTATATTTATAGATACATATATATTTAGTCATCTTTTCTCTTTTACCATGTCTCTCTAATATTTTGCTCCTTACTATTTTTTTTATTATTTTATTTTATTATATTTTCTCCTACTGTATCATGCTGCTGAGTGACTGCTGCTCGTCAAACACATTTCATTGCAATGTTGACACTGTGCTAACTTGCATATGACAAATAAAACTGAAAACTGAAACTGAAACCTGAAACTGAAAACTGAAATAGGGTAGTGAAATGTGTAAAGATACATGGAAATATGGTCTATTAGGCAAAAACAGTTTGCACAACTTTAAAAGCCTTGAAAGTTAATATTTGATATGACCACCTTTACTCTTTAACACTATCATAACTCTGTCTTGTAATTTATTTAAGTAATCTTCAGGAATAGTTCTCTTAGTTCTCTGCTAAGACTGCTTTAGTGTAAAATGTGTGTTTAGTGTAAATAGTGTTCAATTGTGTGTTTTTCTATCCAGGAATTATAGGAATTTTTGTAGTTCAATGACAATGTGTTTGGGATAATTGTCATGCTGAAAAATAAAACCACTGCCAATCATAGACGTTCCTGATGGGATTGAATTATGGATCAAATTCTGTTTTCTGGGTTGACAACTCCATCAATTTTGAGAAAAACTCCCCAACACAGCTGACTGATATGTAGTTCACAAACAATGAGAGATCCATTGCCACACATTTACACCCCAGTTCTTCTATTTCTTCTAATTTAGCATACCTAAGTCTTGTCTCCCCATTTCACTTCCTTATAAATGGCTTATTGATAGCCACTGAGACCATTTCCGATGATGCCAGATGCATCTCTCAGGTTCTGTGTCAGGTTTTTGCCGGATTTTTTTCCTATTTCTTAAGGACATGAATTCAGACAATGTTTATGTGCTGTAGATTTACTTTTTTCCTCCATTTGTTCATTTTGCTGTCATTTCTTGTCAAAGACACACTACATACATTGCTGAGTTTCAGTTAATAGCACGTTGTTGGTGCAAGAACGAACATGTTTTATTTCTGTCAAACTGTGTTATCTTTGACATTTAACAAAAGAAACAAATGGGAACAAATGATGTGTTTTTTAACAGGCTACTAGAAACAAAGTGCCTAAAGATGCAATTTAAAATTGTTTGTTTGATAAGTTGTCTGCTGTGTGTAGATACAACACCGGTAAAACCCTTAAGGTAGATGCCTTTTTTCATGCTTGAAAGGTTCAAAGGTCAGTGTTAAGTGTCTTAACAAAAATGTATACTCCTCCTAAAATGGTCAGGCACAAGGACTGGAGTGAAAATGAGTGAAAAGGCCACCAATGTTCAAAGAGAAACTTCACAAAGCCTGGGGAACTATCGCTGAAGTGTAAAATTTCTTAACAATTGTTGCAAGCAGCATATAAAAAAAATGTTCCAACCTAAATCAACTGATTTAAGATACCAAATATTTTCCAAAAAATTGTTTGTTGTTGCTAATTAGTACAACATGCTCATATGCTCCCAAATGCGAAACAGCACACTAAAGGAAGAGAGGCGAAGTAATGAAACAAAAGCCAAACCCATGAAGTGTGAAGAAAGCAGCAAAATCAGTTACGACATTTGCATGAAGGTGAGAAAAGCAGGAAATCTTGTGGACCGAGCAGGCTGGCTTTTAAATGTGCTTTTTTATTTAATGATGTCCCTTTTGGCTTTACCTTTGTTGGCATCTTTAACTGCCTGCACTGTCTGGTGTATCATATTAATTGTCTGTATTTTGTGTGTGCTGCTTTGCATGTTAAGTTCTCAAGCTTTTTCACCCTGTTTGTTCGCCTTTCCCTGCAGTGGCTTAGAGTGTTCGTTAGCGTTGTATTGTTTTAAAGGGCTACTTTAACAAGTTCAAAAGCTAACACTATTACATTTACAGTAATGGAGATTAATGTGCATTGTCCCTAAAAAAAACCCCAAAACAAATAAATAACAAATAAAGGCTCACCAGCTGCATATGGTGCTTCACTTTTCTTTTTTTTAACATTTTGACATGTTACAGCCTTATTCCAAAATTATATTTATTTTTTTTAACACAAAATGTGTTAATAAAATGGCAAGCAAACTTTTTTTCCACTTTGCCGTTAAGGGGTATTGTGTGTGGAAGGTTTGTTAACAAGATTATTCATTAAAGTCACACTTGTGGTTACATTTTTAGGGGCTAAAACACTGTGGTTGCAGGGAACAGAAAAATCTGTGAGTTTGGTGTGACATTACCACTTCACAAATCCAAAAATCCTTTGGCATGAAGCGCTGCCACCAAAGGACACCTAGTGTACAACTGAGCCAGGACAGAGATGCCATTTGAAAAAAATGGCACCAACTGACACCCTGACAATGCGAATAAGTTGAAACACTTTAACGGCGAATCTCCGTTAGCGAGTTAACGCGGCTCGCCACGTGCGAGGGCTGCACGGTGTCAGCGTGGTTAGTTTGCTAACGCATTAGGGTATATGACATTTGAGTAATTGTTTTCTAATCTTAGGTAATCACATAGTGTGTACTTTTTTATATAAACCCACCATTCAAGCAGAAGGCTTTATGTCAGGCTGTTGATTACAACTCGTATGATGAAAAAAGATCATTAAAAAATTATGTGTGAAGTTTAAAGACATAGCCCATACAGTGTAGGTGAAGTGTAAACCAGAGAGTGAGAGCAGCATTACCACCTATTTAATATTTTCTTTCATTACAGCAATCTACACAGAATCAAGGATGCATGTTCCTCTGGGTCTGCTTTGAAAGTATCTGCAGTTTTAATATCCTTGAGAATGCAATGTTCCCAGCTGGGCATAACAATAACCATGTGTGTCCGTAAACAAATGTCCTTGCTGTGACTAGCACATAAAGTTGCCTTTAGGGGATAAAACAAGAAAGATGTTAAACTGTGCCTGAGCTTCACCTAATGAGAATGGCCTTGCCATCACACACTCAGTACAGAGACGGACTACAAATCTGATCCACGCATGAATTTTAATAGTACAATTTGAATTCTTACAACAAATGGAGCACAACAAACTCTTAGGAGGGCAATGTTTGTCTCAGTAGCCTTGTGCTTAATTATGGAAGTGCAGTCACAGTTAAAGTCATCCGAAATGACCACTGATTACTATTTTCTGGTGCATTCAGTCTTTTTACATGCAAAAGCAGAGCTGTGCCATGGATGTACTAATGGAGAAGGACCATAATCCACTATATGGTGAGGGTATAAGCAGTGAAATCAGTGTCCTTGATTTCACCAAGGATCCTTAAATCCCCTTTCGAACTTCTGATTTCAAAACACAGAGCAAAAATGCTCAGCTGGAAGCTTCATGAAAGGGCTTAATTAATGAATGAGTGATGTTACGCCAATCTTTTGTGAAGTCTTTGTTGGCAGCAGACTTTGAAATCGAGTTTCTCTTGTTTGGTGGGTATACCAAAATCCTTGTTATTCTAAAAAGACAGAAATCAGACATTTAGTGAAGTGGCTACAAACATTTTTTTCACCGATGCTGTCAAATGATTCCAAATAATTTCAGAATTAGGCTTTGTCATTCACTTCGGTACCGTAACAGGGTGTCGAACACATCACTGTTTCTAGCTCGAAATACCTTTTTGTGTTGGCCCAACTCAGCCCAGACTTCAGTATGCTGCACACTCAGAAGTGGAGCTGAATGTCAGCATGTAAACATCCTCAGAATTGCTAAAAGTGCTGCTTTCAGCTAGGCTTTGGTATGTTTTCATGTTAGCTAATACAGTAACTAAGATCTGCTGGGGATAATAATCTCATTAATTGTCAAAGTCAGAAGAAAGATGAGAAGCCAACCTGATTCAACCTGAGGGGGGCATACAGAATTTTATGGCAGGCCATTTTAAGGCTGTTGAAATACTTAATTATACTTAACAACAACTGTCAACTACATGTTTCTGGATGCAAAATCAGACAGCATATGATGGATGCTCTGTGGATCATTTATGTATCTAGGAAAATGAATGTCAATCCACTCACGGGCTAAATTATTTATGCCTGAAGTTTTATTCATATTTAAGTTTTCCCTTTTTGTCCTCTCTGACTATTTCCTATATGATGCACACTTGACAGTAGAATGTGTGTGTATGTATGTGTATATATATATATATATATATATATATATATATATATATATATATATATATATATATGCGCTGTCTGTGTTGAGCGCTCAGTGGATCTGTGGTTGACAGTGCAGCCTAGGCGGAGTCGTCAAACGCAGATTCACTGAGCGCAGGGCAAGGTAGCGAGACAGAAGTTAAGCTGTGTTGCAACACAATTCAGATCTGACGTTTGGAACAATTTTGGTTTTCATGTAACGTATGACCCTGAGGGTAAGCGCATCATGGACAAAACAGTATGTCGTGCCACGCAATGCTCAATTACATGGGTGGGAGCTAGTGTGTTAGCGCAGTTTGCTCGTTAACATGTTCACGCCGTCCAGCCCCATGCACGGGGCGATCCACGGTAGCTCGTTAACGGAGATTTGCCGTGTTGTGGCGTTAACGTCATTTCAGATTAACGCTGACAGCACTAGTGGGAACACAACACATATGACTGCACATTTACACCGACATCATCCTAGTGCAAAGACAAGTGGAAGCAGACAAAAACAACCACCACGCATGCTACAAACTTTACCCGAGTCATTTAGACAGCCGTTAGCACATGATTCTCCTTATGGGGACCTGATATGTTTAATATGCTGCTGAGAATATAGCCCAGAAGAAGCGTATAGTATAGCTTTTATTTTGGAAAGAGCCATTTCTCTGTAAAAAACTCTCTTTTCCAAAGATGAGTGATTTCTCGATCAGATATATTTCTTTTTTTATTACTTTGTTGTTTCAGCAACATTAAATTTAAAAACTGTACTTTTGAGTTAAAATATATATTTATAATTTTAATAAATGACAAATTAAAAAGGGATGAACATTTTTTTGTATTAAAAAAACATCGAACCGTGACACTAAAGTATCGAACCGAACCATGAATTTTGTGTATCGTTGCACCCCTAATATATATGTATATATTCAGATGCTGAACACTAAAATAAAGTGATGGATGTTAAGTGGCTAACTTTGGATTAGTGCGGAGTAACTTTGAATTTTGGATTCAAAATAGGGAACTCTACTAATTAAAGATGGACCAACATAGCCATTAGTCCCATGCTGCTAGATTACTTCAAACATCTTTTATCAGCATAAGTGGTGACATTGTTGAAAACTGTAATCAAAGTGGACATGTCTGAGAGGCAGGTGGTCTTTTGTGGAAGGACAATGTGCCCTCAGAACTCAAAAAAGGACACAAAAGATGGGAAGTGGGACTTGTTCTCTCAAAGAGGCTAAGAGCAATACTGTTAAAATTGAAGGTGAACAGCTGCACATTTGCTGACTTTATTGCTTTGAGAAAAGCAACAGGAACTATTAGGCCTGCAGACATGTCATATCACTGTAGGGAGCATTTTGCATTGGGAGATTCAGAAGAATGAAGGGTTACTTTAAGCACGAAAACAACCCACTTCCTGTCAGGGGCCACCTGTTACTGCTCACGACTCAGACAGCAGGGGGAAGCAATGACAGAAGAACAGAAAGCTACTGAGAAACTGATAAAGAAAGAGACTGGCAGAGTTTGCCGGAGAGGCACGTTCTTTATTTTCCCTTTTTTTTGGTAAAAGCTACATACTGTAAAAGTCAAAAGGGTACACTGTCTATAAATGGTATGCTATCAAAAGGAGAGGAGAAGACGTGAAAATATGTGGGTGCTATCAATGACAAGGCATCCAGCTGAGTGTAAAACACAATGAAAATCTAGCATTCTATCCTTCCACTGCTTTCTTTAAAACTCACATCAGATAATGTGTTTTCTGTAGCTGTGGGGGTGAAAAACACAAGGCTGAAGCTCTGTTTAGGCCATGAATTATTCACATACTATGCCTGAACATACAGCATTACACTAAAATTACATAGATGGTGTATGCTGTAATGTTTATCCCAGAACTGTGACAAAATAAACTCAGAAAGATACTCCCTCCTAATCCATTTTAAAAGCAGCGGCAACAGCAGCGAAGGGCTCCATTTGTAGCCGCAGAATGAGAGAACGTCTCATGCATTAGCAACGGAGTGGAGGCAAAAGTGAGACGAGAGGAGAGGATGAAATGCATCAGCTCGATCCGCAGGTTGAGCTCTGATGGCTCGGCTTCCGGAGTATCGTCCTGAGTGCTAAGGTGCTGCCCTCTTTCCCAGCAGGGCACTAAAATAAATGAAGGGTCATTTAGACAACTGAATGTAGCTGCAGTGAAATCCAACAACAAATGGGCACTCTAATAGAATTATATCCAGCTGATGTCAGCACAGCCACTATATCATCTTTATGAGTCAGCAAGAATAGGACTACACTCCTGAAGCATGAGGTCTTACTTAATACAGTGCAGAAAGAGATTTCCCATGGGGCCAATTGAAGAAGCGGGCAATAAAGTGAGGAAATCAACCAGAAGTGCTGATGTATGCCTGTAATGGCCTAGTTGGATAAAAAAAAAGGACAAAGTGGTAAACTTAGCTGAACTACTAATAGGGACAGCTGTGAAAAGAAGTAATAATGTGAAATGAAAACTTCTAAGCTGCAATTACAGTAATGTTTCCCTTGGCAATATAGAATAAAACTAAATCATTCACACACTGCTAAAATATCAAAGTCAACTGAATGCTGAAGCTGACTTTGCTGGTTATCAACAATGCCAATCTGTGAGGAGAAAATTGAAAACAGTGTGTAACAAATTGAAACGTAATACAATGTGAAGGAATAGTCGTTACTGCTCAACGCAGGCTTGTTTTGTTTTTCAAGACGCACTTAAGTTCTCCGTCAGCCCCTAAAAGGTATCTCACAAATCTCTGTATGGAAACCAGCAAACACTGAGGTATATAAAGTTGTATTAGCAGATCTGGAAGGCTGTACTAATGGCATTTAGCTATGTTATCATGGTAATAGTAGTTGGTCATCAGCAAACCCAAAGCACAGCTGACAGTATGTTTAAACTTATGAATGAAATAAATATTTTAATTTGGACCTGAGAGTTGTGCGAGTTATGCAGTATAGACACAGGTTAACTTAAGATGGACTTTTGGGTAATATTCCAATTCAATTCAAGTTTTTAATGTAGCACCAAATTACAATAACAGTCAATTCAATGCACTTTATAATGTAAGGTAAGACTCTGCAACACAGAACCCCCCCCCCCTCCAAAAAAAAAAAAAAAAATCAAACCTATGAGCAAGCACTTGGCAACAGTGGGAAGGAAAACTCCCTTTTAAGAGAAAGAACCAGGCTCATGGATGGGCAGCCATCTGTCGAGGCAGGGAACCCCATAGTAGGCCAGACCTATTGCTTCATAGCTGAGGGTGGGTTCAGGGTCACCTGATCCAGCTCTGACTATAAGTTTAAAGTCTCCTTTACTTACATTTGGGCTTTGCTTTTCTTCACTTCTAATATGAAGTAGTCAAGTCAGTGAGATAACATGGGGAGAAAACAAGTCTCCAAAAAGTGAGGCATCTCTTACTCGCAGTTTTCGGGGGTTCTCCTTCATCACATACATTGACCATTGATGTCTAACAGGTGAATTTTCCAGTGCCAGTGCAACTACCCAAACAACAAAGAACCACTTAATGTGAAAGAAGAGTGAACGTGGACACCATCTTGGTTTCTTAACATAAAACTAATTGTTGCAGTCAGGAAAAGCCCAAAAGTGATCCCCCTTAAACTGACTTTCACTTTTAGTGTCCTTATTTTCGCCTGAGTTATCATTCATTGGACTAAGTTTAGTGTCTGCCTTTAACACACAGTTTAACAATCACTGGTTAATGAAGTCAGCATGTCAGCATATTAATGCTACTAGTGTGGCTGAGGCTGAAAGCATCATCATTTGTCCAGATTGTCATTTTTAACATGATGGTGGTGCAATGGAATCATCAGAGTGCATCAAAGTAAAATTGCATTGTGTTAGGGAGATCTTGGAAGCAATCCAAGAGTTTTTGACAACTGAATGCTATTCAGTGCTATTTTAATTTGATTATTTTAACCTGCTGTTAATGTGACAGGTAGAGTCAGAGGATTAACAGTGTCACTGTGCAAAAACATTAACTCTTAGATATTGCAGATACTGCAAAAGTAGTATATGTATTAGTATTAGCAGTAGTATGTTTTATGATAGTCATAATATGGATATTGAGTGGTTACAATCAAAAACAAAATAATTAATTTAATTAATAGTTTATCCCAGCAGAAACCACTTTCTAAACCTTTATGTAGACCAGTACTGTCCCCTACTGAGTCAATACAAGAGGGCCCCATATTTTATTGTACCGTTTCA
This sequence comes from Rhamphochromis longiceps, assembly GCF_057381845.1. Classification (NCBI taxonomy): domain Eukaryota; kingdom Metazoa; phylum Chordata; class Actinopteri; order Cichliformes; family Cichlidae; genus Rhamphochromis; species Rhamphochromis longiceps. The sequence continues at coordinate 11,866,789 of NC_140573.1, forward strand.
TGCACATCAGTCTCGGTCAGTGTGTCCTTGGGCAAGACACTTCACCCGTTGCCTACTGGTGGTGGTCAGAGGGCCCAGTGGCGCCAGTGTTCGGCAGCCTCGCCTCTGTCAGTGCGCCCCAGGGTGGCTGTGGCTACAAGGTAGCTTGCCATCACCAGTGTGTGAATGTGTGTGTGAATGGGTGGATGACTGGATGTGTAAAGCGCTTTGGGGTCCTTAGGGACTAGTAAAGCGCTATACAAATAAAGGCCATTTACATCTGGTTGATTAAGCTTTGATGATTTTCTTCTAGCCAGATGGAGGTGCAGCGTCTCACGTGCTATCAAGAAACAACAAAGTCAATCCTATTAATAATACCAGTCTGAGGGCCACTGGTACTAGTAGAGAACTAGGTCTGTACACTGTTTGTGTACCATATACAATGTTTCCTACACTGATAGGAAGGGTTTTAAAATGTGTTGCTTTTGTGGTGCCTTAAAAGTGCTATTCAGTGCTTTGTGCTTAAATAATGACAAGTGGCTAAATTTATATATGCTTTTGCTCAGGAACATTTGGTACTTGTCGGAAATTAACAGTAACTGCATCCGTACTAGTCTCACACTGTAGACTAGCTCAGACTTTGTGATTCAAAATAATCTTTGAAAGATGCAAATGGATGACGACATCAAAAGGGTTAATCTTTGAATGTACACGTTTTTAATTAACCCCAAACAGCCAGTATCCCCACAGATAAGATGTTAGATCTAAATTAGCTTGCAAGCCGATAAACAGCCTCTGCTGTTAGAAGCTTCTGAAGTATTAGGACCTGAAATGAGCCTCGAGACCCACACATACCCTTGCAACCTCCAGTTGCTAGGGAAAATGCCTCTTGTTGCTGAGTTGTTGCTGGCTGTCTCCAGGTAAAACTGGTTGCAAAGATTATGCTGTAGCAGAAACTTCCTTGTCACTGCTTTGATCACTAGCAGATTGCAGTGGTTGCCAGTAGCATGAATGCTCACATTGTCTCTCTGAGCTGTACATGGAAAAGCAGGATGCAAATCTGAAATGGAGACTGTTCGCCCTCAAAGTAATAGTTTTGCCTTATTGCTGACATCAACACATTTCAAAATATGCAACTTTTACTTTGAAAGGAAACAGTCACATCTTCCAGAGAGTTTGCGGACAGGTAAGCACCTTTCATATAAACTGCTCGCAACTGATCTCTAGGGTTGATTGAATGGGGCTTTAGCAGTCAATTTCACAACAACTGCCACCAACCTCAGGCAACCACGCACCAGACAGAAGCACTGGTCCCAACCAAATGGTCACCAGTCTCTAAGCCTCACTCACCTGTGTGACTGAGGCTTTATTCATAAAGGAAGAAAAATGAAAATACGTAAAAATTAAATAAAAAAGAAAGAAAACAAGTACAGAAAAAAAACTAAATACCACTTGCTTTGAACAAATCTGATGTCTTAGAGTGCCCACAAAATATCCTCAACTGCCTTCTGATACCCTTCTGATAAGTTTTTTTTATAGAGTTTTGTAGTAATTTATTCATCACTTTACCTTCATCTCACTTGGTTTTCTATGACTTTTGCTGTAAACTACTCAGTTATGGTCATAGAGAGATTTTGCTACCAATTGGTGGAAATTTGACCCTGATAAAAACGTGGCCACATTGTTCCAAGTTGGCAGATTGGAGCTGATTATGTTTTTAACCAACAATAACTTCCTTCTACAGCCTTTCTCGTTTCCCATTCATCTCTCAATGTATGATTATAATATTTGACAAGATATTTAGCCAAACAAACAGAATGTCCCGCAAGGGACATGGGAGAAAAATTACGATGAACTTTTGCAAGATCTCGCCAAACTACTACAGCCGGGAGGAACACCGCTCTCCCGGCACATCGTGCCTCGACCTCCCGGTCGGCTTCGAGCTGGCAGCCTCCGAAGAATGTGACTAAAAGTTTTGCAAGATCTCACGAGTTTGTTTTGCAAGATCTCGCAAAAGTCTGTCTTAATTTTTTTTTCTCCCATGTCCCTTGCGGGGCTCCGTAGTAACTGAATGCTATAATGAAGCGTACATATTGAAGTCATTCTATCAACTTTGTATTCAGCCCTGAACCTCAACAAGGAATCAGTGCTCAAGCCGAGGCCTGAGTAAAAAAGCTCAAATCAAGTTTCATTTATGTCACACAAAAAAAAATGTGTTTGCATCCACAGTGTGAGACTGCAGACACGCACTTAACTGATGCCCACCATACTGTCTGAAGTTAATGACATATCACCATCCTCAGTAAAAAGAGTCTAATTGCATTATAGGGAATTGAAGTAAGGAATGAACATGTTTAATTTGCTTTTGCATTAGACTCATAAGAACTCATCAAAGGTGAATTAGAGTCTGAGTTTGATTAAATAGACGGTAACTAACCATCAGGAATAAGAAGGCTTACATGCACATTTCCCTATCTAATTATAGTGAACAGAGGACAATTATTATACTTCTTTAGCAACGAGAGAAGTAGTCAGTGAATGGAAGCTACATCTCCAGAGGCTATATAGAACGCCATAGGAGTTTGTAGATGTTTTTCATAAAATACGGTCTTGAAACGAAGGGCACGCTGGCTCCTCGTGTGCTTGATATTTTGTTTTGCTTTTGGGGTTTTTTCTTTTTTTCCCCCCTCCTTTTTTTTGCAGCACGTGTCAGGACAGCTTATACTAGCATGCACAATAATGCAGTACGCTTAAATTGTTGTGTTTTCAAGGCCGTGCATTGAAACTGAGGGTGACCCTTCCCTGCAAGCAGCCCTTGGCCTTATTTGATCCAGTTCTCTGGAAAATAAGCGGTTGCCTGGGCTCAGAATCTTAAGTGGGATTTGAGTGCAACTGTTTATTTGTGTTTGAGGCAAAGGTGAAGGAGTCCGTGTAGAGGTAGGGAGTATGGGCTAAACCTCAGGGGAACCAGGAGGAGAAAGAAAAAGCCGAAGAACATGAATAGGAATAAAGCGGCAGGACGACAAAACCAGACGCAGCGTTAGTTAAAAGTTGAGCACAGGACAGCAATTCTCTGCTGAGTGCTTATTTAGTGGATGAATCATGGGATGCAAGGGCTTAATAACAGGTTATTAATGCCCATCATCACACCCTTAAACATAGTAGGGGAGACATGCAAAACAGAGGCTTGATGTGGACCCTGATCTCTCCTCAGTCACTCACAGCTGCAACCAGACAGGATGAGAGATCACAAAACTGGAGCAGTCAGATTATAAAATGCCGCTGACATAAACCGCAGTGATGCCGTCACAGAGAGGATGCTGTTTCCCTGCTCACAGCATCCTTGCTCTTTGCACTTAAAAAAAAGGTTTAGAAGTCAGTGAGGATGAATAGAAAAATAACGCTCCGTCCTCGCTGTGTGTCATTCTGGAGCAAATTATTATTATCTCTTGTCAAAGACTAAGGACAATGGGCAGCGGTTTTTAAAATGGTAAACAACTTTCAAGTGCTCAGTGAAAAAGATGATGCTAAGACTGACACCATTTTGTTCTAAGACAATTAAGTAAATGGCAAAGCTGCGTTCCAGTATTTCACAGTTCAGTTAATTAGCCAGCTGCAGTAATTACCTAGCTTAATCCTCTCTGCTGTGAGATGGTGACGTTCACAGCCCTGCTTTTTACAGGACACTGAATTCTCTTTTGTTCTCTGAGCTTATCTCATATTTTCCATTTCAAAGCTGTACTAATCAATATTTTTAGATTTGTAACCTCAGTGTTTGTAATATAAAAAGCTTTGGCTTGTTGTGACAAACAGAAAAAATAATTGCCTTGTTTTGCTGCTACTTTTTTTTTTTTTTGCATGATTTTCAGTCCAGCTCTGGTAACGTCATTGAACCCTCGTGGAGTAGTGGAAGCTGAAGAGACAGAAACTCCTCTTGAAAGTAAGTGGAGACCAAAACAAAGCTAAAAGCTCAAAGGTTTAATTAAAAACACATTATAAACAGCTACAATCGCTGCTCCATACAGGAAAATTATACTACTCAGACTTGTGTGACTATCTATAACACTATGGTTGTATTTAGTGGTAGCTGCTAGTGGTATTTATTTACATATATCATACAGTTTGTCATAGTATAGCACAATTCTTCACTTAGCACAACAGATAATGACTCCTGGACATTTTATTGGCATTTTTGATGTGGAGCAAGTCTTTAAGCTACAGCACATGGGCTCAGGTGATGCAGACCCCAAATGTTTGAACTCAGGCCAACTTGAGCTTAGGATCATGACTTCGTAGCAGGTATTTTAAAGAGGATTAATGATTAGCCTTGTGTTGTGGTTAGCTCATCTCAGACAATCTTTTGGCTGAAGTTTGGTCCATTCTTCTGCCAAAGGAAGGCATTTGTCTCTGCCCGTCAGAGACCCTTAACATGAACGTTTGCTGAAAACAATTTAACCACCATCTTCCCTGCTCTGTTTATATTAGCCTAACCACAACTTCATATCTAGCCACCAGGTAACTGAACAGCTGAGAATCGGTAAAGTAGCCCAACTTCACTAACCCTCCTTTCTGTCTGTTTTTCCAAAGTAATAGCAGCCCTGTACATTTGTGTTTTTCTTACTGTGTTGGCCCTGGCAACCTGTCCGGGGTGTGCCCGACCCTAATCGCAGCTGTTTTACTCAGGCTCCATTCCACTGAGTAGAATAAGTGGTCATGAAAACAGATGAGTGGATGGTTCAAATTCAACTTAAGTATAGTACTATTAATGACGCCATATGATCTAAAAGTAAAACAATAAATGGATAAATAAATACAAAATTTTTAAATGAATACAGATAGAGTGTGCACCTTAGCCACTAGCTGTATTAATTTTTGCAAATAAAGATTCATAGTAAGCATTTAAAAGAAAGCCTTGGAGACATGCCAGTGGTAGTGATACATGCGGATAAGCAGCCAAGTGTGGCAATTACTATTCAGACAGAATACAGTTACTTTTCTGCTATCCATTTATCTTTCCTGACACATGGGAACCAATCAGATTGTTCACAATGCATAAATCGCCAGCCTTCACACACTGCAGTTATGCTCTGGCATTTTGAGTTAATTATTGATCCATGTGGTCAGGGAGTCCTGGAGAGCAGTCTTTCTGTGTGAGGCACCGTGTAGTTGGAGCATGCAGTTTGATTCAGGTGGAGCTTTTGGTGGCAGTGCTCCAGAAACACTGCGCTGGCCTCTGGTCCGCTTCCACCTGGAAGCATCTGTCTGGCTCAAGTCCTACTCTACACGGAAAGACCAGTCAAGCGCACGCAGGCTCAGTGATCCGCGATTCATTCGGCATCGACCGGTTTCTATGTCAGCGGACAGATAACATAATTTGCTGTGGAGTTTTCCTTTTGAATTCCTCTTTTCTTTACTTCAGAGATTGTTGTTTTTACAGTAATTGCTCACGGTGACTTTTAGTCGACCCAGATCACGTGAAAAGAAAATGCAGAAATTTGTTTGACAGTATTGGATTGTATTTATAGTGCTTGTTATTGCACGTGCTGCATTCGCTTACGTATTTCAGAGGCAGTGGTTGCAAGTATTTAACCTACCTGTCACCTTATCTTACATATAAATCAAAGCACTACATCGATAGAAAAACATGTTTCTATATAATAATATTATTATATTATGTATTCTGTGTTTTCAGTGCAATATATTTGTCTCCTCCAGCTAAAGTCAACTTTATTAACTTGAAATGAATTTTCCCATATGGAAAAGAAATAGTAAAAACTTATATGATTTACTCATGAAAGTGGCCACTTTCTCATTACTTTCATATATCGTTTTAGTAAGTATCCAAAACATACAAGTTTCATTTATATAATTTTTTTAAGGGATCTTATATCTGTTTTCACTCTTGTATGCTTTTCATACAAGTTTCACACAAGACAGATACAAACTTTATAAGATTTATATATATCTTTTCCATATGGGTTTACTTGAAGTCAGGGATTATGAGTACAAGTTTTGAAAATAAGGATTTTACATTTTTCAATTTCTAGTTTCTTCCTGCATCAGCTACCTGTCTCACAAGTGTCTGTGCCTGTGAAGGAAACGCTGTGGATGGCTATAGCAGCACAGCAACAGCGGTGAAAAGTGACATAGACTCAACTACAACACGATCCCTCTGGGATTTTCTGGCAGTGTTTTTGTGAGCGTATAAATTTTAACATCATCAGTCATTTTGTATGCAAACATTTAGCATATAAGTGACAACATCTTTGTCCAAGTGATTCATCATTTAAGAGATGAAAGATTAAGTCTCTGGAGAAGGTTTAGATACCCCGAGGTAAGTCAGTTTCACTTTGTAGTTGTTCATTTTGATAGGGGTAAGGAAGAAAAGTCATAAATATTCCTCTGATCGTGCCGTAAAGAGAACAGGCAGTGAAGCTGTCAGTGGTCTGAGATGATGCCGAAGTTGCGTCTTTACTATAAAGAGTTCATTTACTCAATGCTGATCTATGTCAGTTGTGTCAGGTCAAACTTGATCATATTAATTTTAGTCAATCCTATCGTCACTGCCTTACATCTTTGCTGTTCACAGTAAATTATTTACAGTGTTTCATTTCATTAAGTTTGACTAATTCAAAAATAGATATTTTACTTTCTAGGAAAACAACATGGGAAGAAACTGCTTTGTATCCACACAGTGACACACGCTCAATGCTAAATGACATTTATCATCAGAGGTTCATATTCATTCTGAGCTGAGTGCAGATGCAGTGGTGGGTACATAAATATGTTGAATGAAGGAGACAGACTCTCAATAAATAAAAATGAATATTTGCCAGGTGTATGTATGTTAAAGCTAGATGACATATATAGAGATTATAACAACACTGTTATTGTAGCATATCGTCTAATGATATATATTATTTTATATTATCTAATGTTATATCTATGAAAAACTTGAATGAATAAAAAATTTTGCAATCAGCAAAACTCATCTTTAACTTGTTGGGGTATAGATTGATGAAAGCTTTCACACAGTTTTAAATTAGGCCAGTGGTCGCCAACCTTTTTTGCGGCACGGACCGGTTTAATGTCAGACAATATTTTCACAGACCGGCCTTTAAGGTGTCGCAGATAAATGCAACAAAATAAAATGATAGGACCAAGTCAAAAACCGTGGTATTTTGTAAATACAATATAAATGCAAATTCAAGAAATAAAGTTTTAAAAAATGTTTAGCATCGTCTTCTGTCAATACTGAATGTGACGTCATGTGGTTGTTTGGTTGCAGCTGACCTAACATACACTCATGTAAGCTGAACTAGTGACAATAAGAATCGATAACAAAACTAAAATTAAAAATCAGTCACATTTGTGTGAGCCCTGGCTGCAACAATGAGTTCCATGTAAACAAACCGAGGATATACTGTCATTTGCTCTCTCTTTAGCAGTAAGCTAGCTGCACTTAGACAGGAAAATCCAGCTGTTAGCCATAATGTTCGGGTTTGCAAAGTACTTTATAAATGAGGACTGTGTTGAAGAGAGCCTGTTTGAGCCACCAGACTGACAAGCTGCAGTCCACACTCCCATTTTACTGACCAGGCTGGGTCATTTCTAATATGAAGTAATCCAGTCAGTGAGATGATGTGAGGAAAAAACAAAGATCTCCAAAAAGTTTGGCATCTCTTTCTTGGAGCCTCTGCTGTTTTTTCCTTCACACACATTAACCTACTTTCCCTGCAGATGTGCTGATGAGATTCCCGAACTTAGTTATATTTGTGGTGTGATGTGCATGTAGTGGGCTGTTGGATTAGCTTGCGAAGAGAAATGTTATTCTATTTCATTTAATAGCGCTGATCACATTATTTGATTGCACCACTCGGTACACTGCCAGGGAAGGGAGCCAGAGAAGGAAAAACATGTTTCTGTCGGCCCGGTGAACCACCTGTCACCTGGCTCAAACAGTCCTCATTCATAAAGTGCTTTACAAAACCATATTACAACTAACAGTTGGATTTTCCTGTTTCAGTGCAGCTACTCAAACAGCGAACTTACTACTAAAGAGACAGAGAGTGAATCCTTGGTTTGTTAACATAAAACTCATTGTTGCTGCCCTTTGATATGATGCTGATGATGCTGAGATTAATTGACTGAATTCTACCTTCATACCAACTTTATAACATCTAGATAAAGTCAGTATACTGTCAGTGTAGAGGATGGAAATCAGGACAACATCTTGGGGAATTCAGTTGTGTACATCCAGCCCAGTAGCCCAGATCAGCTGATCACACCCTGTACACTGAGAAAATCTAACTGAGTTCTCAGTTGGAATGTTTGTGATTCTTCTCCATGCTGTGCTACTACTACTGATTTTAGGGTTCCCCCACCTGCTGACTCCCACTTTAACCCCTGACTGTACTCATTTTCCTGTTTCGAGGCAGTCACACTCCAACATAGGCAACAGAAAATTGAGATTTTTCTTCAGATTCAAGTTGAGTACTATTAGAATTAAGTTTGTATTCCCATCTTCTTATATTTTTATATTGATACATTATTGTAGCACAAGGCTTAGTTAGCTTTGCACAAAACCAGCTGGTAGAAACATCCTCCAGAGAGCTACTATTTACTTAATTGTTTTGAATACATTTCAGAGCCTGTACTTTTTTCACTTGAGTAAATACATTGAACCAGTAATTCAACTTTTACTGGAGTATTTTTAAAACTAATATTTGTATTGTACAAGGACACTAGATCATGCACCCATTTCCATAAATTTAATAGCAAAGAGCTGTGCATGTTGCAGGTTTGTATTTCTTAAAAAATGTCAATTGTGTGCCTGGGCAATCAGAAGTAATAACCTAAAACTCACCATACTTTTATGATCAGCGCTTATGATGAGAATTATTAGCTTTGATGAAATTACTCTGATTAAAATGTACATGCTAAAAACATTTTCTGTGTTCAGAATACCAACATTAACTTTTTATTACCCTTCTTTCCCTGAGGTTTTTTAGTCTATGCGCCTTCCCTCTTTTTCTGTGCTTTAGCTTATTTGTTCATGTTTTCCTTAACAGCTTTTTCTTTTTTTTAACATTTTCCTGGTTTGGTTTCCTCAAGTTTCTATTTTTTCTGTTAGTTTGGCAAATATACAAGATACAAGTGCAGTCTTGTCGTGAAAGTGTGTTCATGATCATGATCACAGTTATATCAACTATTAAAGACTCTCTGAAAGTGACAGTCGTTTCACCCATAGTCTGTTTACATGGGAAAGAAGGCAGCGTGGAAATATGTCAGTTTTGCTTCAAATGGGAGGGAGTGTATTTTTACAAATCTGGATTTCAGTGCTGCCATATTTATGTCAGTCAAAAAAGTCACCAAGTATAGCTAAATATTACCAAATTACTTGTGTTGTTCAGGTTTTTCATTTGTATTATAAAAGTCTAAAGGCTTACATACGTGAGCTCTAAAGTTATCTAGCAGTACATGGATCTGGTAGTTGGACAATCATCAGCTTGACTGACAAAAATATCATCTCAGTTTCTTGATGACAAAAAAGACTTTTTAAACTGTTCTAAGCATTGCTCTTCATCTATTTTGATGCATACAGTGGGGCAAAAAAGTATTTAGTCAGCCACCGATTGTGCAAGTTCCCCCACCTAAAATGATGACAGAGGTCAGTAATTTGCACCAGAGGTACACTTCAACTGTGAGAGACAGAATGTGAAAAAAAAATCCATGAATCCACATGGTAGGATTTGTAAAGAATTTATTCGTAAATCAGGGTGGAAAATAAGTATTTGGTCAATAACAAAAATACAACTCAATACTTTGTAACATAACCTTTGTTGGCAATAACAGAGGTCAAACGTTTACTATAGGTCTTTACCAGGTTTGCACACACAGTAGCTGGTATTTTGGCCCATTCCTCCATGCAGATCTTCTCGAGAGCAGTGATGTTTTGGGGCTGTCGCCGAGCAACACGGACTTTCAACTCCCGCCACAGATTTTCTATGGGGTTGAGGTCTGGAGACTGGCTAGGCCACTCCAGGACTTTCAAATGCTTCTTACGGAGCCACTCCTTTGTTGCCCGGGCGGTGTGTTGTGGATCATTGTCATGTTGGAAGACCCAGCCTCGTTTCATCTTCAAAGTTCTCACTGATGGAAGGAGGTTTTGGCTCAAAATCTCACGATACATGGCCCCATTCATTCTGTCCTTAACACGGATCAGTCGTCCTGTCCCCTTGGCAGAAAAACAGCCCCATAGCATGATGTTTCCACCCCCATGCTTCACAGTAGGTATGGTGTTCTTGGGATGCAACTCAGTATTCTTCTTCCTCCAAACACGACGAGTTGAGTTTATACCAAAAAGTTCTACTTTGGTTTCATCTGACCACATGACATTCTCCCAATCCTCTGCTGTATCATCCATGTGCTCTCTGGCAAACTTCAGACGGGCCTGGACATGCACTGGCTTCAGCAGCGGAACACGTCTGGCACTGCGGGATTTGATTCCCTGCCGTTGTAGTGTGTTACTGATGGTGACCTTTGTTACTTTGGTCCCAGCTCTCTGCAGGTCATTCACCAGGTCCCCCCGTGTGGTTCTGGGATCTTTGCTCACCGTTCTCATGATCATTTTGACCCCACGGGATGAGATCTTGCGTGGAGCCCCAGATCGAGGGAGATTATCAGTGGTCTTGTATGTCTTCCATTTTCTGATGATTGCTCCCACAGTTGATTTTTTCACACCAAGCTGCTTGCCTATTGTAGATTCACTCTTCCCAGTCTGGTGCAGGTCTACAATACTTTTCCTGGTGTCCTTCGAAAGCTCTTTGGTCTTGGCCATGGCGGAGTTTGGAGTCTGACTGTTTGAGGCTGTGGACAGGTGTCTTTTATACAGATGATGAGTTCAAACAGGTGCCATTCATACAGGTAACGAGTGGGGGACAGAAAAGCTTCTTACAGAAGACGTTACAGGTCTGTGAGAGCCAGAGATTTTCCTTGTTTGAGGTGACCAAATACTTACCTTCTAATATTGAACAGAAGTAGATTTTTTGAGACAAGTTGCTACCATCAAACTCAAAACGGGCTAATATTAATTCATTTTAAATAGTTAAACATCAGTTTAAAAAATCGATGTGCTTTCTGGGTTTTTGCAAACCACTGGATTGTGTTTTATGTACATTTTACACAGCAACTACCTTTTTTGAAACCGGGGTTGTTGAAGTGTTTTGTTATCCACATCCGTACAGGTGCATGTTTATAATTCTATAGATCATATAAGCACTATCAGGACGTAGTGGCCTGACTGTTTTGCAGTGCCCTGCCAGTTTCTTCTCTAGGGGAATGCTGTTGCTAGGGGCTTTCTGCTCACAAACAACCAAGAGTCTTTTCATGCTGGCCATCCTGCCAAGCATGTGATCCCCTGGTGTAACAGGATCTCTATTCAGAATAATACACCCGTGTGTCCAGGTCTCACCAAAGAAACAATTCAACCCAGACTCCTGTTCAGCAGGAAAAAATTCTCATTCTTAGACTTTGTGCAGCTGCCAAAATTGGGCTGGTGTCTAAGGGATTTAGAGGGAAAATACAAGGCTAGTCCTATATAGAGTTATCAGCTTAGTAGTTGCACCTGCACAATCGAAGAACAGTGGTGCAAAGAAACTTTTTAAAGCCTATTCAGTTTTTTTTTGTATTGTTTTTTTTTTATATTAGCTGCTAATATTGGATGACGGTGCACCACTTTTTGTCCAGCGTGACATTAGCCCCACACCCACTAGGACTGAAACCCTATAGAATGTCATACAGTGATAGGATGAAACATAATGACATTGGAAAACGTACAGTGGACCTGAGAGTTCAAATGCACTGCAACTTAAGAAATCACTGGTGTAAAAACAAAAATTCAGTGTGGCAGTTGATTCAATCAGAGAAAAAACACCTATAAATTATGTATGCCATCTTTGATCACAGGCTATTTGCGGATATTGTTGTTGGTCATGATGGCCAGAACAGCTGAGCTTACATTAAACAGCTTAATCAGTATTTTATGAGATAACTTGGACTGTGAGCCCATGCAGAACCCAGAGCAGGTGCAGGGAGAGAAAAAGGAAACACGTGTTCGGGATGATGAACACCTGGCGTTTCGTTTTCTTGGAAGCCCATAATGACAGTTTAACATTAATGGCAGAATTTGTTGTTGTTCCATATGGTAACGTTTAAAGTTATAGTAATATAATTGAATATATAGTCTGAGTATAATTTGTGTAAGGACAGAAAAGTATGTCTAAATACAGTTCTGTAGAATACATGATATTTATGTTAATGCAAAGTATCATTTTTGACTATAATATGAAATTACTTCTTACATAAACCTGTACTGGTTGCTGGAGTTTATTGTCAATTTGAAGTGCTATTACTGCCGTGGGCAAAATATCCTGACCCTGCATTCTACATAATGGCAGTCACAGCGATGATTGGAAGATTGAAATTATATAATCATAAACAAAACATTATCATTAACAGTGTCAATTCTTTCTCTTTCGGTCTCCTCAGACTCCCTTGTGCCCGAGGACGTCTATCCTCTGTCTCTTTTTTCCTTCTCGTTCCCCTCTTATGCCTTCTGCCAGTGGTTGAGGCTGCTGAGGATACAGCAGCATCCCTGCAGGATGAGGCAATAAGGACACGAGGTGTTATGGATGGCCTGCCACCTATTGCCTCATCCATGGCATTTCCATGGTGCTGCTGTTGCCTCACCACCCTGAGAACTAATCCCTAACTGGGGACAGCTTAAGTGCTACAAAACATAAAAGAATAAATATTAAACATTAAAATAAGTGTCTCTAAGACTTGCTATTGTGAAAATTGTCTTACCAACCTACTTTTGCTTGAAGTTACCCCACTATTTCTTCACCCAGCCAGGCGTCAGTACACCCTGCAGCCCAGTTTCTTTCACAAATATCCAAGAGCAAACACAATTATGTCCACAGTTATTACAACAGAGTTTATAACTTGTGAGCAAATAAAGACTGCCTGCAGGGTGCATCATGTCAAACACTTTCAAGACAATGTAGACTAACCTTTTTGACTATGAGTGCCAACATCTTCATGCCAGTTTCCAAGAACAAAATGAATTTTGTTCAGAGGTAACCTCCCACAACTTCTAACAACTAATAGGATAATTAAGTGGAAAATGACTACTCATATATTACTTGATTTTAAAAATATGCCTATATTGTAAGGCCCCATGGAAACAGCAAGCTCCATCTGTGTATTTATTCAAAACTTCTATATTAGCACATAAACATACTTTTGCAATTTTTTCATCATCCAGCTGTTACCAGGGATTCAACATTAATTAAAATAAATGTGGCAATATGCAAAATCATCGTGGTAAGTTAGCCATGCATTCCTGTCCTTGCTGTTATCCCCACGAAGGAAGGGAATATGTCATTGTCTCCCCATGTCTGTCTGTCTGTTTGTTAGCAGCCTAGCATCCACAGTTTTCGGGATATCATTTTCAAATTTTGAGTGATGGTAGATACCGATAGCAACTCAAGCTAATTTAAGTTTGGTGAAAATCGGGACAAGCTCAAGGTCAATTCAGTAAAATCAGTATGGATTGTCTTCACAACAATATATTAGGCCTTGGGGGACACGAGTATCTAGGTTGGCTGGGATTTTGACCCTGACCTTATTTTCTGATTTTGTTGACTCTGAAAATAAAATTAAAGAAACCATATCCAGAAATATATCAGCTTTAGGACACGTTTCTTCTTTTTTCTCCATACAACGCTCTACAACATCTAGCCTTCTAATGAACCAGTCCATGATTCTTCCTTGAAATTGTATACATTATGATTACTTTATTGTAAATGCTAATCATGTTAGAATGCTGCAGTGAGGGCAAACAACTTCCTCACTGTGATTGCCTGACCTGTGTGGCTCCTGAGGTTTACTGCTCTTTCTACATGTATATAAGCTGATATAATCAGTCCTGCTTGTCCATTTTTATAAACTCCAACAGAATATGACAAACTACTCATTTTACCAAGTCCTTGAACTGTCCAGTATTGTCATGTGACATTTAAATAAAATGAAATCCATTTCTAACTAGTTTACCATAAAATACATTGCATAATAAAAAATAAGTAGCCCACAAATTGATCTATTTATTTGTCTCTCGAACAGTCCAATCCTTGTGTTTCCCCACTGGTATGCTGGCCAGGCAGGTGTTACAGCAGAACTTTGTGTAAGTGAGCTGCCTCTGCAACAAAGCTTTCTTAGTGTGAAAGACTCCAGAACCACTGTCGTGGACTGCACTTGGCAACATTGCAGTGCTACATTGCGTACAGGTGCATGTTTATAATTCTATAGATCTCCAGTAAAACTTCTGCTTGTACTGGTCCTCCATTACAGTTAGGTAGGTTGGTTCTGAGCAGGTGCAGCCTCCCCAAGGCTGCCAAACAAAACAAGGAAGCCATAAAATTCACTTCCAGGCTAAGACTGTCAGGATCCTGGGTCTCTCAACCCGTGTTTTTGTGTTTAACCCCGTGTGTTTTGAGTCCAGCATTTGGGTCCTCGCCTGCCTACACACAGCCGCTCCCTGACAAAGACGTTCGAATCAGAGTCTGTCTGCAGAAAGAGACTCACTGGAGAGGTATCTGAATAAACTCTTCAGTTGTGTATTTGTCATAATACTAGTGTTTTACAGTTATTGGAGTGGCGCACCTTGTGTACAATCTAGATATTTAACAGTTAATTCAAGAGTGGAACTTCTTTTATGCTGTGTAACTTTAAGCTGTCTGGCGAAAGTCTGTAATTCTTCAGTTCTTCTTGGGTTCCATATTGTATTATTTTAAAAGACATATAAAGGATCTTACATTTCAAATAATGTGCACTTTCACTACAAACAAGCAGCAACTTTTTAACAGCTTGTACTCAAAACTTTTTTTCCCTTGGTCCTGAGACACGCAGGCATTGAGCAGACTGACGCTCCATGTGTCAGCCAAAGATGCAATAAGATAGCCACAGCTGAAAGAAGACAATACGGAGGCTGTAACCTTATTTCCACCAGACTGTCATGATGAAATCCAACAGTCTATGTGCCAATCGCTCCAAAACCTCAGATGAGCCTTTAATATTGGCAGAAGGGAATTTAATCTCCTCTCCAAGCTGAAAACACTCAGGCTGCCCTAAGATTCACCTCTCCATGACTCAGTGAACTTGCTTTTATTTTTTCCGTTCAAAGAAAAGCTCTTAACCAATCTTCCATTAACAGTTGAAGTAAAATGTGTGGAAAATTCATAAAGTTATTAGGGTTGTTACTCTCTGTTACAACTCTTGTTTCCTGTAGGCATGAATTTCCATTTCATTTTATTCTTTCTAACTAGAATTGGCTGAGCGCTGATAAGAACATTTGCTCACACTGTACTTTTCTTTTCTTTAGCAGAATTTCAAACTGGTGTTCTGCTGTGATTTCGATCACTGGATCTTTTTTGTGAAAGCATTTCTGAGTAACAGTAAAATTAATAAACAGATACACATTATTTTATTTTGTCAGAGAATCTTCAATATAGCTGTTATCATTATTACTTTCTTTATGTACATGAAGCTGCAGCTCAGTGTTAGTAGTAGTCTCAAATCTGTTGGTCGGACTCGGCTGGAGACTGTTTGCAGTTTGCCTGTCCTCCCTGTGTATATGGCTCCTCCCACACTCCAAAGAATAATGAATGTACATGTTAGCAAGTGCATCTGAGTAGCACCTGCTGGCTGCTGCTTTCTCTCATAACTCTAGCCTTAAAGTACATTAAGGATGTAATTCAAGTCTGTTTTTCACGGGACTGCATAAGAAAGTTCTCTTTTTAACATGACTATAAGAACCCATCTCTCCCTATTTTTTTTAGGTATCATGAGTTTATCAGAGACATTTCTCTTTTTGTCCTCCAGCTGAGTAATATTTATTTGTGTGTGTGTTTCTTTCTAACAACAAATTACATCTGATTTTTCCCCTCCATCCCTAGTTGGAAGCATATGCCTTTGTGCTTTTTACATGCAGTGCTCTAAATCAGCGGTCCCCAACCTTTTTTTTGTGCTATGGACCGGTTTATGTCCGACAACTTTTTCATTGACCAGCCTTTAAGGTGTCGCGGATAAATACAACAAAATAAAACCAGTACTGGTACCAAAAAAAAAAGAAGATTTATTTATAACACACAGGAAAAGACTGAGGGAATCCGAGTTAGCAATAAAAATGATTAAAAAAAATAATGATAAATAAAAACCCTGAAAACCATAAATTTCATACCCGAGCCTCAACTCTCGCGGCCCAGTACCAAACGACTCACGGACCGGTACCACTGCTGTAAATTGGTATAGTTGAGGCAAATTCTTATAAAGCAGCTCCATTTATAAAAGGCAAAAACACATTCAAATAGTTAAAGTAAAAATAGTAATAAAAAGGATGTCCTAAACGCTAGGTGAAATAATAAAGCAGTTAAAGCAAATGCACAAAAGCATTTAAGAAAATCGAGGAATGGCAGCACCAGCCAGCTGACTCCTAAAGATTTCAAGGTCATATTCACGTCGATTCTGGAGCATCAGCAATGAATTTTAACTCTATTTTAACACATTATGTGCCAGTACTGATTATAGTTTAGGATTAATATGGTATCACACACTGTCAGTCACACATAAACATGCTTTGACTCCGGGAACATCACTTTATCTTCCTCTAGAGAAGTCCTGTCTATTTTCTTTCCCAGTGTGACCAGATGCATGTAGTAGAGCGAGTAGTGAAGGACATTTTACTCACGGCTGCCCAAAAAAAAAAGTCACTCCCACAGCTGTCTTTCCTCAGAATCTAACACACCTTTTAGATGACAGAAAGCTGCATATGGTGGTCTAGATGGAGACAGATGCAGCCGTGAAGCCTGTGTGGCTCACACAGCTAAATGAACTGGCAAAAGATGGAATAAATGCCTGGATGTGGGATGCATCGGGTTTACAAATCTAACAGACTGCTTAAGACTCAGAAATCAGAAAAGAAATTGCATTTGGAGTTATGTGTGAAATAATTTTCTAGGCCAGCATGAGAATATTATTTTTCACCACAATGAGAGGAAAAGAAAAGATATGAAAGAGCTCACTGTCAGCAATACTCCCTGCTTCTAAAACATTATTTTTTTTTTTGGCTTCCAGATATGAAATGGTCTGTGTCTAACCTAAAATTTAGATTTTATTCATCTTCCATGTGGTGTGTTACATTGCAAACACAGTAAGCCAGCAACAGCAACAGAAAATCCATACCTGCAGTGAAGGTATCCTTCATAGTAGCAGGGTTTCTGCCAGGAAAATTAGGTAAGTTCGAGGGGGGTAGAGTCAGTACTTGGAAATATCCACCTACTATAATTCTACTACCTAATTTTGTATGTGTCTGTGTGTAGCTCTGCACTGCCGGACTTGCAATAAACTGGATACCCTGAGCAGATTATCTGATTAGATGCTGAAACAACCTATTGACTTTATCATTACATTACATTCAGTTTACTGGCAGAGAGATTTTTCCTTATTACATGGAGGCAAAGCTACTTTTTTAGTAGCCCATTTTAAATACAATAAAACTTGCTTGATACGATGGCCCAGAGAGTTCAAATACACCACAACTTAAGAAAACACCGGCAAACAAAAAACAGCTGCAAAAGTGCACAAAACACAACAGAAGTGTTTTTACAGTGCATCAGCTAATGCAGATATACAATTGGTAAAGGACTAAATAGGCTTCTGTTGTTTTTTGCGTCCTTTTGTTGGTCTTTTCTTAAGTTGCAGTGCATTTGAACCCTCAAGGCCGCCTTTAAAATGTAAAAACAAGAGTAACATAAAACACGCAAAATACACAATCCGAAATAATAGATTATTTTAATATTAATATGACAATTGTCTTTGTCTTATTATACAAACAAAATATTGTATTTTTTCATGTCTAATGCATTTTCATGATAATTAGTAAAATGACTCTGTCCTCTCACGATGTCCTAAAATGTACACCGTACTCTCAAGGACGCTTCGCTCAAAAAAAGCATCCAGCAGAATGCACAGGGTTCTTACGGTTAGAAATTGGTCACAGACTTGAAGAGTGTGTATAACTAACCTTAGGCACAACTTTGTGGCTTTGTAACACTCACATCTGTTACTGTGATCTAAGAATAGACCAACAGTGCTGTCTGATTGGGGAAGAAATTGAGAAAACAGAAAATATTACAGTATGTGGACTTCATTATTGATATATTCCACTTTTTACAGTATATGATAGGAACTATAAAAATCAATAAACTGGGCAGAAAAAATGGATAGAGATGAGTAAGATTAGAGGAGTCAACAAATGAAACAGAACTGTGGAGAAATATGATATCAGAAACAAGATGCCAGAGGTGCATATGAAGAATTGCTTAAAATATTTACATTATTGTGTAATATAAATTGCCCAATACACCAATATAGCAGAAAACATAAATACATGGACTGGTCTTCAAAATATATGTAAAAAGAAAAATGCATTATACACAGATTTCATAGGCAAAAACCTGAAGATGCTGAAATAAGATATAAAAATGATTTCATTTATATAATAACATCTATGAAGAAGAAATATTATAAGAAACCATTCAACAATAATATAAATATTATTAAAAGGATGGAGGACATACTTGTCAGTGTAATTAGAAGTGGGTCTATACCAAAACAACTAATCCGAGTATTTCATCGTAACAAACACGAGGATTATAATATGGATGGTTTCTCGTAACTGTTGGACCAGATTTAGTGGGAAAAAATCACTGATCCAGGAGAAGAAAAGCTGGATTCATTGAGACA
Source organism: Rhamphochromis longiceps (assembly GCF_057381845.1). NCBI lineage: Eukaryota > Metazoa > Chordata > Actinopteri > Cichliformes > Cichlidae > Rhamphochromis > Rhamphochromis longiceps. The sequence continues at coordinate 11,885,632 of NC_140573.1, forward strand.
GAAAGGTGAGATTAAAAAGTCATTGGGATGGAGTTGTAGTAATATTGATACGATACTGCTGCATGATACTGATCGGATAATGATTTGATGCATTTGTTGAATGAGTTGACTGTTGTTTTTTTTAATGTTGTTTTTTAAATAACACATCTGTAAAGATTCAAAATGGGGTTGAAACTGAAGGAGTCGATGAAAACAGTTTTCCTGGGTTCATTGATGGTTCATTGAGTGAGAGAACAAGGTTACAATTTGAGCAGTTTTTGTAACTTTGTGTGGAAAATTGGGTTTCTGTGTGTGTAGTGACACTGTGGAAGCAATATTTAATACTCTCCATGTTTCTTGCCCTCTCTTTCTCTCTCTCGCTCCCTCTTCTCCTGTATCTCTGTGTTCTGTCTCCCTTACCTGTTCCCATGTTATTCTGTTTTTCAACCTTTGTCTCCCCAGTCTGTTGTGTGTTTCCATGTTTGATAATCCCGGTCTTTGTGTCAAGCCTGCATCTGATTTGTCCCTCCTGTGCTCTTTCCTGATCATCCTGATGTGCATGTATGGTCCCAGTCTCCCTTGTGCCAGAACATCAGTTCTTCTTCCTCCATGGACACCTATAGTCCATGTTCTTAGTGCTGGTTTTGCCCAGTGTAGTTTCATGTTAGTAAAGGTTTAGTCTCCTTTTGCCTTTCATTTTTGTATTGTCATGTAACCTTGCTACATGCTCCACTCTGAATTTGGGTCCTCTCTAAGACATGATCATGACATTCCCACTCCTTTCAATATCTAAACTAAGTATAGATGGAGGGAAATTGGAGTATATTTTGCTTAATTTTGTATAACATTTCTTTATTTGTTTTCCTCTTTCTAATTGACTCTCTGTATATTGTTTATATGATCGTGATTTATGTGATAGGCACTTATGCACCCCTATACCATCAGAGATGCAGGCTTTTGAACTGAGAACTGATAATAAGTTGGATATTCCCTTTCCTCTGTAGTCCAGAGGAGATGGCGCCCATGTTTTTCAAAATGAATTTCAGTTTTTTTGAGACGTCATTTGATACACCACTATCAAAGTAATAGTAACTAATAGTTCAATGTCTCAATGAGTTCATATGTCTCATAAATGAAATATGTTCGAGATTTGCAAATCATTGTGTTCTTAGTATTAATATATTTAGAGAATCCCTCCTTTTTTGGAATTGGAGTTTATTTAAGTATATGTCGTTATATACTCGTTTTGGACTGGCTCGGATATTCTGATATGTTTTGGAATACAAGTGACTAATAAAGTAAAATTTGTTCATATAGCAATTTTTTGAGACAAGAGTCATGAAGTCTTTATAGAGGTATTGAAAAACAGTCACAATGAACAGATCAAACATTGCCCATCTGAATAGATTAGTTTTAAGTTGTAATGCATATAAAATCTATAAAACCTATACCTCTGAAAAATCATCAAACATGAAAGTCAGTATAACTGGAGTTACAGTGTTTTCATATGACAGATGCAATTTGCTAATAAGTGTGCAAATTAGTTTAGGTAATGCCTTTGTTTGCATAATGGGATATGTGTGATCCATCGCTGTGATTATAGCAGCACAAGTGGTTATTTTAGCAGAACACTAGCTGTATGTAGCGTGCTCACCACATGCAGTGAATCATGTACAATACGTGGTCCAGGGAACTTCCACCCTCCATTCAAATTCACTGCGTGAGAGCTTTGTCTAAAGAAACTGCACTGCTAACACCTATGACCTACTGTTTGACTCTAAATGCGGCAACTGTTGTGCATGGTTCACTGTCTGCAGAACTCACATGGAGATAAATTACTAAACTGTCCCATTGTCCTCGCTATGTGGGATGTCGTTTAAATGGATGTTCTTCGATAAATCTTTCTTGATATCCTTTGAGGGAAATTGAGTGCCATACTTGGTCCACATGGGTGACATTGTCCCTTTCACGCTGCAGCAGCTTGGATCTCAAAGAAATCAAGTCAACATGTAGATTCTCAGAGAGTACAAAGCCTCAGCCCCTTGTCACTGGCCTCTGCAGTCTATTTTGTTCAGCTCAAGTGGCCACACGTGGTCTTTATTCTTGAGAGGAAGACTGACAACTTCACCACAAACGTTAGTGCAACTACTCAACAAGATTGTCACTTTCCAGCTCTCCGTGAGACAAAATCCTCAAATGAAAAAAAAGAAACCACCACCTGTCAGAACAGTCAATCTACCTCTTAGAAGTATGAGGAAGGTGAGAGGAAATCCCTGCAACTATCACTTTAGGTCATGTCAGTGACAGGGAGTTACACTCTCTGGTTACAAAGCTTTTCTCTATGCTGTACACATACTGAAAAGACACCTGATTTCTGCACCAATTCTGTGAATAATAACCCGTTGCCCTTGACAGATTCATTTCATGAAAAATCATTATATCCAACAAGACATGCCCAAAAAACAGAAATAATCAACTTGCACTCAGAAAAATAAAGGTGCCAACTGGAACCAAAAGTGATTCTTTAGACTGATGCCATAGAAGAACCTTTTTTGGTGCCACAAAGAACCATCAAGAAATGGTTCTTTGGGGCACCTTTTTCAAAGAAAAAACCTTTTTAAAAATGGTTCTTTGAAAAACCATTTTTTAAAAGGTCATTCTATAAAAAAACATTTTAAAGAACCTTTTTTGAGTGGTTCTTTAAAGCACCATTTTAAATCTTTCAAAATAAAATGTATCCTAAATTGAATTTGAGTAGGGTAAAATAAATACAAGCACATAGAGATATTTTAATGGTTTATTGCCATTTCGTAGTATACCAAAAGACAAAAAGGCATTTTAACCCTCAGCACAACATCACAACTAATACATGTCACATATTAGTCATTTAAACAGTAATAATTAAACATTTTTACTAGACTATAAATAGATATATATATATATAAACTATACTAAGATAACACAATTAATGCATGTATTGTTTAATTAATAAAAAATCAGAAAGTGATAAAACACATTAGAAATAGCAATAGCTTCATAACAGACCAATAAATCAACACATTTTCATCAGAAGATATTTGCATGTTCAGTAAAAATATTTCAACAACAATTTTTTTTATTAAAATGATCAATGGACTTCAGCTTCATGTTATGTAAGGTAAGTTTCATGTTGTACTCATGGTTCTTTATTAGTCCAGTTTAGGACAATGTCTCTGACGTTTATATATTATCACATATATGTTATATAAAAACAACCTCACACCTGCAGTTGTTTCAGTTTTTCCACGTGTTTCCTGTCAGCTGGTCAACCTCACTCAGGTGGACATCCATATCAGCCAACCAAACGACAAGCTCCTCCCTTTGTGCTTCAAATCCCTCCCACTCTGAGACAAGGAGCTAAGAGAGAGAGAGAGAAAAAGAGTCGATTATAAAGAAGAGAGAAAAGTGAAACCCTCCTGAGAAGGTCTGACTCGCATACCTCCAGTCGAGCTGTGATGTACTCCGGTTTGGCGTTCACGTCATCCCAGCAGTGGCCGCACTCCCTCGCTGATGCCAGCAGCCAAGCCTGCAGGGTGCCCTGGAAGAGCCGAGGTCCTGCCTCTCGCCGCAGCCTCTGAATACACAAACACAAATTGCATCTGAAGCAGGAGGTGCAGATTGTTTTTGCTATGCTTTTCTAAATCCAGGCCAGCGGACGACTTTTGTCTTGCAGAAGTAAGAACTGGAACCCAAATCAAATGTATGCGATACACAATCAATTCACAAGAACGCATTATAAAAGAAAGTCCCATTCTTGCCTGATTTCAACTGAATTCTGCATCAAAACAGGATTATACATGTAACACTAAAGATATTTTGATGGCTTGTGCACATAAGCCTCTGTAATATATTTATAATTTAAAATGCCACTGGTCATAATATAACAGTAACGCTCAGTCATATCTCCTGAAAATTATGTTTCAGCCAAAGTCTAAATTGTGTTTCCAGAGAAATATATTTGTTCTCCAGGATTATGTCTGTTTGTAAAGTATCACAAATATATTTTGTAAAGGACAACCTAGAAAATGGCAACAAAGCTTCAGAAGGAGTCCGAAATCTTGGAAAGAGAGACTAAAAACTAAGGATCTTAGGCCAGTGTGGTTGAACGGCTTTCTAACTAAGCCAACCTATGTGGCTACTATAATCTGTTGCAGACAAGGACACAGAGAGCTGGAGACACAAGGGCTAAGTAATCCTTCCTTTTGTACTTCCTTAAAGTCCGTCTAAAGGGTGTATGTATATAGCTATTTCTTTGTAAGACACAAGGATGTCAGCTAGGTGCTCCCCATCTGATGACAAATTTGACATCACCTTGAGCCAAGCAGATCCTAATGGACTTGCAGATGAAAGAACTATTAAATGCTCAATGGTGGATGGCCCAGAGCCAAGTTGGGGAGGCGGGACACCTCTGGAGGCTAAAAGCTATACATGGTTCCCTGTTGATGACCACAGCCCGCTGGGCAGAGAGCCAGTGGTGAAGATGACAATCATGAGGAACCAGGCAGATAGCCAGCGAGGATGAGGATCTTTTAGTGGTGGACCAGGTGTCCAGAGACACACCTTCAGAAGTTTCCACTTCTGAAGATTTATGAGCAGATGACCTATCAATTCCCCAACGGTTTAAACCCATAAATATTTAGTTCACATTTAAAAAGATATGTGAACAGACTAGACTGTTTGTTTCAGGAACTTGCAATCCATTTCCTGCCCCTGATACAGTACTTCAACCATGTAACCAGCAAAGTACCTGCTAGATCTTTCCCTTACAAAAATAGCCATGTGTAACATGCACAAAGTGAAGTCAGTTGCATAGTTTTTCACGCTTAATGGATCAATAATCCTCCACTCTGGGTGGGAGAAGAAAAGAAAGTCTTCACTGTCAGGGCAAAAATTAGAACATATTAATTAAAGTTCGCTAGGTAGCTAATGTTTGTTGGTTTTCAAGGTTACTATAGTGTGACTCTAACAGTGATAGTTCAGTTTTGTTAACACATTCTGTTATGACATTAATCAAATAATGGGTTTGTTCCAGTCTAGTTTTAAACGATCCTTCACTGGGTTGCCGAGGAGACTGAGAGGTTGTTCCCATTTGGCCACTGTAAAGGGGAAAATGTATTAAAATGCAGTTCCAAACTCCCTAACTGGAGTGAAACTGACTGATGCTGGAATCTTTCTTATGTCATTTGCCTGTGGAAGGGGTTTCGCATCAGTTGTAGTGATGGTAAATTTGATTCTTTTTACTGAATCGAGTTTGAATGAGTCACTCACCAAAGTGAATCGGTTTTTTGAGTCATTTGAGTCACTGAGTCAGTTGACCAGAGAGTGCAAAAAATGTACATTTTCACTTAAACTTAATTTGTTTCTCTAAACGACTATATTATAGAGCAAAAAAAAAGCAAAAAAAAAAAAATTTCTAAAGGGAGCATTTATTTTATTTATTTTTATTTTATTATGTGTCAAATATATATTTTCTCATCTAAATGTCCACTGAGCTGTGTGCCAGAGTAATAGGCTCTGTTTTGAGTTTTGTTCAAAAAAGAATGACTTCATATAGGGAAAGATATATATCACATATGCAGGTCACCTTAAACTAGTTTTTTAATTAAGCAGCAAGGCAGAACAAAATCAGGTCTGTATCAAGACATGAGGACTAAACCCCAATTCAACCAGACCCAGAACTGATCCGGAATTATAACAGGACTACAACAGTTCAAAATCAGGACTACTTAGGACATAGGTGTCAACCTCTGGCTCACGGGCCAAATTAGGCCTGCAGCCTAATTACATTTGGCCTGCGAAGCCATACCAAATTATTATTAGAGCTGGCCTACTGGTATTATACAGCTAATATATATATTGTTTAGTATTAAGCTTTGCTTGTTCCATATTCAGTTTTTCAGCAAAAGATGTTTGAGTCCATAACAAGAGATTCATTCTTAAATCTGGAGGAAGATTTTTTTTCAATAAATATTAATGTTAGCCCGCGACCTTGTTCCAGTTTTGAATTTTGGCCTACTGTGTATTTGAGTTTGACACCCCTGACTTAGGACTTAACCAAGACAGAACCAGAATCATAGACCTGCACTACACTTATTTTTTAATTCTACCAAAGTCCACTATTTAGATTGAGAAAAGTTTATATAATTATTTAGCCTTGTTGTGCAAACAAGTCTGCATAACTTAACCCTTTAAGACCTACCATAGAACCAAGTCCGCCAGAGCTTATATTATATTTTTACATGCTGTGGAGCCATTTTTGGGAGCATTTCAAGTTGCTATACATCAATACAACCATTATAGCCCAAACTTTAATAATATGTCTGCATTAGGTGCATAGTAATTACATAAATTGCAAAAAAGTGCAATAAACTACAAAAAAATTGAAAATCGTTTTTGTTTTTTTAACATATATTTCTAGTTAGAGAAATTTAAGAGGCTCATCCCTCAAAACTGTAAATACAAAAAAGTTGCACAAACTAGTTTCCCACCACAGGAAATTTATTTTGAGTGTCTTCATAGTTTTATTTTTGAAATACACCAATTTTTATACACTGCAGGAAAAACGAAAATAAATATTATAGTGCAAATTTGCAAAATAACAGCATATGCATCAAAATAAACTATTTCCAGCAGTGCAATATGAGTCCTAAGCATCCCAGAAACGACACAGAAAGTCATAAACTCAAACATAACTTTTTAGAACACAAGTATAGGCTCATAAGGCCCCGATCGTAAAAAAACTACATTTCCGCAAAATGACGTCACTTCCGGTTTCGGGCAGGTCATGCGGTCATGTGATAGTTCGCGCTGATGGACGTAGGAAGTGTTACAAACAGCTGATCGGATCGGCGAAGCGTGTTTCTGGAATATCATGAGTAGTAATACGATGGCACCTGTCCAAGATGGCGGCCAACCAAACCGGTTTGACAACCGGTTTGACCGGTTTCGTGCGTGTGCGCATGCGCGTTCAGTAATACGATGGCACTAGTCCAAGATGGCGGCCAACCAAACCGATTTGACCAGTTTCATGTGTGTGCGCATGCGCGTTCAGGTGTGGAAATACCACAGGGGATCAGAGGGGTTATATGAGTTTGTGTTTTTAACGGGGTTTTAATTTAATCAAACCATAGGGTTTTTAATTAAACTATTTTTATCACTTAGGTCAAGGTCAAGGTCAAGGTCAGATTTATTTATATAGCACATTTCCAACAGCCGATGCTGCACAAAGTGCTTAACAATAACAATAAAATTAAAAACTACAGTGTAATACAATAATAACAATAGAAACAATAAAATAGAAGAATTGAAACAATACTAACTAATTCAGATAAATCCAAAATGCTTGGGTCATAATGTGTTAAAAGCCAGAGCGTAAAAGTGTTTCTTTAGTAAAGATTTAAATTGCTCAAGAGTTTGATGTGTAGGTGTATCGCAACATTCAGTTATGCATGTGTTCTTAAAAGCAATTCTTTGTTTCTTGTTTCATTCTTGGCGGGGTGGAAGCTGTTTTGGTTCACAGTGCGCCTTAACAAAGAGGGTGTGCTCTAGTCAAAAGTGTTGGTAATAGTGTTTTAATCACACTAATTTTCTAAATCTGACAATGTCTCAGCTTGCAGTGAGGCATGCATTTTATTTTATAAATGGCACAAATGGGAATTTCTTCTGAATGGGTGATGTCAGCATGTTCACAAGCGTTTCATTTAATCAAACCCCTAGTTTTAATTTAACTAGTTTTTACACATCTACTGGGGTTTCTTTCCAGGGTTGATGCGATCATTTTATTTAAAAATCGGGATTTCGGAATGTTGAACTAAGAGTGAGACAAAGCCAGCCAGCTAGTTTTTAACACAGTAAATGTTACAAATAGCATTCAGTCCTTTAGAAAATAAATGCTATAAGCAGCCAGTATCGCTCTTTTCAAACTAATCGTCTTTTAAATACACTCATTTTGTGATTCCGGTGTCAACACCTTGCACCGATGCAAGCATTTTATTTATTTAAAAACGGATCAAACGGGCCATTTCTTCTGTAAGGGGTTTCATGGTTTCAGAGTAGTTTTTAACACAACAGATAGTCGCAAATAACATTCAGCAAACGCTACAAGCCTATTGTTTAAAGTGGCCGGTATTGGCTCTTTTTGTAATTCCTCGACAAGGTAAATGGGGCAGGTGTACCAGTCGGGTGGCGACCCCGCCTATTGTCTGAAGTATCGGCTCCTTTGTAATTCCTTGAGAAGACAAAAGCCCTGAAGGGTCTCATTTAAATTGATTGGCGACATACCTTTTCTTTTTGGAAACACCCACCCTATATAAAAAAAACACGCTCAGAGCCCGAAACCCTGAGCCATTTACGCCTCAAGATTCGCTGCAGAGCACACCATTTTCTTTGCGATCATCAACACTAACATCGTTCTTTATAACATGGCCATCGTAAACGGTAAGTAAAACAAAACCTATTATTGGATTTTTAAAAAGTGTTATGTTAACATATTGTAGGATATTCAAACTATTTTTTTTCCCTAAAACAAAAGCTTAATTTTTAGGAGTTCGGGAGAACGGCCCAGGGCCCTTTTCTTTAGAAACGGGCGCTTTTACAGCTGGAACTAGTCCTCTAACAGGCACAAGGTGTGTACAGCATTACTGGATTTTAAAACGTATGTATGTTTTAAACTAGCGATTGTTTTAAATTATGTAATAACGTTTTTGTTTGTTCCAGGGTTAACAAACTGAGCAGGAAAACATTCAGACACCGCGACCACAGAGCCCTACCTTACATCAGGTGTGTATACAACGGGATGTATAGTTGTGTATTATTTTTTCAAAAGAAAAAAAAATTAAAAAGAGGTTTAAACAATTACAAATGTTCTAAACTGACCGTTTTACACCTACAGAGCCACGCCAGAGAACCGGGTGTGTGGAGAAGCAGGACCATCCCGAATAACGCACACTACAAGGTAAGCATAGGCATATATAAATTAGATAAAAAGAGATAGAGAGGGAGACACGCTTATTCAGTTTGAAATGGGTACATGTATAAAATGTTTTAACACATGTCTATCTATCTTCACAGACTGCAGAACAGCACCCCTCCTCATAATGATCAGGACACCGTACGATTCCAGACGTTTTTGGAATGTTTAAGCAGTATCGACCTCCCAGAACAACAAAAACCTGGAGCTTTGTGCAACAGTGGAGAGTCAGAACCGATCTTCATCAGCGAACCTGCAACACCCCCGAGTGAGTGGCTACCTCGCGATTTCTCTGATGTTTTTGAGTACAGTATATCAGATTTTGATCTAGTTCATATACCCACCACCCCAGAATGTGACAGAAATAGCATTGATTCACACATAGATTTCGAAGAAGGCGGCATAACAGACTCTCAAATATCACCGGCGTATGATGCTTACATGAAGCTTCCAGACGCTCAGCCTGCTGAACAGAGTCATATAGCTTCAATAGCTGATAAATTATGTTTGATTGAAGCTAGACTCAATCAATACCACCAAGAAGCACAGGTACAAAGGCAACAGTTTACCAAACTCATAAACAAAGTGTGTAGTACATTAGACAACATCTGCTATGTTCTATTTAAACCCAGATTCCTTTTATAGTTTGCAGTGAAATTTCTTAAACCATTGTTTAATGGGACAGAAGTACAAGTCACTCTTTACTAACACACTGTAGATAAGTTTATTGCTGAACGACACAGCTAGCAGTCCCACACACTCTTTAGATTTTTGAAGTTTTGTGTGTGATGGTTTTGCCTCTCACACCTTACCCCTTTCTCCCAGTATCACAACAGTATGACTCCCAAAGTACGACTCAGTAAACAAACAAGGACTCTAAACTCAGAACAGAAAGATACAGTTGAAAGATTAGTGATATCTTTTATGATGCGTAATAAACTACACCCTCTTCTTCTCTGTATTTATGTTGTTTGTGTGCGTGCGTGCGTGCGTGCGTGCGTGTGTGTGTGTGTGTGAATGCCTTAGAAGTCAAAGTATACATTAGCCATACTTACAAAAACATTTTTAATTTCATTTAGAACTGAGATTCTAAGTTGTAAGCAGAAATCGTATGCTCAACCAGGAGTATGTTTCCCCACTTTCACAATGCTGAGGCATCAAATCCATGATCCAACAGATGGTTTGTCACATGTGGGCGAGAAGGGCAAGCCAACCCTTACTTACACAACCTCACACACTATAGATTTTTAAAGCTTTTGTGTACAACGGTTTAGCTAAAGATGTAACTTCTACTTTTGATAAAGATCACTCCCTCTGCATATTTCTTAAGAAATGAAGTGTCTTTACTGGGATATTTATTGTCAAACTATGCGATTTTCCAAATGTGTGTGGAGTAAAATGTTGTGACCAAGAATCATTCAGGATTAACAACACAAACTGTTTTGATAGCAGAAACAGTCTGTCTTATAGTTCCCATACTTTACTGCTAGTTTTACAAACACATTCTTCTTCATATCGGTTTAATTGTTTTTTTATGAAACTGATTTTTAATAGTACAACCAAGGTCTAACTTTTCCTAGCTCCCCAGTATAAATGCAAGAATTTTGCAGACTTTATTGAAACTGTCACAATTTAACACTCAATGCCATAAACAGAGTTGATCCATGTTTCTATGGACAGTGTTTCATACATCAACAGCTCTGAAAATCACTTTTAAAGTAATGTAGAACATGATCTCTCTCACTCTCAGCGTCTCTAAAAAACCCAGCAAACTGACAATCACCTCTAAACAAGGGGTCAGTTTATAGGCTTTTTGTTTGTTTGTTTGTTTTGTTTTTTATCAGCCGCAACACCATGTAATGCATGGATGTTAGACTCTTTCACCAGACCATGTTGCTAGCCCAACCACCAGGCTCAGGGTCTCTGAACTCTAACACTAGCTCTGGCTGCCAAATGTGCCTCTGACCCTCTTGTGCCTGTTCACCACCAGACTAAGTTTGTACTCTCACCTACTAACATTATTTTATTACAGGGCAATATTCAGCTAGGTTACTACTTTGACTTTCTTACTTTGAGCACATTTCCGAGCCCATACATTATCAAACTTTTACTTGAGTATTTCTGACACCAGCTATACTTTTACTTAAGTAAAAAAAAAAATGCCTGCACTATCGGTGTAAAGCTGTCTTTAATTCTTTAACAGTTCATGCAACAATTATAAATTAAACCTGCACCACAGCTAACTCTTTTTCATAACCAATAACAGGTGTATTTCTTAGATCTACAGAAACAGCCAAAACACTCTGCTTGTATAATGCCATATTCTCTCCCAGCGTACCCTTGTCTCACAACAGGGTGATTCCCAAAGTACGACTCAATAAACAGAGACTCTAAAACCAGAACAGAAAGATAAAATTGGAAGATCAAAGATTAAGGTTTGTGTTTTTATAGCACAAAGTAAACTGTCCCCTTGTCTTCTAGGCCTTGGCGTGCGTACCTTAGAAGTCAGATTATACGTTAGTCATACTTCCAAAAACATTTTGAATTCCATTTATAACTGTGATGTCAAGCTGATATCAGACATCTTGTGCTCACCAGGAGCATGTATCCCCAACTTCAAAACCTTAAGGTGTCAAATTCACAAACCCAACATGGGCTCATTCAACACAGGGGCCAGAAGTGCATGTCACCCTTTACTGACAAACTGTAAATAAGTTCAATACAGGGCAACGCGGCTAACAGCCTTGGAAACGCTTTACATGAAATAAAACTTTTTAGAAAACCCTTTACAAGAATAAATGTGATGATCTGTTTTACCTGAATCAAATGTATTAGTTTGTTTACTTGAAATAAAATTTATTTTTGAAACCCCGTACATGAAGTAAAAAGTATCATGTTGCAAGTTCTGGCTTTAATATTTCCAGCTGATAAGGAGACGTTTTGCATTTCAAATGCTACATATCCTACCCGCCCTTTAAGATCATCCCACTTCAGGATCACGCCCCACCTTCTGTTATTTTAAAACAAGACCGCCGTCTCATTCCTCCAAAACCTTTTTTTTTTTAATCTCAAAACAGCGAGAAGGATGGACTCTGCACCCCTGCGTCACACTGAGGAGGAGGACAGTTCCTCGGACGAGGGCTCATTAGTACCTGACACGCCCGGTTACTATAGCCCCTTGGAGAAGCAGCAGCAGCAAGCCGTCGAGCTTGACGGTCGGGCATCTTCTTTATTTATCGATACCGTGAAAACAGCTGTGTATCACCTAGTCAACCTAGTAATCAACAAGTACCTCACTGACAAATGCAACGGCTGCAAGTTTGACCACCCCAGCCAGAGACAGCATGAGTGTCTGCAAGTGTTGGTGGATGACTTTTACGCTGAAAATTATTACAGCATCAGAAAAAGACTCCTCACCCCTCGCTTCATTCCTTCCATTCAACATCTGCTGATTGCCCGCAACATCAAAATGGACGACGTCAAAGTCCGCATGGTGGCGGAAACTCTCTTGCACGAACTGAAATCGGTAAGGAAAGTCTTTGACGCCATCGCCGAGGCATACCACAATCTGGTGGGGTTGGACGTGGTGAAAATCGGGCAGCTACGGTTGGTCACAGAGTGTTACAAAGGAGGCTGCTAATGTTTTCTCTGAAAGACTGATTCTTTCCAAAAAAACAAAAAACTTATTGTACCGTATCTTTCAAACAGCTACCCTGCTTATTTTTTCAAACATGCATCCAGATTTTTTCTTTCTTAAAACATGTAACCTGCATTTACCACATTTTTAAAAGCATGTATAATTTTTCAAACATGTATCCTACATTTAGTGCATTTTTAAAACATGTATCCTGATATGGCCACCCTTCCAAGGCCCTGACAAATTACCCGAATCACTATGGGATAAGGATGGCAGCCACTATATGACCAGCTTCTTAAGATAAGAAACATAAACTTTGTTAACGGTATACCCGAATCTCTTGCTGATGACACCCTTCTGCCTACAGAAAAGAACAATTTGTTAATTATAGACGATGTAATGAACGACGCAGCTGACAATTTAGAAGTACAAAATGTGTTTACAAAGTATGTGCATCATAGAGGAATTTGAGTTGTATATATCTAGTTCAGAATTTGTTTATTCAAGGAAAATCCAGTAGAACCATTTCCTTGAACACTAATTACCTAATATTGTTTAAAAATCCGAGAGATAAATATCAGGTTATGCTTTTAGGTAGGCAAATGTTTCCGGGTAATACTAAATATTTTATAGAAGCGTTTAATGATGCCACATCCACAACATACGGGTATCTTTTAATAGACTATAAAGCTAAGACCCCGGACTATTTAAGACTCAGAACAAATTTACTATCAGACTGTCCGGTTGTTTACATTCCAAAACAAAAATCAGCAAAGAGGTGAAAGGATGTCATCACGCATGCGGAGGAATCTGTCTCTGTTGGAGATGATATACAGGGCTCCTCCTACTCTACGCACTTCACTCTCGGGGTAGCATAAGCTGTATTACTTGTGGGGTCAAAACCGTCCACAAAATACGGTCCAACCCTCTGTTCGCCTCCTCTGAGAGCATGTTTTACCACTTTGTTGGTGGTGTGGGACACATATTGAAGCCATTCAATAGAGATGTTAGAAAACGTCTTGTTCTGCTCAACGTATGCCCCTTCATACGTGAGAGCGAGCGCGTCTCTAGGCAGAAACAGCGTTTTATACACACCCATACTAAATGCAGCCAGGGTGGTATACATGAATGGATCAACTTGAGTACAACCCAGTAGCGTGTCACGATAAATGATGCATGCTTTACGCAGGACATCAACATCGTTAACACAGTAACGCCTGAGTTCAGCCTGAAAATCAAAGGGATTCTGTGAGGCAACCTGGTACCATTCCATGAATCGCACCTTATCGCTTTCAGACATGTGCTCATAGCCGTAGAAGGAGGGGTCTGGGTACGGGCCCACATAACGCTCATTATCCCTCGTATTAAACCTGTGTGGGAAATGGCCCTTCTGCAGGTCTTGAAAACCTAAAGCAGAGGGTATTTTGGCAAGGCCCATGGGCAAAAAGCTGAACGAATCAATCCACCGCTGGTCATAGTCCCTGTCATGCATTAAAATCACACGGCTGCCGCTCATTATGACACTAGGTGTTATGCTCTGTCTGACAAAGTACTCGAGGAGTATGTAGTTATCAAAGCCAGATGCATTATGTGCTATGAAAGTGTACCCACGAAACCTTGGGCGTCTGTAATGCTGCACAAACGCCTCCACACACTTTAATGTATTAAATGTGAACTTATTGCCCTTCAGATCAGACGCACACACAAAGTTAGCCTCGTGTTTACCGTTGTGGTACCGCGTCTCAAAATCATATAAAATGTATTTATCGTTAGGCTTCTGTTTTTCAACAGGCTGTATGAAACACTGATGGTCGGAGTCTCCTGCTAATTTAGGTTCGCGGCAGTGCTCGCATCTAGGCTGCGCACATTTGTGTGGCAATTTCTTGGATTCTCTATATGTGGTGCCACAGTGCATGCAATGTTTCATATTATCACAGGGGATCATGTTGTGTTTTAATTCAGGTAATTTGTGTTGTTGGTAACAGTGTTGTGATTTGCAGATGCGGTTACAGTCGCTGCATTTCACTGTGGGTCCCCTGTGATGTTGACAGAGTGTGTAACATGTGTTACATCTATGTTTACAGCTGTGCTGTAATGGTGTATTATATATACTGTAACAGAAATTACACACATAGGATCCCCCCAAAAAAGCGGTCGGGTTTAAAATCAGGTGGTAATGTTGATTATGGAGATACATCATCAACGTGTTAGGGTTTGGCTCTTCATGTGTGTAAAAACATTCCAGGCGTTTACGCCCTTCTGTGTGGTAATAGATTACAATCTTAATGTTGAAGTGCTTCTCAAATTTACCGACATCAGAGAATGATACTTGCTGTGTGTCGCATAGACCTACTTCAGCATGCATCTGTTTAGCTGTAGCAAGTTTTTCATGCTCAGAGGATGATGAGTTTAATGAATGTGCTATGCATAGGGAGAAGCACAAATTGTTGTTTGTGTTGTTTGGTGTGTATAAATGTCTGCCTTTCTTTGAGAGAATCTCATCATAAGGTATGTGCGCCAGTCTTAAGCGAGACCCGCCACTACTGTTCTGAGCTACCGTGACAATAAACTCTAATTCATCATCACCGATAGATTCATCATTACTCTGCATAACTTGTGCAATTTGATCGAGAAACAGCTCCGGATCATACCGATCATCAGCGTTTAAAACAGCCTGAACATCTGAAGCCAGCGAGGGGCCACGCAGGACCACGTTTAGAACACTGCCCTGTTGGGATCCCGCCACAGCTCTGTCTATCACATTGGCTAAGCACTCGCGCACTCGCGCCGGCACTTGTTCTGGATGATCGAGACTTATACCCCTAAAATCAAGGCGTTCACGCAATTCGCGAGCATTAAAATTAGGTATCTCTCTAATGTGTGACTGAGAGCGGCTGCCGGACCCAGACTGCACAACGGGCTCAATAACAACTGCAGTAGCTGCAGCAGAGGTGACCCGGCTAGATTGTGCATCAGACGCAAAATCACCAGCAGCACAAGCTATATGGTTAGCATCAGTAACAGCAACGGCCCGAGCAACACCTGCTGTACTATCACTATTATTAGCAACAATAGCCCCATCAGCAATAGCAGACGTAGGAACAGTCTGACAAGGATGTGTATCGGATGAGGCTGATGCAGGCACCCTATTAAGTCTAGCTATAATATCGTCTAATTTTTTATCTGTTTCTTCAGCCCACTGCATAAAAGTCTCTAAGTCAAAACATCTAACAGGAGTGGAGGTTCCGTTATTATGTTTAAATAATTTATTTGGAGGGTCCATGGTCTGGATTTTAAAAGTCAGGGACTTGAAATTTTGCTGCAGATGTTGTCTAATGTACTACACACTTTGTTTATGAGTTTGGTAAACTGTTGCCTTTGTACCTGTGCTTCTTGGTGGTATTGATTGAGTCTAGCTTCAATCAAACATAATTTATCAGCTATTGAAGCTATATGACTCTGTTCAGCAGGCTGAGCGTCTGGAAGCTTTATGTAAGCATCATACGCCGCTGATATTTGAGAGTCTGTTATGCCGCCTTCTTCGAAATCTATGTGTGAATCAATGCTATTTCTGACACATTCTGGGGTGGTGGGTATATGAACTAGATCAAAATCTGACATGCTGTACTCAAAAACATCAGAGAAATCGCGATGTAGCCACTCACTCGGAGGTGTTGCAGGTTCGCTGATGAAGATCGGTTCTGACTCTCCACTGCTGCACAAAGCTCCAGGTTTTTGTTGTTCTGGGAGGTCGATACTGCTTAAACATTCCAAAAACGTCTGGAATCGTACGGTGTCCTGATCATTATGAGGAGGGGTGCTGTTCTGCAGTCTGTGAAGATAGATAGACATGTGTTAAAACATTTTATACATGTACCCATTTCAAACTGAATAAGCGTGTCTCCCTCTCTATCTCTTTTTATCTAATTTATATATGCCTATGCTTACCTTGTAGTGTGCGTTATTCGGGATGGTCCTGCTTCTCCACACACCCGGTTCTCTGGCGTGGCTCTGTAGGTGTAAAACGGTCAGTTTAGAACATTTGTAATTGTTTAAACCCCTTTAAAAAAAAAAAATACACAACTATACATCCCGTTGTATACACACCTGATGTAAGGTTGGGCTCTGTGGTCGCGGTGTCTGAATGTTTTCCTGCTCAGTTTGTTAACCCTGGAACAAACAAAAACGTTATTACATAATTTAAAACAATCGCTAGTTTAAAACATACATACGTTTTAAAATCCAGTAATGCTGTACACACCTTGTGCCTGTTAGAGGACTAGTTCCAGCTGTAAAAGCGCCCGTTTCTAAAGAAAAGGGCCCTGGGCCGTTCTCCCGAACTCCTAAAAATTAAGCTTTTGTTTTAGGAAAAATAAAATAGTTTGAATATCCTATAATATGTTAACATAACACTTTTTAAAAATCCAATAATAGGTTTTGTTTTACTTACCGTTTACGATGGCCATGTTATAAAGAACGATGTTAGTGTTGATGATCGCAAAGAAAATGGTGTGCTCTGCAGCGAATCTTGAGGCGTAAATGGCTCAGGGTTTCGGGCTCTGAGCGTGTTTTTTTTATATAGGGTGGGTGTTTCCAAAAAGAAAAGGTATGTCGCCAATCAATTTAAATGAGACCCTTCAGGGCTTTTGTCTTCTCAAGGAATTACAAAGGAGCCGATACTTCAGACAATAGGCGGGGTCGCCACCCGACTGGTACACCTGCCCCATTTACCTTGTCGAGGAATTACAAAAAGAGCCAATACCGGCCACTTTAAACAATAGGCTGGGCCCTTGTTCGCATGGTACTCTCAACTAGTGATACCCGCGGTGGGCTTTTACAATCCTGAACAAATTCAAACAATTAGCCAGCTGTTGAAAAGTTGGAGCGGGTCTGGGCAACTGGTTTTAGAAGTATCACTGTAGCGTTTATTTTCTAAAGGGCTGAATGTTATTTGTGACTATCTGTTGTGTTAAAAACTACTCTGAAACCATGAAACCCCTTACAGAAGAAATGGCCCGTTTGATCCGTTTTTAAATAAATAAAATGCTTGCATCGGTGCAAGGTGTTGACACCGGAATCACAAAATGAGTGTATTTAAAAGACGATTAGTTTGAAAAGAGCGATACTGGTTGCTTTGGGGGAAAAGACGACATTGTGTGCAGCGTTTTAGAAGTATCACTGTAGCGTTTGCTGAATGTTATTTGCGACTATCTGTTGTGTTAAAAACTACTCTGAAACCATGAAACCCCTTACAGAAGAAATGGCCCGTTTGATCCGTTTTTAAATAAATAAAATGCTTGCATCGGTGCAAGGTGTTGACACCGGAATCACAAAATGAGTGTATTTAAAAGACGATTAGTTTGAAAAGAGCGATACTGGCTGCTTATAGCATTTATTTTCTAAAGGACTGAATGCTATTTGTGACATTTACTGTGTTAAAAAACTAGCTGGCTTTGTCTCACTCTTAGTTCAACATTCCGAAATCCCGATTTTTAAATAAAATGATCGCATCAACCCTGGAAAGAAACCCCAGTAGATGTGTAAAAACTAGTTAAATTAAAACTAGGGGTTTGATTAAATGAAACGCTTGTGAACATGCTAACATCACCCATTCAGAAGAAATTCCCATTTGTGCCATTTATAAAATAAAATGCATGCCTCACTGCAAGCTGAGACATTGTCAGATTTAGAAAATTACTGTGATTAAAACACTATTACCAACACTTTTGACTAGAGCACACCCTCTTTGTTAAGGCGCACTGTGAACCAAAACAGCTTCCACTCCGCCAAGAATGAAACAAGAAACAAAGAATTGCTTTTAAGAACACATGCATAACTGAATGTTGCGATACACCTAAGTGATAAAAATAGTTTAATTAAAAACCCTATGGTTTGATTAAATTAAAACCCCGTTAAAAACACATAAACTCATATAACCCCTCTGATCCCCTGTGGTATTTCCACACCTGAACGCGCATGCGCACACACACGAAACTGGTCAAATCGGTTTGGTTGGCCGCCATCTTGGACTAGTGCCATCGTATTACTGAACGCGCATGCGCACACGCACGAAACCGGTCAAACCGGTTGTCAAACCGGTTTGGTTGGCCGCCATCTTGGACAGGTGCCATCGTATTACTACTATCATGTTTTTGTTGCTGCAAGTGATTTTTATGCAGTTTTTGCAAAGCTATATGTGGAAGGAAACTGTGACCTAGGACAAGCTGATGGCATAAGATGTAAGTACAACTCCTCCGGTTTCATATGCAAAAAAAATTATTGCGCTAGCTTACGTGGTTGCAGAGCTACCGGGATTTAAAAATAGTTACGCAAAATGGAGCGTGCCCGCTCCGATCGGCTGTAAAGGGTTAATAAATATAGAATTTGAAAAATAACAAACCTAAAAAGAAACACTAGGTACAAGATACATGAGTACCTATGATACAGTGATACTTTTGGTAAACAACCATTTGACTAACATGTGTGTCTCACCTGCTCTTGTTCCATCTCTGTTCTATCTTCATTCTCCATCTCCCTCTCTGCTCCCCTCTCTCCCTCTTTGTGCTGACAATCATCAAATATACAGTTGAAGCCAGATATTTACATACTCTTCAGATCAAAACACAAACACTTTTTAATTGTAACATCAAATCAGACTAAATGTTTATTTTTTTTAGATTGATAAATATAAAAAACATATTTGTTACCTTTAAGAGTAAAGAGAGAAACTATCTGTATTTCTTAATTGTAAATGGCACCAAATTGTATTCAAATTTTGCCACACTTATGGAGCTCCACAATTCTTTTCCTGGTGTTTTGGTTGACATCTCTTGATTTTCCCATGTCAAAGAAACAGGCTCTGTGTTTTGCCTTATATGCATCCACAGATGTGCCACCAATTTACTCACATGGACTCTACTAACCTATCAGAAGCTTCTTCAGCTCAGAATGGAATCGTCTGGAGTTTTCTTATTATTTAACAATAAACTTAGTGTACATGTACTCCTAAATTTGATGATAATGATAAAATAGACAGCTCTGTCTCTCGTTATTCTGACGTTTAACTAATTCAAAAGATATTTCAATATTTATTTACAGAGGTGGGACCAAGTCATTGTTTTGCAAGTCTCAAGTAAGTCTCAAGTCTTTATCCTCAAGTCTCAAGTCAAGTCTCAAGTAATGTCAGGCAAGTCAGAGTCGAGTCTCAAGTCACTGGTGTAAAAGTCCGAGTAAAGTCACAAGTCTGAAATTTTGAATTTCAAGTCCTTTCGAGTCTTTAAAAAAAAAAAAAAAAGAAAAAAGAATGTTGCAGTTATACTAAATGTAAATATTAGACCATGTAATTTTTAAATCTGTGTTTTTCTCAACACATGACAAAATAGTGAACTCAGAAAATATACACAAATTGTGAAATTGCACCTCTTTAAAATGCAGCTCAATTAAACTTAGCTCCTAGAATAATTTTCACGGACAGTTCTGAGATAAGCTGCATGTTATTCTTGGATGCGGTTGTAGGACCGGCTTTAAAATCGCATGACAAAAATATCATACATATTAAAAAAAAACTGTATCACCAACGTAGCCTGGACAACATTTGCTAGTTAGATGAAGTCAGCTATCTCATCGTAGCATATTTATATGCATATTTATAATCATACGGTTCTTGGAGTGAGTGCACACACTCATGAAGTTTAGTAACTTCAGGTCACTGCAACAAGCCCAGGTACAGTTTACCGACGGATGGGTACAGGACCTTGAAATGCACCGTGTAGAACGAAAGACCATCGTACGTATCATAAGTTTACCAGTCTCACAAATCGTCGTCATAAATACACATTCCTTAACCGTTTATTAATATAACCTTTGAGCTCAATGGTAATTAATTAGCAGTGGAAATAATTTCTGGTAGCATCACAGAAATGTAGCAGTGACAATAATACTGTATGCTGTAATCGTACTGGGCAATTGGTGATACAAAAAACCTGTTTTATCCTGTGAATAAAAGTATATGTTTTTGTCAATGTACCATAATAACAGAAGCGAAACACAATATTGTGTCAGGACAATTCACTATTTATGCACAATAAATAAAGGAGCATAGCGCGACCATTTCTGTTCAGCGCCAGACTTGCTTGTAACCTATATCACCAATTATGTTATGAAAAATGACGCATTAACTACAACAGCAGACTGACCTTTGTGGGAATGCTTGGAGCAGACTAACCTGTGAGCTGGAGTGTTCTGGGACGTTATATTTGATCTTTGAATGGCTGCAATCCAGTCGCCTCTTTGTTACTTCGGAAACATGGCTCGAACAATTTCTCTTCAACGACGTGATCCGATAACAACCGATCTCTTTACCCGTCGGCTTCCCGTGGCTGTCATGCGACCGGCTATTGCAGTTAATAATACAACAGCTTCTTGACATTTTTGGGTTTCTTTTTATCGCTGTGTGACTGATTTCAATTGAAAGCCTGCGTGCGCTAGTACCTCTTGCCATGAGTTCCCAGAATCCTTTGCGGTTTTACCCCTGAATGACTTCACATTTTCAATCTCTATATAATATGCATGTTACATTTTATATTTGGGGTGAAATATCAAGTCTTTTCAAGTAAACCGGTTCAAGTCCAATTCAAGTCCCAGGTCATTGGTGTAAAAGTCCAAGTCAAGTCACAAGTCTTAGAACATTTTTTCAAGTCAAGTCTAAAGTCATAAAATTAATGACTCGAGTCTGACTCGAGTCCAAGTCATGTGACTCGAGTCCACACCTCTGTTTATTTATCCAAAACAAAACAAGTTTGCTCTAAATTGATGTTGTACAGTAAAAAGATGTTCTTTTGTTTTCCATAAAGTGTATGTAAATATCTGGTTTAAACTGTGAATATACTGCTGTGTATTGAAATTCCTCTTGTTTTGCATAGAAATATACTGAACAACATACAAAGCATAATATATAAAACAACATCTACCAGAGTTTTTTCTTTGAAAGAAGCTCCTTATGTCCATTCTTGTATATCAGTGCATTACTGAAACCGATTTATTTAGCCATGGTGGGAAACAACTGAAAATATGAAATAAACACACATGTAAGCTAGGACTGAAAAAAAAACAGCATTTTTGTTGTTTGGCTTTTCATTTTGCCATTTGTTGATTCACTTAAAGAGCAAGTAACATAATATGGGTCAAGTGATCAGTTTGATATCAATCTTTTGTGATAAACCGTCATATTTACATTATTTGTACAGTACAAATGATTTGCTTTGGTACCTGGTCAAACTTCAATTCTACCCCCCCTCAGTTGCTTAGAGTCTGAGCTCGGATCATACCATTATTAGGGGGGATTTACGTCATAAATTCCCACAGTGTGCACTATGTGCTTCAAATATTATGTGTAGTTTTTGTTTTATACAGTTGTCAGCCAGGCATCTAACTATGAAAAAAAATCACACTCCAAAAGACCCCGGGCTTCTGAAAAAGCAACCCGGGCTTAAGCCCCCCCGCTCCACCACTGTCACAGAGAAACAGCCATGAGGGAGATCGCGACGCTGGACAGAAGAAAACAAAAGGCTTAACTAGACAGGGAATGATGAGGGAACAGGAAACACGTGGGAAACACAGCTGGGGCAAATCACACACAACGAGACAAAGCAAAACACAGTGCACACACACAGGAGACTACCAAATTAAAACAGGAAGTAGTGGGAACACACACACAGAGGCCCAGACAGACACAGAGACATGACTGAATGGAACTCAAGTGTTTTTGAACTCAGGTTGCCTTTTAGCATCTCAAAGTTGTTAAATTGCCCAACAATTGCCTTGAAGTTGCTGCTGGCTTGGTTTGTTGTGTCAACAACAAACCAAGCCCTGTCACAATAACACTTCCATTGCACTGCGATACAGAAGCAGTTTATGCAGTATTCCTGTCATGGTCCTGGGCCATGTGGGCCCAGTGTTCTTAGTTTTCTTGTATGTTTGTATTTTGTTCCTTATTTAGGCCATGTTTTCTGAGTTGCCCTGTTGTGTTGTTCCCTAAGTGTTTTCCCTTCATGGCTTTTACCCCCTGTGTGCCCCTCTGTGTATCTGTGAGCCCTCGTCTCTCCTTATGTTTTATTCCATGTTTCCCCTGCCCATTATGTCTAAGTTTTCCCCGTGCTCTCTCTCTCCTCCTGTCTGAACCTCTGTGCACTTCCTGTTTACTTTGTGACTCTCACACCTGTACATGTCATGTTCAGTTCACCCCGCCCTGTCTCGTTATGATTATCAGTGTCACCTGTGTTCCCCGTATGTTCCCACTTTCCTCGTTAACCCGCTGTGTATTTCTGTCTGCGTCTCCCTCTGTTCGGCGTCGCGTTCTCCCTCATGTTGTGTGTAATTCTCCCCGTGGTTCGGTTCCTTGTACAGCTCATGCTTTAGTTTTCCCAGTTTTAGGTTATTTTGTATTACTTCTCGTGGCCAGCAATAAAGCTGTGTTTTTTGAGTTTATCCCCGTGTCTGTGAGTCTGCATCTTGGGTCCTTCTCCTGCCTGCCACACAGCAAACCATGACAGAAGAACGCGACCCCGAACTGGACCCAGCAGCTCACAACCCCTCCGCGGACCTCCAGGACGACTTGGTCTACACGGTGGAATACCACTGTGAGGAATGGGCGACGCTACCTCGAGGCGAATACCGGGAGACCGTAGCCGTCCGTCTTCAGCGGATGGTGTCCGGGCTCCCGTGGCTATTCGGCGCGCTGCGCCCCCACATCCGGGACTTTCTTGTGTCCGCCGTGGGCATCCGTCCGGGGCAGCTGTCCCAGAAAGAACCAGAAACGGTCAGGATCGGGACCATGGGGCTCACCACCGTTACGCCGCCTGTTCGCTTCTCATCGGCTTCTACATCTCCGCCACCGCCTGTCTACACTACGTGGCGCACGGAGATGCCAGAGGCCAGCGACTTCGGTGAAGAGGAACGGCAGCAGGTGTTACGGGCGTATCGGGAGGACGAGCTCCGTTGGAAGCCCTGGCTTATCACCGAGGAGGAGCTCTCGTCAGCTGTCCCACCACAGACCGACCACCCCCCCTCGCCGCCGCGATCGGGCTACTCGTCTCCTGCTTCCTGCCTGGCACGGATGTGGTCTGAGGGCGAGGAGCCGGTCGCCACGGAAGGCCAGGCTGAGCCCACGGCCGCCCCTAAGAGGAAACGGCGTTCCCGCCGCTGTCGCGCACCGCCACGGCCCGTTCTGCCCTCCACTGAGCAACACGAGGTGGCTGTGGGGGGCGCGGATTCCAACCTCGAGGAGCGGCAGCGCGCCGTATGCGCGCAACCCGGAGGAAGAGCTACGAGAGGAGCCATGGCTCGCTCCCCCCTACGATGAGGTTTTCCGCGGGACACGGCTAGCCCTTGGGGGCCCCCGGAGTTGCCTGGGACTTCCGCCTGCCACTCCGCTAACTACCGCCTCCTCAGCCGCTGCGACGCCTCAGGAGCCTCCATCTCCCACGTCTACGGGGCCCACGGCCAAAAGAAAACGGCGTTCGCGTCGCCACCGCATCGCCCGACGCTCGGAGGTGAGTGAAACTGTCCAGTCGCTCCAAGTTACCTCTGAGCAGAAGGCATGTGAGGAGGCTACGGACTTAGCCGGTGAGGTGGCTAGCAATGAGCCGTTCACCGAGCCGCAGGCCAGAGACAGTTCCGCTCCCGCTTCACTCAACCCGGCAGGGACCACAGACTCGATTCACAGACTGACAAGGTTTCCCACCGCCTTTGGTTTTAATAGCAGTAGGGAGGTGTTTCCTTTGGTGTCTCTTTCCGTGTCTGCAGTTCCAACTAAATCTGAGTTGCCTGTGGTTTCTCTCTTCCCTCCTGAGCCGGCCCTGCTCCTCCATCAGTCACTGAATGAAGGCAACGAAAGCATAGCTAGTGCTCCGGTGTGCCCAGCTACACTTGCTTTTCACGAACCAGAGACTGTGAACACTGGTCATGAACCCCTAGCATGTTACCAAAATGCACACATAACAGCAGATCATGGTGACCAGGACACTGTAATGTCACAACACGTCTCCTGTCTCCCCATAGATAACAAACCAGGTGGTTCTGAACTGTTTTGCTCCAGCACCATAACCACCACTCAGGAGATGGAAGCTGGGGTCAGGATTTATGTGACACCATTTTCTCCTGCCTCTATGAACTCGTCACTAGATAGGGTTTTGGCCCCGAACAATGTCATAACCACCCTCTCTCAGCCTGAAGCGTCACCTGCTTCAGTTAATGGTTCACGTACCGTTTCACCTGTATCTGTCTCTCCACTCAATAGGGTTAACACTCTGCAGCCACAGATCACTGCGGGTACGGGTTCCAACAAACACGTCCATCCAACACACCACAGTCATGCTACCACGGTGCCAATGGTTAGGTCCATATCTGTGTATTTACTGTTTTTCCAGGAGTCAGCTCCTGATGATCTGAGCTTTGTTTTTGTGGATCGAGTGGCGGTCCTTGTTTTCCGTATGGTTGAACCAGCTCCTCTGAGCCGCACACTACCACCGGTTGAGTCCAACCAGCTTATGTTGACCTCTCCTAGGACTACACAGACTGGGCTAGTAACCTCTGAGCCACTTCGGACTGATGTAGACTCTGGGAACCTAATGATTGCTGGCTCAGAACTGGTGGTCCCTACCACTGTCCACTTCATGGTTTCTTGTGTTAAGCTGTTAAGCCCTATGGACTGTTTTTTACCTGCTCTCTCTCTCTCTGGGTTTGTGCCTCAGCAGCCTGTGTTTCCTCAGCTCCTAGTCCAGCCAGGGGCCTTCATAACTGTTTGTGCTGCGTCTGCTGTTGGACTCCCAGGTGTGCCTATCTGGCACCCTGCGGCGACGCCACCGCTTCGCGTCACGTCAGCTGGAGGGCCCGAGGAGCCCACCCAGCCACCTTCTGCTTCTGCTCCTCCTGGTCCAGCTCCAGCCTGTGCTTCGTCAGCTGCAGCTCCAGCCTGTGCTTCGTCAGCTGCAGCTCCAGCCTGTGCTTCGTCAGCTGCAGCTCCAGCCTGTGCTTCGTCTGCTGCAGCTCCAGCCTCCGAGTCTTCGTCTGCTGCAGCTCCAGCCTCCGAGTCTTCGTCTGCTGCAGCTTATTAAATTATTCTGTTATTATATGTTACCTTATATATGTAATCAAAGTAGTTGAATTAGAATACTGCTGTAGATCACATTATACCCTTTAATATAGAGTGTGTGAGCTGTATGTAGTTTAGTTCTCATTATACTTTTGAGTTAACAGAACATATTCACATATTAGTTCATTAGATAAATGTGCATCACTCTGTATCCTTGATCTGCTGGGAATGTGTTACACTGTTTTCTTGACATGCTTAATTGTTGAATCATGAAGAGAAGGTTGTAAGCAGGAGACTCTGTGTCTAAAGACAGGGGAGATAGATAGACCACATTCCACACCCCCACCTTACAGAAAGCAGAGAAACAACTGCCGAGGTCATAACTTAGGCGCTGTAACAGAGAAAAAAATGTGATGTTTTGGCTTTTACGACTAGCTGGGGGCCACTAGAGACTATAAAAAGCTGAGCAACCCGTCACCATTTTGAGACATGTGCCTGACCCTCTGGTAGCATCTCTCCCGTCCGGACGTTGTAATGCTCTGACTGTTGAATTGTATGGAAATAAATGATTGTTGATTGAGCATTGATACACCGAGTATTGTCCTTCCTTCAGCCCAAAGATTCAAAGAATTGGGAGATTTCAACAACTTGGTGCCGTGTGACCCGGATCTTTGGTGTGCTGAGGAGGTGTAGATTTGGCCTTTGGTGAGATCGTGGGGCAAAGTGAACAGAAGGCCGGCCTAAAACAGAAAGGTAAGCACAGCCTGTTGTATTATAAATACCAAATGTGCATATTGGGCTTTCCAAATTAATCTGTTCGCTGAGTCACATGTATTTTCACAGTAAATTTGTCGGTGTCTGGTTTTTGGCGCAAGATACTAACAACATAAGTTGAGGCTGAATTCCAGTGTGTTAAATAAACTGCTTCTACCGAGATACTAATAACATACTACGTTGGACTAGTTGCAGTAAACTGCTTCTACCGAGATACTAATAACATACTACGTTGGACTAGTTGCAGCCACTTTACCTTCCACATTTAATTTTGTCTAATACTGGCTTCTGTAGCAATAATACGTTAGAATTTCTTCTGAAGACACGGCCATTAGTTCAGTACATTGAAGTCGAGGTTTGAAGTTTGTTTATGGTGTCGGTTACGTCCTGGCTCTTGCCGGCTATGAAATAGAAGTTGATTTAAGGAAAAGCAGATGCTGGCTTCACGGTGCGGTTGAACGCTGGCAACGCGAGAGCGAAACACGTCCGTAGGTTTGGTTTATGATACGGCGTGTTCCGGTGGTGCGGCCGTGAAGTGCAGTAGTGGTTGGTGCTAATTTTAGTACATTGAACAGAGGCTTGACGGTGGTTTGTGGCGCCAGTCGAGTTTTTTGTTTTTTTTAAGGGCTGCGGTCATAAAACAAAGTAAAATTTTACTTGCCAAGAAGTACATAGAGCAAAACCTGGTTTATGATGTCAGGTATAACTTCGGGGATGCAAGCATCACTTTTATGATGCGACTTTGCCCCGTTGTGGCGGTCATAAGCGCAGAGAAAGGGGTATTTTGGTCTATGGTGCAGTGTGCTTCAGAAGATCTAATAGTTGAGCTCAGAGGTTTCTGTGCAAATTTCTGCTGATGAGGAGCGCTCTCTGTGTGTCTCACTGATGGTGAAACGCGCTGTGTGTGTAAGGCGCGCTCTGGCTGTGGGTGAGGCGCGCGCTGAGTGTGCTTTTTGTGTGTGTGAAGTCTGAACACAGTGACAGTGACGGTTGATGTGTTTGATTAGGAGGACATTAGAGCAAATACACATTTTAGGATCAAAGGTTGATGCCTAGTGTACCTGTGGAACATTTGCCTATGGAGTAGCGACCCTCCTGTCCGTGGACGCGTGGCCAGGACCGGCGTCGTCCGGGTGCTGAGGTGGTGACTTGGGGAGGTGAGGGCCCCCGCATAGCCACGGAAATAACACTGGAACGGCCGTGTAATCACGGGTTCACATTTATTTCCGGACTAGAACAAGACACATTTTACGAACAAACGTTGAGTCTAGATTAGTAAAGAAATATAAAAAGGTTGAATTCCTCGTTTCAGTGGTTGAAATTGTTGTGTGCCTGTCCCCTGACGAGTGTGAAATTAAAATAAAGAGGGAATTTGGAGCCACATGGAGATAGACGGGCATAATTGGGTGTATTACTCTGTGGTGTAATAAAAATAAAAAGGAGAGATAGTAAGAGGTGTGCAGTGGAGAATTATGGAGGAGTACAGAGAGGAATGTGTTGGGAGACTGGCGTACAGTTTACGCTGTCAAGGTGGGCGGGTTGCCTGCTTATCTGTTTAACAGTGATGAAAATGAAATTAAAATAAATCTCTTAGTGTGTTAATACAGGAAGCTGCGGACCTGGACCAACTGCCCCCACAAGCACAGCGGCCGAAGCAAAATTATAGGTAATGGGAACCACACCCAGCACGAATCAGCAGCTGTGAAAAAGACAGCAGCGAGGAGAGAATTAGAGGAGAAATTAAGAGAAGTTTTAACACATAAAATTGGGGCCAACGGACTTGTGGAGGTTGGGAAGGCGTCCGGAGCATCACAACAAAAAGGTGAAACAAAAACACACACAAGCAGAGAAATCTGAGAGAAAGGCTCCTTTTAAGGTAACGCCTAGTTTGAGAAAAGATAAAATTAACCTGCTTTTATACAAATGCACATACACGCAATGAAGAAACAGCTTACACTCATGAACACGTGAAGATTTTCCAGCAAGGTTAAAGAAAAATTAACATACTTAAATGATGAAGTCTATACATTACTGACAAAGAAACCCTCTGGGTTGCAGGACAACAATTTAACTAAAAAAAAAAAAAAAAGGAACACTGGTCTAACCAACCAGGCAAGACACAACAAATTTAGTGGTTAAAAGATTCAAATTGTGACATGTTTTCTGTTGATTGATTAATAAAAGTGATTACTGAATGAAAGAAAATTCCTTTTTTGGGCTTTTAAACATGATCTTAAGAATTTTAACATGTACCGGTGTTGTCCTGTCAACTTGGTGGGTTAGGAGTTGATTATATCGGGAGAGAAAAAACAAAAAAAAGGGGGAGAGAAGGCTGACACAGGGCCTGGCCCCGTTGTCTCCCCTCTGAATAACACAGCCAACACAACATCATTTTCCTGTTCGTTTGTTTTTGTTTTTCGTTTGTTTTTGTTTTGTTTTGTTTTTGTTTTTTCTATACATATTTAATTACAGGCTGCTTTGCCGGCCCTGAAAGCCGAGGCTGACTGGACTCCTGCTCTCCCCCATACGTGACACTGACCAAATGCTGCAACAGCTGGACCCACAACAACGACCTGAGAATGTCAACAGACCTGCAGGAATGTGATCTCATGCAGCCGAGACGGAGAGCACTAAACCTAAGGCCCGTTTCACTACACGGGGGAAAATTCCCAGACTGCGTCAGCTGACAGAGCTGTGACGAGACGCCCGCCAAGCCCGAATGAAAAGTAAGGCCGAGCGAAAGAATGCTGACCTTGATAACTTTGCATTCACACTGTGCAGGACAGTGATGGACCAACACGGATGATCGGGTGGCGAAAAAGGGCGTGACCGAGACAAGAGGAGTAACTGAGGACAGAAGGCACCTCAGAATGGACAAAAACACAGAAGAAGATGCAGGTTTCACCTGCGGTGAACATCGACACTGGAGAAAGGACTGCCCCAATTGGGGTCAGAACCAGGACGGACTGAATTTTGAGCAGCAGCAGCAGCAATGGTCGCAAACAAACTGAAAAGGAGGGGGGCAGGACCCCAGGGCATGCTTCAGGCCGTGGTTTACCCAGAACACCAGAACAGGAAAGTGATGAACACAAACACCCACACAAACACACACATCTACATGCACTGACTCAGAATGAAGAGAAACAAACACACACACACACACACACACACACACACACACACACACACACACACACACACACACACACACACACACACGTCTCCAAACACACAGATTCAGAATGAAGTGAAATACACACATGAACACGTGCACTCGTTGAGTGAGTGAGAAATGACACACACACACATATACACACACACACACACACATACACACACACACACATTGGAATGCTGATTCACTGAGAAGTGATCCACATACACACACACACACACACACACACGCTGATGCAATGAAGAATGCTTTGCTTATGCTGATATGCAAAATGCTGCACACAAACATCCCAATGCATAATTTTTATGAGGAGCCATTGATTACCATTAAATACTTAGAATGTGTTATATGTCACCTAGAAGGCATTTATGTAGATTTTAGGAATAAGCTCTAAAACGGTTTGGTTATGAAAACAATGTCTGTGCGTGATGTCTGTTTATGGCTCAAGGCCTTGACTGAATTCTTTGCTGTGCTTCACACAGCCCTGATGAGGAACAGTGGCACAGAGTGAAAATGATGAATTAATAGTGTAAGTTTAGGTTGGAGTACGGCATTTTCTGTGATTGAGTTTTAATTCAAGGAGGAACAAAAGGTGTTACGGCACCTGAGGTTCTCATTCCCACACAATATTGTCCCGGCAGGAAGCAAAACGTTCCTGTGAATTTCTGGTTGATTTTTTGGTTTTGCTTAGCGCTAGCTTGATGTTATCAGTGAGCTTTGGCTTGTGTTCTTTCTCGTAAGCGAGAGAGGGATAGTTTTATGCTTGGAAATGTCTGCAACGGGCCCTAGTTTGTGTTATTTTAGTAGTATTTTGTTGGTTATGTCTGTTTTCGTGTTTGTTACAGTGCACTGGAGAAAAAACATCTGAGAGGTGTGATCCACCGGTGGTGATATGTTGATATTTTGTGAGTTCATGATTTAACAATCAGCTCTTTAAACCAGGCCTGAAAGATTGAAATTTAAAGCGCTATGAAATATTCTTACAAAAACAGTTGCAAAGTGTGCTTCTCCATGATTGTAATTGGCTTGGGAGAAATTCACTTATAGGGAACACTGAGAAGTTCTGAGTCTAAAAGGATTGCACCGAGTCAATCCGGCCCAAAAAACAACAAGGAATTGTTTTCCTTTAAAATGATGACGTCATCTTGCTGGTGATGGATGCTCGAATAGGTTGCGCGTGAGACTCCATTATCAGCAACATCTGGTATGAATGTGTATGGAGGTATGCATGTGAATGGACTGTGATGGACTGACGACTAAAAGTTTTGACTGACTTGATATTGAGACAATGACTGCACCCACTTTAGGATTAGTAAATGCCAATAAACAATTCATAAACAATTCACCCAGCCGACAAGAGAAGGGTGGATGCTTCGCTTTGTTTTGTTTTGTTTTTTCAGGAGCAGGAGGATAAGAGAGACTGGAGGAGGAGACTCTAGCTTCACATAAGTATGAACTGCAGACTTAACACTGTGGTTGCTGATTTTGAGTTACCAATGTTTGCATTAAGAAAACTGTGCTATATTAACTGTGTTTTGATTAAGGTATCATGTTATATTATTGGGAATGCCAAATGCTACAGTGGAGAAGACTTTTGATACCACTCATGACTGGAATATGTTATTATTAACCACAGCAGGCCACTGTAAAAAGTCAATTAAATTTTATAGAGGAAAATCGCCAAAATTGAACAATACCTATGAATGACTGGCCACATTCAGAATAGAGATATGCAATAATAAACATTGGTCCACGTGATTTAGGTTCTCACTTGAAATAGTAAGTTATTAAATGTAGAATATAATCGACAGGGACATTTGATAGGATGTGGTACTGAAAAAGAACAAGAGCAAAGTAAATAAAGAAAATATTGTGTTTAGTTTGGATAAATTCAAATTAAAATGTACCATTACACTCAGAGGATCAATATGGAATAAAACATATGCAAAACTTGTAGGAAGTACATGACTGATAACTGTTCTGTCCTGAGCGTTTGTTTCCAGAGCACCCACTTGACCACACCAACAGTTTCTCGCCACCGAGGAGGGGTACTTGCAAAAAGAATAAAATAAAAATCTGAGTTTAACAAAACATTTTAAATGTAAATATCAAGCTTACCTTTCTTTTTCCATGAAATGTGCTTGTGGGCACGCCAGCCATTTTGAAAAGGTGGGCAAAACAACTGGCAAGGCCACACCCCCACACGTGTGATATAATTTTAAAGGTACTGTTGCCCTCTCTAAGAAACATCAGGACTTAGAGGAGTGGCAAGTAGAGTATGCGAGCTACAAGCAAAAACTAAAATGTGTACTACAGTGTGCAAAAATGAAATACTGGGTCATCAGGGGGACATGAGGGACATTTATAAAACTAAAAGTCCCACTAACCTTAAAGTGCACTTGAAAAGCTCACACAAGAAGGTTAACCTAGCTTACCTAGAAGACCTCATCAGGGGGAGCACACTCCCCCTCCTTGAAGAGCTCACCCACTCAACCCGCATCCCCAGAAAATAGCTAACCCCAGATAAGGCAGCGTGATGTATCCCGAGACAACGGGACTGGGACATCTAAATAAAGGTGTGAAACAATCGCCTTCAAAAGGTTATCAATTCACTTGAACCAAAATTAGGACCACACGGTGCGGCAAGAGTTAATAGTTATTAGTCTCAACACCCAAGG
Organism: Rhamphochromis longiceps; assembly: GCF_057381845.1. NCBI lineage: Eukaryota > Metazoa > Chordata > Actinopteri > Cichliformes > Cichlidae > Rhamphochromis > Rhamphochromis longiceps. The sequence continues at coordinate 11,917,972 of NC_140573.1, forward strand.
ATAACCAGAAGAGCATGACTGATATGATGGAACTGGGATTTTGTTACACTTAATTTTTGCAAAACACAAATAAGACTAAATTGAAACTAAGGATTTTCAGAAAATAAAAACTAAACTAAACTAGCAAACAATTGGTAAAAACTGATTAAAACTGATGAAAATTGCAAAACTATTACAACCCTGGTCCAGACTAAGATGGTGTTGGACATCTTCGGGGCAGAAAAGGGTTGGTGTGACCAAGGTGTGGTTTGGCTTGTTGTATGTACATTTCAAAATGTTACAGCTCTGGATGGACCAGTTACCAGATATGATGTCACTAACCTTCTCTTTTAATTGTCTAGCTCCAATGAATTGACACATGGGAGTGTGTCAAAAAGGGGGAGTTGAGTTTGAACATCAAACAATGGTGATATGAAAATTTCTATGAGTTTATTTTTGTGTTTAATAAATTAGCTATGGTAAAACTTAAGCTTATAATGTGTTAGACTTAGAAAGGGTTCACTAATTTTTGATTTCTTTTACACACACATAGATTATGATTAGAATAAGTCCTGAACATAATATTTTAAACCAAATTTGAATCATTAGAAGAACAATGGATAACAATATTAGATTATCAAGGCTAGGGAGAGAGGTGTTTTGGTTTTCTGTCTCTTGCAGAGAAAGGAAGAGACACCAGACGGGGACACGGAGATGTGAGGACCCTTCACAGCAGGGACAGATGTAGGGACTGCCGAGACAGCAACTGGGGTCAAGTGTCATGACGTTTGGGCTCCTGGAGAAGATGGATCCCACAAACACAGCAATAACCATGAAGGGGTTGGCGAAAACCAGGAACACCAGACCAACGAGGTTCGAGAGGCTCTTGGCAAAAAGGGGGACACGCCGGTGACCCCAAAACACACAGATCCTTGTTTGAAATCGGGGCAGAATAATCCCCAGAACTGTGCAATGACTAAAGGGTGGTCTAACCCCGGAGGTCGAAGAAAGAAGCTGAGAATCACCCAACTGGAAGACACTGGTAGCTGCAGCAATAAAAATAAAGGTTAAAAGCTCCTTAGACAGAGGTTCTAGTCCAAGTACATTTGAAAGGTATAAGGTGGCATTAAAATGGGAGTGGAAAACTGGAGCACCAAAATAAAGCTGTGGGAGAATTGGGGAGTGATGGGAGAGTCATCTGTAACTGCTGTTATGGTTGTAAATCTAACTTTGCTTGCATCTGAACTGCGTGAACACAGAGGTCATCCCACATATGGTCCACCCGTTAAAGGGGGACAGAGGGCCTCAGGATCAAGAAAACCTGGACCTTGCAACCCTGGAGTGCATGTTGTAAGTGATCTCTTTCAGAGATCAAAAGGGGGAATTATTAAATTATTCTGTTATTATATGTTACCTTATATATGTAATCAAAGTAGTTGAATTAGAATACTGCTGTAGATCACATTATACCCTTTAATATAGAGTGTGTGAGCTGTATGTAGTTTAGTTCTCATTATACTTTTGAGTTAACAGAACATATTCACATATTAGTTCATTAGATAAATGTGCATCACTCTGTATCCTTGATCTGCTGGGAATGTGTTACACTGTTTTCTTGACATGCTTAATTGTTGAATCATGAAGAGAAGGTTGTAAGCAGGAGACTCTGTGTCTAAAGACAGGGGAGATAGATAGACCACATTCCACACCCCCACCTTACAGAAAGCAGAGAAACAACTGCCGAGGTCATAACTTAGGCGCTGTAACAGAGAAAAAATGTGATGTTTTGGCTTTTACGACTAGCTGGGGGCCACTAGAGACTATAAAAAGCTGAGCAACCCGTCACCATTTTGAGACATGTGCCTGACCCTCTGGTAGCATCTCTCCCGTCCGGACGTTGTAATGCTCTTATTGTTGAATTGTATGGAAATAAATGATTGTTGATTGAGCATTGATACACCGAGTATTGTCCTTCCTTCAGCCCAAAGATTCAAAGAATTGGGAGATTTCAACAAGCTCCAGCCTCCGAGTCTTCGTCTGCTGCAGCTCCAGCCTCAGAGTCTTCGTCCTCGTCTGGCCCAGCCTCAGAGTCTTCGTCCTCGTCTGGCCCAGCCTCAGAGTCTTCGTCCTCGTCTGGCCCAGCCTCAGCCTGTGCTTCGCCTGGTCCAGCTTCATCCGAGTCGTTATCCTCGCCGGGTCCGGCCCCAGCCTCTGCAGCGCCGCCTGGTCCGGCCCCCGCATCGCCACCGTCTGGTCCTGCCTCGTCTGGTCCTGTGCCCACCAGGCCATGGCCAGCACGCCTGAGACTGGAGAGCCGCCGCTGCCTTCCGCGCGGTCGGCCCCCTGAACTGCTCCGTCGTCTCCTTCGCCGCCGCCGCTGCCTTCGGCGCGGTCGGCCCCCTGAACTGCTCCGTCGTCTCCTTCGCCGCCGCCGCTGCCTTCGGCGCGGTCGGCCTCTGGACCAGCTCTGTCACCTGTGCCACCCGCCTGGTCGGCCCCCCGACCGTGTGACCCGTGAACTCTTGTGCCTGTGGGCTCTGGGTCGGCCCCCTGAACTTTATTTGGACTATGGTCATGTGCTCCTGTGTTTTCTGTTGTTTGTTTTGTTTCCCGTTCTGGTCCCTCCGTCCTGGTCCCCCGCCTCCCGCCCTGGGTGGGTTGTTTTCTGTTTTTGTTTTGTTTCTCGGGTTTGGGCTGTCGGGAGCCAGCCCTTTGGGGGGGGTGATGTCATGGTCCTGGGCCATGTGGGCCCAGTGTTCTTAGTTTTCTTGTATGTTTGTATTTTGTTCCTTATTTAGGCCATGTTTTCTGAGTTGCCCTGTTGTGTTGTTCCCTAAGTGTTTTCCCTTCATGGCTTTTACCCCCTGTGTGCCCCTCTGTGTATCTGTGAGCCCTCGTCTCTCCTTATGTTTTATTCCATGTTTCCCCTGCCCATTATGTCTAAGTTTTCCCCGTGCTCTCTCTCTCCTCCTGTCTGAACCTCTGTGCACTTCCTGTTTACTTTGTGACTCTCACGCCTGTACATGTCATGTTCAGTTCACCCCGCCCTGTCTCGTTATGATTATCAGTGTCACCTGTGTTCCCCGTATGTTCCCACTTTCCTCGTTAACCCGCTGTGTATTTCTGTCTGCGTCTCCCTCTGTTCGGCGTCGCGTTCTCCCTCATGTTGTGTGTAATTCTCCCCGTGGTTCGGTTCCTTGTACAGCTCATGCTTTAGTTTTCCCAGTTTTAGGTTATTTTGTATTACTTCTCGTGGCCAGCAATAAAGCTGTGTTTTTTGAGTTTATCCCCGTGTCTGTGAGTCTGCATCTTGGGTCCTTCTCCTGCCTGCCACACAGCAAACCATGACAATTCCAACAGTAGCTCTATACAAATGATTATGTATTCAGTGTTAGACACACAGGGTAATGTAACAAAAGACATTAATCACTAAAAACACAGTATACTAAAAATGTCATACATACATGGGCTTGACTTCTATGAGTTCTAATCCACTTTAAAATGAAGGGCCTACAAAATCTTCACTCCAGAGAGCCACAATACCAAAGTCTGTCAAATGAAACTCAAAACTGAACTTAACTATGCAGGCACTTGGCAGGAGGCTTAGTCTCACACTGACTAATAGAGTTGCAAGGAATTAATTTGTACTTGGCACAGCATGAGGCTATAGAATAACTGTCCCATAAAAAATAAAAAAAAAATCACACCTTCATCATCAGCTAGCTTTCATGTTATTATGGTGCAGTAGGATGGAAATACATGGAGCTTAACGTGAACTTTCTTGATAATATATGATAAAACCTTAGTGGCAGCATTTTTAAATAAACAAAACCTGGTGTTCTTAGGGGTCGCTAAGTTGTTCCATAGTGAACAATGGGTTTGTTTGTTTTCTCTTTTGATTAATACATTAATTATGTCAAAATGATCAAAGACTTAGAACTTTAATTTTAAAGACTTACTTCTGTATAGGAATGAATAGAAGAGAATGCCAGTGTTACACGCTATATTTTTTAAATTAAATGAAGTTATGCTATAACACCTTGAGATGAGCTTTTTTCCGTCGCTGTTTTGGTATTTTGATATTGGACATGATGCCTAATGGGTAGGGCTAACTGTGATACTCAGGATACCGCTAACAATTATTCTTTATCCAGTGAGTACACTCTGCTATATCCTCCTTTATGACTTCAATAATCGCAATCACTTTTTACTCAGCAAGATTTTAAACTAGAGAGCCCAGAGTCATCCTCAAAGTGTTTACTAAGGTCATTGATCTTTTGGGGGCTGTTTTCCCAGAGTTGCATACACATTGATGACTTTTAAAAACCAGAAGAGTTGCCCCTTGCTGGCCATTAGAAGAAATGCAGGATTAAGGAACTTCTGGAATAGCATCACTTTATGGTATTTGTGTTTCATTACTTTTGCCCCTATAAATTTGTTAAAGCAGATTTAAAAAAAAATAACTGTGAGTTGACACTAACAAAAAAAATGTTTACTTTCTAGTGAAAAAAGCCCGTGGTGGTTTTGACATAAAACTACCTTGTCAGCCTTCAGAATGATCTTGATATGAATTATCCAAAGTTCTGATTTTAGAAAAAAATAAATAAAAATGTAAAAACTCTATTTAAATGATGTAGCCATCCACTGATGTCACCCACTGGTTCTCTGAACCCTATATTATTCCACATTATGAAGCCTTGTGGTGACAGTTTCTGCTGTAATTGTCTTTTATTATTTTTAAACTAGACATGACAAGTATCCCTCAGTTTCTCTAACCGAGAAACTTGTCAAACAAATGGCAAAGCATGCCCTATTTTTTTTTCTTTTTTACTGTAATGAAGATCATGATTTATAAAATTAATTTCCTGTGACTTGAATCAGGCAGCTGAGCGAAAAACCAAAAAAAAAGAAAGAAAAGAAATTCTATAAACCTGAAGTCTTTCTGCAACTAGAGGTATTACCCACATTTAACATCCATCCACCATATAAAGTCCATGTTGAGGGCGCACTACTGTTTGTTTTGGGGTTTTTTTAATTTCCCAGGCACATCTTTAAGCCCCTCCCTCTGTGGGGAAAGTGACTTTATTAAACAGCAAAAAAAAACGTCAGAGTGTCAAATTGGATAAGACAAAATGCAGGGAAAGTGTAGGGAAATGGTGGGCCAAAAAAAGACAGGGCCTTCAGGCAGGTTTTTTTTTCCAAATGTGCAGAAGTTGCTGACATGTTTGCTGCAGGCCATTCTTTAGCACCAGTGGCCATGATGTTAGTGGCAGGAGAGACGAGAACAGCAAGAGAGTGGACGGACCGTGGACGGTTGGCTGCCTGGCTCAACAAGATGTCATGAGAGATGATGATGATTAGCGCCAGGCTATATTACTGTGGAGTGCTGTTTACCTCACCATAACTGTATACAAAAGTGGAGCAAGTGCTAGCGGTGGACAAACTAGCTACCAGTTGGAAAGTTATATTAATAATGTTAACATCAAAGAAAAACCTGTAAAGCTAACTATCGAAACTGCCTATCAGTTAGCAAGCTAGTTTTCTATTATCTGTAGTTAGCTAAAAATACATCTTGATGTGGCTGTGATATATTGTGTTACTGGAAGAAGGTCATTATTTTGTTAACCACCATTAATTAACATTACTATTGTGCAAGCTCCCAGTGCTTGTTTTTTTTTCTTCATTTATGCATCAGACCATTGAGAGCTTGTGTGATTTACCGTTCTCATCAATCATTCCTTTCACTCGCTCTTTCTCTCACTCACACACACAACCAAATACAACATATCATAGAGTAGACTTCAGCTCTAGCATAACATGAAATGTAACTTAAACATAAAACTCAATGTTACAGCCAGCGGCAGCACAAACGTGACACACAGACTGACTTTTAGTTTTAGTGTATTTATTTTCCCCTGAGTTATCGGTTCTACTACTAGTTAGCTAACATAAACTAATGTCATTCTATTCGCCGCAACCAACCAACCCACCTGGTGACCTAACATTCTGTACTGACAGAAGATGGCCCTAAACATGTTTTTAAAACTTTGTCTTTAAGCACTTATTTTTTAAATCCACCTTCACAGACAGTATTTTTGAGAGCAAGGCTCCATGGTTTAAATTTGCCTTTATACATTTAGTGTTTCATTTCCACTTTAAACCTGATTTTAATTTATTTTGTCCAGAACTGGTCACAATATGATCAACTCACTTTCATGTCATACACTTTTATTGGAGACAATTTTGATCTTTTAGACACCTATGATTAAGAGGTTAGCACAAAGATTTAACATCAAATAAGTCTTGTACATCATTTCATCTCATTTAAGTCATGTTTTGAATTTCAAGGGGAAACTCTGTGGTTGGTTGAATTGATTACAGATTTCCATGCATGTATACAGCATGATAGGAGGTGTCTAATCTTTGCGCATAATCTGCAAGCTTTCATCTATTTCCTATTTGTGTTTTCTCAATTCTGTGAGACAAGTTCTGAAGGAAAAGGCAATTAACAATGGAAGAGACGTCTGACAGGATGAGTTGCAGCAAGAAAGCCAGACGTCAGAATAAGACAAAGAGGCCATGAAACACTGCCACTGGACCACTGAAAACTGGAAGAAGGTATTATGGACTGATGAATCTAAATTTGAAATCTTCAGTTCATCATACAGGATCTTTGTAGGCGAAAGGATTATTATTATTATTATTATTATTATTATTATTATTATTATCATTATTATTATTATCCATTATTATTATTATTATTATTATTATTATTATTATTATTATTATTATTATTATTATTATTATTATCTTTGTAGGCGAAAGGATGGTTCCACAATGTATGGCCTCAACTGTCAGTCATGGAGGAGGAAGTGTGATGGTCTGAGGCTGTTTTGCTGGATCCAGGATCAGTGACTGGTACAGAGTGAGAGGCACCCTGAACCAAAACGGCTACCACAGCATTCTGCAGCGCCATGCACTACCCTCTGGTATGCACCTGGTTGGTCAGGGGTTCATCCTACAGCAAAATAATGACCCAAACATAAGTCCAAACTATGCCAAAACTACCTCAAGAAAAAAGAACAAGATGGTAAGCTTGAAAACATGGAGTGGCCAGCACAGTCTCCAGACTTAAACCCGGACAGAAGAGTGAAAGTAAAGCGACCTACACATTTATGGGAACTTCTGCAACAGATATGGGAAGAACTTTCTGAAGAATATTTGATTTCTATTGTAGAAAGAATGCAATGAGTGTGTTCAGTTGTTGACTTTGATGAGTCAAACGTTTAGAAGAAATGTTGGTCTATAAATTGATTCTACAGTTAACTCCAATTGCTTATCTGTACTATGCTTTAATTTCAGAGAAAAAAATGAAAGAAGAAAAAATTATTTATCAATAATATACATGTTTAATGTAAAAATGAATATATAAACAATGTAATGGAAAGGTTGATCGTTATAAAATTAAAACCCGAATCAAAGATCCAAAATAGGATGAATTATTCTGTTATTATTTTTTTTATTCTGGCACTTCACATGTCCATAACAAAATGCCCTCACATGATGATTCACAGGCACCCTGGTGGTGCAAAGATGGCTGGTGTCTTACTGATTGTGGTGAATGGAGTGGGCAAAATCTTCCTACAATACCTTACATAGACAAACATATGGGACTCATATAGCACAAGATACATCTGAGTTTGTGTCAAGTATGCAACAAAAAAAAAAAAAAAACATATCCACTAACCTCACAGCTTGGGGGATTAGATGAGGACTCAACCCTGATGATAGCCCTCTCCTGATGTTTGGACAGAATGACTGTAAGCTGTTCAGCGAAGCTAGTCATCATCAGAGATGAGTCACAGAGCTTCAGTTCACTGATCAACACCTCCGCCTCAGCCCCTTGGCACAGCTTGACACACATATACTCCCATGTGTCAATCTGTCAGAACCCAATGGGGTGGAATAGGGAGAGTATGCATTTTAAGCAAAGGTGACCTCAACTTTTACTCATTCTCTTTACATATCTATAGATGTTATCAGCTGGACTGCAGAGACAGAAATGAAATTCCTAACCAGTTAACATTTATTTTTCTCTTAACTATACAATGCAAGAATTGTTTAGACAAAAATCTTTCCTGCTGACCAAATACATGCTGCAGTTGATGCAAAGTTACATGTGATTATATCTAGTCAAAGTAACAAATGCTAACATTTCTAATTCTTCTTGTATATTAACATATCAAAAAAGTTCCTCTTACAGGAACATGTATTACTGTTTCTACACTCGGTAAAAAATAACAATGCCCAAGCAGCAACCTCCAGGACTGAAAAAAGAAAGCTAACATAGAAGTGCCAAAAGTGCAGTACAAAGGTGAGTAAGCTCCCACAGATTCCAGTATTTAAAATGCCCAAATTGCTGCTGTTTACTTTCCTGCCTTCATTTATGTTATGTCATTTATGTATGATATCATCTTTAGATGGAAGCTAGTGATCTAACTCCTTTCTAACTTCTAACCTTCTAACCATTCTAACTTCTAGTCTGGATGTTAAACTTAATTGTTTCACCTGGTAGAGCAACAACGCTGATCATTTAATCCCTGTGGGGGACGGAGCTATGGCTGCCCACACTCCCTAGCAGATCATTACATGGAGAAACCTTTTGAATACAAGCGTGCTGATCCACACAGGTGTTCACAGACACAAACTACACCTTTCTTGGCTGCTACCTCAAAGCGTACTTCACAATAACATGTAATATTTAGTATCTACTGTTATCTACTGTTAGCTAGTTTATTGTGATGGTGCTGTATTTACTATGTTGCTCTTTTTTATTTGTTTTCTCTTCTGTTTTTTCTTATCTCCATACAGGTGATCCAGGTGTTTTGTTTGTTTTTATTTTTTTCTTCCCCCCTTTCTCACCATCTCTTCTCCCCTCTATTTTTCTTTCTCTCCCTCTCCTTCTTTCATTCTTTCTCCCTGTCCTTTCCCCCAGTCATGTCTGTTCCGTCTGTAACAACCGAAAATCAAATCAAATAAATACATAATTATAATAAAGGTCAATCAAATGGACCAATATGGCAAGGCCATGATGATCCAATTGGTAAAGTAAATCCGCTTGGCATCTTTCTTGGCCTTCAGACAACAATTCTGATGGCTAAAGATCCAAATGGGACAGACAAAAAAAAATTTAAAAATTAAAGACGAAAGAATTCAGACAGTTTGTAACACAGTGTTTGTTTGAGTTTGGGATAGTATGAAATGAGACTTTGTTAGCATTAGCCTATTAGTAAGCAGCCCACCATTATTATATATTACAGAATATGGAATCTAAAACCACCTGATGATGTCAATCATACTGTCTGTACTCATGCCGTATCATGCTCCATTCAGACAAATGTAAAACGTCTACAAAACATCTTTAAGATGGCTGTATGAGCATGTTTTCACATACAGTTCTTTTTAGAAGAAGTAAACTTTGTCTTCTGAAAGTGGTCCAAAAGTCAAAGGGGGGCATAGGTTATATTTTCTCTTATGTTTTTGTAATAAAATATAGCATAATCATAACATAAAATCACGTTTAATACAGAACTATTACTTTTACAGTGCGGTATATGTAAAATGCCAAGGCTTCCTCTGCCACTGAGCTTTGTGTCTTTGAATATGTCAAAGAGTATACCTTTATCTCCCTGCTGATGAATGATTTCCCCTTAAATAAGATTTTCCAAGCTAGCAAAACACTGTGCATTTGTTCACAAAAGGGGCTATTTTCAGTTTTTTCTACTTTACTTTGTTGTGGCATACGTAGCAGTATGTTCCTAACGAAGCTCCTCAATTCCGTGTGAGCTGTGAAATTGGAGATGAACCATAACATTTCCTGTTTGATGTGTTTTTCATTAACAACTTGATGTGGTTACTCCTTTGTCGTACCCAGCATTTGTGAGCTTGTTTGTTTTGGTCCATGCCATTGTTGTAACATGTAATCAAGACGGCAAGCCTTTGAAACCTGTCATTAAATGGCAGAAGGGAAGAAACCAGAGAGCTTTGTGTTTACTGTGAACCTGTTAAATGAACTTTAGCATGTAGTATAACCAGCTCTGTGAATTAGGCAATGTTCTACAAAGTACAGAGTTACCACTATTTTTATATGAGTTAAAGGTTTTGATTTATGTAGTTTAAAAATTAAAGGAAAAAAAAAGGTATTGACTGCAGTTCAGTATGTGGTAATTCTGAATGTGTCACATGCTTATGCAACAGCAGAAAACCACTCTCCATTCAAGGTTGAGTAACACAGCGCCAGCACCTACCTCTTTGGACACGAGGTGAAGTCTGCCTGAATCACTGAATCTCTCTTCCAAACAATCCATTTTCCCTTCACAATCCAAACGTCTCCCGTTTGCCCGAGATGCTGTAATTACACACTAATGCCTTTCGGTAGAATTAGAACACATTTTGCAGGAACATAAATTAATGTTCAAGGAAGATTCCTGGCATAACCAATTCCGTCTACTTGGAACTGAATTCACACTTCACGAGCAACTGCTAAATGTTTTCCTCAAGCCCTTTTTTGAAAAAAGAGCCTGCACTTACACTGATGAAAAATGAATCATTTTCTGTCATTACTGCTGCTCCACTGTGCACCTTTATCAGCTGTGCTGTTTCAATGAATGGAGAAATGGCAGCACTGAAAGGCTGCTTAAGAAGATCGTAATGGAAGCCAAATGGCATTGATTCACAAAGCTATTTTTGATACAAATTATATAGGAAATTAATATTATTCCTTATTTTTCTATTCATGAAAATGGATGTCTGCAGTATTGATTTAAACTTGACTTTGTTTAATTCATGTCTGCTGGCTATGCAGGGTGTAAATAATGAAAACCTTCATCTTGTGTGACTAGTTTGAACCAGGCTGTGTTCAAAGGCCTTGGAAAGCTTGGAAAACTTGGCTTTGGGTGTGTGACTCAACACTTTTGGACAAAGGATTATCGCCTTGGTTGTTTGCAAATGTTACGAGAGAGGTGCAGGTCTGATAGTGGAACCACACTCTCACTGGTTAACAGTTTATCGCAATCACCAGCCAATGTCAAGATTATGACCTTGAATGAGGAGCGATAAGAAAACAGAATAATGGTCTGCAATCTTGCTATATGTAATCTACTGAGACCTAATGGTTTTATTTTACAGGGTAAAGTTTTCACATTCTTCTCACAGAACATGACTACTTCATACTTTTAATCATATTGCACGAGAAAAACATGGGATTGACATCAGTAAATTGGTGTTTGGCATATAAAAGTCTTTTAAAATCAAACAAATGTTTACATTATTTTCAGTTATATTTATTTTTTTTAATTTTTTTTTCACATGTAATTACAGGAAGTAACTACTTGATGACTTGACCATATCATTCTCAACAGATCCATAATCTCAACTATTTACTTTCATGTTTCCCTTGGAAACGTGGGGTGTGGTTGGCTGTAGATGGCCCACTTGTTTTTGTTTTTTGTTGTTGTGTATAATGACACTGACATCAGCAGTGTCAATATTTTTAATTGGTTGTGTGTTTAAAAGTACAAACTGAAGCAATCAAATACACCAAACTTTTGAAAAAAGGGAAGTGACACCTCAGGACCTAAAGACACCTGTGGTTACCGTGTTCTCGTCAGTGCTCAAACCAAACCTGCACCAGTGATGTCAACACTGCACACCTAGTGGGACATCTTTATGCTGCCCTAATGAAAGAAACCTGAATCAGTAGAAGAAATGAAAGCTACTTCTGAAACCCCCAATTAAAATATGTATGCTTTTGAAAAATACTCTCTTGCCTTTCATCACATCTTATTCATTAAACCAACGTATGTACTAGCTTGTGAACTGGTTTTCCTTTCAACTCTGGACCAATTACACACACACACACACATGCACGCACACACACACACGCACACAAATATTTAAAAGAGATATTGAGCTATAAGTGAAATGTAAGTTCTGTTTTGTTCAGGAGATCATTTCACACATGGATATTAGCTATATGATTTTATTTTATTTTTTAGGTCCTGCTCTCGGTGAGGCTCTGTGATCCTCTTTGATGCTTTTGATTTCAGTTCAAGGCCTTTTTTTATTTTTCTGATTGCCATGGAAATGCTTCAGTGACCTGATAAAAACCAGATTCATTTCAGCCCGGAGATTTGAAACATTTGAAGCGGCACCCCGCACACCCTCCGCCTTCCTCCCATCCCCAATTTTTCAGCACCGCTTTCATCAGCTGTATCAAATTTCAAAACCCTCCAGTCCACGTCTTTGGAAAGATTCAATAATGTTTAATATCTGCTGCTAAGTCAGCCAAACACACTGGAACCTGCGCCGAAGAGCTCCACTGCTGCTAAAAGCAAAACAGTTTAGAATTTGCTCATCGACTCTGCCCAATGTCGCCTGTTGATAAGAAATAAAGGAAATAGTCCTTGTTTCTTTTCCTTTACTCTACCCCTCCAGTTAGCTTCATTTCCTTCCTGATGGGTGTTTCTGTGGGGATAAGAGGCCATGAATACGCTAAGTATCCTTGAGGAAATGTGAGCAGAAAGCATGGAGTCTATCCGGTTAAGCATGAGTGGTTACTCTCTCTACTTCTACTCTGTGTATATGACTGTGTGTGTGTGTGTGTGTGTGTGTGTGTGTACAGTGAGGCACAAAACAATGGTACTTTGAACTGAGAATGAAAAAGAATATGAAACTTTATAGCCATTTGAGGTCACTTAAGATGAAGGAGGTGTAGTGTTAGGATGTAATAGATGGCAAAAATTGCACAGTAATCTTTAGACGGTGCTATTTAGATGCTCTACTCTACAGGGGTATAAAAATATGAACACATTAGCAGTTAATGTATGAGCAGGTGAAAATAGCTTTCATATTTGTGCAGCAGAATCTGTCCATTTTTAAATCCTGACACCCCGCAGATGTTTGTGTTAGCGTATGATCTGTAAATGTGTAACTTTATTGTCAGCTGGTAAACTTGAAATGTAAGTAAGTGGGCGGGGCTTTTCTAGCAGAGTCAGAGCTGTGTGTGCCCATGATTGTCATATCTGCCCTCACTGATAATATACAGATTAATTCTAAAGCCTGAGTTTTCATATAACACGTTAGTAACATACTGACTTTATTTGAACTGTGGCCATGTTTAATATGAACATTCATCTTTGTAACAGACAGGAAATAAGGGAATAGAAATGTTTGGAAACCCTCGCCACTAAGCCACTAGATCAGAAGGTCGTTTCTTTTAAGCTGCTCCCACCCCTCTGTGAAAGTCCCACTTACCCACTGAGGATAGAAAGCCACTGCATCGAGTTTTGCTGCACATGCACAATGACAACAAAGGTATTACGATCATTTATTGTTATTATTTTTAGGCAAAAGCACAAAATTGCAGGGAGCAGAATCTGGAGAACAGGGTGGGTTTAGGGTCAACGTGATATAAGTTGATCATCATGTTTTTATTTCATCATGACTCGTTTAGTACAATTTATTATTAATGTGCAGTAAATCGTCCCTGGATTGCCAACAAATGGGCCAGAATGCTGCAAGGCTTCTCACATGGTCCTCTAAAAGGTGTCATGTGACACTGATTCTTTTCTCTTTACAGTGGCTCCTCCTTAAATTTAAGGTTAAATTTAGAGTTTGATAATCGCCTTCCAGGCTCTGAGTGGTCAGATGGCTCTCTGTATTAGTGAACTTTTATATCCATGTGTAACAGGCAGGTCTCTGAGGGCTGCTGATCAAAGGTTGCTGGTGGTACCTAAAGAGCAGGGGAGATTTCACTTTCTAGAAAGCGCCACCTAATTTGTTTAGCTTGCCTCCACTAGACTTAATATCTGTGGACACCTGTGCAAGCTTGATTTTATTATTTTTATTTCATTTAAAGCACTTTTAATTGCTGTATGCACGCCTTTCTATCTTTTTATGTTATATTGTGAATAGTCATGTGACTTTTGTTCTCGTAAGGACTACATAAACAAATTCTACTTCCAGTTTTGTTGGTGTGAACAAAATCTTTTAATGCACAATTCCTTGCATCCCACTATTAAGAATAGCCCAGCTGATTCAGATTTACATAATGTGATCTTTTTTGCTTTTGCAGGCCAGAGTTCAGAAACTTTTGGATTCCTCCCTCCCACCTTCTTCCCTTACAGAATGTCTGTCCGAATTAAAATCCTGGTTTAGCTCCAATTTTCTAAAGCTCAATGAGGATAAAATCCTCCTTACTGGCACCAAATCCAACCTTTTGCAGGCAAACCATTTCTCACTCACTATCGATAACTCCACAGTTTTCCCTTCTCCTCAGTTTGGTGTCATCCCAGACAGTTCACTTTCCTATAAATCTCACATATAAATCTCACATCAATAATCTCTCCCTGTTCTGCCTATTTCTATCTACGTAACTTTAACAGATTACGTCCTTCTCTTTCCACCTAGTCTACGTTCATTCTTTTCCACAGTCTCGTATTGACTACTGCAACTCTCTCTTACATGGTCTCCCCCAAAAATCCCTCCATAAGCTTCAACTGGTTCAGAACTCTGCTGCCCGCATTATCACCAGAATCCCCTCCTACCAGCACATCACCCCTGTTCTTCAGGAACTTCACTGGCTCCCTGTGAAATTCCGGATAATATACAAACTTCTTCTGCTCACCTTCAAGGCCATTCATAACCTCGCACCTTCTTACCTTTTATGATCTGTTAAGCACTACCTTTTCTGCCCACTCACTTCGATCTTCTTCTTCTATCCAGCTTGCTGTGCCTTCCTTCTGCCTCACCACCATGGGAAGCAGAGCTTTTAGCTGCTCTGCTCCCAGGCTGTGGAACTCTGTAAAGTGTCCTTGGGTGTCTTAAAAGGCGCTTTATAAATAAAATTTATTATTATTTATTATTATTAAAAAGAGGTGAGGCATAATTTTCAAAGCCTTGTGTTATTTTAGGCTTGGATGAAGTCATAGGATGCTTAGGCCCATTCATACAATTTCTTTTAATTCATCAGCTAAGCTTTAGTTTCTCACAAACAATGGTGTTTGTGTTTCTTTTTAAAAATGTGTAGGTGGCTCTGTTAGACCTTACCACCAAGCCTCTTTTAGCCTTGATGTAAAATACTGTCTTTTGGCAGAAATATATTGTCAAACATGGTACTTTCCATGCATCATTCACTGCTATTAAGCTGTTCCAGAATCATTCAGGCCTTGTAGGAGGATGTAGGAAATGGAAAGTCAGAAATAAAAAAATAGAACAAAAACACAAGGCTAAAATTGCATTTCTTTAAACATAGTCTTTTAGCATGTTGATCTTCACTTTAATCCTTCGTGGGGAATACACGAAAAAAGCTCTCCATTTGCCAACAGAACACTTAGGGAAGGCTTTTTAATCTTACTAACAGCCTTGTTGTGAGCCAACTCTGCCTGTATTAATGCCTTTGTAGATTAGGCACAGCATGGGGGCACACTAGGGGTCAGTGCTAGAAGCAGGTAGTACAAGCAGATTTCTGGCCCCACCTGCCTGTGGCCAGCAGCTGGCTTTACTGCACGCTGCTGGCACTGCTGATTAGATGAAGCACCTCAGTTTATCCCATCTACTTCCTCAACCCTGACCGAGAAACTCAGGCAGTATTTTTATGCTCCTGCCAAAACACATTGCGGTGAATGAAGCCCACATAAAGACCTAACCTCATCCGCACTCTAGATGACGATTCAGTTCACCTCAGGACACAAGACAGAGAGAAATAAGAATGAAAGTGGAGAGCAAGACAAAGAACGAGATAAACAAGGACAACAACAACAACAAGGTGCAATGTATGAGGTCGCTGCTGCCATTCTCCTGGTGTTGCCCCCAGGCTTGTTGTTTCAGAAATGTTGCATTCAAACCAAACAGGGATAACTAATTGTACATTTCAAATGCAAAGCCTGCCTACAGGGTAGTTTGGCAGCATTGTGTATAAAAGGATTTATACGTGTCTGCTCCACAGAAAGATGCCAACGCATGTGCATGCCAAACTGCATGCCTCGTCTGAGTTGGAATCAAAAAAAAAAGAAAAGAAAAAGGGAGAGAGACATACTCAAATTCAGGAATCGTCATAATTCTCACATCACAGAAGGAAAGTAAGTTCTGGCATCAAGAGGTTAGCGGACATCAACCATTTAGTTAAATCCTGCGTGTCAAAAACCAAAATATGTAAATAGACCAGAAATGGTGAAGAGTGATGTGTGATGGCTTGGCTGAAAACACACCGTTTGTCACACATAGCAATTTCATAAAGAAATAATGTTTGATTTTAATCACCTTCTTTTGTCAGCTAGCAGGAAATATGAGATTGGTTATCAGAGCTGCAATCCAAAGTAAACAACATACTAGATCAAAAGTTGGTTAATATTTCATTTGTGGGATGTGAAAGCAACATTTTAGTTCTGCAGTTAAAACTATTTCGTACATCCACATCCATTGTTGAAAACGCATCCATAGGAAGACACTGGAATATAACATATAATATGATAGGTATATAATATATAATATGCTCTTTTTACAGTCGTTATCTAGTCTTCCTCCACTCTTCAACAAAACAATTAGAACACATTAAAGAAAATGTTCTGACAGCTTCGTCCTGGACACCTTCAACTCTCTGCACTCTTCTGAAGAACTATAAAGCATATTACTTCTATAGTTATCATGTAAACATTTACCATACTTCGAAATAAATAATTTTAATCAGCTCAGGAACATCCATCCATCATCTGCCGCTTATCCTTTTCAGGGTCGCCGGGCCAGCTGTCGCCTATCCCATCTGTCGCAGGGCGAGAGGCAGGGTACACCCTGGACAGGTTGCCAGTCTGTCGCAGGGTTGACATGTAGACACAGACATTCACACTCACATTCACACCTATGGGTAATTAGAGTTTCCAATTAACCTATCCCCACTAACTGCATGTCTTTGGACTATTGGAGGAAGCCAGAGTACCCAGAGAAAAGCCATGCAAAAACAGACCCTGGTGTAACCAACTTTAAGGTATAAAGGTGAATTACAGCGCAATAATTACTTGGGCTCGTAATAAGACCCTGGCCAGAATCAGAAGACACCAAATTCGTATGGAGCTAAAGTATTGAGCAGCAATAATGACCTGAACACAATGTTAACTTTTGAGTAGCCACTCTTGTATTGTTACAAGGTATAACAGGTATTTGTCCAATTTGTACAGATAAAGTATAAAATAAAATAAATAGTGTGCACACTCAAACAAAATAAAAGTACTTGTTCGGGCCCTTTAAGAATTCAGAGTTAAGCTGGCGATAGCCAACTTCAAAGGTCCTTGTGAGTGTAACTGGAATGTATGAGTGTGTGGTGTGTATCTTCTTTGGGGTATATCGTCCTCAAAGTGGTTGGCTCGCCATCTATCACAAGCAGAATATCGTCCTGGTCCTTGGACTTTTCCGTCCTCTCCAAAAAACCTGACCATTGCTCTGTTTCACAAAAGCCCAACACACACTGGCGTTGGAATTGCAGCAGCTCTCCGGATGAAAGGTGAGTGGTTAGCCGACGTTGCTTCTCTCCTTCATCCAGCCACTCGACTCCGGACTTCCAGCAGGTAAGTAGGCTGGCTTTCCTTCATCTCAATCCTGAGTTTTTCCTCTCTTTTGTCCGTGGATTTCTCGGTTTTACTAGCAGATGCCTCCACTCCTCTTGCTGAGATGAGAAAAAAAAACCCGGGAGCACCATGCACCTTCACCTCACTTCCTGGCTGACAGGGTCAATGTGGCCTGGGTAGGCTCTGATTGGTCGCTGAGCTAGGTGCCCTCACGTGGGGTGAACTGAGAGGTGCATTCAATGGTCATAGGAAATATGACGTTTTGTTGATGTGGACAGTTAATATAAAGAGAATAAATATGATTTTTTCCATCTGGGCTACACCCTCCCCTCCTGAACTCATGCACGTCCCTGTGCATGGTAGACAGTTAAATGATGATTATTTGACGGGTCAAGGAAGAGGGCGAAACAGGCTCTTCACCATCACTGATGACATTGGCCCAAGCTGAAGACAGTCCTTGCAAGAATGATTTTGCTGCAGTGATCAGAGGATTGCCTAGCTCCGTATAGTCAAGCCGTCGTGGCGGACGACGGTTTCTCTCAGATCTCCTTACAGAATCATTTGTATCCATGTTTTCCCTTGTATCCACTGGGACTATCTCCTCCATTCTCTCCTCAGGATTCGCACCTCTGGTGCCAGCCTCCTGAAATGGAAGTTGCCTTTCTTGGACGTCTGGGTCATCAACAGGTGAGTCATTTTCAGTTAAGGTTATTTCATCCACTTGTTCGGTCGGTGTGACTCCATTGGCAGATAAGTACTCAGTATCATCTGTAGTACTGTTAGGCATATCAGGTATGTTGCTAAAATCAGATTGGCTGTCAAAAACAGGTGGGTTGTCAATATCAGGAACATTGACAGGACTCTCACTCACTGTGTGGACAGGGGAACTCAACCAAACAGGAATGAGCAAATCATCTTCTTCGTCTGAGGAGTTCTCTTCCTCTAGCGCTGGATTTGCACGGGTTCTTGGCCTGCGTGACACTGGCTTCTGTACATGCTCACTGCTTTCCTCCACAGGTAGGTAGCCACATGGTAGCAACAGATCCCGGTGTAGTGTCCTTAGGGGACCATCTTTGTTTTCAGGCTTAACCGTATATACTGGGAGGTTGCCTGCCCTTCTCACCACTACATGCACAGTGTGTTCCCACTTGTCTGAAATCTTATGTTTGCCCCGGATACGGACATTCCTGACCAATACCCGATCTCCAGCTTCCAAGTCTGAGGCAGTTACATGTCTGTCAAACCTCATTTTGTTCTTGTGAGCTATCTTTGCAGCCTTGTCCATAGCTAACTTGTAGCTTTCTTTGAGACGTGACTTGAGTTTTTGCACATATTCAGAGTGAGATGAGTGTTGTTCCTCTTGCACTGGCAGGTTGAATGCAAGGTCAACTGGCAACTGAGGTTGGCGTCCGAACATCAGTTCGTACAGGGTGAAACCTGTCATGGCTCGCTGCGTGGCAGGCAGGATGAGGACCCAATCGCAAAACTCACGGACTCAAGGGATGAACTCAAAAGGCAGCTTTATTGCTGACAAGATGACAGGAAAATACAAAACTTAAACTGGGAACAATAAACTAATACTTGGAGAGAGACACAGGGAAATCCACGCAGCATGAGGGAGAACGCGACACAGAACTGAGGAAGACGCAGACATAAATACACAGAGGGTTAACGAGGGAAGTGGGAGCACACGGGGAACACAGGTGACACTGATAATCATAACAAGACACGGCAGGAGTGAACGCAACACTAACGGGAGACGGGCAAAGTAAAACAGGAAGTACAGAGGTTCAGACAGGAGGAGAGAGAGCATGGGGAGAACACAGACATAACGGGCTGGGGAAAACATAGAATAAAACACAAAGAGAGACGTGCTGGCCATGGCCCGGTGGGCACAGGACCAGATGAGGCAGGACCAGACGAGGCAGGACCAGACTGTGGCGATGCGGGGGCCGGACCAGGCGTCGCTGCAGAGGCTGAGGCTGGACCAGGCGACGGCGAAGCAGGAGCTGAGGCTGAGGCCGGACTGGGCGAAGCACAGGCCGAAGCAGGACCAGGCAGAGCAGAAGCAGATGCTGGAGCTGGACCAGGCGAAGCCGGGGCCAGACCAGGCGACGACGGGGCCGGACCAGGCGACGACGGGGCCGGACCAGGCGACGACGGGGCCGGACCAGGCGACGCAGAAGTAGATGGTGGCTGGACGGGCTCCCCGGGCCCTCCAGCGGAGACGAGGAGGTGCTGGCCGGGCTGACCTGAGCCGCCAGCAGAGACAAGGAGCGGCTGGAGAGGTTCCCCTGAACCCCAAGCGGAGACGAGGAGCGGCTGGAGAGGTTCTCCTGAACCCCCAGCGGAGACGAGGAGGTGCTGGCCGGGCTGGGCAGAACCGCCAGCGGAGACGAGGAGGTGCTGGCCGGGCTGGGCAGAGCCGCCAGCGGAGACGAGGAGCTGCTGGAGGGGTCCTCCTGAACCCCCAGCGGAGACAGATGCAGAGCCAGCAGGTGCAGAGACTTCTGGCTGAGGGGACGCTAACTGTAGCTGCACAGGGCACGCAGTCGGCTTAGGATGCAACGGCTGGGGCTGTGCAGGGCAAACAGTCTGTCCAACGTTTGTCAGTACCATGCAGTCCACAGCTGGCGGAGAAAGCTCACAAAGGCTTCCAGCTGAGGTTGGCAGTAACTGAACAGGTTGCTGAGCTACTAACTGAGCTGGTGACCAAACAGGGAACTGGGCTGATAACTGAGCTAATGACTGTGCTGAGGACAGAAGTGCAAGTTGTAGTGGTGGTTGTAGTGATGGTGGAACAGCAGGTAGTTGAACTGATGACTGAACAGGTGACTGACTCCTGGCTGCTCTCCTCCGAGGAACAGGAACGGGTGCTGGGCCTGGCCGAACACCAGTCATCCCCACCCGAGAAACAGATACGGGTGCAGGGACGAGCTGGGCTCTGGCTGCCTTTACCCTGGGGGCCAGTGTAGGTGCAGGAGCTAGCTGGGCCTCTGCTGCTCCCACCCGAGGGACTGAGACGGGTGCAGGAGTCGGCAGGGTCACAGTAGACCTCACCCAGGGAACCGGAACTGGCGCAGGCATAGGCTGGGCGTCCATCAACCCCACCCGAGGGGCAGGTACGGGTGCCGGGATGAACAGCGCCTCTGCCAAGCTGGGGACAGAAGCAGGGACCAGCTGGACCTCAGCCACCCTCTCCCGAGGAACTGATACGGGAGCAAGGGAAAGCCGGGCCCGCGCTGCCCTGGTTACAGGAACTGGAGGCGGAGAGCGAAGCACAGGAACAGTAACAGTCACTGGGTGAACCAAGTTGGTGGAGCCAAACACAGTTTCAGTAAACAGAGACTTATGGTGGGCTGGTTCTAGCAACTCTGCTGTACTTAAGTTGTCCGTGTCATAATTAGCAGTTTTGGAAAGAGTGAGTTTAGGTACAGCCACAGGTACAGGAGAACTCACACAAGCAGCGTCAGGATAATCTGGATGTGAGACAACACTACATACAGACGTACAGGATGTAGTCCGAGACGTAGTGCACACAGAGTCCATGAAACCTGGCCAAAAAGCATGGGGCAAAGAGTTAAACTGACATGAGTGTGGAACAGAAAATTTAACCTGTGCAAACAGTTCTGCAGTGCTCAAACTAAGATCTTTTGCCAGTCTCTGTATGGCAGATGAAACCTTGTGGCTCTTAACCTTAGCAGGCATTGAATACACAGTCTCGAGGAGTCCACGAGGAAAAACAGAAGCAGTTTCCTGCTTAGCAGGCACGAGAGGAGGTGAGTTTACACAGGTAGCGTCCGAGTTAGCACTTTCAAGTTGTGGCACAGGAAAAACCACAGCCTGAGAAACTGAAGGAGCAACACTGGGAGTCACAGATACAAGAGCTGGTTTAAAGATTAAACTGTTCATAGCAGAGGAATGGCTACTAGTCTCTGTGTCACCTGGCTCAGGCAGAACGCTAAGCGTAGATGTTAAGTTGGCTGGCTCAGCAACACAGGTCTTGTTCTCAGTAACTCTCTGAAGAGCTGCGAAAGCAGTGGCTGGTTGAGGAGTTGGCTGAGAAATATCAGGAATGTCTAAAGACAAACTAGGCTGGAACATGAAACAGTCACTAGGAGGAGCATTAGCTATAGAACATACGGTTTCAGGGTGTATGAGTTTCTCAGCATGCACTGTTACATGTAGAGCTGATGATACTGATGGTGTGTGGCTGGGCTCAGACTGGAAAACTTCAGAATCCAAAGGCTGAGCAAAACAGTTCTGCGGGGCTACAATGCTGGTAGCAGTATGTAGGGGAGTCTGGTGTGAAATAACAGTCTTAGGTTCAGCTAACTCAACAGGGGAAGCATTCATACCGGCTGAAACAAAGGAAATACTGCGAGCATTACAAGAATCTGACGGCTCAGAAACACAAAGATCACTGGTGAGAGCTACGGCTGAATAATCTGACACTGAGGTGCCTCGCTGTACAGCGTCTCTGGAGTCCAAACAAAAAGCGGCGGAATTATCCGAGTCAGGTAACACAACGGCGGGGAAAACGGAGCCACTCACAGTAGTGCATAGGTCATGAAGTTCGGGTCCCGAAAACTTGGGCGGAGTGTGTGACGCACAGTCACTCTCTCCCACAGGTGCAGCCCGCTCAGCAGTACTGGCGCAACGGCGGCGTGAACGCCGTTTTCGCCGAGAGGGGGGAGGAGATGAGCCGGGCCGCGAATCCTCCAGCGGACCGGGCTGAACGTCCTCCGACCCCTCACACTGGAGAGGCAGCTCCGGGCGGACGCCTACGGTGGAAACGAGAAAGTCCCGGATGTGGGGGCGCAGCGCGCCGAACAGCCACGGGAGTCCGGACACCATCCGCTGTAGACGGACGGCTACGACCTCCCGGTGTTCGTCTCCTGGCAGCGCCTCCCACTCCTGACAGTGGTACTCCACCGTATAGATCAAATCCTCCCGGAGCTCAGCGGAGGGGTTGTGAGTCGCTGGGTCCATGTCGTGGTCGCGTTCTTCTGTCATGGCTCGCTGCGTGGCAGGCAGGATGAGGACCCAATCGCAAAACTCACGGACTCAAGGGATGAACTCAAAAGGCAGCTTTATTGCTGACAAGATGACAGGAAAATACAAAACTTAAACTGGGAACAATAAACTAATACTCGGAGAGAGACACAGGGAAATCCACGCAGCATGAGGGAGAACGCGACACAGAACTGAGGAAGACGCAGACATAAATACACAGAAGGTTAACGAGGGAAGTGGGAGCACACGGGGAACACAGGTGACACTGATAATCATAACAAGACACGGCAGGAGTGAACGCAACACTAACGGGAGACGGGCAAAGTAAAACAGGAAGTACAGAGGTTCAGACAGGAGGAGAGAGAGCACGGGGAGAACACAGACATAACGGGCTGGGGAAAACATAGAATAAAACACAAAGAGAGACGAGGGCTCATAAATACACAGAGGGGCACACAGGGGGTAAGAGTCACGAAGGGAAAACACTTAGGGAACAACACAACAGGGCAACTCAGGAAACATGGCCTAAATAAGGAACGAAATACAAAAATACAAGGAACTAAGAATACTGGGCCCACATGGCCCAGGACCATGACAAAACCAGTCACTTCATTCCTGGTGCAGTTATAAGCGTGAACCAGGGGTCTTACATGGTCACGCCAACAGGACTTATCTTGATCACGGAGAGTTCCCAACATATCAAGCAAGGTACGATTAAATCGTTCCACAGGATTGCCCCTAGGATGGTATGGGGTTGTCCTCACCTTGTGGATACCAGCCACCTGACAGAGTTCCTTGATTGTGCGGGACTCGAAATCTGGACCCTGGTCACTATGCAATTTTTCTGGGATGCCATAGTGTACCATAAAGTTCTCCCACAGACAC
Organism: Rhamphochromis longiceps; assembly: GCF_057381845.1. Lineage (NCBI taxonomy): Eukaryota > Metazoa > Chordata > Actinopteri > Cichliformes > Cichlidae > Rhamphochromis > Rhamphochromis longiceps. The sequence continues at coordinate 11,941,470 of NC_140573.1, forward strand.
CTTGCCACTGTGTGGGCCTTTTGATTAGGTGTTGGGATAGCAACTGCAAACTTAGTGAAGTGGTCCGTGATCACCAATATATCCTTGGTTCCACTCTTGTCAGCTTCCAGGGACAAGAAGTCCATGTACAAGAGTTCAAGAGGTCGTGTCGTATTAATGTTAACCAAGGGGGCCGCTCTTTCAGGCCGTGCCTTCCTCTGCACGCACCTGCCACACGTCTTCACTTTCCTTTCCACGTCCAAAGCCATCCTTGGCCAATAAAATCTTGTCCTTACAAGGTCCAGTGTACGATCGACTCCCATGTGACCCATATGGTCATGCAGGCTGGTGAGAACTGTGTTGTGAAGCTCAGCTGGAAGTATAAGCTGGTAGGTTTTCTGGGACCCCTCTTGGCATCGCCGGTACAAGACATTGTTGCGGAGCTCAAGACGGTTAAGCTCTCGGAGGAGCAGTGGAAGCTCAGGGAGGTGTGTGCGCATGGTTGGAGGTGGTGTGTCCCCATATTCGATCTGAGAAATAACATGCTTTATACACTGATCTGCTCTTTGCTCATCTGCCAGCTCTGTCTCAGTTAGATGGGGAATGGTTGGCAGACCTCCAAACTGTTCCTCTTGCCCATAGCTATCAGGTACAGCACTAGGAGACATAGCAAGCACCTCCACCAAGGCAACACAATCTGCATCTGCCTCTCTTTCATTGTCAGGACTGACGCTGCAGGTGAACTGCCTCTCACAGATTGCTTTCACCACAGACTGATTTACGGCATTGATGTTATCTGGATCAAAAAGGTGATCTTGAGTGAACTGTTGTATGCGTTCAATCTCTTTTTGTGATTTCAGATCGTCCGCTAGCCCTCCGTGTGGTCTGCGTGATAATCCATCCGCATCTCCATTTTGCTTCCCTGGACGATAGAGGAGTTTGAAAGAGAATGTGGACAGTGCTGCTAGCCACCTATAGCTAGTTGCGTCAAGTTTTGCTGAAGTCAAAATGTAAGTCAGCGGATTACTATCCGTTACAACGGTGAAGTGGTTGCCGTAGAGATAGTCGCTGAACTTTTCTGTAACTGACCACTTGAGCGCCAGAAACTCCAACTTGTGCGCTGGATGGCGATTTTCGCTCCGTGACAGCCCTCTACTTGCATAGCCTATGACTCTAAGTTGTCCCTCTTGCTCCTGATACAATACAGCACCAAGCCCGGTGGTACTGGCGTTGGTGTGCAGTATATAGGGTTTCTGGGGGTCAGCGAAGGCAAGTAGAGGGGCAGTGGTGAGACTTTGGATGACTGACTCGAAGGCTTCCTGGCAAGCTGGCGTCCAGCGACCTCCGAAAGGGTCTTTTGGGTCATGGTACTGATGTGCACTCTGTCTTGCGTTTACTTTTGATTTCTTGTGGCTAGGTGGGTACCCCGAAGTTAAGTTGTGGAGAGGTTTCACAATGCTGGAATACCCCTTAACGAACCTTCTATAATACCCAGCAAAACCAAGAAATGACTTTAACTCTCGCAGAGTCTGTGGGACAGGCCATGTTTTAAGAGCCGAAATCTTCTCAGGGTCAGTCCGAACTCCATTTCTGGAGACCACATGTCCCAGGTAACGGACTGAAGTCTGGAAGAAGACGCATTTCTCTGGTGACAGCTTTAACCCAAACTCTTTTAGACGAGTGAGCACTTTCATGAGTCTTTCTTCGTGTTCCTCAAGGGTTCGGGAGAATACTATCACGTCATCAAGAAAGACCAATGCATCCTTCAAATGCATACAGTGGGGGAAAAAAGTATTTAGTCAGCCACCGATTGTGCAAGTTCCCCCACCTAAAATGATGACAGAGGTCAGTAATTTGCACCAGAGGTACACTTCAACTGTGAGAGACAGAATGTGAAAAAAAAATCCATGAATCCACATGGTAGGATTTGTAAAGAATTTATTCGTAAATCAGGGTGGAAAATAAGTATTTGGTCAATAACAAAAATACAACTCAATACTTTGTAACATAACCTTTGTTGGCAATAACAGAGGTCAAACGTTTACTATAGGTCTTTACCAGGTTTGCACACACAGTAGCTGGTATTTTGGCCCATTCCTCCATGCAGATCTTCTCGAGAGCAGTGATGTTTTGGGGCTGTCGCCGAGCAACACGGACTTTCAACTCCCGCCACAGATTTTCTATGGGGTTGAGGTCTGGAGACTGGCTAGGCCACTCCAGGACTTTCAAATGCTTCTTACGGAGCCACTCCTTTGTTGCCCGGGCGGTGTGTTTTGGATCATTGTCATGTTGGAAGACCCAGCCTCGTTTCATCTTCAAAGTTCTCACTGATGGAAGGAGGTTTTGGGTCAAAATCTCACGATACATGGCCCCATTCATTCTGTCCTTAACACGGATCAGTCGTCCTGTCCCCTTGGCAGAAAAACAGCCCCATAGCATGATGTTTCCACCCCCATGCTTCACAGTAGGTATGGTGTTCTTGGGATGCAACTCAGTATTCTTCTTCCTCCAAACACGACGAGTTGAGTTTATACCAAAAAGTTCTACTTTGGTTTCATCTGACCACATGACATTCTCCCAATACTCTGCTGTATCATCCATGTGCTCTCTGGCAAACTTCAGACGGGCCTGGACATGCACTGGCTTCAGCAGCGGAACACGTCTGGCACTGCGGGATTTGATTCCCTGCCGTTGTAGTGTGTTACTGATGGTGACCTTTGTTACTTTGGTCCCAGCTCTCTGCAGGTCATTCACCAGGTCCCCCCGTGTGGTTCTGGGATCTTTGCTGACTGTTCTCATGATCATTTTGACCCCACGGGATGAGATCTTGCATGGAGCCCCAGATCGAGGGAGATTATCAGTGGTCTTGTATGTCTTCCATTTTCTGATGATTGCTCCCACAGTTGATTTTTTCACACCAAGCTGCTTGCCTATTGTAGATTCACTCTTCCCAGTCTGGTGCAGGTCTACAATACTTTTCCTGGTGTCCTTCGAAAGCTCTTTGGTCTTGGCCATGGCGGAGTTTGGAGTCTGTTTGAGGCTGTGGACAGGTGTCTTTTATACAGATGATGAGTTCAAACAGGTGCCATTCATACAGGTAACGAGTGGGGGACAGAAAAGCTTCTTACAGAAGACGTTACAGGTCTGTGAGAGCCAGAGATTTTCCTTGTTTGAGGTGACCAAATACTTATTTTCCACCCTACTTTATGAATAAATTCTTTACAAATCCTACCATGTGAATTCATGGATTTTTTTTTCACATTCTGTCTCTCACAGTTGAAGTGTACCTCTGGTGCAAATTACTGACCTCTGTCATCATTTTAAGTGGGGGAACTTGCACAATCGGTGGCTGACTAAATACTTTTTTGCCCCACTGTATCCCCCATGCACCGCTCCATTAACCGCTGGAACGTGCTGGAGGCGTTCGTTACACCCTGAGGCATTCTGTTGAACTCCCAGAAGCCGAGAGGGCACACAAAGGCCGTCTTCGGTTTGTCTGCTTCTTCGACCTCGATCTGGTAGTACCCTGATTTTAGATCAAGAACAGAGAACCACTGTGAACCATTGAGGGCTGAGAACGTGTCCTCTAGCTTCGGAAGGCTGTACGCATCTTTTATAGTCTGGAGGTTTAGACGCCTATAATCGATGCACAACCGGACTTGGCCGTTCTTTTTCCGGACTGCCACTATGGGTGACGCAAATGGGGACTCTGACTCTCTAATATCTCCTGCATCAAGGAGTTCCTGAATGTGCTTCCGGACAGCCTCAATGTCCCGTGGGTGGATTGGCCGGGCATGTAGTTTGAAAGGCGTGTCATCCGAAAGTTTTATATGATGTCGCACCTGGTCCGTCCGGCCAAAATCCAGGTCGTGCTGTGCAAACACCTCAGGCATGCCGCTGAGCTGCTGAGTGATGCGCTGTTTCCATTCCAATGGAACTGGGGAGTCACCAAAATTGAAGGTTATGGTGGGCTCTTGGAAAGACGGAGTCTCTGGAGTTCTCTGGGGTGGTTCTGACTGTTTGGTCTTGTTGTGTTCCTTTAATAGGATGGTCTGATAAGCACTAACCTCTGCAATAGTACACTTGGCAGGGATGACAATGTCGTGGTCAGACTCGTTGCTTATAACAACTGGCAACTTGTGGGGCCGCCGCTGGGGAAAGTCAACCAGACCGGCTTTAAGTAGCAGGCCACCGGGCAAGGGGGACGATGACGGGTACTCAATGACAACTGATTTTTCATCCTGAAGGCCCTTGCCAAGGGCGACTCCCTCCACCACAACAGTTGAACCAGCTGGAATGACTTGAGGCATCTTGCCAAGTAGCTTCACTACCCCCTGATGGGTGTCACTTGTCTGCTTCCGTCTCAACTCAATGATTTTGAAGACTACTTTGTAGCCATGTGGGAGGGGTTGACGATTGGCTAAGTCAGTCTTTGAGTAGATGTCGAACAGTACATCTAGGGTGTTTGTGCCTATGAGCATAAGGGATTGCGAAGTGTCAGGGACGATTAAAGCAAGTGTGTTTACATCTACTGGAACACCTGTAAGGTCCTTTGGAAAAGTTATGGTCATTTCTATATAGCCAAAGTAAGGCACTAGCTGTCCATTAGCACCTTCCACTTCTAAGAGGTCATGTAGTGGCTTGATCTTTTGCTCTGAAAGGTGCTGCTGGTAGAATGACTCAGGAACAGTGGTAACTTGGGAGCCTGAGTCAAGAAGACAGTTGACTTCTTCACCTCTCACAGTCACTTGAGCTGTACTTCTGGCACCAATCAAGTGTTTAGGGAGTTGGAAAGATTGGTTCTGCTCTGAATGGTTTAAGCCAGAACATGTTTGTGCTTTGACAGTCTTTGCTGGGGTACTTACTTTGTTAACCTCAGCTGTGATTTTGTCGCCATTGTTTACGTCTGAGGGACGTTGTTGACTCTCCTCAGCTCCTGTTTGTCCCACAACAGGAACTGTTAGATGTTTAAAGGTGAATCTGTACAATCTCGCGCTTCCCACTGGCGTTGTTTCTCCTCCAACTGCTTCTTTTTTTCTGCTACTAGGTTGGGGTTAGCAGGGTCAACACAGCATGGAGCGATATGTCCATCATCACCACAGTTGAAACAATACCAGGGCTTGGGTCTGCCCCTTTGCCTCTTTGAAGTCTGTCTTTGCATACGTCCATCTACATCGTGTGGCTTTGACATCTTACTATGCGGCTTCGTTGTAGATCCCTTACTGTTTGCAAACTTTGTCTTTTTCTGTGACATGAATGTAGTTAGTTTACTTTGCAGACTCGCCACCTGCTTTCGCAGATCCTCAATAGCAGCAATGCTACTCTCATGTTTCTCCTCTGGTTCACAAACATGTGCACTCTGGAACTGTAACTGAGTTCTCTGCTTTGTGGTGCTAATGTGTTTTCTCATACGACTAGTTTTTGCTTGCTGTCGATTTTCCTCAGAGCGAATCATTAAAAACAGGTCTGAGAATTGGGGTGGGCTGGGGTGCAGGGTGCTGAGTAGGTCGTTGTCCCAACATCCCCTGCAGAACTGTTTAAGTAGATGTTTGTCCACTTCTTCACATGCGACTCCCCCCCCTCTTCGTGGCTCTGTTTAATGCTAGCTGTAGCCGGTGAAGGTAAGTGGATGACTTCTCACCTGGATCTTGAAGGGTGTTCAGGAATTGAGCGAAAAGTTCCTCGCCATCTTCTACAGTGCCAAAGGCTGAATCTAGAAGCTGCAAATAAGTAACAGGTGGTGACTCAGGCCGCAAACTCTTAACTATATCAGCTGCTGGTGGGAGCAGGCTCTCATGGATCTTTCTGGATATTTGCAGGGGGGACATGCTGGGATCATTTTGGAGCAGTTCAATTTGTGTGCGCCATGTGTCATAATCAGTTTCGTTGTTAGGTCTGGGAACCTTACCGGAGAAGGAACGGAGTCTCACCTGGGACTGGATGTGTGGAACAACATCTTGCCTTCGTACGATATGCTCTACCACAACCTTCTGAATGTCAGGTGGGTTCAAGTCACTTACTGAAAGGGACGCTGCTCTCCTTCCATTAGTGAGGGGAACATCATCAGTGGCACCAGTATCACTTGGTGTAACATCTGAATGTGAGGTGTGACACTGTCGCTCTTTAGGAGCGGGCGGAGATACAACAGTGGTCTCGACATACGTGGGAGAAGGTTCTTCAGTGGTAGGTCGCATGGCTTCAACATCCTCCCCAATCTGACACATCATCTCCTTCAGCACCTCACCGTAGTCTTTGCCACTCAGCTTGGCTAGTTCCTTGAGTTCAGCCAAGTAGGTCTTTGTAACATTACTCCCAACCGTGGTAGTGTACATGCTACTGAGTGTTTTAATTTCATAGACAACGCTGGGATCAGCTTGTGCTGTGTATGTGTATGGCAAACGAGGTTCTAAACCTTCTAAGGCTGAACTGCTAGAGTATTCTACGATCAGGTTTTGGTAGAAGTTGGACAGTGAATCATCAACAAAAAGGACTCTTGTGATTTTAACATACTGTTTCAGAAAGTCAGTGACCTGTTCATCTTTCTCAGATACCTGTGTTATCCCAGTGACAACAACCGCATTAGGTATTTTGACACCAGACTTTTGTATGAAATCCATGCTGGTCATTGCCTCAATATTGATGCTCAAATCAAATGGCTCCTGGCTGGCTCGCCACTTCTGTAACCAACTTTAAGGTATAAAGGTGAATTACAGCGCAATAATTACTTGGGCTCGTAATAAGACCCTGGCCAGAATCAGAAGACACCAAATTCGTATGGAGCTAAAGTATTGAGCAGCAATAATGACCTGAACACAATGTTAACTTTTGAGTAGCCACTCTTGTATTGTTACAAGGTATAACAGGTATTTGTCCAATTTGTACAGATAAAGTATAAAATAAAATAGTGTGCACACTCAAACAAAATAAAAGTACTCGTTCGGGCCCTTTAAGAATTCAGAGTTAAGCTGGCGATAGCCAACTTCAAAGGTCCTTGTGAGTATAACTGGAATGTATGAGTGTGTGGTGTGTATCTTCTTTGGGGTAGATCGTCCTCAAAGTGGTTGGCTCGCCATCTATCACAAGCAGAATATCGTCCTGGTCCTTGGACTTTTCCGTCCTCTCCAAAAAACCTGACCGTTGCTCTGTTTCACAAAAGCCCAACACACACTGGCGTTGGAATTGCAGCAGCTCTCCGGATGAAAGGTGAGTGGTTAGCCGACGTTGCTTCTCTCCTTCATCCAGCCACTCGACTCCGGACTTCCAGCAGGTAAGTAGGCTGGCTTTCCTTCATCTCAATCCTGAGTTTTTCCTCTCTTTTGTCTGTGGATTTCTCGGTTTGACTAGCAGATGCCTCCACTCCTCTTGCTGAGATGAGAAAAAAAAAACCCGGGAGCACCATGCACCTTCACCTCACTTCCTGGCTGACAGGGTCAATGCGGCCTGGGTAGGCTCTGATTGGTCGCTGAGCTAGGTGCCCTCACGTGGGGTGAACTGAGAGGTGCATTCAATGGTCATAGGAAATATGACGTATTGTTGATGTGGACAGTTAATATAAAGAGAATAAATATGATTTTTTCCATCTGGGCTACACTGGCCTGATAACAGCTCTAACCACTGTGCCACCGTGGCACCAAAGGGATATAGGTCTACAACTTAATATAAAAAACATGTTTATTTTCTAAAATTGCAGATAAATAAAAAAAGAATTAAGCACTTTCGGATGTGGTCAACTGAATATCAACAGTGGGGCATCAAACTTTATCAAAAAATTAAGATGATGTCCTAGGAAAAAGCTTGTTAAACATAGTATATTTGATCAAAGACAAGAGATTTCTTAGATGCTAATTTAAAAGCCTTCAGCTGTTCAACTTGCCTGTTTTAATTAATTCTACATCATCAAACTTTTCATCTATATAATGCTAAATGAGTTATTAAAAGGCTCTTAAGTCGCTCATGGTCACATTGTGGTTTGTGAGAGAAAATTCATTTCTTGCAATGCCCATCTCTGGTCACCACCATCTCTAAGCAGCATATCAAAGACATTACATTCATGCACAGTAAATGGTCAAATGTTTGTGGATGTTGGAGGTATTTCCCCTCTTTGTTTTAATCATTGTTATGGTCGTTACTCATAAAAAGTCTAAAAGTTATTACCATATTACACAGAACACTTTCCTTAAAAGTAATGTAGTAAATTACTTAATTACACAGAGGAGAAAGACATTTGTTATATTACTTGTTACATTACTTGTTACATTACTTTCATGTTACTCTGTAAAATCTCATAATTACCAACTGACAATATAAACCTATAGGCTACAGCCCCACACACCAACACAAATCCCTATCCTTGTCATCTTTCCCTTAGTATTTAGGTTGAGCACAAATCACAGATTAAAACCAGCACAAAGACACTTTAAGCAATCATCACAGTGATTCTTCTGTAGAAACATGAACAGGTAGAAATAGAGGTTGCAGCCTCAGCAAACTGAAAACAGCTGATCGTAACAAGAGTCCAAGAGCTGATAATTGGGATCGATAGGCAGACAGACTAATGACTCCGAGGAATTGGACTACTAGGAACCAGTTCTTGATTCCCATCCCTAATGCAGACCCACCAGCAACTTGTCTAATATACTAGCCTCTAATCAAAGAATAGCTGATTATGTGCAAACAACCAGAAAGAACTGCTTGCCTTTCTGTTTGATGAGCTAAAGCTATTAGAAATGTGACGTGGACATGCCCATGAGAGCACCCACCCCATCAGTGGTTCTGTTATCAGAGGTAATCCTGCTTCCAGAGACAATTGCCAACTCTAGACACACACCAATCGCCTTGTTTGCCCTAACAAATGGACTAAAGTTTGAGGCTGCAAGCACAAATATTTTATTAAGAAATCTTAAGACTTTATTTTAGAGACATTGCAGTCAAGAAGTAAATTATGTTGTCATGCTCTGAGAGAGTATCAACTATTCAGCCATTAGCCTTTGTCCTATACTCAGGAGGTGCTAGTGAATAATAATGTGACAGCTATTAGTCTTTTTATCTAACATTTGAGAGGATAATGAAAATCACCTCGTATAACTTCTTTGTTGACACTGTTATCAAGCAAGCCAAATGAAAGCGAGTGAAATTTGACCACCATCAGAATATAAAAGTCACTCTAGTAACAAATCTTTAAGTTTGAGTCAGTTAATTGAACAAAGTGTTTTTCATTTGATATGTATTGTAATAGTTCCAGGAGATATGATTAAACTTATCTGCTTGAGCCTGCACTGGCAGACAAGTCAAATGTGTGTAAAACATACAATAAGTACTCGTCCTTTTTATCTTTTCCACTCTCTACCATCTTGAGATGTTTGAGCCAGGCCAGTAGTGGCAGATCCACCTACATTTCCACAACTTAGTACTGAGTGGGAAAGGCTATACAGCATCAAAAGTAAAAGTATAAAACCCCATGGGATTATTTCCCCGAACCCCACTTCAAACTTTATGCTTTGCAGGTTTCTGATGGTTGCTTTCATTTACGATGATGCAAAGGTATTCTAAAGCAGATTCCTTTAAGCACCAGCATGGCAGGACCGAGAATTTTTCAGTGGCTTAGAAGACCTGTAACAGCTGCACACCTGAGAGTTTGTTTTTTGGGAGGATGCCGTTTTTATCTATTTGTCTTTACACCCCACTTTCTTTTTGAATACCAAAGGTGACAAATACCAAAACTCTGAATTCAGAACAATTAGGTTATTTGTTCTTTTTACTATGTTAGATTCACAAATAAGTCTTCTGACTCCTGGCCACACATACAGGGAGTGCAGAATTATTAGGCAAATGAGTATTTTGTCCACATCATCCTCTTCATGCATGTTGTCTTACTCCAAGTTGTATAGGCTCGAAAGCCTACTACCAATTAAGCATATTAGGTGATGTGCATCTCTGTAATGAGAAGGGGTGTGGTCTAATGACATCAACACCCTATATCAGGTGTGCATAATTATTAGGCAACGTCCTTTCCTTTGGCAAAATGGGTCAAAAGAAGGACTTGACAGACTCAGAAAAGTCAAAAATAGTGAGATATCTTGCAGAGGGATGCAGCAGTCTCAAAATTGCAAAGCTTCTGAAGCGTGATCATCGAACAATCAAGCGTTTCATTCAAAATAGTCAACAGGGTCGCAAGAAGCGTGTGGAAAAACCAAGGCGCAAAATAACTGCCCATGAACTGAGAAAAGTCAAGCGTGCAGCTGCCAAGATGCCACTTGCCACCAGTTTGGCCATATTTCAGAGCTGCAACATCACTGGAGTGCCCAAAAGCACAAGGTGTGCAATACTCAGAGACATGGCCAAGGTAAGAAAGGCTGAAAGACGACCACCACTGAACAAGACACACAAGCTGAAACGTCAAGACTGGGCCAAGAAATATCTCAAGACTGATTTTTCTAAGGTTTTATGGACTGATGAAATGAGAGTGAGTCTTGATGGGCCAGATGGATGGGCCCGTGGCTGGATTGGTAAAGGGCAGAGAGCTCCAGTCCGACTCAGACGCCAGCAAGGTGGAGGTGGAGTACTGGTTTGGGCTGGTATCATCAAAGATGAGCTTGTGGGGCCTTTTCGGGTTGAGGATGGAGTCAAGCTCAACTCCCAGTCCTACTGCCAGTTTCTGGAAGACACCTTCTTCAAGCAGTGGTACAGGAAGAAGTCTGCATCCTTCAAGAAAAACATGATTTTCATGCAGGACAATGCTCCATCACACGCGTCCAAGTACTCCACAGCGTGGCTGGCAAGAAAGGGTATAAAAGAAGAAAAACTAATGACATGGCCACCTTGTTCACCTGATCTGAACCCCATTGAGAACCTGTGGTCCATCATCAAATGTGAGATTTACAAGGAGGGAAAACAGTACACCTCTCTGAACAGTGTCTGGGAGGCTGTGGTTGCTGCTGCACGCAATGTTGATGGTGAACAGATCAAAACACCATGGATGGCAGGCTTTTGAGTGTCCTTGCAAAGAAAGGTGGCTATATTGGTCGCTGATTTGTTTTTGTTTTGTTTTTGAATGTATATTTGTGAATGTGGAGATATTATATTGGTTTCACTGGTAAAAATAAATAATTGAAATGGGTATATATTTGTTTTTTGTTAAGTTGCCTAATAATTATGCACAGTAATAGTCACCTGCACACACAGATATCCCCCTAAAATAGCTAAAACTAAAAACAAACTAAAAACTACTTCCAAAAACATTCAGCTTTGATATTAATGAGTTTTTTGGGTTCATTGAGAACATGGTTGTTGTTCAATAATAAAATTCCATCCATCCATCCATCCATCCATCCATCTTCATCCGCTTTATCCGGGACCGGGTCGCGGGGGCAGCAGTCTAAGCAAATAATAAAATTATTCCTCAAAAATACAACTTGCCTAATAATTCTGCACCTCCTGTATTCAATATAGTCACATGACATCCAGCAGAGATGAACATACCTTGTTGCTCTGCTAGCTTAGCTAGGTAGTGCTAAAGGTCAACGTGGAACAAAAAAAATAATGTAATGCTTGTGGAAGTTACTTTATTTAGCATTGGAGGTTGTTTTTATCTGCTCCAGTCTCTACTATCTTGCTTTTTTCCCTCTCATCTTGTCCCTTTTTTAGTCATAGAAGGATAACGCCCCTTTATTTTGAGTAAATAAAACATCAAAACTAAAAAACACTTGCAATGGGCGTGTTGTCGAAAGGAGCCAGCTGAGGTGGTTCGGGCATCTGACAAGGATGCCTCCTGGGTGCCTCCTGGGGTTGGTGTTCCGGGCATGTCCCACTTGGAGGAGGCCCCGGGGCAGACCCAGGACACGCTGGAGAGATTATATCTCTCGGCTGGCCTGGGAACGCCTTGGTGTTCCCCCGGATAAGCTGGAGGAAGTTCGCTGGGGAGAGGGAGGTCTGGGCTTCTCTGCTTAGGCTTCTGCCCCCGCGACCCGGACCTGGATAAAGCGGATGAAGATGGATGGATGGATGGATGGATGGATGGGCGTGTTGGGTCAGGTGGGGCCACATTAGAGAGGTCAACCTCTCGGACTGTTAAACGTTGCGCACTGTCAAGTTTGCCAGCCCTCAAGGGTCCCTTGCTGGCCTGGGGCCTCAAGCATGTCTGTGCAAACACTATGTATAATAACCTCCATGCAATAAACTGCAATATATTTGAAGATGATACAGTATGTTCATATATTATGACATCTACGGTACAGTTCAGAACTAGTAAAAAATGCTGACCTTATTCAACTGCGGTAAAATAAAAGATACACAATGGGGATAAAAGGGAAAGAAGAAAGAGAATGGCATTAGAGTGTATGTTCTTTTTGAGGACAACCATTTCTTTTGATATTTAAGAAAAAAAGTTCAGTCTATGAGCACCCACAGAATTCAAACGTAGAACCAGCATTTCAAAGCCAATGGAAATTGATTAATGTATTCCCTTTGAAGGCTGGTATATGGCCAATTTGTGCCAAGGTTTACAAGCCTGTATCATAAAAGCATCATCATGCAGACTGAATGAGCAAGGACTTGCTCAGCATATGCAATGACATCTAATATGATGGGAGTGCAAGAATGAAACATATGCGTGCAGGCTGAAAATACCTTCCTAAGAAAGGAGCAGTATAGGTAGTAATGGAATGTGATATAGAAATTAGATTATGGTTTAGTAGATTCATACGAAAGGGAAGTATTTAACCCTTTAAAGCCGGTCAGAGCAGCACGCTCCGTTTTGCGTAAATATTTTTAAATCCCTGTAGAACCGAACTGCGTAAGCTAGCGCAATAATTTTTTTTGCATATGAAACCAGACGAGTTGTCCTTACATCTCATGCCATCAGCTTGTCCTAGGTCACGGTTTCCTTCCACATATAGCTTTGCAAAAATTGCATAAAAAGCGCTTGCAGCAACAAAAACATAATATTCCAGAAACAGGCTTTGCCGATCCGATCAGCTGTTCATAACTCTTCCCACATTGAAACAGACGTCAGCGCGAACGATCACATGTCCGCCATTTCCTGCCCAAAACCGGAAGTGACATCATTTTCGCGGAAAATGTAGTTTTTTACTTGTAGGCCTTAAAAGCCTATATTGGTGTTTTGATAAGTCATGTTTGACTTTATACATTCCTGAATAGTTTCTGGGATGCTTAAAACTCGAATTACACTGCTTAAAATAGTTTATTTTGTTGCACCTGCTGTTTTCTTTGCAAATTTGCATCATACGATTGTTTTTCGTTTTTCCTGCTGTATATAAAAATTGCTGTATCTCAAAAATAAAACTATGAAGACACTCAAAATAAATTTCCTGTTGTTGTAAACTATTTTTTCCAACTTTTTTGTATTTAAAGTTTTGAGGGATAAGCCTCTTAAATTTCTTCAAGTAGAAATATATGTAAAAAAAAACCAAAAACTATTTTCAATTTTTTTGTTGTTTATTGCCCTTTTTGCAATTAATGTAGTTACTATGGACTTAATGCATATATATTATTAAAATATGGGCTATAACAGTTGTATTGATGTATAGCAACTTGAAATGCTCCCAAAAATGGCACTACAGCATGTAAAAATATAATATAAGCTCTGGCAGACTTGGTTCTGTGGTAGGTCTTAAAGGGTTAAAGAATGAATAACATATCATATATGAAACCTACGTTCCCCAGTGACCTCCTTTGTGTCTTATAGACATTTACCTTTTCACTCTAGTTAATCTTGACTAATAAGAACACGGCACAATCTTAAGTCTTCACTGCCATCATGGCCATGGGTCATGATTGAAGTCCATTCATTACACGGGCTATTTAACATGCAGTCAATATGACCACATGTGCAGCAAGCTTAAGGTTGAAGGTTCAGTCAGGGCTCCGTTGAATATTATGCTTAGATGAGTTTCAGCACTTACAATGTCACTTAAAATTGTTGTATAATAATCAACTTATAATATAATGACTTATTCTCTTGATTTCTGGTGACATCTCTCGGCTTCTGTAAAGGCTCCTTTCTATTTTCTCTGTTTGTTATACTGAACACAATCATATACTAGTATTAAGATAAAAATGGTAAGAAATGTAGTGAATACTGTCCTAAGTTTGTATGGTCATTTGGCAGTAATGCTAGTGATTAGATGCTAGGGTAGCGGACTATCATTATATTTGTGCCAATTTTGCTCATGTGTGTGTTTTGTTTTTGTTTTTTCAGAAAAAGTCAGAGTGTGAACACAGAGGCCAAACATTACCATCTGCAGGTTTCTGCTGCTTGTTTCCCTTTACTGTGATGCAAAGTTATTCAAGAGCGATTTCCTTTATCCCAGAAAATTAAAAGGGATGACAAGCCTGCAGTTCTGATCAAGCACTAGCATGCCAGAGTGTGTCAGTGGTTTGGATGACCTGTAGTATCCTGAAACAACTGCACACATGATGGTGTCAGCTTGGAAACAGTCTATTTCGGGAAACCCAGATTTTGGTTTCTCTTTACAGTCCATTTGCTTTTTAAATACTGAACGTGACTGGAAAAGGAATGCAAATACCCAAATTCAAAAATTGAATTTTTCCAAATACAGCCTGCCAACACTGCAGCCTTATTGTGAAAGTGGTATGGAAGAAAAGCCTCTACACATTCAGTGCTGGTGTAAAATTCATGTCTGATGTATAGGTATAGGAACAAGCTGTTTTTAGAAGTTTCCAATATTGTGTTAGACAAACAAGCTTTTACAGATCTTTGTATAAAACGTTATACGCTTTGTGAATAATCAATGCTAGGTTTGCTGCAGCTCTCAGTAATGGAGGAAATTGCCTACTTTGAGTCAACAATCATAATAAATGAGCTAATGAATGAAACTGTGAGACACATATTCACTAAAAGTGACAGTGAAAAAAAAATGTCTATTTCTTTGTGCTTTTTGCTAAATAGCAGCTATTGGAGGCTTTGAACACCTAATAAGTCTCACACAAGTCATTTTCTTTCTGCCAATTGAACGCATCGAACAAACTTCATCCATTCTTTGTAGAAACCTGGCACCTCATTTTTTAAAATGCTTTTCTTCTGTTACTCCTTATGCTTTGAATTATGCTTTCTCCCTCCTGATAGCTCCCACAGCTCGTAATGAATGCAGTCAGTGATTTGGCACCGGTCATGAGACAAGATCAGAAGGTGATCGCAGATATGCTGCTTTCCTTTTTGTGCCCAATTTCCTTCCCTTCACAAAGCCCCTCCACCCCGTTTATACCATGGCTGTGGTTATTTCATAGCAGCTGAGTGTAGGACGAGGTGGTAGGACTTGCTCATGTGTGAATACACCTCTGTAGTCACAAGTCAGGCACTTCTGAAAACCGCCCATAAACAACGGAGGAGGGCAAAAGATGCTTACAGAGGCAGTAAGTGTAGTTGAAGTAAAGCACGAGTGTTACTGCAGGAAGCAGCGGTCCATTCATGAGAGACCCAGGCTTTATGTTGATTCATTACTCTATTAGGCCTTGTGACAGAGATAAGGACCAGCATGTTTCAAAGTGATAGCTGACCTCTGCGTTTTACCCATCCCACCACCAACACACACACACAGATGCACACTCTGAGGCCAAACACAGGCACACCAACTCCTGCTCTCACGCATTAGCAAAAAGATTCAAATGAAGAATGTTGAAAGAGAGCCACACAGACTGTGTCACAGCATATTCAAAACAGACCACACAACCCACATACTGTATCAATTCATCGTCCTCCCCTTGTAAGTAAGTAAGTAAGTAAGTAAAATTTATTTATATAGCACATTTCACAGATAAAAATCACAAAGTGCTTTACAGTAAGATCAGACATACAAGTTAAAATTAATTAAATTAGTTAAAAGCCCGTTTGTATAAAAATGTCTTCAGCTGCTTTTTAAAGGAGTCAGTAGAGTCTAGACAGCGTAAAGACAACGGCAGAGAGTTCCACAGCCTAGGTGCCAGTGCCTGAAAAGCCCGATCCCCACGTGTTTTAAATCTAGTACGTGGGACCACCAGTAGCCTCTGACCTGAAGACCTAAGTGCTCGGGATGAAGCATGAGGTTTCAACAGGTCAGAGATATACTGGGGAGCTTCACCATGCAGAGCTCTAAAAGTTACAACTAAAATTTTAAAATGAACCCTAAAATTTACAGGCAACCAATGAAGAGAAGCCAAAACTGGAGTAATGTGTGACCTCTTGTTTGTACCAGTTAAAAGTCTTGCCGCTGCATTCTGAACAGACTGAAGGCGATCCAGAGCTGATTTGTTAAGACACGTAAAAAGACCGTTACAATAATCCAAACGAGAAGAGATAAAAGCATGAATAATCATCTCAAGTTCTGCCTTTGACACCAGTAGCCTGAGTTTAGAAATGTTTCTTAGATGATAAAAACAGTTCCGGACAAGTTGTTTAGAGTGTTTCTCAAGAGACATCGAACTGTCAAATATAACACCTAAGTTTCTGAGACTCGACTGAAATGAAGGGTCTAAAAAACTGATATGCTGCCTAATTTCTGAGAGCATGTGATCAGGTGCAATAATCAAAGTTTCTGTTTTATCTGCATTTAACTGAAGGAAATTGTCATTTAACCATTGTTTGATTTCTGACAGACAATTATTTAAACAAGACAATTTATACAACTCAGAAGCTTTGAAAGAACAGTACAACTGAATGTCATCAGCATAGAGATGATAAGAAATATTATTGTAACGTCTGATAATGTGGCCTAGAGGGAGGATATACAGCAAAAAGAGAATAGGACCTAAAACAGATCCTTGAGGTACCCCAGAAGACAGAACTGATGTTTCCGACAGCACATGATTTATACAGACAGTAAAGGATCTCTCAGATAGATACGACATAAACCATTTTAAAACAACGCCAGTAATCCCAAACAAGACCTTCAGCCTATTTATCATGATGCTGTGATCAACAGTATCAAAAGCAGAGCTGAGATCCAACATAACCAGAACAGTGTACTCTCCAGAGTCTGCTGCCATCAGAATGTCACTAGACACTTTAAGCAAAGCGGTTTCAGTGGAGTGCAATTTGCGGAAACCAGACTGGAAAATGTCCAGAACATTGTTCTTTTCCAAAAAGTTTATAAGTTGTTCTGCAGCTATTTTTTCCAAAATCTTTGACACCAATGGAAGTTTTGATATTGGCCTGTAACTGCTTGGAAGAGATGGGTCCAAATTTGGTTTCTTTAATATTGGTTCAACAATAGCTTGTTTAAAATAGCTGGGAACTGAGCCAGTATAAAGAGAAGTATTAATTATTTCCAGAATACAGGGGCCAATAGAATCAAACACACTAATGAAAAATGATGGAGGAAGTACATCAAGGTGGCTTGAAGTCAGTTTCATTCGACCAAGCAGAGCACTGATGTCCTGTAAGGTAACAGGAGTAAAAGAGGACCAAGTATCAGAGGTAAGCAACGTGTCAATGTGATACTGAGAGGATGATGGAGAAATATTAGACCTGATAGCAGCGACCTTATTAACAAAATAGTTTAAAAAGTCATTACAGTCAGATTTAGTATAGACTGGTACATGAGGAATATCAGGAGAGACAATGTTTTTAATTGTATCAAACAATACTCTGGGATTTTTCTTTTTTGAAGCTATTAAATTAGCAAAATATTCCGTTCTGGCATTTTTTATCATGTTGTTAAGTGAGAAAATTGATTCCTTGAGATGTACCCTATGGACCTCAAGCTTGGAAGCCTTCCATAAACGTTCTAATTTGCGACAATATCTCCTAAAATTTCGAATACTTACATTTATCCAAGGACAGAAATTTGAAGAATGGACAACATTTAGTTTCAGAGGTGCCACCGTATCTAAAATAGATTTACATTGATTGTTAAAAGACAAAATAAGTGAATCCATATCATTTTGAGCCATGCGAGGGACAAACATGGCAGAAAACCTTCTAGCAGCATCTTGGTTTATAATCCGCCTTTGGATCATCAATTTAGGAGGTGAAGGATCCACGTAAAATGACAAATTAAAGAATATACAACTATGGTCACTCACATGGACATCTTCCACACATACATCATATATATTTAAACCCAGGGAGAAAACAAGATCAAGAGTGTGGCCCTTCGTATGTGTGGGGCCAGAAACATGCTGCTTAAAGTTAAAAGACTCAGTGATAGTGATGAGCTCGGCAGCAGTGTTACAGGAAGCGTCATCAATATGAAGGTTTAAGTCTCCCAATATTACAACCTTCTCCAGTTTAATGATCGATGTCAGAAGGTCGTTAAATTCAGTTAGAAAGACCCCAGCAGGTCCAGGAGGTCGATAGATTAAAATACAATAAAAGGTTTTCAGAGAACCGACCTTCATCATCTGTGACTCAAATGAAGAGAAGAAGTCCGAAGTCACCAGTTTGCATATGAGTCTGTCCTGGTAAACAGCAGCAAGTCCTCCACCACGTCCTAAAAGACGCGGAGTTCCAATGACAGAACAGCCAGACGGGCAGATTTCATTCAGGTGGACATAATCCTTATTTTGCTGCCACGTCTCAGTCAGACACATAAAACCTAGAGACTCTTTGATAAAAAGATCATTTAAAATAAATGATTTGTTCGTTATAGAGCGAACGTTAAGCAGGGCGAACCGAATTGATGACGGTTTATCTGCGGAATCTACAGCTGACTGCAGCGGTACTTGAATTAAACACCTGTGCAAACCTGTGGACCTGCCGGACAGGGCAGCGACTCCAGAGTTGGAAAAAACCTTGATCGATGAGCAGACGTAGCTGTCACCAACAAAACGGGAAATGGATGACGGACACAGAGTGAGCAAACTGCTTTCGAGCCATGGGGCTCGGGTCCCAGGCGGCAGCGTAACATCCCCAGCAAACGACAGGAGAGGAACTGGTCGCAGACACCGAGAGTTACCCCACAGCAAAGCAGCTAGCCTCCGGTACCTTCTCCGTTTCACCTGGACGCGGCCCTCGTTCCCCTTTTTCGTCTCTTGAGGGTGGAAATGCCGCGGGTTGTGCACAGTAGCACGCAGTCAGGTGCGGAACACTCCAGACGAGGAGAAAAAGTTTTTCTGTAGCTGTCCCAGCTGTCACAGTAGATCTCCATTGAGTCTTTGATGTTTAACAGTGTATCCCGATCATAAATTAAAGCAGCAGAAGAAACGTCAGAATACAAAAGAGCAAAAAGTATATTGCAAACGACAAGTGACGGCAGTGAAAAACTACACTGTCGTCTCCAACGAGCTGTAGCAGCAGCGGCAAAGCCAAACACAGGCGCCATTGCTGTACCCTGCACTTCCTGCACTCAAGGGAAGTGCAGAACCTAAACTTGTGAGTTTAGTTTGGCAACTACTGGAAATTTTTATTTGCAAGTATTTAAAACAAGCAGCGTGCACCATGTCTGGACCCCAGCCAATTAAATATCAAAGGGATCTTTGTCACCCGAGTAAAGCAATCTGATGTTTATTGATAAATGCTCTGGGGAAGAAGTTAATCTGACTCTCAAATAACTCTCACATAAACTTCTGTCATTGGCTTCCAACTGGGCTCAGCAAAGAGCCGAGTCTCCTTATGCTGCTTTGGAGGCCATGATGAAGTACTAACCAAATGAAGACTTTATCATGTTTCCTCTGAAGGATGAGGAACAGGGAGAAAGGGGAAGTGCCGGACAAGATATCAGAAACAAAGCATTGAGGTGATAGCGTGAATTAACCTCAGGCTAGTCTCACAAACAGTTTGGTGGCTGCATCTTATGATTAACAGTTATCATGTATCCTCCACAAGAAAAGAACAGCCCGTGTGTCCTTTGAACAAACTCCAGGGATGTTAATTTTACAGAACAAGCAATGAGCAAAGCAAATACAATCGCCTTTCGCAATCAGCCCGGAGATGCAGTTAAACTGAAACAATAAGTATCCTGCTGCATATAGACGAACGCATGGTGCTGTAGAGTCATGTTGTGAAGTGAACCTGTTAGTGAAATGAGATTCTCTGTCTGGTACTTGATATTGAAAACAATATGTGGTAAATCAGACTGGCACATGCCATAGCCATATATCCAGCCTTGTATGAGTAGGGCGACTTCAAGGCCAGGCAGGAGACTGTACGTCATCACATTCGGCGTCATCAACAGCTTTCAGAAAGCTCTCTGAAAACCAACTAATGCGTTTCTTTATTTTCTGTCATTGTAACATACACTGCTCAAAAAAATTTAAGGGCCACTTTAAAAGCCCATCAGATTTCAATGGGGGGAAAAAAATCATGCTGGACATCTATACTGATATAGACTGGGTAATGTGTTAGGAATAAAAGGATGCCACATCATTTGCTGGAATTGAATATGATCAACGAGACACCCTGAAAATCAGAGTGAAAAAATACATCTCAGATTCTGAAGGCCTCGGTTAGCATAAAGTTCATGACAGTACAATTTAAAAATAGACTGAACACGTATGGCTTGTTTGGAAGGGTTGCCAGGAGAAAGCCTCTTCTGTCTAAAGAGAGCATCACAGCTCAGGTTTGCAATATTGCATCTAAATAAATTGCATGACTTCTGGATCAATATAATTCGGATAGAGATGTTTGACCAAAATGCACAGTGCCACGTTTGGAGGAAACCAAAAGCATCTTATCAGCATCCACACCTCATAGCATCTGTCAAGCACAGTGGTGGAAGCGTAATGATATGGGCTTGTTTTGTGGCCCCCGGACCTTGGCACCTTTTGTCTTAATCATGGTTGCCTAGCAAACAAAGAAACTTTTAACTCTTGACCCAGTGACTTTGAATTTTAACTTATGTCCTTATAAAAATAACACAAAATATTACTTGAACAGCTATAGGCTTTGTTCTGGAACATATTTTATTAGTCAGCCAGACAATTTATGCACAATGTGATTATAGATCAATTTAAAGGGTTAGCATAATATATCCACATTCATTAAAATCTGCCTGCATCCTGTCTGAGCATCACAGTCTAATTTCTGCAATTTATGCAAGTGACAGATTTTTTTTCAGTAATACTAGTAAGTTTCTCATCTTAGGGCTGACAGTGGTGCACCTTTTCGGACTTCCTCTTTGGACACTATTGTTTCAGTGTCCTCGGCTGTTTTTTCTGTTTTTTTACTTTAGCAGGAGTCTGGCACTGGAAAGACTTCTCGATCGCCACATAAAGACCAAAGACACCCCCCAATTATGTGTACTGTATAAGAATTTTCATTTAATTCTTCTGTTTTTTGGGTTCCACTCCTAAAATATGCTCACAATTTACAGTGGAATTTTAGAATACCTCTAGAAAAGGTAGATTGAAATGAGAAAGGTAACTGGAGTTACCTCCAGTTGCACTTACACTATCAGAAATATACACGTGTTCAGTCCATCTTGCTTGATGCTACCATCCATGAAGATCTATATGAGGGCTATCTCCCCTCATCAGCCCAGCTCTGTCAGCTGAGCGCCTTTTGGTAACATAAACATTTGAGTAAAGTTGTAGTGAACTCAATAAAATGGCAATAGATAGTTCTCTTACCTGCCTAGCATCTCAACTGAATTCTGCCACAATTTTGTGTGCACCATGCCCCAGAAGTTTCAGTTTAAAATGTTCTTTATCTTACTGTATGTCTGACAGCAATACCCTGTTATATTACAGCTACGGGAAATATTAGAGTCTGGTTTAGCTGGCAGTTCCATTAAACTTGGTTGACAAGTCGCTTTAAATATACTTCCTGTCAGCAGTTTATCCACCATCTTAAATCCGTGTATATAAAACAGCAGGAATCCGTAGCAGAAGAGGGTATTGTGCAGAACAGGTGCGCTTTAATCAGAGCACACCCACTCTCCCTCGTAAAACCTTTAATGTTATGAACAGCTGGTAGCGTGACTTCCCACAGTTCTGATAAACAGCCAGTGATAATACTTTTCATGGTGAGCTAAATGCCAATACACATATACATGATTGACCCAGGCTTTTGTTTTTTCTTTTTTTATTGGCCCTGACTGTTTTTAACTCCCTTGCTGTCTTTCATTGGACCCCTAATTGAACTTTCCTATATGCTAAAGTTTGAATGCAGATTTTATTCACTACACAGCTGCACACCAAGAACTTGTCACATGCAGAACACTCAAATGCATGTCCCCTTCTTTTTGTTATACTATTATCTTTACTGCAAGATTTATTACAAGTAAATTTGTATTCCTTTTTTAATGACAATATTTTTTAAGGACGAATGTTTTTTCCAACACCACATTTTCATTCTTGCAATCTGCTTGAGTGGCTTCATGATTGACACATTAAAAGAACTATTTTCTACTGGGATTTCACACTCCTTAGTTTATACATTTTGTGAATTGTGAAAAAATGTCATCATATGAACTAGCCTCAAGATCGACTTAATGATTTATTGGTCAAAAATGAACAAAAAGCCTTATTACTTAAAAACTATGATTTTTACAAGTGTGGTGTGTATTGTCAACACATACAAAGTACTGTATAAAGATTTCAAATATCATGTCACATTTGACCTCTGATCTCTCCTTCAAGCTCAATAGATCTGAGGGTCAAATAATGCTATATAGAGTTATTTAAAACTATGTTTCTTACTGCCATCGTTTGTATTGACAACATATAGGCATACCAAGAATAATACACAGGGATTCTAAATATCTCAGTACGTTGGACCTCTTCTTTAATTTCAAATGAGATCAAACTTCATAAAATCTCTTTAGTTTGTCAAAGTCCGGCTCGGGGGCCATGAAAAACAATGGGGAAGATGCCACTAAAACCAAAATTTACAAGTTTATTAAAAAACAAGTTAAAAAACCTTCATTAGTGTTATTAGTGTGTCAGTAGTTGGATGTGTGATTGAATGCTAAGGATGCATAGTGTTGTATGGTGAAAACAACTGATTAATCAGTTGCACTGATTAGCCCCGCCTACTAGGAACCTGCAAGACAACACAAAGGGACAAACAGAAAAATAGCAACACCTGGCCAAGGCAGAGGGCCATCACATATTTTTAAAATGATGCTTACAATTCTACTACTTTTTGTATTGGCATCATACAACGCCTTAATGCCCACTCACATCCTGGGCCATTTGACCTCAGTGAATCACATGATGAAGCGGGGCAAGGTCCCACAATGGGCTCATCCAAAACCTTGGCTGATAGTAACCCACACCGGTTTTTACACCTTGGCTCATGAGATTAGGCAGATGATTAATAGCACATCAACGACCCTTTTAGGGACATTCCCAATAGGGTTTGGGACTCTCTACCAATTTGCTCTTATAATCGAAGAACCTTCTCAGATGAGAGGAGAAACGTCCTCAAGGAAACTTAAAGAAGTCCAGATGCTTTTCTTTCCAGCTCCTTAGACATCCAGTTATTTACAATTCAATAGCTATTCATTGCCTACTCCTACATGTTTGTTGAATCAAAGTAAACATCTGTCATGCTTCACTTGTTTGAGTTTTCCTGCACTGCAAACTTGAAGTACATTTAAAAAGAACAAAGAAAGCAAAATAACTATATACATGTACATATGTGCAGTACTCTTCCCTGAGAGTGAGTTGCCTTGGCGGAGGTTTACGCTCTTGGACTGCTCCTTCTTATGATTCGTTTTTAAGTTTTTGACTCGTGTCTCTTTGAATTTCAGTGAATGAAATTGCAGTCAAGTGTTGTTCTGCCAAACTTTAAATAAGAAAAACAGTATACAAAACTATTTAAGTTGTTGGACATAACTAGGTTGTTTGCTAGTGGGGATAGGTTAATTTATCAATCTCAATTGTGTAAATGCAGGAGTGAATGTGAGTGCGAATGGTTGTCTGTCTCTGTGAGTTGGCCCTGCGACAGACTGGCGACCTGTCCAGGCTGTACCCTGCCTCTCGCCCTATGACAGCTGGGATAGGCTCCAGCGCCCCTCGCAACCCTGAAAAGGATAAGCGGAAGCGAATGGATGGATGGATGGATGGATGGATAGGTTCTTTGCTCCAGCTTTCTGAATTGGTGCTAAGATAGAAAAACCTCTCACTTCCTCGTGAAAATGTACATTTATAGTTTTTTGTCTAATTTATCACAGCACCACAAGCTCTGTGTTCAGTTTTGACTTATCTTTTAGTCATTTTTGATATTTTTAATGTTCTTTCATTACTTTTTTTTTAACCAAATCGACAAACCACTAACACTGTAGCACCAATCTACACTGAAAAATTTTCTAATATTTACAGAAACAAATGCTGTTCAAAATGAGCATACAGATGGTGATATGTGACTTTTTTTTCACAGTCTCAATTACGTTTTTTTACATCAGTGTTAGAGATCATTATACAGCAGCTGGTTTATACTCAGTCTCATGGCTCAGGCCATTTTATGCAGCATGTCTGGAGGCCCACACAGAGCCTTCAGTACAGTTGATGGACAGCCACTCTAACCACTCTACCTCACTGCCTAACTCCTACGCTCTATATCACATTAAAGTATGTTAATATTAAACTAATTAGATAATTGTATACTGCATAATAAAAAATGAAGATAATCACTCACTAATAGGGACCAGTCAAGCATCTCTTTATATATAGTTAACTGTTTATTAGGGGTGCAACGATACACAAAATTCACGGTTCGGTTCGGTTCGGTTCGATACTTTGGTGTCACGGTTCGATATTTTTTCGATACAAAAAAATGTTCATACCTTTTTAATTTGTCATTTATTAAAATTGTAAATATATATTTTAACTCAAAAGTACAGTTTTTAAATTTAACCCTAACCCTTGTGTGTGTTTTTTATTTTGACAGCGAATGCGCACCTGCGGACCACTTATGTGCAGCCCTGGTTATATAGCTCATCATATTGCAGCCACAGAAATTATTTTGTCCATGAAACCATAAAGCTGCACTTTCTTTTTGCCTTATAGTCTGATTTGTCATAACTTTTCCGTTTTGTGGTAAGCTTTTCTTTGGCTGTCACTTCTTCACCCTGACCT
This sequence comes from Rhamphochromis longiceps, assembly GCF_057381845.1. Classification (NCBI taxonomy): domain Eukaryota; kingdom Metazoa; phylum Chordata; class Actinopteri; order Cichliformes; family Cichlidae; genus Rhamphochromis; species Rhamphochromis longiceps. The sequence goes on from NC_140573.1 coordinate 11,966,421, forward strand.
GTCTTATTTGGCTCAGCAGAACTGAAATATATATCCTGCTGCTTTTACACACGCACTCACATAAGCTCAGCGATTCTCTGCGCGATCAACCTCTCACATGTTTAAGCTTGCTGCGGGAGATTTCACTTGTCATGTTTGTGTAGTAAGCTAATGATTAATAAGACGATGTCAGAGGAATTGGTGCGCAAATTATCATCACGCACCAATCAGTGCTGTCCGAGCGATTGCAAAGTGAAAGCAAAAAACAAGCACAAATTCAAACGCGATTTCAATATGTCACATATTGACAGTGGCTCACCGATGCCAATAACATAATTACCCAGCTACATTTCCGAAAGAATGCAAAAGCATTGACATATATTTTTCCTTCCTACAATAGCCCGACGGGCAGGGCAGAGATAGATTTTGGTAGCCCGACTGGAAAAATCGCTAGCCCCTGGACGTCGGGCTAGCGATATTGCGAGCCCTGTATCTCTTTCCAAAATAAAAGCTATACTATACGCTTCTTCTGGGCTATATTCTCAGCAGCATATTAAACATATCAGGTCCCCATAAGGAGACTCATGTGCTAACGGCTGTCTAAATGACTCGGCTAAAGTTTGTAGCATGCATGCTTGTTGTTTTTGCACTAGAATGATGTAAATGTGCAGTCATATTCGTTGTGTTCCCACTAGTGCTTTCAGGTTAATCTCGTTGAAATGACCTTAACGCCACAACACGGCAAATCTCCGTTAACGAGCTACCCCTGATCGCCCCGTGCATGGGGCTAGACGGCCAACACGTTAACGAGCTAACTGCGCTAACACACTAGTTCCCACCCATGTAATTGAGCATTGCGTGGCACATCCAACATACTGTTTTACTTTAGTCCATGACGCGCTTACCTTCAGGGTCATACATCACATGAAAACCAAAATAATTCCAAACGCCACATCTGAATGAGGGTCGGGGAGGTTCAATTTGCCATGTTGCAAGGAGAGCTTAACTTCTGTCTCGCTAGCTTGCCCTGCGCTCTTCCTTCTGACGATGCTGTCTGTGTTGAGCGCTCAGTGGATCTGCGCTCGACAGTGTAGCCTAGGCGTATGGAACTCCAAAGTGTTCAAAATTAAATAAATAAATAGGTCAAGATGAAATAAATAACTATGTGAATAAATAAGACACAGATATGTAATGTGAGATTGATATTGTGAAATCATGGAACACATTTTGAAAAAAATGCTCATTATTGTGAAATATATTGCATTCTGCTATATAAATTTACTTATTATTGTGAAATATTATTTCATGGTCATTATTTTTCACAATAACAGAGATTATTCCTGAGGCATTTTATTTATTTCCAGCCGTTTATATTCCAAAATGTCTTTTTTTCAAAGTCAGTCTTTATTTCAAAATCCCGTTTTTCCCAATGGTCTATTTATTTCATAATGCGACTTTTCAGCAGAATGACTTTGTCTGTCAATCAAGAGAGACAGGGCGGAGCCAGTTGTGTGATTGGTTGCTCCTTTACTCAGACATAAGTAATAGCACATGAATTGTCGATTTAAGTTTAATGGTGCAATGCGTCTCCTATGCAGCTGGCGGCAGTATGCAGCTCAAAATAAACTTAAGGCACCGACAAATGCAAAACACTGGGCGCGAATAACGTTACAGGTGTATCAATTCTTGTGAAGGGCATGGCTGCAGGAAACAAGTCCGTTTCTGAGTTACTCAGAGAACTTGCTAACCGCTTAGACTGCATCCTCCCTGTCCTCGTCGTCTGTTGTCTTCGTCTCCATTATCAGTCATCATAATTTGACCATCTCTGTGCAAGTCTGCAAATTTCTTTATTAAATCATAAGATTCTTAAATTCATCAAGTCTCCCTGTTCCCTCGTCACAAAACATGACATCACTGTTTTGTGCATTTTAACAATTTAACCCCCCACATTTGTGAAAGAAAAGCAAAACACTTTTTTGAAAAGTCTGTAACAAAACCATCAAATCTGATCAAGGTTATTTAAATGCTGCAAAAGAAGAATGGATTGGAATTTTAAAAAATACATATAGTTCCTTAATTACTGGGGGGGGATTATGAATGATGCTTATAGTGAGTGAAAAGTAAACTGAGTGCATTTTTTTGGACAGAGATTCACTTTTAATGTGTATGTATAATATAATACAGATGCATAAAAAAACACTCCCAAAACAGAATAAATTATTACAAATAAATTATTACAAAATATAAAAAATATATATATAAAAAAATGGAGGCAACTTTGCCTGTGGTAGAATGTATACCATGCATGAAAAAATCTTTACTGCAGATGTTAATTTTACTAATTTAATAATGCTAATTTTGTGTTGTAAGATTTATGACTTTCATGCTTTCATAGTGGTACTTAGGAGAGCTTGACATTTTTATCAGGTGGTACACACTGTAAAAAGTTTGAGAAACAATGATAAGTATATGTGTGCTTTTGGAAAACATTTAAAGCTGCAGTATAGAATTTTGAAACAAGCTTAAAACATTTTTAGAATATAAACAGAGCATCTGCTTCTCTTTACAGCTCCTCACTCCACCAGGGCTGTTTGGCACTTTCTGATGTGATGTACGTACTGCGGCAGTCATACAGACAACTGGACGGTCCAAAAGTTGGCCTACCTATTACTGGCTGAGGTTTTAGTAGAGTTGTGGCTGAACCACAAAAATATATCATTAATTTTAATCTCCCCAATCAATTATAATGTTATGTTGGAATGTTGTTAAAGAGGGTCAAAAATGTTTCAACCCAGTTCGTTTTGCAGATTCTGTATAGCAGCTTTAATATAGGGAGAACACAACTTCCAGATTGTGTGAGTAAAATTTGTTTTTTTCTCTTTGTCAGTTTAATAGTTTCTGTTTTGCCTGTCACTACAGGGAGTGCAGAATTATTAGGCAAATGAGTATTTTGTCCACGTCATCCTCTTCATGCATGTTGTCTTACTCCAAGCTGTATAGGCTCGAAAGCCTACTACCAATTAAGCATATTAGGTGATGTGCATCTCTGTAATGAGAAGGGGTGTGGTCTAATGACATCAACACCCTATATCAGGTGTGCATAATTATTAGGCAACGTCCTTTCCTTTGGCAAAACGGGTCAAAAGAAGGACTTGACAGGCTCAGAAAAGTCAAAAATAGTGAGATATCTTGCAGAGGGATGCAGCAGTCTCAAAATTGCAAAGCTTCTGAAGCGTGATCATCGAACAATCAAGCGTTTCATTCAAAATAGTCAACAGGGTCGCAAGAAGCATGTGGAAAAACCAAGGCGCAAAATAACTGCCCAGCAAGGTGGAGGTGGAGTACTGGTTTGGGCTGGTATCATCAAAGATGAGCTTGTGGGGCCTTTTCGGGTTGAGGATGGAGTCAAGCTCAACTCCCAGTCCTACTGCCAGTTTCTGGAAGACACCTTCAAGCAGTGGTACAGGAAGAAGTCTGCATCCTTCAAGAAAAACATGATTTTCATGCAGGACAATGCTCCATCACACGCGTCCAAGTACTCCACAGCGTGGCTGGCAAGAAAGGGTATAAAAGAAGAAAAACTAATGACATGGCCACCTTGTTCACCTGATCTGAACCCCATTGAGAACCTGTGGTCCATCATCAAATGTGAGATTTACAAGGAGGGAAAACAGTACACCTCTCTGAACAGTGTCTGGGAGGCTGTGGTTGCTGCTGCACGCAATGTTGATGGTGAACAGATCAAAACACTGACAGAATCCATGGATGGCAGGCTTTTGAGTGTCCTTGCAAAGAAAGGTGGCTATATTGGTCGCTGATTTGTTTTTGTTTTGTTTTTGAATGTCAGAAATGTATATTTGTGAATGTGGAGATGTTATATTGGTTTCACTGGTAAAAATAAATAATTGAAATGGGTATATATTTGTTTTTTGTTAAGTTGCCTAATAATTATGCACAGTAATAGTCACCTGCACACACAGATATCCCCCTAAAATAGCTAAAACTAAAAACAAACTAAAAACTACTTCCAAAAACATTCAGCTTTGGTATTAATGAGTTTTTTGGATTCATTGAGAACATGGTTGTTGTTCAATAATAAAATTATTCCTCAAAAATACAACTTGCCTAATAATTCTGCGCTCTCTGTATTCCCTGTCTGTTTTCTTACCTGGTTCTTCCTGACCTTGTACTTTCTCCTTACGTTCCCTCTTTCCTCTCTGCCTCTTTGGACTAACAATCATACACAAATAGATTATATTCAATTAGATGAAAAATTACATTAATATGAAAAAAATACTATTAAGATCACTAACAAAAAGTCCTCTCTCAGTCTACTTTCAACCAAAAGGCAAACAACCAAACCACATGAACATCTAATAAAAGATACACATTGAAACACTGATCCAACATTATTCTTGATTCACGGATCATTTGATTTTACACTTTTACCTGAATGTCGCTGCTTTTTTTGAAAAAACTTCCTTATATCCATTATGAACCTGGCTGTCTCTCTGTACACAAACACACACAACAGGAGTTATAAGGTTAATGGGCATTCAGTCAGTTAGTTAGTTAGTATCCATTTAAAACAGGACAGTGGTAACAACAGTAGGCTACGGACAATTTTAAGTTTTAGATTTTAAATAGGCTGTATACATTTCTATGGGAGCAACAGGACGGTGAAATGTCGCTGATTTTACTACAGAGCAGGATGGATTGTAGGGTAGCAAACATCGTCGGAAAACACATTTTTAACACTGCAGGTTACCTGGGTGTAATGTTTTTCAGCTAAAAAGAAACATGGTCTGATAACTACCTAACTATATAAAGAGTAACTCAAGGTTAAATGCAGCTAATATGCCCTGTTTTAAGCCACGCACTTAAACCTCCGCTCCGCTGAGCCACCATCGCTCAAGCAGCAACGGCTCTAGAGCCAGAGTAGGGGAGAGGAGCTGGAACAAACCATTATGGGGGGGTACCTATACTTTTGTTGTGAAAATGTTACGTCTCAACCAAGTACCATATGCTTTTTATATTTTTAGTAGTGTGTCACACAAACAGCAAATATTGTCAAAAAAGTAAGAAATCTTTGGGGGTGTTTTGAAAATGGCCTAAAATCGCCCCTGGATTCAACCTATTCAGAACTCTCTTAGGCAAGGTTTTGTGTCATTTCTTTCAGCAGTCTTCAGCAACAGTTCTCCAGGCTTCAGTATCCAAAGCTCTTCTTTGGATATCATCTTTGGTTCTGTTTGTTCTGTTCTCTGTCACTGCTTCTATAGTGTTGAGATCTGTAAGCCAAACCAGGTTTTCTTACAGAAAAAACTGAATGATTTGTTATACACTATAGCTTTCTTGCATAATACTGAGTATGATGAAAAGCTCTCACACCTTTTGAAATATTTAATCATCTTTTTTTTTCTTTTAATCATGGAGGATGAAGATATGCGTAGCTTATTTGAGAGTTTAGAAATGTGCTAGGTAGGATGTAGAGTTATTGTAGAGACACTGACACTGCCTTGGATGCAATAAAGGCCTGAGTGCGTCATGAATTTAGGAGTAGATTTCTAGGAGGCCCTCCCCCACTTTGAACTGTGAAAGTAAGACAAAGAGAAGTTAATGTTGAGTGGAGACTACTTTTATGACTGGCAGGAAGTCACGTACACAGAGACACACACACAGTGCTTTGACTGTTATGACACACCCACACCTACATGCACACTCACTCACGTGCACATACACACAGGTACGCGCACACATTCACTTACGTGCACTTACATAGACATATGGGTACGCGCACACATAGGCACTCACGTGCTCGAGCATACACACACAAACACAGAGTTTGCAGTACACCATGGGGGTTTTATGATGGGGTCGCTTCTATAAAGCTAACTGTAACAAACAAAGGAGTGGAAGATCTGCAGAGGGACACCGGCCTTGCACGTCTCCCCTTCTAGATGATGCATGCTTAAATGAAGATGAATAAAGGTTTTGTGAAAATGACTACTGAGTTCCGGTGCCGTCTCTGATGCCTCGAGGAATAAAAAGAACCGGGGTGAAACTGATTTCGTAACAAGGACTACCTAGTGAAACGGTAATCACAATCTTTGTTCTAGCCTTTGTTCTGCATCACTGACTTCACATTTTAACATTCTCATATTGAAATCTGTCAACCTTGCAAATGCTGTTGGTTTCATTTGAATAGTGGTTAATTTTTGCTTCCATGTTGTGGTTTCAGTTCAGTGATAGTAAGTAGTATGCATACAGTTTGGTGTTAACGGTATTGGCAACAGCATGTTGTGGCACTGTTTTGATAGAGAACATTCAGCTATATGTTAACACAATGCAGGAGTGGACATCCCAGCAAATCCAAGCTGGATTTGGTTTCTTTTGCTCAGTGGACTTGTGAAAAACCCAAGACATACATCTCAGATTCTGGAGGCCTCGGTTAGCATAAAGTTCATGACAGTACGATTTTAAAAAAAGACTGAACACGTATGGTTTGTTTGGAAGGGTTGCCAAGAGAAAGCCTCTTCTGTCTAAAGAGAACAAAGCATCACAGCTCAGGTTTGCAATGTTGCATCTAAATAAATTACATGACTTCTGGATCAATATAATTTGGATAGAGATGTTTGGTCATAATGCACAGTGCTACGTTTGGAGGAAACCAAACACATCTTATCAGCATCCATATATATATATATATATACTGGCTGAAGAAGCTGACTGCACTCCACGAGCGTCTGGCAGCACAAATGAACCAGCTGCTAGTTAACGAGAGACACCCGGAATGGCTAACTGAAGGCCGGACGGTCCTGATCCCCAAGGACCCCAAGAAGGGACCGGTCCCCTCCAACTACCGACCAATAACCTGCCTCAGTACTACATGGAAGCTCCTGTCAGGCATCATATCGGCTAAGATGAACAGGCACATGGGTCAATACATGAGCGGGACACAGAAAGGAATTGGCAAGAATACCAGAGGCGCAAAACACCAGCTACTGGTAGACAGAACAATCAGCCGAGACTGCAAGACCAGACTGACCAACCTGTGCACTGCCTGGATTGATTACAAGAAGGCCTATGACTCAATGCCCCACAGCTGGATACTGGAATGCCTAGAATTGTACAAGATCAATGGGACCCTAAGAGCCTTCATCAGGAACTCAATGGGGATGTGGCGTACAACACTAGAGGCCAACTCCAAGCCCATAGCACAAGTCACCATCAAGTGCGGGATCTACCAAGGAGATGCTCTGTCCCCACTGCTGTTCTGCATAGGCCTGAACCCCCTCAGTGAGATCATTAACAAGACTGGCTACGGATACCGACTACGGAACGGAGCAGTTGTCAGCCACCTCCTGTACATGGATGACATCAAGCTGTATGCCAAGAGTGAACGAGACATCGATTCACTGATCCACACTACCAGGCTATACAGCAATGACATTGGAATGTCGTTCGGACTGGAGAAGTGTAGTCGGATGGTAACAAAGAGAGGGAAGGTAGTCAGAACTGAGGGGATTGAACTACCAGAAGGCAACATTGCAGACATAGAGGACAGTTACAAGTACTTGGGGATCCCACAGGCGAATGGGAACCATGAAGAGGCCGCTAGAAAAGCTGCAACCACCAAGTACCTGCAGAGGGTCAGGCAAGTCCTGAGGAGTCAGCTGAATGGTAAGAACAAGATCCGGGCCATCAACACGTACGCCCTGCCCGTGATCAGGTACCCTGCTGGGGTAATAGGCTGGCCAAAGGAGGAGATAGAAGCCACTGACATAAAGACAAGAAAGCTCCTTACCATGCATGGAGGGTTTCACCCCAAATCCAGCACCCTGAGGCTGTACGCTAAGCGGAAGGAAGGGGGCCGGGGACTGGTGAGTGTCAGCACCACAGTCCAGGATGAGACAACGAACATCCAAGAATACATTGGGAAGATGGCCCCAACTGACCGAGTGCTCAGTGAATACCTCAGGCAGCAGAAACCCAAGAAAGAGGAGGGAGACGAGGAACCATCATGGAAGGACAGGCCCCTGCACGGTATTTACCACCGGCAGATAGAGGAGGTGGCTGATATCCAGAAATCCTACCAGTGGCTGGACAAAGCTGGACTGAAAGACAGCACAGAAGCACTAATCATGGCAGCACAAGAACAAGCTCTGAGCACAAGATCCATAGAGGCTGGGGTCTATCACACCAGGCAAGACCCCAGGTGCAGGCTGTGTAAAGATGCCCCAGAGACAATCCAGCACATAACAGCAGGGTGCAAGATGCTAGCAGGCAAGGCATACATGGAACGCCATAACCAAGTGGCCGGCATAGTGTACAGGAACATCTGTGCCGAGTATAACCTGGAAGTCCCGAGGTCAAAATGGGAGATGCCCCCAAGGGTGGTGGAGAATGACCGAGCTAAGATCCTGTGGGACTTCCAGATACAGACGGACAAAATGGTGGTGGCTAACCAACCGGACATAGTGGTGGTAGACAAACAGAAGAAGACGGCCGTAGTGATCGATGTAGCGGTTCCGAATGACAGCAATATCAGAAAGAAGGAACACGAGAAGCTGGAGAAATACCAAGGGCTCAGAGAAGAGCTCGAGAGGATGTGGAGGGTGAAGGTAACGGTGGTCCCCGTGGTAATCGGAGCACTAGGTGCGGTGACTCCCAAGCTAGGCGAGTGGCTCCAGCAGATCCCGGGAACAACATTGGAGATCTCTGTCCAGAAGAGCGCAGTCCTGGGAACAGCTAAGATACTGCGCAGGACCCTCAAGCTCCCAGGCCTCTGGTAGAGGACCCGAGCTTGAAGGATAAACCGCCCGCAGGGGCGTGCTGGGTGTTTTTTTTTTTTTATATATTAATGAGAATTTAAAAAAAAAATCAAAATAAACTATGTAAAAATTGCTTATAGAAAGACTAAATAGCAGGAAAGAATTAGATAAAAATAAAAATAATAATATTTGAACAGCTAATAAGAATGTAGGCTAATCCTATAGGCAGCCCATTCACGACAAGGTTTTACCCACACAAATTCCAAGCTCAGCTGGACCAAAATTTGACAGTGCATACTTCCATTTTGACAAAATCCCCATCACCACACACTAAAATGCAGCCCCACAACATGACAGAGCCTCTGCCGTGTTTAACAAATAGGCACTCGCAGCTGGACCGATCTTTTAAATTTGCATTCATCACTCCCGCTGCCACTGATTTGTGTGTTGCCTGGATAATTTGGCACACCTCAGCCTTTTGCACAGTACTTGCCATCTTCCTGTGTAATATCTATACTACAATCCATCCAAGATGTCAGTGGTCCAGTTTTTGTGAGTACAATTATAGTGTTATTTTTGTATTGTATTGTGTAACCAAGTTTAGCAAACACATATATTAAAAATTCTAGCCTTCCACATCCATTTGTCATTTTTCTGTGGTTGTTATATTTCACTGTAAAGGCTGGTAATTATGAGATCCCTTCGTAATATTCTCCCGCCATAAAATAAATGTCATGTTTGCCTTGTAACTGTCTATTCATGGCTTCCTGCTCTTGCCTCCAGCTCCTCTTGCGTAGATGGTTTATTTGTACACTTTGGCTGGATCTCAGACTGTCTGACCGCATCTATATCTGGCTCTGACGGTCAGACAGCCCTGGGTTTCTTGAGCCAAGAAGCCAAGCATCTTATGTGCACATTTGTGCAGGCAGTGGATTTATACACTGAATTAAAATAAATTACCTGTACACAAACTGATAAAAGATTTGTCATTGATAGCCATGCACGCTGGCTCTCATTAATTTATTTCTCTATATTGGCAGTAAGCACTGCTCTTTTGTCGCCAGCCTGCAAGAATCCAGACAATCCAGTCTGACAGGCATGCTACTATTCAGACTGCATGCCAGCTGTGTGCCTCCCATGCATTTCTAATTCACTCTGTGAATTTTCATATGGATGTGATAGACATTACACATTTTGCCTTTGTCATCAATGTGGCCAAATGCATCTGTTGCGACATTTCAGGAATTCTTTTTCCCCCTTTTTCCTCCTCTTTGTGCCATATGTGGGATTTGTATAAAGAATTTACTCGATTTAAACTAAAATTAACATTTATGGATTTCATGTGCAATGGAAGCAGATATTTTAGTCACTTTGTCCTAATGATTTAAATGAAAAAAGTCACATTTTAATAGTGTAATTTCAAACTTTCTGAGATAATATGAAATCGAAGCAATTCAGTCTTTGTAATGTGCCCTCTTCTGTAACAGAGCTGACCCCCAGGATCTGTACTGTGAACAAGAGACTTGAGTCTGACTCAAGGCGAAAATATTCCCTGACAGCCCTGCCTGTACTTGAGGCTCTGCCACAGGATATTGCGACTGCACTCTTTAAGAGAAGCAATAACAGCTCGCATTTCATCTGAGACTGCATTTCGTCAAAGGCGTCGCTTCAAGATAACCAACCCGTTCTTCTCCCAGCAGTGTCAGACAGAAAAGGGGGAAAAAAAGAGAGACAGAATGTAAAGTACGGGGCAGCACGAGGCAAACGCACTTAAAAACGCTTTAGAACAAAGAAAAAAAAAACCAATTGATTCATCAAATGAGTAAACTCGCAGAGGGAAAAGGTAGATATAGCTGCATTATTCTCCATGTCATTTAGCATTTCCTTCCAGAACTAGCCATTATGGCGAACTGACCATGACTCAAAGCATAGAAATGAGAAATTATTCAAATGTGAAAGGGTTCCCAGGCCGCTAGTAAAATGTTTGGTCGTTTGTGTTTGAACTTGGGGTTTTTGCACAGAAAAGAAAGTTGGCTTCACTTTTGTTGTTGTTGTTGTTTTATAGCAGTGGGGTTTTTTTTGTTTTTTTTTTGTGTGTAATTAATTAATTGATAAGTTAAAAATGGTTTGTCTCGTTATCTGCTTTTTAATATATATATATATATATATATATATATATATATATATATATATATATATATATATATATATATATATTGTGAATGGGACGGATATGAATGGTTTATAAAGAAATGACTACGAGACATTTCTAAGAAATGTAAAAACACCATAAAAGCATGCATTTGGGTGAGTGTATATCTGCGTGGAACACACCCGAGCAGGCATTCCAAGACGCCCCGGGGGTACCTGGCAATTAATGACGACGATTTACATTTTGAAACGCTAGTCTCTGCAGGGCAGCCAAGACTAGATGAGTTGAGGAAGTGACCTGTGATAGATGCCACATGATATTAATGTACGAAGGCACGCTGCCTCTAACCTGGCAGCCACCGGAAATCAATCACCACCTCGACATTGCTTTCGTTTGACAAATATGTTCTCACTGGCCAGGTAGCAGAGCTAACGGCCTCCAAAATATTTCTGTCAAAGACACAGCTCCTATTAATTATTCAGTCACCGGTGCTCCTGTGCTGCAGTGTACCTTACAATATTTACAGTGCTTGCGAGAGGCCGCTCTCCCTCTGGTGAGCGGTGGTGAGCTGCTTTTCGCACGAGCTATAATTCCATCTGGTCCACTTCCACTGAGAGAGGGAGAGAGGCGAGCTTGCTTTCATCCCTTATCAGGAAACACACTGGTCCTTTGAGGTGGATGAGTGTAAACAGGACTGAGGGTTGATGAAGGGTCTTGCATTGTCTTTAGGTCATTAATGAGGCAGGTAGGGTTTCAGACTCATGAAGTGGAGGCAGGAAGTCTGTGCTGTAATCTGCAGGGGAGCACATGTTGTTTTGTTTTCGTGCGAATGTGTGTGTGTGTTTTGTTCTTAGTCTAGATGTGAAAAGCATGCTAAATTTAGTTGGTAATCATGTGTGCATAATGCATTACTAATGTAGCAGACGGGGCAAAAGATGCCTTTTTAATTTACAGTTGGAATGAGAAGGGCGCTGTCCAGGGAGGACCATTGCAGGCAGAGTTAAACAAAGAGCACAATGGAGGCAAATCCAGCTGTTACCAGACAACCACTGGCCACCATGCTCTTACCGAGTTAAATCCCCCTTTTTTCCGCCCACAGAGCGGGAGCAGGGTGGTGGGTTGTGAAGGAGGGGGAGCGAAATGAGAGAAGGGAGTGATGTTGCATTCAAGCGGATGTGGGAAAAATGGAAGAACTAAGCTTTGGGTTGTTGAGAGGTCTTTTTTGGTTTTTAAACTACATCTGTCACCAATTCACTGGATTCTTGGAATCATTCTTGATTTCTCAAACATTGTAAGGATGATAAATGGATCAGAATAAAGCAAGAAGAAACCATGATTTTCTTTGCCTTGATAATCAAATGTGCACCTTGTCACCCAGATGGATCTAAACAAAGAGAAAACTTGCGGAAAAAAAAAAAAAACCCAACAACTGCACATTCCCGTCTCAGATACATCGTATTTGATTTCCTGTTCTTTGTCAGATTTCTTTATGTGACTTCCACTTTTTACATGAGGTATTGTTTTTGTAATTGGATTGCAGCTTTAATGAAATGCATAACTGCTGCACTACAGGTAGAAAAAAATATATACAGACTCCTTGAGAATTTAGTCCAAATATAAATGATTTCCCATTACATGCCATTCCACAAAAATAATCGTATTTAATGTTAATGTCATAAAATGATAGTAAAAGATGGATGTGGTCAAAGTGACATCACTCATTGGTTGCTAAAGTCTCATTGTTCAGGGTCCAGTAGAAAGTTTTCTTTGGTGTTTTGCTGAGAAATATTGCATCTTCATATTGTGGTGACTTCCCAAGATACCAAGGCAGGCATACCCTAAATCCTACTCAATGAAATGAATGTCCTGAAATAAGACTTCAAACTAGGTCAAAATGAAAAGGAGCAGAGGGGTGTTTTCCTGAAGACTGTACAACTGCATTCCTTTTGAAACCAGAAAAACCAGAGGTAATTAATTAATTAGGATACTATGGATAAATATCCATTTTGAAACATATGACCGAGGCTTACAAAATAAACTTAATTTTTCAATTTTTTATGACACAGCATAAGTGTCTGAGCCCATAAACTTGTCAAGAAAATGTTTACAGAGGTCAAGTCAGAAAACCATTTTTCCACAGATTTCTATAGGACCAGAGTCTTCTGGCAGCCAAATAAAATGCAGGGTTAAGACCCTTCTGCATTGGTTTCTTTTTTTTCTTTTTTCTTTTTAGTTTTTTGCTGAGAATGTAGGTCTGAGGCACAATTGAGATGTTGTAGTCTCTTTTCGCTTCTTCTCTGTTGTAAAACTAAAAGCCAGTCTGGCTAACTAGAAGGCTATGAGAAAGGCCCGAGTTAGACTTCTGTAGGAAATCTGTCATAATTTATGACATAACAGGAAATCCTTTTTTTTTTTTTTAACTCTGTGCCCTATCCTTTCATGTAATCTGATGTGCATCCCCCAAGAAATGTAACTATGGCAGGTCGATGCAGTCAGCTATGGCTGAATGCCTTGGAAGGCTGCAGCGTAGGATTAAAAGGCATTGCTGGTTATGTCTTGCGTGTTGTAAATTTATTTTCTAAATCAAACTAAAGTGGGCCTAAGCTCCATTAATCTGTGGCCTCTGTAAACTGATTTTATTCACTCTTTCCCTACTCTTAAGTCTTTTTGTATAAAATATTTGAGTTAAAAGGTCAAAAAAGGAAGGCATGCTTTTAGAAAGATCCTACCAAGTACATCACAACACACCAAGTCTGCTCTGTCTCTTGGATTATCAGTCATCAGCATGTCCAGTTTCAAAGGACAAGCGAAAATGCTCCTCTTTACGCTCAACAATGGACTTCACCAACCAATGGGGTTAATTTGTCTACCTCTATATTTTATGATCATCAGTTTATGAGTTTAGGACCATCGGCTCCATAGCACATCTGTTACAATCATTCTTCAACCCATATCACTTATCACAATCTATTTCAAAACACAAAGATAACAAAGGCCATAATAATGGCCTTGAGGCATCACGATTGGGGCTTCAGCAAACAATGGCTTAGTTCAGCCATTTAATTACAGCCAAAACACCTGCCTCATTAAAAGATAAAACATTATTGCCATAACATGTCTACAGCATTTCCACTGTGTGGCAAGATGAAAATAAAGTTTCTAAAATCTTCAGTTATCAGTTTGATTATACCCTCAAACTGAAAGATGAAGAAAACTGTCCCCTAAATTGTCAAATAACAATATGAATGCAGCATGGCTTGATTAAGTTTTAATTGTAAGAGTGTTTGCTGGAACGCAGAGTGTGTGTGTGTGTGTGTGTGTGTGTGTGTGTGTGTGTGTGTGTGTGTGTGTGTGTGTGTGTGTGTGTGAGAAAAAGAGAGAGAGAGAGAGGGAGAGGGAGAGGGAGAATACAGGGAGGACATTTTTTCACCCACGATCCTTGAAGGTAGCATGAGTGACTGAAGTGGGTCACGTGAGATGCTCCGCTAAGAATGCGGTGACGTGGGAGAGTTCTGTCAGTGTAGCGGTGTCTGACAGCCAGCTTCCCCGGGCCAGTAGGTACCTCGCCCGGCTGAGGAATCCGACCGGGGTCGCTCTGAGACGGAGCACAGGAGAAGGAAAAAACAAGAAGGTGCGGACTGAAAACCCGAAGCAGGGAGGTGAAGGTAGATGAGTTGTTGTTTCCGTTTCCCACTCCAGGACTCGGGGAACATGTTTTGGCTGTGATTGGACTTATATATGGAAGATTATATATATATTTTTTCCTATTCTGCTCATTTTTATTACTCCCCTTCTGCCTAACACCAGCTTTCCGAGCATCGTGAAGTACCAGCCGTACTCCTGCTGCTCTGTCGCTTTTCAGCGGGCTCCCCGATAGCCTTGCGGGGCGGGGATGCTGTGGTGTTCTTGCTTTCATTCTGACATGAAATAACACATCTGAGCAGCGGGCCAAACTTGGATAAAATCAGAAAACAACGCAGAAACAGAAAGGTGAGGGGATACGTAAATGAAGTAGAGGGCAGCAGTGTAGAGCGGGCACAAGGCGCAAGACAGGAGAGGAAGGAGAGGGGGAGTCGCAGCAGGAGGAGAACCAAAACCCGCAGGTTTGTTGAGCTTGTGGGGATGAGAACGAGGAGGAGGGACCTTACGCATTGAAGGTGTCAGTGCGATTAGAAAAACAGGGGGAAGGGAACTAAAGCCCAGATTGTTTCCAGTCCTGAGAGACGGTGATGGCGAGTGCAGGCACCGGGGTCCCTGCTCTCCCTCAGCCGACCGCAGCCCCATCAGCTACCGCAGCGGCAGCAGCATGAGGAGGAGGAGGTAGGCAGCCCTGCACGTCTCATCGGTCCCCCCACATCCTCATTATTCATTTAGCCTTCCCCGCCCTCCTCTCCCCTCCATTACATCCACCTTTCTTCCCCAGCAGCCTTGACGAGTACCAATCTAGCCATCAATCAATTTCTCCACACACCTTTGTCCCAACATCATGCATCTCGTCTCAGATACTTTCCAGAAGCCCCTCTTCCCCCCCCATACCACGGGGAAGGTGTACCAGAGGACCACTTATTTAAATTCCACTATTATTTCTTCCCCTAAAAATTAATGTTGTCCACTTGCCTGGTTTTTGTGTGACATTCCTGGAGGCACAGTGTCAGCAAAAGGGGTCAGTAGTGCATGCTGTATTAGTCTCCATAAAAATCAAGTTTAGGAAATCCCTCTGTAAACCTGCCAAGATGCAAGGCCAGGGACTTTCCATCGATCCAGTTCAATTAACAGGGTTTTTTTTATCCACTTCATCATGTCGAGCTGCCTGAGTGTTTTTGGGCACTAAAGACCGTGCATAGTTGGGGGATATCTGCTAAATGCTGCGACGGAGAGGGAAAAAAAGGCTAACCTCCCCCGTCAGGGTGTTCACTCTGACCACCAGACTATGAAACTTTAATAGGGTCTAATTTTCAAACCCCCTTATAATTTATTACAGTGGCGTCTGAACCGAGTCCTCAAAAAGAGTCCAAGGGAAGAGAACATGTGCAGGGTGTTAGGACTGTGAGAGGTAAATACAGCAGTAATAGTTTTCAGATAGCACAATTAACGGAAGTGGATAACACTTTCTGTGTCTGTCACTCGCTTAGAGAAGTGCGATGCTGTAGCATAATATTTACAGCTGCGGTGGGTCCTGGATGCCAAAGCTTGATTTCCTAAAAGGTCGGGAGTCCAAGTCAAAGTCCAAAGGCTGCTCAACACTTTCTGTTGTCACTGCCATTACTCAGACCTAAAGCTATTTAAAGACCAAGCGAGTCTAAATGTTTACTGTCTACAGTGTATGTGGTAAAGGTTCAGTTTACACGAAATTGGATTACATCTGTGGAGTTCAGAACGCTGATGTATGTTTGAAAATAATCCATTTTTTTAAATCACTTTTTTTTTAATCCAATCAGCTTTGAAACATCTAAAGAGAATCTGTTTAATGTGATGCATTGGTCAGAATCGGCCGATTTCCACACTCGCAGCCACAAGCTGAGGTTACGTTAGTGTGGAAGTTCCTCACTGTGAGCAAAAGACAAAGATTCATAAAAGTAAACCGTCTGTAGCAACAAACAGACGCTTAAACATGGTTGTTTTAAAAAAAAGCTAACAAAGGAAAAGTGACTAAAGCAAACCCAGAGCTCAGAGCCAACCACAAACCAGCAGCCTCGGTATGAGCAAAGGATCAAGGCAGTTATGGGGAAAATGATGGAGATGATTGAAAGAGAGAGCAGAGTCTGAGGTCCTGCTTTCTGCTAAATTTATACATTTACTAGAAAATGACGTAAGTAACATCTGATATTTGTTTGTTGCCCCTACTTTTGTTTGCATGGTAAAATATGTCAGGTAAAGATTCGTGTGCTAGCGAGTCATTTTCAGTGAATTATTTGCACCACTTCCTAACAGCACAGTGTTTTATTTTCAGTTGTTTGCCTGAGAGAACTACCAGCAGTTTGGGGGAAGTTGTAAACATTAACAATTTATCTTGTTATGAAACATTTTTTTGCAACAAAAAAACATTTATATTACAGTATTTATCAGTTATTTGATTAATCAAAGTCAGTTTAAAGAAATGGCTATCTTAAAACCAGAATATGAATAACACTTCTTGATTAGATACCAGAAAAGTTTGTAATTTGGGTCAGCTGACCTGATAAGGATCAGATATGGCTATGTCGTGTGTTGGAAGGGCTCAAGTGGCCTGGCCCACATTTGACCAGGCTCTAGTCATGAAGGATATTAAAAAAAATAAAACGCAGCTGGCCATCCAGAGTGTCTCGTCTGTTCAACACTTAGCAAGAACTCAGCCCTCCCTATCCTGCCGGCCCTTTCCAGGCTGAGTCAGACAGCAAACAACGTTTTCAAAGGGTCTGAAAATTATCCTTTTTCTTTAGTTCTTGGACGGCAAGTCTGTGGATTATTTAAAACATCATGACAATCTTTTACTTTTGGCGGGGGTAAAGATACAAGGCGGTTTTATTTTTAAACCTGTAAAAGTACAACAAATGCCAAATTTCCTTCTTTTGTATTTGGGTTTTGACCTTATCAATATTCTACAGATAAAACGACTCGTCCACGTAACTAAATATATCACAGGAACGTTTGTTTTTGAGTAAAGCGTTACTGACAGAGGACACTTGGATTTATAGACAGAGACAAAAGAAAACAGTGAAATCAAGGAGCAGCATACACTGTGTGCCGGCTCTTTAATCCAGTGTCGAAATTAAAAAATTGTATCACATGAATTACATGAATTTTACAAATTATTATTATTTTTTTTTTATTTGTATACTAGCAGATTAGACTCAGACAGATGTGTTGAGAAGAAGCAGCATATTAAAGGGGATATGAAAAGCAGTAACCTGAAGATGGTTTCATTTAAAACTCAAACTATTTTTTATTTCAGTGTCTGTTTCAGTATATTAAACTTTGTTCTATAGCTGAAGGATAGTCCATATAGCACTTTTATTTTATTCTGTTTTAGTTTATTTTATTGTGTGTGTGTGTGTGTGTGTGTGTGTCTCTCTCTCTGTGTGTGTGTGTGTGTCTGTTTTTAATCTTTCTCTGACCTTTATTTTGGTGACACTGTGATTTCCATCCAAGGTTACTGTAGATGTGCAGTTGACTGATAGTCCTTGGAAAGATTTTTTGGTAGACTGTCAAACAAATGGAATTTGAATAGAATTCATAAATGTATTTGCACATCTAGATTCTGTTCTACAACATGCACTCTTGCCTTCTACAAATAAATTGTTGTTCTAAAGTACTCACTGAATTTGAGTGTGTTACTGTAACAGGATGCCACTGGCGCAACAAGTCAGTTGGTGGAGATTCTTCCTTTCCAGATATTCCACGTAACAGCTGTTACTGCAGAGTAAGTGAAAGTGTCTTTTTGCTTCTTAACCTCCTAGGACCTGGCGTCCACATATGTGGACATCGCATTTTGGGTTATTTAGACCAAAATACTAAATTTTGCTCTACAAGGGCCTGATATCCACTTACGAGGACATTATACTGCTACTGTTCTATCAAAATTTTAAACGAATATCCTCATTTGTGGCTCTTATTTTGATTAGAAACAAAAATTAGGTTAAAAAAAATCTTTTTTCTCCAGAACTGCAGGGTTTTTACCTCACAGTAGAACGTACCTTGACGGGAGTGCTATTCTGATTTCGTGCTACCTAAATAAACCTTAACTGAACTGGATTGAATTCTTAGTCTCTTCAGGTTTTTTATTCACTTGCTTTTCATTTGCTGCACAGCCCACCATAGAAACATATTAGTGATCAGCCTGGTGTTGAGGTTGGTTCATCTCTTGGCTGAAGTTTTCCACATGATGGCCCATTAGAGACAGCTGATATAAGCTTTTGGGAAAAAACTTCTTATCATCCCTGTGCTAATGTATTTATATTAGCCTAAACATAGCTATGTAGCTAGCCACCATGTGGCACATCATTGTATGTAAGTTGGCCCAGCTTGACTAACCCTTTAAATGTCACAGCTAATGTGTTTTCTGTTTAGTATTTTAGACATACTTTGGTCAGAACCTGGTATCTCATCTTTAGTTAGAAACCAGTGAGATAGCTTCCTGTTAACGTCCAACTCGGCTGAACCCTTGAATGTAAACTTAACTGTAATATCTGGGAGAACAGCCGCAGTGATCATTTTATTATGGCTGAAAAGATCTTTCTCTCTGAGTGGTGGCTCAGAGTTTGATTGATTTGGAAAACTGAAGCAGCATTGGACTGGGAAATGGCTAATGACATCAGATTTAACAAAGGGATAGATCAATGCCTGCCATAGTATAAAGTAAAGGATGAATTAAAATAATTTGAAGTTGATCAAAGCAACCTAAAATCTACTAGATGGATAGATTAATTTGTTTTCTTGGCAAAAATGTGAAAAAAGACAACAACAAAAAGATCTTGGCCGTCAGGGTTTTTTTGTAAAGAAAAGTTTGAGCTTGAAACTAGTTTTTGGTTCATCACTAGTTAAGACGCAATTTATTTTAATAATTTTTATTTAAAGAAATGCAGTTTTCTTAAGATTGTGAAAACCCTGCTTTTCACTTTAGTAAATATAACCAAAGTAAAGCTGCCAGCTGGCCATTCAGAAATAGAACAACAGTGTGGAAATTAGAATAGGGATGACCACCACCCCTGATCTCAAGTTACTAGTATTCTTGGATTTACATGTTGAACTATTCACTGCAATCAGATGGTAAACAAAAGGCTGAGAATGAAATGACAGGTTCTTGAAGTGGAGTGCTGCTGAACAGAAGTGAGGAATGGATTATGTCACAGTGGTTCCCAAACTTTTACACACTTACATACACACACACAGCTACCGTCCCTCCATTTAGAAAGGCAGAGGCGCCACGGTGTAATTATTTTACGTGTAGTTGTTTGTTTCCTGTGTAATAATATTCAACATTGCTATCAATACAATTTTCAAAAAATGCCTCTCTGTGCAAAATGGGTTCAAAAACATAAACAACTGTGGGATACTGTTTGTCTGTGATTTGGAGAGCCCAGTGCGTGCTACTGACGCAGGGAAAACCAGTTATGCAAAGGAGACCTGAATGTGCTGGATACTTTACTGATGGTATTTTCAAACTTGATGCCAAAAGGAGGGCTTTATAGATGAAGGTCCATGATTGAGGAGATCATATTAGGAAGTTAACAGGAAAAGACTTCTGGTAGAAAAAGGTTAAGTGAGGGGTTTTAGTAACCTGCTTCGACTGATTGGGGAAGGAGGGGAAAGACAAGGAAGGAAGGAGAATATATAGAATAACGTGCAAATATTTCTTTCAAAATAAGACACACAACTACAACACGGGAAAAGACCCAGGGAAACCGAGTTAATGATAAAGACCCTGAAAACCATAAATTTCACAGCTTTATGATGTATATATAGTGTTGTGAAAAACGTTTTCACTGGACTCTGCAGCCCTGTGAAAACTAAGTACACCTCATGATTCAGTAGCTTTTAGAAGCACCTTTACCAGCAATAACTTGAAGTTGTCATTTTCTGTACAACCCGTTCTTCTTTACAATTTAGGTTCAGTTCACTTATGTTTACAGGCATTCTAAATGCACAGGTGACCTAAGCTCTTGCCATATCATTTGTGGACTTTTTTTGGGTATTGCAACTCGGAGGGGGGGCTATTTTTCAGCCATTCTGTTATAGGCTTGCTGGTATGCTTGGGACCACTGTCTTGTTGCATGAACCAGTTTCAGTCAAGCTGTAGCTGATCTACTTTCGTCTACAGACTAGTTCGTGTTAGATTCATTGAATGCAAGGTGCCCAGTTCCCGTGCCTTCAAAATAAGCCATGTCACCCCTCCACCACTGTGCTTGCAAGTTGGAATGAGGTGTTTGTGCTGATTTGTTGTTTTTGGTTTTTGCCAAACGCAGCCCTGTGCATTATGCCCAGACATCTCTAGTTTGGTCTTCTCTGTCCAAAGAACATTGTTTCACAAGACTAGTTTTTCCATACAAGTTATATCTCATTCAACCACAACACTCAGGATTTGTTTGTCGATGTTGTTTAGCCTTTGATGGTTCTTTTTAGAGATGCCTGAGCTTTCGTTACTCCAATGAAGGCAGTATGGCGTAACACTAGTTTAGCATTAAAATAAATCATAAATGTAGTGGTTGCTTCAAGGCTGGTGTTATTGGAGGAAACAGGAATGTCAAATGAACCACATAATCAGTCGGACCGGTTCCAGTGAAGCAGAATTTAACCTCTAACTTCAGTGAGCAGCCGCTCTGTGAGCCGTTTTCCTCAAGAAAATGTGTCACTATCACAAAGTGCATTTTTTTTCATCAAATGAAGGTCATATCTTCATTGACATCGGCAAAGCTTGTTTTGCATGCGTCTCACAACATGTTCAGGCAAAAGCAGTCTAGGCTGCTTATGCAGGCATAGAAAGAAAGAAAGCAAACCGTGGTGATTGGTGTGTGAACATTGGGAGTTTCTTCCTGCTGATTTTAAGGCTGAGAGAAAAGGCACTACAATGTATGCTTAGTATGTTACCAAAGTGCCACTCCCCGAGGCGTCATTCTGACTATTGACCGCTGCTGAAACGCTGGGGCTTTAATTAGCACTAGTGTAACTAATTGGCTTATATAGAAGGGACATTGATGGGAGCGAAGAAAATGAATTAATGAGGAAAGGCATTGGCAGATTAAATTGCACTGGTAAAAATTAAAAATGGATGCCTGATCTCCTGGTGAAATTGGCATTTAGATCCAAAACAACGTCAGAAATCCATTGAGGGTTGTAAGCGCGTGGGTGGGGTAGATGTCAGATTTCGCGTGTGTACCCGTGCGTACATGTTTATTTTTATGTGTATGCGCCTCTGTGTGTGGACTCTTCATCAGAGCTCATGGAACTACATGCTCATTTAGCTGACAGCAGAAATCTCTCAAGCGCTGGATGTGCTTCGATGTAAAGTACGTTAACCTTTAAAACAAAGCCGGCCCTGGCCTCTCTCATTCTCCTGTAATTGCTTGCGCTGGGTAAGCACACTCGCCTGAAAAGGTTATCGTGTTCCTTGTCAGTTGTCATGATGAATGAGCAAACATAGCAGGAAACTGAAAATTGCAAGTTTAGATTTAGAAAAAAAACACTCTCTCATAGCAAGCTGGCATGTTGCATTTGCAAAAATTATTGCTCCATTGTTTCGTATCTCAAATTATTAAAAAGCAAGCAAACAAGCAAGAAAGGCAATGCAGGCAGGCAGTAAATTAACACACACAGGAAGCAAAAGGGGATTCTAGACTGCTACACTGCTGCTACATTAATATTCGCCAGAGTCTAGTACAACCTCCAAGTTTCTGCTGGCATATTCTGTTTTCTCTAGTGATGTGTACTGCCAGCATGAGTGTGTGTGTGTGTGTGTTAGTCAACGTGGACAGCAGTGATGATGTTTGCGTCAAGTGTGAATATAATTATGTGTGATGTGCACATGCATCTTTTGTCTGTGTGTGTACACAGATCTGATTATGTGTGTAGCGTATTTGCTGTGTGTATCATTAAATCTTGTCGGCATTATATTCTGGGTTTGTCTGTCAGTGATCCCAACAAAAATGATTGCATGTGTGCTGTTTGCTATCCATGTGATTGACTATATTGCATAGTAAATGCTTTTTTTGTGCAAGCTGACTGTTTGCCTTGGTGACTCGCTGAGCTGGTGCGTGTATACCACAATCTTTTTAGGTAAATCCTGCTTCAGAACAGTGCGTTTACAGAGCCAGGCTCATTTTAGATCATGAACCACATACAGCGTACTCTGATCTTAAGTGTCAGTCAGTGTAAAGCCCTTTAATTACACATTTAATCTGTGAAATATCTTAATATAGGGAAAAAAGATGGACATTTTCAACTTTATGTCTTGGTTTTTTGTATATGACAAAGAAAGGCTGCTGTAGTAAATGAACAATATGTCAGTATTGGAAATAAATGTGTAAAAATAACAGAAGTAGTTCTGGGTTGTCCTTGCCTAGACTTTCCTGTAATTACAAATACTTTAAACTTTTTGTTAATTCACAGGATTAACAAAACAGTCAGATTTGAGGCTTTCCCAGGCCGATTCTGGCCAGCGGACCTTGAATTTGTCACCCCTGGCATAGAGTTTTCTAAGTGGCTTGTCTGTCAGTTGCATTCTGCGCATTCACCATTATGTCTCTCTTTGTGCACAACGTCCTGTTGGACAGCACACATAATCACGTAGATTTTTGTCCACACTGTTTGCCTGTTTCCTTATCTGTCCTCTCCTTATACTGTACGTCTCCATGTTCCAACCTCAAGCAGCCTGGGTGATCGCAGCTAGACAGTAGGCAGCATTGATAAGCTGGAGGTAGAAGGTGAATGGCTGGTGATGGCTGTTATCACCAGAGGCTGGCTCAGGCTTAGGCACCGCTGCCTGCTGGACCCTGAAAACTCACTTTGACAGATGCATCTCCTCCCTAGCTGTTGACGCGCTGCGGGGGGCTGATGACACTTGCTTGCCCATGCGGCTCAGGGTAGCGTTTGCTGGCACCGCGTTGGGCCAAACCTGCAATTTATAGTTTGCCCCAGGCATTAAACTGAGTAATGACATGCAAAGAAAAAAAGAAACCACCATCTCACCATGCCTACCACCAATCTGCCAGCCCAAAATGTAGCTTCCACCAGTCTTGACTATTTTAACTGGGTTTAACCATGAGATGAATTCCTGATTCCCTTTATTTTCTGTCACTGTGCAAATCTATGGCCGTCAGTTGTGTAAACCATGAGATAGAATTATTCGGGATGTGTTCTGTATATCAGCAACTAGACACAACTGGGAGTGCTTGTTTTTCAACCATACAGATGCACTGTATGCATAATTTTCAGAGCAGCATCCAGGCCCTGCCGTGTTGTTCGTCCCTGTCCAATCAAAGATACAACAGTGCTCACGGTGAATCAGCTACTTCCTTTTGAACTGTTAAGTCAGCTTACCGAGAGAGCCATTTGCCATATTGGACCCTCCATCCACAGAAAGCTCTAACTGAGGGTTTTTTAGTCAAAGTCACTCGAGCGTGTCAAAACAAGCCATGAGAAAAACAAAGCACAATTAATAATTAGGTTCAGTTCTTTCCCACAATAAAAACCACACCTGCAATTCAGACAACTAACATGTGGCTCTGTGCCAGTGAATAGGAGGTGCTTTTGGGCTGCTTCCAAAGCTGTTTTCTCAGTCTCCTTTTTTTCTCTTTTCAGATTTTAACCCTGCTCTAAGCTGCATCGGAGGGGGTTCAGACATTCCCCTGACTCCACCAGGAGGCTAACTCCAACCTGTCTGTCAGCTCAGATAACCCTCTGATTGTTGACAACCACATGTTTACGGTGACTGTATGTGACCGCCGCCGCCCATTCTCGAGCAGCAGCAACAGCCTCCTGCGACCCCGACCTGCATCATGCAGTGGAGACGGCGGCACTGCTGTCCCATCAAGATGACCTGGACCGTCAAGCGCTCCCTCTTTCGGACCCACGTGGCCGGGCTCGTCTCACTGGCCCTGCTCTTCGCCGTTTTCTTATTTTTCAGCCACCAAGACTGGCTGCCAGGGCACAGCGGGCCTCGCGAAAACCCGCTTGCCTACACTGTCAGGGGCCTTCGAAGCCCCAAGGGAGAGGCGAACCAGAGCAACTCCCTGAGGGGCCTTTGGAGGGAAACAGGGAATGTTGCACCAAAACCTCTCCTCAACCTCAGCTCTCAGCAGGGTGAGGGGGCAGCAGGAGAGGCAGCAGTCGTGGGGGGAGGAGGAGGTGGAGGAGCCAGAATGGGTGTAATGGGGCTCGGGGACTCGATGAGTACTAACAACACGCTAGAGAAGGAGATGGGTGTTGGCGGGAGGCTTAGCGCCCAGCCCTATCGATACATCCTGAACGAGCCCTTCAAGTGCAGAGACAGCACACCCTTTCTCATCCTGCTCATAGCTGCTGAGCCAGGACAGGCCAATGCCCGCAATGCAATCCGCCAGACATGGGGAAACGAGAGCGTGGCGATGGGCCTGGGGTTTGTCTGTCTTTTCCTGCTCGGCACAGGAAAGAGTTCGGACACCCTCCTTCAGAGCAGAATCGAGGAAGAGAGCTGCGTTTACCACGATATCATTCAACAGGACTATCAGGACACTTACTACAACCTGACCATCAAAACTCTGATGGGCATGAACTGGGTAGCTACCTATTGCCCACATGCTTCCTACGTGATGAAGACAGATAGTGACATGTTTGTCAATACAGAATATCTCATCCAGAAGCTGCTGAAACCTGAGATGCCTCCGAGGCAGAGGTATTTCACTGGCTACCTGATGAGGGGCTATGCACCAAACCGAAACAAAGACAGCAAGTGGTACATGCCACCAGAGGTGTATCCAAGCGAGCGCTACCCGATATTCTGCTCAGGCACGGGGTACGTGTTCTCAGGGGACATGGCCGAGCTGATCTACCAGGCCTCGCTCAGCATACGCAGGCTGCACCTGGAGGATGTTTACGTGGGAATCTGCCTGGCGAAGCTGCGCATTGAACCAGCACCCCCTCCCAACGAGTTCCTTTTCAACCACTGGCGTGTGTCTTACTCCAGTTGTAAGTACAGCCACCTCATCACATCCCATCAGTTCCAACCCAATGAACTCATCAAGTATTGGAACCACTTGCAAAGCAACAAGCACAACGCCTGTATCAACATGGCCAAGGAAAAGAGCGGCAGGCACAGACACCGGAAGTTCCACGGAGAGAGGCCTCCGTGATGGATCCTGCGATTACACCCCATCTTAAAAAAAAAAGAAGAAAGGTGGGAAGGATAGAAGAGTTCAGTGTAACTACAGATGGTGAAGGGCATGTTGAACTCTCAGCACTATACCTTATGGGGATAAGCACATTGTTTTTGGTATTGTGTACAGTTGATTCAAACTATTTTTTTAATCAAAAAATGAAAAAAATATGTATTGTAAATCTATTGAGCTATTTCCAAAAGGGAGAATGGGGGACATTTCTGTGTGAAATGGAGCGTGCTAAAAAAAAAGAAAAAGAAAAAAAAGCTGCAGCTCAAGAGCGGTGTTTATGATAATTCAGGTGCCAACAGAAAGGTGGTAATTTATGCTCTTCTCTAAAGGGTAGTACTGTATGTCACATTCTACGAATACACAAAAAAAACAAAAGGAAAAAAAAGAAAAACATTAAGACACAAGTGTGTTTACAAAGACAAAGGGAAATGTACATGTACTATGTCAAAAAGTTATACTACCTAAATATGAATGAATGATATGAACCTTTGACGTTGACCAGTTATGCTGCCCTGTTTCTCAGTGTTTACTTTCCAGATCTATCGATGACTACCACCCTAAAGAGAAGGTTTATCTGTCATATACTGTATTTTATTTAAAACGATCGACATGAACGCACCCAGAATCACATCAGAGATGACTGAGATTGTATTTTTTAAAGCTTTACATTGACTATGACTCTGCACTTCAGCAAATGTGCAATGAATCTGTTAACGAATAAACGTTCCAAAATCACTTTGTGTGCAGCAGTGTGTGTCTGTTTTGTCGGGGGTTCTTCCTAAGCTGTCGAACGTAAAGTGGTGTGGACCACCGGACGTTAGCAGAGGAGCTACAGTGAGCCTTGGCATCAAAAAGAGTACCGAATGGATGGAACACATTTCTGCTAATAGAAATAACTAAATTTCCCTCATATGTATCCAATCGGGCGGACATCTATTCACTGCAATGTCCTGTGCTTCACACTTTGTCCACACAAACCATGCAATAAGCCCTGTACCTTATGTACAGTGGCGGTGAAAGTTGTTCAAATGCACAGCAACTCAAAACACCACATGAAAAATAGTTAAAAGCAAAGAAAACCATATGGAAAAAAACACACAAGCGAAATTAATGAAATGCCACAAAAGCTTACGAGAAAAAAAAATTCACCAAACCCAAGGAACGTGTTTCTGGGGAGACAATAACGTGATGAAACTGTTTTGGAAATCACAAGCGACAGTAAATGGCTAATAGCAAACATGTATGTGTGAATCTTGAGATTAAAATGTACATTAGGTTGCATCTTTTTCTTCCTCACAGCAATGAATCCTTTATTTTTTTTGAAGAGTCTCAGTGCACAGTTACTACTGCAGCCGTTCCATCCCATTAATGTCTTCCCAAAAATGCTTTCTTAAGCTGCAGTGCATTTGATCTTTCACAGCCACCACACTTCTGGATGGGGGGGTATTTTCAAATTTCATCAGAATAGAAATATTGCATCATATGTCATAGGGAACAATGATTCAGGTTGTCACCATCTGTTTATGCCTGCTCTTAGAAGCAAATGATATGTAGAGAAATCATTTAGCATTACAGTTTACTGCTATTCAGCTCATCTGAATTTTCATTTAGAAAATATTAAGTATTAAAAGTGGACTGGTTGCATTTCAGTGTTAAATCAATCACAAGGATCAATATACGATGTAATGCATACATTAATAACTGTTTTGCTGATATGACTGATATCATTTTGAAACCAGGAGCTAGCTACAACAGCTAGCTAGCAGCCAAAGAGTATAGTTATTAACACTAATATGGAAGTGTTAAAACATAGGCATTGTCACCGGTTTGTCACTGCAATAAACAAATTGCTATAGAGAACAGCTAACTAATTAGCTGAAAACAACAGGAGATGATGATGAACTTGCTAATAGACTGCTGCAGGAATCACGAAAGGGATAAAAAAAAGTTCACAGTAGTTTCATGTTTTGTGGAGCAAGGTAATCTTCACAAATATACACAATTCACAAAATTTTCTGAGGGTAAATGCAACTGCTCGAACTTCTTTCAGCTGCTCCCATTAGAGGTCACCACAGTGGATTATCTGCATCCATCTCTAGCTGCCAGCTTCATTGTCAACAGCTTTTTTCCAATATATCCTCTGCCCCCTCCTCCCTGTGTCCAAACCTAATCTTGTCGATCCTGGTCACTCCTAATGAAAATCTTAACTGCGATTTCTAGAACTAAAACACTATTAATATTAACTTTTTGATGACCGTGTGATGATGTTAACTTCAGTCTCACTTCTTAGAAAATGCTTCCTTTAAGACATGTTCAAAATATATGAGTGAATTTATGGGTGCAGTATTCACTTAAACATTTTACGTGAAAATGTACAAAGAAATGGTAAATGGTAAATGGCCTGTATTTGTATAGCGCTTTACTAGTCCCTAAGGACCCCAAAGCGCTTTACACATCCAGTCATCCACCCATTCACGCACACATTCACATTCAAAGATGGTGTTAACCCTCTGAGGCATAGGCTGTAGGTGCTAGCCCTGTTAGATTTTTGGAGAAAAGTAAAATGAACTAACTTTGGGTTAAAGTTGGGTTAGTACTTCCAAGCGGATGCACAAACGGACAGACAATTTTTCCTATACTGGACCGATCAAAAGAATTAAGGGAGCACTCGGTCATCACAGTATAACACAATTCCAATTAAAGTTCAGGGACAATTTGCTCAGCTCGGAAGCAAAAAGTATTGTGAATCCATTTCACCTGCTTTGATGCCAATGACAACAGCTGCACAGGAGACGAAGCAGAAAAGCAACCCACAAAAAGGAAGTGGGTTTTTTTTTGTTGTTGTAGGTGTTGGCCATAGATGGTAGCTCTTCCTTTTCCCCTCACGCTTGGCTTCTCTCTAGTTTTGCTTTTTGCTCATTACTGCTAGTGGCATGATACCATTTCAGAGCAG
Source organism: Rhamphochromis longiceps (assembly GCF_057381845.1). Lineage (NCBI taxonomy): Eukaryota > Metazoa > Chordata > Actinopteri > Cichliformes > Cichlidae > Rhamphochromis > Rhamphochromis longiceps. Next base: position 11,995,113 of record NC_140573.1, read on the forward strand.
TGTGTTTTCTATTCCGGTTAAGGACAAATGCATAGTTTGTGTCCTTGTAATCCAGCAGCTAGCTTTCTATTTACATAAATTTGCATCACTCGTACCTGAGCAGACTCTTACATACATCATAAAAGTATCAAACTGGCATCTTCTGAAACAAGCTTGCAGGTAGAATAAATGAAAGCTCCTCTTATATAGACATTAGAATGAACTTTAATATTTAACTGTTGTGTCATTAACATGACTGCTAAGTAGTGCTTGCTGTCACTTTTGCATGTCTATTACTTTAGGAGCTCCGGCTCTCATCTATGGCCACCAGTGTTTGCACAGTTACGTAAAAATCCCACATCCACAAACCTAATCCTAAACCACACAAAAAGAGTGCTTTTTTTCTCCTTTCCTTTCTTCCTTTCTTCTTTTTTTTAACTCACAAAATCAATGATCATTAAAGGTAATACTGTATTTGGTGGACCTTGGAGAAATGCATTAACTCCCAAATAGAAAAGTAAAACATTCACAGAAGTTCGGCAAAGGTAGAAACATCATCCAATATCGAGGCTGACTGACGAGGAGAAATGAATTAAGCCCTGAAATACTCAGTGTCTCCGGGGAGCATAAAATATTCTGCAGCGAAACACCTAAGTGTAGATTTTAATTAAAAATGAATGCATATGATAGTGGAAGGCTGTCAGAGCTACTCCATATGTAACTGAACTTTTCGACTTGCACAAATGAGTGTGTTTATGGGTGTGTGTGTGTGTTGGGCTGGAGGGAGGCAATAAATAAATACACACTTCAGTGCTCAGGGCCACCAACAAAAAGAGCATATATAATTGGGTGATGACTTGAAATAGCCTATATCAGATTAAGGTAATTTAATTAAACTAATGGAGAGCTGGAGCTCCTGCTCTCTTTCCACAGACTGCTCTGCACGCCTGTCAGTCTCGTTTTAATCACCTGCACATTTGAGTGACTCTGTTTAGAGTGATGTAAAAGAAAAAAAAGGAGGAAAGATCACACAATGGTATATTTTTAAGCCGCTAATCACTGAGCTGAAGTGTCTTTAGGGAGGAGGAAACTGAAATGGGTGAAGACGGCAGAGGGAGAGAATATCAAGATGTTCATCTCAGATAAACTGCACAGCAGTGAGGAATTATTTGATGCTGGAGCCGCAGGCAAAGACACAACAGCTCTATTTGTTGCTCTGTACACATTCGTGTAAAGGGTTATGCCATCGTATCAACTTTGGTTTAACAGTTATCACAGCAATTACACAGAGTGAGTCTGTTAAGGCTGCATTTCAACAGTCTGCTCCACAATGCAAATATGACATCGGAGATATATATGCAAATCATGCAAACAGCAGTTGTTTTTTCTCCGTCAGCTTTACCTCTCAGTGAGTGGTAAGTGAGTAATCTACATTTGTTTTTATTCATAAAGATTTTTTTAAAGTAAAGAAATCTTGGATTTCTTTCCTAAAACTGAAACTGCCAGGAATGCTGAGATTAAGACCTAAGAGGAGGTTCATGGATGTAGTGAAATACATGCAGAGGGTCTACGAGACAGAGGAGCATGGTAGAGATTGGGTGACTGTGCCGATCTCTAAAGGGAGTAACTTAAAGAAAATGACCGTAGCAACTATTAGATAATTTCGCATGTAAAATCTGAGGTACAAATATGCACGCTCTCGGTGAGGGCTAGCTGTCTAAGGCAGTTTTTATGTGCTCCACGTCACTTTTTTCGTGGGTTTCTGCGCTGCAAGACACAATCTTTGTGGCATCCTGCCATTTTAATGATAATCCTGTACAGAAGCACACAGACACACTGACACACACACACACAACTGTTTGAAAACTTAATTTTGAGGGAAGAACTTAAACCCTGGATCACCTCATCCATACTTGCAACAGCCAGATAGGTGAAAACATTGTTACAGTTGTAGGTCAGTTGCTCTAGGGGGGTCACAGACTCAGATCCTATACCTTCTCAGTCATTCATAGTGGGGCTGATAGTCCCTGCACATGCATTCAGATTTATACCTAGCTGATCACTAATACCTACTTTGGTTATATAATGTTCTCCCCATGTGTGTGGATTCACTACAAGTACTCCAGCTTCCACATTTCAAAACATGAGTAGGTTTAATTAGTGATTCTAAATTGACTGCATGTGAGTGTGAATGGTTGTCCATTGTTGTGTTAGCTCTGCTCAGAGAATACCCCACATCCTGACCTATAACAGCTGGGATAGACTTCAGCTTGTAAGTGGGCCTCGGTGTTCTTAATCTATCCCAAAACGTGCCCCCTCAGTTGAATTCCATTGACATACCATTACAATTATATGTAAAATTATGTCATACAGCTCAGTAATGAAAGAATTAAACACCCACAATGGCAGTGGCTAATGATTCCGCTCACAGAAGCTAAGTGCGGTGTTAGAGGTAATTAGCATAACTGAGGAGGACACTGACCCCATTGGGGCTGAGCAGCTGATGGAGATTGACATCTACTCTAATGATTTTGGAGTGGATGGGCAAGTCAGGGCTCGGGAAGTATTGCTCATGTATCTTTGGAACTAAAAATAGGAAACACATCGCCATGTGCAGCTTGTTTAAAAGCATGATCTTACTTGAAAGAGTAAAACACAAATGGGAATGTGTTGAAGAGATTCTGCACTCAAAGCCAGCTGCTCAAAATGCCCCAGTGTGTGATGCGGTAAGTTACTTACAGTTGTTCAGACACTTTTTTTTAAATATTCTGCCCTTTCGTTCTGAAATCTCTGAGCACCAAACCTAATTTTCCAAAGTAAATTCACTAAACTTTGCCTGTTCTTGTAAAACCTCAAAAATTAGACACACACACAACCAGTCGAAATAGCAACAGTGATCAACATTTATTTCACAATGATCAAAATATTGAAAACACATTGCTCAGGACACAGACCTCCGCCTTCTGCTTCTCCTTTGTTAGTCTGCAGAGCCTGAAGCAAAGATGTGGTTAAAATCAGGCGGTTTAAAAGTACCGGTACTGATGTATATATAATAATTAGGGCTGCCTCTTGTAGTACTGGGTTAAATGTAAATCTAACAAGTTTCCTGCTCTGCATATAAGTTTAAAACCTCTGTTTTGTGGAAATGTGCGAGTGTAAGGACATCAGTGTACAGAAGTGATAGTATGACCGTACACCTCTCTGTCATAGTTGATTTCTTTCATGAAACAGCAAAGTGAGGTGAGCCACATATCCCCGTGTCAAAGTTGGTTTCCGTCTAATCCTTATCCAGCAGACTTGTGCTTTTAATATTTCATTGAATCATTCGAAATAATTCACAGTCCAATTGGATAAAAAGGGAACCTCTGTCAGATGCTGGCTGTAGCTGATTGTAAGATTTGGTCAAAGTCTCACCCATCTATCCATTTTCTACAGCTTATCTGAGTTTGGGCCACTGGAGAAGCAGTCCGAGCAGAAAAGCCTAAATTTCCCTCACCTCTTTCAGCTCACCTCGAGTGACACCAAGTTGTTCCCAGGCCAGCTGAGAGATGTATTCTCTCTGGCAAGTGCTGGGTCTGTCTCAGGGCCTTCTCACGATAGGATATACCCAGAATACCTCATTCAGAAGGTGTCCAGGAGCCTTCAGATACAAAGAACTACCTCAACTGGCTCCTTTGGATGTGGAGGAGCAGTGGCTCTACTCCAACTCTCCTCTCAAAGGACCGACCTGCTCGTGCTATCTCAGCAGCGACCCTTAGAAGGAAACTAATTTCTGTAACTAGTATTGTCATTCTTTTGGTCTCTACCCAGAGCTGGTGACCATAGTTGAGAGTAGGAACATTTTCTTCTTTTATGCTCTGTTCTCACTTTACCACAACAGATTGGTACCCAATCCGATGTGTTCCCTCTGAGGCGCTGTTCCTAGTTTCAAACGTGACACATGCCACAGTATTTTTTGTAGGGCAGTGCTTTCCTTAACACCATTTTAATGATAATGGGGTTTTTTCTTTCTTTCTTTTTGTACAGCACATGTACAAATTTGCTGGACTCCAAGACATCATAGGGGGGTTTCACTTCTACTTAACTAGAACACTTCTTTCTAGCTGCTTTTGGAGAAGTCGTAAACACAAATGTTTGCTTACGTTTGCCAGTCCACACTAATACATTTTAGAAAAGGACAGCGGTGCAGATTCAGAATACTCAAATAGGCAGCTCTTTCACAGCAAACCTCCTGTCTCAGTTCCACATCCTCAACATGATGCCCTACTTTATGAGCAGTAATAAAGGTTTATACCACACTATAACAGAGCTGTAAAAATATGTTTTATTACTTGTAAAGGAAAGCAGCCATGTGCCAGAAACAGTACGACAACCAGCATTTAGATTGCGCATTAAACGCAGTGCTGTGGTCATCAACAACAAAAACAAGGAGCAGGAGAAGTCCTCTTGGAAGCCCTTGTTATTCCATCATAGAGTAAATCATGAAATACTCAGCTGGTCTCAGGTATTCATCACCCTCCATTAGGAATGATTAAACTCATGACTCAAAGCAAGAGGATATTGGGAGTAAGGTTGGGTATCATTCATGCATGCCCTATGCAATCACAGCACCAGATTACCAGCATCCGGCGGCACTCAGCCCTTCTACAAATGATGAAAATGGTGGAAGGCGGGGAAAGAAAGGGGAGTGGGGAAAAAGAAAAAGAAGAAGGCTAAAGGAGGTAATAGAAAATCTGAGGCAGAGATAGATAGACTTCTTTGCTTTTGGAGAGAGGAAGAGGCATTGCAAGATGAAGTAGGAAAACATGGAGTGAAGCCAGGTGACAGTACAGGTGAAAGAGAAAAGGATGAGGAGGAAAGAGAAAAATAGCAGGAAGTAGGTAGTGATGAATGAAGGCGAAAGGAGCAGTGACTGATCAGTATTGAAAACCTGTGCTGCTGTAAACGCGGTAAAAAAGACTAACAGTGGGAACAGATTGAGATGTCTGCCATGATGGAGTGGAGGCTGGAGCCTGGCTTTAACATCACTGCTCACTGTTCCTCTGAAACCATAGAAGAGAAAATACACTCGAGGAAGAGACAAATCTCCTGACCTTTCCATGACAGCCGGGCCCAGAACCTGACTAATGCTTCTTTGTGGGCATGACTGATAACTACTAATGGAGGTTTTGGGTGAACAATATGTAAATCTGGCAAAGGAAATAATAAATGTCAGTGTCTTTTGATGACTACTGCCTTGCAAAACAAAAATGCAAAAATAAGACAAAAAAAATTTTCTGCTCATTTTAATCACAAAACTTTCATCCACTAGATTTTTTTTTTGTCTCCCAAAACCTAAAAATGGACATCAATTGAAATTTCTCAAAGGGCAATCACTCTCCTTTCTTCTCAAACAGAGTTCTGTTATAAACCTTTTTACATATTTACATCCATCCATCCACTCTTATTTTATAATCACAGTTTGGGTATTATCTCTGGAAGCAGGATTAGGTCTGCTTGTCTCAGAGTCATTGGAATCTGTATGGGGTCAGGGATTTGATGTTTGTGTCTGCATAACATTAACAGCAGCAGAAGGGCAAGCTTTGAGGCCAGCCCATGTGTCTGGTTGATTGTGCAGAATAGTATAGAATAGAATATTCTATATTGTCATTGTACATGTACAACAAAATTATGGGTGCTCCGCACCAACTGTGCTGAAGTAAAAAAAAAAACAGATATAAATAATAAAGACATCAGAAATAAAAAACTAACGAAAGAGATATATACAGTTTAAATAGAATATGTGCAAACTAGAGGAATATGTACAAAACGATAGAAAGGCAATAGAAAGTGTGGTCACTGGTTCAGCTCAGTGAGATTAGCAGGTAGCCTGGGTTCAAACCTGACCTTTGGCTCTTCTGTCAGCTTTATTTGACAGGGACAGTAGAGACTGTCTTTTTGTTTTAAAGATATTCTGCATCAGGTTGTTTTCTGAGCACCAGCAGAACAAGTTGTCTACCTCTGTCTCATATCCATCATAGATGAGCCCAACCACAATGGTGTCACTGACATACTTGGAAATGACATTGATTGGGTGGGTTGGTGTACAGTCATATGTGTACAGGGTGTAAAGTAGGGGGCTGAGAAAGCAGCTCCATGGGGATCTGGTGCTGAGTGACAGTGGGGCCTGATTAGGACTGATTGAAGCCGGTTTATGATGAAGTCTTTCATCCAGGAACAGGTGGCAGGGGGGGTCTGAAGGTGGTCCAGTTTGGTGGTGAGGCTGTCTGGTATTGTGCTGTTGAACGCTGAGCTGTCTGTGTCACCTGGTCTTAAATCTTTGGTGATGTAAGACTAGTGTGCCAGACAAAGTGCCAGTGGCTCTGCTTTCACCCCCATGTGATCAGCAACCAACATGTGTGATACAGAGAAATTGGAGTAGTGTGAAGATTATTTTTAAAATCTCCTTTAGCTCTTTAGCAAGCAAAACCTCGAGAGGTTAACTTCTGCTATGTCTGGTTTAATAAAACAGGCAGGGTGAGCAGGTGCAGGCTCCACCAGCATGTTCTAGTTAGCGCAAAATCAATTCATTATCATCTTTGCCTTTCAGAAAAAGTCACTACACACCCCTGCTATTTTAAAACTGTATATCAATGTATTATGTTTTAATAGTAACTCTATTAAAGAAAAAATAAATTATATTTTATAACACATAACTTGAGGCTTGATTATCTTAGCTTGACTAATAATACAATTAACTTTATGTAGTCTACATGGTTTACACACGCGTCGCACCCCCACAACTCTTCTTCTGATTTCAAAGAGCCAGCTAGTTTCATTAATCTCAATACAATTCACTTGTATTATTTCTCCCTAATAGTTTTAGACAGATCGCAGATTCCAGCCAGAACTCAAGGATGATGGGGTGGTGCCAGCATTGAGCCAAAATCTATTTATAAATGTAATTTGACAGTGACACACCACAAAGCAGGAGAACTGCTGGATATCCAACCTGCCAGGGCCTAGATAAACAAATCCAATCCTGTTAGCACTTTGAAGAGCCCTCTGTAGATGTGAGCTTTTGTTGTATGGCCTTTGTATACACCTTGTTATATAATGGACACACTGGATGAAAGGATCACTAGCAGCAGAACAGTTAATGCAATGTAATATGGTAAGGTATAATTCTTCCAGTCATAAGTGGTCATACACATATTACAATAAACTTTAAAATCTAAAAAAGCCTTTTCAAAGCTGTTATGGACTTTATTTTCAGTACATATATCCTAAGACACTTTTCCTTTACTTTGAATCTTGTGCCTCTGCACATGCTTGCTGTATGTTGTTAAAGTGCTGACGCTCAAATTTACAGATTTCTGACCTTTTTTTAGGACAATGCAGCAGAGCAGCATGAAAATGCTGAAGAGGGAATAGAGGGTTTTTTTTCCCAGAGTTTAAACAATAGAAGTGTCCTGATTTGCCAGATTACTTCCCTTATTTTAATGCATAAGATCGTGTATTTTTAGGTATCTAAATATCTAAAATCACGTAAACAAAACATTGCCAGAGAAAGAACAAAATGGTGTCATATCCTTTGCAGCAGGACATGACACCATAGTAAATAGAAACTTAATTACCAGTACCAGCTGTAGCTTTTTTTTACTATAATGTATAACAAATTTGTTTCTGAAACTTAGATGTTACTGGTGAAATTTGGGGCATTTGTCTTTCTTGGTTTGGTTTGTTAAGTTTTATTTTCCAGTTCTAATTCTTTATATAAAAAAAAAAGGTCCTTATAGAGCGTTTGAAAAATAAGTCTTGGGCTGGGAACTGCTCCATGGATCATTTCAATCTGACCCCTGACTTCCTAGCAGGTAAACTAAACAACTCTAGAAATCAATAAAAGCTTTAGCTTCGGCAGAAGATGCAAGCAGTAAATCCATGGCATCCTTGTCTTGGCCAGTGCTATACCCAAGCAGCAGTCTGTGTAGGAAATATAGCATGTATGCAAAATGTGTCTAAAACTAGGGCTAACCAGCTTTTCTTCCTATGGTCTGTACCGTAACCAGAAAGTAATTTTTACAGGAACATGTATTTGTTCACAATTTATTATTATTTTATTATTAATTTATTATTTTGTTATGCTCTCGTAAAATCTAGTTTTGCAACTTCAAAACCCAGAGAGCTGATTAAGACTCAGAGGGAGCGCAGTGAGTGTACTTTGACCCACTTTATGCAGCACTGCAGCAAGAAGTCTCACATTTGCACTTCCTGGGCCACAGCGCGACCATACCTGGCTCCAAGAATTTTATGGGTTAACAGGAAATGAGCGGAAAGGAGTTGACTTACTTCTGACTGAAAAGTCATATATTCCACAGCAAAGAGGTGTTTCTGTGAACTGAATATCGAACTGCTAGCTGGTGGAATGTGTCCATAATCCTTGTCGATAGAATTCATCATGCAGTTGACATTTGAGTTCAACACACTGTTTGGATCCGTCCATCAGCTGACACAGGCCATCCGAATGACTGTGCTGTGACCTCTGTAGACAATGAATGGATCCTGACCACTGTCCTCACCACATAACAGGCATGCAGCTAAACACTTTCACTAACAGCTATAGATGTTATGTTACGTATACATTTCTACCAAATTTCTACCATAATACCTATATTTGTTGTGAGGTCCTTATTGTGTAATATTTAGATTTTAATGCGCTGAATTCGCTTTCTTTTTTTCACTTTTTTGGTTACTGTAACATGACAACTTCCCAACTTTGAGAGGGAAAAATATTTTTTTCATCTTCGTCTTCGAAGATGCAGGCATTTATTTTAATATATAATAACGTTAAGCATTTATGTGGATTTTAAGCTAGTTTTACTGAGAAAAATATAAAAACATTTTAGCACCATGAGCCTCATTTCTCTGTGGCATGTTCCAAGTGTTAAATATGCACAAAATATGCACATGTACATTCAGAACCCAATCTAGTATTGCACACATTTGAAGTGCATGGATAGTGTGTCAAGACAAATTTTGTGTTATCCAAAAAGAACATTATAGGAAAAATTACAGTTTGCCAGCGAACATATAGCCAAAGATGAGGCCGTTTTGAAAAATGTGCTATGGGCAGACGAATAGACAGAGTCATTTGGCCGCAGTAACAGTAGACATGTCTGGCACAGAGCAAAGACAGATTTTCGGGGGAAGAACCTCATGCCAACTGTACAGCATGATGGTAAAAATGTAATGCAAGGTTTCTTTTATTCATGCATAGAACATTGCTGGTATTTACTATGAGGGCCATAAACAACAGGAAAATTAATGCATTCCAAGTAAAGTAACACACAATCATACAATATGCAGACAGGATCAGCTGTGATTAAGTGTACCGTTTAGAGGTTGTTTAATGTGTCTTTTCTTAAACATTTTAGCATAGGGTCCACTGCATACAGTCTCCTGTAGAAAATGCCATCCTATCTCTCTTTCACAAATCTGAAAGTCTGGCAGTCCATATTATGTTCGAAGGTCATACAAAGTTACCATCGATACAAAGGAAACTGGACTTGGACAAACTGGCCCCTCACTACATACAGGTGATACTCAGCTATCTTCACTCCTGAAATTTGGGCCAGCCCACGCAGTGCTTGGTCTTAAGTTGCTGTTGCTCGCCACATTGGTCAACTAAACACTGAACTGTCAGACAACACAAAAAGGAATGGTGTCTTCCAAATGAGAGAAAGAGCTGCCTGTAAAATCCCCACCAGTTCCCTGGCATTCTTCACCACGCCTTCCCATATTATTTCATGAGGGCCAGTGATTCACACCTTTAGCCCTTTCAGTCCCACCTCCCGCACAGCTTTATGGCCAAATCACTGGATGGGTGGTCATAGACAGTGGTCTATACCAACCCACAAAGGTGTAAAAAAGAAATAATGCCAACATAGATGTGCCAAAAAGTGCAGCTGCTCTAGTATCCACTTGAGAGCTGACTAAACATTCTTAGACATTGTAAAGTTAAAACGCCCAACTTTATTGCATTAAAAACACACACACACACACACACACACACACACACACACACACACACACACACACACACACACACAAATGTGTTTACATAGTAAATGTGTTTCTTCCTTTTTTTTTAAATACTCAGGCATTTGGATGGTACTAAGGCTCGGTGTTAGAGGTTTGACTGCTTTGACTTGTATGTCCACGTGGCCTCGAAATAATTCACTTAAGTGAACCAGAGCTACTATGTATGTGCTGTTGAGCTCCTTTGATTCCTTTAATGGAATTATCTGAAAAACGATACGGACTGTTTCATGGCACAGACTATTCAGACGGCTACGATTTTAACATTTTGTTCCACTAGAAGCACTAATTCCAAAACATCTGTCCGTGCATTACAGCCCTCTGTATGCTAACCAGTCACTCCTGGTCTAAATATGGCCAGTTTTGTCTCCAAAACAATCACAAACATAGTCAAAATGCTGCATTTGTATGCAGTTTGGTCAAATGGTATACAAGACTATACAGTTTAGTATACTTAAAGTAAAGCCATAGCTGTCTTGGCATAATAAAGCGTTTTTGTACAACTTCATAAAGATAGCTGTAACCTTTGATAGACGGTCTTAAAGGGTGCACCCTTAAGACCAATTGTCTGTATGATCAACTTTGTCACCTATAACATCTCCAAGTTTCTGGCATCGATCTTGTGGAGAAGGGAAATTATTTTACTGCTATTGTTAAATAATTGTCATTATTACCATTGCATTAATAATATAATCTGCAGCATGGATATTGCATTCAGAGGTTTAAACAGTGTCTCTTTCAGAAAGACTGAGTTGCAGGCTGACAGGAAGTTGTATGCAGAAGTGAAAGCAGGAAGTTATTTTGAGCCGCAGGCTAAGACGAGGCTTTAACAATGTAACAGATAGCTTTAAGAAGGCCTTAAGCAGTTATGACTATTTTATACACAATGCATATCTGTGCTTATTAAAGAGTTGGAGCTCGGTCAATTAATTGGGGGTCGGAAGCTTTGTTCGGCGCGATGTTCGGACAATCTATTGTGCAAGTGACTTGGAGCCATAGAAGGAATCGCAATACATGCTTACAAAACACTTATATCAGGTCATTTTATATTAAGGTTTAAGTAGAGGTTCTTGATTAAAACATTTATTTAGTAGAAGACATACACATAGTCTCAGTGAGCTTCTGGTCTGGTAAAAGGTCAGAAGTGCAACAGGTGAATTGAGAAAGAGCATTTGAGGACGAGACACAGACAGTAGGTGAAGAGGTGACACAAAGAGCATGTGAGGTCAACACATACACACACATTAGTTAAATTTATTTAGAGGAACCGTCCTTGTTGTCTAGACAAGAAAGAGGAACAAGACAAGAACTGAAAGGTAGACAGGAAGGGCTAGCCATGAAAATAGAAGATGATCTTCTGGGTTAAAAGTCTGATCTATGTATAAAATGTATCTGTGACGCATGAAGGGGCGTCAGTAAATCAAACCCTGATGCTATAAAATATCTGTTCATGCTTTGATTAAGTCGAGGACTACTGGCTGTCTGCGTACAGAGTGTCTTCCCACACGTGTGTTCATTAAAATCATTGTTTGACCAAAGACCCTCTGGACCATGGGTGGTGTGTACTCTCCTTCCTCAATTTTGAACCTTAACATTTGGGGGCTTCGTCCGGTGGTTGAGGAGGGAGGATTGGAGGTTTAGATGGAGAAATTTGGTGGTCTCTGAGGTGGTCTGACGGGCAGACATGAATTCCAGTGGTCGAAGTGAGTGGGCATAAGCCGGCTTATCCAAAAGGTAAGGCACTACCTGTTGAATTATTTCCAAAGTGTGCCAAATTGGACATGATAAAATTTAAGTCTACTCATTGAAGTTACTGGTGGATGTCTGTTTTGATTTTGATGAAAATCTCATGAGTTGATGCAGTTAGAGTTCTGCTAAGAAGAAATGAAAGCAGTAAAGTCTGCTAAAGCAGTTAGAGTCTGCCAGGAAAAGTTTAAATACTGGGTTGAAGTCCCAAAGAAATTGAGTTAGAGTCTCAAGTAGTTTGGTAGGGAATTGGTTATTGTGTTGGTTAGAGTCCAAATTTGGTCATAAGAGTGGACCTGAGCGGTCATTTTGTGAGTTGGAGTCTCCATTGACCACTAGGTTGCACCTGCCTCAGTTATACACTTGTTTCGGGTGTTGATTGTTGTTTCAAAGTATTATAAATTATTCTAGAACGGCAGTAGGTAGGCAGCTCTGAACACTGCATCCAGAACACCCTAGATTTTGTTGAGAAGGTGAGAGATGTCATTATGGAGGCAGATGAAACCCTGGTCTTGTACGATGTTACATCTCTCTTCACTTGCATCCCAGTCACAGAAGCATTGGAGGTAGTCCGTAAGAGATTACAGGATGACCCCAACCTCAGCAACAGGACCACTCTCAGCATCGACCAAGTGTGTTTGCTTTTAGAACTGTGTCTTCATTCCACCTACTTCACATTCAAGGGTCATTTCTACAGGCAGAAACATGGGTGTGCCATGGGCTCCCCAGTTTCACCCACCGTGGCTAATTTGTACATGGAAGAAGTGGAAAAGAGGGCTTTGCTATCCTACCCTGGAACACCACCAAGCCATTGGTTCAGATATGTGGATAACACCTGTGTGAAAATCAAATCTCAGGACGTACCACATTTCACGGATCACATTAACTCGGTGGGCCGACACATCAAATTCACCAGGGAGGATATGAAAAGTGGCAGGTTAGCCTTCTTGGACTGTGAGATTTCCATCAGTAATGGGGGACATCTAAAAGCTGACGTGTACTGTAAACCTACGCATACGGATCAGTATTTAAGGTTTGACTCTCATCATCCACTGGAGCATAAACTGGGTGTCATTAGGACGCTACAACACAGAGCGAACACCATCCCCACAGACACAGCGGTCAGGGAGGCAGAAGAACATCACATCAAGAAAGCCCTGAGTAAATGTGGTTATCCCATCTGGACATTTGTCAAAGCTGGAAAGGCACCTAAAGAAAGCTCCAGCCGATCCAGGAGAGAAGGACAACCGCTGCCCAAGCGAAAATCTGTAGTGATCCTGTATGTATCAGGAGTATCAGAGCAGTTGAGACACATTTTTTCTAAACACCAGGTCTCTGTAGCTTTTAAACCCCAAAACACGGTGCGCCAAAAATTGGTCCACCCCAAGGATCGGGTCCCCCGACACAAACAGAGTAACATAGTGTACGCTGTTAAGTGCAAGGAGGATTGCCAGGATTTATACATCGGGGAAACCAAACAACCTCTGGCGAAGCGGATGGCACAACACAGAAGAGCTACCTCGTCAGGCCAGGACTCTGCAATCTATTTACACCTACAGGCCAGTGGACACTCTTTCCATGATGAGGATGTACACATCCTGGACAGGGAGGAATGCTGGTCTGAGCCTCAAGGAGGCCATTTATGTGAAAAGGGAAAGACCATCTCTGAATCGAGGAGGGGGCCTAAGGGTACATCTTTTGCCATCTTACAAGGCTGTGATTGCAGCCATTCCCCAACTCTCTGTGAATGGTACTCACGGCCATTGATCAGTAGGTTTTGGTCAGTGGTTGTTGATCAGTGGTCATGACAATTTGCATAATTAACCATGGAGAACCAATGGGGTCAGATCCGACCCCATTGGTTTACTAGGGAAACCATGGGGTCAAATTTGACCCCATGGGTTCTCCAAGGTTAAGATTAAGGAACTGACCTCCCAGCCCATTGTTCCTACAGTGGGCTGGTTTCAGTCATTATGCAAATGTACTGTTTAGAAGATTGGGGAAACCTGCAGTCAGCTGAGACTGAAGAAGTCTGAGACTGACAAGTGACGAAACGTTTCTCCCCCAAAACGTTACCTCCAGATGAACAGAATCAACTTTTGGAGATAACCCAATACATAACCACAGAAAATTAACTTCTTTAACATCTGGTGTGAATGCAGCCACTGCTAAATGCATTACTCCTTGAATGCTAGAATTTTGTGATTCATCTCTACTGGAAAGCAGTAATAGGTCTTTGGCTAATTCTTCTATCAAACTGAAGCACAACTTCAGCATTAAAAGAGCAACACTACAAATAAGTATTTAGTCAGCAGGGGAAACTTCGAGGAAGGAGATGCCTCAGTAGCATCCACTCTGATTGACAGGTGATCTCCGACTGCCAGGAGCAGTGCAGAAGCACCGCAGCAATAAGTGATTCACACCACAGATGGTGACAACAGAAGGAAAAAAAAAATCAGCTCATGTACAGTATTATGGTGGCAAGAAAACAAAGACTCCTCCATTAACACATTTAAGTTTATAAAAGCATCTGGAACATTTGCATCGCTGCTCCAATTCTGTTTGTTGGCTGCTTTTAAAGTATTCTCTTAACAACTTGATACCACTTATTTATGTTTGAAGAACTTAAAACAGCAAGCCAGCTAGAAGAATACAATCACAACTTTTTAAAAGGTCCATTAATCTACTCGCATCAATGAGGGAGATACCAATTATCTCCCCTAAGGCCTGTCCGCCCTCTCCCTGGTGCGAGGTTGTGGAGGGCAGCGGCAGACGCAGCTCCTCCACCTCTGCCAGGCTCATGTTTCAGTGCGGTGTTTACTCTTGCACTTTCTGGGATGACAAACGAGAACAAATCGCAGGCCGAGGGTGCATTAGTAGGGTTATTGGGTTATGTGCCGGCAAAATATAAGCCTGACAAAACGCTTTTTCCTGGGGAATCTCAGAGGTGTCATCCTCCAAAGTGGAAAGCAGAGCTCCTGCTATGTAACAGTTCGTAGTGCTTCAGGCAAATATCTGGTGATACACATATGGGAACAGTGGTGCAGTGCTTATTTTAATTAGGAGGATCTCACTGTGTGGCTCCGAAACCTTTTTTGTTTTTTAAATTGTGGAACCCGAAGAAAACAAATTGCAACAATTACACTGTACACACCATTAATTAGAGCTTAGGACAGTTACCTACTTGCTTTATCTGCATGTGACAAATGACAACTATTTAATTATGCACATTACAAAGTGTCTACTTTTTTGGGTAGAACTGGGACACCGCCATGGTGTCATGCTAGTCCCAAAAGTCACAAAAAACAAAAGTATTAGGGCTTTAGTGAGTCAATTCATCATTTGCAGTGACCCAGCACTCAGATTAGCAACCTATTGTTGGAATTCTTCTGGTGTACAGTACTCACATCGACTTATACACCTAAGTCTCTCCCAGAGGATCAAATCTGGGCAGCCAGCCAATTTTGCTCTTAAAACGTAAAGGGTTTTATCCATATACAATGAACTAATAACAATTTCTCTCTGTTGTGCTCTTCCGAAATCTGTTGGAATATACGGCTGTCTGTTTACTTGCTGGATGCTGCATTATAGATCCACAAGATAGCGACTCACCGTCCAGGCATACAATAAATTTATATTAGGTTGCTAAAACTGGAAACTTGTGAAAAGAGACTGAACAGAAAAACTGAAGATGTAGGCCATGAAACCATAAGGAATTTAAAGTCACTAAAATATTAAAAGGAGAAGGGAAGTGCAGAGTCTGATGACAGTTCTCTGAAGGGGGTGGTCGCTGTGAAAGACTCCGGTTACGTTGCCCATAGTCATTTAATTGTTAAACAGTATTGATTGTATGGCTACCTTTGTGTGGGCATTCACCGACATAATGCATTCTCAGCCATTTACTTCTAATTTAACCATCAGAACGAGCCCTGAGTGTAGCCTTAATCATAAAAACCAAGTCTTATTCCTTAAACAACAACTTGAAAGGGTTGGCCAAAACTTTCCTAGAATACGTACATCTGCAACTCACTCGGTAGCTGCAACAGTATGTCAACATGGTAGCACATTCATAAAAAGTATATGCACAGGATGCCCTGGAGAACCTCCATCTTAAATTGTGTGAATATAGAAAGTACACTTATTACAGGACTGACAACATTCTTAAATATATCTGTGAAAAATAAGGCTCACAGTTGCTACTGAGAGTTAAAATACACTTGTGCATATGCATTATTCTTTCATTGATTTCTTTGAGTTGTTCTTTTTCCCGGGATAAAATTATTATACAGCATACAACTACTGGAGTGCAAATCTAATGAACTTGCTCAAAAGTTTTAATTTATTAGGAGTTTTCCAAAATAAAAACAGAGTCAAAATTAAATAGGCAACACAAATGTTTGTTTCAGAGGTTTTCGGGCACAAACAATCTTCTAGCATCATTCAGGTTCACATCTGGCCACTCTTCTAGTAAGGACTGATATAGAGCAATTAAATTGAGTGTTTGGATATAGTTACATATTTTAATAGGTTTGAAGTCATACTTTTTGAAAGGCTACACAAAAAGTAGTGGGTTCCATCCAATTCGCCCAATTTGTGCCTTATGAGCCTATACTTGTGTTTTTAAAAGTTGTGTTTTTAAAAACATAACTTAGGTTCATAAGTATAGGTTCATAAGGCCCTGATGGTAAAAAACTACATTTCCGCAAAATGACGTCACTTCCGGTTTCGGGCAGGTCATGGCGGACATGCGATAGTTCGCGCTGATGGACGTAGGAAGTGTTACAAACAGCTGATCGGATTGGCAAAGCGTGTTTCTGAAATATTATGTTTTTGTTGCTGCAAGTGCTTTTTATGCAGTTTTTGCAAAGCTATATGTGGAAGGAAACCGTGACTTAGGACAAGCTGATGGCATAAGATGTAAGTACAACTCCTCCAGTTTCATATGCAAAAAATTTTTTTAAATAGTTACGCAAAACAGAGCGTGCCCGCTCCGACCGGCTTTAAAGGGTTAATATCACCAACCATTCCCATTTTATTATGGTGTATCCATATAAATGGCCCACCCTGTATATGATGCAGTTCAAGGGTGCCTGGTTGGTTCCTGGGAAATCTCCAAAAAGACATACCAACTTCATATCAGATCACGCCTTGGCTATGACCAGTATGCTGTGCAGTTGTCTGAACAGTTCTTGGAATGTGCAATCCTTTAGAAATGTTCAAAGAGATATTCATGGCATGTATAAATCTTTGATCGTCTTTCTCAGATCTCCACTGAGATCTTTAGACCTTCCCATTTTTCCTGAGTCATGGTCAGTCCAATGAAAGCCATGAAGCAAACCATTTTCATATTAGCAGATTTTATTACCTTTGGACAGAGCTAACAGTTCCCCCTGCTTCTGCCCTTTATGAGATTTTAAGCTTTAATGGACTGTATAAATCTTCTCAACTAATTTTGCATGGCAAAGCAAATATGTGCAGTGTTTCAATATTTAAATAGGACCACTAAATGAATTACACCTTATATCAAATGATGCAGTGGTCAAAAGGGTTGGCAGCCCACCCTGCCAAAAGCTGCTAGATTAAGTCCTATCACTGACATCAGCTTGGCAGCATTTCCGTCTATCTTTCCAAGCACACACACAAACAGCCACACCTCAATCTTCCTGCTCTCCTGCTTATTTCATCCACAAACTATGTTGTAGATTTGCGACCTTGTTGGTGGATACTAGCAGCCATTTCCAGATGTAGGGCTAAGAAAAGAGATGGTGACAAGGCTCTTTGCAGATGGCAGACAAGTGTGACAGCCTCACATTGTGTTCATCCCGCCTGTCTGCTCAGCAGCCTTGGTTAACAGGAGCAAAATAGAAGGGAGAAAGAAGAGATGCATGAGGAGCTGAAAGAAAAATATTATCAAAATTGTAGTCTATTATAGTACAGCCTCCATGCAGACAAATTTCACTGCCCCTGCATTAACAGAAGGGTTTTCATGATAAGCAAACATAAATGTAAATGATCTGGATATAGGATACAAAAATTAAAACTTTTTTTGGCTCACTTTATTTCTCACAGATCTCTGTGCAACCTCTCTCTCTACACACACACACACACACACACACACACACACACACACACACACACACACGTAAACGTACACACACTGAGACTATGACTAAAGCTCCCTCTTGCCTAATTGAGGTGATTGATGCTGTGCACTAACTTGTAACATCCAGGCTTTCATTAAAACCAAATGCAAAAATCAAGATAACAGCGCAGGGAGGCTAAATAAAAGTGGCAGTCCCGGAATTAGAGCAGATATAAGTCCCCCCAGTTCTCACTTAATTCCCAAAACAGATGATTTGAGACAACGTATTCGTAGCCTTTCTCATTTTCAATTCTAATTAGTCCGGTATAAATGCTGACAGAGTACAGGTCACGGTCACAGCCCTGGGAGACAGACATGAATAAGTGATCATTTGCTGTAGGGATCACGAAAATTTCTTTCACCTTGCCGCCACTGTACTGCTATATAGACCATTGGTTCCCGGTAATCATAGTGATCAATCCGAAGACCAAAAATGATTCTGCTATGTTTTTGATGATCTTTTTTGGCAGTTTAAATGAGACCCAATTATTTGATAAGGTGTTGAGGTTTTATGTCTCCTAGCCACCAAAGTCTGATTTAAAAACCCCTACTAACAGAAAAGCTTCAAAGAGAGCAACATCTAACATCTAAACAAAGCACTAATTCTACTGCCACGTGCATGGGGTAGTAAAGATTGGACATATGTTAAAACACTGGTACAAACACATCCGCCTTAATGAAGAAAGCCCAGCAGTGCCTCAATTTCTTGAGGATTCTGAGATGGAACAGGCTACAGACTCACCTACTAGTGTCCTTCTACCGAGCCACAATCGAGAGTGAGCTGGTGCACGCCATCTCCGTGTTGTACAACTGTCGATAAGACGAGACTCCAGAGGGTCATCAGAACTGCAGAGAAGGGGGTTGACTGTCCACTGCCCCTCCCTGGACTCCATTGCCAGCTCTAGATGTCTCTGCAGAACCAGGGCGATTATAAAAGACCACCTCCATCCTAACCACCACCTCTTCAACATCCATAGCCCTTTCACCCTTATTTATTATATTATATATTATGATCCCCTTGTATACATCCCCACAATGTTTCCTGTAGCTGATACATTGTGTATTTTTACAGGAATCTCTGCGCAGAGTCACAGGTGTCTGACTTGATCAGTGTCTCGCATGAACAAGTTGTTCTTGCGCAATCTTCTTCCACTGCTGGGAAGATTTTGGTTTTGTGTCAACACACGCCTGAATGCTCAACACAAACAAACGGCAGAAACTTCATAGAGGTGTTTTCAAATTAGCGTTTTTTCATGCCATATGTCATGAATCATGGTTTCCACACAAGCACACACAATACGCTTTAATGCGGGCAAGTTCAAATTTTATTCACACAATGAAAAGTGACCCGGGACAACCCAGGGAAAGAGGAACTAGTCGAAAGAAAACCAGGAAATCAAAGGGGCACAGGGGAGCCGTGATCGGGACCGTGGGAGGCTGCAACAGAAAGGGGAAAAGGTTACTACTAGAGTGCAGGAGTATGGGAAGATACAACTAGGCAGGTCTAGGGCAATCTGGCTTACAATCTGAGTGGAACCCAGAGAAGGGAGTACGTCTGTGGAGGGTAAGTCCGAGGAGGCGTAGACGAGAACAGTTGGACTACTTGGAGGTCCAAACGGGCAGGAGGACAGGCAGGTGGATAGCACAGCATACCGGACAGGGTTAAATAGTCCTCCATCAAATCGCCTGGGATGAGATGCAGGTGTGATAGTGACGGCCCAACCCAAGAGTGTGGCCGCCGGGGCATCCAACGCACTCCTCAGACACAGAGCCACGGATCATGACACCATAATTTTCCAAGTAGATGTCCCAGCAAATACAAAGAAACTGCAAAAGAACCGTGAGCTACCTATCATACACAGGCTTTTTTTCCTCCAATGTCCCTTGCGGCGCTCTGTAATTTTGTCTTGTTGCATGTGCATGATGTCCTCTTGTGGGACCTCTCTTGACTGCAGGAAACGCTCTAAATGCTCCTCCATGTCTACCCCGTGGACCCTTCTGTACGGACAGAAACAGAACCACTATCGAAAAGTAGCGGGTTCTTTTGCGAGATCTCGCAATAGTTCTTTTTTTTTTTCTCCAATGTCCATTGCGGGGCCACGTAGGCTTCTGTTAGCATGTTAATGGTTAAAATTCATCATAGTAGGCTGAACAAATATGACTTGTTTGTAAGTCATATAAACAAGTCACCCACAACAAATGGCACAGTTTAAGTTTGCAAAGTTGCATCAAAATTGCACCAATAGCTCAGTAGGTAGAGTGGGCGCACCATGATCGGAAGATTCGGGGTTTGAATCCACTGTATGGCTACCCTGAGGTACCCTTGAGCAAAGTACCGTCTCTACACACTGCTCCCTCGGGTGGGACTATAAGGGGTTTTAAAAATAAAATAACAAACCACATGGCATGCCAAATGTCAACCACGGTTGTGTGGGTGCGATGATTTGAGCTTGTTTTGCAGACATATATATACCAACTGGGTCATGAAACAGCAAATCTACAATAAAATGGCTGAAAAAAAAAGAATCAGGTTGTTGCAATGGCCAGTCAAAGTCTAGATTTCGATGTAACTTTATAGAAGTATTCTCACATTGGAGTAGCTTTCTTTTATAGGACTGTACATTCATAGGACTTTTTTTCCTGTCACACAGCTGTTTTTTAAACTACAAATTCACCATTTAATTAATCATCTTTGTACCTCGTCAATGGCTGCAACAAAGTCAGAGCAATGCTTCTAGAGTATTTGGTACAAATTCACTACTGGATTCAAATAAAGATCAAAGGTCAAGGCCAGTGTGGCAGTTTTACGTTAATTCTGATACTGCTTTTCATGTATAATGTATGGGGTGGCTATTTTCAAAAGGTCAAAGGTCAAGTCTGAAGAGACATCGATATAAACTGCAACTTGACCAACTTTTCACTGTTGTTTTGAATATCTTTTTTTTTTGTTTGAACAAGCAATAAAACCACTTATCTTTATTCCTTCTGTTTCTTTTGTTCATTCACAACCATTCATTGTGCATCTGTATCAAAAATTTAATAAGGACAGCATAAACCAGCAGCCAAACTTGAGCTCACAAAAGGGGAATAATTGCTTCACGGTTAACTTAGCGACTGTGTGCTTAAGTGCACCCTGAGAAACAACTAGCTCGGGCTCAGGCAGGTCAGTGTTGCACTCCGGCAGGAAGTGTTCTTTGTTAATTAAGACATCCAAAATCATTTTCTTCCACAACCAGCAAAAATGGGAGCTGTTAATTAAGTGCTTGGTTATTGGTGAAGCTCTTCATCAGATGCTCTCTGACTGGGTAAGCTTGGACTCAGATTACATGCACAGAGTTTTTCACTTTGTTAAGTTATGGATTTTAACAGGGGGATCAATGTAGATGTGTAAGTACTTTATGCAGCCTTTGGAATCACACTTATAGTCTAACGCTCAACAGTAATGTAAATTACTCTATAGGCAAGTCATCTTCAAAGCAAAGTGGAGTAAAATTTACATAGGTTACTGAAGGATAGTTGAGCATAAGGAGACAAGAATTACACTTAGCACTCTGAGAGAAATGCTTAAATTCTTTAATTTATGTTAATGATTTTAATAAAAGTACTCCATTTTTATTTGTTTATTTGACATGGATAGTGCATGTTAATTGGCATCACTCTAAAAATATAGGGCAAAATTGTGTCTGCTCTCCTTATGGAAGTCAAATAATAATATACAATAAAAAGTGACACGATACATGTATACATACACAACAACATGTCATCAAGTGAGATTCCTTGCAGGATTGAATGAGGATCTTGCACTTGTTAGGCAAATGTGTAAACATTTACACTATGGAGCCACTATAAAGAATAAAAAAAGTACAAATCCTTCAATAATATATTATTTTCAAGTGTTGGTTAACACAATGCCACAATTTTCCCAGGAGTAGATGTCCCAGCAAATACAAAGAAACTGCAAAAAACCCAACAGCTAGATCTGACACTTAGGTTCTTGGACTCCATTGCCATTCTTAGGTTAGCATGTTAAGTGTTAAAACTGATGACGGTAGAAAGGCTGAACAAGTATGACTTGTTCGTAAGGGTTTTGTCTCTGGAAAAGAAACAAAACAAACAGAAAAATAGTTATGATGCAACAAACCACAGGGCAAACCAACTGTCGAGGTAGGTGTGATGGTTTGAGCTTGGAGCTAAAAGTCCAGCAGCTGAACATTTACATAGGGACACATTCCACCAGATAATATTACGCTGAGGATGTAAATGCCTGTCCAGTGTCCAGGTTTGTTATTGGTTTATAAATTAACCGTCCTGTTATGGTCGTTTCTCAGGAACACCAATGATGTTCCTGGGTCAATTTGACCCAAGTCGTGTTTACTTATCCAGAAGTGTCAGAAACCAAAAAATCCTCAAAAAACATTGTTTATATCTCATTATTAACTCCATCATCCACTACAATGACCTGGATGACTGAGAACCTTCACAGACAACTCCATTATTAACCATTTCAATCATGGAGTTGTGGGTGGAGTTTGCCCACAGGAACAGAAAAGGTTCCCATCAAAAGTCATAACAACACATGCATTCTTGCACTTGCAGATGAGGTCACTTCTGACCCCTTTAACCGCCCCTTTGACTGCCGGGTCAAATTGACTTGAACAGTTTCTTTGTAATATAAACATTTTGATTACCCTTACTGAGCCAAGAACGAGAAGCTTCATACTGAAAAAATACTTAAAACTATTTATTTTAGATTTTAGATTTTTAAAGTTTAAAATGGGTCAATTTGACCGGCAACATAACAGGAGGGTTAAATATATGTTCTGTAGATAACATAAATAAAAATAGCAAGACGGACATGGTCATACTTTAGTAGGACTTGTGTTTACCAATGTAAACTATGGACTATTGGTTAGTGAAGTTTGAAGCACTTTGTCTTTTCTTTTTTTTTGCTCTTTAAAGCAGGGCTTTCCAAGGGGTGGATCTAGCTCTGAAACTGCAGACTGCATGTTTACTGACTAATGACAATTCAATTCAAATATTCCCTCAAGGTGCTTTATATTGTAACAAAAAAAAAAAATCCCAACAATCACAGTCCTGAATGAGCAAGACCTTGGCAACAGTGAGGAGGAAGAACTCCCATTTAAACAGGAAGACCTCTTTGGCAGAACCAGGCTGAGGGAGGGGCAACAAGATGACAAAGAGTACAGCATGCAAAATCTTACTCTAATGGACTTTAATGGAGACCATAATTTACACAATGTACTTCAATTTTTATTCAATTCAATTTAATTAACTTAATGAACTGAAACTAAAGTAATCAAGAAAGTGTTTGCTGAGCTTACAGATTATGGAAGCTGAGGGCTACAAAAGAATTTACCCCTGTTGGCCATTATAAAGAGTTCAGCTAGTTTAAGACCTGGAAGTTACATACATGATTTATACAGACTGTCCATACTGTATGTCTCCATGCATCCGCAGTCCGTACTGGTCAGCATGATAAGCTGCCAACCAGTGAGCACAATAAAATAATATGTCTGTAGTAAAACCATTCAAGTGTTTGTCACTGAGGACCCACATGAAGTCTGAATAATATGGCCCAGTAGCAGCGGGAGCAGGTGCTTCTGCTGATTAAACCTCTCTCACTGAATGTGGTCTAATTAGTGAAATCCAGTACTAAAGTACTATTTGGTCTGAAAGAAATGCTCCACATACATCACAGCATCATGAGAATTTCCAACACTTTCTGCAAGCATTACTTTTATAAAGTCAATGTACAGTGATGTGCAATATCATATGTTTGGCTAAAAACAGTTGCAGGGAAATATTTTAGGTGGTGCAACCAAATGGCACGAATGCTAAGAAGAGTTTTTGCATTAATTACTGTTGGACTAACCTTACAACTGATTTGGATGTGGCAAACACAAAGACTTGATGCACTAGATATTAAATGTTCCATTTCTGTTGCTACCTACTGCATGTAGGCTGTACTATAATTATTGTCTTAAAATATACCAGCAGCAGGACTATAAAGGATCAAGAATCTCTTTATTATGCTGGAAGGGAATATGTTGTACAGTCATCAAGAAGCAGATATAACTAAAAAAAATACATATAAAACATTCTAAGCTTCAGAAGTCCATAGTAAAATAGAGCTATTAAAAGTATATTACCTTATTTAAAAGAAAAGTGACCAAAAAGTTGTTGAGTCTTTTTGTCCTGCATGCTAGCGAACTGTATCCACAGCCACCTTGAACAGCACCTTTAGACAAGGAGAGTTTAGAATCGGCCTGAACTGTCTGGGCCCTCTTTAAAGTCCTAACCTTTTAAATATCAGGAAGGTCATTCATTTAACAAGACCTTGCAGTCTATTTTTATTTTCATTTCAAAGTTTCAGTGACCCACCATGCCAGCTGATAAGTGGGACCTTAAGAGAAGATTCAATAAGACAGAAATAAAATATTCTCATAAAGGTGCTGCTGACATAAAAACCATGAAGCTCAGGATAAACGTACATGCGCTGGTGGCAAGCTCTTCAACAAATGGCATCCACCTGAAGATCAAAGGTCAGCTCGTCATCAATTAAGTGCAAAGGTGTTTATACTGCTGCACAAACACAAGCTCATGGGATTTTTTACTAAAATCCATGACCATGTCTTTAGTATTTGGCACATCCAATACATGCTGGCGAGTTATTATAATGCAACTGGGTTTTCATTTCTATTTCCTTACATTTAATGAAAAGCATGCAATAAAAATATGGGTTTACAACATTTCCTAAAAGCCACCGCTGACTGTGGATAAAAATGTAAGACGTGTGTGTGTATCAGTAGGTGCTTGTCTATCAGTCTTAGTTATTGCAGCACAGAGTACTAATTTAAAAAGGAAAAACAAAACCATAAAACTGGAGAACTGTAACAAACAAAACAAAACTCAAGTGCGTCATTAGTTCTTCTACCTGCTGAAGGGTTCCAGCAATATAAAAAGTAGGGGCTGGCTGTTTTATTTACAACCAGTAAGACTGGAATATTGTCTAGTTGTTAAAGTATCATCACAAATCAAAACAAATTCCGAGCTATTTTGATTTCCATCTGCCATTCCCAGTCGTTGGATGAGTGGAAAGCAGCTGCTTGCCATGGTATTTAGGCTACAGTCTGTGCAGTCACAAGTTACACACTTGGACCCTATTGCATTAAGTATTAAAGGGGACATGAAACACTACACACATGATAAGGCTAATTTAATTTGAGCCCTGCTCTCAGAAACTGACATGTATGTAACTCTGTCGTTGAAGCTGAATTTTAGAAATAAGTTCTAAAAGTTAGTTTTAAAAACTTGTTTAGCGCCATCTTCTGGGGTCAAGTGGTCAGTTGTTTGGTTGCAGCTAACAGGTAACGCTAACATAAACTAAGTCCAACTAGTGACAGAATCGATAACTCAGAGGAAAAAAAAAAGACAGTAAAACTACAAATCAGTTTAAGGGGATCACTTTTGTGCTCCTCCTGGGCGCAACAATGAGTTTTATGTTAGGAAACCAAGGATATACTCTGTGTTTTTAGCAGTAAGTGGCTATTTGCTGTTTGGCTAGCTGCACTCAAACAGGAAAATCTAGCTGTTAGCCGTAATGTTCGGGTTTGTAAAGCACTTTAATAATGAGGACTGTGTGGATTAGAGACTGTTTGAACCAGATGACAGATGGTTGACCGGACCGACAGAAACATATTTTTCCTTCTCTGACTTAGTGTACCGAGCGGCGCAATCAGATAATGCAAACAGCGCTATTAAATGAAATAAAATAATCTCGCTCTTCCCAAGCTAATCCAGGCAGTTTTACAACATAACAGCCCGCACATCAGAAAATTTTCCTTGCAGACTTGCTTATGTTGGGATTTCCAATTGTATTCGATGTGATACACATGTAGTAATCTGAGATTTTGTAAACTATTTGGTTATGTTTGGGAAAAGAGTTTTAGTGTCGTTATTTTCCTCTGAGTTGTCGATTCTGTCACTGGTTAGCTAACATAAACGAATGTAAGTCTGTTAGCTGCAACCAACCAACCAATTTTAACTTTAAGCTTTTAAAACTTTAAATTTAAGCACTTATTTCTTAAATCCATCTTCACAGACAATGTTACATCTCTATTAGCTTTTGAGAGCATGCAGGGCTCAATGCTGTTTATTACCCTTTATGTGTGTAGCATTTTATGTCACTTTTAATCAGGTAAGGTAGGTATGTTTATGTGTATTCAATATACAGAACACATATCTTCATTAATTTGACTGACTGAACTTCAAAACTCTACACTCACCAGCTACTGTGGTAGGTACACCTTGCTAGTATCAGGTTGGGCCAGCTTTGCAGTCAGAACTGCTTTAATTTTTCATAGTGTAGAATTAACAAGGTAATGTAAAAATTCCTCCAAGATTTTGGTCCAGATTTACATGATAACTGCTGCAGATTTGTCAGCTACACATACATGATGTGAGTCTCCTGGTCCACCACATCCCCATGATTTATCCAGCTGGGTGAAGCCATCAGAAGATGGTACACTTTGGGCATATAGGGATGGGGAAAAAAACTGATTAGAAGACAATCAGCTGAAAGTGTCCGTGTTATTTTTCTGATATGCAGCTCTGTTTGGTTTCAGTCAGCAGTGAGTAAAAATTCCATTAGTCTTATTATGACTTTGAATCAGATATTCTGCAATTCTGTTTTGCATCTGCCACGGATGGAAAAAGGGGAAAGTCAACATTTTCATTATTCATGGCACCAGCACTGAGGCTGGGATTTCTGTCCACAACATTTTTCAAATGTATTAAAATTCAGCATGAAGAACTAGGCTTGTATTTAACGTATTGCTTGGGGCCAAACTGTATTTGCAGTGAAGTTGCCCAGTCCCCTGTGTTGCTAGCTTTCCCAAATGTTGAGTCAGGCTTTACACCACAGTTAACAGTTTATGAAGGCCTTTATCACCCTCTTTCTACAGAAGATTTTTTGATACACTTTTTGTCCCCAAACAAACCCTGGAGCTTACTGTACCAACAACCACAAAAGACTGTGTTCACTGCTTAAATAGGAGCCACAAGTTAACACTGTCTCAGTTGTAAATCCACAATCAGCATCTCATTTGTCGCTATATTTTTCTGCATTACAATGGAAAAAATGAGCAAAACGATTACTGACACAACACTGTGAGCAAACAATCATCAGGTTTAAAAACAAAAAGCACAACAAATTGAAAACAGGAGCATAAAGAAAAATAAATACAAAAAACATAAACCTCAAAAATGTCTTAAATATAAGTCCCAGACTTTACTAGGATGTTCCAGGGGAAAGCTTTCTTCTCTGTATACTATACTCAGATTTGCTGGCCACATCGCCAGATGGGGGAAGAGGGAAGCAGGCTCTGTGTTAAGAGGATTAACTGTCACATAGCTGAATGAATTTGCAATAACAGGTGCCCAACTGTCCTTTTTTGTGTACAGTACAAGGCATTTTTTGATGAAAAGTAATCAGCCCATTAAAGTTGATTCTATAGATTTTTATAAAAACTATAATGACAATGTCCAAGTAATGTGACAGCGTGAAAAGGATCTCTGCTAGTGGACAGAAAATCTCATGATGCTGTTTTTGGATGCAGCAGGAGGCTGTTTTCAGTTACAAAGCTCTAAAAATCCACTGGATGTATCCACTTCCCAATGAACAGAAGACCTGCAGAGGTAGAGATGAGTTGGTGAACTCAGTGAGGCACAGCCAGATAAACCTCTGGAGGTAGTGATAGAAATGGTGGCTAAAACAAATTGAATATTGGAGTTACTTTCTTCAGATGGACAAAAACATGACTTGTTTTGAACAGACTGCTGCATATGTGCCAGACAAAGCTGTGGTCCGGGTTTTTCTGTTTCTGAGCTTGACGACAAAGTTGCAGAGTTACAATACAGTATGGGGGGTGCGAGTCATTTGGGTAAATGACTTGAAAAAGTCAAGGGCTCCCAAAGTGTATTTAGTGGAGAGAAACAGTGAGACAACACAGTAATACTCCAAAAAATCCATTAGTAATTGCAGACCAAGGATTCTTTCTGTGTTGCTCAAGATAATCGTTATACAGGGAGTGCAAAATTATTAGGCAAGTTGTATTTTTGAGGAATAATGTTATTATTGAACAACAACCATGTTCTCAATGAACCAGAAAAAACTCATTAATATCAAAGCTGAATGTTTTTGGAAGTAGTTTTTAGTTTGTTTTTAGTTTTAGCTATTTTAGGGGGATATCTGTGTGTGCAGGTGACTATTACTGTGCATAATTATTAGGCAACTTAACAAAAAACAAATATATACCCATTTCAATTATTTATTTTTACCAGTGAAACCAATATAACATCTCCACATTCACAAATATACATTTCTGACATTCAAAAACAAAACAAAAACAAATCAGCGACCAATATAGCCACCTTTCTTTGCAAGGACACTCAAAAGCCTGCCATCCATGGATTCTGTCAGTGTTTTGATCTGTTCACTGTTAGATTTGTATTGTTGATTGTCATTTATGCTTAGAAATATTTACTTATATATGCTTAGAGTTTTGTAATTAGTTGTAGATTGGTAGAGGTTTTGATCCTTGATAGTCTGCAAACTTTGTGTGTATTAGACAGCACTTTGGGAGCATGAGAGGTCATACCGTGTCTTATTGTTTTATGGTAGGATTAACGTAGTTGCGTCTGTTCTAGTCTAAGTGCTCTTTGTTTAGATGAACTGCAGGACTTCCTCACCGTGTTATCTAGGATGAACCATCTAGGGGGAGGGGGAGGCTACCCTCTTCCTGACCAAGGATGTTTGACCCTTTGATCAGCAGTCCACACACACACACACACACACACACACACACACACACACACACAGGCAAGGTACTCTTTGTGTGTATGTAGACGTCATATGTTAATGAACTTATGCATATTCATGTAACCTCAATAAAAGAACAGTGGTACGGGAGACCGGACGAGAGCAACTGGGGTCAAGCGAAGGGACGGCGCTCTGTCCGGTCTCTCCCGTGCACGAGTAACATGAAGAACTTTGCCTATTTGTGTCTTGCTTAGCAGTGTAATTATATTGTCTTCAACGTTCCAGCGGATGGGTTCAAGCTACAAACCTATCATTAATTGGTCCTTCGATGCCGGAGCCCTGGAATCGCATTCACCGAGGGGAGGAGAGGCACGCTGAAAGACTGACGTCAGCCAGGAAGTTCCTGTGGATTCGCGGTCTGTCTTTTCTCCTCGATGAATGGCGGTCGGCGGGATTTGGGCTGATATTACACTCTAAGCAACGCCAAGTAAGTTTAAAGAGGCCGACTCTATAACCGTGTCGTTGTGCAGTCTCCGCCACTGTGTGAGGCGTTGAGAAGAGCCCGACTCTATAACCGTGTGGTTGTGCAGTCTCCGCCACTGTGTGAGGCGTTGAGAAGTTCGCTACTTTGTGGAGCGATACCCGGGTTCCTTGCTACTTTGTGGAGCAAGAGGTTCCTTGCTACTTTGTGGAGCAAGAGGTTCCTCGCTACTTTGTGTGGCGAGAGGTGAGTTCTCCGCCACTTTGTGGGGCGTTGAGAGGTTCCGCGGGGTCCAGATTGTGCTGGACAGTAGGCCTATTTTGTGTTGTTGTCATTGTCGTCGTTGTTGTTGTTGTCGTTGTCGTTGTCGTTGTTGTTGTTGTGTGAGTGTGTGCGGAGCAGAACATGTGGTCTGTGACACCGACTGCTGTTGTTATCATGGGTTTCTAAGCAACCAAGAGTGAGTCGGAGGGAGACAGACGTTTGTGCTGGACTTTGCTCCTGGCAGCACAAAATATTTATGTAAAAAAGAGAGAGAGCGATGGCTCCTTAGCTGCGCGGGTTCACGCGAGCGCGGTCACGCGGACCTGAGCCGTGCGGTTAATCGCAGGCTTATAAATGGAAGAGATTCAAATGTTAGAAGTTTTCAGAAAACACACCAGCCTTGAAGAGCGTGTGGAGAAGGCCAGTCCACAGCACTTAAGATATGCTCTGGTGAATGGCTTTCCCCCCACCCCTTGCTGACACAATGTTTATTCTTTAGCTTGCCCTGATCGACAACAGCCTGTGTGCCAGACCATAGATTTAATTTAGGTGGATAGTTGTTAAAAGTAATCTACATTAAGCTTGTGGTTGCTCAAATTCAGTACGATGACATGTGAGGTGAAGTGATATAGGTAAATATTTAAACTAATGAAGTGCATAGAGGCACTTGACCTGTGTGGAAGACTGTCGTCTTATTATGAACCATTGTTGAGATGTAGAGCACACCTGTGAAAACAACTAATATGCTGAACCCTGTATGAAACATCTAAAAGTACATGATGGAGAAGCTGAGTTGAATATGAAAGTGTAAGACTTTGCCGCTGTGGGCAGAGCAACTACTGTGTGATGTTGCGTTGCAGTTTTTTTTTTTCTTCTGAGCTGATGAGCAGGCTACACATTATCAGATCGAGAGCTGTCTGAGAACTACTCTAAGAGAGGGAAACAGCGCTATGATAACTGTGATAACTGGAGTGTGCAGCTTTTCCATGAGCAGTTTTCCTGAATCTTGACTCTTGTGTGTGGAGTGTTCATAGCATCAGCATCATGTTTTTGTTTATTTGTTTTGTTGGGTTGAAAATAATTAAATAAACGTGTGATCATGCCTATGGATCACCATGGCACATATCTCCAGCCATATGATTTATTTATGCAGATGACAAAGTGAGTGTGAATGTGTCTGACATCACAGTGTTTTTGTGCACTGTGCAAGAGTAATTGCCTTTGATTGTGAGTGACAGCGGTGATTTTGCAGGTCACCAGCTATTGTAAATAAAAAAAAAGAGTGAATAAGAGGGAGAATTTATATTGTAGAAAAAAAATAATCATAGGAAAAAGGTTTTGTGTTGATCAGCCAAAAACAACTACAATTTCATTTTCTGCTTTTAAGAAAAGACTGTTCACAAAAACACAGAGAGAGAGAGAGATGTGTGTTGATTAAGCAGTGATGATAATAATGAAATGTCTTAGTTTGTCACTTTCAGGTGAAAAGCAGACCTGAATCAATTTTCCACATGCAGCAGTCGGAAGAAAGTTATAGTTTAACATCATTGGAAACATGCAGGCCAAGTTTCTGGCTGACTTATTTACAGCGCCATGTGTCTCTCAACCTCACAAGCAAGCAAGCTCTCACCCCTCCCTGAAGACAAGGAATGCAGCTCCAAAGCAATAACATGATAAAGAGACAGCAGCAAGTCCTGAGTAAAGAGTCCCAGCAAAGCAGCAGCAATGTGGACAAACAGTATCAGAGAAGAAGAGCAAACCCATCATCCTGACTGATCGGATGGATGGCACTGTGTTTACAACAGGCTGTGACTTCACTGTGCATGTGAAGAAAACGTTTGAGGAGAACTGAACAGTTGGAGTTTGACATTTGCCACCTGTGGAGTAAAATGGCAAGAAGAGACAGTGGAACACAGGACAAAGCTGAAGGAGAACTGCCGGCTGTTGGACTGTTGAAGTGGGAGAGGTCTGAAGTCAGGTGATGGGGGCTGGTAAGAGGCCATAAAACTGGAGTGCTGAGAGGTCTGCAGCTTGGAAATAGCTTGACGAACAACAAAACCAACTGGTATGTTTGAATGTTTATTCTACATACATTTGGACTCTGGTCCTATGGACAGTGATGGAAACAACTGGAAGAGACATTCATGACGCCCTGCAGAGCTTAAACCACTCTGCAGAGAGACATGTGATGTGCACACCCGGAGGAAGCATCACCAAGCTGGGATGTTTTTGAAAATGTTATCTTCTTATTTTCACTATTAAATTAACAATTTCTTTGTTTGCTCATAGGATGCAGTTTGCCATGAGATGAGATCAATGAGGAATGGGATAACTGCTAATACATTTGTTGAACTGTGTACCTTTTCAGTAATTTAGGGTGATTTGACGTATGCTGAGTATAAAAATGTTTGCATTGAAACTGTCAGACATGAGGTATTCATACCTGGGAACTTTTCAAGCATAAAGGTCAAAAAGGGGGGAAATGTTAGATTTGTATTGTTGATTGTCATTTATGCTTAGAAATATTTACTTATATATGCTTAGAGTTTTGTAATTAGTTGTAGATTGGTAGAGGTTTTGATCCTTGATAGTCTGCAAACTTTGTGTGTATTAGACAGCACTTTGGGAGCATGAGAGGTCATACCGTGTCTTATTGTTTTATGGTAGGATTAACGTAGTTGCGTCTGTTCTAGTCTAAGTGCTCTTTGTTTAGATGAACTGCAGGACTTCCTCACCGTGTTATCTAGGATGAACCATCTAGGGGGAGGGGGAGGCTACCCTCTTCCTGACCAAGGATGTTTGACCCTTTGATCAGCAGTCCACACACACACACACACACACACACACACACACACACACACACACACACACACACACACACACACACACACACACACACACACACACACAGGCAAGGTACTCTTTGTGTGTATGTAGACGTCATATGTTAATGAACTTATGCATATTCATGTAACCTCAATAAAAGAACAGTGGTACGGGAGACCGGACGAGAGCAACTGGGGTCAAGCGAAGGGACGGCGCTCTGTCCGGTCTCTCCCGTGCACGAGTAACATGAAGAACTTTGCCTATTTGTGTCTTGCTTAGCAGTGTAATTATATTGTCTTCAACGTTCCAGCGGATGGGTTCAAGCTACAAACCTATCATTCACCATCAACATTGCGTGCAGCAGCAACCACAGCCTCCCAGACACTGTTCAGAGAGGTGTACTGTTTTCCCTCCTTGTAAATCTCACATTTGATGATGGACCACAGGTTCTCAATGGGGTTCAGATCAGGTGAACAAGGTGGCCATGTCATTAGTTTTTCTTCTTTTATACCCTTTCTTGCCAGCCACGCTGTGGAGTACTTGGACGCGTGTGATGGAGCATTGTCCTGCATGAAAATCATGTTTTTCTTGAACCAGCACACCGCAGACCACGGCCTCTCTGTGTGAGGATCTAAATGTATTCTACGCTAGATTCGACACAGCGAATACCATGAGACCGGACAGTGTGCGCACTGCGGATGACATCAGTGCGCACACTGTGTCTGAGGAGGATGTGCGGAGGTGCTTCAGGAAGGTGAACGCACGCAAAGCTACTGGTCCGGACGAGATTCCCGGCCGCGTCCTCAAGTCATGCGCAGCTCAGCTGGCTGGAGTGTTCACACACATCTTCAACCTTTCCCTCTCTCTGTCTGTAGTCCCAGCCTGCTTCAAAATGGCCACCGTCGTCCCTGTACCCAAATCCTCCACCATCTCCTCATTGAACGACTGGCGACCTGTAGCCCTGACCCCCATCGTAAGCAAATGCTTCGAGAAGCTTGTCAGGGACTTCGTTTGCTCTGCACTACCCGACTCACTGGACCCTCTACAGTTTGCATGCCGCCACAACAGGTCCACTGATGATGCCATAGCCCTGACACTACACACTGCCCTGTCACACCTGGAGAAGAGAGACACGTATGTGAGAATGCTGTTTGTAGATTACAGCTCAGCATTCAATACCATCATTCCCTCGAAGCTGGACAGGAAACTGCAGGATCTAGGACTGAGCAGCTCCCTCTGCAGCTGGATCCTTAGCTTCCTGTCTGACAGACGCCAAGTGGTCAGACTGGGCAGCATCACCTCATCCCCCATCACACTGAACACTGGTGCTCCACAGGGGTGTGTACTGAGCCCTCGCCTATACTCACTCTACACCTACGACTGCACAGCCACTAACAACTCCAACATCATTGTGAAGTTTGCGGACGACACTACAGTGGTGGGTCTTATCACCAACGGTGATGAGACGGCTTACAGGGAGGAGGTCAGCGCCCTGACCCACTGATGTCAAGACAACCATTTCACCCTAAACGTCGCAAAGACAAAGGAGTTGATAGTGGACTTCCGGAGGTGCAGAGAAGTACACACCCCCATCACCATCAACGGCGCTGCTGTGGAGAGAGTGAGCAGCTTCCGGTTCCTTGGGGTACATCTGGCTGAGGATCTTACGTGGTCAGTACACACAAACAAAACAGTGAAGAAGGCGCAGCAGCGCCTCTTCTTTCTCAGGAGACTGAAAAGATATGGCATGAACCCCCGCATCCTCAGGACCTTCTATCACTGTGCCATTGAGAGCATCCTCACTGGATGCATCACCACCTGGTATGGCAACAGCACCGCCTACAACCGCAAAGCTCTCCAGCGAGTAGTGCGGTGCTCTGAACGGATAATTGGAGGTGAGCTTCCCTCCCTCCAAGACATCTACAGGAAGCGGTGCCTGAGGAAAGCGGGGAGGATCATCAAGGACTCCAGTCACCCCAGCCATAAACTGTTCAGACTGCTTCCACCAGGAAGGAGGTTCTGCAGCATCCGGTCCCGTACCAGCAGACTGAGAGACAGCTTCTTCCACCAGGCCATCAGACTGCTGAACACTTCATAGACACCTCAGCTTCACTACTGGAACTTCAACATTATGCACTCCGTACTGTACAGTAATGCCACTGTTTTGTACATGTCTCAACTCTGTATATTTTTTTATATTTTATTTATTGCTGACTCTATTTAATTTTGTAAAATATGTGTATACACACACACACACACACACACACACACACACACACACACACACACACACACGTAGAAAAACATTTAGCATACACATCCAGAAAAATTTTTTTGCATATACTATTATATATTGTACATATATTTATTAGTTTCAGATTTAGCCATTCGTATATTTTGCCTGTTTATGTTCTTGTATTTTGCACAACTCTGTTGCTTGTGAAGCTCACACACAAGAATTTCACTCGCATGTGCTGTACCAATGTACCTGCACATGTGATGTGACAATAAAAGTGATATGATTGATTTGATTTTGATTTGGATGCAGACTTCTTCCTGTACCATTGCTTGAAGAAGGTGTCTTCCAGAAACTGGCAGTAGGACTGGGAGTTGAGCTTGACTCCATCCTCAACCCGAAAAGGCCCCACAAGCTCATCTTTGATGATACCAGCCCAAACCAGTACTCCACCTCCACCTTGCTGGCGTCTGAGTCGGACTGGAGCTCTCTGCCCTTTACCAATCCAGCCACGGGCCCATCCATCTGGCCCATCAAGACTCACTCTCATGTCATCAGTCCATAAAACCTTAGAAAAACCAGTCTTGAGATATTTCTTGGCCCAGTCTTGACGTTTCAGCTTGTGTGTCTTGTTCAGTGGTGGTCGTCTTTCAGCCTTTCTTACCTTGGCCATGTCTCTGAGTATTGCACACCAGTAGTAATACGATGGCACCTGTCCAAGATGGCGGCCAACCAAACCGGTTTGAGAACCGGTTTGACCGGTTTCGTGCGTGTGCGCATGCGCGTTCAGTAATACGATGGCACCTGTCCAAGATGGCGGCCAACCAAACCGGTTTGAGAACCGGTTTGACCGGTTTCGTGCGTGTGCGCATGCGCGTTCAGTAATTCGATGGCACTAGTCCAAGATGGCGGCCAGCCAAACCGATTTGACCAGTTTCGTGTGTGTGTGCGCATGCGTGTTCAGGTGTTCTTACCCTCTGGGCGGGAACGACTCCTCCTAGTGGGTTGTGCTAGGTTGTATGGGTATAAAAGCGATCCTTTCACATTCTAAGAGCATCACCGCCACGGTCTGAGGAGCACCGACACATCGCGCTAAGGATCCCCGACGCATCGACCTAGAGCACCGACACATTGCGCTAAGGACCCCCGACGCATCGACCTAGAGCACCGACACATTGCGCTAAGGATCCCCGACGCATCGACCTAGAGCACCGACACATTGCGCTAAGGATACCCGACGCATCGACCTAGAGCACCGACACATCGCGCTCGCTAAGGATCCCCGACGCATCGACCTATGGAGCTCGGAATGACACCCAGCCAGGACATCGCCCATGCCATAGGCACTCTAGGTATGTCTTCAGGAGTATGCAGTCGGGGTCCTCAACGTAAAAAGCAACGCTGTGGAAATGACGCAGATGGAACTGTATTCAAGTTAGAATATCGAGGCGTCGAAGGGTATGTGTATGCCATTAAATATACCGAAGGGACAGTTGTGCTTAGTGTAGATTGTGGTGAGGGATTGTTTTGGGGGGAAGCCCAAGTCATGTCTACTAAAAACTGGAAGCTCTTCCGCACCGTAGTGTGTGCGGACCTGGACAATGTGGGTTTCCCAGAGCTGCTGTATGTTTCCCAGTGGAACAGTGCATCAGGCCCTGAGCTTTACAGGGTTGAGGCTGATCGTTTCAATCGCAACCCCGACGACTTTATTTTTCTCAGTGTATGTGATGACAGGGATAGTCTTATTGCTTCCAGAGGGCTTGAAAACTGGAGGTTAAATCCATACCCTCTAAACCTCGAAGAGCGCACAAGATGGTTTAAGGACTTGTTTTTTATACAGTGGTGCGACTGGAGAGGTTTGTCGCGTCTGTTTAGCCAGATTGATGACGCGATCAAGAGGGACAGACTCAACACTGCGTACGAGAGTATTAGAAAGCGCCTTGTTTTTGACGATCTGGCGAGTTGTCCGAAGACTGGTTTGCCTGGTACCCTGTGTAAACCTAAAATCATAAGACCTTCCGACAGCTAAACAATAAACTGGTAGGTTTAATGTGCGGGTGTGTGGGGTTGAGTGTGTATCTATGTGACAAATTAAGAGCTTGTGGTTTTCATTTTACAGAGAATGACACGCCCTCGTGGGACCTGTTGGAGTCACCATCAACAGAGCTGCTAATCCCGACCCTCCAGACTCCACCACCCTCACCACAATGCTCGCAGGACCCCCTCATATCAGACCTGTGGGATGAAACTGTAATCGACATCAAACTCGCAACTCTCCACCTGTTAATGTTGGCTTTGAATGAGTTTATACAAGAGACATGTTACGGATGCCAAACAGGCCACCCCAGTCAGGTGCAACACAGCTGCTTGCAGGAATTGTCTGAGTATTTCTTCGACACCTACTATGATGATGTGATGATAAGGCTCCAGACTGACCGATTCATCCCTGCCATCCGGCTGTTTGTACGCTCATCCACTGCAGATGGGTCTGGAACACAAATCCGCAGAGTTGCAGAACACATCATGTGTGAACTGAGATCAGAGCGATATATAGTATGCGCCATTAATGACAACATTGGGCACCTGCTAGATGCAAGTACTTGTGCCCGTCGTGTTAAACCAGCCATGCTCCGCATGATTGGAAACTACTGGGCTGGGTTACATCTGGTTTAATGTGGGGTGTCCAAGTATCCATTGTCTGTGATTGTGTCTTTGTGAAAATTAAATAAAAAGACTTGTTAACATCAACATCATAGTCATTTGTGGTTTGTAAATCATGGAAAGCACATTGCATAAAATATATCACGATCCAGCCCATCCTGCGGGGTTAGCCAGTTTAAATAAGCTACGTATAGCGGCAGGGGAGGCATCAGGTGTAACACCTCCACTATCTCAGGTCAAACATTATTTAGAACAAGACGACACCTACACACTCCATAAACCTGCGAGGATCCATTTCCCCAGAAATAGAGTATTGGTGACAGGGGTCGACAAACAGTTTCAAGCCGATCTGGTTGACATGTGTGAATATGTGACAGATAATGATAATGTGAGATATCTGCTAACATGTATAGATGTATTCTCAAAATACGCATGGGTTAGATGCCTAACAAACAAGACAGGGTCTGTTGTATCAGCTGCTTTTGAAGATATACTTAGTGAGGGTAGGATCCCTGTGAAACTACAAACAGATGAAGGCAAAGAGTTTTATAATGCAACCTTTAAACAGCTAATGAAGCGATATAATATCAAGCATTTCTCAACAGCTAGCGAGGTTAAATGCAGTATTGTCGAGAGATTCAATCGTAGCTTCAAGGGTAGAATGTGGAAGTACTTAACATCAGCCAACTCCCGGAGATATGTAGATATCATACCAGATCTCACACAAGCATATAACAATGCTTATCACAGATCTATCCATATGGCTCCGGCAGAGGTGAATAAGGATAATGAGAAGTCGGTCTTCAACGCGCTGTACAAAACGAGGCCTCAGAGGGAACTGCGCTTTAAATTTAATATCGGTGACACTGTACGAATATCAAAACTGAGAGGAAAGTTTCGAAAAGGATACGAGCAGACCTACACCGATGAGATTTTCACAGTCAAGGAACGTATAGGGAGACAGCCCCCAGTGTACAGACTAGTGGATCTAGCAGGAGAGGTATTGAAAGGGTCATTTTATGAGCCTGAGATACAACGTGTGGTTGTTGATGAAAACAAAACATTTAAAATTGAAAACATATTGGCTAGAAAAAAAGTGGGTCGGAAAAAGCAGGTGCTAGTGAAATGGCTAGGATGGCCCAACAGCTTTAATTCGTGGATTCCAGAAAAAGACATCGTTGAGGCGTAATTAACTCAGATGACGCAGCTCTACACACATTCATTCAACACTGAGCATAGACTGAGAAAGCATGAATAAAAAGAACAACAATGCAGGCTTCTATGTAAGCCTCTTCTCGAATGCTTCATCACATGTTTACCCGGGTAATAAGATATCTAATTTTAGAACAAAGCTAGCAAA
Source organism: Rhamphochromis longiceps (assembly GCF_057381845.1). Lineage (NCBI taxonomy): Eukaryota > Metazoa > Chordata > Actinopteri > Cichliformes > Cichlidae > Rhamphochromis > Rhamphochromis longiceps. The sequence goes on from NC_140573.1 coordinate 12,033,725, forward strand.
ACCTATTGTTTTGGATCAGCCATATGAGGTCGCTGTTATAGAGATACAGTACCCACGCATATGGCGGACTTTTCCACAATCAGATTCGGAAGTGGAAATTCATGACCCCGTCAAAGACGGAACCATAGCCGTAACCATGATCGAACTGTCTGTGGGCCATTATGCATCTGTGGAACAGATAATAAAAGAATTTAATTTTAAATGTCAACAGCACCAAGCCACTGGAGACATTAAAATGCAGTACAACGCCGTTAGTAACCATGCCTGTGTTATGGGGCCTAGGGGGACTATTCTCACATTTAGAGGGAGACTGGCGGAAATCCTAGGATTCAAAACAGGAGAACCGTTTGCACTTCATTATAAAAACACATATGCCCCGCACCCCGCAGACATATACGGGGGAAAATATAACATCTTTATTTATGCAGATATCGTTGATTACCAGCTTGTGGGTGACGCCCACGCGAGGCTATTAAGAGCTATAAATATTACAGACGATGACCGCCGGTTGCCTATTCTACAATTTGACAGCCCACACTACACACCTGTGTCAAAGACATTAATCGACGACATAGAAATTGATTTGAAAGACGATCGAAATCAACACATACCCTTTTTATACGGCAAAGTGTTTGTCAAGTTACACTTCCGACCGATAACACAGCATTTTTGAAAAAAAAGGATGGCCGTCTACAACTCTGATGACTCAAAATATGTAAAATACTACTTATCACAGGCTGGTGGAGAGCTTGGAGGGTATGTTGGGACCAGTACACAATATGGGACAGGTCTGGGTGGGTTGTTCCGTAGCTTGTTTAGATTTGCAGTACCGCTGTTTAAAAAAGGAGTCAGCATAGTCAAACCACACCTAAAAACAGCCGCATCGGGCATAGTGTCTGATGTCATAACCAACATAACCAGACCCCCAACCACTAAGCAGGACGGTAACGGCTTGTATGTGTATACGCCCAAACCATCTAAGACCCCACCCCCAGGGCAGCCGTTGTCTAAAAAGCGTAAAACCACAAAACCTAGCAGGAGAGCCACCAAACGGACACCGTCACGCAGAGTGAAGAGACCCAGAACCACTCGTTCAAAAACTGCAGCGCTTGACATATTCTAAATGGCACTGTTACACAGTCATTCTGGAGAATGTGTAAAAACAGAGCTCGATCTTTTTACTGTCCCATACACACAGACTAGCATTGAGAAAAGTACATTTATTGAAATCCCACCTGTATCTGCAATCACTGATGGAGGGCCGATCGAGTTTTACATCTCATCGTCGGGTGAAGATTACCTGGATCTAAATGACTCATATATCTACACACGGGTGAGAATCACAAACGCTGATGGCTCAAACCTGGCTAGGGATGCTAATGTAGGATTTATTAATTATCCTGGATGCAGCATATTTAGTCAAGTCGATATTAATTTGGGAGACCGGCTCATTAGTCAATCATCCAATACATATCCATACAGAGGTGTGATAGAATGTCTTATCAATTATAATAAGGACACTTTAGACACACAGTTCAGCACCGGGTTATTCTGTAAGGATACAGCATCACACATGAATGACACATCTATAGAAGGAGAGAACCAGGGTCTGATGACCAGAGGTGGCTACACAGCAAATAGTAGTATTGTTGAATTGATTGCACCAGTACATGCAGACCTGTTTTTTCAAGAAAAACTGTTACTTAATGGAATCGACCTGTCGCTGAAATTTGTGCGCTCTAAAGACGAATTTGCTCTCATGACAGCGGATGCCAATGCATACAGAGTTAAAATTGTCACAGCCAGTCTCTTTGTCAAGAAAGTTAGTGTATCACCTAGCGTCAGACTTGCACACAGCAAGGCATTGCACCATGCAAACGCAAAATACACGGTAGACAGAGTATCTTTAAAGACCTTCTCCATACCTGCAGGGGCTAGAATATCAACAAATGACAATTTATTTATGGGTAGGATACCTAAATTTGTCATCATTGCATTCATAGACAATGAAGCATACACAGGCTCCTACCAGCGTAATCCATTTCATTTTGAAAACTGCGATATAGAATTTATGTCTTTATATGCTGATAGTCAGGCTTATCCTGCTAAACCATTCCAGCCAAATTTCCAGAGAAAACACTATATCAGAGAATTTTACCAGCTGATACAAACCACAGGAAGACATTTAAAGGACAGATCGTTGGCCATAACACGTGACGACTTTGGTAACGGCTACACTTTATTCTGTTTCAATCTGGAAGCTGACGAAGGACATTCAGGGAATGTGTCGTTAATTAAAACAGGGAACGTGAGATTGGAAACCCGTTTCAGAAATCCACTACCCCGTACAGTGAACCTCTTGTGTTATTCTGTATTTGATTCAGTCATTGAAATATCTAACATGAGACAGGTGCTCTTGGACTACTATTGAGACAAAAACGGTCATGAACACTATAGAACTATCAGCCGTGGTCGGCGGCATTATCAATAAAAACACACATTTCCTAGGCGTGTTAGCCTATGATCAACTAACCACTGAACGGCTTCAAAGACTCCCTGCTATGTGTATTGTAAACACCCACCCTTCTACGATGCCAGGGGAACATTGGCTTGCTGTTTATATTTCGAGAGACAGACGCGGTTATTTTTTTGATAGTTTTGGTCACTCGTTAGACAGTTTTCCCCCAGCAATAAAGATGTTTCTTCTAAAAAACTGCTCCGCTGTTTTATATTCAGGAAAACAAGTGCAGAACGACTTCTCCATCACATGCGGTCAACATTGTGTATTTTTTTTATATCATATGCAAAATGGTGTATCTTATGCCCGCCTGCTTAACATGTATGGGTCTGATTTAATTTGTAATGATGCTATGGTGTGTCGATTTGTCAACAACATACAACCTGTTGCTGTATGCAGTGCTTATGTGTGTGTGCAATGTGGATACTGATATGTACTAATGAGAATAATAATAAAAACAACATGAGAGCATGATTTAATCGAGTCAATGGTATTTATTATCAAATCTCGTATATATAGATTCATAACATACTTTGTTTAAACATAAAAGAAATCAAACATTAACCAGTAATAAAAGACATAAAATATTTAACAGTAATAAAAGAAAATAAAACAAAACAATTTAGCAGCAATAAGTGAAAAAAAAAAAACATAACAGTAGAAAAACACCAAACAGCAAATATTTTTAGCAGAAAAACAATTTCTGCAATAAGAAAAAAAAAAAAAAAAAAACCTGAATTCAAAAATCCAACCACTCTACAGGACCCCCCTTTAATTTGTTTTTTTTATTCTTTATTTTTTTTAGTGTACTATGTCGCAGCGGTCCACCGGGGGTGTTCTTTTTTGGTGTGTGATCGGTTTTATACAAGGCGACGGTCTTACGTATGCCTGTGTTAGATATGGCTGATAACGGTATGTTTAAATCTGAGAAAGCTTTTAAAAACTCTGTCCAACCGATAGGTCTCAAACCCTCAGAAGGTGTGTGTGTGGTTGTGACGGCTTTAATTAGATCATAAATGTGTGAACCAGGGATGGTTTGTTTATCAACAACAATTTCGCCTTTGTCATTGTAAGAGATCAAGTGTGGCGAACGGTTCACCGCTGATAGAATAAGTTCTGCATTCCTCCTACTCCTTTTAGGTATGTGTGTTAAAACATTCTCCGCAACAAGATCCCGCACCCCGGCATCACCATGAACAGGCAATGTGTCCGCCGACTGGGGTTGCACATCCCTGTTAAATTGTTCAGGTAATGATAAAGACAGTACATTCTTTTCACGGGCACCTTGTCTCACAAGGGTGAGGTATCTTTGGAGAATATCGCTGTATTTTTTAGCCTTCTCATACACATCTATGTCAGAATCTTGTAACACTTGTAACATCTCCTTATCCAACTCGTTCTGAGACTGTTGTCTGATGGTGCCTGTTTGCTGCTGCTGCTGCTGTTGCTTTATTAAGTCCAACTGGTGTTGGGGTACCAAAAACATCTTTTGCACATGTTCCATTTTCACCTGTTTGCTATCAGACTGGTTATGAAAGGGATTGCAGCCCCTAATAACGGCAGTAAAAACCCTCCAGATTGGTTGATTGTCTTTCTCTTTTTCAAAGATTTTATTTTTTTGTCTGCAATCAGTCTGATTATTGTTTTTTTCTTTTTTAGCTGTTTGTACTGCTGATTGGTCAGTGGAATGTTACCATGCAATACATTAAAGGCTATCTCACACAATGCATTGATAAAATCTAAGTTTGAATTACTAATAATAACTCTGCGTAGAGTAGGAGGAGCCCTGTATATCATCTCCAACAGAGACAGATTCCTCCGCATGCGTGATGACATCCTCTCACCTCTTTGCTGATTTTTGTTTTGGAATGTAAACAACCGGACGGTCTGACAGTAAATTTGTTCTGAGTCTTAAATAGTCCGGGGTCTTAGCTTTATAGTCTATTAAAAGATACCCGTATGTTGTCGATGTGGCATCATTAAACGCTTCTATAAAATATTTAGTATTACCCGGAAACATTTGCCTGGCTAAAAGCATAACCTGATATTTATCTCTCGGATTTTTAAACAATATTAGGTAATTAGTGTTCAAGGAAATGGTTCTACTGGATTTTCCCTGAATAAACAAATTCTGAACTAGATATATACAACTCAAATTCCTATGATGCACATACTTTGTGAACACATTTTGTACTTCTAAATTGTTAGCTGCATCGTTCATCACATCGTCTATAATTAACAAATTGTTCTTTTCTGCAGGCAGAAGGGTGTCATCAGCAAGAGATTCGGGTATACCGTTAACAAAGTTTATGTTTCTTATCTTAAGAAGCTGGTCATATAGTGTCTGCCAGCATGAGTATATATACACAATGTTATCAATGCTGCATGATATAATCCTGGAAGAGTTTTCAATTATGTTTTTAACAAAAAAAGTCTTGCCACAGTTACTGGGACCGCTGACCACCATGCTGAACGGATGCTGCAACCGGGCGTCAAACCCCTGTTCTAATTTAAAATCCATAAGGAAGGGTTGTGAAGTCTGGGAGCACACGGCGCTTATTGTAAACAACTTTAACTTTTTTCACAATGGTTTCATTCTTCAAATGAAGCTTCTTTTTATCGCGTCTGATGCTATCAGACACGGCAACTAGGTGTGCGTCTGATGTCTGATTGGCTACAAACTTGCGGACTAAACCTTTCAAGGAGTCGTGGGTGACAACTTTCGAGTTTAATGCATTCAGTGTGACGCCTTTACATTTGACCTGGGTCTTGCCCAGCGATGTGTGATACGCATAACATTTTGGCCCACCGGAAACAAATTCCGCTATGTAATCCTCCACACCATCCTCTCCACAATCTAATTCACTTGTGAGATCCCCCAGAAACGGTCCTAGAGGAGGCATCCACTCGCCAGGGCGTGCCGTGAAAATGACACTGTCCGTGTCACAATACAGCACGCGCTGCTGCAAGTTGTCTAGCAAATCATACAGCATGAGTCTGGCGTGTGCAGTGGTCATGGCCCCGACAAAGACATTAACGTCCTTCACACGGGAAGCTCTACCATCAGCGTGGCGCCACTGCACCATTGCGACGTCGTCAGAGATGAAACAAAACTGACGCACGTCGTACTGGTCGCTAAACATTAGCTGGCTAAATCTGGAAGGGTCTGTAATGAGCTCAGATGATGCCATGTTTGACCTCATGCTGAAACGACCCCATAACGAGTTTAACAACAGCTTGTTACAGTTACGAACAGCTTTATTTACACAAATCTTGGATGGGTCTAGCATTATTCCCTCCTTCTCATAATACTCGTCTATGTACTTCTGCTGTTCGTCAGGTGTGTTCACATGTTCAGGATACCCCGAGGCCTCCTGTTTGAGTTTTAGGAAGGCTTTCACATAGTCTTTAAACAATGTGTCGGTCTTATTGGGGAAATGCCACACCTCATCAACAGCAAGAACCCTGTATCCCTTCTCAACAGCTTTTTCAAGCTCAAATGAGACCCATGTGCCTTTCAACACCCGCTCACTGTCACTGTGCCCGCATGCAGTATGCTGGTTCTGGTCTTCAGCACACATGCTGCAGAGTGGAAACATCAGTTTTCCATGGCATCTGTAGGGTAGGACGGGGTGAAAAAGACCCTTAGGTGGGAGCACTGTGCATTTAACAAAGCCGAAATAATTTTCTAGCTTGTCAAAGTTGGTGTAAATGACTTGAGGGTGTCCTACAGGATAGTCTTTTTTAGACTGCACTGTGGGATAGAGACTGGTGAAGTCGTAGTAAAATATTTTTTCATCACAAGCAGTCTTGTGGTACAGCTTTAGAGCATTTGTGCGACCGCCAAAAAGGGCGTCTCGGGGATTCAGGCGTTCTGGCTTTCTGTACGTATGCATGAAAGCCACAACTGCAGGGTCTGTCTGCTTCAAGGCAGCCCATTCACACTCCCACATCACTATTACGCTCACACTGTGTTGTGATCTCAGTGCATCAACTTTGTCACAAAACATGCGATGCAGCAGTCCATAGGATGCTTTGCTGACAGGATTAACTTCACTCTCGGGGTAGCATTTAACACAACCGTGGTGAAAACATCCTGCAAATTCATAAGCTGTATTACTTGTGGGGTCAAAACCGTCCACAAAATACGGTCCAACCCTCTGTTCGCCTCCTCTGAGAGCATGTTTTACCACTTTGTTGGTGGTGTGGGACACATATTGAAGCCATTCAATAGAGACGTTAGAAAACGTCTTGTTCTGCTCAACGTATGCCCCTTCATACGTGAGAGCGAGCGCGTCTCTAGGCAGAAACAGCGTTTTATACACACCCATACTAAATGCAGCCAGGGTGGTATACATGAATGGATCAACTTGGGTACAACCCAGTAGCGTGTCACGATAAATGATGCATGCTTTACGCAGGACATCAACATCGTTAACACAGTAACGCCTGAGTTCAGCCTGAAAATCAAAGGGATTCTGTGAGGCAACCTGGTACCATTCCATGAATCGCACCTTATCGCTTTCAGACATGTGCTCATAGCCGTAGAAGGAGGGGTCTGGGTACGGGCCCACATAACGCTCATTATCCCTCGTATTAAACCTGTGTGGGAAATGGCCCTTCTGCAGGTCTTGAAAACCTAAAGCAGAGGGTATTTTGGCAAGGCCCATGGGCAAAAAGCTGAACGAATCAATCCACCGCTGGTCATAGTCCCTGTCATGCATTAAAATCACACGGCTGCCGCTCATTATGACACTAGGTGTTATGCTCTGTCTGACAAAGTACTCGAGGAGTATGTAGTTATCAAAGCCAGATGCATTATGTGCTATGAAAGTGTACCCACGAAACCTTGGGCGTCTGTAATGCTGCACAAACGCCTCCACACACTTTAATGTATTAAATGTGAACTTATAGCCCTTCAGATCAGACGCACACACAAAGTTAGCCTCGTGTTTACCGTTGTGGTACCGCGTCTCAAAATCATATAAAATGTATTTATCGTTAGGCTTCTGTTTTTCAACAGGCTGTATGAAACACTGATGGTCGGAGTCTCCTGCTAATTTAGGTTCGCGGCAGTGCTCGCATCTAGGCTGCGCACATTTGTGTGGCAATTTCTTGGATTCTCTATATGTGGTGCCACAGTGCATGCAATGTTTCATATTATCACAGGGGATCATGTTGTGTTTTAATTCAGGTAATTTGTGTTGTTGGTAACAGTGTTGTGATTTGCAGATGCGGTTACAGTCGCTGCATTTCACTGTGGGTCCCCTGTGATGTTGACAGAGTGTGTAACATGTGTTACATCTATGTTTACAGCTGTGCTGTAATGGTGTATTATATATACTGTAACAGAAATTACACACATAGGATCCCCCCAAAAAAGCGGTCGGGTTTAAAATCAGGTGGTAATGTTGATTATGGAGATACATCATCAACGTGTTAGGGTTTGGCTCTTCATGTGTGTAAAAACATTCCAGGCGTTTACGCCCTTCTGTGTGGTAATAGATTACAATCTTAATGTTGAAGTGCTTCTCAAATTTACCGACATCAGAGAATGATACTTGCTGTGTGTCGCATAGACCTACTTCAGCATGCATCTGTTTAGCTGTAGCAAGTTTTTCATGCTCAGAGGATGATGAGTTTAATGAATGTGCTATGCATAGGGAGAAGCACAAATTGTTGTTTGTGTTGTTTGGTGTGTATAAATGTCTGCCTTTCTTTGAGAGAATCTCATCATAAGGTATGTGCGCCAGTCTTAAGCGAGACCCGCCACTACTGTTCTGAGCTACCGTGACAATAAACTCTAATTCATCATCACCGATAGATTCATCATTACTCTGCATAACTTGTGCAATTTGATCGAGAAACAGCTCCGGATCATACCGATCATCAGCGTTTAAAACAGCCTGAACATCTGAAGCCAGCGAGGGGCCACGCAGGACCACGTTTAGAACACTGCCCTGTTGGGATCCCGCCACAGCTCTGTCTATCACATTGGCTAAGCACTCGCGCACTCGCGCCGGCACTTGTTCTGGATGATCGAGACTTATACCCCTAAAATCAAGGCGTTCACGCAATTCGCGAGCATTAAAATTAGGTATCTCTCTAATGTGTGACTGAGAGCGGCTGCCGGACCCAGACTGCACAACGGGCTCAATAACAACTGCAGTAGCTGCAGCAGAGGTGACCCGGCTAGATTGTGCATCAGACGCAAAATCACCAGCAGCACAAGCTATATGGTTAGCATCAGTAACAGCAACGGCCCGAGCAACACCAGCTGTACTATCACTATTATTAGCAACAATACCCCCATCAGCAATAGCAGACGTAGGAACAGTCTGACAAGGATGTGTATCGGATGAGGCTGATGCAGGCACCCTATTAAGTCTAGCTATAATATCGTCTAATTTTTTATCTGTTTCTTCAGCCCACTGCATAAAAGTCTCTAAGTCAAAACATCTAACAGGAGTGGAGGTTCCGTTATTATGTTTAAATAATTTATTTGGAGGGTCCATGGTCTGGATTTTAAAAGTCAGGGACTTGAAATTTTGCTGCAGATGTTGTCTAATGTACTACACACTTTGTTTATGAGTTTGGTAAACTGTTGCCTTTGTACCTGTGCTTCTTGGTGGTATTGATTGAGTCTAGCTTCAATCAAACATAATTTATCAGCTATTGAAGCTATATGACTTTGTTCAGCAGGCTGAGCGTCTGGAAGCTTTATGTAAGCATCATACGCCGCTGATATTTGAGAGTCTGTTATGCCGTCTTCTTCGAAATCTATGTGTGAATCAACGCTATTTCTGACACATTCTGGGGTGGTGGGTATATGAACTAGATCAAAATCTGACATGCTGTACTCAAAAACATCAGAGAAATCGCGAGGTAGCCACTCACTCGGGGGTGTTGCAGGTTCGCTGATGAAGATCGGTTCTGACTCTCCACTGTTGCACAAAGCTCCAGGTTTTTGTTGTTCTGGGAGGTCGATACTGCTTAAACATTCCAAAAACGTCTGGAATCGTATGGTGTCCTGATCATTATGAGGAGGGGTGCTGTTCTGCAGTCTGTGAAGATAGATAGACATGTGTTAAAACATATTATACATGTACCCATTTCAAACTGAATAAGCGTGTCTCCCTCTCTATCTCTTTTTATCTAATTTATATATGCCTATGCTTACCTTGTAGTGTGCGTTATTCGGGATGGTCCTGCTTCTCCACACACCCGGTTCTCTGGCGTGGCTCTGTAGGTGTAAAACGGTCAGTTTAGAACATTTGTAATTGTTTAAACCCCTTTAAAAAAAAATACACAACTATACATCCCGTTGTATACACACCTGATGTAAGGTAGGGCTCTGTGGTAGCGGTGTCTGAATGTTTTCCTGCTCAGTTTGTTAACCCTGGAACAAACAAAAACGTTATTACATAATTTAAAACAATCGCTAGTTTAAAACATACATACGTTTAAAAATCCAGTAATGCTGTACACACCTTGTGCCTGTTAGAGAACTAGTTCCAGCTGTAAAAGCGCCCGTTTCTAAAGAAAAGGGTCCTGGGCCGTTCTCCCGAACTCCTAAAAATTAAGCTTTTGTTTTAGGAAAAAAAGATAGTTTGAATATCCTATAATATGTTAACATAACACTTTTTAAAAATCCAATAATAGGTTTTGTTTTACTTACCGTTTACGATGTCCATGTTATAAAGAACGATGTTAGTGTTGATGATCGCAAAGAAAATGGTGTGCTCTGCAGTGAATCTTGAGGCGTAAATGGCTCAGGGTATCGGGCTCTGAGCGTGTTTTTTATATAGGGTGGGTGTTTCCAAAAAGAAAGGTATGTCTCCAATCAATTTAAATGAGGCCCTACAGGGCTTTTGTCTTCTCAAGGAATTACAAAGGAGCCGATACTTCAGACAATAGGCGGGGTCGCCACCCGACTGGTACCAACTGCCCCATTTACCTTGTCGAGGAATTACAAAAAGAGCCAATACTGGCCACTTTAAACAATAGGTTGGGCCCTTGTTCGCATGGTACTCTCAACAACTAAGTGATACCCGCGGTGGGCTTTTACAATCCTGAACAAATTCAAACAATTAGCCAGCTGTTGAAAAGTTGGAGCGGGTCTGGGCGACTGGTTTTAGAAGTATCACTGTAGCGTTTATTTTCTAAAGGGCTGAATGTTATTTGCGACTATGTGTTGTGTTAAAAACTACTCTGAAACCATGAAACCACTTACAGAAGAAATGGCCCGTTTGATCCGTTTTTAAATAAAATAATCGCATCAACCCTGGAAAGAAACCCCAGTAGATGTGTAAAAACTAGTTAAATTAAAACTAGGGGTTTGATTAAATGAAACGCTTGTGAACATGCTGACATCACCCATTCAGAAGAAATTCCCATTTGTGCCGTTTATAAAATAAAATGCATGCCTCACCGCAAGCTGAGACATTGTCAGATTTAGAAAATTAGTGTGATTAAAACACTATTACCAACACTTTTGACTAGAGCACACCCTCTTTGTTAAGGCGCACTGTGAACCAAAACAGCTTCCACTCCGCCAAGAATGAAACAAGATGTCTCCAATCAATTTAAATGAGACCCTACAGGGCTTTTGTCTTCTCAAGGAATTACAAAGGAGCCGATACTTCAGACAATAGGCGGGGTCGCCACCCGACTGGTACCAACTGCCCCATTTACCTTGTCGAGGAATTACAAAAAGAGCCAATACTGGCCACTTTAAACAATAGGTTGGGCCCTTGTTCGCATGGTACTCTCAACAACTAAGTGATACCCGCGGTGGGCTTTTACAATCCTGAACAAATTCAAACAATTAGCCATCTGTTGAAAAGTTGGAGCGGGTCTGGGCGACTGGTTTTAGAAGTATCACTGTAGCGTTTATTTTCTAAAGGGCTGATGAAAAGAGCGATACTGGCTGCTTATAGCATTTATTTTCTAAAGGACTGAATGCTATTTGTAACATTTACTGTGTTAAAAACTAGCTGGCTGGCTTTGTCTCACTCTTAGTTCAACATTCCGAAATCCCGATTTTTAAATAAAATGATCGCATCAACCCTGGAAAGAAACCCCCAGTAGATGTGTAAAAACTACTTAAATTAAAACTAGGGGTTTGATTAAATGAAACGCTTGTGAACATGCTGACATCACCCATTCAGAAGAAATTCCCATTTGTGCCATTTATAAAATAAAATGCATGCCTCACTGCAAGCTGAGACATTGTCAGATTTAGAAAATTAGTGTGATTAAAACACTATTACCAACACTGTGAACCAAAACAGCTTCCACTCCGCCAAGAATGAAACAAGAAACAAAGAATTGCTTTTAAGAACACATGCATAACTGAATGTTGCGATACACCTAAGTGAAAAAATAGTTTAATTAAAAACCCTATGGTTTGATTAAATTAAAACCCCGTTAAAAACACATAAACTCATATAACCCCTCTGATACCCTGTGGTATTTCCACACCTGAACACGCATGCGCACACACACACGAAACTGGTCAAATCGGTTTGGCTGGCCGCCATCTTGGACTAGTGCCATCGAATTACTGAACGCGCATGCGCACACGCACGAAACCGGTCAAACCGGTTCTCAAACCGGTTTGGTTGGCCGCCATCTTGGACTAGTGCCATCGAATTACTGAACGCGCATGCGCACACGCACGAAACCGGTCAAACCGGTTCTCAAACCGGTTTGGTTGGCCGCCATCTTGGACAGGTGCCATCGTATTACTACTCACACCTTGTGCTTTTGGGCACTCCAGTGATGTTGCAGCTCTGAAATATGGCCAAACTGGTGGCAAGTGGCATCTTGGCAGCTGCACGCTTGACTTTTCTCAGTTCATGGGCAGTTATTTTGCTCCTTGGTTTTTCCACACGCTTCTTGCGACCCTGTTGACTATTTTGAATGAAACGCTTGATTGTTCGATGATCACGCTTCAGAAGCTTTGCAATTTTGAGACTGCTGCATCCCTCTGCAAGATATCTCACTATTTTTGACTTTTCTGAGCCTGTCAAGTCCTTCTTTTGACCCATTTTGCCAAAGGAAAGGACGTTGCCTAATACTTATGCACACCTGATATAGGGTGTTGATGTCATTAGACCACACACCTTCTCATTACAGCGATGCACTTCACCTAATATGCTTAATTGGTAGTAGGCTTTCGAGCCTATACAGCTTGGAGTAAGACAACATGCATGAAGAGGATGAAGTGGACAAAATACTCATTTGCCTAATAATTCTGCACTCCCTGTATTAATGATTTCCTGCACACTGGAGATTCTGTCCATGTATAATAATCATTTATCTAATATCAGCAGTTATAGCACAAGTACATTTATTGTCATGTTAAGAGGTTACTTATTACTTTATTGACTTCAAAGTGCACATGCTTTGGAGACATCTATGGCTCCGATTTTTGAGAATCACCACAGCTGAATGATCTAAACACGGAACAAAAGAGGGCAGAGTAAAAAATCCAAATCTTTAACCTCCTAGGACCTGGCGTCCACATATGTGGACATCAGATTTTGGGATTTCTAGACCAAAATACAAAATTTTACTCAACAAGGGACTGATATCCACTTACGAGAACATTATACTGACACTGTTCTATCGAAATTTAAAACAAATGTCCTCATATGTGGATCTTATGTGGATCCTTGTCAGAGATAAAAATTAGGTAAAAAAAAATCTTTTGGAAATTCTTTGTTTTTACATTCATCAGGCCCAAACAGCCCAAATAGCAAAGAGAATTTAAAAATGCATGCCATATAAGAGTTTGGGTCTTAGGAGGTTAATGTGAAAACATGAGTGGAGTAAACACATCCAACAAGGCACAGGCAAAATGCAAGAATCGACCATTGGGTCAGTTCCACAATGGAAACGACATGGGATTATAGACACACTAGAAATTACTATGTTTGACTACAGGAAGTGCAAGACGATCTGACAAGGAAGTAAGTGAACAACTGGAGGTACTGAGGAGTGCGCTAGGCTAAGGACAACACAGGTGCAACTAAAACAAATGGAACTGAATATCATATCACGATGAATTACTTAATAAACTGAAAGGTTAGGAGAGACAAGTACAACTTACACTCCTGTAAGTATTTTTGTATCTGGTTAGTTTCTTTGTTAAGTTCTTCAGACAGTCAGAAAATCAAGTATGCAAAGTTAAATCCTATCATTTTTTTCCCCCCTAAAATAATGCCTTTATTTAGTGTGAGATTTCTTTGGAGAGTGTTAATCCTAGATTATACTCTGTTATGTTCAATAAAGATACAGGCCTACCATGTGGTTTAATGTACTAATTTACTCACTACAGCTTGTACTGCTGTCATTCCAAACAATGTATGTCATAACAGTTAATATGCATGTACAGACTCACCAATCACTGCATTAGTTAATTCTTTGTGACATACATTCAAGAAGGCGCTGGGTACATTCTTCACAGGTTTTGGTCCAAATCAACATGACAGCATTGCACAGATGCCCCAGATTTGTCAGTTGCACATGCATAATGTGAATCTCTTGTTCCACCACGTTCCAAAGGTGCTCTATTGGATTGAGATTTGCTGACCGCAGAGACCGTTTGAGCTCATGTTCAAGAAATGAGATGAGATGATCTGATGTGATACGGGCGTGGTCAACAACAATACTCAGGCTGGCACAAATGGTATGGCCTAAAGTATGCCAAGAAAATACGAACCATAGATACATGGCAGAATGGGTCCATAATTCCATGTTATTTTTTGTTTGTTTTTCTTTTTTACACCAAAATGAGACCTTATTTTTCTGAATACCATAGCGAAAATGAAGACTTATTAAATTAGGCAACATCTTATACTGTCCAACTTTGATAGGCCCATGTGAACTGTAGCCTCAACTTCCTGTTTTTAGCTAACAAGAGTGACACCTGGTGTGGTCTTCTGCTCCTGTAACCCACCTGCTTCAAGGTTTAATGTTCTGTGCATTTGGAGATGGTCCGAATGTGGAATGGTTGTTGATGGCAGGCTGGCTGATCTGAGCATTTCGCAGTCACTTAAATGCCCTTTCCTCCCATTCTGATACTCGGTTTAACCAATATACTTAAGTGCATTGAGTCAGCCAGGAACTGACTGATTAAATAATTGCATTAATGAGCAACTGGATAGGTGTAGCTAATGAAGTGGCCAGCAAATATATACTTTAATTGTTATATGAATCTATATAATATATAAAATAAATATAAAAGTAGTCTAAATCATTGTAATTCAATAGTAATTGAGTATATGGGCATTACATAAAAATGCATGTGCATGTACTTTGAATTTGTACCCAGGTCCTGCAGGACTGAAAACCTGATGTGCAGTCAAAGTGAATTTCCCTAGTTTTTCCACTACTGTATAATTTCCCTGTGGCTGCTCATATCAAATTCAAACCCCAGTGCTAATGGCAGTGTAACCTTGTACTGTCCAGGTTTCACTTGCACACCAATCCTCTTTTCTCTGCTATAACTGGCAGCTCTCCCTCCTCTATGGTGGTCTGGACTTCACTCAGCCCGGGCTTCAAATCTATTCTACTTGGCTCTCCAATGGTGTGGTGACCTTCCCGATCCAGGACTGCAAAGTCACTTACTGTCTCCCACAATACCAACAAAATGAGGCTTTTTTTGTGAAAATCACTCAATCTTGCTAGCTGTCAGGATTATTGGCTGCCAGTTATCAGATTGACAGAATGTAATAAGACAGTGACAACAAATAGTAGTGCCAAAAGATAGTGGGGCCTACCTTATTGCGTTATTCTTTATCATCAAATATTACAGAATAGCTGTGTCGGTAATGAGTTGTGTGCTGTGTGCAGTGTATTGATATCACCTCACATCATTTCAGGGTAATGAAGATGAAAATTTGCCAACAGCCTCCTCTTGATAACATGTTGCAATGCAGACTGTGTGGTGTGACTGAGCTGTAAGCATGCACAAAATACTCCCAACAGCTCTATCTGATGTATGTAAAGCAGTTAAAGTCAGTTTTTAACGTTTCTGTGTGACGCAGAGTGTAGTTTTGGATAATATTGCTGAATTCATCTCATATTCCAGTATTATCACTATAAAGATAATAACCTTGTGTTTAGGCAGATAGAGAGAATTCCCTAAATGCTAAATACACGCTGAATGTAACCTTTGAAACAAGCTAGTCTGTCTTATTTAATTTGGGGTTAAAATAATTCATTTTTCCATCTCTCCAACTCGGGGCCTAGAAGACCTGGGTCCATGTTTTATTCACATTGCAAAACAGAAAACAGATCAAATATTTAAAATGAAAAATTTTATGTTGTCATGAAAAATATTACCTCATTTTGATTTTGATATAAGTGAAGTGTCTCAAAAAGTTGTTGGTAATAAAAAGAGAAACAGCTGGCAGAACGCTTCACAGTGATAGCAGGTCAGTAACACTAGTATAAAAACAACATCCTAGAGAGGCAGTTTCCCAGATGTGAAGATGAAAAAATTTAAATAATCTGGAGAAATCTCTGTGCGTGCATGTCTTTGATCTTCAGGCCTTAAGAGATTGTGTCATCATTGTGACTGAGTATTTCATTTTAAGTCTCCTTTCCTTTGCTTTCCTTGTTTGAGTCTGGCAACTTCAACATTATTACTGGTGGAGGCCCCCTTTTGAGACAGGTTGCAGTCATCTTTGGCATGTGTGCTGCCACTAAAGGAGACAGTTTATGTGCAAAAGGCAGAGAGTCACTGTTATGCAGAGAGGTGTGGCGTGGAAACAGCAGACATCACTCATAATCCTTCCACAGAGCCAAAAGAAGAACAAAGATTAGTTTTTACAAATAATATCAATCACATGTCATATATACACATACTCAATTTTGCACTGCACTGCTTTCTAAAGTGTATTTAAGTCTGGCTTTGTCACCACCATCAGGAATAAAAGGCACACCACTTTGCTTTCATTGGCTGAGAGTTTTTAGAGACTTTGATGTGCAGCCGAACAGTCTGTTCAACCTCTAAAGAGTCTTTATTCAGTACATCCTTCACTGGCTATCCATCCACTGTAACATTTTATGAAGTGCAACTGCAGCTGTCGCAGCTACACTAAAGGCACAACTTTCAGAAGTAATGCAGGAATTCAAGGTTGGCTGCTTCCTGGTCTGGGCGATATTACCCTCTGGAGGGAGGGGGCATCAATCACGCTCGTCTGGTGGAACAACAGCACGTATGTGTGTCTGCAGCCTGGGAGTTTGTTTATTTCTTAAATTTTATTTTTTCCTTCTTTTTATTTATTTATATTTGCCTTCTTTTGTTTCCCTCCCCTAAACATCCTCCACTGACTTTCATTAAGAGCTCTGTAGGGTTCTTGAAAGTACTATATCACACAAAAGTGAAACAAACAAAGTATTTTCAGACATAATGCATAATAAATTCCAAACATTCCCTTGAAGACTTTATGCGTGCATTTTTTTAAATATATTTGTACTTTTATTTAGTAATTTTTCATCAGGAGACTGCAGGAAGTTGACTCATTTTCTCTGGAATCTCTGTTGAATAGAAAATGTGGGGAGCAAAAAAGAAAAAGGCAAGAGCATTTCAGCAGATGATGAATAAGTGATCGCTGAACCGCAGGCATCAAGAAGAGTATTAATGTTATTTTAACCTCTGCTCTGATGCTTCACTCCCTTCTCTTTCCAAGAAACAAACATTTAAAAGTACTATGTTGTCAATTTTGACAGTTTATTCCCAATTTGGCTATTTCCTTTAACCGCTCGATGACCTCCTTTGCCGTGTACCACCAGTACTTGCGAACATAATTAATCTTCATTTCAGTTAAACTGTATTTATATCGAGCCATTTCACAACAGTGGTTTCCTCAAGATGCTTTATACTTTAAGAGCCTACAATAATACAAAGAATATCCCAACAATCAGACGACCCCCTATGATCAAGCACTTGGCGACAGACGGGAGGAAAACCTCCCTTTTAACAGGAAGAAATGAGGGAAA
Source organism: Rhamphochromis longiceps (assembly GCF_057381845.1). Lineage (NCBI taxonomy): Eukaryota > Metazoa > Chordata > Actinopteri > Cichliformes > Cichlidae > Rhamphochromis > Rhamphochromis longiceps. The sequence goes on from NC_140573.1 coordinate 12,051,258, forward strand.
AAATTCAGGATTACCTCATCCAGAGCTAATTAATGCTTTATCAAAAAGGAAAATTTAAGCCTAATAAAAGTAGAAAGGGTGTCTGTCAGCTGAATCCAAACTGGGAGCTGATTCGACAGATGAGGGGCCTGAAAGCTTTTTAATATCCTATAAACCACAAGTAAGCCAACCCTGTGAAAGCAAAGTGCTCTATTAGGGTGATATGGTACTTTGAGGTCTTTAAGATAAGATAGAGCCTGATTATTCAAGACCTTGTAAATGAAGAGAATGATTTTAAATTCAATTCTGAATTTAGCTAGTAAAGAGAAACCAGTATAGGAGAAATATGCTCTCGCTTTCTAGTCCTAGTCTGTACTCTCGCAGCAGCATTCTGGATAAACCGAAAGCTTTTCATGGAGTTTGTTGGATAGTGTTAGGGTTTGTACATTTGAAACTCGGCGTTGAGTGTCCCAAAGCCTCCTGAATATGATGCAGTTTGTCTCTGCCAGCCTCATCATCCTGTCTTCATTGTGCGCTGCTTCTCATTACCGTTGCCCAGATATCTCTCCAGCACAAGGTCAGCCCCGGTGCATATGATGTACAACAACAGTTCACCGTTCCCTGCTGGAAAGATAATAAAGTTTGGAGAAAGGGAGCTCCATCCCTCTTGGTTTATTATTCAAATTACCTGGTCTTACTATAAATATACCCAGAATCAGTCATCGCTGGAAGTTGAAAGGAGAAAAAGCAGGAGAACTCAAGAACAGAGGAAAGGTGGAGGTTGGGGTACGTGTGGGAAGGCGGGGTTGATGGGTTTTAAGGAGGGAAAAGTGACAAAGGAAGTGGGGGTGGGGTAACATGTGTGTGGGTAGAGATAAAAAAAAAGGTGTGAAATGTGTTCGGAAAGAAGAAGTTAAAAGAGAATGAAAGGATGACGAAAAAAGAAAAAAGATTCAGTCTCCCCCCAAACTAGATCAGTTCTTCTCATATAGATTATCCTCTGATCATTTTCTCTGGCCACACAGGAGCTGTGCACGATTAGTGAGGAACCTTTGGGGAGAAACCTCCAAACAAAGCTCGGCGGTAAACAAAGGCAAAAAATGTTGTTATTCCTCCTGATGATGGGCTCCTCTGCTGCGGTGCCGCCAGAATTTAAGAAAAACTTCAATAAACGGCCGTCATGCAAAGCGGTGCCTTTAACTAGATGGAAACAAAACAAGCCTGACAGCGCTGCGTGTGTGTGGTTTTTATTTCTTTCCTTTCCTTTCCTTTGAATTTGGTCATTATTCTGCACAGAGCTGAAAGGAAGCCAAGTGTGGCAGGTGAGAGCATCTTGACTAGACAGCTGTCAAAGCCACTCGGAACGGGAGGGCATCGCGGAGAGCCGCATCACCGGTGGAGGCCTCGTCGCCCTGACTGCTGAGAGGCAGATACAGTGTGTGCAGCACACTGTACACAGGAGTTGTTACGACACGCACACACGCACACACGCAAGCACACTCAGACAAACACACGCACACATACACCTGCATGGGTGGTTTTATTGCCATGGCAACCAGTGATTGATCCCCTGAGTTATGCTGTGAGAGAGGGAATATTAATGACGGAGAGCAAGCAGCACTTGGTGGAGGATGGAGAGAGATGGCGCGGTGGGTGAGAAAGCTGCTAATATACACACACAGAGTCTCAGACTAATATACAGAAGGATCAGAGAAAAAAGCAGAATCATTTTTGTTTGGCCGACTCACACTGCAGCCCTTCATCCCCCATGCCTGCTTTTACTTCTCATTGCGCTGATGACTGTAAGCTGCTGATTCTGGCTCATGCTAAAGGGTTGCCTTTGTCACAAGGCTTCATTTTGCCATTGATGTTTAATTGTTAAAGGGGAACTTTTTTATAGTAAAGCTTTAGATCGCTCATGGAGAGCAATACTCTAGCCCAGGGATGTCAAACTCATTTTACATCGTAGGCCACATACTGCTCACTTTGATCTTAAGGGGGCCGGACCAGTGAAAATTCCCCTTTTCTGTCAGTGAGCTGAAGTGTAACTACACACTTAAACATCTTAATGTAAGGGGAAAAGGTGTCTCAGTTTTTCCATATGATACAGAAATGCTGCTGCAGTATATGAAAGAAATCTGTCGGCATGACTGTTCTGGGCTTAAATTGTAAGAAAAGTTGCCAGAAACAAAGTTTCTGTTAATTCATATAAAATGACATTTTATTAGTTAATAAATTGTTTATCTATTATTTAATTACTTTGGTGTAAAAAAAAAAAAGCTCTCAATAATATGAAAGACAAATATTTATTTATTTTTTAAAGTGCATTATGAAGAATACCTTACTCTAGGAAAGGTTATTGGCAATGGCACACAGCAGCTGGTCTTGTTTTGTTTCTTTGCACATATTTCTGAAAATTGAATGGCACATGAATAAACCGTGTTCCTGTCTACCATCTGCCTTCACGTTTGCTTCTTTAAACCGGCATCAGCCAGAGCTCACTTCACTGACTTCAGCAGATTCAAAATGCTGCCGTCTGGATTCTAAGTGGCACCAAGGAGTATGAACATGTCACTCCAGCGCTGGTAAGTTTATACTGCCTGCCTGTCGCATTACGTATAGATTTCAGAATCGTGAGAATTATTTTAAACCATTGAAAGGCCTAGCTCTGAAGTACATTAAGGACATTAACCCCTTATGTGACTGGGCTTTTACTCAGACTGGTGAATGGGGTCTCTGCTGGTTATTCTGAGGTCTTAGCTAGAAAACAAAGTTGGTTATGTGTTGGCCTTCAGAGCTCCTACTCTAAATTGTGGAACAGTCTGCCCACTTAGATCAGAACTGGAGCTTCTTCAGTGTCTTTTAAATCTCTTCTAAAATATTAGTTTTTGTAAATGAATATTGGATGAAACAAATGGTTACATAATTTCCTCTAAGATTAATAGACTATTAAGATTCTGAAATCTTCTCATGTCTTTTATTTTATGCCTTGTTTTTTTAAATAATATTTTTAGATGTCTCTTTTCAGTATATATTGTTACGTCCCCTGGCTAGTCTAGAAGGTTTGAAGGGACAAACATAAAGGTAAATAGTAAAGGAGGAGCCCAGATGGTAATTTTAAAAGGTTTATTTAATGCTAGTGTTGAAATTCTGGTTCAGACTGAGGGTTAACTTCAGGGAGAGCCAAGGCCAACAATAACAAACAAAACATCCCTGATGTGAAAATAAAAGAAACTTACCTAACTCCAAAGAAAACAAAATACACAACCTATAACCATAACCTACCTAACAACACATAAAAAGGAGAAAACAGGGTGTCAAAAAAAAAAGGCAGCTCTCCTCTACAGGCAGTCTGAACATGAAAACACAAGTCACAAAGGCACGCAAGCCTGCACAGGTATGGCAATCAAAATGGCCAGAGGGCCCAGAAACACAGCTCCACAGGCCTTAAGTAGCTGATTGACAATTAGCTGGATTCTGTGAGTAGGATCCAATCAGGATAGAGGAGGTGGAGCCTAGACAAAACATAAGGAGTTAGTTGAGAGAAGAAAACCAACATCCTCCTGGGAGATGTAACAATATTTAAATAATACATTTTCAATTTCTTTCTGTGAAGCACTTACTGTTGCTAACAGAAGCGCCGCAACAATAATAATCTCCACTGCTTCACAGCCATTGTGTGAGGAATCTGAACTGAGGAAAGAGGGCTAGGCTAAAAGTGATGCCAGTCAGCCCCGCCATTAAACCTACTCTCCAAGGGTCACTTAACAAGAGTTTCAGCCATTATTATGTGTACCTTAAACACAGACTGCATAGGAGAAAATTACAGTATGAGAACAGTTCCTGTTTTTACTCTTGCAACTTGAGGGCACACCGAGCGCTGTCTTGCAAAGAAAGGAAGGGTCATGCTAACTTTACTACACATCTCTGTAACACAATGTGTAGAAATCTGTGATTTTTCCAAAAACAGATTTTCTTCATGTTTGTTTACAGAGCACCAAATCACAACAGCAATCAGCTACATAATTGATAGTCCCATATAGGCTGTTGTGTAGTGATCACAATGCAGGGACTCCAGCAACACTTAACACTTGCATTGTTTGTTTGTTTTTCATCCTCTTCACGCACCTTGGAAGCAGGTGAAGTTGTGACAGAAATTTTTTGTTGTGTAGGGATGTCATTATGAAATCCACAATGCACAACACAAAGCTCAGAGCAAGGCATACTCCATCTTTGGTTCAAGCAAACTGCTTAAGCTGGGCATGCACTGTGCGATTTTTGGCCCATTTTGAGATGATTTTTCACTCGTGCGACCATTTTGGGGAACGGCCCGAGTTTCACCTTAATCGTGTCTCCTGCATCGTGTAGGTCATGGGGTAATGAAAAGCGATTGACACCACATGACCAGCTCCCAATCAGCAATCGTATGGTCGCAAGAAAATGAAACCTGTCTGTTCTGGTCGCTCCTCGGGAGGGTATCGCACTGTTTAAGCAGTGCCACAAGCTGATTTAACGCGATCTCTCACAATGCGCATGTGCAAACACAGAAATGGAAGTGAAAAAGACAGAGTAGCACGGCAGTGCAGCGTGTGATCTGGACACAAGCGATGGAGGCCCAACATGTAGAACTTTGGCAAACTCATCCGAGCCTTTTCGATGGCCTCACAAAATTATCAACATTATCAACCGCAACAACCATGAATAGAGTTGGACGGACATTCCTGCTCAATTGCAGCTGCCTGGACGTTTCTGAACACAGAATGCCAAGTTTCTCCTTGGTGAGCATTCTCAAATTCTCAGATTACCGACTCCCCACTTCCGGGTTCTTACAGTTCCGGAAACAAGAACACCACGTGTTGTGCATGGACGCACAGTGTGAGCACTCAGGTCACATCAGAGCATAGTGTGAGAACATGCAACGTGAGCTACGAACTTCTAACCCCTGCAATTCAGTCGTACAGTTTAAGCAGGAGCTGAATGTGCTCATGTAAAGTTTAGTGTGGAGCTCATTGTTGAGGTAGGGATTAAAGAATTGCTTCAGATTCTTCTATGGGAAGCAGAGAATCCAGCATTTCTGGTACATAATCCATAGCTTCTCATAGCTTCTAAAGACAGAATAGCATCTGCAACTATTTTTGCAACTCTGTCGTAACACAGAATAAAATTTATGGAGTTCCCCTCATGCATAAAAATGCAATCAAACAGATGGATCACAGACTCAAAGGAACAGTATCAAAGGTGTAGCCCTCTGGCCCTAGACAGTCATTACTGTAATGATGGTTATTGCACCAACATGAAGCTGTGGCTGGCTGGGTGAAACTCATTACTACTTTTCTTACTATTTTATTTAGCTGTACTTCATTGTAATATTGATCAGTATGCCTTAAACTCTAATTGGATGGTGAAGTTCCATTGACTGTGTGCATACTTTAGATATCAGAACAATTTTTCCTGAAGAATTAATCTTTTCCAGCCTGTTTCCAGCACATTGTGCAACACAATATGTGATTTGGGGTTTTAACAGTAATGAGGTGTCTGCAGCTGACTATTATTTTCCCCTACCATTGATTACCGAATTCAGCAGCCATCTACTTGCTTTAACACTAATGAGAACTACATGAGTTATCAGTTCCTAAGATCACTTATTAATGTGACATACAGTGAATTTTAAAGAACAAAATGGCGACCAGAATTTCACTTTCCATCCATTATTTACAGTGCACCCCTTTTACTCAGCCTCTGTGGGGGCTGCTCCCCAAGCAAACAGACACACAAATATAAGACATTTTTAGTCATCAATTAACCTTTATTCGAACTGTGGGAGGAACTGCAGGGGGAACCAAATCTGGTTCCCCCTGCAGTTCATTTGTAAAAGTCATGTTTCAAAAATGATTAAAAAAAGTTCAGTCAGGGCCACTGACATTTCCATCTCAAATAATTTATATTTGGACCTTTCCACCCATTCCATGTCCACACATACAAAGCTGGGTATGGAAAGAGCAGCAGCAATACACCAGTAGATAACAGAGAAGGCAGTAGCAACAACAGACACAACATTAAGTTCACATATAACATAAATGGAGTTGGTGGGTTGCAAAGTGGCTTGCAGATGTACAACAGCACTTTAACACATAATAGAGAAAGTATCACTGACTTCACTATCATATCAGTGATATGATAGTGAAGTCACATAGTACACAAAGTACACAAAGTACACATAGTACACAAAAGCATGCAGTTTCGATATGGTGATAGGTACCACCTGAAAATTAATCAATCAGAGAGATGGCAAAAACTTTAAGAGCGGCCAAATAACGAATCTGGGGCATTCATAAAAAGAAGGAACGCATGGGCCTGCTCAGCAACACCAAAAGTAAAGATCAAAGAAGACAACAAAACTGGAAAAACCACATCCCAACAACTAGTCAAGTCAAGAACTTTCTCCAGGAGTTAGGAGTCTTATTGACAAAGTCTATGAATAAAAGACACCTTCATGAATGTAAATACAGAGTGATTGTGCACTACTAATTACACACAAGAATAAAAAGGACTGCACAGTTCTGGGGGGAAAAACAGAGGACACCAAGATGAACTCGTACCAGAATCATGGCAAGAGAAAAGTATGGAGAAGGAAAGGCTAATGAAACAGCTAATGAGCTGAAGCAAACAATAATACTTTTTGAAAAAGTTTCTCTTGATGGTCCAATTGAATGGTTGACTGATTATTTCAACAGAAAAATGCTAGCTCACCCAGAGTCGTATTCTGTGACAGACTCTGCGTGCCCTCACAGCCCTGCAACAACAGATATGTCCCTCCTGAGAAGTTAAAAAAAATCACACACACACTTTAATGCAGTATGGATACTGTGACTGAAATAGCAGGAGAGAACAACAAAAAAACATAGCCTGCAGATAAGAGACGTATCAGCCACAGAGAAGAAAGCGATAGTGGATTTGTTTTTCCTGTAGGGACCAAGAGAGAGGACAGAACATCTCAATATCAAGGAATGCAAAATCTGTCACACATCAGTTTGTGTAGCGATATCCAATCACTCTGATGATGTAGACAGTCAGCTTCATATGAAAAATAACACTGAGGCAACATCAAAGAATTTTCCTGTCAAGTCACGCTTTTTCTTTTGAGAAGGAATAAATAATGTGTAGAATCAGAACTGAACCCTTTATTATCTACTACCTGAATTCTCGCACTTTAATTATTAATGTTTTTTCCCCCTTTCTAACCAGTTAAGCTGGCTGCTGCAGTCAGTACGTTTTCAGCTTTCTTATGTCGGGGACAATGAGTCTCAGCATGTAAGAAGCCTTGCTGTCTCCGACTTCAAGCCAGCCTTTGGGTTTTGGCTCTGTGAGCAACCCCCTCCCACGGAGAGCCAAAACCCAAAGACTGGCTGTAGCCCCGCAACCCGCTTATTTTTCTTCTGCCGATGCGCCTTCCCACGAAGAAGATTATTGCGTTTCTGATAAAGTGTTTTAGTTGCCGCGAGGTCAACGCTATTCCTGCTCCAGATAAAGCAACACATAGAAACCTAGAGCTCCGCTTGGGGGCTCTGAAACCAGCTGATAAAACTGCACTGGGTGTGGAAGGGGAGGGTGTGTGTGTTTGTGTGGGTGTGTGTGGTGGTGGGGGGTCCTGAAAAAAAGATAAGAGTGAAAGGAGAAAGAAGGGAAAAAGAAGAGGAAGAAGAAGAAGAAGATGGGAAAGGTTGGTGGGAGATGGATCGCCAGCTTCCATAGCCAACAGGATGTCATCTGTGAATGCTGCAGGCCACCCACACAGGAACAGCAGCAGCGACAGGCCGTTTACTTATCTACCTTGGCCTACTGAGCCTCGGGGGTCGGGGATTATTAGAGATAAATGCTGCATTTTCCCCTCTGATGTGCGGTAACGCTGCACACTCTGATGCTTTATTAGTAATCATCCCTTTTATGCTTGCTTGCTTCGTACAAAGTCTGCTCTTAAACAGGTGATATTAAACCAAAGGAGACTGTTCTTGGCCAAGCACGCTGCACCAGCAGCAGGCAAATTCAATAACAGCGCGAGAGGTGGTTGGCTATCTCTTCTGCAAATAAAGTTTTTCACCTCTCTTGATTAGACTGTTGGAAAGGTAAATATTCAGCTCGAGTTTCGGTGCCTGTCAGACAACAAAGCAACTCTGCCCTCCGCAGGATGACATCGAAACTGCGTGAAACACCTCGTCTGGCACTGATGAGGCAAAATGGTCACACCTTGTGAAATGAAATGTCAGCTCTATCCTGTTTTCCCCCCTGAAGTGAACTTAAAAGAACAAATTGATCTGTCAAGCATTCATCAAGAGTATTTGCATTTTTATTATTCATTTATATCTTTTAATAATCTGTATCATCAGTCAAGAGATTTAAAAAAAAGAAAAATATATATTATTCTTATAAATTTATTATATATGGCTTTGAAATAAAGACCATTAGTGCAATGGTGCAAATTTTGGTATACCCGAATGTCTCCCGAATCCAAACTGGAAGCTGGTTCCACAGAAGAGGGGCCTGAAAACTGAAGGCTCTCCCTCCCATTCTACTTTTAAATACTCTAGGAAAAACAACTAAGCCTGCAGTGCGAGAGCGAAGTGCTCTAATAGGGTGATATGCTACTACAAAGTCATTAAGATAAAATAGGGCCTGATTATTTAAGACCTTGTATGTGAGGAGCAGGAATTTGAACTAAATTCTGGATTTAACAGGAAGCCAATGAAGGGAAGCCAATATAGGAAAAAAAAATGCTCTCTCTTTCAGTATCAATCAGATCCTACTGCGCTTGTGTCAATCCGATACCAATACCAGTGTTGGTGTTGAAACTATCGATATTTGGATCCATCTGTACAGCTCATGAGAGTTCCACTTTCGACATTCCGCTCTGCCCTGGCTTTAAACTCAAACATAAAGGTAACAAAATGACGAAGAGCATCAACATCTCGTGCTCTTAACTGATGCGTGAAGGCATTGCTGTATCACCATGGAGCTGCCGTGACTGTCTGGTAAAAGTGTTTAATCAATTCAGAGAAAATAACACACTACAGCAAGGTGCTGCTGACCTTATTTGTGGGGGACAAGAGCACTTCACAGTGTGGTGCGATACAGATCAGGGGAAGCAGGGTTCAGTAAGTGTTTCAGCATCTTCCAAGGGGATCGTTTTATTTGCCATCTTGTATCAAGAGCTCCAGGATTACTGTGCTCAAGGAGCTGTGAAATCTCTTCCGACACCTCAAGCCACTGAAACAACTGGTGTCCGCCTCCCCTATCACAGAAACACACACTGGTCAGCATCTAACCTGAATAACAAGGAACAAAAAATATAAATAAATAACCCATACACACACACACACACACACACACACACACACACACACACACACACACACACACACACACACACACACACACACCAACAGTCAAAAGAATTGGGACCTGTCCTTTTTAGACTTTTAAACACTAACCTGACATGCCACCAATCCAATTTGTGTCAACTGCGGTCCCTCCACCGAGCCCCCCTCGACAACAACAACAAAGACAGCAATTGGTGCTGACAGCAGTCAGGAGAATACTTACTTGACACATTGTCGTAACCTTCCCTAAAACAAATGTCACCGTCGATGGCGGGGCTCATCTCGGCTGACACAAGCCATGTCCGGTCTTTCAGCAGAGGCATTTAAAAAGCAAAGATGACACACAAGCAGGAAGCAGGGCAGCAGAATTCATTTAAAGCCTGCAAATAGAATTGTGAAATTGTGTTTCTGATTTCCTTCAGCATGATCTTTCATGCCGTGATTTCCTTTTTTTCCTTTTTTTGGGGGGGGGGGGGGGGGGGGGGGAGTGTGCACTCCTGCTGAAACATGTTTGTCCAAGATAAGGCCTAATAAGAAAAAAGGCATATATTTGGGAGAGACTTTTGATAATGTATAATTGGGAAAATGATATATTTGGACAAACCTTTGAAAATGTTTCTCATAAATAAAGGAAAACATTATGCTATTAAGTGCAGCATCAGTGAGAGGCCAAAAATAAAATAAATATATTTTCAACTGTATGCAATGGACATTGATGTGCTTTAACTGGAAAATAATATAGTACAGTCTGACATACAATGCTGCACAAAACTCCTGAGCCATGCTTCATTTCTTTAAAATTATATTTAAAAATTTACTAGAGAGTCTGGATTCGTAGAAGAAAAACAAAAAGTAGTCTTTAGCAATAGTTCTCCAGGTTTTTCTGAACATCTTTCAAAGTGTTCTCTCATTTTCAGTCCAGTCCTTGAACCTGAGTATTTTCAGATCAGTGTTTTTTGGATGTCATGTCATTTAACACTAACCTATAAATCATTCAAGCATAAAAAAGACATAATTCGAGGTATGAACCAGTATTGTCCATCCATCCATCTTTTTCCGCTTATCTTCCAGATAAGCCTGATCACAGGGGCAACAGCCTAAGCAGGGAAGCCCAGACTGTCTCTCCCCATCCACCTCCTCCAACTTGTCCAGTGGAACACCAAGGCATTCCCAGGGCAGCCGAAAGATATAATCTCTCCAGCGTGTCCTGGGTCTGCCCTGGGGCCTCCTCCCGGTGGGACATGCCCGGAAAGCCTCACCCAGGAGGCGCCCAGGAGGCATCCTTGTCAGATGTCCGAACCACCTCAACCGGCTCCTTTCGATGTGGAGGAGCAGCAGCTCTACTCTGAGCCCCTCCCGAATGGGCAAACTTCTCACCCTATCTCTAAGGGAGAGGCCAGCCACCCTTCAGAGGAAGCCCATTTCCGCTGCTTGTATTCACAATCTCGTTCTTTTGCTCACTACCCTCAGCTTGTGGCCATAGGTGAGGGTAAGGACGTAGATCGACCAATAAATTGAGAGCTTTACTTTTACACTCAGCTCTCTTTCACCGCAACAGACTGGTCAGTGCAGCCGCAGCATGAATCCGTCTGTCGATCTCCTGCTCTCACATCACTCATGAACAAGACCATGAAATCTTCCACTGGGGGCAGGAACTCGTCCCTGGCCCGGAGTGGGCACTCCACCCTTTTCCGGCTGAGAACCATGGCCTCAGATTTGGAGGCGCTGATTCTAGCTTTTGTTTTTGGCTCAGTCCAGTGTTTGAAAGGTTTATGGTCACAGCTTTCAAAAAAAGGGCTTTCTCAGAAGCAGCATTAGATTTCTTGCACATGCCAAACCGAAACAGACAGAATAGAAGAGGGACAGATGAGAACAGGTGTAGTTGACATGTAAATGAAATCAAACCACAAAAATATAGATGCATATTTGTACACATATTTTTCACTATATGTAGTGGCAATACCTGGACCCTACAGAGGTTGCACAGTTCAACTCCTCCACATTAATAATGTAGAGGAGCTAAACAGGGCTGTAGAACATCCTTAACCCATCATATGCTCCTGTGTGCAAGGAGGAACAGGATGAACACTGCCAGAGATACCTCAAGCAGGTCACTGATGTGAGTGTCTCTGACCAAACAATCAGAAACAGACTTCATAAGGGTGACCTGAAGGCCCGACATTCTCTAGTAGACCCAGTGCTCACAGCCCAGCACAATGGAGTCCAACAGGCATTTCCCACAGAATACCAGAATTGGCAGGTGACCCACTGGTGCCCTTGCTTTTCGTAGATGGGAGCAGGTTCCCCCTGAGCACATGTGACAGATGTGAAAGGGTCTGGAAGAGCTGCGGAAAATGTTATACTGACTGTAACTTTGTTCAGCGTTACCAGTTTGGTGGTGGGCAGTGTTGGGTAAGTTACTTTAAATTAGTAACTTAGTTACATTACTAGTTACTTCTATCAAAAGTAACTCAGTTACTTCAAGTTACTCGGTACTTTCAGAGTAACTAGTTACTAGGGAAAGTAACTTTGGTTTTACTCAGAATTCTCTTGTTAATGTGTTGCTTCCGTAACTGGATACCCAGCAAGATTGCCAGTCTTCTAGCTTGCTTACTTGCCACAAGTGCACTGTGCCACCTACCAATAGAAAGGAAAAAATAATGTGCACATTTCCACATGAGAAATCCCACACCTGATTCTATCCTAGCCTGCTTTTTACATCCAACACAAAAACTGCAGTCGTGGTGCTTTCGATTGTACTCAGAACTCGGAAATTCTGCCTTCTGAATAGGAAGATGTAGGTAACACCAGACTGCAGATGAGCTGCATACAGGGCTGGACTGGGACAAAAATTTTGACCCACCATTATAGGAAAAATCATAAAGCCTTTGAATGAAAATAAACACTGTTGTGACAGTGATGTACACTGTTCTGATGGTATATATGTATCAATCTATCAATCGTTTGTTGTAAGATTCAGATAATTATTTTTTTAAAAGTGAGACATTTTAAATGAGAATAAGAAAGTATTTCCTTGTACCCCCCTTTCCCTTTTAATGCCCTACATGGACCCCTGGCAACACTTTGCTAGACCCACCCCTGCACAGTTATCAGCTGTCAGCTACTTAGAAAAGGATCCTGGTGTTATTTGTCTCTCAGAAACAGTTCATAACTTCCCTTCAACTCATTCATGTCACCTAAAAGGTAAACCTGTTTCTCCATCACAGCTCTGATGATCCAGTAAGGACATCTCCTGGTTTCATCTTCATGTTTCCCTCTCACCAGATAACCCGACGTCATGACCAGCAGGTTTACATCTGTGGCTCCAGCCAACATCAACTGTACTAGAAATTAATATTAAATAAATTCTAACAACAGCTGATCAAGCTTAAAAGTGCTGCTGGTTTCCTCTTTCTTGCGCAAAGTGGGCGATAAACAAACAAGAGAGAAAAGCCAATCAGTTTCATGATTGAAGTAGAAACGGGAGAGAGAGGGTGAGAGGATGAGAGTAGAAGAGGCAGCTGTGCAGCAAAAGACACAGAATAACTTTGTGTCTTTTTCATTGTAGCTGAAGTCCGGGACAAAATGTTCCTTTTCACCTCAATACGAAACGCGTAATATTTTCTCTGAATACGAGACGATTCCGTTTTTTACGGGACGGTTGGCAACTCTAATAATTAACCTTATGAACAAAATAAAGTTCAACATCAGTAACATAGCACCCACCCAGCTGTATAGAAACTCCGTCATGCTAGCTAGTAGCTACCCAGTACGAAAAAGTCAGCATAACACAAATAAACTCCACCTAAACTTGGTTCATATCTGACCCAGATAGACTGCAGGTTATAACTTCTTACCTGAAGTTCAGTTCACCTGACACTCTCGGACCAGCGGCCGCTTCGGGTCTCTCCTCTTGCCTCCCTTTTCCTTCATCCACCTGCTGGCTTCCAACACTTGCTAATGTTATTGAATCTGTGGAAACTCCGCGATAGCCACCACATGAAGTAACGAATAACGAGCCTATCTAAATCCCAGTAACAAGTAACGCGTTCCCGGTTTTGGCATAATAACTAGTTACCGTGCTCGTTACCACAATAATAACGTAGTTACTGTAACGCGTTACTTAATAATGCGTTAGTCCCAACACTGGTGGTGGGTCAGTGATGGTCTGGAGAGGCATTTCCTTGGAGGGACATGCAGATGTCTACAGGCTAGGCCACTGCACCCTGACTGCCATTAGGAATCAGGATGAAGTCCTTGGACCCGCTGTCAGGGTCCTGGGTTCTATTTTGTGTATGATAATGCCCAGCCTCATGTGACAAGAGTATGCAAGCAGTTCTCAGAGAAGGGAGGAAATGATACCATTGACTGGTCCCCACTCAACCCTGATCTAAATCCATTAGAACACCTCTGGTCCATATGATGCATCTACACATATATATATCTACAAACATATAGATAAATATCTGCACATGGATCAAGGTAATTTTGGACCCTCCTCAGCATTTTAGTGCTGCATCTTGAAACAGTGTCAAGTACAGTAATCTAGGAGAAGATATTTAGGCCACAAAGAGATGATAGTATTGCTGGTTGGAGGTTCTAATCCTCATTGTAAAGGAAACTATTTGCTTAAAAACAAAGACTCTACAAAGTTCACAAAAAGCCAGATGTGCATAAAATTCTAACCGATGCAGCAGCTGCCCAGATGTTTTTGTCTGAACCACATAGACTATCCTGCTGGTAACACTAGAGGCAAGACCAGAGATTCATGAAACTTATTGGCTGGAAACAGTGAAAGAGTCTGTTCCAGTACTTTATCTACATCTCTCAGTGAGTATAGCAATGGTTACACCAACAAAAGTTCTATGTTAAAAAGAAAAAAGAATGATGTGGAAACACTTAAATTAAACTGAAAAATATTAGCAAGTATTATATTCGGCCTTTGGAGTCTTTACTGTCAGCAGGATCTCACAATTTGTTTGGCTTCCACCAACTAAACACAAAAGCGCTTCATTATTCCATTATTCAGTGTCAAACCCCCGCCTGCCTTCCTTCCTTTTAATATTTTTTTTCTTGTGAGGTAATTTGCATTTCAAAACAGTCTCACTAAATTTCCAGAGACAAAGCTGTGCCAAAGAAAACCAAAGAAAGAAAGAAGGCAAGAAAGAAAGAAAAGACGACGCTGTGCATGATTGCACCCTGACAGCCAATCGGCAACCTGACTCATGAGTGTAATCAGGAAGGGCTGCTGGATCTGCTGCATCCTACTGGCGAGCCAGTGATTGTCCACTGTAGGCGAGGTGGGAGGAAGTTTGGGATGGTGGGGGTGACTTTGTAGCTGGCGAGATTCATGTCAGCCTCCTGCAGAACCTTGTGGACTGATTACACGTCCAGGAAAATGCATGCGGCAAATGGATATTAAATCAGCACAGCTTATTGCCATGCCAGTATAGGACCGACCCTGAGCATGGGCAAAATGCATCTGCAGCCAGCCCCTATAAACAGGCAGTGGGAAGAATTACATTACTATGGGGGCTCCAGATGAGTTAGACGATCTTTCTTTCAAAGGCAATGATTAATAGTGATGGTACCATAAATTGCTTCGTATGAGATTCGGTTGTTTTGCACTTGGAAGCCATTCTGTTCTGTTTGAGGTCAGCGATTTGATAAGCCTTCCACAGTAATAGCACAGATCCAGTGAAATCCACTCATCCTTCAGGAGAGCTGGTGCCTGATCCATCGAAACTTATTGCCACATGCCGTGCACTGATTTTTAAGCCCTTTGGTATAAAATTAAGCTCCCAGAGACCAAACAATACAAAGAGAAATCTGGCAGAAGTATCTCATTTTATCTCTAACCCAGCATGCTCTTACAGACTGTCTGCTGTCATCTGTACAGAGAAGTCTATTTTTGGACGTGTGCAGGGCTATAGTTGAGTCTGGTCCCCAGACCATTTTCTCACGTCTTTCACTTCTTACAGTGTTTATTTAAGAAGTGCATGTGCCAGTCTGAATTATTAGAGTCATATAAAGCACTCCATTATATTTAGAAATCTACTATCGCAAAAGAAAATCTAACAGCATTAACTGAGAAGACAGCCAGTCTTCCCTTGAAATCTAGCCAATTTCCTTATTAGGGCCTTTTGTCAAAAGTTGTGTTTTATGTTTAGTATTTCAAAAATTCATGAAGTCATGGAGATGTCTGTTTGTACTCTATTTGTTAACAAATGGCCATCTACTTCAAAGTTGTTGTTTTGTGCTTTTTTAAAGTAACGGATAAATTAGCTGATTTTTTGATTAGGCCTTTTTTACTTAAGGGTTTTTTCTAACTACAAACATTTTGTGTTATTCAAGTTTTTAAAAAAAAGTTTATTAATTTCTGCAAATCTGAATGACTGTGGCCGTATTGGTGGAGGAAGTCAGTGAGGGAACTGTTCTCTGTGTGATTAGGAACCTTTCTGCATCAGGAAGGTTCCTGGTTTAGACTCGAGCCCATGCCTTTCTGTGTGACTTTACATGTTCTCCCTGGACCAATGTGCATTTCCTCAGGCATTACTCCAACTTCCAGGCACAGTCCAAAGACATGCAAGTTCCAAAAAAAAAATGCAGATGCATCATCACTGAACAAAAATACAAACGCAAACTTCTGTTTTTGCTCCCATTTTTGATGAGCTGAACTTAGAAGATCTGAAACATTTTCTACATACACAAAGGACCCATTACTATCAAATATTGTTCACAAATCTGTCTAAATCTGTGTTAGTGAGAACTTCTCGTTTGCCGAGATAATCCATCCCACCTCACAGGTGTGGCATGTCAAGGTGCTGTTTAGAAAGCATGAATATTGCACAGGTTTGCCTTAGACTGCCCACAATAAAAGGCCACTCTGAAATATGCAGTTTGATCGCACAGCACAATGCTACAGATGTTGCAGCTTTTGAGGGAGCGTGCAATTGGCATGCTGACTGCAGGAATGTCTACCAGAACTGTTGCCTGTGAAATGAATGTTCATTTCTCTGCCATAAGCCGTCTTCAAAGGCGTTTCAGAGAATTTGGCAGTACATCCAACCGGCCTCACAATCGCAGACCACATGTAACCACACCAGTCCAGGACCTCCACATCCAGCATGTTCACCTCCAGGATGGTCGACCAGGTGAAGACCAGCCACCCAGACAGCTGCAGCAACAATCAACCAAACCACCAAAGAATTTCTGCAAAAATTGTCAGAAACCATCTCAGGAAAGCTCATCTGCATGATCGTGCGCCTCATTGGGGTCTGGATCTGACTGCAGTTCGTCACTTTAACCAACTTGAGTGTGCAAATGCTCACATTCGATGGCGTCAGGTCAAGATAGCTTGTGTTGCATCGTGTGGATGAGCAGTTTGCTGACGTCAACGTTGTGGATTGAGTGACCCATGGTGGTGGTGGGGTTATGGACATTGAACACGAGTGCATTTTATTGTTGGCATTTTGAATGCACAGAGATACCGTGTTGACATCCATGACCATTACCTTATGTTGCAGCATATTGCAAGGATCTGTACACAATTCCTTGAAAGGTGAAAATATCCCAGTTCTTGCATGGCCAGCATACTCACCAGATATGTCACCCATTGAGCATGTTTGGGACACTCGGCTCGGCGTATATGACAGCGTGTTTCAGTTCCTGCCAATATTCAGCAACTTTGCACAAGTATTGAAGAGGAGTGGCCAACATTCCACAGCACACAATCAACAACCTGATCAACTCTATGCCAATTGCACAATGGCAAATGGTGGCCACCCCAGATACTGACTGTTTTGCGACATCTGTAGCATTGTGCTGTGTGATCAAACTGCATATTTCAGAGTGGCCTTTTATTGTGGGCAGTCTAAGGCAAACCTGTGCAATATTCATCCTGTCTAATCAGCACATTGACATGCCACACCTGTGAAGTGGGATGGATTATCTCGGCAAACGAGAAGTTCTCACTAACAAACAGCAAATTCAAAAGTGTTAAATGTATTGGTGTTAGTAGTCTTCTTGCAAAAGTAGAGTTAATTTTACTCTAAGTAGAGTCACATTCTTTTAATGTAACTCTGAGGTGTAAAATGATAGTAGTTAAAATCGAGTGTTAAAAATGTGTGTTTCTATGTCAAATCTGGAGGTGTTACAATGGAAACATTAACTCTTGACCTCTTAACTCTGAACTCCTACAGGGGCTATGACACCAATAGAGTAAATTCACAGACTCCGCCCCCAGCACCATAGGCTCCAATCGAAGCTGAAGTGAAGCCGTTTCAGAACATTTTGCTCTACATATTTGAGTTGTTTGGCATGCTTGGTAAGTCATTTTTTCAAAGATTGTTTCAATCATTTCTATTAGCTTTTACTTCTGTGGCTCTTTGGAGTTGAGACAAAGCTGTGTGAAAGGCATTAGCCATGTTGCTCGGTGATAGCATAATATTCTGTTTTAGCTAGCTGAAAGGTATTGTTTGCGGGCAAATACCACAGCCTACCACCTAAAACAATGTCTAGAATGTGAAATGTTGGTATAATGGTGCTACTTGAAGCCTGAAAATGATCTCCCATAAAAAAAAAATGAGCAAACAGCAGTAGCAGATGTCCTGACTGGGTTCTACGTTAGCATTTAGATCCTCAGAGTTTTGTGCACACGGTTTAGGTAAAAATGAAAAAGGTTGAGGTTTTACATTTAGTTCAGTATTACCTGTTGCCTGTGTCCTTGTCTTTTGGGAAATTACTTTACACAAGTAATGGCTCAAAGAGGATTCCTTTTTTTTACTGTGCTGCAATTGATTACCGGATTATTTGTGCCATTAATTAGTGTCAACTAATTTTTTTTTTTCAATCTCCACATAGGATATGCTTGTGAAGATGGAATATGGGGGAGAGCAGAAGTGCGTTGAAGTTCCACAAAGTGATGAATGAAGGACATGCATATTGTATTGAAGAAATAAGTGATGAGAATGCTGTTATTTGCATTTACCATGTCAGACCTTTTGATAAACAAAATTCTAATGAAAGTGAGAACATGTACACTGTTACATCTTTCAGAAAATGTTTTGAAATTGTGGCGCACAGTTCAGAATAAATGTTTTTCAAAAACCATTGCATCTTTTTAGTAAATGTTTATTTCCAAAAGAAATTTCTAGAAGTTCAGAACAGTAAAATTCCCGCTTTTTAGAATGAATTAGAAGATAACTCTTACGTAGTTAAACTAAAATACTCTTTGAGAGTTAATATATAAACTCTTAACACCAAGTGTTAAATTATCAACTCCAGACAGATTTGGTGTTTAACACTAAATCAGAGTTAACGTACCAACTCTCCAAAAAGAGTTAAATTAACACTCTCTGGTGTGGACCCATATAGACACTTTAATAGTGTTGAAATCAAATCTGACAGTGTCAATTTGGACATGCTGGATTTGCTGTGCAGATTTAGACAGATTTGTGAACAATCTTTGATAGTAATGGGTCCTTTGTATATGTAGAAAATGTTTCAGAACTTTAAGTTCAGCTCATGAAAAATGGGAGCAAAAACAAAAGTGTTGCATTTATATTTTTGTTCAGTGTAGTACAGTTTGTTGATTTAGTCATTTTGTGTCTACGTAGATGAGAACAGATACAGGAACTGTTTCCTCCCACAACAGATGTGTTTATTTTGTTTAGATTTATTTTATCTATTTTTTTTATCCATTCCACCCCTTTAACTTTATTCTGCTAGTTTGTTTTGTCACTGTAATAATTAAATGTATGTCCTGCATTGCCTTTTGTTTTGACTGCTGTAACTCATTCATTTCATTCCCCAGTTGTGGGAATAAATAAAATATTTATAACCTTAAAAACCATTCTAACCTCTTTCAGTTGCATAATGTGCTTTTTTTGCCAGTATGGGGCCGAAAAACATCAAGCTGGAAGGAGAGACGACATATACAGTATATCAACCCATCCATCCATCCTGAAGTTTAAAGTCCATTCTTCTACAGAAGACAGTTGGAACTCAGCTGAAGTCAGGCCAACAGGGAAGTGTTCATTTGTCAGAGTTTTCTGGTCTCCATTCATTTCAACCTAAATCTTGCTTTTCAGCTTTTAGATATTCACTTAATGTTGTTTTCTCCCAATGCCATCACGTGCTTGGTAAGCATCTGACTGTTAATTGCAAGAAAAAGCCCCGGTTTTCCATGCAGCTGAACAAAATCTCAGATGCTCCACAGATTCATGTAATTTGACCTTTCTAACAAAAACACTGACTGATGCAAAAAGGTTGATAGGATTTTCATATTTGGAAAACCTCATTACTGCAGATTTTGGAACAAGTATTGGCTCATAAAAGTCTCGGAGCTTTTCTGGCTGTAGCTTCGGCTCAGCTTTGAGTCTTTTGGACATGATCTGGCAGCATTGGACTGAACCCAGGCCCTCCGCACTGTAGCCAGTCTTGATTGACAGTTTTATCAACACATAAAAATTGAGAATCTGACTGCAGCCAAGCTCCAATCCTGACTGAAGCCCACATATAGTGAAAAAAACCCCACAGTGACACACTCTTTACTTATCTGTATGATAGGTGTTATAGATTTTAGTGTTAGCTCATTGATTAACTGACTGAAAATTAGTTATTATACACTATGGCAATTGTCAGTTAGGCAGAAACTCTACAGCACTCAATCAAACTATAGCCAAGAGCCACACTTTGATCAATGAAGACTGCAATTGAGATTTTTCTCTACTATTGGGTTATTTGGCCTGAAGCAACTGCTAACTGTAAAGAAAATATAATCGTGTGCAGAATGTGCAGAGAAACTCACAAAGCAAACAAGTAAAAGCTCTCCCCCAAAGCAGCTATTAATTCACAAGTCATTTTTCAAAGCTGGCAAAGATAAAAGTATTTTACAAACATTCAGGAGTGTGATTTCAGCTGGGCTTAATGGTGGTCTGTTTGATAATATAACTCCAGTTCCAAAAATCTGGGATGCTGTGAAAAATATAAATACTATCTGAACGCTATAATTAGCAATAATTTAATTAATACAACATGGAAAATATTCAAATGTTTATAAAATCAGACATTACATGAAAATATAAGCTCAGTTTGAATTTGATGCCATCAAAACATCTAAGAAAAAGAAAAAGTTGGGCCGAGGCCACCAAAAGGCTGAAAAAGTACGCGATACTAGAAGGAAACTGCTGGAGGAACATTTTGCAGCTAGTTAGGTTAATTAGCAACCTGGAATAAACTGTGTTTATCAGTGTGTGCTCTTCAACATAAAATTGCAAAGGTTTTGAATCTGGCCCATACAATGTGCTTACACATGCCCCACATACCGCAAAGAATGATGGCCCTTTAGTGGCCCAGATCTGGTTTGCCAGATGTGGCCAGCACATGGGCCAGGTGGGCCAGTACAAGACCAGTTGCAGACAAACTGGTGGTCCTGTGCCAGAACAGTTTTAGCTCTGGCCCCAAATGTCAGCCTAATGTGTACCTTAATCAAGCCATGTAATAACAACATGTGCACAATAGTGCAAAAGTAACACGACAAACCTCTGTTCATACAGTGAATGGACTGATTCTTATGTAGCACTTTTCATTATCCTGGATTACTCAAAGTGCTCTATACAACATGCCACAGGGGAGGCCACGGGTCTGATTCAAACCCTGGCTGCTACTCTTCAACCTGCTCAGTGGGTGGGCATGTGGTTTCCTGCCCACCCACTGAGTGAAACTGGGACCCTGAAATGCACATTTCTTATAGTTGTGGATATACTTCCTCAGAAGTGTTTGATGCTTTATTGATTAGCTTCCGAACATCTACCAGGAGACACTGTCTGGGAATGGTTAGGATTGTTGTTATCCCCATATTTAAATGACAATGTGTCACCTCTATTTGGATCATGGCTGGTTTTCCATGATCCAAATAGGAAATGCTTGTTGGCATGGTCCTACAACATAAACTAAAAATAAGTATAGCTCAACCTCAAGTCACACAGTTTTTACAGGCTGAGATCATGACTTAAACTGAGATGGCATAGATGTCTTGTTTTAACTATTTTTTCTGCATGGCAAATCACTCCTATTTCATGCTTATGCAGTACTGACTGCCATGTAGTAGCACACCAGAAGGACTCATGTGTAATGAGATTTATATGTAGCCCTCCACTAATTAAAAAGTCTGGAACAATTACATAAGTTGTTCTTTTGTAACTGCTGATAAGATCATTACAATTCACTTGGCTGGTTCTGGTGTTGCAGTGCTCTTTTGGGAACAAATGCCTTAACAAAATAGTTCCCCTAGAATTGTTATGCTCAACAAAAATATAAGAATATAAGAAAACAAGACATGTTAAATCAAACACAATAATGACAAAGTGTAATGTCTCATGTTTCATCTGAACTTATATTTGACCTGATTTAGACTAGATTTTTATTATGATCTATAAAACCTTAAAAATGATAATGGGTGTACTTGTTTTATACTATGGTTGTATGTCCTCCTGCTGGATTGTAAATACATGGCGTTTGTCCAACATTGCAAGCAGAATCAGATGCATATGGAATAGTCTCTAACCCCACGTGACCCTGACAAGAAACAAATGACACAGATAAATGAAGTCCATTGAAACAGATTTGTATCTCAAATAATGTTAAACAAGAAGAAGCAGAGTTAAAAATTTACCCCATGCTGACTCTAATTCGTCAGAGTGAAGCATCAGCGGACTAATGAAAATGAGATGTGTGATATAGATCACACTAATGGCTCCTCATTCTTTTCTAAAAAGACAAATTATCCACAGCGGACAAAGTCTATTCTCTGGCTTCTACTGTCAGATTTTAAAGCTCCTCTTAAAGTGTCCAGAAATAGTCGAAACTATGAAATGTCCATGTAAGGCTTTTCTGCAGTTCATTGTCTTGTGTTGTGTCACCAGCATCCTGCAGTTAAAGTTTACAATGGCAAGGATATTTATGGTGCTTACGTAAACTTGTATAAATCACACTATGCCAAGGGATTGTTTATATGTGTTGGTGGCCATTCCATCACATATGTCTCATGGATTTGATTGGACTATAGCATTCAGTGGCGCAAATCCATGTACCGACAATTCGTCATATCATGGCAGCATATCACTGCAGCTTGAAATGGTTGTGGATGTCTCATTTGCCAGCCTGTTTTACATGTGGGGGGAGAGCACATTTTCCTGTATGTGTCTGAAATGTTAAATGAATTAAGCTTTTTTAAATTCATGTCACTTTTAAGTGTTCAAGCTGATTATCATATCCTCTGGCCAACAGCTTTTTAGACAATTCCACCATGCTTTCTACAGCTGTACTTGGAAAATATTACAAGACTGCTGCATCTAAACCAGTGTGAGATAACATGCTTTTATGATGCTTAAGAAGTCCGGTAATAAAAATGTGCTTTCTATGTACATGACATTAATGCATTTAAGGTGTATGTGCCTGTTACTGGTAACTATTAGCCAGTGAGAAACAGTTCTTTTCTTGCATTTTGGCCAACCTTTGGACAATGTACAGTATGGACACCCCAGGTTATGTTGACTGAATGTTTCAAAGATGATCTTTGGGAAGGATGATAATCTATGCATTGGCACACTACTGACTGAAGATGATAGACAATAGAGGCACCTTCCCAGTAAGTAAATCCTCAAAATGACTGTCATACACCAGTCAGCCACAAAATTAAAACCATGGATGGCGATCGTGGCTCAAGAGTTGGGAGTTCGCCTTGTAATCGGACGGTTGCCGGTTCGAGCCCCGGCTTGGACAGTCTCGGTCGTTGTGTCCTTGGGCAAGACACTTCACCCGTTGCCTACTGGTGGTGGTCAGAGGGCCCGGTGGCGCCAGTGTCCGGCAGCCTCGTCTCTGTCAGTGCGCCCCAGGGTGGCTGTGGCTACAATGTAGCTTGCCATCACCAGTGTGTGAATGTGTGTGTGAATGGCTGGATATGTAAAGCGCTTTGGGGTCCTTAGGGACTAGAAAAGCGCTATATAAATACAGGCCATTTATCATGGATGGGAGAAGTGAGTAAGTTCCTCTTGTTTAAAGGCACCTGTCAAAAGGCTGGGGTATATTAGGTAGGGAGCAAACAGGAAAGATAGCAGTGTAAGTATGTGAGTAACTTTGACAAGGGCAAACGTGTGACATGATGAATGGCACAGTGTTCCTACAAAAGTGGTTTAAGAAAGGACAACATAGTGGTAGTACAATCATGGGTGTGCAAGGCACAATGAAACATGGTTTCACTCAAATAGAAGAGTTTTTGTAACACAAATAGATGGAAACCTTACCTTTCAGAGTACCGACATTTGTCAAGTATGAGATATTTGTTGAACGTCTAAGTGCAGAACATAGTAACTCAGAACGAGTCTTTAATGGTGATTGTTCGCTACTCAGGATCAAACAGGGAATGAAACACGGCAATCAAAATACTAGACATTGCCAGAAAATACAGAATCACTGGGAGATACAAGTACACCAAGAAACTTTGTGGTAAGTTATACAGAACTGGGGTGTACACAGTCATGACAGATGAGGGCAACAACGAACAAGGCTATAAGGTAATCAGAGAAATGGATAACATCAGGGAAACTCAGCTGAAACCAGTCATGGAAGATGAGACACAGGAAACAAAACTAAAGACTAACAAAATAAATTCAGAAAGTAACTGAACACGGGTACATCTAACACCGAAACATTGACTTTCTGCGCAGAATACAGGAGGTCAGGAAAATAAACTCAGGGAATCAACTAAAAGGATAACTATAATTGCAAAAGAAAACACAATCTAACTGAGAATGGGAATAACATCATGGAAATAAGGTTAGAATATGAAACTCCAAATGACAGGAACAAGTAAGAAAATAAGCAGATTCCTTGATGGCGGGGGCCTCAAAAAAAGTTTGAGGAACATGATAAGAAGTTCTCATTTGATAAGGCCTCAGTTCCACACATCTGGAGGATGTAAAAACAAGTAATCCATGACAACTTGACCCCACAGTTTCCAGGACTTAAAGGATGTGCTGTTTAAGTGCTGGTGTCTAATACCACAAGAAACTTTCAGAGGTCTTGGGGAATCCATGCCTGAATGGGTTAGGACTATTTTGGCGACTTTGAGGAGGACCAGCACCACATTAAAGTTTGTGGTGGTAATGTTGCGGCTGATTGACTGGTGTGGTTAGACAGCTCTCTCATCTATCAATGCTGTGAGCAAGTGTTTGAACCGTAATGCAATTCTCCACTTTCTTTCATAACCTTTTGGTTCTGTCTCTGGATGTTACCCACTCCAGGGAAAAACTGTTGATGTCTTTGATGCTGCGAATCCGTGATGCATTTCTTCCTCGGCTTTGAAGGAATGAAGGCATTTGAAGTGAAGAACTCCTGTGCTGCCTCGTCACGTATCTTTAGATTTGTTTTTTTATTCAGCCTAGCACAGACTAACACAGCAAATGTTTCCCATTTTGCTGTTACAGTTAATCCTGAATTAACTCCTCCTCCCTCTCCTGTGTTTGAAGAGGGAGGGGGAACAGAAATCTTTGAGGATACAAAAGAAGCCATGCATCCACGCCAGGTTTCATGGCTGTGCTCTACAAACAGAGTGTGAGATGGGAAGAATATTATACTGTCTTTCCACTGATTTCTTTTCAAACATCCCAGGTTGCATCTTTTTTGGCTTCAGATTTATTGGTAATCTCAAGGCATTTGCAGTATTTTAGAGAGAAGATCAATAATTCCTCTACATGCAAGCACCTTGTGACAGTGGGGAGGAAACCCAGTGATGATGGTTCTCTGCTTCAGCAGGTTAAGGTAGTGAGGAGTAGAAATGGGTAGAGAGGAGAGCAAAGGGAAAGCTGTGCATTTAAGGTAGCCACACTATTGGATGAGCATCTCTGACAGTGCTGTGTTGCTGTTGTTCCGACATCATAAATGATGTCGTTCTGGAAACAAGGTTATTAGAGTTCACTTAGACTAAATGAAAAACAAATGCAACATTGTTCAAAGCTTCTTCAGACTGACATATACCACCCTGGTCATTCTACCTATAACAAACACATTTTTAGCAAGTGAATCAAATAGATAAAAATCAAATGCAATTTAAAAAAAAGAAGAAAAAAAAAGGCAAACCCACACTAAATGACACTAAAGTAAAATGAAAACAGCAGATTTCCAGGAAGAGCACAGCAACTGACCAATCATGCTTTCATGATGTAATCACTTTGAGACTAAGTTTTCCTACATGGCCCTGGAGTAAGATCAGACTGCAGCACACAGTTAATGACTATATTTTCGTCATGGTTGTTATTAACAATATTACATTTTACCACTTCTGTCAGAATATGCTGCTGTTCTTTTAAGCTGAATACAAACGCCTGTGCTTTTGAGCACTATCATGTTCAGTGGGGTTTGAAAGCGTGCGACCAGCATGGCACTAAAGCTACACTACAATTATCAGGAGACAAGGGAGCAAAAACTAACATAACAAATACAAAGCAAAACTTTTTGCTACAAAAATAGTATGTTACGCCTTCCCAACTGATTCAACTAAAGACATTGAAACAAATGATGTGTTTTTGCAACAGGATGTTAGTAACAAAGTGCCTAAAGATTAAATTTAAAATTAGTTCTTCGCTAAGTTGTGTGTTCTGTCAAGAAAACATTGGTTCATCTCTTGATGCTAGAATGAGTCATAGGTCAGTCATAGGTTAAATCAGTGTGTTTTTCTGAAACAACAGAGCATAGTAAAGCATCCCAAAAAATACATGTTGCAAAATGTAATAAATTCCTTCTTCAGAAAGCTAAAGTTATAAATGTAAATGGTATTGTAATAAAAAAACATATTTATATTAAGCAGGGCTGTCAAACTCATTTAAAATTGTGGTTCAGGCACAGCCCACTCTCATCTTAAGTGGACCTGACCAGTGAAACTTCATGACAAATGTGTAAAATTACAAAAAATTGTTCTAACAGTTCATTATACAGACTGTCCTATAATAAACTTAAAGTTTTTGTTTATTTACCATGGACTCACTAGTAATGGAAAAACGGGGAACTTTCCTGTAATTTAATTGTTTATCTGTTAGTTGCAGTGGGACAGGCAGTTAAAAAAAATCTATGCACGCCTCCACATTTTTTTAAAGCTGTCCATTGGTCCAGATTTGGAGCCTTTGCCCGATCAATTCTGGCCCCTGAGCCTTACATTTGCCCTAAAGCTCAAATGACATATAATGTAATTTAATTTACCAAATGATGTATTCTTTATGAAAAAATGATACCGCCATTAAAGGATTACACTGCTATTTTAACTGTACTTAAAGACTGCTTTATAGTTTGTTTGTGTTTTTTTAATTCGAGCGTTACATTCACGCTGCGACTTGCGTCAGAAACTACTTCCGGTGTCCACGTAAGGTAGGCATCAGGCGTAAACAGTGTAAGTATCGTGCTATAGTAAGTGTATAGCATCTGGCAGGGCTAGTGTAGCCTCAGAACGGCTCCTACACTAATCTTATGTTTTATCCAGGGCAAAGACGTAATTGTTTTGTTGCGGTGTGCTCTGTCTTCGCCATGTTTTTTCACGCAGGATGTCTTCGTAGTTTGCTATGGACCGGCTGTCGAAGGTCATTCTCACTTGTTTGACTATAGCAACTAGCTGTCGATCTGAAAAATCACCCCCACACCAAATTTATAAAGAAATATTCCTCTGCTTGGTAACGTAAGCAAATAATACTACATGGGTGGACAACATTGCCCGCTCCCAGGAGCTCATAATTCTTGTTAATTCACTCCCGCATGCTGCATGCTTTACCGTCTGTCATCATAACTTCCCGTGATTTAACATGAAATTAATTTTAAATGACTTTCTCATTAACAAATACACCTATTCGCGGCCTCTTGATCAAAAGGATCCTTCTGAAAAATTCGGCATACTTAATATAAATTAACTTTACATTATTGCTTTAAATATCAGTCTTTATCCCCGGCGTGCCGGCTGTTATCAGCGTTAGCAAACGCTACCTATACAGTCTTAACTCGATTAAGCGGTGGTAGCTAGGCATAAGAAACGATAAAAATGGCACTAAAAGATATGCCGATTATAAAAGAAGGCGGTCACTTTTCATTTAACATACAGAGCCACGTTTTATGGAGCGTTGTTAGTTTGTTATTGCCGTGCCGCCGGC
Source organism: Rhamphochromis longiceps (assembly GCF_057381845.1). Lineage (NCBI taxonomy): Eukaryota > Metazoa > Chordata > Actinopteri > Cichliformes > Cichlidae > Rhamphochromis > Rhamphochromis longiceps. The sequence continues at coordinate 12,078,802 of NC_140573.1, forward strand.
TCAGTGTTGCCAGATCCTGATGGTGTTTGGCTTGTCTTGCCCAGTGCCAATGAGAAGCGAGTGCAGTGCTAATCCTGGATTACCAAGCGCACGAACCTTACTGCAGTTTAAGACCAGCGGCACAAGTGAATATTAAAATTGACCTACAGTAAACATGGTTATAATCAGAGCAGCAGTTATCCTTCAGTTAGATCTTATTTTGATGGCTCTGATATGTCCTCTCTTCGTCTCTTCCTTTCATATCTTCAGCTTCGTCTATGGACCTCTGCCTGCTTCTTGTGTGTCAGTTAATTCCACTTGATTCACAAGATCAGCACTGGACCAGTTGCCTCAAACACTGCATTTTATAATCATGTGAGTGTGATTTTTCTTTTCCAGAATGGGGAATTTAACCTCCTCCCATCCAAGGGGTCTGTCCAGCACTGCCTGTTTACAGTACGTTCAGGTAAGACCTGCTACATACAAGCAGTTTGTTACTTTGCTGGGTATGGTAGCGTGCAGTGGGTCTTTGTGTAACTTGTTTTCAGTTGTGCAGGTCTCACAGGCTTATGTATTTTTTTATGGATACACAACCATGACATATTCTGTCTGATTCAATACATGTTTTACCTGAAGACTTTTGAATTAAACATATGTCATGCAGCACACCTAGAAGTGACATGTGTGAATACACGTGTTCACAAACAAATATAAATAAATCTGTGACAAGGCCCTGTAATGTTTCAGGGGTATGCCCATCTACTGTAGACTGCATGAAAATGGGTGTAAGGTCTGGGTCTGAAAAGTGAAGCCTTAAATCTGCATTCTTTTTAAGTGCCACCAGGGGGCGGTATGCGTGGCTACAGAAACTGAAGGTACTGCAGAAATTTATGAGGAAAACTGGCTCTAATTTAGTAAATTATGGTCATTCATCTTGTGCGGCTGCATTTTACATACTTGCCTCTAGTATAGGTGTTATATCGGTCCATTACACAGTAGTCAGTCAACAAATCTTTCCATTAAATGACCTGAGTGTGATTACAAAGTGCACAACTGCATGCATCAAGATGCCTTGAGGTTTTCTTGTGCACATCAGTTTTACACTTCTCCAGATCAGTCGCTCTGTGGTATCAGAGCATGTCATCTTGTCAGTGGCATGTTTAACTTTGAAGGCGGTCTGCTTATGAGTGGAGGTGACATCCTAAAATCCATTAAGACACCACCGACTCATCAATAATTAGAAATGTGTTTTAGCCACATGAAGAATGAGCAATCTTTTAGAAACTTCTTAACTTTAAAACAAAGTCTTGTGCATTCAAATTGACTGCATCCTTAAACTTAAAGGCCTTTGCATTCAGGTGTTCCAAACAGGCAAAAATTCAAATAAAACTGGTGGTTAATCAGAATTCTTTCTACATCTGTTGACTATATTCCAGCTAAAGCTATAGATCTGTGGTTACTGACGTTACCTCCTTTACCAGCTTACCCTAAAGTGAGTAGAGCAGACAACACTCTGGTGATGAATCATCAATCTGCTAGAAAGAATGCAAAGAGGAGGAGCCGTCGTCATGCTGGTGTAGAAATGTGCTTGTTGCCCTCAAAAAGGAAGCCGTGAAACTTCCACCATAATTCTGCAATTGGGTCTCTGCCCGAAGTGGAGATAAAATCCTTCTCGCCCTTCACCAACTTGATTCCTGCTATGCTGAAGCTGTTTCTGGACTCCACACTCATAACTAAGTATTCTAATTGTGTCTGCCCTTTCAGGATGTGGTGTCACAGAACTGTGTTGTGATATTTTCCAAGACCACCTGCCCATATTGTAAAATGGCCAAAAACGTCTTCAACGAAATTGGCGCAACCTACAAAGTGATCGAACTGGATGAGCACAATGACGGGCGGAGTCTGCAAGAGGCCCTAGCTCAGATGACCGGTGCCAGGACGGTAAGAAGGACCTCACCTTCGTGTGCTTTTTTTTTTTTTTAAGTAGAAGAAGAATCAAAACACACATCTCTGACAGCTTGTTTGTTCTGGCAGCTCTGCCTTCAAGTTAAATTTAGGTGGAGTTAACAAGCATCTTTGTTGGGGTTGCAGCCAAGATTGAGGACTTTATAGGCGCTCAGAATAGCTGACTCTGAGTCAGGATGAATCCCCATAGCAAGTCCCATCTTTTTACATCATAGCCTTTGCTCTGTTGCTCTTTAGTCACTTTCCAATATGCGAGAGTTCTGAAAACATGGAAACGAGGAAGGCTGTCCGCACATGAACACTGTGCATTAAAACAATGAAGCTGAAAAACACATACATAGGCCGTCTGCTTTACCTTCAGGTGTATGCCACTGCAGCCTTGCTCATGTTCCCTGGCCTCAGCTTGAAAGCTGTGAAAGTTGATAATGAATTTTATAATTCAAAATAGGAGCATCTCGACTCAGGGTCGCTGTTAGGGTATGTATTTGTTTTGTTTTTTATCAGAGAAGCCACGCATGTCCTTGTGCTCGTACACGTTATCTGTGAAGTGTTATCGAACCAGATGTTTCAAAGCCCATGTAACTAATAAAGAACAGCACGTAATTTAAATCACCTTGATACTTTTATAGTCTAAATATTTAATCATTACATTTTCATGGCAAATTGAACAACATCTTGCTGCCCACCATCCACAAGGGGGCAGCAGCCCACATTTAGGGGCTCATCGATTTCAACAACTATGTCAAACTTGCAGCCCCTTGGCGTGAACTAGCACCTCCAAAAAGGCCAGTCTGGACCACTGGATCCAGTATTGCTGAGCATGAGGATGTATGCTGTCTTTTTCCTTTTAATTACAAAGTATCTACTCTTTCTGTAATTCCATCCATTTTCTGCTACTTGTCCAGGTCTGGGTTGTGGGGGCAGCAGTCTAAGCACAGATGCCCAGGCCACCATCTCCCCAGCCATCTCCTTCAGCTCTTGCAGCTGAGGCATTCCCAAGCCAGCCTAGAGAGATCTAATTTCTCAAGCATTGCCCAGGTCTGCCCCAGGGCCTCCTCCCGCTTGAAAAATGCCAAACAAACTCACTTAGAAGGCATTATAGTCAGGTGTCTGAACCACCTCAGGAGTAGTGGCTGTACTGTTAGTCCTTCCTGAATAACCAGGCTCCTCACCAGGGTCAGCGATAGGGCTGAACGATATATCGCATTTGCGATAATATCGCGACATGATCAAGTGCAATTTTCTAACCGCAAAGGCTGCGATTATACTCTGGACATGTCCAAATTCATGGGCTGCATCCTCCTGAGGCCGCATTTGTAGACCGATTACGTCACAGCGACGCGCCGAAGGCTGTCCAAATTACTACCATATCCCAGAATTCATAGCGCGGCCCAGCCAAACTCCAGTTTCCAGCAATGGCGGCCGCTACTAAGTTTTAAAATTACTCATACTAATCTTTCTGGGTCACAAAATAAACTTTTAACATATTTTCAGGCGAGAAAGTAGTTGTGTAAACATCAAATATCTGCTCGGTTTATCAAGATATCCCATATTTGCAAAAGTGCTTCGACGTTTTCAGAGGCGTCTGCTACCCACCAGCTCGACAGCTAGCCGGGAGCTCGAGGGTTACTGATGCGGCCGAGAACGGCACAACTCCCGGCACATCATTTTCAGATCACCGCGGACTTTCGCTGCTCGGGTTAAACGTAATATATAAGTCACTTAGACAACCTAAAAATGTTATTGTTGGGCTTTTTTCAGTGTTTTGTTTGTTCGTGAGTAAATCGGTTTGGCTGAGATTAAAGTTATTAGATTAGATAAAATAAAACTTTATTAATCCCCCGGGTGGGTTCCTCCTTGGTTTTCACACAGCTGACTAAACGTCAAACAGAAAACTTATTAAACAGAAGTATGAGACAGTCGAGAATTTACGCCAGTGTCTGGTTATATTTTAGATAGCAAGAAGCAGACGGCCGAGTTTATTAAACTCCACCGAGACAGCGGTGACGCTAATCAGAACTAGCCTTCTGATTCAGAAGGCTAGACCGTCCAATTTCACGCCTTTAAATTTTAAAGGCGTGTTTGTGTGTGTGTTTATACAATTGCTATTATGTTTGCACTTTATGTGTAATGTTACTGACTGCAGAGATCAGTAAGATGTGTGTATTTTTTATTTATTAGTTTTATTTATTTAATATTATTTTTTAATTGAATGACTGTCTAGTAGTTCACAGATGTCGAAAAACTGAGTGTGGTAAAGCCACTGATTTTGTTTATGTATATTTCTGCAATCTGCACATTGTACTGACTTTCATTTTAATGTTTACACCAGGGTTCCTTGTCAGCACTTTATGCTCAGATGTTTGTAAGCTAAAAATAAACTATTGTGTATGTTCAAATATACTGTTGTGATTGAAGAAGTTAAATAAAAATGTCAGTCATCAATTCATGCATCACCTCATGTCATCATAACAGAGGTCTGTCTTCCAGGAAAGAACAGTTTAAAATTAATGTAATATAGTATTGGCCATACTATATGATGTATTGCTTGTCTTTGTTTAATAATACAGAAGACAAAGACCTTAAAAAATAATCGCATATCGCATCGCAATCGCAATATTGGGGCAAAAAATCGCAATTAGATTATTTTCCATAATCGTTCAGCCCTAGTCAGCGAGCCCTTGGAGGTGGCCCATTTCCTCTACTTGTATTCTTTAGATCACTAGCTGCTCCTACTTTAAGTTGTAAAAATTCATTAACAGCTCACACAGCTGTCAAGTTGGGGCCAAGAAAGAACACAAACAAACCTGGAGCTACAAATAGACTGTGTGTGGGTCTTGAATGCAAGGACAGATTGGAGATGTGAGATGGCACATGAAACTTGGGGGAAAAAACCTAACCTAATCTGAAATCGTTGATCATTAGCAACTCATTCATAGCATGCTAAAGTCTGTATCCCCCTGACACCCTCCCCCCTCTTTTTTTCTCTGTTTAGGTCCCAAGAGTCTTTGTCAATGGCCATTGCATTGGGGGCGGGTCTGATACCAAACAGCTCCATCAGCAAGGAAAGCTGGTGCCTCTGATCGAGCAGTGTGCTTCCTGCTGTGCTGCCACAGGCTCTGAAGGCTCAGGCGCCAGACAGTTTGAGGCGGCCAAATGACTAACCGTTCTTACGGTTTTTATCAATGCACCACTTATCACATGTTTGCTTGAGCTCATGGTACAAGGTGTACATTGCTTGAGCATGACTATAGTATTTATGCATCAAAGTGCGGTGGATACTTGATGTAAAAATACATTTTCATCCAGGGATGTACATTATTATGATAATGATGATGATATTGTTTTTAATATTATTGTTATGGCCTCTGTGTAAAGCGTGGGATTGCTGTATTACTCGTACAGCACTTGTACATGTTTGTTTTATTGAACAATATTACACTTCACTGAACTGTGAACATCTTGATGTATTGATTCTACCTTAGCCGTTGGTTTTTATTTCAGGTAACTTTTCATATTTTGCAAGAGCAAAAGAGGTACACTTTGTAAAAATATGCAGAGTATTGTGCTGTTATTTGCATAAAATGTGAATAAATTTAGTAATTTGTGTATTTTTTTTGCAGTTGTCCTATTGCTTTCTACCACCCCTAAGCAGTCGCGGGGGATTGCTGCCCGTTCCTGGTTCTGCCAGGGGTTTCTTCCTGTTAAAAGGTTTTTTTTTCCTTCCTACTGTCCCCAAGTACTTGCTAAAAGAGGGGGTAATTGATTTTTGAGGTTTTCACTGTATTATTGTAGGGTATTTTCCTTATAGTAGAAAGTGCCTTGAGGCGACTGCTCTTATGATTTTTGCTATTTAAATAAAACACAATTGAACTGAAGTAGACTGATAAGAAATCCTGTTACAAATATACGCATTATGGACAATCTTTAGGTCACGCCAACATTAAGAAGTTCCTGAATCTTTGACTTTAGAGCTAGACATTGAATTCATTAAATTAGTAAATAATAATTACTACAAAAAATAGAGTGAATAATGATTTTCACATATTAAATATGAAGGAAATTCCGTTATAAAGTCGCAATGTGTCCCTTCTACAAAGGGCGCTCCATATGTCAATGCTTCACCTCACATGAGGGCGGGTACTGGTTGCCTTGCCGGGAGAAAGAGATTGTTTTTATTATTTCTATATTTGTTTTTATGCATTTATTTTTTTTAAACAATGTAGTCACGGATGTTGTTAATAGGATGTTAGTAATCGAATTTTTTTTTCTTCTTTGCCAATTACACCATTCCCGTGCGTTGTACGCTGTGAAACAAAACGCGCGCAACCATCGCGTCCACATCGCGCCGCATCACGGTGAGGTCATTGTCGTGCTGCGGTTAAATTAGCCTGGCTAACGGGAGCAGTGCACTGCTAAGCTATTAGCATTTCGTTTATGTGTGCTGTAGGCTGAATAAGTAACAGTGTGAAGGATGTCTGGAAGTGCAGGAGAGTGGTGTCTCATGGAGAGCGACCCCGGGGTTTTCACGGAGCTCATAAAAGGTTTCGGTGAGTGACTCGTAGGGTGACGCTAGCGGCTCATTGAATGTAACGTGGCTGTCTCGACAAGCTAGCTAGGTGGTTAACTGGATACAATAAAGCTAACAATAGCTTCCAAATTGCTACTTCTTACTTTTGTATTGCAACAGGAAAAAATTTTTACATACTGTGCATCTTTATTACACCTTAATGTTGAATGATTTGCTTGTAATAATTGGGTCGCTACTTTAATTGGGCGAGCTAAATAGCTAGCATTACTCAGCGTTCAAAACAACGCGCGTGAAAGCAACCCCTTTGACATGTGTCGTGCATTCTCAGCTGTCAGACTACAAATGCTTTCTCTCCGTTAGTTAATGGTTACTTGAACGGTAATTAGCAATGTAAATAAATGTTCGCTGCTTCACTTGTCATTGTCAGGCTGCAGAGGAGCCCAGGTTGAAGAGATATGGAGTATGGAGCCAGAGAACTTTGAAAACTTGAAGTATGTTCATCTACACCTCTTATCTTGCATGCCTCTGCTAAAGACAGGTCTTTTTAATGTATGTGTTTTGTTACAGACCCGTTCACGGGTTGATTTTCCTGTTTAAGTGGCAGCCTGGTGAAGAGCCAGCAGGATCAATTGTCCAGGATTCAAGACTTGATCACATCTTCTTTGCCAAGCAGGTACTCTTAGCATTACAATTAATGTCCCTGTGTTCATTTAGATGCATTTGACTCACTATCTTCACTGCAGAAGCAATGCATTTTCCAGTTAGTTAGTGTTGGTGGCGCTTACCAGACGAGAAATGAAGTGGCTCTGCAAAAGGCTCTAGTTCATTCACATTGGAAAATGAGTGAGATAATAAATTGCAGCACATCTTACTTGGCTGGATAAATCTCACTAAGCCCACACCAAAGGATGCTGCTCCTCAGTGTAAAAAAAAAAAAAAAAAATATATAATCTTGAGATACCTGATCTGCAGAAAATGTTTAAAGTTATATTTTTTTGTTAAATGTTTATGTTCATTATGTTTATGATCAACATGCAGATCCCACTTCCAGTCTCGTGTCATAGTTTGTTTTTAATTGGTCTATTTATTTTGTGCCTCTCTGATCTGTGTGTTTCCAGGTCATTAACAACGCTTGTGCCACCCAGGCCATCATCAGTGTTTTGCTCAACTGCTCTCATCCTGACATGTTGCTCGGCGATACGCTGACGGAGTTCAGAGAGTTTTCACAGAGTTTTGATGCAGCTGTACGTCAATGGTATTTTTGTCTCAAATCCAAATTTAAAAAATAAATAAAAAAGGAAGGGGAAAAATCTAACCGAAAAATAGATTTCAAGACATTTTATTATTTTATACATTTTATGAGATGACTCAGCCATCTGTCCTTCAGATTGTCATGAGAACCATACTGACTCAGTATAGTTTGGTTTTTTTGTTGTTGTTGTTGTTTTAGGGTTGTTGTTTTTTATCGCATAAAGAGGAAAAAAGAAAACATTTTCAGCAGCATTGTAGTGTAGCGGTTAGCACTGTTGCCTCACAGCAAGCTAGTCCTAGGTTTGAACAGCCATCGTGCACCCAGGGCTTTTTGGTGTGGAGCTCTTTTTTCTGTGCAAGTTCTCCCCTGGCGCCCTGGTTTCCTCCCACAGTTCAAAGGCATGTGTGGGTTTGGGTCATGTGTGATTCTAAATTGGCAGTAAGTGGGAATGTGAGCGTAAATGATTGTCAGTCTTGTGACAAATATTTTTGTTGGGAAGCCTTAGCTACTCGAAGCACTTAAGACTACAAGCCACATTTTACCCATGTATACATCGGTTTGCACTCTAGACTCTGAGCGCTCACACCCATGCATGTCTGTGGATTGTGGGGGGAAAATGAATACCCAACCACACTGAGAAGATGCAGACTCCACAAAGAGAAATCCCAGCTAATCCACAGACTAGATTAGGAGTTATTCATGGACCACAGCAGTATTCTTGGGCAAGATTCATTTATTGGAGTCTTAGTGTTGGATAGAAAGAACATAGACAAGGGAAAGAAACACTTGTAGAATGAGACATGTTGTATAAAACACTCAAGTTGAGTATAAAAGTGCTACATAAGAACCAGTCCATTTACCATTTTAAAGATGTTAACTCATTAGCCTGTATCATTGTCAAAGTTCATGCATTTGTAACAAAGATCAGTTCAAAATTCAACGAGATCTGAGGATTATGTTTTTAATTGTATACGGACCTCGACCTCTATAGACAGACATGGGAAGGCTCGGCGGCTCCGCAATCATGTTGACACATTGTTCTAATGAACAGTAGCATCAGTCGGTTTATTATATGTACTATACGTTGGTAGCAGTCAGTAATATAATAATTTACTGTAATGACTTGTTAACAAGCTATTTAAACACATGATGAGAAAAGAATTAAGTGGTGTCTTGTGACGACCCGTAAAATCAGCATCTTCTCCTCTCCTCAGATGAAAGGTTTGGCTCTCAGCAACTCAGAAGTGATCCGACAAGTTCACAACAGCTTTGCCAGGTGAGGCTCTGCTCCTGTCATTTCCAGCTGGGGAAGATGAAAAATAAAAGAGATTGGTCGATTTGTTTGTCAGTGGACGAGTGTGCCTTTTTTGTAAGACGGGCAAATGTGAGAGTCACTTCTGTTCTGTCCTGCATCCTCGCTTGCTCGATAATTTGTGTATGAGGTTTTTTGTAATTGTGTTTTTTGCGTTTGCAGACAGCAAATGTTTGAATTTGATGCAAAGTCTTCGGCGAAGGACGAGGACGCATTCCACTTTGTGAGCTACGTTCCTGTAAATGGCAGGCTATATGAGCTGGACGGGCTTCGAGAGGGGCCGATCGACCTGGGTAAGCAGAAAAATGTCCTTTGTTATTTTTTTCATTATGGTTTTAATAGCTTAGTACAAACTGACAGTTTAATGTTTAAAGTCCCTCGGTGTGCAGCCCTGCTGTGCACAGCTGATTTTTGTCTTCTTGGCTGTGCTCCATTCCTCATAAAGCTGCCTGTTTTTTATGATGATGTAGAGTGCGTGCTTGGGGTTAGTGCAGGTGTCAGTGTATGCGCTATTATTATTATTTTTTTCCTGTTTTTTGTCACCAGGTGCATGCAACCAGGATGACTGGATCAGCGCAGTCCGCCCTGTGATTGAGAAAAGAATACAGAAGTAAACATTGTGTGTTGTACATGTATTTCACGAACGGCTTGCGTTAACCAGATACTTTGTAATTACACGTCATTGTTTCCTTCTTCAGGTACAGTGAGGGAGAGATCCGGTTCAACCTAATGGCCATCGTGTCTGACAGAAAAATGATATATGAGAGGAAAATTGCGGAGCTCCAGGCCCAGCTTACTGAGGTGAGAGGCAGTGAAAGGGGTTGAATCCAGTGAAGATGTGACAGAGAATCATTTTTTATTCTGTTGCTTTCTGCCTCTGAGGCAACCTGTATAATGCGTCAGCAGCTTTCAAAAGTTGGAGATCATAAAGCTCTGCTACACTGGAAGTGAAGAGAAAGAAAGAAATGAGGCAAGAAATGTTTTGTGGACTTCATCTATTCCTTTTTTCTTTTTTTTTTCCCATAAGTAATACGATGGGTCAGAGAGGGACTCGGTTGTCTGTCATGTTGATGGACAGGGTTGTAAAAATTCTGTCATCTCATTTAACTTAATAACATTGCAATTTCAAACCCAGCTGAACCAAAATAACATGCAGAACAGAGTCCGTTTATGGGGATATGTAACCGAAACAGACTGCACATGTGTCATGTTGTCAATACAACAGGCAAAAATGGACTGAAGCACGGTGCTTGCTTGAATATAAACAAATATAGCAGGGATGTTGCTGCAGAGGAAATTAGGGGTTGGCGGTATAAACGGTATACGGTAGAAACGATATAAATTTGGCCAATGGTAGAGATTTTTACTATACCACTCTACCGCGATTAGGGATGGGTATTGATAAGATTTTAACGATTCCGATTCCATTTTCGATTCTGTTTAACGATTCGATTCCTTATCGATTCGTTTTTTTTTTTTTTTAAAGGAGAACACTAAAGTCGATTAGCTTAGAACTGTGTTTTATATCTTCTCTTTGAACAAGATAGAAATTTAGGAGTAACATGGCCTTACAAACCCAACAGTGAGATCTTAAGAGATCTACAGCCTACGGCTCTTCAATGGGGTGTCACAGGGTCCCCAGGAAAAAAAATGTATATGTAAAATAATAAAATAAATATTCTCCTGTAGCAATAACAAAGTTTAACATAAATTATTCTGTAGCAATTACACAAGAATATCCAGTAATGTCCTGCCTACAATTAAACACATTCACTTACCAAAGTGAAATCGGGGGCATCTGCTGTGGCAAATGGGTGCAAGCCTTTGACCACAAACTTGGTCACTGCTCGGTGACATTCGTCTACGCTACCGTAGCAGTCTACGCTACCGGTAGACTGCAGCGAGAACTGCCACCATCTGAGCCAGACTCTGTCTCTCTCATCATGGTTATCTAAATGCAACGCACAGTAATAGCAGGTTTTGTAATAAGGTAAATCGCGCTAACATAATATGCAATGCTAATTGATTAGTTACCTGCAGTATTAACGGGAGAGGACGTGGAAACGCTACCGTTGCTGCTGGGTTGAGCTTCGCTAGTCCGGAGCGGATCAAAAACACGACATTCGTTGAAAGCAATCGCGTGTTTTTTGAGCAAATGCTTTTGCATGTTCGTAGTGTTTCCTCCCTTTGATGAAATCTCTACTTTGCAAGTATTGCACGTTGCCCTCTTGTCATCCTTTCTCATAAAGTGTAACCAAACTTTTGAGCGTTTGTGCCGCTCAGGCGCCGTGTTTCCTACTGGGTAAAAGACGCTACTCAACGTGATGACGTCATTCGGGGCGACTGGAATCGATAAGGGAATCGTTTTTAAAAGTGGCAAACGATTCCAAGGAATTGAAACAGTGGGAACCGGTTCTCAACAAGAACCGGTTTTCGATACCCATCCCTAACCGCGATACCGCATGTTGATGGTGTCATCAAGCTGCGCCTGTTTTGGTCGAAAGCATCGCAGCGGCTGCAAACAACATCATCTGCAAATTATGCCGGGCGACAGTCATAGCAAAGACACAAAGCACTTTTGGAATATGAGGAAAGCCAAAAACTGCGCTTCCTCCACTTCCCTACCATTGATTCATTAATGCTGAATTCTCTTGCAGCCGCTCTATTCCCGTGTTGTTGCAGTATATTAATGACTAACCTCGTTTTTTTGGATGGATTATCTCAGTTGTTCTCCTGACTGAAGTTTGGTCCGTTTATAGCCCCTAACCACCAGAAACCCTCACGTTTACTTTTATCGAGTGGAAAAAACTTAGCGTTCATCCTCCAGCTTCACTGTGCTAATGTTATGCTAACATAGCTGTGTCGCTAGCGATCACGTAGGACATCATTATATACCATCTAGCCCAACTTCAGTAACCCTACAAATGTCACTGCTTAGTTTTCTGTCTTCATTTATGTTGGAAGTGATAGCAGAGCTGTACGTTTTAATTTTTTCAAATATCTCTCAGTCAGAACATGGCATACAGTGGGGCAAAAAAGTATTTAGTCAGCCACCGATTGTGCAAGTTCCCCCACTTAAAATGATGACAGAGGTCAGTAATTTGCACCAGAGGTACACGTCAACTGTGAGAGACAGAATGTGAAAAAAAAATCCATGAATTCACATGGTAGGATTTGTAAAGAATTTATTCGTAAATTAGGGTGGAAAATAAGTATTTGGTTACCTCAAACAAGGAAAATCTCTGGCTCTCACAGACCTGTAACGTCTTCTGTAAGAAGCTTTTCTGCCCCCCACTCGTTACCTGTATGAATGGCACCTGTTTGAACTCATCATCTGTATAAAAGACACCTGTCCACAGCCTCAAACAGTCAGACTCCAAACGCCGCCATGGCCAAGACCAAAGAGCTTTCGAAGGACACCAGGAAAAGTATTGTAGACCTGCACCAGACTGGGAAGAGTGAATCTACAATAGGCAAGCAGCTTGGTGTGAAAAAATCAACTGTGGGAGCAATCATCAGAAAATGGAAGACATACAAGACCACTGATAATCTCCCTCGATCTGGGGCTCCACGCAAGATCTCATCCCGTGGGGTCAAAATGATCATGAGAACGGTGAGCAAAGATCCCAGAACCACACGGGGGGACCTGGTGAATGACCTGCAGAGAGCTGGGACCAAAGTAACAAAGGTCACCATCAGTAACACACTACAACGGCAGGGAATCAAATCCCGCAGTGCCAGACGTGTTCCGCTGCTGAAGCCAGTGCATGTCCAGGCCCGTCTGAAGTTTGCCAGAGAGCACATGGATGATACAGCAGAGTATTGGGAGAATGTCATGTGGTCAGATGAAACCAAAGTAGAACTTTTTGGTATAAACTCAACTCGTCGTGTTTGGAGGAAGAAGAATACTGAGTTGCATCCCAAGAACACCATACCTACTGTGAAGCATGGGGGTGGAAACATCATGCTATGGGGCTGTTTTTCTGCCAAGGGGACAGGACGACTGATCCGTGTTAAGGACAGAATGAATGGGGCCATGTATCGTGAGATTTTGAGCCAAAACCTCCTTCCATCAGTGAGAACTTTGAAGATGAAACGAGGCTGGGTCTTCCAACATGACAATGATCCAAAACACACCGCCCGAGCAACAAAGGAGTGGCTCCGTAAGAAGCATTTGAAAGTCCTGGAGTGGCCTAGCCAGTCTCCAGACCTCAACCCCATAGAAAATCGGTGGCGGGAGTTGAAAGTCCGTGTTGCTCGGCGACAGCCCCAAAACATCACTGCTCTCGAGAAGATCTGCATGGAGGAATGGGCCAAAATACCAGCTACTGTGTGTGCAAACTTGGTAAAGACCTATAGTAAACGTTTGACCTCTGTTATTGCCAACAAAGGTTATGTTACAAAGTATTGAGTTGTATTTTTGTTATTGACCAAATACTTATTTTCCACCCTGATTTACGAATAAATTCTTTACAAATCCTACCATGTGAATTCATGGATTTTTTTTTTCACATTCTGTCTCTCACAGTTGAAGTGTACCTCTGGTGCAAATTACTGACCTCTGTCATCATTTTAGGTGGGGGAACTTGCACAATTGGTGGCTGACTAAATACTTTTTTGCCCCACTGTATCATGTTTAGGTGGAAACTAGCGAGCTAACTTCTAACTCCGTTGAATTGAATAAATTCTGTTTTCATGGATGCCTGGATGTTAAACTTAATTGTTACACCTGGTAAAGCAGCAACGCTGATAATTTGATTAAAGATGAAATAATTTAGACAGTTTTTAACTCTCATTGATGCCCCAGTGTTCGTTTTACTGTGGGACCTGAAGCAGATGGAGTTTTGGACCCAGATTACTTCACAAGGCTCCTGACAACGACAGCCATAATGCTCCGACAATCCATCAGGTGGTGCAGCTTCGTAGCTTACCAAAGTTGTACTAAAACATTTTTGACAGATTTTTGAGTGCTGTGTACTACATAAAATCAGTTTGAGGTCAGTAAGAACAACCAGAATTCACACATAAGGCACACTGTCGATTTTTGAGAAAATTAAAGGATTTTAAATGTGCCTTATAGTGTGTAAAATACGTTATAGAGAAGAAAATAATATATCGCGATATATATCGTTACCGCACATGCTTCAAATTATACCATGATAGGGGTTTTAGGCCATATCCCCCAGCCCTAGAGGAAATTCATTTGTCCCTCTTGTTTCAAAACAGCTGCCAAATGACCTCGAGAGAGGTTCCGAGCTCCATCTGAACCAACTTTCAAATGTACACTTCAAGTTTGAACTACAAAACATTCATAGCAGGGTATACTTTATTATTATTATTATTATTATTATTATTATTATTATTATTATTATTATTATTATTATTATTAGTCCTTTATTTATACAGGTAAAAAATGTCATTGAGATTAAAAATCTCATTTTCAAGAGAGACCTGGCTTCATGGCAACGAAAGTCAAAATACACATACCACATAAGTATATAACATTTAAAACAAATACAATATCCCATACCCATTTATATTCTTAATGCGGGAACGTTCTATAGATGTCCAAACGTTTGTATGGGCTAGCAACTACCTGTGAAACAAACGTAAATTCTCAGTCTTCTCAAACAGGAAACAGACTTTTGTTGCTCCGCCTCGGTGGAAAAGCTACATGTTTAAAAGCTTTTTAAAAAACTCACTTTTTATATGAACAAATAAATTGAGATAAATGTGTAACTGTACATACTTGTGATTAATTTCAAACTGAATTTCTGTTATTACTGTGGCCGACCTGCAGTACCATCATGTCCCACCAGGGGCCCCCAACGCACACCTTAAATCAGTGCTGAAATGATGGGACTGAAGTACTGAAAACGTTTTACCTTTTGAATGAATATACAAGCAGAACGGCTGTAGAGGGGGAGAAACAACCCTGTTAGGGTTACTGTGAAACAGAAGCTCTGCGGGCCACTTTGAGGCCCATCTATGTATTAGTACATAACGACAGCCTAACAGCTTTTTAAAATGGTAAAAGGAAAAGAAGCAAGCCGCTCTGAATTAAATTTAGGCTAAAGTCCGGCTGCGGATCTCTCCGTTCACTGCTAAGTTCTCCCTTCTTCTGTGTCACTTTTCCTTTTTTGGATGTGGAGCCCAAAGCTTGGGGAACGGAGCTTTTTGCCATTTATGTGTATACAGCTGTGCTCCCCACCACTGTCGAGGTTCAGGAAAGTTGAGACGATAAGGCAGGTGATGCAAACATTCACTTTTGTATCTATATAAGCTCGACATCAGTCATCATCAATGATGAATAAAAATGAAATGCCCACTGTTCATTTTCATATTCGTCTATTTTTTTTTTCTTTGCCCCCCATTATTAATTCAAAACCACAGTGAGCCACTGAAGATGAGCAGAGAGCACCATGTGGCTCTGGCTGTGGTTCAAGACTCCTTTTAGCTGTCAGTATTTATGCTCATTGGTTCAGGATCAGAGATTGCATCAAAAAGACAAGCGTGGAAAAGTTTTACATCGGCTGCTGGCTTACATGAGTAAAAACTAAAAGTTAACCCAACTTTTCAAACAACACAAGAACTGCATATCATCTTACAGTAATGGATACTCTGCTGAACATAACTGGCCTTTTCTCATTCCTTCTGTTTAATAGTGAGACAGTTCCTTTTTTTTAGTCTCTCTGCACAGAAATTTATTTTCTTAAAGCTTTTGAAGGCAAACATTTGTAGGAACTTGTTTCAGAAAAGGAGTTTAAGACTGTCTACGGCTGATCTTTACGCTCTGACACTGGTTGAAATGTCAAACCTTATTCCACTGCTTGATAACGTATATTAGATAAAATATTGAGTTTACATGACCTGACATGAGTGAAAGATTTCATATTTATGAAATCAATGGGATTTCATGTATATGAAAGGGGCTGCACAGATACATGAGCCAAACATGGATATCAGCTTATCAGCAAATTGCCTGACATTTATTTATCTGTTCACATTCAGTTAATGATTGGAAGTTTCACAAAATCTGTGATTTGTAAAGGGTTAAGGATTTTAAGTCCCCGCTCCCCCCTTTTTAAGAGAGAGAATCTTTGAACTTCAAATTAAAATGAAAGAGTTGGAACAAATACAACTTGGCACCTTTTGCACTGTTAGAAAGCGGCCTGTTTGTTGCTGTTTAGCTGACCTTTATTTAAATACAGTTCAGGCTAGGGCTGTGGGATATGGCCAAAATCCCGATATAAGACATCTATCATCCCGATAACGATATAAATCACAAAAATTTAACATTTTCTGTAAATTCTGTGAATCTCGGGCAGCTCGACGTGTGTGAAGTGTTTCCAGCTGGGCGTCGTGTACCTGGAGTCGAGTGTTTTAACCGATGCATGAAACGATACATTTTTAGACACGTTTGAGTCTAAGGTTTATTTTTTTAGCACCTGACGGCTATTTTATGCTTCTCATCCGTAAACATTCTGCACACTCTTTCACGTGATTCAGTTTATTTTGAAAAGTCTCAACAGGATCTTGAGCTTTATTGTGAAAGGTTTATGTGGAAAACAAACAAGCGGACACGCGATGATGGTTTTACCATCGTTGTTGCTAACGACAACGCATAAAAACAGGCGCTTGTCTGTCTGTAGTGTGGTTATATTAAATATAAGAGAAAGAGAGAACTTTAAGAAATTAATATAGCCACTACAGTGACCATCAAAACAATGAAAAATATATTGCTGTAAACAGTTTATTTTGCGACACCACAAAACAAACGATGGCGTAAAATGAAACGATAGACGTTTTTATATCGTCATCCGATATATATCGTTATATGAACAGCCCTAGTTCAGGCTGGTCCTGCTGACTGATCAGAATAGCAGGGCGTAGGTTTGAGCTGTTTTTATTTGGGGTTTCAAAGTGGGGCCTGCCAGAGAAGAGCAGGTGTCTTAAGAGAGTGATGAAAGAAAGCTGGCCTCTCTCTGATTGAAAGCTTTAGGCCGTTGCCATGGTCCTGTGCACTGTTATGGGATGTTGCTGTAACTAACCACACCTAACATTCACAAAAGTTTTCTCAATGATGGGTGGAAGAATGTAAAAATGACTAAACATATTGTTCACTGCAGCTCATTATCTAGTGTCTTGCTTCTGTTAAGACTAATAAAATCGTTGCCTGTGTTATATTTCCATATCTTGGTGATTAAAGCCGTTTGCAGAGGTTTAGCTGCTGCGTGCGTTTCATCTACTTATCATCACCGTTTGTTCTGAGTGCAAGTATTCAGTGAGTGGACGGAAACCTTCTCCCGCCTTCTGTTTCCAGGATGAACCAATGGACACAGACCAGAGCAGCACGTTCCTCAGCTCCATCCAGTCAGAGATTGCCAAGTACCAGCTCCTTATTGAAGAAGAAAATCAGAAACTAAAAAGATATAAGGTGGGTCTCTTCTTCAGTAATAATTTCATAATGTTGCATGTGACGTGTCTTACAGAAAGCCGGTCCATGAAGAAGTAATTCTCCTTCCAGAAAGATTGGTGGATGTGGATTTTTTATTATTATTTTTCTTTCTTACAGATTGAAAATATTAGACGAAAGCACAACTACCTTCCTTTCATCATGGAGCTGTTGAAGACGCTGGCAGAGTACCAGCAGTTAATACCTTTGGTGGAGAAGGTAATTCCCCCCCCACTTTCTCCAGCTTTCCACAGCCCTGTTTACTTTGAGCAGGCGAGTGTTCTCAGAAGACTCGAGTACTTTGACATTTTAAAACATTGTTCTTTTAACAAGCACATTATTTTAATTAATAAGCCGAGTGCTGCCAGCAGGTAGCTTTTATGAGCATTGGAGGAGTGATAATGAAATACCTTTTCTTAATGTGAAGGGTCTCTGTGAATTAAGAATTCCCTTTTGAGATTTTGGTGAGGGCATTTCTTTAAGAACACGCTGATTAGTGAAACTGTGTAGAAAGCCAGACTGTAATTGGCTTTTGTGTCCACTAGGGGGCAAACTTGATTTGAAAAGTAGGCGCTGTCTTTGAGTGAAGTAATTTCTGTTTATTAATACAGGACCTTTTCATGGGAAATAACTTTTCATTTCATTAATTGATTCCAACTGGACAACAAAAACAGAAAATAAATGTGTTTATTAATCTATTTGTAACTAGAGCATATGAGTTTAATTGTTGTGACTATGATAGTTTAATGGGAAATAACCAGAGGAATTATACAAAGAAATTACATTTGAAATGAGAAGGTCCTCCGTTGCTATTAATAAAAATGTCTCTGGGTTTGTTTCCCCAGGCGAAAGAGAAACAGAGTGCCAAAAAAGCCCAGGAGGCCAAGTGAACAAGAGCACACTATGATTTATACACACACACACGTCCATCCTAAACCCTACAGTCACCCCCCCCCCCCCCCCCCCCCCCTCCCACACACACACACACACACACACTGTACCTGTCACATATGTATTAATGACCGAAGATGGTCTGCAGCACACTCTCACCATGGCAACCCATTAAACCATCCAGGACTGCCCTTCGGGTGTAGCCAAAAGACTGTCTGGCAAGGAAAAAAAGAAAAATCATGTGTCCATCAGCTCTAATGCATGCTCGAAGGAAAGCTGTTATCAAATGATGTTCTGTCTTATTTTCATAATAAAAATGTCTAGATGTTTGCGGACTGCTTGCTTTTATGGACCTGTATTATGCGTTCCCCTGATGTTTAGATGTGTCTGCAGATAGTTTACCCATCAGTGCTGTGTAGCTAAATTTCTACTAGTGGATCTTTGGCTCCATCTGGTGGTGTAGCGTTGAAATAGCAGGGCATGTATTTACTGTACTTCTTGAAGGCCGTGTATCAAGACTATTTTTTTCCAGGCTTTGTCATTTAATTAACATGGTGGCACACTCGTACTACAGCTGTTTTTCTAAAAGAGCTCCTACTTAAGCAATCAGACATTCAGATCTTTGTTTTAGAGCTGGACCTGATGGGAGGACACAATCAAGCCGCCAGGTCCTTATAAGTGCATCATCAACAATGGACTGGAAATTTAATGACGTCTGTGTGGCTTTTGGATACATTCCCATTGCAGTGTTTTGATGTTTTTTAACACTGAAGGCAAAGGATCTTCTCTTAATTTGTCAAGTAAATCAAATTCGAGACGGCGGTGTACAGAAATTGGCTGCTCTAGAACAGTGTGTGCGTCTAAAGGCCTGTGCAGACTGACGTATATGCAGAGTGCTGACCAAAGTAGGACGTGGCCCGTTTCTAAATTTGGATCCAGTATTTACACACCTTTTGAGTACTCCTTGGATCTGATCCCAGTAGTCTGTTGCCATGATCGTCCATAGCAACAAATGAGAACCCACAGGTTTTACTACCAGTTTAGAGAGAGAGAGGCAAAGACAGTTTTATTTTCTTGCATCAAGCCATGTGGATCAGCAAAGGTGTTCACTATGATGACATACCAGTTTTGCGTTTGTGAATACCAACACCCTGTGCTTTTTTTTGGACTATCTGCTGTTGTGCACACCAATTGCCATTGTTTTTTTTCACGCCTATTGTATCCTTTATTTGGCTGTTGTCACAAAAATGAGTGTGATGATGTGGTAGATGGATGCAGATGTTAGATAAAAGAATTAAGATTCTAAAAATAGCCAGGCATCTACGTAATGGAATGTGTGCTGGGTAAGTCTACTTTAAAGGTCAAGGCAAGTTTATTTGCACAGCTCATTATCACATATGATTCCTCAAAGGTCTTCAGAGGCCTGAAGCGATGACGGTTCCATAATCGGACATGGAGAAAATGTGTGGCAGAATAACATCAGCACTAGGACACAATTCACTTTTTTGTATTCCCTTACTGTTAAATTTCTCGGTTGCTTTCTTTTTGTTCAGCCAGCATTTCAAAACCCAAAAGAACTCGATTTCACAGTGACGCACAAGCATTGAGAAACAGGAACCATCGAATGTTTGGCATTGTTTGTTGACTAAGATTAGGAAGATTCATAGGTTTTCATGATAAATCTTTGGGGGGCAAATAGACACTCTGGAAGAAATACTTCTTCTAGATGTCTTTTCTCCTTTGACAACTAGATGTGCAAACTGTATAAAAAGTCTAGCAGTGCTTTGGAGAGGTATCTATGGGCTAAACACAAAGCATTAGTTTACTTTGTTTTGGGGGGTTTATTTGTTTTCATTGAGCATTAACCTTCAGCTCACTCTTCAAACCAAGTGAAAGAAAGCAGCTTTCATCTGTTGTGGTGAAGAGAGCTAAAAATGAAAGCCAAGCATTGAAATTAAAGCTATTTACTGTAAATTTGTGTTTCTACCCTCACGTATGTGGGCAGGAACTGTAGAAAGTCACCAACAGAAAACAGTCACAGATGCCAGAGGCGGAAATGGGCTTCTTCCGGAGGGTGTCGGGACATGCCCTTAGAAATAAGATAAGTCACTTGGGACGGACTTGGGGTAGAGTTGCTACTCCACGTTGAAAGGAACCAGGGGATTTGAGTAGACACGCCTTAGGCAAGGTGTTTCAGACATGTCCAGTCACTACGACATACTGGCTGGTTTCAAAGTACCTCAGTATCCCCCCCCCCCAAGGGAAGGGGGTCTCCAAGGCAATGGAGGTCTCGGCATTTGTTTAGACTGCTGCCACTGCAAACTGCACCTGAATCAGTTGAATAAAACATACATAGAAGCATGAAAGGTTTCCAGGTATAAATGAAAGGATCAAACAAATAAATATGACGTGACTAGAAGAAAGTTTCACCTAAATTACTGGTGTATCAAACATCTTTGGAGACTCCATATCCTAAACATCCCTCACCCCATAGATGTCCTGCAGTTTTATGGGAACATGAATCCAGCACAAAAACAAAGAAAGAGCAGAGTTAAACGCACTGGTATAAAATCGCTGGCTGATGGTGCTCACATCACAGAGAACAGCAGAACATATGGTTCTGGAGAGCAGCCGCTTTAAAAGATTATTCCGTCTCGTCACGACAGTAGGGCAGACATCTGACAGAGAGAGCAGAAGGGAAGGTCTGGGTGTCTGGCCACTGTCAGCCACCACTGTGAGTTCACAGAAGGGGACTCTCCCTGTCAGTCAGGTGGCCCTCTTCTCCTACACTTAGAAATTTAAACATAAGGGGTTACTGTTACAGTGTGCGAACTCAACTGTACAAAAAGGAATGCAATGTTCCAGAAAAGACGAGGAATGTTGTTGTTGGGCAACTGAACATGCTGCACGTTATCTAATAAGTCTGACTGCTCTGTTAAACATTGCGAGGCATTTATCTCAGTAATCATTTGTTATTTCTATTTTAAACAAAGAATTTGGGATTTTAAAGGTCCTCTAAAACTTTGTATTTGTACGTATTTTTTCAGCATTTCCACATACGTTCATTTGTATTTTGAATGTAACACTTTCCTCGAGCTCGCATTACTGTGCACAACCTCGACATGCTGCAGGAACTGGGAAACAACTCGTATGTAGAAAATGTATGGAAAGAAAATATAGAACAGCTAAGGACGTATTTCCCTTGAGGCCTGGTGGAGACCAAAATTTGAGTTTAAAGACTAGAAACTAACTTATTGTATTAGTATATTAGGTAACATGGCAGAAAGTAAAAAACCACCAGCAAATCTGATTTCAATACTGCTGGTGTTAGCTAGCTAGCTAACAACAGTATTTTTAGGCACAGGTGTTCAAGTATATGAAAATATCACCTTAGAGTAGAAGAATTTAGTATTATATGTGTTATATGTATATGATAATGTGTTCTGTCATGAACTCTGCAAATGCTGCATAAAAAGAGCTGGCGTGACAAAGGCAGTCATTATTTCCGTGAAGTCTTTCCTGTTTGAAACATTTGACGTTGGGTGTTGAGTCTGAGCCAAAAGTACTCTGTCAACACTTTGCAAAACGAGTACCTATGCTTTAATGTACATAGCGTAGTACATTCAGTTGTAAGTATGCAAACTCAGACAAACTATATTTGACTATATTTATTCTGTAGTGTGGTTTAAAGCAACGGTATACTAAACACTTCGCACATATTAGCTTTGTACCTTGAAAAGATGTCGACTATGTTTGAGTTTTTCTTACAGGCCCCAGTTACCCCAAAAAGTTAGCTTGGGCACAAGCTAGCCTCAGCTAGTTTATTTACGTCAGCTAGCTTTTTTCTTTTTTTAATTCATTATTTTAAAATTTACTGTTGAAGTGAGTTAAGAAAAACTCACTCTAGCAGTAATGTAGATTTTACATTTCCGAGTAGTCTGCTAAAAGAGGATCCAGCTAGGGAGCTACCTTAAATCCCTTTTTGCTGACGTACTACTTTTTCAGACAACTCGTGCATTCTTCAGTGCTACATATTTTGTGCATTAAACTGGTAAACAAACACATCCAGAACATTTCAGTGTTGAAGAAAACATTTTAATAACCAAACAGTCCAGCTGCTCAATGCTTAAATTCACATTAAACACATAGTGCAACATCACATATTTACAGTATCTTACAGTATCACAGTAATTTCAGGCCAAACATAGGCATTAGATGAAACTGTGTCATATAAATTACAATTGTAATTTTGTTTTAATGTAAACTGCTGCAACCAGCAGAGAAATGAAAACTAGAGGTACACGCGAGGTGTGTTTGACCATACAAAGCCTTCAAATGGATATTGTGACAGAAAACACTTCCTGTCACTGTGTTTGGTTTGATGTAAGGCAAGAGATGCAGGCAAGTGTTTTGACTTTGAATGCAGTGGAACTAGATCTGCATCATTGATCAAAATGTCTATTGGTATTGAAAAGAAGGTTCAGGTAATGGCTCAGTGATAAAAGCTTAGCATTAGTCCCATCTGCTTGAGACAGTCTGTGCACTGTCTGCAGCGACATACAGGATCTGGCCAAATCATTCCCGCTTCCTCGTTGAGAGCTCTTGACAGCACTTTGCATTTTCCACACTCGCCCGTTAATGTTTATGCTACGAATTTGCATTCAGCTGTATTATACCGAGGTAGCGCCTGGAATGAACACGGTGGACAGTCTATTTACAGTCACAGGGGTAAGCAAATGACTCCACAAGTGGGTGTCTAGTTATGCTAGGACTCAACGTCCATGTCCTCTCTTGCTGCAGCTGCATACAGTTCGTTGTAGAGGTCAGAGCTGATAAACCTGGGGTAAGAGTTGTTTTCCATCAGGTTGTAGATTTTCCTCTGAGCTACCAGGAAGCTAGTTGCAGTGGGCTTGTGGAGACTCTGTGCGATGGCATTTTTGGTGTGGAAATCCAAGTTGACCTGTGACCAAAGACAAAACATCCAGAATGAGCCTTTGACCCCCATTTTAACAAAGAATATCTTTATTATTAAAAGTGCGTGAATTCTGATTAAAATCAGCTTAAAAAGAACAAACAAATCCGAAGCCATCTGTTAGCCGTTACCTCCTTTGGCGCTTCACTTTTAATGAACTCCTCGTAAATGCGGTTTGCCTTGGACACCATTTCCTTCCGTGACTTGATCTTTTTGAACTCCTCGCAGGCTGACCAAAACTCAATGTTCTCATCGCAAAATTCGGACCTCAGAAAGATACAAAATGCAATTTTCCCATCTGCGTGAGAGATAGAGAGGGAGAAGAGAAAGATTAGAAAACTACTTCCGTCACACCTACTGGCTCTTTGCCCATTCATGTAGGTGAAAGGAGTGGCAGCTTTGTTTTACTGATGACTATAAAAAGATTTCATTCGGCTCACAGTAACCGTGTAACCTTAGTGACTCAATGTGCCAATAGAAGCGTGAATGATACTTACATTTATGACTGAGCAGCTTGTCAAGCGACTGCGCCCATTGGTTCACGTCATCTACGCTTGGCCTGAGGGTAAAGAACGCAGCTCACGTAAGAGATAATTATAGTAGCGCTAACTACTACGTTAGTGAAGTGTCACTGTAAAGAATTGCTTATCAAAGTTGAAAGTCATATTGCATGATCATATTGCATGATCGTGTTGCATGATTGTTTTGCAAACTGTTTGATGAGTTATTTTACAGCCATTTGATGCTCTCATATCTTTTCCATTAAGAATTTAAGGACTTATATGAGCCGTGTACAGTTCTCACTTATATGCACAAGTGAAAAATATGCCAAATCTTAATTTACATAAAATGCAAATTAACTGAACACCTGAAATTTGAGACATTAAATCCACAGAAATCATTTTAAAACAACTTGTAAAACAAACAGGGCTTACCGGCAGAGTCTGTTTTTCACACGCTGTGTAGAATTTGTCTTCAGGAGAAGTCGTATTCTGTTCCTCCAGTTTTTCCTCCTTTATAAAAGAAAATTAAAAAAAGAGTTCACTCATCTGCTTTTAAAGATGTGCAATTCTTTTACAAGGACATAGTGACCAGGAACGTGCTCATTAAAGACTGCATCAACTTACTTGATCCCCTTGTCTGCGGCCAGCTCTGTTGGTTTCATGCAGTCCGTAAATGCCATGTTTGGGGATGACACACTAGCAAGGTTCTCTCTCATTGTTCAGTCCTCCTCTCCTTCTCCCTCTTGACTTGTCTGGCAACTTTATAGCTCAGAATCATGCGTCGCAGCAAGGCGGAACTAGAACGGCGGGTCTGTAATGTGATTGGCTCTCCCTGAGTAAACAGCAGCTCGCCCCGCTGTGACTCTCAGCCCGAAGCAACGATAGGCTGTCGCTGCATAAATATTCCCTCCCTGAGTTGCCTGCGGGCTTCCATTTTTAAGAGTAAGGTCAAGACGTGACGTATATAGCACACTCAGTGCCCCTGTTCTTAAAATAAAGTTGTGTTGGGAGAGTAATGGAACTTTTCTCTTCTTTTTCTTCTTCCCCCCTGTGTTTATAGCCAGACACAATCACAATATCTTTAAGACTGTAATTGGTGAGTTGAAAACAAAATATATTTGAAATGAATAGATGAAACAGGTGATTCGTTGCTACCTTCTGTGTTGATGTTTAATTAATTACTCATAGAGGGTGTGGATCAGTCACTTCGCATCCTGACTCCTGTCTTGATGGCATGTTAGATATGGGCAAGTTGGAACAAACGTGATGATGTAATATCCTCTTACCTCTCTAGGTAAAAATGTAGGAACAATGTTTTCATTCCTCACATTTTATCCTAATAAAAAAAGCTTTAATTGAGTCCACCAGTAAACTTTAGGTGGTTACCTCCAGTATTGTTATAAAGCTCAAAAAAGGTTTACTTGTTTTTAAAGCATAACCTTATCTAGAGGGGAGTACTACCTGCTTTACTTGAAGTGTGTTTTAGTCAGTTAGAAACACAGTAGTTAAGGAACTGACCATTTATAGCAGAAGGTTATGGAGGCGAGATTTAGTGGATAAGGCCGTGCCTTTTGAGGGAGCTCTCAGAGGGATCTGAGCTGCAGTAAGCTGCTGCTAAAGAACTGATCCGCCTTCACCAAACACATGCTCAAACATGAGATTTTATTAAAGCGAAGACAGCCAAAAACTTTCAACACCAGAGGCAGAGATCTGAGTAGCACTCCAGCCCAATTATGTTAGCACGAAGGTATCAGCAGTCACCTGCGAGAGATTCAACTTATCAAAGCTTTCTCAGGCACCACTATGAATACCAAAGAATAATGCTGGTGACTGATCAGACACGAGATTACAAAGTATGACTGAGGTATCTGATACTGATCACGCTGAGTTTCCTGTCTGGAGTCTTCCACTGATACTCGATTAGATTTTATATAAAACATGGATACAGCCACCATGAGCCCACACACACGAATGGCATGCTGATTTGACTAGCAAGACACAGGCTTGTTTACTGGAAAAACTAAACAGACTCTTTAGAACTGTTGCTCAGTAAGAAAAAAATGACATCCGTGTCACCCAGAGCCTCAAGGCCTTAATTATTCATAACTTTAACGTGTAAAACAATTTAAATGTGTAATTTACATAAAAATACATTCCCTTACAAATGTCAGGAAAGGAAAATGAGGGGCAAAGACCACTGTTTTTACCAGGAAAGATGTTTGTTTCTGATATAAATGTGAGCATTTGAACATGAAAGTCTGTGAAGATTGAATTGAATTTGAATCAAACCAATAGTGGTCGAACGTTTCAAGCCCTACTATGTTCACTTTGTTTTGAACCATGGAGTGTGCTACTTGACTAAAATCTACACAATTAGAACATCTTAAAATATTATCAAGCAATTAATACCTTTAGTAAGCATATATATATATACATATAACCAATACTTGTAAATGTTAATGTTATCAGCATTAATTTGCGCTTGTAGGCTGTCTGTGAGATGTATGCATGTAACTCAAGCATATAGCTCTTAACCGCTAACGTTTTATTTTCTACCTAGTATTTAAATGTTTTCTCTTAGGGTAAAGCCTATTCTTTTTCTTTGGTCTTTTTTACACTTTGCTTTCTGTCTTTTAATCATTTTCTTCAAGCAGCCACGAGCTAGCACTAGAAACTGAATTGATATGAGCTCACTTTTGAGCCAGAAAAAAATTCAATGTTGCTGGCAACATAGGGCTAGGTTTTGACTACGTTACTGATATTATTGAAAGGACATTGTGTTCTTGTTACCAAACGTGCCAGTCACGTTTAAACCTGCGTATCCTTGCACACAAATAGCCAGGTGTCATGTAAAGAAGATGAGTAACTGTTTTGCTAAACCTGCAGGCCCGGTTTTTATATACAGTCAAAGAGTAACCCATACCACCTTCACGTGGCACTAACCCTGCCATCTTTCCACTAGCTTGGTGTTTTTACCTAAAATAGCATGACAACATTTTCATGAACGCAGTTTTGAATGCAGAGTCTGCACGGCTTTGTGGAGATAAAGGAAGACTAAAAATATTACTGCAGAGCTTCCATTCATAAAAAATACTACTCTATGTAATGACATATACCTGAGCGGCGATCAAGTAGGAGAAGTAATGTGATGGTCCACTTGGTTCAACCATCTGGACAACATCTATCACATTTTAAAAACGGCTGCTTGTAAAGGTCACCTGTTCAGCTTAGTGAACCCTTTGTTCTGGGAACTTGAGTTGAAAGTGACGTCACATCCCAGAAAGCCTAAAAGAACGTTTCTGCCATTGAATGGGATGCCCGTATGTAAAAATCCTCACATTTTGTCCCCCAGTATTGGCAGCATTTGCAACTGCGTCACCTGCTGTGTACTGTTGTGATAGTCGCTGTCCTCCCTCCTTCTCTCTCAGCTCGGAGCTCTGCAGGGTGAAAACACTGGTGTTCGCCTCACATGTTTATTATGATGTGCAGACAGTGTATAAGCAGCTGTCTGTCTAGAAGTGGATGAAGCGCAGGGCCAAGTTTCCATTAAGGCACGAGTTGTGTCCAAAGAGGGCTTACGCAGAAGAAGGTGATTCCCAGCACCGGTTTGCAGAGTTTGTCCTCTTTGTGTTTGGACTTTACAGCTGCACTCATTAACCCTTCCAGGTGATTTTCTTTCGTGCTTTATGGCTGTCGGCACCGAGCCAAGTGCCGACAGCCATCCTAAAGTTAGCATGGAGCTCCAAACCCTTAATGAAAGATTTGCTCTAGACCATAGGGGGGAAAAAAATCCCTAAGAGCCATTCTGGCTGCTTCACACGCACTCGTTCCAAAACAAATAGGTGCTAAAAATAAATTAAAGAAAAGCTTTGGATAGTGTTTGCTTAGAAATTGACTTTCTATATTTTAGCACCAATGTGTGCTACTTGTCTAAAGTTCATCTCATAAACACAAGACAAAATCCCAAGTGGGCAGCTGCAGACACATTCTGCAAACTAACACAAGCTACTATCACCTTTATTTCAAAGCTAGTTTGTCTGCTCTGAAGCACCTGATACTGGTTATTCCTACGTGCTAGGAGAAGCTGATTAATTATTGAAATGAATCGTCAAAAAAAATTATATCATTAGTAAATTGCAGGCTATTTATCATGAATCAGGACACAAAGAAAACACAGATAAATATATATATATGTATTTGTACGAGAGACTCTCCTTTATTCTTCACTGGACATGAGGATACATACATTGTTGAGCACTATTCACAAGTAAGTGCCATTTCTCCTAGTTACGTAATCTAAAGAGGCAGCTTTAGTATCTCAGATGAGGAATTGATAAATCTTTTTTTTTTCTTCAGGCTGATGCCTCCGCAGAGCCAGTTCCGCTTTACTGACTTTTAACAGTCAGCCCATATAACAGGGAACCAATCATTCAAGCGTTGGAGTTACGTAGCACAAGTGTTGTAATTTCCACAGGACACAAGGCATTTGCTTTGGGATTATGGGTGTAGCTAACACCAGTATCAGCAAATATTAGCCTTCTAAACCATCGGGCTATTTTCGTGATGTAAAATGGACAAGAAATAAACAAAAGGTCCTGGACTTGCTTTGGTATTGAGTTTACCATCCTTGTGTCAAAGACTACATGAAAATGTCTGGTGGCACGAGCTTTCTATCATTTTCTGCATGTACCAAGAACTGCCAGTGTGCTTACCCATGGGGGTATGTACTGTGGAACTGGGGTACTGTGACACAAGAGATCACAAGGTAAAAAAAAAAGTGCCCCCTATAGCATGACTGGTGGAGTGTGTTATCTGTGGAGCATCCTGTGAGTGTCTGTCTATGCCCTTGTTTAGACATTGGATGTGTAATATTGCTGGCTTAAATCCCACTGATGTCATCCTGTCTTTTAAACAGGTACATTTTATGTTAATGTTCCCTGTGGATTCCGAGAGACAGATGCATGAAAATTTCGGAGTCCAAGAATGGAAAGTACATAAAATGGCACATGAGGTCATCACAGTGTATGCTCAATGAGTGCTCATTGAACACATAATGTAGCAATGTGTGCTATCCTTTGTGCAGCCAGACCTGAGCTGGGTGATTTGAATACTTTATTGGCATTTGGTGTGACAAAGTAAGACTATTGCCGCAACTTTTTACTAAGACGGGTTAAGATGCCATCAGATTAACAGAAAGGAGAGGTAATGGCCATGTGAAGTCCCCAACTTTAGGCCTCATCTTGAGTATACAAGTGAAAGCGAAAGGTTCTGCATTGTCACTTATCTCTGACCCCTATTTCCTGTATTTTTCTGTATCAGCAAAGCTAAGATGAGAATAGTATATACTGTCTATTTATGCTTAGTCTGCTGGGCCCTGGGATAGCAAAAACCTCTCCATGGCAACTGATTCTGCTATGTTGTTGTTTTGGCATATTAACAGGAAGTACAGGTTGCTGGCTTACTCATAACAGTGATCCTGTCCAAGTGAAAAAAATAAACAGTGGTGCATACTGGCAGCCTGTTTCATTAGCTCAAGCATTTTGCTCTAAATTTGCCTCCATAATTGCTAACTCGGTGGCTTGAGACTCAGGTCCTGGCACATCTTACACAAAGGCTCGAAAGGTTTTGTGTCAGGTGGGCTGACAGAGGATGCCATTTTCAGCACATTCTACTATGGAAAGCTGCTCATTGTATTTTTATCGTCATTATTTATTCATTTGTTTATCATGTGGACATATTTAATTCTCGGAGTCATAAAAGTCGTAGCTGGTCACTGGCAGCAGAGGATGATAAATTTCATGGGTCCACAGGGGCAGTACGGGCAGTCAACAACATAGAGGACAACACTAACCCATAAAAACTCTGAAAGAAATACAAGAGGACATGATATTGCTCAAGAGGCAGACAGAGCCAGCAACAATTCATTGTGGCACCAATAAAATAAACACAAAAGCCGTTTGTTTATATAGTGGAGGCCAGTACAGAGTCAGGGAAAATGGGTAAAAACTACACCTAATCTAATCTGCATCTACAACAAATACCCACATATGCAGATGATGTCACCTACATAGTAACAACTTTTATTTTGCATCTTCAATTGTTCAGTCAATCACTTTTCTCTCAACACCACAGTAATAACCATAAAGTATGAAGCTGAAACATGAAAACCACCAGTTTGTTTTCTTCAACTTTTAGCTGTTAGTTACAGCGTGTAACTCTGGAGCTTTCTTCGATTTCATGTTGGTTATGATTATAGGCACTATAAAAGGCACAATAAGTCACAGATGTCAAAAGACCTCTAAAAAGATGCCATACTAGAATGTGGATTGCCCTTTACACTAAATTTTAGTGTCTTTACACAAGAAACGCTTTAGTCAGTTTGTCAGAAATGGCATCTTTCTTCTAGTCATGTATAAAATCCTTAGAGGCTTAAGTCAAAGGCATCACTGCCAACTTAAAGCTCACATTTACTCACATAAGCTTACATTTATTTCTGACTTAATGCAAAACACACAAATTAGTTTTTATTAAGTTGGATTTAGTTTTGGTTCTAAATATCAAAAATTGTTGGTATGAACTAAGCTGTCTCACATCTGCAATCCTTAGCAGTGGTACTGTACAGATTGCACTCTAAGCAAATGCATATTAGGACATGCAGTAGCAAAAATATAAGTGACTCTTAATTTAAGTGAAAACAGTCCTGATGCTTCCAAGTAAATATTGGCAGGGTTTCTCTCAGAGGTTTTACAGTACTATGTTCTTTGTCCACTTAAGACTAATGAAGAAATGACTGATGTATTATTTTCTTCGGTCCTCAAACAGCCAGCATTCACAAGCATTTGTAGATATGGCCAATTTTTATTTATTTATTTTTACCTTGTTTGTAATAGGTTTCCCAGTAAATTCTAAACCTTTTCAAATTTCATGCCAAGCTTTTGCATATTAGAAAATATGTCATGTCAAGGGGAAGCTCAAAAGCAACCAATATCTAACACAATAAAATCCATAATATATGCACATGTGACTGTGACGGCAATATGCCTTATTTCACTGTTATTGACCAACCATTCTTGACCTGAGTGGCACTCTTTTATTCAGGGAAACTCAATATTTGCAGCGTGAACTGTGTGACTAGCTGTTGTCAATGAGAAAACATTAAATAGTTACATTACCCATTTGACAATTTCTTTAAAATCTTTTTTTTTATTGTGTGCTGTATTTAGCTCATCAATACTTACATCTTTTAGCTACGTTTTCAAAATTAAATTTTCACTGTGGGCTAATTTAGCTGGTTTTCAATCCTTTTATTGGAAACTACAAACAACATTGATCGGTAGTGTTTTGGATGTGAAATGTAAGATGTGGCCAAAGTTGTGTAATGAATTCATACTCTGCAATGGCAGACATGTACTGTATTGGGAAGTCAGACAGAGAGTGCATGCAAAATGCACTGTGTGTAGAAATGAAGGCTGCACCCTTAGCATTGATGTTAGTCAAAAGTTACAAGAAATTATTAACACATGCTACACAGTACCGATATTTTTGGACCACGTTACTGAAAAAAAATTTCCCCCCATTGTGAGGCACTGTCCTTATAGTGTTGACATGCCCACATGAAGGTGCACTTTACCAGCTGAGCTCAGTCCAACAGTGTATTTGTGAAACAAGCACATAATTAAGTTGACAACAGTGTTGATGGGGGTGCATTTTAATCAAAGACTGTACCACAGCAAATCACCTGCTGCTGTGTTGACAAGCGTCCTGTCCTCAACCACGCAAACCCTGTTGCTGCTTGTGTTTAAGCATGCAGATGATCTTCAAAGGAGACCAAAACAGTTAGCATTGCTTTGGCGGCCTTCTCTGCTTTAGTGTACAACTGCTCTCCAAAAGGTGTTTTAATTGTTACTTTGTAAACTTTGTGGAGCAGGTAATAATTTAAATTCCATTGGCTAATGTGGTAACATGCCACATGTGAGCTTTATAATGCATTACTGCCTGTTCATTAGACCGTGGCGGAATGAAACACAGAGAGAAACTTGACCTAAGGCACTGCCAACATTAGATTTTGCACCTTTAAGTGGTGCAAACATACCACATAATAATCCAGGACTGAAAAAATCAAGCGCTGCAAGTCCTTGAAGGGCCACTTGATGTTGGCCTATAAGCCTGTATAGAAAAGACTGACGTAGATTCCAGTTCTGAAAAGTGAACCCAGTGTGGAAATACTTGAAACTGTGATGGTTTCAAATAGCCAGCAGAGAGCAAATCCTGTATAGAATTTTTTCTTTTTTTTAATCAAAGTTCATTTGTGTAGAAATCTATAATATGATATCTTGCTCTGCAGTAACTAAAAACTATCAAGAAACCTGATGAGATTGCGGTCTTTTTGGATTGTCTCAAGTCATAATCAATAAAACATGAGGTTAATTTTGTATATTATAATCAGAAAATCATAAAAGGGCTAATTAGACCATTAAATCATCAGAAAAGTAGTTAAAGTGGTCACAGGGAGCTGGTTTTTAAGAGCATCCTCAGGGCCATTAAAAACCACTTGTCATCTAGTTTCACTTATCATGCCTGCACGCTACATCAGTCATTTTATTTACAGTCTATGGGCTGCCTCCAAACAATCCACATAGACTTGCATGGAAACTTTTTACAGCTCAGCTCTTTACATTTTATTACTTAAAACCTAAAACTTAAAGTTTGCATTATTATGGGTTCACTTTCTCACCCTATTATGGTCTCTTTTTGCTGTAAAAAAAAAAAAAATCAAGATAGCGATGGCCATAAAGCTAAAATTGAGTATATTAAATGCCTACGTTACTTGAAGGTGACTCACACTATCATTTTATCGAGTCTGTGCATCAAGCCCAGTGTGAAGATACTGAAAAATTATAATTTTGGCACAGAATTCTTTAAAATTACCACAAAAAAAAGTTTGTAATGATTGTGTATTTTATTGTGTATTGTGTGAATATCATGTCACATCTTCAGCCTTTGTGAGCCTTGTTAATCTGCTCCAGTGACGCCTGTTCAGCTGCACTACGTTCCAGGAAGGAACAGAGAAGGTACAAAGTCAGGCAGAGAAAATCTCATTTCTCACAATGTCTGATTTCACAAGAAACTGGAAGTTCGTGCCTTCCTTTTTCTGAAACAGCACATATCTGTTACGAGCTTGATTTTCAAGACACCAGATGCCTTTCAGTGATTGAAAAAAAGAGGAATATATTGGTCCAATATCTTTAGAGATTTTTTTTTTCTAATGTCATTTCATAAACTGAAATTAAAACTAGAAGTTAACATTCTTTGTGATCTTTGAAAGGATTTTGTTAAGTGAATGAGCTTAATCTGTACTTAGGTACATACATTCCCATGCATACATGTTTGCATGCAAATGTTTGCATATGTCTGTTATAACATAAAACCCACAACCACGTGCAAACATCCCATTTCTTTTTGAATGAAATGCGTTAAGAACTGTTTCACTCTAAGCGTCTTGAAGCCTTCTATAAATAGACCACAAAACTGTAATCAGAATTCTAAAAGTGACATTGTGAGTGAGAAGGACCTACACCGCAGGGTGGTGCACAACACTGAAAAGTTCACTTAGTTGCAGGTCGGCAAATAAAATAATGTAAATGTGGTTCAATGTAATAATTTAATGTAATTCAAATCCCTAACAAGTTTAACAAGTACTTAAACACTGCAGCAAACTTTGTACTCAAATGGTGACAATGAAAAATAAATAACACAACATTGAACTTTTTAAGTTAACTTAACTATCAGCTCCCTAAGAGTACATTCACACAGTGCGCTTTGGACATCAGCAATCGGGCCTATTCTCATGGTATAAAAGGAGTTTTGACATCCCGGCATGCAATGTGAGACATCCTATTTCTATAATCATTCCACGCCAGAAAACTTAAATAAACAAAATCACAACTCATGACATTTCAGCGTTGTAAGGTTTCTGCTTAGATTTTAGTCTTTACACGCTGCGTCACTAGGCTAGACGTCAGCGGCTAGAAACGGCAAGTTCAGATCCCACACAAAAAATATACATGATTAGGCTTCTTGCAATCACAAAACTATACCATTAATAGTTATTTTTATTGAAACAAACTATTTTTACTTTTTGTAGTTTCAAAACAACCCTAAAGGATATTAAATATCGGCACAAAATAACGCCTATAGACAGCTTAAACTAAAAAAAAACCTAAATCATCAGTTTTTCAAACCCCATATCGGTGCAATCTACATTATTTAAAAAAAAAAACCAGAAAGTGTCCATGAGTGGCTCTTGCTAGGTGGCCTTCTGCATGCTTTTACTGATGATTGCTTATCAGTGTTAAATCTATAGATTTGTTGTCTTCCTTGGTGCTGTCATCCCGTAACTGGGCGGCTCTTTTCATGACAGCTTATTCTGAATCAGTGACGGTTAAAAACACTACATCTAAAATGCTCGCTCTCTTTCCCTCTTTACACACGCATACACACAGTTTCTCAAGTGTGACCGTGACATGTTACATCCTCTATCCTTATCTGCATAGGAAACACGTCTCCAAAAAAGGCCAAAGGGCGTCTACTGAATGGTTTGCTTACGCAGCTCTACAGTCAGACCGAGAGGCAACCAGCCCGCTGATTCATTCACTGTCAAAAGTGCGCACACAAACTCATGATCCAGTGCGAAAATGCACACTACATGCTTGATATTGAGAAATCTGCCTGTGCTTCTCATTCTTATATAGTCCTCATGTGTGTGATGCTAAGTGTGAGGTGGCAGGGAGTCGGGGGGAGATACTTCCGTGACGGGGCTTGAGGGCTGATTCTGGACACTGAGGAACAAGTCCTCTGCACGCGTGTGCTGCGCCGGTTGGCCCTTCTTCCATCTTTGTTGTCAGTCCTTCCACCTGAAGGAGCTCAAACATTCCAGTTATGGGTTTTATGTCCTTTCTCTCCCCTCCTCTTGCCGTGCTTTCATCCCTTCATGGCGTCGGCGGCGAGGCTCTCCAGAAGAGTTCTATAAATGTCCGAGCGGAGGAACCGCGGGTACGAGTCTCTTTCCATCAACCCGTAAACGATCTTCTGAGCGTCGTCAAAGCAGTGCATGGTGGGAGTCTTGACGTTCCTTTTGATCTGCTCTCGGGTGTGATAGTCGATGTTGATCTGGAATGAAGCACAAAGGTAGGAATGAGGGGATTTGAGCCAAGAGCAAAAGATGTGAGATTCAACATTTCAGCTGGCACTTCTCTCCTCTTTCAGAGGACTGCTTGCACTGACATATAAAGACAATATGTAAGGGAAACGGTGTCTGTGTGTGACTCTGAAGTTACCTCTTTAGGCGATTCTGCTTTAATGAACTGCTCATAAATCTTCTTGGCTCTTGAGGACATTCGGAATGAAGACTTGATCTTTTTGTAGTCCTCACACGTGAGCCAGAACTCAATGTTCTCGTCGCTGTATTCGGACTTGAGAAAGTTGCGAAAAGTAGCCAGTCCATCTGAGGTGAAGCAAATAAAACAAGCCCATTTTCAGCTTTTATTTAAAACAAAAAAAGAAGAAAAAACCCAAATCAGTCTGCCCAAACTGTCATTCTTACAAACACAATATTGTTTTAGCAGCATTCTCACTCTCAGGGGGAAAAGGAACCTACATTTAGACTCGAGAAGCTTTTCCAGTGACTGTGACCATTGTTGGGTATCTTCTAAACTTAGCCTGCTGGGAGAGAATGCAAGTTGGATTACTTAACAGAATCAAATTTGAGCAAAGCGAAGCTGTAAAGGGTGCGAGTCACACAGAAGCACACTCATTAAGAAAGCATAGCAGATGGGCTTATCGAATTCAAACAAAAATGCCGAACCCTGGGATATGCCGGGTTGGTGTGCGTGCTGTGCCAAAGCAAACATGGTGTCTCAGGATCATTTGAATCCTTTCAATGATGCCATAGATGGAAATCATAGGCGCAGGCTGGCTATTTTAAAACTGAAATGTATGCAAAACACTCCATAAGTCTCCTTACCTCTCAGAGCTGGAGGAATGAGAGAACATGCACTGGAGTCGGCACATAAAGTTCTTTCCACTGTGTAGGGAATAAAAAATATATGAATATATCCCTGTTGCGTTTATTGCTGTTCGATTAGCTTCCAATGAATGTGTCAAAGAATGTTAGGAGGGCTGGTGTTTAGAAAAGACAGTGACTCGTGCCGTTATATAAGATGAATGGCTATTTTCAGAGATAGTATGAAGTATTTTTAACATATTTTTTATGTCACCACACTATTTGCTATTAAACAGCTCGAGATTTTCTCGTCAAGCTCCAAGTCAGCACATTTACTGGAAACTCCAGCTCAGCGTTAAAGTCAAAAGTTTCACTCACATGTTTTTGTTTCTCTTCCTGTCATCTCTGTCCATGATGAAGCGCTGTGTGTTGGGTGGTTCGACGATTAAGCTTGGCATTGTTTTATTAAGTCCACTCTCTCGGGCTCTCGGTCCTGGTCATGCTGTGGCTGAGAGACACTTAGGAGGATTCCCCCTGCAATGCAGCTTTTTATACCAAGGTTTCCTGTTGACGGTCTGGGGTTGATGGGATACATCAGAAGCTTAAACTAAAGAGGAAGCACCCCTTCCTTCCCTCCCTCTCCTCCTCCTTCTACCTCACAGTTAGAAACAACACATACTCACTCGGTGCTTTGCATGCATGTCTCCCTCCCTCGCCTTGATGCCTTACTCCCTATTATGTCTCTGCTTCTTTTCCTTCCCTTCTGCTGTTGCTGCTCCTTCCCGCCTCCTAACCGGACTAGCCAAACAAACAGCACTCTCTGTGGCTGAAAGCTTGCTGTGTTCCCATTATTTTTAGTCTGCCAGCACAGATGCAAATGACAGCAACAGTGACTTTGATAGGCAAATCGTGACCTTCGCACGCTGTTTGTGTAGTGAGTCCATTAAATGGGATGTAAAAGAGAAGGCGGTTGAAACCAAATATTGGGATTGTCCTTCTGTCTTTCATATTTAACATTTTTTGATCCCAAAAAAGGGAAATTCGTCAAGATGTGGTAGAAATGTGCACAACACAAGGCTACAGTCATGAGTGAGAAAGAGGAAACAGCAAATTGATTGCAACAGAGAGGCTCCGCAAGGCAGGAAGCCAGAAAGACTGTCAGAACATCATATCCTGACCACTCTCATCTTTCAGCTGCAGAGTTATTACTTTATTATTGAAGCCTTCCACCATCGTCAAACTGCAGGCGGAAATCCTTATATGGTGGCTAAAACTAGTGTAAAAGGCGGGAAAAAAAAAGTTGCAGCTTTAATCCAATGCCAAATATCTCCAGAAAATATAGAAGGGTTTGGAAGTGCCTCAAAAAACAGAGGGTATTCTGTCAGCCCTCACATCAAGCACGATTTGTAAACTACAGAAAAAATTACAAAAGAAAAGAAAGAAAAGAAACGTACAGTTAAATTTTAGGCAGATTTTACCGTTAAAATGAAGAAAGTGTAACATCAACCCACACAAAAGGTAGACATCCAGCAAAGTCAAGTACTATGATAATGAGCATGATGTCATTGCCAATGTCAGAGACCCATACATATTTGAAGGGCCCCAATGTTTTACATTTGAGCCTGTTATTTATTTAAGGGACAGGGGAACAGACGAGAAGTGAGGAGAACCAACCGAGGTCAGCCAGAACTTGTGGCTGTGGCCAAAGAACCTTTAATGAACTGGATGGGGTCTTGGCAAGAACTAGCATTAGCTGAAATTAGCATTAGTTGTGGTGACCCTTCACATTTCATGTTCCTTTCAGTTTTGCGGTGATCTACAACAGATATTTTCTCTGGCATTTAAGTAGACGTTTCTGCTGATAATTGTAGCACAGAAAAGAACTGTGGGAATTCAAATCCCAAACTCTTATCTTAAAGATAAACTAATTTATGTGTTTGTCTTTCGGCTACATCTGAAGGTTTCAAGTAAACTGTTTGGAGCAAATGGTTGGATGAGAACAGTGTGCTCTTTAGTAGAGTAAATGTCAGAAGGCATTCTTGGTCTCATGCTCATAAACTTTGAAACTTCTAAATGTGCTAACGATATTGCCAGAGAAAGCCCCTGGTTTAAGGTGTTGTCAGTCAAGGTTTCAAATGATGATTGTTGAGCGAAGGTCTTTGTTTGAAACCCACCTTAAGATGGAAGCGATTTGTCTATTTGGATAGACAAATGGATGCTGGGCTTATACAGGTGTGGTCAGAAGTTTACATACATTTATTGGAATGGATATAATTGGAATTTGGGGCTTTTCTGGATTTTTCTTAGCTGTTCTTTTTCTGGTGTGAAATAACTGTACAGCATACTTTTAAATACTTAAATAGTCTTTAATCACTTTAAAAAACAAGAACTGGGTATACAACTTTGAATTTATTATGGATATTTTCCTAATCCACACAGGGTGAAAAGTATATACACAGGCTCAAACA
Organism: Rhamphochromis longiceps; assembly: GCF_057381845.1. Lineage (NCBI taxonomy): Eukaryota > Metazoa > Chordata > Actinopteri > Cichliformes > Cichlidae > Rhamphochromis > Rhamphochromis longiceps. Next base: position 12,117,131 of record NC_140573.1, read on the forward strand.
GCCTGTGTATATACAGTCCAAGCAGGTTAGCGAATACCTAAGAGGGAAAATGGTAGATGTACACAAATTGAGAAGTCTTCTTTGGAGCCATTTCTAAACAATTGCAGATCCCAAGATCAAGATCATCATAACATAAGTAGAATTTTTATAGATGTGACACAACTTTGTCAAGCTATAGAAGAAGACCCAGGACATCATTCTTAGAAAAGCAGAAACTGGTTAGGATGTTTGGGAACAAACAGGGACTGCCATTTATTGGAAAAAGCAGGAACACCAGTCTCACTGTCTATTATGAAGCAAGTTTTACATCACTACAAACTGAAAGAGCGCCAACCATGAAACAAGCCCCTGTTTCAAAACCAACCATGCCTTACTGAAACATGCAGTCAATCTTGACAAGCCAAATGCCTCACGAAGAAATTCTTATGTTCATGCAAGATAAAGATTGACCTATTTGGCCACAATGACGCTATGTTTGGAAGAGTAAAGGTGAGGGATTCAAACCTAAGAACACTGTACCAGCTGTCGAGCATGGTGGTGGTAGCTTCATGGGTGGGTCTGTTTTGATGCCAGGAAAGTGGATGCAGTAATGAAGGAAGAATACTTCCAAACTCTTCCAACTTCCGCTCAGATGAACAGCTAGATTGTTGAAACTTGAGCACAAGTTGGAACTGCCTTCTTAAATGGCCTTGTCAAACCCCCGACTTCAACCCTGATTAAAATTTGTGTACTACACTTAAAAGCCAGGTCCATTCCAGGGAACCAACCAATTTATGAGGAAATGTGCCAAGAAAAGTGGTTAAACATACAGCCAAAATTACACCAGAACCTTTTTGATTGCTACAAAAAGCGTCAGGTCAAGAGCAACTTGTTAAGAGACATTTAACCAAGTAATAATATTTGAGCCTGTGTGGATTTGAGAAAATCCAAAAATAAATTCAGTTGTGCACCGAATTCTTGTTTTTTTTTTTTTTTTTTTTAGAATGATTAAAGATGTATGCTGCACAATTGTTACACAATGGGAAAAAAAATCATAGAAATTGTTAGAAGCCCAAAATTACCATGATATTTATGACCATGAAGAGTTTAAGTAAACTTTTAACCACAGCTTCATTATTATTGTTTTTGGAGTCCACCTATAACAAAATTTGAAAAGAAAAAAACATCCCTGATTTGAATTTTATCATTTGTACAGCACAGGAACTCTTCCAGGAAGTTCCTATTTGACTAGAGCGCTTATAGGTCTAGTTTGCATATGGGACCTCCTCCTGTCTGTCAAGATGAAGGGGCTACAACTGGGCTAAAACACATTGTACTGGCATATGCTCGCAGTTCGGGTAGTTTGCAGCAAATCTTCATATATGCCTCAGTTTGTATATAGTAGCCTGTTTGATTTTGATACCCTTTGGGCTTCAACACTCTGGTGGTCAGTTTGGCACAAGTTGAAGTTTGCATGTAATTTGCAATGGCTTTTGATCTGCAGAGTTGCAGAACTTTTCAACAGCATTGCTTTCACTGCAATGTATCGCCCAGTGTAGGAAAACACAATTATGGGACATTAAACAAGAAAGGCCGCTCTGGGTTATCACTCATTGGTTACAACTCTAATCAATGTACTGACAATAGTCACTATGGTCAGTTTACATTTAAAGCAAAAATAGATCAGGTTATTATCAAATGTAGCCCATAGCCTTGCACTTCCAGGTAGACCCTAGCTGGGAGTGTGACAGTACTGAGTCACACCATCTGCCTCTGCCTTCACATGTTGCAGAAGATTTCCTACTCATTTTGTATAGAGAGAGGATGTTGGTGCTTTATTCATTCTCATCCTTGACCACATAGCACAGAAATGTATGTTCACCCCCCCCCCCCCCCCCCCAAATCAATAGAAACAGCTTTGCATTGACATTGTAGCAAATACACAAAACCAGACAAAAATAGCAACTCTGCAATCTTATTAATATTTGGTAGTGTGAATAGATTTACTGTTAGAGGTGTGAAAGCCCAAAGCAAGTGCATTTCACAGATCTAAGATGCGAACTTTGGTTCCTAACTGGGGAATTTGAAGTCTTTAAAGCTTTTTGAAAGCTTCCACTCGAAACCTGATGCCATAGGCTACCCTGTTATAATCTACCCTTAGGCTTTGCCTCACTGAGGCTTCCCTTTTTTGCCCAAACACGGTTATAAGTACTGAGGCGTTGCGATAGTCACCAAACACTGAGAGGTGAAAGCTGCATTCCCTGTCTGAAGTTAAAATGTGGACAAGCACATCAGTGTATAAGATTTAACATTCAGCATCCAGCTCTTATAGGAAAGTTCCTCCCGACCGTAACCGTCTTGACTAACACTGTGCCAGCAGCAGTACTCACTTCCTTTTCGCTACCATGGTAACGGTTGTGGGCTATGAGAAAACAGTGACAGATTGTGTGCCATGTGATGGAGGAGATGTGAGACCTCTGTCGTTTATCAGGAACAACCCGTGACACTCTGTGTACTGAGAGTTTTCTGACGTACGACTGTACACCTGCAAATAGTTTCAGCCCAAAATTACAATCAAAACCAAGTCAACCATAACATTTCCTACAGTATCCACATAAAATTAGAGTGAGCACTTTCAACCTTTTCATAGCACACATGGATTTTGTCCTGCTTTAAAACTAATTTTAACCTTTTAACTTAATTGTAATGCTTTCAGAGTTTACATTCAAAAAATTATTCCACAAAATACTGACTTTATTAAGCAATTTGCTTACATGTAAATTTTCTATGTAATTTGCTACATATGTAATAATAATGTAAAACATTAAATTTAATGGAATCTGTTGATTGGTGTACATTCGGTTTATACCAAGAATATTTTTTAATGCTTAATTATTTGATTAATTATACCTTTAAATTGAACATTTCAGTTGCATTTTACACAAAATTATTGCTTTATGTTCATGAGGGAAAAGTATTTTTTTCTTTTTTTGTGTGTAATTATGAGATTAAGGATCCAAAATAAACTTTCCAACAGCTATATCTCTGAAACACAAGTGGCCCTGGATATAATAAATAAAAATAATAATATTGTTATTAAAAGAAAGAGTTGTGGTTACTAGTCCATAGAAAAATAGTATGAGTGGGTGTGTCTCTATAAAGATATTTCTCCCTGCAGTAGGTTGGTGTCTGAAGCTTTCTGGTTTCTCTCTGCGACTATGAAACATGGATTTTGGGACATGACTAATTGTAGGTTCAGTTGCAAAGTTTTAAAGTTTGCATTTTCGCTGTAGTCAGCTCGGCAACTTAAAACTGGAAGAGCGAGCGGCTAATTTGACTGAGACTTTATCATCCTTTTTTCAATCTAATGGCAACCATAGTTTACAAAATGAACATGATATAGAAAACACTTCAGTCTAGAGACTGATACCATAGAAAGTCTTTATTGAGGTCATACATCGAGGAAGCCAAGGGGTCATGTTCCCATAGAACCATAAAGGATGTTCTGCTGTTATACTGAGTGTATGATTTCTGTTTCTATTTCCCTCAATGTCCAAATAGCATTAGAGCAACCTTTCTCACATCAAAGTAAATAGTTTGCATGGAAAGCAATAGCCAAAACCTTTGGCTTTTGTCTGAAAACGTAAATCTACCATCGCTTTTTAAAATCCATATGCATTTCTATCTAATGACTAGTAACTAGAACAGGCAAACTCAAACTGAATATACACCTAAAGGCCCAATCTGTCGTCCCTATAATGGCAGCTGACTAACAGACTGGGATGTGTTTAGACTCAACTGCCATGACACAAATATTTGTGTCATGCTGAAGTGGATGTTGATTGTAAACTAGCTAACATGGGGAAACAATATAGCAACATAGTTTCAAAGCCTTCTTCACTTGTGTTGGAACTACAAAAAAGTGAGCTTCATAGTTTGTTTTCATACCTTTCATTGGTGTTCTCTTTCATATGGTAGCACATGAACTCTGGACTTTCACCTTTATGTTAAAAACAGAGCAAATGCCTCAATATAGTATTTTAAAAATAGGATTTTCAGTCATAAAGCTATTAGTCTTTGACCAGATAGGGTTCAAATATCCTTTTGAGTAATGGTATGAGGCGCTTACTGTTGTAAAAAATATAAGCTACTGTCCTTTTATTATCAAGTCTGATAAGTGATGAAGCAGATTCTCTATGACCACGTCCTCTTTTTTTGCCCCACAGTACTCATCATGGTTGGAAAAACTGCTTAAATTTGTTAACAACATCAGGCCATGAGTACAAACCGATGTGACAAAAACCTTTATTAACGTGGAACTGTTTAACATACACAGTCTCTCTATTTTCATCTGAAAAAACCTTTCCCAGACTCCTCTTTTTGTAGTATTTTCCCCAGTCATTGTCTGTGGGTGATGAGATTATTCCCCTAACAAGGCAGCACATTGAGGGCTGATCTGTTACGCATCAGGTTGTCTGATGACTCCTGTGTTGTCATTTAAGCCCTTGAGTTATTATTAGCTGCCTCAGTACTCCTTTTTAAGGCACAATCTTTAGGAATAAGGCCGTTTGCAGAACAGAGCGGGATCGAGGGTTAGAGTGGGGGGTTACTTTTTTCCAGTTTAGTAAACCCTGATGTTGGTGTACAGAGTCAGGCCCACACCTAATTAAAGGATATAGTAGACATGTGACTGAAAACAGAATCCCTTTGCTGGGTAAGCTGTGGAAACTGTTATCCTTTATTTTGACTCATGCCCTTCCTCATGTCTCAGTTAGTCAGTCAGATAAATATAATTCTGACTATATTGGAATAAAAAGAATACTTATAGATGATGAATGACTACAGTTACTGACTGAATTAGCCAAATTTGGGCAAGAAGTCCTAACATTTCACATCAGAAACAAGCTTAACTTACCTAGACTTTCAGTTAACACATACAGTATTTCAAAGAACCTTGAACTCCTCTAAAGTACTAACACATACCAACATTCTTTATACGTACATATCTCCACACTCACATTACTTTTCTGTCATTGTGTTTGCCTTGCTGTACTAAAGTCCACGGCATTTTATCAGTACAAAAAGAAAAAATGATATTGCACACTGTTAAAAAATATTTTTTTATGTTTGGGTTTAGAGTGAAACAGTAAATTAGTTGATCCAGGGATGGTAGCTCTCTTTAAAGGTACCACAGAGTCCTGGATTTGCGCTTTAGACTCAGGTAGGCATCTGAGTGCAGGAATCTTGGGCAAGAGTCTCTTTCCATCAGCAGGTAAACATGTTTCTGGGCCTCGTCAAAGCAGGAAAGGTTGGGTTTCTCAAGTGCCTGCTTGATCTTCTCTCTAACACGCTGGTCTACATTGATCTGAGAAGGAAACAAATGTGACAAGTCAACATATCATCATGTAATGGGTTCCCAAATTGGCTGTGTTTGTTTTCAATTTGTAAAAAGGTGCTTGAAAAACGTTAAATCCAAAATAATTAAAATGCCACCACCAAGATGTGCAAAATACACCCCTGGAAGGAGGTAAGAAAATACCTCTGAATCCTAGGGTTACATTTTTGAGAAAAAAAAAAGTCTATTTTTTGGTCAATTTTATTACTGGTACAATAAAAAAAAAACATTAAATCAAACATTAACTTGCTAGCTCTCTTGTATGCTTTTCAACTCAGATGAAACTCCATGAAATTCAGAATTCTAGCTGCTGAGACAGATCACACACACACACACACACACACACACACACACACACACACACACACACACACTACATGTCCCTAAAGAGTTTCCTGTCCTGTTTTGTTTTTTTAACTATGTTATTTCTTGCTCCATTTGTATTTGGATTCTGCTTTTTCTTTGTAATTGAAATACTTCATTCTTTCAAAGAAACATTGAAGAATATATAAAACATTTGGCTTGCCATTTAGCTGAATGATTACTATTGTATTGGTCTTGCTTCACTTCAAGTTGCAACTAATTAAATAAGAAACCATTGTGGAAGTTCCTTGAATGGCTACATAAATCAGTTCCCCATAGACTTTTATATTTCCATGAAATACAGCATTAAAAACATTTTAACAGCCTGCTTCAAAAAAAAACAAAAAAAAAAAAAACCCTAACATTATTCTCTGTGGGTAAAATCCCTCTTTAAGACAATGGTTTTTTTAAAAAAATACCTTATTCATGTGGATGTTGGAGGTAGGAGTGTGACTGCTTATCCTGTCACAGGCAGCTGGTGGCCTTAGTTCTCCAACTCCAGTTATTAAAGTGGACCTCTTCCTCTTCCCTTTGTCTATTGTGTTATTGCCTTTTAGAGGACTTTAATTAAATTACCTAACAAATAATATAGCATGCTGTGAGGTACAACCTGTATTAGAAGTTTGTGTTTCAATTTATGATTGCAGGTTGCTAACCTAGCACGCTAGCTATAGCTCATAACTTAAGACTCCAAACTCCAAATATGGCCACATCTGACTCCAAAAAACTAACACAAATATCTAATCCTATAATAATGTGTAGTAGAATTAGTATCCAAGTGTACGTTGCTTGACAACCCCACATGATACATGTGCTGCTTACTTGCCACCACTAAGTGATTTCTTACTAGGAATGTATATATTTTGTGTGCAGTCTGTGGTTCACAATGGGAAAATTCTGTGCCATATTTGAAATGAATAAAACACTACATAACCTCCCTCCATACTCTTCTACTTTAACTTGTTTGTTGGTATTTTTACGTGTTCGGTATTGTTCTTACTGTCTTGTACGGAAGAGGATTAGGGCCACTGGAAAAAAAAAAAAAAAGAAAAAAAAAAGAAGTGGGCACGTCTTTTTTCTTCTTCTTCTTTTCCTAAATTCTGAGAATAAAGTCAGAATTCTGAGATTAAAGTCAGAATTCTGACTTTTTTCTCAGATTTATTTTCCAGTGGCCCTAATCCTCTTCCGTAGTCTTGGAGCAACTGTGAAAACATAATTATCTCTGGGATTTCTTAAAGTATTCTGATTCTGATTCAGTGCATCTTCCCTGAAAATATGGCACAGAAAATACTGTACTAAAAGCACCAGAAGCACTGGAAGTTATGAAATTTGGTAATCATCTGCATTGCTTCACTGAATTTGTAAAAGTTTTGTACAGTTTTTTCTCTGATGCAATCATACTTTCCTCTTTTCTGTAATGCCAGTTTGATAAAATGCAGTTTATATTTGGGCCTACTTTTAGTTTACAAAGTTACTCAGAAAGTCCAAGAAAGTAATTTCTTCTTTTAAGTATGAAATATGATTTAGCTCTGGTATAACAGACAAACTGACCTCTCTGCAGGCTGTAGGCTGGATGAACTCCCGGTAGATCTCCTCTGCTCTCCATTGAAGGTCTTCTGGTGAGGTAGTCAACCTGAACTCCTCACATGCGAGCCAGAACTCAATGTTTTCCTCACTGAACTCAGACTGCAGAAAAGAGTGGAATGCTGCTAAATACTCTGCAAAGAGGGAAAGGGTTAAACATACAGAATTATTCATTATGTGAAATTCATTTGTAGAATCACATGGCTCAGTTTTGTGAAGAGTAACACTTCTTACTTTTGTCTTTTAGCAGTTTTTCCAGGTGAAGTTCATGGTCAGTCTGACAACTATAAGGAAATGATATATGGCTATTATTTTCTTTATAATATACACCATGGAGATGAAAATAACTAACACTTCCAATCATATGATACCTTAGCTTTGAAGAGTACATCTCATCATTACATTTCTGTACACTGACACACTGGATATCCTTCTTACGCCTCCTGCAGTTCAGTACAATGTCAAACCTTAAAAACAAACTCAAGTTCAATATGTTTGTTAATGTAAAGTTTATAAATGTAAACTTAGTATCATTAGTGTGCTTGGCTTACCTTCGTGGCTGCTTCATGTTGGGCATTAAATCCTTAAATTCGTAAAGTCGAATCCTTGAAAATAAGAGTTTGGGCATTTTAATATCCCTGTAATTCCCTGTAGGGAGATACAATAGCCTGCTGTGATATGTGTAAAAGCACTGTTCCCTCCTGGGCTTGTCCTTAAACTGCCAGGAAAGGTATACCTATGACGCTGTGGGCCTGCTGGTACCTGTATCTAAACGCCAATTGGATACGAATACAAATGTCTGTTGTTAGACTGATCTACCCTTGTTACTGACTCACAGCTGTAAAATTCCTATGGGAGAATTTTTTTTTCCGTTACTCAGATTTCTGGAAAAAGGTATTTAGGTGACTGATTGACTGCGTGATGTATGTGTAGTCCATATAGGGCAATATGAGCGTTTGCCTTTTACTTGTCTGTATGGAGATTCTAGATGCACTACCTATGCCATATTTTAAATCAGTACTTCACAAATGGTGTGCCGAGACATGGGTGTGCCGTAAGGGAAGTCCAGGTGTGCTGTGGGATCTTGTGAGAATCATGATTCATTTTTACAATGAATGGCAGGGCAAAGTCACGAATTAGCAGTTAATTTACTGATCAGTTGTTTGCATGCATTCATGTCCCTGAAAAAAGGCATAACATTTGTTAAAGGCAACCGACTGACCGTGATTGACAAGATTTGCTTGTGTGAAAGAGGCTATGATTACTTAACCACCAGCAGAGATGACCCACGATCTTAAAAACCCAGGAAAAAAAAACAGCTGTATTGGGATGTAAACATGCAGTAAAACAGGGATTGGATATTGTATCTATGTCCATTTTTTGTTGCTATGTGATGACATGAAGAGAAAAATTATGGGAATTCAACCAATTGGTGAAGATGTGATAACACATACAGTGAGCCCAGAGGTACTAACAGGTCAAATAATCTTGAAAAGGAAGGGCGCCAAGGAGATGATGCCATCAGATAAAAACATAGCTGACAATGGCTGCAGTGAACAATGTCAATTGTTTTTAACACTGTTTCACTCAAACATTTTTGACACTGTTGTAGCAGTGATATGGTATAGAGCTGTTATATGTCGACAAAGCATCTACGGATTACCAAGACAATCCCATGCATCCACAAATTTTTTTTTCCCCCATCAAAAATACCTATGACCTCATCTTCTGATGCTTCTTGCACACACTTGTTGCCAGGTTACAAATAAACATTTTCCTTCCTAGTTCAATCCCCACTTTATTTTGATTAGTTGGCGAGAGACATTAAACATGGATGAGCGCAGAGAAGATTCAAAAGTTGAATCGTTTTGAGCTGAGTGCAGAAGCAAAAATGAACTTGGGGTTTTTATTTTTGCCGAGGACTCTGTGAACACGGAATTTCATTTGTCTAGATTTGTCTAGAACATTAGGCACTACAGGTCAGTTTGTATTTGTAGGCACAGGCCCTAAGCCACCCATTGGCAAACATTAGCTAATGCTATCACTGTGCACAGAAAATAAAGAGGAACCAACCATGCCTTCAGAGACAAACCTCACCTATTTCTGAATCAGAGTGCTGGATCTGAATCAGAGGGAGCAAAACTGTGAAACTGTCTACATGACAGTCTTGATTTTCAAAATATTAAAAGTATTTGATGAATTGGACAAACAGACTTGTACATTTTTTTGTGTAAAACAATAAAAGTAGAAACAAAGACAAGGCATAAAAAGGCTGGAATGTGCTTGAAAACTGCTAAAGTACCACACCCTTGAATCACTCTTTTTGCTAATTTGATTAAATGATAAGTTAAATATATTCTGCATACCAACAATAAATTGAACGTCATGGTAACAAGTGGCTTTCAAGTGAGAGCGGCATAACTCTAACACCCTAAATATTGGGTTGCAAGGCAATACATTGTAGAGCTAATGCCCTCTGATTTTAAGCAGGCTCCTGGACAATTGACCACCAAGTTGGGCCTTTGAAGGTATTGTTGAGGAATAGGGCCCAATAAGTCATTTGCAGGAAGCTCTTTAGATCAAAGACAGCATTATTTTTGTGCTGGCTATAAGAAGGACAACCAAAAAATGAAAAAGAATAACTCAAAAAAAGCTGTTTTGAAAACTGTGATGGCCCGAAAAACATGCGCACAGAAACCGAAACATGCACTGAGTCATACAAGGACAGAGTAGCAGCATTTTAAGGCACAGGATATTAGTAGGGAAGTTTCTATAAGTACTGAAACTCCTGAAGCAAGTGACCCAGACAGTTCTGAGAACGACTCCTAAAACACAAATGTCCCCTCTTTACTGTCCTTAACATGCAAGCCTTAGACTATATGTGTAGACAAAGTTCCTCTTCTCTGATGACCCATATTGATATACTAATGGAAATTTTACAACACACAAAGTCGGTGCTTGTGTGCATTTTTGGGTGGGTGCGTTAAATCAGGTGTATCCATTTGGTGCTTTTCAAGATTCCCTCAGGGGTCTCGTTGTTGGGTATACTGCTGTGTTTGTGGTTAGGAGAATGTTGAAGTGGGTTTATTTCAAACTTTCCCCTCTAACACTACAGGAGCCGTAGTAGATGCACATGTGAAGCTGGAGATTTAAATTTTCAGTAGCCAACACCCTTAATATTGCATGCTTGATTGAACTGCACTTTCACACCAGGGCATGAGAAAATCCACAGAATACAGAACAGCTCTTTGTTAATCAATGTCTTCATCATGGGTCCATTGAGTTTGTGAAATTGCAACGTTGTGTCGCAAGTTCATTAAGTTGTAACAAATGGAAATGGCATTTTAATAGTCTATATAAAGTATTAGCATTATACAATACTGTACAATCTGGATTATCATTGTTACATTTATTAGCTTTGATATATTGCCCACTTCCAGGTTAATGTCTCTTGTACACCCAAATAGGTTGTTAATCTGCTAACTGTGCACAAGCTATAGATAATAGCATGGCTAGCTAACTAGATTCAACAATAATCTTGTAACATTCAAAAGAAATAAGAGCTTTTGATAATGCAGAGAAACATTCAGCGAGGTTATCAATCACATTTAAAAATCTATATCAAAATTGTAAGCCAACGATTATTAGATTTTTTTTCTATTGCTGTCCTAACTCCAGAAGCAGTGTATATTACCATGCCTAGCTACCTACTAGCTTCTGCAGTGACCTTGTAACCAGGTGTTTTTCAAAAGGACAAGATTTACATATAGTTATTTTGCGAGTCAATAAATTGAATATGTATGTAGAGATAATAGTTAAATAATGAACCAAGATGAAAATATAGAGTTGTCTAGAAAGAAAATATTATAGGGTCATTTAGACTAATTGCAATGGCATTTACTGAACAACTGGTTATACAAAGTATTTTTTCATCTGCATTCAATTGACAATAATTTAAATCAAACTTCATATTTTGAACAATCTCTTTCTATGTTAAAGTGTAGCTCTTGCCAGAAACAGAATGTGTTTCAGGTGTGATGCACGTAAAAGTTCTGTATTTGCAGCTGTTCAACATAAGTAGCAAACATGACTTTTAAAGTTTCTTTTAAGTTTAAAGTTCCTTTTAAAGTAAGTTTAAAGTGGAAGCATTATGTAGGCCTGTACATATGATAGAGGATACTACAGCATCTGCTGTGTTACAGGAGAATTATAGACTAAATGAAATACACTAAACAAGGGAAAGCCTCATGCTTTAACATATGCTGAAATCATTTCTTTAGTCAAATAAATGTAAATAATATGACCCGAATACAGGCTAAAATAAATTATGATAAGTTCATACAATTCAATTTCTAAACTGGAACTCTTTGGACCGTGGATAGAATTAGAAAGGTAAGGGTTGTATGACTATCCCAAGGATCAAACATACAGAAAGGACCATCACATTGTAGAAATGGTTCATTTTACTATAGGACTTGTATTCAGCATTCTTTTAAATAATAGACATTGAAACATGATTTTAAAGCAGCATTTAAGCTTCCCAGTGCATGAATTGACCTCAGCAATTAAGATAATTTCTAATAAAATAGTAATCCCAAGCATGCCTTTATCAAGTATGTGAAATATCTGAATTTGAATCCCACTGAAAGTCTCTGTGGGATCTACAGAAAAAAAGCAGTTTAGGCATAGAAGAAAATTAGTAAGCTGGAAGCTTTACCTTAAGGAATAAGCTAAAATTGGAAGTTTAAAATGTGTTTGAAGATTGAATCATTTTCCATTTTTTAACATTGTGTCTCAAAATACATCTTAAAAATGCTCTATTTAGTTATCTTTTTGAAATAGTTTATCATGACTGGCTGATATTTTTTCACTGAATTAAATTTGCATTAATATCTTGGTTAATTTATTTATCTCACCCTGCTTTGTTTTTATAGCCTTTAAAGTAAATGTTCATGTGTGCCTGGGCCGGCTTGAGATTTTGCAAATGGGCAACAACCTGCTACATGAATTATTTCCTGTTAGTATTTTTATACTTGATGCTGTTTCTAAATGAAAATGAAAGGCAAATGATAAGAGACCAGAAAGAAGAGCAACAGCTAGCCAGCTTATCTCAGTGATCCCGACACAGATTGTATTCCTTATAAGGTAAACTACACGGGACCCATTCAGTGGCCCAGGTGTCATTCAGGAGTCATTACAACAAAACCACTCCACAGCTTCATAAAAGTATGATTGGAGTCATAAAATATTCCAGAGATTACATTTTTTTCATGCAATTTACAAAAAAGTGGAAAAAACGGCTCTGTGCTAATTAGCTTGTGATGAGTGATGCTAGTAATGAGACGTCTTCAAGTTAACAAAACAGGTTTCAGTTGTGCCCTTTTTGTTCTCGAATTGTTTTCAATTTAAATATATAAAGTAATATGATTTTAATAGACTAAAATCTCAATTGTTTGTATATAGATGGTGAAAAATTTTAACTTCCGCAGTGAAACACTGGAGCTTACTCAGTCAAGAGGTGGGTTATCAATGAGAGTCAGCCTTTTGATTACAACACATTAAAAAAAACATGCAGGGCAGGGCACTTCCAGTTCTGCGGCTGCATGTGACACTTGCAAAACATTGTGGCTCTACAGCCTTGTCTTCTTCAGTCTAAAACATCAGCTAGCCTGACTGACAGTTTAATTAAAAACAAATGGAAACACACAGTGGGTTGATTTCCTCTTGTGTTGCACGGTCGTACAACAGAGCAACCGAACAACGTGCCTTTTTGCAGCAGTAACTTTATTGTAATTTTGCATCACAGGGCACTCGGGTGATTTTTGCCTATACTGTACATGAGTTTCATTCAGATTTTGTGGTAGTTAAAATGATTCCACATGCGTTTAAACTTCATTTACAAATGATCTAGAAATATGTGAAAATGCTTATTTTACTCAATTAATTATACCATCTTTAGTGACTCCTTTTTCTATTTTCTACTTTACTTACTGTGTCTGTTAACGTCATTCTAACATTATATCTTTGCTATTTTCCTGGTCAAGTGCAGTCCTTAGAAAATCAAGTAATGTTATCTGTAACAGACTGTTCTGAGGTGACAGCACAGAAGCACAAAACTACGTGTCATTTTTGCACTAACGAATTGAGTCAAATATTCCGCTGACGAATAGCAGTATAAAAACAACAAACACAGGCATCTGACTGAACAAAAAGCATGGTCGTGAACATTCTTTTCATATTTAGCCATTCAGAGGAGCTATTTTTAGACTACTAATATCTCTGTAGATCTTGTTGAACCTGACACATACTTTCCATCAAATCAAGTTCATTCCCACCTGCGTGCAAAAGAACATACAAAAAAAAAAAAAAAAGCTTTATGCATCAATCCGGTTTACCTCCTTTTTAGGGTTTTTCAGTTTAAATTTGTATTCTCCCATTAAATATCTAATGGTCTCACTGTTATAACTTATTAAACTACATAATGGCTACTGGTAATGCAGTAGCAGTGGTTCTGCAGCTTTGGTTTTGGAAGTTAAGGAGAAACAAAAGTTTTTAGCAAGGTTTTAAATACCTAATGTAGATAGAGACAGTGCTAGCTAGTTGCTGTTTACCAGGAGCAGTGTTTTTACTCTTGTTCTGATTTAACCACTTATTTGCATTTTAAACACCGTGGTTCTTCTTTTCTTTGTGTCGTATGTTTTTTCCAAGTATGTTTACTGCATTAGAATTTCCCCAGATTTTCAATAATGTCCTTCTTTCTTAGTCTGCTGTATAAAACTACCTTTCAGAAGTGCGGTTGTGACATTAGCATTACATAATAATGGAAACTCATGAAACATTTCAACATATCAGGCCTGACTGACTGACAGGAAGTGGACTTGGTGAGACAATAACTCTAGCAGCTGTAATAATGTGGTGGAAACAAAAAAAAAAAACTGAAACAAAAAAAAAAACTAGAGACCATAAAAGGTTCTGTCACTTTCACTTAACTTTGTAGGAACAGCTTGCAATAATTATGTTTAATTAATTTATTACTAGGTAAAAAACAAAACAAAAACAAAGCGCCAGCATGTTTTCATTCTACGCAGATGACAGAGAGGTATTTAAGATTTTGCTGTGAGTACTGGGAACGCTGTTGTTACTCTTACACGGAATTCAAACAGCTCTTTGATTTCTACACTTTCACAGAAGAAGAACAAACTCTGTTTTCTTATAGATGCTTTCAGGTCATTACAGCTACCAGCACTAACCCTACTCTGAGCCCAACCCTATGTTTTGGAGAAACACATGAGTGTCAGATTGATTATTTTCCTTGTTCCCTTGTTACAAAAACATATGAAAAAGATGTCATAAAACAAAAATTACATCTTTTGATTGCCTACGATGATGGTGTTACGGTTGGGGACTTCACCACAGGTGATCTCAGAGGGTTTAGTGATACCCCTCACCACTGGAATCCTCTGAGTTATCAGTAACCCCTACCTCTAACCGAGCCTAAGCAATCAGAAATTGTAGTTTGGATATTGAATCAGGGATGGGGTTAATTCTCATCATCACCCAGTCACTTAAACCCTTCTCTGATCCTAAGCTTATGCTATCAAATTATGTATTTTTTTCATTAAATTATCTCAGCCGTCTTGGAAAAAAGACATTTCTGTGAATATACAGAAAGGCACTTTTTGCTTGTTTCCAGACCACAGGGGTAGTTTTCAGGGCTAGATTTGGGGCTGACGTAAGCCTCACAGTGATAAGAAGAAGAACAGCATTGATGTTGCCCACAGATCTGAACATATCCTCTCCTGTGCTTGCTTGCCCTGTGGGGAATAACAGCTTTTAACTAGATTTTATCTCATCAATCACAGGCAAGTTTAAATTGGCACCAAGCTTTGTTTGCATGCATGACTCAGACGGCTCAAGAAAAGACCCTTTACTATTTTAATCATCATACGACACAATCGTATCAACCCGAGGAGCTAGAAGAGAGAGAAAAAAGCCCTATCTTTGTTTTTGGAAATGATTTCTGCCAACCACATAAATGATTGCAAACCAAAAAAAAAACTGTGGTCACTGTGACATGCCGTCCCACTGAGCCTCAGGGTCGCTCGTAAAAGTGCCGCATTGGGAGTCGGAAGAGACGCACAGAGCTGATCCTCCGTGCTGTCTGGAATGAGCTTTTCCATCATGTTGGACATGGTCATGTCTATATGAGGTACAAGTGTGAATGAATAACCAGCTCGCAAGAGGAAGTGAGGAATTCTAGTACTCTTTTCTACAACAAGGCTCTGTGTTTCAAATTTAAAAAGCCCAGAAAGGGATTTTTTGGGAGTCTCTTTTAGTTTCTTTCACCGAATAAACAAAAAAATGTTTTGTGATATAATTTTTTGTTGGGGGGGCTTCACACAGAGACATGACTCACAGCTCAAAGGAAGCGCCTATGTAGGTTTTGTTTCTTGTGAAAGAGAGGTGGGATGAGGAGCCGGTCAGGTTTCATTTTCAACATCGTTACAGTTCGAGAAAGCTGTATGCAGCGTGATGTTAGCAGCGCACATTGCATTCAGCATGATCATATTCCTGCTTTTCCACCCACGATTAAAGATCAGCTACTGAGCTCTAAAGCTTTGCTATTAACCCAAGTCTAAATATGTAAACAACTGATGCTATTAAATATAATAGACAATATCACAAATTGCATGCTGAGTCTGCAAAGACCTTCACTCATAGTCCTGCTACATTTAAAATCATGTCTCTTGGTGTGCTGACCTTCAACTTGGTCACATTGAAAACCACCTCTGTCTCAGCAGCCTGACACTGTGAGGAATCGGTGTCGCAAGTGTTTCACCAGAACACTGTGTGGAAGTGAAACGGCTTTCTATAGCTGATGGACACGAGGCCGTTTTGGAGGGAAGTCAGACTGTCATTTTCTTATCATGTCATCTACATTCCCCAGACTTGAGCCTGTGCCGCAAGTGTCACTCTTTGTGTCAGCATGAATTTTTACCACATGACACTTTCCTGTTTTTAGAGCATAGCTAATGATGAAATCTCTCAAAAGTCTTGTGAACATACACAACCTGGTGCTCATTCGAGTCCTGCAGTGTTGTAAACACAAAAGTTGCTCATTCTATGTATGTAAAGTTTGACCTAAGGTTAGAGTTAGGCTTGATGGCAACTTATTCTCGGTTTATGGTGCAGTGGTTGTGTTCCTACAGGTTATGGAACTATTTGCACTCCAAAAACCACTATAGCATGTAGTAATTTGACTATGTGTAGATCGAATAATGATTGGTTGAAAAGTGGGCTGGAGCAGGGAAGGGAATGCCACTAAAAGTCACTAAGAGTGGAAGAAGTGCAAAAGAAGTTATCAAAGATCAAAAAAGAGAGCAGGGAAAGAACAGAGATTGGCTGCAGTGGAGACTTTTCATTGTTTTTAAACACTCTGCCTCAGTTTGGCCCTTTTCTGTGGCTGCTTGAAGGACCAACAACGGCGCAAACAAGAGTGGCCCACACACTGGTTGTGCCTACTTAAGACTCTTTGGAGCACCCAGCAACCAAAGCTCCACAGCCAACAGAACCATGTTCCAGGATAGAAGCACCTCAGAGGGTTAAAAAGCTTGCTGCCTTTCCTCAAAATAAGATTTGGGAAAAAAAAAAAAAAAACCCACAAAGCCTCCAGGTATAATTACACAACATGCTAAGCATAACATGTGGTCTCAAAGGTCCGAGAGACGCAAATGAAATAAAAAATAATAGTTAAAAATGTGCAGTATAGTTTACTCTGCCTGATCCATGTCATACCCGTCTCATATGAGGCTGAAATGATAAGAGCTGGCATTTGTCTCCATCTAGTGGTTGGGTGTGAATACTAATCTAAAAGAATAAGCAGAGTGAGGCAAGACTTAATTACCCAAACAGTTGATACAAAAAAAGGAAACTACCCTCAGGCACAAACAGTACCTGGTCAGAGGGCCCGGTGGCGCCAGTGTCTGGCAGCCTCGCCTCTGTGAGTGCGCCCCAGGGTGGCTGTGGCTACAATGTAGCTTGCCATCACCAGTGTGTGAATGTGTGTGCAAATGGGTGGATGACTGGATGTGTAAAGCACTTTGGGGTCCTTAGGGACTAGTATACAAATACAGGCCATTTACCATCTAGAGGCCACCTGCAGGTACTACTTTGTTTTCATTTGATTGGTTCTTAATCACAATACTCATAAAATGAAGGAAAATATTATTTTTTCCAAAATGATGCACTGTGTTGCCAAAAATACTCACTCACCCATCCAAATCATTGAATTCATGTGTCCCAATCACTTCCATGGCCACAGGTGTATAAATCTAAGCTCTCGGGAGCTGACATCACGGGGGGGGTGTCGGTGGATGCTGAGGCACAGCACATTGTCGACACAAACAGAAATACGATTGCCTTTCAGTTATGGAAGGCATGCAGTGACGTGTTTGTCTGACTGCACTGTGCCAGAGTTTGGTGGAGTAGGGATTATGGTGTGGGGTTGTTGTTCAGGAGTTGGGCTTGGGCCCTTAGTTCCAGTGAAAGGAACTCTTAATGCTTCCGCACACCAAGACATTTTGGACAATGTCATTCTACCAACTTTATGTGAACAGTTTAGGGATGGTCCCTTCCTGTTCCAACATGACTGCACACCAATGCACAAAGCAAGATCCATAAAGACGTGGATGACTGTGCAAGCTAGCCGAGTTCTTCTCCACCAAAACACAGTCAGAGAGAGTCCTAACCTCAACCTTTTGGATGAATTGGACCGGGGACTGTGAGCCAGGCCTTCTGGTCCAACATCAGTGTCTGACCTCATGGTCAAAAGAATGGTCAAAATTTTCCATAAGCACTCATAAACCTTGTGGAAAGCCTTACCCGAAGAGTCAAAACTATTATAGCTGCAAAGGGTGGGCCGACATCCTATTAAACCCTATGGATTAAGACCAGGATGTCACTCGAGTTCATATGCGTGTGAAGTGTGTGAATATTTTGGCAGCGTAGTGTGCCTTAGTGTATCACTGAGGTTGAATGGACGTCTTGAGAGTACTTCCTTCCTCATGAAGCCTATAGCTATTATTAAATCCTTCCTCTTTCCTTCTCTCGCACATTGTATTCCCTCTTTGCACCCTATTACCACCGACAGCTGATAAACCAAAAAAAAAAACAACAGCGATAACTGTGTCAAATATTTTCTGTGAATGATACAGCGTGGTTTTCCCCACTTTGTTTTTTCCCCCCACACTAACACACCCGTTGGCACACTAGCTGGGAGAAAGCTACACGGGAAAAGTTGTTGCATCCTTAGATTACAAGCTAGCGTAGAAATAAAAGCACTCTTTCATCACTTGCCCCGTATCTCTAAAGCTTCTGTGCTAAAGCGCTGAAGGTCTGCCACAGGAGAAGTTAATCTGTGGGAGTGTGTGTTGAGACTGTGTAAAGTTGGGGGAGAAGGAACAGTTGGTGGGAGTCAGCAGAGACTCGGTTGCCTTATCTCCCACCCACTGTGAACTCTGCCACTCGTGCCCCTCCGAGTCCCAAATTCCCGGGGCATTATCGCTGCCTCGGCTGCTCACATTACATCGACCTGCTGGGGCTTCTCTGCCCCTGAGCCCTCCTTCTTTAACACAACCCCCATCTTTTTTCCTACCCTTCTTTTGCCCTGCCATGCTTCTCTTCTCAATCACTTCCTGCTTCCTCTTCCTCCCTGCATCCCACTGTTCTTTTCAGTTTTCTCCAGTGTTTGTGCTTTCACTTATTTCTTTCTCTATACCCTTCCTCCTCTCCTTAATGCCTCTCCTAATTCCCCCCCCCCCATTTCATTGTAAACTCACCACAAATCCTTCTTTTTCTCATTACTTGTCTCCCCATCTTCCACTCTCCTCCCTATTCCTAATCCTTCTCTGCTTTCCTTTTTTTCCTTTTTCTAAATTACAGATTCTCTTTTCTTTTTGTCTCCTTCTCCTCCTACATTTTGACCTTCGCTGTCAAGCCCCTTTTCTCCCATCCCATCCCACCCTATCCTATCTTATCCCATCCTATCCTGTCTCTCCTGAGTATTAAGCCCATGCTGAGTTCCACTAGCACCAGAAATACAATCAGATAATGCCAGACCAATCAGACAGGCAGAAGCTAGCTCCCTGCAGGATTGCTTGCACAGAGCGACTACATTTTGCAGATGTCATGTGTGAGGTCCACAAAAGGTTTCCGTGCATGGCTCATTCAGGAAACACAACATAAGGTCAGAAAATATATGTCACAATCTCTTGTTTATATCATGCCGTCCTCATTTTGATACATCTTTTTTTTTTCCTTTTACTATAAATGACGGTAGTTGGGAATTAGATGCTAATTTCCGTCATGAGAAATGTGTGTTGTTACATTTTACTTTATACTTTTCTTGTCTTTTTTTGTTGTGCTATGAAAACAGATATTTTGCCTTTTAGGGAAAATAAATGACACATTTACATACTTTGCTGTTGTGTGGGATGCTTGTAACCACTAAAAGATTAATATCTGTAAGCTCTACTCTGCTGTTAAAGTAACACAATATAACAGAAGCCACTAAAAAGCGCATGACTGACTATGCTTAAGAAACACAGATGTCCACAAAGAGTCGGTACATTTGGAAAGATCATCATTTATTAACAAGTTTCATGCTAACTACTGGAGTTGTTAGCAACCCAAGGAGGACCTGTTCTGCTCATTTCCAACTTCATGTAGTTATTCTTGAACTCGTCTGTGGTAGCAGAATAGCTTTGCATAATTCACCGTTCAAAGTAGCAGATGCTGGGCCATCTTTGCACTCTGCACCATGACAGTGAATATCAATGAATGAAAGCTTTATTTGTCACAAGCAGGTTGCCCTGCAGTGAAATGGGAACCCTCCCCCCCCCCCCCCCCCCCCCCCCCCCCCGACCTTACACACATAACACAGACATCACATGGGGTTACAAGTCGGAGATCGGTAGTGTGAGATTATAATATTATTTTTATGCCATGTTAGACCCCTAATTAAAGATTGTGAATTATTATGTAGTTTTAGTTTGCATTATTCTCCTGAATTAGAAGAAGGTGATAATTATTGCATTTGTTAAACTGATTTGCATTACATTGTGAATGAAGGATATTGTTTTATGATGCATTATACTGCTGAGTTATAAGAAATACTGTTTGCAGAAAGTCATCGCCTTATTTGTCTGATTGGAATAGAACAGAACATACTGGAGTTTTCTGCTCCATCTCGGCAGGAGCAGATAAACAGGGAGCCAAGGTCGTAGCTTAGGCGCTGTGTGAGAGAAAGCATGTGAATGTTTAGGCTTTTATGATAAGGTGGGGGCCACTAGAGGCTATAAGAGTTTGATCAATGCTCCACCATTTTGAGATCTGATGCTGTCTGCGTATGGTGTCCATCTCCCACGCGTGTGATCATTAAAATCATTGTTTGACTCAACCCGGCCGGACCAGTGTTGTTATTGTGGTTTTTCCTCTTGTATCCATCCCCAATATTTGAATCCGTAACAGTAGCGTTGCAGAAAAACACTGAAATGTACATATGTCTGTGAAGGTTCTCAGTCATCCAGGTCAGCTTCTTCAGTTCAGAACTGAAGCTTCTTCAGTTCTGAACTGAAGAAGCTTCTCGGATGAGAGGTGAAACATCTTCAAGCAACTTAAAGAAGTCCAGACGCTTTTCTTTGCAAGCTCCTTTGACTGAAATGTACACAACAACGGGAAGGTACAACAGGAAAAAAAGAGACCTCCACTCATGCTGTGCTTCCATGGTAGGACAGCACGAGAACAGGAAACAAAAAAACTCCTCTGCACAAAAAAAGCACATGAATGTTCACAGCACAACATTGTGGAAGACATGACAAGCCACAGGGATGGGTAGGGGACGAGGAGTAACCCCAGGCAACACAGCAGCCATCCTGCAGATTATGCTATACATATTGTTATTGTCTGTGCCATGTTGTTATTGTCACCTTTGTCTATTGTCTGTTCTGTTATGAACACTGGGACCAAAATAATAGCACGTTTCCTTGTATGTGTGCACATACTTGGCCAATAGAGATAATTCTGATTGTCAGTCCACCTTCTATAGCCAGGTAGCTGGTTTAGCTCCCCTCCCTCAGATCTGGATTCTTCTTGGAAGCAGCAAATCTGAAAGACGGATCATGGCTGTTTGCCTGACAGGACCATATTAAGGATATCCATATCTGTCATTTTGACATCTCTTTGGTAGCTGAAGCCTGAGTTTTTGGTTTAGAGGCATTACCTCTACATGCACCGTGCTTAATTTGAGCATTCTTCACTATAACGATATCTGTGCAATATATGTTCCATTGTAAAGGGCTATTTTATTCTATGTGCATGAGAGAACGTGATGGAAAGAATGAAAAATCCTCTCTAACCTTCACTAAGCACCCATTAACTGAACGCAGGACACGTGTGTGAGGGAAGCAGTCTTCTGAATGTTGGGTCCAATCGTCACTCTCACCTGAACTGAACCGAGAACCTCCTGCATCTCCATCAAAGGGACATGTTCAATCAGCATGGGCTGCAAACTTGAGAAATAAACTCACTTCTTCTTCTTTTTCTTTTTTTTTTTTTTAATTTTTTTAATTTTTATTTTTTTTTAGAAAAAGTCACTTCAGCTGGAATTTACTATATGCTTAAAAGCAAATGTTTTTAACCCATAACCCCCCTCCCCCACAAAAAATAAATAAAAAATAAACAAGTAAATAAATAACTATTTTAACCAGCATGGTGGTGTCAGCTTGCTTCACATATTGAAGTTACAAGAGTATGAAGAATGCTTCATTGCTTACATGGATGATGCAGTGGTGCTATGTGTTATGGAAAATTCATGTAAATCACTGATTCCCATTATGTAGACCGTGGCCCTCTGGTGGACCAAACGTATACTGCAAGTGTACAGTGTACAGAGGTATGTACAGTTTTCTTGATCTATCTATCAGATAGATAGATAGATATCTATCAGATAGATAGATAGATAGATAGATAGATAGATAGATAGATAGATAGATAGATAGATAGATAGATAGATAGATAGATACTTCAGTTTCTCTTGTATTTGGATTCAACCGAACATTTATGGTCAGATGGGCCTCTGTGGGATTTTCTGCTTTTGAAGTGGGCTGCAGCACTTTGACTTTGAGAATGGCTGATGGAAATGATTCCAGTCTTATTCAGTGACATTAGCTCCCTATGAAAAAAATCACTATGGAATTAAGTCTTAAATCACTTACAAATAGTGACTCCTTGCTGGAACATGTTACTTTCCATGTTTTTTACACTTGTTGTATAAAATCAGGCCCAGGACTCTTGATGTCCATTGTTGGATTTGTTTACTTTTCATAGCAGGCTGTGGTGTGCTGATTAGGAGAAGCATTCATATAGCTGAATCAGTAACTTTGGAGAGCACCTCGGTGTATGCTTTTCTTTTTTTCTCTTTGAAAGGCCTCTTACATTTTCAGTTTCATTCCAAAATTTCCAGAGTAAGCTTTTCATGACTCTTCAGCACTTGCAGTTCATCAGCTCTTCATGTATGGTTACAGTATCTCTTCTGCATTCTCAGTGACTGTCCTCCATAGAGGAAATCAAACCTCTTGTCAGGCTCTATTTGCACTTGAAAGCACTTGAGGTCATATCCTCAAAATGCTTTAAACCACTTATAAGGTGGCAGAAGACTTTTATATTTTTATTATGAACATCTTGAAAACTGACATTATCTTTAGTTAGCTTGGCTCTTAGATTTAAGCCTCTTTCACAGAGGCCATGGAAGTAACCATTAGTTGATATAAGTCATGTCACAAATATATGAACTTTTTTTTTTTTACACATGTAATGCAGCCCTGAACATTTGTAGTATTATCACCGTCGTTAGGTCCCTGTTGTCCTTCTTTCACACCTCAGTAGCTACAGTATGGGTTGTACTTTAAACAACACTTTTGAGAAAGTTGTAGAAGCTTTTTTTCGTCCTCAAAAACACTTTTGCGAGTAATTTATTTTAATTCTTTTTTTTTTCATTTTTTTTTTTTGCTTGAGAATAAAACAGCAGAGATTCTGTTTCTCTTAAAGCCTGTTTTTCAACGAGACCACACAAGGACACAATATGTCTTCATACCCAAAGTGGCTCAAACTAGGTGTTATTTACCTTACTTCTGAGGGGTGTACTATCTATGGAGCAAGCTTGACCTAGCCTTCATCAACAAATGTTATCTAGAGATGATGAGTTTAAACTTTATCTGTTAACTTAGGCTGTCTGCGTCAGGCTCGCTGTGACACGTGACATTTAACTCTCCATTTGTGCAAACACGGACCTGATTCAGGCAACTGGAGCAAGTCATTTACAGTTTTAGAGATTATAAGAAAAATATAACAGTCAAGGCAAGAGTGCAAACCTACCATAGACGGTATAAAATGGGTGTCAAACATCAGAGGCCAGAATTAACCTGGAAAAGACGACAGTTGAGCGCCCTAAATGTATATTTATAACAAAGTATACTATATACTATAGAGTCTTCTGTATTTTACAATGTGTCTACAATAAAATTAATAAATTAATAAAATAAATGTATTGTATAATTACAATACAATCATTGCAACAAGCTACCAGAACGTTTCCAGACATTTTTACATGTGTATTTCCTACAATTTCCTACAAAAAAGGCCAAAGAGTCGTGCTGACTGATTTCTTTCATTTACTGCAGCAGCATTTCTTTTTGAAATGGTCCACGTAAGTCCTCAGGTTGAGTGTTTTTACCTTCACCATCTTGAAACGGAACATGACAAGCAGGAGGCATGCCTGACTGTGAAACCTCATGCTCATAGGCCAATTATTAATCCTCAGCTCTGGCTTTTAGAATAACTCTAATTTAGAAAATTGACTATGTTTTTTTTGTTTGTTTCTTTTTGTTAAATATGATCTGAAATTAGTGACTGGAGCCATAAACTCATCTGTAAAGTATTTATTGAGGTCAAATCATTTTCTTACAGACTTCTAGAGTTTGCCCCCTACTGGCAGTTAAACAGAACGCAAGTTTAAGGCATTTTCCTTCTGTCTAACCTTTTTAGGCCTGGAATCTAAGTCCATCTTTGATAATGTCCACATGCTACACACAATTCTTATTCTTATAAGTGAATGTATTTATTTCACCACTCTATTTTAGCAAACCAGCTGAACTGTGCTGGTCCTAAACGCCAAACTTGATATTACAAAGCAAGTTTTATGTTAGCTGGTTTGTCAAATGCAAAAACTCCAGTCAGACATAACGGGTATCACAATGGTGCTCATCAACTTTTTGCTGTTAACCCAGGCTTTGTGCTTCAGGCTCTGTGCATGCTCATATAGAAGAGGTGCTTGACACATCATTTGACAAAATGGCCACAGTGAAGGCCACACACACTCATTTGCGAACACACAGGCTCGTGCGTAGAACTATTTTTTAACCACTAATCAGCCACAGCAGCTGCAGGATTTATCCAACAAAAACAACAATACAGTGCTCTTTTAATACGATATTTACTGTCAATATTTTGACAGGGAGCGTACAATGGTCCGGTGGTATCACATTGTACAGTAATCAGATGATTGGCAGCCTGTTTCCAAGCTGTGCAGCAAACAAACTCTTTCCAGAGGCAGCAGGTTATGTACAGCCAGACTAAACTAAATCTAAGCCCGTGTGATTCACCGCTGCAACAATAGAACATTTTTGTACATTTCCTACTGCCATAAAAAAACACTTTTCAAATATACACAAAGAGAATTTCATCAGGCCAAAGAGATGACATCACCTGTTACATCCTATCATATTGCTTAGGTACTGTTCACATCTTATTAGTTTGTGTGATTGGATACCAAAAGACAGTGTAATGAAAAATTAACTTTCCCAAAACATATTCTAAATCATTTAAGGAGGAGTGTTTACAAATGACAGAATTTACCCTTGATGTTCATCCAAACAAATGTCAACTTTTCAAGGCGTGATATCTTTTTTTTTTTTTTTTTTGAATTACAGGCGTTTTGTGCACCATCAAATCCAAAACAAAAATTGACTTCAAAAGCAGCTTAATACATTATTTAGATCATGTTTGGCTTTTAGATCCTGTCAGTCTCCATACCAACAGCTCTGTATGTCCTTTCACTCCTCCTTCGTCTGACAGGCAGCCCTGTCTTCTGAGGTGCAAAATCAATCATTCAAAGAGGTGTCAGCCATGTTTTTTTTGTCTTCTTCTTCTTCATCTTACTTTCATTGCTGTTCAGCCGGCTCCAGGAGATCTTGGTAGATTTCTGATTTCAGAA
Organism: Rhamphochromis longiceps; assembly: GCF_057381845.1. Taxonomy (NCBI): domain Eukaryota; kingdom Metazoa; phylum Chordata; class Actinopteri; order Cichliformes; family Cichlidae; genus Rhamphochromis; species Rhamphochromis longiceps. Next base: position 12,142,780 of record NC_140573.1, read on the forward strand.
ATCGTGGGTAACAGTCGTTTTCCATCAGGCCATATATCAGTTTCTGCGCCCCGTCGAAGCAATTTGGCCCCGGCTGAGAGATATTTTTACTGATTTCTTCTCTGGTCACACAGTCAATGTTTATCTAGGTTCAGAAAACAGCAGCTTTTATTTCACCCTTTCTTTCTGAATATATTTTTACATCATGTGTTTAACTGTAAAAGATAAACTGTTTAGTACTGAATAACAGAGAGTGAAAGATTTCCTTTTATTTGAATGTTTTTTTAGTAAAAGTGAGTCAAATCACCTCCAACCGGGGGTGATTTGTAGAGACACAGGTCTGACTTTGTTTACTCCTCAATTCACAAAAGCCATACCTGTCTAGGTGCACCAACTTGGACAAACTCAGTGTATATCCGTTTGGCAGCAATGGTCATTTCTGTCACTCTGGTTATTTTCTTGTACTTTTTGCAGGCCAGCCAGAAAAGAAGGTTCTCGTCACTGTACTCTGTCCTCAAGAAGTCCTCAAACACCAGCTGGCCAGCTGTGCAAAAACAACAAAAGCACTTTGAAATACAGACAGTTTCATTTCAAACCCTGAAGAAGTAAAGACTTGAATTTTTAAGGACCTGTGTGTTCAACTGCTACAGTTTTATAACTTCACAGGTTGGATTTTTTTTTCCTCATCTGTATTACACCACAAAACTCAATCAGTCGCTTCCAGAGCTCAGGTAGCTGACATTTGTGATGCTAACAACTGCATATATAAAACAGTATATCTGGTAACACCCTAAACATACAGTAAAGGCACTTTAGCCTATTATTTGTGAATCATAACATGTCATAGGCCGTTACATGATTATATTTTCTTTTAAAAGTGTCTTATAGTGTTATATAAATTATTCCAAATTGTCTAAATTTGCTAGTGGTTTTGTGTCCATCAAAAAGTCTAGATTTTCAATTCCATAAATTATTAAAAAAAAAAAAACCCTTATATTCCTCAAAAGCATGTTTGCTGGAATTATTATTAACTATGTAAGCTGTGGAAAAATTATGCTTAAATCATTGGTTTCACTTGTGCTTACTGATAGTTGTTACTTTGATGTCTTGGAAAAAAAGATTATTGATTAGACAGCTGTTTAAAAAGAAATATATTTGAACCATGGTTTGATTATTGCTGTGTGCTTTCACATTTATGCTATCAAGTGAAGTGTTTTTTCTAAAGGTTCAAAATTGTTCCAAAACAGCGGTGGGGTAGTGGAGGAGGGAGCCACGTAAACTTTCTTGCCTGAGAGTTTTACAAATATCATTTGATTGATAAATACATTGTTCACTACAAATACAGTATGTCACTGTTATCATGGTTTGGGTTCAAATACAGCTGCTGCCAGATGCTGTTTTCTTAGTTACCATGGTGACACAAATTTGAAATGCATCACTACAAATACATGTTGTTCAGAGACAGGAAAAGCGTAATAATTTATGCCCACAAAGACCACAAAATATTTATTTTTTAAAGTTTTTATATGACTGTTTCACAAAATGCCATGAGACCTGACAGAGCCAAAATAGGATCATTTTTAAACCATAACCACATATGGCAAGGTACAAGATAGAAAAAAAATCAGCTTGTTGAATAGTTAAATTAAAAATGATCTTGTTGAACATTACATTACTTTTGGCAGCCTTCCTAATCATGCTGCATCTGTAAGCTACTTTGCAACCCACCTAAACCTCAGCTCATCTATTTCACGCTATTAACTTTATTTTTGACTTCATCAGTGTCATGTCATTGATGACAATTGCTCTCTGTACTGAGTAGGGATGGGTACCGGTTCTGACATAAACGGTAGTAACCAGACCGAAAAGCAGTGCACATTTCGGCGCTTTATTTCGGTGCTTTTTTTTTTCCTGAGCTGTGATACACTTTAGATTCTAGCCAATCATTTTACGTTTCCGAGGATAGTAGGTGGGTCCAGGTATGTACGTTCTTTTATGCAGAGCTACAGATTAAAAATGCCCAAGGCGAAGCGGTCAAAAGTCTGGTTGTACTTCACAGCAAAAGATGCAAACTCAGCAGCCTGCAACAAGTGCTTTAAGCTGATACTGTGATACTGTCAAAGGAGGTAACACCTCAAATCCGATGAAACACCTGGCGATGCATAGCGTTTTTTTTTAAAAGCCGAGAAATGTGCCGTATTTGATAGCTTGCTGCGAGACCTCACACCGAGCACATCTACTGCGGGTGTGGTGCCTATTGTCGGAACCAGAATTTGCAACATCCCCAAAAACCCGAAGAGTAGAGTCCTGGCCCCTAGCCCTGTCAGGGTAGCAGAAATGATGACGGATGATGATGGCAGCAGCAGCAGCTTCTCTGCATGAGTAGCTTAATGTTGTTCGTGTGTAATTTACGTTGAGTACGCTAACCACGTTATTAAATTAACGCATGTAAGGTGAACTAGCAAACACAGCTGAACATGAGAGGTTTTTGGACCAATTTTGTGTTCTCCATTCTTTAAGCACCGGTTTGAGCACCGTTTAAGCACCGGCACCGTTTCAAAAGTAGCGGTTTGGCACCGGTATCGGATAAAACCTAAACGATACCCATCCCTAGTACTGAGGGAAGCTACTACTGCTCTCCCGACTGGGGAGGACTCAGAGCAGAACCAAATCGCCAATTATACAAGTCAATGAGTTCTTTTAGACTGAAGGTCTGAAACTTATGCTCTACCATTCCTGGGACTCTATCCACCTCTTTAGATGATCATTTCAGAGTGAATTAGCTTATTAGATGGCTATTTTACATCCATGCGCATCGTCATGATTCATCGCAGTCATTGCGGCTGATTTCAGTGCAAATAAATGAAAGATCCAAGATGGTAGCATGGACGTAAACTTGAAAATAACTTTTTACACTGATTTGAAGGATTCACATATCTAATCTACAGGAAACAGCAGCTCATTTGGACTTTTCTGCTATTTCAATTTCACTGTCTGTCACCAGAAACTTCTACCCTGTGCTCTTCAAAAGAGGCCTCTTTTGTTCACTGTAAAATGCTGTAAGCTCTTGAATCAGGAACAAGTTTTTCTGACGACAGGGACAAAATATTGGGTGAAAGCAAATTTAAACGAATCATTCACTTTCAAATTTATAAAGTATTTTAGGTAAATTTCATGAGAGCAACAAGCCTCCTCTGAAGGTTAAGCAATTCTGTATCTTTCTCTCACATTCTCCTTTCCTCCTAACAGTGCTCGTAAGCTCAAAGAAGGCAGTGAACAAAGAGACGATGCAGAAAACTGCCAGGCATTGTGGTGCATGTCTGGAGGCCCTTTTAACTTCAAAACCTTCAAAAACCGAACCCCGCGTGCTCTGCTTCTGCATCATATAATTGCACACACCAATATTTCTTGTTATCTGCTCCCCACACTCCTTACCTTTGTTATGGGCGTATTCATGGAGCTCTGATGCCAACGCAGGTGTTAAATACTCAGCTCGTCTTAGGGGAGCACAAACAAGCAGCTAACTGCGAGCACCAGTGTTATTCACAGAAATCGCTTTACATAAATCACAGCTGGCGCTCTGACAGTAATTGACAGGAAACAAAACACATCCAGAGGCCGCTTGTTCCCGTCTACAAATCACTCCATATCTGAACTTTCAATCACAACAGAGCTGAGTTAAATTCGCATGAGACGTAAAGGTATATGAATGGCATTAGATTTTTTTTCTTTTCCTTTTTTTTCTGCCCCTGTTTACCTGTTTATCAAACGTGTCATTGCAGTCCTTCAAAGGGAAATGGAGCAAATGGAATGCGAGATGAAATTTATACTCTGGAGGGCAGTCAATCTTGATGCCGAAGACAACAGGCTAAAATATTACAGATGGGCTGAGTTCATTTCAGTGGAGTGATGAGAGACGAAAGGCAGCGTAAAGAGTGAGAAAAAGAAAGAACTTATCTGCCACCTCTGTCATTTTCAAAAAAAGGGCAGGAGTGTGGTCAGGTGATAGCCGCGAGCGGGTGCCGGCTTTATAAATGAATAAGAGTTGGTTGAAATCATCCTATCTACACCGGCAGCTCAGATTACGCTTCTTATCTCGGCCAGTGTCGTCCTCCTTAAATATATCTTCCAAATGGGTTTGATGAACTTGAGAGGAGAATATATCCTCGATCCTCCTAAAGAAGTCCCGAGGGCAATTCACCAAGATTTGCAGGGCCGAGCGGTGCAGAATTGAGAAGGTAGAAAAGAAAAAAGACAGAGAGAGAGGATGAGGAATTGAGAGAGAGCAGCCTTTGACAGGACAATGAGAGGAGTAAGTGGCCTTACTTTTACACTCCAGACGGTCAAATGACTCCCCCCACGCCATCAATGACATCATTAACAGGAGCTCTGCAGAGCAAAATTGAAAAAACTTCATGAAACGTACATCTTGTCAAACAGACAGTGTACATTCTGTACAAGGGACCAGGGCACATTCACGTCAGAGATAAGCTGATAAAAAGTTAAATCCCAAATTGTACCTACTTATTACATTAGATTAACTAATTAACGTTTTATCTCTTAAACGTCACTTTTTAAATTAACTGATATAAATCATTCATATTGTCAGTTTAATAAAACTCCAAATGGGTACCTCATCTTGTCATATTTCCAAGTCTAGAGGATGAAATTAATAACAATGAGTAACATCTTAGCTGATATTGGCTCCTAATTGAATACCAGGTATCAGTACAGTGAATGACTTGATATCTGATGCCAAATATTAGATCAGTCAATGCTTCTCCTGGATGTGAGTTCATTCCTGCCCACAGCAGTGAAAGAAGTATTCAGATATTTTCCTTGCAATTTTTTGCTTTTACGTATCATCACAAAGTATGTCATAAATGCTGACTTCATAATGTAAAAATCATTGGTTTGATTGGTTGTCTATAAAAAAAGGAGTGCATGATTTCATCCCAGAAGGATGGGACCATCAGCTTAATCAAATGATACAGCCATGCGAAAAATGAAGTGCATATTTACTGTTTCCAAAAGGAATTTTGAGGATAAGTGCTGCACCTGATTAAATGATCATCATCAAGTGTGAGCATTTGTATAAAAGCATAAGAACCTGAATGAAGTCTGGAGCAGTCAGATGTGTGTTAACACAATGCCAAAATCTTCCCTGGAGTGGATGGATGCCCCAGAAATTCCCCCAGAGAAATTCATGTTTAGAGGAACTGCAAAAAACCCAAGAGCTGCATCTCAGAGTCAACTGGCCTCAGTTAGCGTGTTAAATATTAAAGTTTATGACAGAGCAATTTGGAAAAAGCTGAACAAGAACAACAACAAGTATAGAAAGTCTATTCTCTCTAACAATAACTTGGCAGCAAAGGTTTGCAAAGCTCCATCTGAATAATCCGCAACCAAATTCTTTGGACAGAGGGACCAAATTGGAAAGGTTTGGTCATAAAGTACAACACCAAATCAAACACAGCATATCAGCACAAATACTTCATTGCAACTGCCGAGTACAGTGGTAGAAGGGTGATGATTTGGGTTTTTTTTATACTACAGGAGCTTGACACCTTACAGTCTTTGAGTTCATCCTGAACTCCTCTTTATACCAAAGTGTTCTAGAGTCAAATAGAAGCCATTGTGCTGACAGCTAAAGTTTGGCAAACGAAAAGAACAATGATCCCATTCAACAGCAGCAAAGCTTTCACAAAATGACTGAAAAACAAAACTACCATGGTACTGCAACGGCCCACTCAAAGTCCAGACGTCAACATGACTGAAACGCTGTGGCAGGATCTTAGAAGAACTGTGCATAAATGAATGCCAACAAACATCAATGAACTGAACCAACGCTGTAAATAAGAGTATGCCAAAATTCCTTTGCAACAACATGAGAGTCTAATAAATTAACTAAAAAAACAAACAAACAATTACTTCAAGTTATTGCTGCCAAATGTTTTTCTACAATGTACAAAAACATAGGGTGTATGTAGTTTTTCACAGAACTGCATAGAGTACTGTGGAAACATTTGAGAGATAGCCACCTGTCATAATAACCACTTTTACGTTAATTGTCCCTGTGGTGTTAACACATTTCACCACAAAGGTCGCAAAGAACCCAGGATGAGCGTATGCTGACTCGTGCACTGCATCCAGAGCCTGAGCTTGCTTGTAGCCTCCATTGACCATGTTTCTACAATGAAAGTCTCTATGGGCTTGTTTTCACCTTCGATTGTGTTTCTGGTTTTGTTTCAAACTTAAACATTAAAAGACTGATCTTGTGTGTTCTGATTAGCATAGAGATTTTTGTCAATGTGTGGGATTATAGCCCAAGGTTTATATTTCTAACTGACAATGCATTTCAACTCATGTTACACAGTGAGGCAAATGTAATGTAACCAGTTGGGTAACAAATAACTCCATTGAGAAATAATACAACATGATGTATTAAAAAAATAATATTGAGTAATGCTTCTCCTTCAGAAGATTCCTGGATAAGATGTAAAATGTCTTCAAAAAAATATCTATAGAAGTTCAGTTGCCTTTTTCTGACTAGCAACCCCAGCACTTCTTAAAGGAGGGTGAACAGAACAGTTCACTCAGAGGCAGGATAAAAGTCTGTACCTCAGTTTTAATTGAGTGTTTAGGTCAGTTGACAGAAAGAGCAGGAAAGAGTCAAAAGTCCAAAAATGCAAAAACTCCAAAGGAACCCCCCACTTTGCTGTAACTAAAATTGCAAAATTTAAGAGTCGTAAGCACACTGCCCACTAGAGGACAATGGGCTATCAGGCCACCCTCATAAAGTCTGTTGCTGATTGGTTGGTCAGGGACAACACACCAGTGATTTGCTGGAGGTTATGTTGTAGCTGTGGCAGTGCTCACCCTGTTCGTCCTTGCACAAAGGAGCAGATATTGGTCCTGCTGATGGATTAAGGACTTTCTATGGCCCTGTCCAGCTCTCCTAGATGAACTGCTTGTCTCTTGGAATCTCCTCCATGCTCTTGAGACTGTGCTGAGAGACACAGCAAACCTTCTAGCAATGGAACATATTGGTGTGCTATGCTGGAGATGTTGGATTACTCCAGATATTGCTTGATGCTGCCAGTATTGACCAGCCAAATACAAAACGACCCCAAAACAGTCAAAAAAGATGAGGAGGGGGACAGTGTCAGTGACCATTCTTTTTTGGGAGGTTGTCTCATTGCTGTGCCCTTAGTGCACCCGTTATTAATTTCATGAACACCAAAGCAGCTGAAACTGATTAACAATAACCTCGATCAATCAACCAGATTAATATCCCAGAAGTTTAACTGACTTGATACAATACTCATTAAAAAGTGCTGCTTTAAATTTTCAGAGCAGGGTATATTGACACATTGGATAGTTCACTGGTGAGGAAAAAGTGTGATAGTACACAAAGGGAGGAAGCAGAACTAGGAACAAAAGGACCGGGTTCATGCAGAAGCATTACTTTTATGAGAATACTTGTTTAGCCATTAGGTTACTCCCTACAAAACAGTTTTTAGGCTCTCCTAGATCCAAATTTGATGATGAAAAGCAGATAATATCATAATAGTCTTTTAAAATATCAATATAAAATGATACAAATGCAGGAAAATTATCAATACTGCAGTTTGGAAACAACAGTAACTAAATATCTTACACATGAGCTGCTAACATTATGCAGATGGCAGTTAGACAGCTGTGGGGACTGGGGGTACTAGCATGGACTGAAAAGCCTGTAAGTTTAATTGTAACTCATCTACAGTGAGTTAGATTTATGTCAGAAATCTGTTTTTTATGGCAAACCAGCAGCATCCTCTTGCCATTAATACACTTGTTCAGAGATTCTAAATTAGATGAAACTTTAATGATTCTTGTGGGCAAACTGGGTCGTTGCAGCAGCAGGGAACCAGATGAGAATAAGTCAGAGCGGTAAATGTTATTCAAGGAATTAAAGCAAGTGAACACGCTCAAAAGTAGAGCAAATAAATAAAAAAAATCAGCGACAGACTCACAGGATCAAATACTTGGCAAGACCTAGTCACGCTATCTGACATTCGGATGACATAAGAGCTGCTTTACAGATAATGTCAATGACAGATATAAATATTGATTGCAAGCAGGCAGGTACAGTAGCTTCTGCTCGTAGGGAAACGTGTGCTATTTATATCTGTGACAGCTCCTCAGGATTCTGTTAGGTACTATTTTTTTAATGCAACCTCCTGTATATTCCCACAGGCTCTTCTAACTACAACATACATATTCATAACCCGGGGTGGGCTTTCAATTACTTGCTGAATTATATAAGGCTTAGAACTATTTAAAGTAAGTGATCTAAGGGAGCACTAATAGGAACAAACAGGAAAAATGGCCAAGATCTGACGGGAGGAATATGACGCACTGATGATAGCAAAGGTTTCACTTTTTATGCTCTTAAACTAGTCTGACAGTACAAAGTGGTAGAGCAAGGACTAAAGCGTCCAAGCTTTTAAGCGTAAAAGAAGACTTTATTCTACCTGTGTTAAAGAAATGTTCCAATAAATACTTGAAGATGAGCCTGCTTGAATGTTTTTGATACTGTTGTTACTGAGTTTCTCAGAAGTAAAGATGATATTAGAGCCACATATGCTCCCATCCAGATTTGATATCCTTTTAATGGAAGCTGTTGCATACAGTATTTTGGCAAGACAGTGCTAAACCCCATACTGGAGTTATTAAGAGGGCATGGCTTTGTTGTAAAAGTGTCCAGGTACTGAGCTGGCTGCAGTCCAGACCTGTTTAGTCAGACCTGACTGGGCACATCATGGAACGGAAAATATGACAATGAAGATCCAGGACTGTTGAGGAGCTGGAATCCTACATCAGACCAGAGCAGGACAACATTCCTCTCTCAGAAATCAGCATACAACACAGTGAAATCGCCACCAAATTTAAAGTGAGCTGTTGTTTGTTATCAACAAGTAACATGTCCAACCTAAAACATCTGATATGTTTTATATATTCTCCTGTTCTCTAAGTAAAATCAAGATTTATGAGATTTAAAAATCATTTCATTCTGTTATTTACATTTTACACAGTACCCCACCTTTTTGGAATTGTGGCTTTTTGCTTTAGCTTGTGCTAAATTGGCTGATGCTTAACAGTTCAGGTTGGAACTTTTGTATGTATAAAGCTAAATAGATCTCATTTAACAATTTCAAGTCACCAGGTGGCCAATTACAGTTAGGCCTTCTATTTCTGTAGGACTAATATTTGAGACTGGAGTATAAAAATAAAAACTGAAAATGAACTGAGAAAATAACAAAGGAAAGTGCTGAGAGGAGCAGGTGCAGCAGAGAAGAAGCTGCTGGTGTGTCTGAAGCCACTGGAAGACAGCGCTCCAGAGAGGGTACGCTTTAAACACTGCTCTGCCCTGCTTCTTTATAAGATACACACTCAGAAATGTGCACATCATAGATGAATGTCCTGTGTCCGAGATTCAGAGGGTGCCTGGCAACCAGAGCTGTGAGCTTTTTTGGGGACAGTTTTTAGAGCCTCAGTTATGGGCATCATAATTTCTTTAACAGTGCTTGAGAATAATTTTCCCATATGCTAGGCTATAGAGAGCTGTCAGTGTGGAGAAATATAGAAATCAAGAACACTTCCTCATGTCAGTGGATTTTTTTCTGTCTCTAGGATGTCATTAAGTCAGCAGCATCAGCCTGACACTGTAAGCCAAGCATTAGTACCTGGTGCAAGACTGCTCCAGGCAGCAGAGTCCAGCCTGCTGCGGCAAGCCAACATTGCAGAGTTAGTGTCACACACTTTTCTGCTGTGACAGCTGCCCAAATGACTGAGCATAACAGACAGATGCTGGAGACTTGTGTTGCTTGCAAACTAGCAGATTTCCCCCATATTTTTCTATCAGATTCTAGTTAACAGATTAACATCTGCTTTTGCTCAATTCTATGAAACATTTAGCTGCAAATTAATGCCCTGATGAAGGTAAGCATATGAAGTAGAGAACCTTTTCTTCTTTTAAATTAAATTAGGTTAATTCCGTTCCATTCAAATAAGTGAAAAATGTAAGGGAAGACCACGCCGCCTTGTCCTTTAATGTGCATTAAGGTTGACTCGATAAGGGGAAAATCCTGGAAACCATTTTTTGATATGATGGGAAAGATTTTGACCCCATCGTTCAACAACAGAAGAAATAACGACAAAGTCAAATGCTGACAAAGTTGACTTGTTAATTAACAACTAATTTCCCCTATGAAAAGTAACTTTTTTACAAAGTAAGTATTTAGGACTCAATATAAAAGGTGCATTTGTTTTAGAAATTATTTTGATCATCACGAATCGTGAAGATAACACATTTTAAAACCTACTAATAAACAAAGGATACAAGAAACAACACAATACCTGGAATCTCAATGATTTAATTATTGTGGAAGAGCAGTATGGAAAATGCAAAAGAGACACACACACACAAAAAACCCCACAGATCACTCACTCACAGTCTGCATTTCTTTGCATCCTTAGCTCTGCTTTTCAGGCCTGAGGTCTGTCTGATTGCACTGCTGTGCTCTAGATGTTACTATTTATTTACTCAGATTAGTTCTCCAAACTCTGAACCCTCTGCTCAGTTCAGCTACAGTTCCCCGGCTGCCGTGCACAGACAGCAACCTGACGGATTCTCTACATGTCCATAATCTGCTCTGTCATGGCTTAATATCCCATCTCTGACCTGTAGTTATTCTTCTTTTATCTAACTATCATTGCTAGTCTTTATTATGATGTAGTATAGTGTTATGAATGTTAACTACTTCAGCTGTTAGTGAGGGGAGGCACTGTGTCCCTGTGTCTGGAGCCGTGCAGTGTAAAGCTGTGTGTTAGCTGGAGGAGGCAAAGACAGACCTGCTTGTGTTGATATTGATGCTAAACATGCAGAAGAAGAAGAGACGAGAGATGAGGGTGGAGGTGGGTCTCAAAGTAGCTTGCAGATGCATATAGCACATCCAATATGAGAAGCTGTCTTTACTTTTTCAAACCCTTTTGCTTTTTTATGGTGTTGACAAGATGCTGAAGGAAGAAAATGCCATATAAGAGATTAATAGGAAGGTGCAAACTGACAGCTTTGGCACATATTTCTGTTAGATAATTGTGTAAAAAGCTCACTTGTCCAAGCACTGTTGCTCTAAATCATTCAATTCCTAAAATTATTCATAACAAAACAAAACTCAGTCTAAGGCTGTGACATCTTTAAGTTCTGTTTGCAGTTTCATGACCATTATCAAGCAGGTCTTCAGAAGTACAGGACAAGGCATCAGAAGAAAGGCTATCCTAATGCAGGCACTCAGTTTTTGGAGTGCATCATATAGAACAGAGAGCACATTCAGCTCAAAGTATTCTCGCTCGTCTTTGGCCCTTTTTCATGTTTTCTTTGGGAGGGAAAGAGTGAAGGGAAAGAGAGCTGCAGGCATACTGAGAAACACAAAGGAAGAAAGTTCCAATAAAAACGGCACAGATCACAGGAGCCCCATCAGAAATACTTGTTCTCCAACTCGCAGACAAGAGAAAACCATCCGCAAAACACATTCCAGTTTTATTTTAGCAACATGTTTTCTGTATGGGCGAGATCAGAGAAAGTCAGTCATTACCGAAGAACAAAGCAGACCGGAGGGGAAGTAAAACAGTGAGAATATTCAACAGTACCAAAAAGCTCACTGACAGACAACCTCTTTGTCTTGAAGCGTGAAGCCAATTTGAAGCTCATACTTACAACATGTGTTTTCTGTTGCCGAAAAGTATTTTTCTGCCGTTGTGCAGATAAGTGTCCTCCTTGTCGGGCTTCTCTTTCTTCCTCTGACTTACTTTACAGGTACAAGTCTGTGCATGTTGAGCTGCGCTACAGGCGTTCCCAGGGTTGACAGAAATGTCACTTTTCACTCGTCAGTTTTTAACTTAAACAGAAGCGAAGCCACAGGACTTTGGCACCAAAAGCCCACATTTTGTTGCTTTCCACAGATGTGTTTCTCAAGCTAGCGTTTATAGACATTTAGAAATGTGAATCATTTAAACTGAGAAAGAAAGATAGACCTCAAGCAAATCATTAGTTCCTAACTCCTCCCTGCTGCTGCATACCTGTTTGGCTAAGATTTTGGCCCTTCGAGACTGCCATGCAACCGATGTGAGAAATCTGTTGATTTAACAATAAAGCGCAAACATTTTCTTTGCTCATACTAAAAAATGGCTAAGATAATCATTAATGCTATTTAGTGAGATGAACATGTCCTCACTATTTGTAGCAGTAGGTGTTACGCTTTTCAGTGACCCAGTAAAATTTGCTTTATGTATTTTCTCATGGAAGCAATTGTGAAACTGTCAGAAGAACACTGGCCAAATTCAGAAATAGGAAACAGGAGGTCTGAGAGTTTGTGAGCCACAATTGGATATAGAAAATTGTACAAATGAGCCAGTATAATAGAAAGGGATCAGCATTAAGGCCTTAGGCAAAGGAGGGACACTAATGACAGCAGTAAATATCATTCCTAGTTGTTTAGGAATGGTTAAAATAAAAAGAAACCCAGAAGGTAATGCTTTAAGTGCATTTGCTGTCTGACAAAATGGCAAATTTCACAATGTGTGAGTATAATTACTGTAGATCTGTGTGACTAGTTGTTGCTATAGCAACATAATATTCAACCAAAAAAAGCAACAAAAACAGCAATCACTGCTAGTGACAGAATATCATACACTTTTCCTTTTTTTGCAGTATTTTGTAATACTTTGAATCCACTTTGTTATTTTATTGGTATCAACTGTGAGTTGTTCTTATAGGAGAGCTGATTTTGCTGATTTGTTGATTAAGGATTTAATTCAGGAGACACTCTCTTGATTGGACCTAAATGTTATAAAAGAAGTAAAATGGTTTTGAAGCCCATCAATGTCAGATGCCGTCTGATTGTAAAGGGGCTGCAGTTGGCACCAGTAACGGCCTTAATTTGGGTCAAGGATCGCCCAGTGTCTTGACGGACAGCCAATTGGACCCTAGAGCTCAGTGCTGGTGAAATATTTTGGGGTCTTCTACTTGACTTTTTTGTTCCATAACCATCAGGATCATTTAAGAAATTCCAAATGACTGTCTTACTGCCTCCCACCTGAGCAGCGATGGTGTGCTGCGAGAGACCCTGCTTATGCAGTTCAACAACCCGACCATGTTCAAAAGGGGAAAGTTTTTTGCCTTTACCATCAGAACGTCATGACAGTGTGACTACCTGACAGAAAATGACAATGAATCCACATTTTTGCACAGATGTGACCTTTTAAAGACACGTCTTAAAGTTTTGATCAGCTATAAATCAGCCTGTTTCAGTTTAAGAGTTTTCAATAAATTGCATGCTCAAAACAAATGTTTTGTCTCACTCCCATTTCTTCTTGTTGCATGTTGAAGCTCTACTTGGACCCTTTTTAAGATCCAACCATGCAAAATCTGATTTTTTGCCATTTTTCAAGTGGTCTTAAGCTTTTGATCTGGACTGTATAATTGGTGTGTCACTCAAACTACAGGCAACCTGCTAACAAACAAAACAATCAGAAAGAGGTTTTCACTGCAGAGCTCCGGACCTCGTGCACTGTGGTGCTACATGCCAACTGCTCAAGTGATACACATTCTTATGACTGGTGGTTACTGGGAGGGTGACTGACCAGTCTTTACCAGTTGATTTCACTGGCTAACAAGTAGATTTGCTGCCTAATATTCACTCAACAGGAATGAAAGCCAGTCCTAGATGAAACTTAAACCAGTGTTCTGGTTGAAAGTTGGGCAGTTTTTTACTTTCACCATGGAAACACTCCTAAGTAAGAATGTGTACATGAGTTGTTTGAGTTATCCTCCTTTATGTTTCATCCTGAACAACTAATTGGGCAGCCCAGTGTTTGTATATTTGTTATTTAAATGGCAAATCCTCCGCAACGTTCCTGTGTTGCGACTGTCTAATCAGCATGCCTTTGTTTGTGAGTGGCCTCCTACACTTTTAATTATTCACTATATTATCCCCATCATCCATTCTCCTGACCTTCAAACCTAACTTACTTTCTGGCTGACAAAACTTTACTGAATGTTTGCACTGAGCGTGAAAGTACAAATTTATTTCTTAGATGGCTGTGAGTTAGTTAAATGTCACTCTGCCTTTACTGACTCAACCTCGTTTTATGATTTAGGCAGCTAACTATGCTGTAGGTGTGTTCTTACAGGCTTGTCACCTCATAACTATCGCGGTCTCTTTCCCTTGCATGAAGCAGGCATCTGTATAGGGAATAGGAAGCTCGTTGACCCAGTTCACTCTGAAACATCAAACTCCTTGGAGAAAACCATTGGCAGAAAGAGGCAGATGCTGAAGTATCAGGCAGAGGTTGGGGTGTAATGTCCTCATCTAACACGGAGAGAGAAAGACATGGAGAGGGATGGGGCAATGAAAATGACTGATGGCAGCACAAATGGCAGAGCTGTGATCAGTAGGAAAGAAGTGGAGAGGAAAAGAAGGGAAACGGGGGACAGCGCTGACAGCTGAGCGGGCCTACCTGTCCGCCCATCTCTCGTTTTCTGTCTTGATTTGCAAGTCCTCGATGGGACGCTTGCCGGGGCCAACCCGGAGAACAAGAACAGATGTCATAAAACACCGCTGCGACTGGGATTTGCATCTGTAATGACCTCACTGGAGATGCTGCGAGTATGACGTTCCCACCGCAAACCTGTCACATACGCACTCTGAGCAGTTTTCATCCCTGTATCTGCCAACCTATCACTATCACCGTGATGGAAAACTGCTTTTTCTTTTTGCCTTTCCCACCATTGTACATATCGCTTGCCTTTTCCTCATGGCCCACAGTCTTTGCCTTAAGTTTACTTGTAAAATCTTATGCAACATCATTTTTGAAATATAATTTTATACATATAAACTTGGTCAACACACTCTGCAGGTATAAGTGAAAAAGATTGCCAAGCAGGTTTACAAATCCGGTCTATACCGGACTGATAATGTTTACGCTTTAAGGTTGCTGAGCAAGTTCAGTGTGTGGAGATCAAAGGTTCAGATAAAGAGCAACAGAGTGATTTTCCAAGCCTGGCTGACAATGAGATGAGATGGAGTGGTTATATTTAAGAGTGACCCAGATGCAGCTGTATCTCCAGCTCCACTTTGTAAATCTACAATAAGCATATTACCTCAGACACTTCTGAGGAGGCAGAGTGGATTTCAGACATTAACACAGGTCACTGTGGCTGTTTTTCTATATTATTTTCATAGTATGGCATGATGACACCAGGTGTTATGTGTTATTGCCTGGTTTATGATTGGCTTATAAACTACGCCTGTTTCACATGGACGGTTCTTGTAAAGTTGATGTTTATACTTATATGCCATACTCTAGACTTATATTTGAGCTATAAATATTTTTACTATAAAGTTAAAATGGACAGTTATATAGTACTGGTTTTAAAGAACATATAGAGAGCCCAATTGGCAATGGTATAATTCATTAACCGTAAACACTGAGACTAGCTTGTGTTCAGATTTACTCCTCTTTTAGTTTCACTCTTATTTATATGTTATACATTGCTTGGTAAGACTCGGGTTCTAAAAGTAATAATTTATATTAAAAATGAGTTAGTCTCACAACCGCCACATCAAGTGCAAGTTACATGTATTCATTCTGTCCGATTATAATTGCGAATGCCTTTTACATTTCAAAAAATCATTTATTTATCACTTAAATTGTAGAAAAAGTGATTCGTAAATATAAACATTTAATCATATGTTGACAATAGGATGATTTTATAATAAATTAAATTAGCTAAAAATTTGATCGTTGTTATAAAGTGTTATGTTCATGTTGGTACATTCTAGATTTTCATGCAGTACTACCACTACTACAACTGTAGCTTGCCTCCACCAGTGTGTGAATGTGAGAGTGAATGAATAGTAGAATTATAAAGCGCTTTGAGGGCTCCGAAAAGCGCTGTATAAATGCAATCCATTATTATTATTATTATTACTATGAATAATAATAATGGTAATAATGGTGATTTTGTCCCAAGGTGACATTGGTACATCTCCATGTTTCACATTAACAAAATTGAAAGCTAGCAGGTGAATACAGAACTACATGTAGCTGCTTGAGAGCAAGATATAGTCCCCCAGACTGAAACATAGAAAAAAGAGACAGAGGGTTGAGTGAATGCTACTGTTAGTCTCTGCCTGCTGCATGTGTAAATATGCAACTTCTTGCTATCATGTGCCTCTTTTAAAGATAGTAATACATCAGTCTTGTATGTACAAATTCTTTTGTTACACCAAAGCAATCAGATAATCATTGATTCCACTCAAAGTCCAGGCCAGTGTAATGCAAATTATGTCTACTGACTACAATTAAGAACAACTAACATGCCGTACTCTGGGATTCAGTGAAATAAAAGTCCTCGCCCTAAGTAGATAACCTTGGCTTAATTAAATGAAACAAGACGCTTCTGTGAAATGTATTTCAATTACGTTAAACTCCAGTACATTATTTTATATTTTACAAAACACAAATAAATGTCTATATTTAAAGCTTTCACTTACTGGTGACGTCTTTCTTGCCCAGACAACACAAACAACTGTTTTGACTATGTATGAGCTGCTGAAGGACAGGTCTCTCATGCTTGCTCACAGGGCACATATTGAACAATGGGAATATAACAGTTTTGCATGGAGAGAACATCTGCTTAGAATTTATTCATCAAGGTCCGTCCTAAATAACCCACCTTTGCTTATAAGAGCCAGGTAATTGAACTGTACATACCCATATTCATTTGCATAAACCATTAACGTAAGATGCCAGTAATTTGGTAGATGAAGGCCACGGGAGGCCCACATCCAGCCTAATAACACCCTTGGATCACAACAAGCTATTTAAAACTACATACACAGGTAATTTAACTTTGGTATCCAGCGTGCAAAAGTCTTGAGCCACACCTCATGCCTTTTTATTTTGTTGGAAAATGGGTGGAAAGATTTATTGAAGCATGTACAAGAAAATGTAGTTTATACAATAAAAAACAGAGTTTCTGGATCAAAATCTGACGGCACTTTTATGTTTTAATAATTCTATGAATTTTCAAAGAGTCCCAACCCCACTGCCTCAAATGTAGCCCCAAATCAAGACAGAGCCTCAACTGTGTTTACAGGATGGACACACTTACAGAGGTATTACTGTTATACCTCTCCCCTGACCCTCTCTGTACATATTGACTGTGAGTTTAACCAAAAATTTCAAATTAGCATTCATCACCGACTTGTTGCTGCTGATTTTCTATTCAGTTCTTGTGTAATTTTGTATGGCCCAGCCTTTCCTCCCTGTTTCACTTCCTGAAGATGGTTTCTTGACAGCCACATATCCATTGAGACTATTTCCAAGGAGGCTTCAGTGAACAGTAGATGGATTAACTGAAAGGCCAGATGTATCCCTCAAATGTCCTGTGTCAGGTGTTTCTGGATTTCTGTTTTGTAAGGACAAGGCTTTCAGATACCGTTCACCTGCTGTAGATACTTTTGTAAGCCTGCCACTTTTTCTTTTGTCATCCACTTGTCCAGTTTCCTGAAATTTTTAGAGATACAATTTAAAATTGGTTCTTTTGTCTGCTGCTATGTGTAGACATAACCCTGTCAGGTGCCTTTTTTACGCTTGAATGATTTATAGGTCAAGAACTATTGCTCAAGATCATAGAAACAACAGGAAAGTCTGGCTCCATGGAAGCAACCTTTAAAGAAACCTTTTTGCACAGTCCTCTTATTGGCACATTTGCTTTAAAGCAAAAGCAAACATTTGAAATGATTTGGACTTCTTCTTCTTCTTCTTCTTTTTTTTTACATTATTTACACCCAAATCCACGAGACAATCAGGGAGACCAGAAAAACTCCTTTTCAGATATATTTAGAAATAAATACAAATACAAAACACTGTGTTTATTTTAAGAATGCCATTAAGAACAACAGAAATAGACATGAAGATGTAGGAAATGCTGCTGTATTATAATTAACAGAAATGCCTTCAGAATGAGGAGGCTATAACTCTAATATTTTAAACAGAACTGTCGCATGAAGCTGTTGCAGCTTATGCTGCAGTATAAATAACACAGACAAATGATGTTTCTGGGAACAGCTAATGGCATCATGCTCATCAGTAGTGCACAGTATAACCACATGTAATAATGTTTAATTGCTTGATGTGACTGTAAATAACTGCGAAAGGCCAAAATACATCACTGGCTGGAGGTTGTATTTCCTGGAGTGTTAGAGGATTTTTTTTTATGTCAGGGCATGAAGTTCTGTTTTACTAAGTTAACAGTGGGTTTCCAAGTTTGTGGCAGCAGTTTGGAAAAGTGCATTTTGTGTTTTAACAAGACATCATCCCGAGCTCCAGTCTGTCTTAATGAAGAAGCTGCCAATCCGGGATAGTGTCGAAGAACTTGACTCCACTGCTTACAGTCTCGACCTCACTCTATTCAACACCTTTGGGATAAACAGGGATGCTGGCTGCGAGCCGAGTCTGGCCTCGCTAATGCTCTTTTGACTGAATAGCAGAAAATCCTTGGAGTCGACGAAGACGTCAACGCTGGGCGAAAAGTCCTCTCAGGAATGCTGTTATGGCAGAATCATGTTGCAAATGCGAGCTGTTTAACAATGAAACGTAGGACGAATGCTCAGGTGTGTGCATAGCTTTGCACAGTATCTGCCTTTTGACAAAGTTTGAGCTCAGATGAAGTCAGGGAGATGGAAAAATGGAGGCAGAGGCTGGGGAAATGAATTCAAAATCTGCATAAGTGAACAATTTAATTGTAATTAACTTCTCTTAGAACATAAATGGTCTGGGATTTTAATTTCTAATCAATTTAATCTCCCTCTGCATCTGTCTCGCACTTGTTGTCCCTCTGATTACAGATGGAGAGCAACACAGAGAGTTGATTAGCCTTCCTCACCCCTGTTTGGCTGTGTCACCCCTATTCTCTAATTACATTACGTTTGACAGAATGCTCACGGGGCACGGCCTATCCAGAGCGCTGTTGGAAATACACGCGGCTTTGGGTGTGATGTAAAAAAGTCAAGACAGTGACAAAAACAGGAAGCAACACACAGATAGGAAAAAATATAATTTCTCTGTTTGTGCGTCTGGAGGGGAGAATCTCGTTGCCGCAGGCCATGAAAGTACATCTCAGAAGCCCTCACAGCCTACAAAGGTTTATTTATTTTTTTGCCTATTTTAATGCAATTCTGCTGTGAAGCGATAAATAACACCCATGCGGAGCATTAAAAGATGGTATAACAGAACTATTGCAGCTGCTGTGAGGATCAGGAGTGAAAACCTGAGTTGCAGGTAGGGTAAATAAAGCTCTCTGCTGGTGTTGACGCTTTTATATCTTTTTTTTTTTTATGTTTCCTATGGTGTTTTGTAGATGGTACAATACAGCTCCACTGTGGGGAGCTGTGTCTCTGCGTCTGCTCTGTCTCGCTCTGGCTTCCTTTCTGTCTTCCCCTCTGCCTGTCTGTCTCTCTGGCACATGGCATCATATGCAGTGGCTGTGGGCCGTTGTTCCTCATGTTAAAAGCTCAGCTGGGAAGTCTGAATCCCTCGGACTAATGCTCTGTGGCCTCGGCGTTTCACAGCTCTGTAGCTTGGAGTGACCATTTGGGCGAGGGAAGCGTGCACGTGTGTGTGGCACATGTGTCTGTTTGGGTGTTTTGCTCTTTGCGTGTGCTAATTCTTTAATTTACATTCATCATGCAGAGAGATGAGACAGCTGTCAAAGTGAATCTGAAATGCACATGTGTGTGTGCATGGCGGTAGTTAGGCTATGTGTGGTGGGAGTAATCTCTCTGTTGGTCTTCATGCATATGTAATTATCCTCTTCTCTGTAGGCAGAGTTTGCATTAGTATGAAAAAGGTGCTTAACTCCAAATTAGTGACTGCATGGCAGGTAGCTTTTATGGGCAAGAGGTGTTTTTGTCTTGTTTACGAAGATGAATGGTCAAATACAAATACAAGACCAACTATTAATGGAATCTCATTTGCAAGCACACCTCTCTGCGGGACAGCTGAAATGAGTTATTCTTTTTCTTAACATTTTTGCAGTTGCCTGTGATTTATTATCCTTCTCACATTGACAAACAAACTCACCTGAGTTCTTTAACATCATGTTTCCTTATAACAGCTATGTTTATAACACTTCAGCATCATTATTCAATCTGATAATAAGAAGACATGCCAAGGAGGTGAACGAATTAAACGATCACGGCACAGGATCTAACGAGGTTTCAGTATTCTAGCGATTTAGCAGACAGGGAGAGTCGAAGATAACCTGAGTGAGTCTGAAGGTTGTTAGTCCTTAGGGGTGAGACAAACCTTTGGGGTCCCACACCTAGCTCTAGTTGTACTGCCACATGGGGGGCAGTGTCAAAAATATGTGCAACAAACTTCTTCTAATATGGGCTCCATTTGTTTGTGATTGTGTTGATGTGTTCCCTGAGCTAATCACCTGCCTTGGAGAACACCAAGGGGAAATATGATGGGGAAATAATGCCTTTGTAGACGAGTAAAACCAAGTGTTAAAAAAATCATCTCAGCTTTTTTGTCTTTGATGTTTTGTATGTTTTTGTTTTTTAACCAATCAGCACTTCACCTACACTGAACATAAACGCCATTGAGTGAAACGCTATTGTCTTCTCGGAGAACTGCATGCAGGTTTCCCCAGCTGCTGCACTGGTTTCTTCCTTTAGTCCTTCTCTTTGTCTCCAATGAGCTTTGTAACTTGGGGCAGGTGGGGATGCAGGTGAATCAATCTTGTTAATATTCGGGCAAAGCTCCACAAAAACATGCCGCTAAAGTCCCCATAGTGCAACAGATCTGACTGCCTCTGATGCAATGGCATAGATCAAGGGTGCTGAGCATGCAGCCAGCTAGCTAAAGGGTCAAATCTCTCCCACTGGATGGATTTGTAAAGTGTGACAATCAAAACAAAGTTATTATTAATTACCATAAACTCCAATATATATTTCATTTTCCAATGAATGGAAAATGGAAGACATGCTGAAAACAGTATCACAACACAGACTGAAAATCTATTTAAAAAAATGAAAATGTATTTTTAGACATCACTAAGATGTATAAATAAAAAAATTAAATAATATTTTTGCTTAGTTCAGCTGGATTCAAACAGCAATGAATATCACCTCAGGAAGTAAGAGACACATTCTACAGCTAGCAGTTCAATATTCAGGCCAAAGAAATTTTTTCACAGTAACGTATCCAGGATGTCACCACTTGTCAATCATTTCTTTGCAGTTGCTCCAAGTTTCTTACCGCTTAGTTTAACATGCCAGTCGCCCCCCAAAAAAGTCCCGAAGCCAGGTATGTTCATGCTGTGGTCAGAAGTGTCACTATGGCAACACTCAGTGATGCGCATCAGGCAACATTGACTTTGACGGTCTTAATCAACACACCAAGTTTGTCCATATTATTTTCCAAACACCTCATTGTTTGAGCACCTCTAGCACTGAAATCCAATTCCTCTGTAGTTTCTCTGGGATTACACGACTCACTCGGGGTAGTAGATCTGGAGTCCGGCAGAGCAGTCCGGCCCATTCCACATCAAATTCGGCTCAGTTTATGGTCTCGATTGCCTGATTCGACTCTTATTTATTACAACATCCCGCCAATTTTTTAATGATGGTCCTGTTTAGAATAAAACAAAAGTTGTACTTCAGAGTTTACCTACTTTTGCATTGAAGAGCTGCTACTGTATGAATGTGCATTGTCCTCATTTTCCAACATAACCCATGCTCTGGTTTCATTCACACAATTTTAGGTGTGCAGAGAATTTGAAACAGGGTTCCTGTTACATAAAAATGTACCGTCTCGAACCTGTGTCTGAAAACTGTAGTAGCAAAGTAACACTACAATAATTTGAAACTTTGAAGCAGCTCCATCAGATGCAGATGCATATTTTGGGGGGGGCGTTTCAGCAGATAGCTCACTTCCTGGTCCATCGATCCATTCTTCAAAAAAGCTGATTAATGTATGTAGCCAAGCGAACTAATACTACGCACTTCGGGATCAATTCATTGAAGGTGTGCATGCCCCAAATCTTCGGCATGAACTACGTAGGCTCACTAGGGACAAGCCTGAGTGTAGTCTCTTTGATGTTTGAGAGGAGGCAATCATGTGGACTATGGAAGATCGTCCACGCAGCACTGATGTAGCCAGACATAGAAATATAGTGAGTGACAGGCCAGATAAAAGCTGTGAAAAGACAACCTCCACCAGTGATGTACAGACAGAGTTTACCATGGCTCTGCAAGAGATGGTTAAAATAATCACACAACAGGGTAAAGCCATAGGGGAGTTAACTAATGCAGTGAGGGAGCTCACAAGACAGACTGCCAGTTCTGAAGACAGTAGAGGTGTTAAAGCTAAGCCCAAGCCTAAGTACACTAGAGAGGGTCAGCCTATTTGTCTCCGATGTGAAGGGGTGGGACATATGGCCAGACACTGTAATGCACCCCGACAACCTACGAGCCAGTCTGCAACCATGCCCAGTTCACCGCTAACGAGCACCCACCATTGCTATGAGCCGGGCAATGCGAGGCAAGTCAGAAGGCTCAAAGGAAGCTCTAACCAAGGAACATTTTCTAGAACATGCTGTTGGTCAGTGCCCTGAAGTAGATATCCAGATAGGTGGTGTATCCCTTAGATGTCTGCTTGACACAGGAAGTAATGTAAGCACTTTGACAGAAAGCTTTTTCAGAAATCATCTCCAGGGAGAAGATGAAGATACGCACTGTACTGCCAAGTGGCTTAAAATCACAG
Source organism: Rhamphochromis longiceps (assembly GCF_057381845.1). Taxonomy (NCBI): domain Eukaryota; kingdom Metazoa; phylum Chordata; class Actinopteri; order Cichliformes; family Cichlidae; genus Rhamphochromis; species Rhamphochromis longiceps. The sequence goes on from NC_140573.1 coordinate 12,165,640, forward strand.
CAGCCAACCAGTTGCCACTGCCCTATTTAGGCTATGTAGAGTTAGATGTACAGGTCATGGGGCTCACTATACCTGAATGTGGTTTTCTTATAATCAAAGATGATAAAGCAGAAAGAGACAATCCCAAATGGTTGGATTCGTCATCCCATGGCATTATAGGGATGAACATTGCAAAACGATGTAGACAGTTAGTACTCTCAGAGTTTGACACCACTCTAGGGGGAGAGCTGGAGTCCAGCTGGAGGAAGGCCTGCCACTGCGTACAAGCTGCTGAGCTTGTGGAAAAGGTGTCTACTGCCCGTGTTGCAAGCAAACACAAAGTGCGGGTGCCTGCCTCATCCCTGACCACTGTCTATGCAAGGGGCCATGGCAAGCAGTTTGGTAGCGCATTGGTTGAACCAGGGAATGTTCAGCTCCCAGGTGGCTTATTGGTGATCCCAACTCTAGTGTCAACTAACAGCCTGGTATTCCCAGTACAGGTGATGAACATCTCACAGGAGGATATCTGGCTTCCACCTAAGGCTAGACTAGGCATTATTAGTCCTGGCCGCTGCATTGAGGGTGACCCATGCGAGGTGAAATTTGAGCGCATATCTGCCAACCACGAGGAGGTGACTCTTAACCAAAAGGACTGTCAGGGGGCCAACAGCTGCGTACAGGACTTATTGGGAAGATTACACATACTGTAGGTGGCACACCAGGACAACAGGTCGAGGTCAGAACTCTTTTGAAAAGGTATGCGGATGTTTTTGCACTTCATGATGAGGATTTGGGGTACACTGATCGTGTGAAGCATGAAATTCCTGTTGTAGATGAAGCCCCTGTCTCTCAGCCATACAGGCGCATTCCACCAAATCAGTACAAAGAGGTCAGGGAGCACATTTCTGAACTGTTGAGAAAGGGGGTGATTCAGGAGAGTTTGAGTTCCTATGCTTCACCAATTGTTCTGGTAAGCAAGTCAGATGGGAGTCTTAGACTGTGTGTAGACTACTGCAGACTAAATGCGAAGACCAGGCGTGATGCATTTCCACTCCCTCGCATTGCGGAGAGCCTGGATGCCTTGAGTGGTGCAGAGTTCTTCTCAATCATAGATCTTGCCAGTGGCTACCATCAGGTAGTGATACATGAGAAAGACAGAGACAAAACAGCATTTACCACACCATTTGGCCTGTATGAATACTCAAGGATGCCTTTAGGGTTATGTAATGCCCCCGCGACGTTTCAACATCTTATGCAGGCCACAATGAGTGATTTGGTCTTTCAGATTGTGTTGATCTACTTGGATGATCTGCTTGTGTTTTTATCAACATTCCAGGATCACATTGTGAGACTGGAGACTGTTTTGAAAAGGCTGACGGATACGGGGCTGAAGGTTAAGGTTGAAAAGTGCCATTTTCTCCAGCCCAAGGTCAAGTTTCTCGGTCATGAAGTGTCGGCTCAGGGAAAAAGTACAGATCCTGGCAAGATAAGCACTGTGGAAAAATGGCCCATCCCTAGTACTGTGAAAGAGCTAAGGTCCTTTTTAGGATTTTGCAGCTACTATAGGAGATTCATTGAGGGCTTTTCCCAAACTGCGGGGCCACTCCATGATGTAGTGAATGTCTGTGTTAAGGAGATACAGTAAGTCATGTCAGGGCTAAACAGCTTTTTGCTTCAGCCTGGACACCGCAATGCTTAAAAGCTTTTGAGTTGCTTAAGGAAAAGTTGACTAGTGCCCCTGTTCTAGGCTATGCTGACTTCAGTCTCCCTTTCACGCTGGAAACGGATGCTAGCAGTCTTGGATTAGGCGCTGTCCTGTCCCAGAAGCAGGGGGGAAACTTTAGCAGCATGAAGCTCAAACTCCTAGCGTTAAATTCAATTCAATTCAATTTTATTTATATAGCGCCAAATCACAACATAAGTCGCCTCAAGGCGCTTCATAGATACAGAGAAAAACCCAACAATTAAAGTGGGCAGTGACAGAAAAATTTAGGAGTTATCTGCTGGGGTCCAAGTTCACAATCATAACGGAAACAATCCCCTGTGCCACCTGCCCACTGCTAATTTAGGAGCCATTCAACAGAGGTGGGTAGCTCAGCTGTCTGTGTTTGACTTCGATGTTAAGTATCGCCCTGGCCGCTGCAACACTGCCGCTGATGCCCTCTCTCGGCAACCAACAGTTGACACGGCAGAACCTGACAGTGAGGATGCAGAATATGATGGCTCTATAGCCATATGTAATGTGCTAAGGGCAGGTACAAGTCTAGACTCAGATCTTGTCATGGTTGGAGTTGAGGCTTGTAGGATCAGACTGCTGCAGGCCTCTGAACCAGATGAGGAAGCAGTCAGTGAGGCTGTGCTGGGCAACACCCCAATGATGCCTGGTTATTCCAATGCGGAACTCTATCGCTTCCAAGTGTCAGACCCAACAATTGGTGTCTTGAGAGAGTTTTGGAGCAGACAAAAGAGACCTACCTACAGAGAGAGAGGGGGTCTGTCTAAACCAGTACGTTCTCTACTGAAGCAGTGGCCTCGGATCAGAGAAAAGGATGGACTGCTATACCGTGTGATTGAGGATGCTCACCTTGGACAGTGCCATCAGCTGCTACTACCTGCCTGCCTTAAAGAAAAAGTGCTCAGGAGTGTGCATGATCACATGGGACACCAGGGAATTGAACGCACACTGGGATTGTTGAAACAAAGATGTTTCTGTGGGGGGGGGCATGTTTGAAGATGTTGAGCACTGGGTGAAGAAATGTCAGAGGTGTGTGTATACAAAGATGCCTCAACCCAAAGTTCAGGCACCCCACGCTCCATTTTTGGCTACCCGCCCACTTGAAGTTGTTGCTGTTGATTATACCACCTTGAGCGGACTACAGATGTTTGTGAAAACGTTCTTGTAATGACTGATGTGTTCACCAAGTTCAGTCAGGCATTTGCCACACGAGATCAAAAAGCAGATACCACAGCTAAGATTATCCTGAAAGAGTGGTTCATGAAATATGGGGTACCAGATCGCCTGCACTCAGACCAGGGCAGGAATTTTGAAAGCGCAGTGATTGCTGAGCTATGCAAACTGTATGGAGTCAAGAAAACTCGTACAACACCCCACCACCCTCAGGGTAACCCTCATTGTGAGAGGTTCAACAGGACTTTGCACAACATCCTCTGTACGCTTCCCCCTGAGAAGAAGCGGCGCTGGCCCGCGCATCTGTCAGAGCTGGTGTATGCTTACAATGTCACGCCGCACTCGACCACAGGGTATTCTCCCCATTACCTGCTGTTTGGGGTCCACCCACATCTACCCATTGATGCATTGTTGGGCCGGGAAGAAGTAAAGGATGACAAACTGGACTGGTTATTAGTGCATCAGGAGCGTCTCCAGGATGCACATGCCAGAGCCAGAGAATTTGCCGAACGGAAGGCTACAGAGAGAGTGGTTCAGCAGCAAGGAAAGGTGTTCTGTCCACCTGTTGACATCGGACAGTTTGTGTATCTCCGTTACCGACCACCTGGAAGGAATAAAATTCAAGATGCCTGGGCAGCCCCTGTGTATAAAGTGGTTGATATCCAAGGGACAACATACACAGTGCCACTGGAAGGAGGGCCGGTGAAAAGAGTCCACAGATCTAACTTGAGGCCATGCGTGGGGTCTATACCTGCACCCAAGCCAAGGCTACGTGACCAGGAAGTCAGTTCTGCAGATGAGCACCAAGTGTCTGATATGGAGGTTGAGCATCCAGAGTTTGCCTTGATGGAGGAGGTCCAGTACCCAATGGAGCTGCCAGTGGCTCAGGGACCTGGGAACTTGGTTCCGATGGTCGACGAACCTGGAAACCAATTGGAGAATGGAACTGAAAATATGGGTGAGGATCTGCTAGGGCAGGAGAGCAGCGACTACCCTGATGACCTCGAGGTGGAGCCAGCAGCTTACCTTCCACCTGGACCAGGAAGCATTGGATTCTCCAGTGAAGAACCGGTGGCAAAACCTGTTCCAGCTCCTAGGAAAGGAAAGAAAGGGAAAGCGGAGGCAGGTCCACCCACACCTGCTACACGCAGGAGTAGGAGAGAAACTGCAGGGGTCCACACAAACCCATTTAATCTACCTAGGTCAGCATGCAATGCAGTATCCTTCAGTCCAGATGTACTCTCCCAGGTGTTAGCCGGTATGGTTCTCTACACCACCAAACTCAGGGGAATGGTGGATGAGCAGAGGGTCACTGAGGACGTTGACTCGTAGCAGGGGAGAATGTAGCCAAGTGAACTAATACTATGCATGGAAAGGGTTTAAAAAGAGGGGATTGTGTTTTTGACTGGTTGCCTGTCTACCGGAGGTCTGTTGTAGGGTTGTCATGGTGATGACTAGACCTCGCGTTTTGGGGGTATACTGTCCCTTTAAGAGCCGTCGTAAGCCAGAGCACGCATGCACTCAAGTTTGCGTCACACACTGAGCGCTGTGAGCGGGAGCACTGGAGAGTTAGAGACTGCAAAAGATTCTGTGGCTAGCTACACAAGAGGTAAATGTGCTAAAAAGTGTAGCATACTGCAAAATATTGTCACCAGTGTTGTAGTAGACTGTAATTAGCTAAGTTTCTTTAGCAATGACTCCATGTTTGTGACCATTTGTGTAGAGTTCTTAACGCGCGACGGGTGCATGTTTAATGGTCACGTGCTGTGAAAGGGACTGAAGAGCGGGTTGGCGTGAGTAGTGACAGTGTCCTAACAGATTTCAAAGTTGTTAGGTTTACACTGTTATTCACTTTGCATAACTCTGTATGTTTCTGTTTGATTCAGAGGGGAGAGCACTTGCTGTGTGATTCCTGCGTGTGTACTTGTCCTAGCACAGTAGCTGTGTGGAGAAACCGAAGTGAGTTCATGATGTTCTCCCATAGAAATGTATGTTTAAAAGAGAGTTTACAGTGCACTTTATTGCCAGTTGACCTGCGAAGTTGTGAGATGTAAACAATGTGTTTATTTGTTTTGTTTTCTCTTTTTTTGTTGTATTTGTTTCTTGACAGGTCACTACTGTTGTCTATACTGTTTGAATTTAACATGTACATGTAACACCCGTCCCACGTTCTATTGAGAGGGGCCCTGGGTTCCTGTTGTTACTTTCCTATTGATACTCCCTTTTTAATGCTTATGGTATTAAATATGTAATAAAACTACACTACATGGAAATAAATCACACACAAGCAGGTCAATTATAAAGTTAACTCCACTTTAGTGAATGCTGAATTAACAACACAAAGAAAATAAGTAAAATCAATAAAGTTTGTTAAACAATGATAAGGTATCTACCTCAACAGAAACAAAATAATCAAATAATATTGTGGGCCCACACGCACTCTCACCAAACACACACACACACCTCAAGTGCTACAGTCTTTCTGCTAGCAAACCCCTCGTTGCAGGCCTGAGTCGTGGCTAGGGTGCGTTGGGACCTAAAACAATATGGTCGCTTCACTTGTTGCCAAGCAGTACAAATAAAAAGCACGTGCAAACAACAGTACTCACACCTCCAGGCAGTTCAAGGGGATAGCGGGGAAACTGGGTCACGGCTACCAGCAGGCCGCGGCAGCAGCACTCACAGTCGTCCTTTCCACGTGCTCCCACGTGAACACATAACTTCAGCACACCAGCAGAAGGGACCTCTCTGACACACCAGCAAGACGTCCGTCTCCTCCTACTGAATCACACAACTCCACTAAATGCCAGTTCACATGTGATAACATTCAATCTTAGCATTAGCTTAATAAATAAAAACAGAGCAGAACAAGAGCTTAGCGAATATGCTAGGCTACGCTAGCAGCTATGTTAGCAGTTGTGCTAGCAGCTGTGTTAGCGCTAATCCGTTTTACACAATAACATTGGATACAAGTGTCAGACAAAATCCACATTTACCTCACAGAAGGGTACAACAGTTCTCGACTCCAGTTAACTATCCGTCAACCCGAAAATGCGTCTGTCGCCCTTCTAAGAACTCTGCGTTCACTCGACACTGTTCAGCTCTCGTCTCTCTCGCTTCCTGCAGAGTGCACACGGCTCCCCACTTACTCCCACCCCTCTACCTGAGACTACTTCAGGGTTCACTGGAGCTGTAGTACATATCAATACCATATCAAAAATAATGACATAAACCTCAAAATACAAATAAAAAGGTTGTGCATTTAACTGACACACATCACATACTTTGCAGGTATACATTCTTGAACACATTAAACATTTGCAATTAACTATCAATATTAATGAACAAATTGAAATAATGAGCTACTTATATAGCCAGAGCTACACCCTCCCCCTTCTGAATGTCTGAATGTCCCCATCAGACCTATTTTCATTAGGCCAGTTAAAATCTCACTAAAGAGTACTGGCTAGGGCATTAACATTTAGGAGTCAGGGTCGTAGCAAATCTGAATTACATACCTCGGTAACTAATAGTCACAGGTCTGTCAGTGGGCCTTCCAAGTTCATCATAACTGAGGTGCAAAACAGGTCTCACTCTCCTTTTTGTTTGGAGGTCATAGGTTGAGTCAGCACCCCCAACTGAGATACTAGGTGTAGGAACATCTGTCCTCCAGCTCTTCAGCCTCCACCAAGTCTTGGTGTTGCTGTGAACTTTCCTCCGTCTGATCTACTACTACTGAGAGTTCTTCCCCCTGTTCCTCCACCTCGGACAATTCATGAACACTGGGATGATCACTTTCCATATGGTCAGGAAGGCTCACAACCTCCTCACGTCGAGGTTCAACACTGTCGCGAAAGGCTAAAGGAGGTTCATAGTAGACACACTGTTCTTCAGACTCTGAGGACCAATCATCTTCACTCAGATGCTCCAAATTTTGTGTCTGACTTTCATCTTCACACCTTACTTGCTGTGCCCTGGTCCTTGGTCTCTTTGGTCGCGCTGTCTTTTCTGATGGAGCAGACATCCTGACCATGTAACCAATGGGCAGCAGGTGATCCCTATGCACGGTCCTCACAATACCAGTTCCTCTCTCTGGTTTTACACGATACACAGGGAGATTGGGTAACTTGGCGATCACTATGTAAGGTAGTGAGTTCCATCTGTCTTGTAGTTTGTGCTTTCCTGTGAGGCCCAGATTCCGAACCAGCACCCGATCACCTTCCTCAAGTGTCTGATTCCGAACTCTCGCATCATACAGTCTCTTGTTTCGTTCATTGTTCCTGGAAGCTGCATCAGCGGCTAGCTGGTAAGCTTTTTGAAGTTCTTTTCTCATGTTAGCCACATACTGGTGGTGCTTTAAGTCATTTTCTTCATCTGACCCCACACCAAAACACAGGTCAATGGGTAGTCGCGCCTCTCTTCCAAACATGAGGAAGTAGGGCGAGTATCCTGTGGCATCATTTCTAGTGGTGTTGTAAGCATGTACTAGCTGGCTTATATGCTGGCTCCACTTAGGCTTTTTAGCTGGATCCAGGGTGCCCAACATTGCTAGCAAAGTACGGTTGAAACGCTCAGGCTGCGGGTCACCCTGAGGGTGGTAAGGTGACGTTCGGGACTTACGAATGCCCAGCAGGGTCAATAGCTCCTTAATGAGCTTGCTCTCAAAATCTCTACCCTGGTCTGAGTGAATGCGAGCCGGCAATCCATAATGCACAAAGAACTTTTCAAAAAGGACTTTGGCGACAGTCAGTGCTTTCTGATCTTTTGTGGGAAATGCTTGAGCATACCTGGTGTAATGATCAGTGACAACCAGCACATTAGCCATGCCTTTAGAGTCTGGCTCAATAGAAAGAAAGTCTATGCAGACCAGGTCTAGTGAGCCATTACTGGTAATGTGCTGTAAAGGAGCAGCTTTCTGTGGGATGGACTTCCTAGCTACACACCTTCCACAGTTCTGTATGTATGTTGCAACTTCAGATGCCACTCTGGGCCAGTAAAACCGGTCTTTAATGAGCTCTGTAGTTCGTTCTGTGCCCAGGTGACCAGCATCATCATGCACTGATTTTAGTACCATTGGCCGATACTTAGCAGGCAAGACGATCTGACTCACTTCTCGGCCAGAGGGTCTTGTGGTGACTCTGTACAGAAAGCCACGCTTAACCTTTAACTTGGATCTTTCTCGTATCAGCAACACAACATCTGGGTTTGCATGCGTGGAAGCTGAAACACTTTGGTATCTCTCAACCTGAGGTTTCACCACACCTATAACTGGATCAGAGTCTTGGGCTTCTGACAGTTCTTTCAGGCTTAGCTGTTCCAGCGGGCCCACTTCTATCTGAGTGAAGTTTGCATATAAAGCTGGAATGGCGTCTGGCGAAACACCCAGCTGGTCAACAAATCTGGTGGTGTGTTCTTGAAAACCATCTGTAGTGATCCGACGACACAAAGCTTTTACCCCAGAAGGTGGGATATCCACCCATCCATCTGTTGTGTCTTGCGGACTCCTGGACAGTGAGTCGGCATCCACATTTTCACGACCGGGCTTATATTGAATGCTAAAATCATAGGTGGAGAGTGCTGCTAGCCACCGATGACCTGTCGCGTTCAACCTGGCAGTGGTCAGGACGTAGGTGAGTGGGTTATTATCAGTTCTCACCGTGAACTTAGCCCCATAAAGGTAGTCATGGAACTTTTCCACTACTGCCCATTTCAGAGCCAAAAACTCCAGTTGGTGAACTGGGTAGTTCCGTTCTGCATGACTCAACTTGCGGCTGGCAAACGCTACCGGGCGGAGTCCTTCTGGGCACTCTTGGTTCAGGACTGCTCCTAGCCCATCCAAACTTGCATCAACATGTAGGATGTATGGTTTGGCTGGATCAGCAAATGCCAAGACTGGAGCATGTGTGAGCTTGTAAACAATGCTCTGAAAGGCGTCATCACAAGCTGGGGTCCACCGATCACCAAAAGGCTCGGCAACTCGAAAGTAGCTATTTTGCTTTCCTTTAGTGAAACCCCTTTTGCTACCCTGTGCAGGAGGATATCCCTTGGTCAGTTCTGTCAAAGGGCGGACTATGGCGGAGTAGTTCTCGATGAACCGCCGGTAGTATCCACAAAATCCGAGAAAAGATCTTAGGGATTTCAGATCAGTGGGTTTCTTCCAGTGAGTCACCGCACTCACTTTCTCAGGATCAGTGGCAACTCCAGAGGCAGAGACAATGTGTCCCAAGAACTTCACCTGGGGTTGGCAAAATTGGCATTTGTCAATGGAGACTTTGAGACCACACTCCTCCAGCCGGTCCAGGACTTTAAGTAACCGTTCCTCGTGCTCCTCCAGTGTCCTGCCAAACACAATAAGGTCATCCAGATACACAAGGACTTGAATCAGGTTCATGTCTCCAACAGCTCTCTCCATTAACCTTTGAAAGGTTGCGGGTGCGCCAGTGATGCCTTGAGGCATCCTCTCAAACTGGAAAAACCCAAGAGGACAGATAAAAGCTGTTTTCTCTTTATCAGCCTCAGACATCTCCACTTGATAATATCCACTTCTCAGGTCCAGTACAGAAAACCACTTGCTTCCTGTCAGACAATCCAGTGCATCATCTATGCGTGGCATAGTGTACTGGTCTGGGATGGTTCTGGAGTTCAGTAGACGGTAATCAATACACATCCGCACCTTGCCATTCTTCTTCCTGACTATGACAATCGGGGAAGTATACGGACTGCGTGACTCTTTGATTATGCCGGCTGCCAGCAGTTCTTGTAGATGGCGTCGGACATCTTCAATGTCAGCAGGTGCGATTCTGCGAGATCTCTCCCTGAATGGTCGAGGGTCTCTCAGCCTTATGTGGTGAGTGACACCTTTGGCTAAGCCGACGTCCCACTCCTCCAGGGAAAAAACATCCGCTCTTTTTGATAACTTTGCTGCTAACCTGGCTTTCCACTCTTCAGGAATAGGAGAATCTCCAAAGTCAAACAGTTCAGGGTTAATAGACCTTTCTTGGGCGGAGGTCTTTGTTAACTCAGTGACAGTGTCCACCAAGTACACCTGAGCTAGCACTGTACCAGTGGGGACAATAGTCTCTCTTTGGGACTCGTTTCTTAGCAGAAGTGTGAAACTGTTAGTGTCCATCTCAGAAGATGGTAGTACTACAGGTGGAACCAACACTCCAGCTGGGAGGTTTGTAGATTCGCCCACCTCCACCATTAGAATACTTTTGTCTAATGGCTGCTGTTGTTCCACCTTGCAAACTGCATACTGTACTGCACAGGGAGGGATAGTGATTGGCCCGGGGCCTTGCCACTTCACATGACCCACCACGCCTGTTTGTTGGCTAATGAGTGATGAGGGCAGTTCTGAGGAGAGACTATTTATCCTCAGTGAGTGAATCTCATCTTTCCCTCCTACCTCTTCACAATCTCTCAGCAGAGAATGCAGTTTCTGGGAGTTAGTGCCAATGATGACAGGAACCGGGTCTGGGCTCTTTGGATCTGGACACACCAAGGCCAAGACAGTGACTGTCTCTACAGCTTCCTTTGAGTTGGGGGGAAAACCCACCTCAACTGCCACATACCCCTTGTATGGGTAGTTGGAATCACTCAGTCCCCATATGGCGAGATCTTTTAAAGGAAGAATGGGCACATTGGGGATGAAACGGGAATACCAGCTCTCAAATATAATGGTGACTCGAGAGCCGCTGTCAAGGAGAGCTTTACATGGTTGTCCTTCTATGGTCACATCGGTCATCATGGACGGGCCAACCAATCCTTCTGGGAGTCCATCCTGTGAGGATGTGTGCACGGAACTTTTCCGGATGGAACCGACCTGTGTGGGCTCAGAAGCGCCACCTGTAGCTCCTTTTCCCCCTTTGCTCCTACGAAGGGCTCCGAGTAGCCTCTGAATTACTTTGGCAGTGTTTTCAGGAGCCATGCAGTGGGTGGCAATATGGCCATTCTCCCCACACCGGTAACAGAAGTAACTTTCTGAATCTTTTGCAGCATATGGTCTGTTTACCTTGCTTCGTCTGGCCCTCCCATCTCTCTTTGTTGAGTCAGTTTGGGTTGAACCCTGTGACACTGCCATAACAGTCAGCTGGTGTTGTAACTGTTGAACTTGCTGCTTTAACTGTTGGACTTCATTCTCCGCGCCAGTCTCAGCAACTTTCTTGGTTTGTTTCAACATTAGCTCGGCATCTGAGCGCTTGCTTGTTAACTCTTTAAGCTCAGAGCGTAACTCTTTGATCTCGGCTTTGAGCTCTTGAACCTCTGTCGATTTGGCTTTTGTCTCTTCGCCAACTTTCACTTGTCTAACTGTGGTGTTTGACTCATGCCTCACTCTTGCATGGTCTTCTTCTTCTCGAATCTCACTGAGCAGCTTCAGGAAAGCGGGTGGCTCTTCCTTTCTTTCTCTGAGTCTTAGCTGCAGTAACATTATCTCTGACTCAGTTGCACCCCGTATAAGCTGGTCAATACGTGCACGGTCGACTCGATGGCTAGGGAGACCCCCTCTCTGCACTACCTTGGTCAGAGAGCGTTCCAATGTTCTCAGGAAGTCTGACAGCTTTTCTCCTCGCTGTTGACCCAGGCTCCTGAAGGCGAGGTACAAGTCTTCACCTGACTCCAGGGATCCAAATGCACTTTCTAGAGACTCTACATAGCTCTCCGGGCTAGCATCAGGGTTATCTCGTCGTACAGCTTGGATGATCTCCAACGCCAGTCCCTTTAGGCTCTCAACTACTCTCCTTCGCTTCTCTCTCTCAGAGCAGTCACACTCTTCAATCATCAGGCGAGCCTGCTCAACCCAGCTATCCAGGCTCTCTTCACCTGCTGGAGTGGGAGAGTGGCCAGAGAATATCCGCAGACGTCGAGATGCAGTATTCTCACCGGTAGGTCGCATAGTTTTCGCTAACAGGTCTCCGACTGCCCGAATGATGGATTCAGGGGAGTTTTCCTGTGGGGTTTCAGTAGACAGCAAGGCACTAACATCATCAATTGTTTTGCCTTCTTCTACCATTAGTTTCTTAAGCTTGGCTGAGAAGTCATCAACTGACCTCACAGATTCAGTGAGGAGGGAAATCTTCCAGACAGGACCTCCATTCAATGGCTGTACATGTGGTGGTATGCGGTCTGGCTGAGTAGCTTGACGGCATTCACACAGCACAAGGTTATTGCCTGTCTGGGTGTCTCTTAGTCTATCTCTCACTTTTACTCTTCCAAAAGCTTTCACTGACTGAGCTGTCTCTTCAATGTCTGATAAGTCAAAATCAGAAGGAACATCATGCAGTACAAAAGCCCGGTTTGGGTCTATACCTGCTTTACTGCACCAGCTACTAAGCTCAGGTGCAATTTGAGACTCTTTTCGAGTAGTCATCATATAAACCCTAATGCTGGTGTGCTAGGCTGTGAAAATCTGTAAACAAAATACTCCTTTAAAGAACAAACTAGAAAAGTTAAGCACGGGAGTATCCCAGCGGTGCCTCCATAATTGTGTAACACCCGTCCCACGTTCTATTGAGAGGGGCCCTGGGTTCCTGTTGTTACTTTCCTATTGATACTCCCTTTTTAATGCTTATGGTATTAAATATGTAATAAAACTACACTACATGGAAATAAATCACACACAAGCAGGTCAATTATAAAGTTAACTCCACTTTAGTGAATGCTGAATTAACAACACAAAGAAAATAAGTAAAATCAATAAAGTTTGTTAAACAATGATAAGGTATCTACCTCAACAGAAACAAAATAATCAAATAATATTGTGGGCCCACACGCACTCTCACCAAACACACACACACACCTCAAGTGCTACAGTCTTTCTGCTAGCAAACCCCTCGTTGCAGGCCTGAGTCGTGGCTAGGGTGCGTTGGGACCTAAAACAATATGGTCGCTTCACTTGTTGCCAAGCAGTACAAATAAAAAGCACGTGCAAACAACAGTACTCACACCTCCAGGCAGTTCAAGGGGATAGCGGGGAAACTGGGTCACGGCTACCAGCAGGCCGCGGCAGCAGCACTCACAGTCGTCCTTTCCACGTGCTCCCATGTGAACACATAACTTCAGCACACCAGCAGAAGGGACCTCTCTGACACACCAGCAAGACGTCCGTCTCCTCCTACTGAATCACACAACTCCACTAAATGCCAGTTCACATGTGATAACATTCAATCTTAGCATTAGCTTAATAAATAAAAACAGAGCAGAACAAGAGCTTAGCGAATATGCTAGGCTATGCTAGCAGCTATGTTAGCAGTTGTGCTAGCGGCTGTGTTAGCGCTAATCCGTTTTACACAATAACATTGGATACAAGTGTCAGACAAAATCCACATTTACCTCACAGAAGGGTACAACAGTTCTCGACTCCAGTTAACTATCCGTCAACCCGAAAATGCGTCTGTCGCCCTTCTAAGAACTCTGCGTTCACTCGACACTGTTCAGCTCTCGTCTCTCTCGCTTCCTGCAGAGTGCACACGGCTCCCCACTTACTCCCACCCCTCTACCTGAGACTACTTCAGGATTCACTGGAGCTGTAGTACATATCAATACCATATCAAAAATAATGACATAAACCTCAAAATACAAATAAAAAGGTTGTGCATTTAACTGACACACATCACATACTTTGCAGGTATACATTCTTGAACACATTAAACATTTGCAATTAACTATCAATATTAATGAACAAATTGAAATAATGAGCTACTTATATAGCCAGGGCTACATACATATGATAGTTATTGTTGTCTCAGACCCTGAAAGGCAGTTTTAGGCTGAGCCAGTGGAATAGTTAAATTTTGCCGTTTCACTCAAAACTACAGAATTAAAACTGTGCTCCTCCGAGTACAGTCGGAGATTAAAAAAGCCCACAAAAGAGTATTTCCTGTGTCCTGTTTCATTCCATGACCGGGCCACATGTATATCCATTAATGTATATAAAAAAAAGCTATATAACTGTCAGAATTTCAGACTGTTTTGAGATGGCTTTTTTGACAATGCAGTTCTCATTTTACTCTACAATCCTGCTAAATTTGGTTGACTAATAAAATCCTGAATATAACAGACAGACAAGTGCAACCTAGAAAGCTTCCAGCACCAAACACTGCATTACTTTGCCTACATACTCTGCATGTTCAAGCAGATATCTGTCTACAGAATCAGAAGCAAATGATTACTTACTTCTCAAATATAATCAAGTGTCTAAGTACTGAATTAATCCCACTGAAAATATTACTTTGAAATTAATTTTTTTTTTTAATTCACAAGGTTCAATTTAAGATTTGACATGTGAAATTGAGGGCACTCTGGACAATGTTTCAGAACATGTTGGGAAGAATATCCAAATAGAAAGAAAATTCGATCTCGTCTGTTTTCTTGATGTGTTTCTGAGGTTACTCGTCTTGAATGTCGACTGAACCTAGCACAACAAAGATATAATTTGGTCCATTTAAGTTCCTTGTATGCTGGATACACTTTGAAGAAAGGGAAAAGAAATTTCTGGAATTACAAACTTGTATTAGTGGGCAATTTCAAAGAGAATTCAAAACACACATATTCAGGTAAATGATTTTCAGAAATGCAATACGTTCAGTCATAACTTTAAACATGAAGTATTTATGATTACATTTTAAAAATTCAGTTTCCAATAAAATCTTTACAGCCTTTCTTTTCTTTTGAAAACCTAAAAATCATCTGAGTAATACTCATACCCTGGCATTTAAAAAGAGTCATTAGTGTGGGGCTGTTTGCAGGCACAACAGCACAGAGTTTAACTGAAACGTGATGGAAACAAATTGCCACTCTACTGCACACTGGTTTTGTCCAAAATACAGCAGCAGCAGGTACGCATATAGTTACACTTTAAGCTTTCACTCACCAAATGTTCACACACATCACACATTCACACAGTACAATATTTCTCTCCAGCGTACCCCTCATTACGTCTTCTCGGTAACTAATGATCCTCACTTTCTATACCCAACAAAGAGAGATGCCATTCTCCAGTCTTACAGGCTACAAGACAAGACAAAAGCAGCAACTTTGTTGTACACTTTCCTCCACCAAGAAGAAAAAAAAGAACAGAAAGAAAAACTGGGCCAACAGCAATTAAATAGCCAAATTTCAGGGTTTGTTAAAGCTGAAAAAGTATGTTCATGGGGGAACGAAAAGAGGCAGGCCCCTTGTTCTTCAGTCAGAGAACAAAGACTCCCCACCCTCCTTTGCAGTTTTTTTTGCATCTCTCCAGCCTGAAGATGCAGATCAAGACTAAGTAATTATCCTCTGATTGAGTATTCATAAACGATTATGCTATTGTTTTGTCTTTAATGATGCAAATTACGACTAATTACCTCACGTTAATGGATACCGAGAGTCTTAACGAGCTGTGGAATAGTGCAATTAAGCAACTGTTTATCTAACAGTACCATGTGTAAATATTCGTTGTAGGTGTGTATGTATAAATAAAGTGAATGAGGCCATCTTTTTTCTTGCTCATCATCTTCATGAGTTTGATGGATGAGGAGGGGAGGGGGGGGGGGGGGGGGTGCTCAATCTGCATTAAGAAAACTAATTCCATTAGTAGGCACATGAATAATAGCACAGCCTAAAGAGAAACCCCCACAAATCCTTTAAGAGGTTTTATATAGTTGATAAGTAAAGATGTATTTTTTTATTCTTTTAGCCATACTGAAAGTATTTAAAGTTTGTTGTCAAAAGTATTATTTTCAAATTTTTTCTTAGTAGAGGTCAGTTGCCTGAATTAGTCTGTTCCCTTCTTTTTCTTGCTTTTTTCCCCCTGTCAAAAAGCCTCTCATGGACTCCAGGGAATCATGTCGCAATTTGCTGCTGGCACTTTCATCATTAAAACTTTTGTACCAGCCTACAAGCCTACACTGCAAATTATCTGGTGCTTGCCATGATTTAAAATCCTATTTTTAGACAGGCCAGATTATTTGTCTTGTTTTTAAAAAAAAGATTTACTTGTTTCTAAGTCTGGATTTTAGATAATAAACTTAAATTGAGAATAACCATATAATTGTGTCTATATTAGTACAGAAATCCAGAAATGGGAAGAATAACTCTTAAAATAGCCTACATTAGGTCTCTCACCAGATGTCTCTCAAAATATCACTTGTTTCAAGATAGAGTGACAAACTCAATTTGCTTGATTTAGGAAATTCACAAAAGGCACCTGTTGAAAATATGATTTATTCAAAATCATGTCTGACTTCAAAGTTGTACATATAAGGGAAAAAAATTAACCACAATTTATGATACAAATCACATTTCAAAGACAGCTGTTTGTCCCAGCATGCCAGCATTATGTGGTACAACATTGACATTGGTTTAGCGAACATTTAATGACTGTCAACTGATATCATCACAAACTACACTAAGCCAATACTTGGTGCAACCCTAATCTTAAGGGTGATTTCTATGGGAAATAATATCAGAAAGACTGTATTTGATTGGCACAAACACACTGTCCCTAAAACTAATAGAAAAGTATGAAGTATAATCAATGAGCTCATGGGCTAATTCTGTAGCTTGAGCAACAATGGGCACAGTTACTTCATATGCCAATAAGTCTTCATTTAAATTCAAAGTTTCATAGCGTTGGTACTCAAAAGCAATAAAAGATGAGTCAATCAAAAAGATATCCTTTATCAGTCCAAACACAGGGAAAGTGCCATCCACATCTGCAATAATCATGGACTTCCCAGCAATGTATTTATTGCCATTTAGAACATACCATTTCACTGAGACAACAGACTGCATGACATCTATTCCAAAAAATTCTTTAATTTTTTTCCTAACATGTTCATTATTTTTAACAGCTGATACTGGCCCGAATTCCTTTTCTTTTGCAAAAATAGGATGTTCAGTGCCTATTTCATTTTGACAACACTCAAGAAATTGATTGTGGTTTGCAAGGGATTTACAAACATTTTTAAAATTTAACTTAGAAGCCCACTGTTTAAAATAGGAGTGCTTTGCCTCAAAGCGCATGCACATACTCCTTATTAAAGGTCCAAGGGATAAGATTTGACTGGGAAGATGCAACATATAATGTTGCTTAGGTATTATATTGGCTTCGGGAAAAAGTTGCTTGAACTGATACAGGTGTTCTTCAATCATACTTCTCAGTTGCAATACAGTTTGTAAAGAAATAATGGGAGCAAGAACTATTTGAACTATCATAATTAACTTTCTAATAAATACAACATACTCACTCTCCACACCATACAAAAGAAAAAGTAATATTTTTAAAAGAATTAGCATCTGTCCACAAGACTGTTTCAATTTGTTGTCGTTAGCCACTAAAGTGCCAAAGGTAATAGGACATGGTTTATCCCGTATTTCAAGAGGTGAGTAAGGAAAATTTTGAATGTCTGAATTAAACTTGTCTAATTCCAATTGTCCTGAGAGAATTAGGTGTTTTAATACAAATTTAACTTCCATTGATGCAACACCTTCAAAAATAACATGCATTATGTCCTGTGGAGTTTGTTTGATCAGGTCAAATGCAGGAACATCAACTAGTCTGCTTCTTCTATTAATTCCATAAGTAGTTTTGAGGGACGCTTTCAATAAATCTGTGCTTGCTTTATCTATTTCAAAACACTGCCTCATATGTTTCTCCAGAGTTCTTTGAACAAACTTCTTCTCCTCAAAAACACTTTGCATATCATCAAAGTTGCATTCACAGTGTCTACATTTGCTATAAGCAAAACCAATCCCTTCTTTAAAGCCAGCAATCTCATGCTGGGCTAGCGTGTCTCCGCAAATGGCTATAACAGCACCAAACAATTCAATTTCACCATTTGACATTTCAATCCTTACACCATTGTAAAGCAGTGATAGATCTTGAAGTATTCTTTTCAGTACAACATCAATACCCCACTGAGAAATGTCATTTGCTTTAGCAATAGCAAGAAGTCGTATTGCAGCTAACTTTGACCTAAATTTTGGATCAATATTTCCTAAAGTATAATAAAACATGACCAATTTGTTTGCAGAAGCATGGGACCCTAAGGGGTTACATATTTCAATTTCATCTGTGTACAGTATTAATTGCAATGCATTTGGCCTCTGAGAAAACAAGGGGTGAGATGTAAAGAGGGACCCGTCTCTAAAATCATAGAAGAATCCCTCTCTGCTTCTTTGTGGTGCAGTGTTCA
Source organism: Rhamphochromis longiceps (assembly GCF_057381845.1). Lineage (NCBI taxonomy): Eukaryota > Metazoa > Chordata > Actinopteri > Cichliformes > Cichlidae > Rhamphochromis > Rhamphochromis longiceps. Next base: position 12,183,700 of record NC_140573.1, read on the forward strand.
ACATGGTAAAGATTCTCTCATTAGTCATTAACTGCTTTAGACTTTCAATTAATGGTACATAGTAAAAACTTTTGTTCCTTATGGACATGACCCTTGAAAGACCTTGCTTTACCCAACATATCTTCTGGGATACTACTACTTCCTCTGCGTTGACTGGACAGAACATTTCCCCTATGGCTCTACTCTGTCCATATGCAATGGTGGAGAAAGGATCCATGAATTTATCAAATGTAGCCAAAGCCTCATCTTGAAGCTGAGTGGTTCCCTCGGCATTATCTTCAAACACTGTCTTCATTCTTTCCTTGAGCGTATCCAAAAGAACAGCCTGATACTGTTGCACTCCTGAGATGATATGTTTGACCGTTCTCTGTGAAAACATTTGAAACAAAAGTAACTTATTCTGCATTTATATAAAAAAATAATAATTCTGAATTCCATTATGAACAAGTAAGACATTGATTGCCTTATGTAATGTATTGATCCATTAAGACTATAACATACCTGTGATAAGTGGCACTGTTCTTGAACACTGATAGCAAAAGCTGCAGCAGATCTGGTAATATCATGTCTGGTAAAGGATGTTGTAGCAACAGCTTCTTCCTTTAGAGCAGAAAAACAAAGTTACTCCAAACTCCTGGCCAATTATAGAAATTCTTACATAACAGGTATAATCAGTTACACCTAATGATTGGTCCACTAAAAAACAAAGTGCATGACAGTGACTAGTGTTACAGTTGTGAATATTCAATATAATATAAGATAATATAATATTCATTCTTTGGAATAAAGAAAAAAGAAATGGAAAAGAAATCAAAGACAAAGAAACAATAAAAAAGGGGTTGTCCATTGTTTTGATGAGGCTAGGGATTGGATTCATGAGAATAAGATTTTATCTTTTTAAATAATGAATTTTTGTTCGCACTTAGATATTAGTTTCTTTACATGTTTGTTGTATTTATTAAATTATTTATGTATTTTTAAATCACGTAATTTAGATTTGCACTTAGAATTTATGTTAGTATTAGTATATGGATATATTTTATTGTATGCATTTATTAATTAATTTAATTTTCAAGAAAATCATTCTTATCCATGTTTTGGCAGTATTTCTGGCCAACAGATTTTTTTACAGTGCTTCCAAATACTCTGTGTCTTACCTGAAACCGTATTCACCACTTATAATTCTTCCTACGAGATACCCAAATTGCTGCCACATTGAACGATTTAAGCGCGCTGAGAGTGTCTTTGATGCAAACTTCACCAGGAGACATGCCAGCCGCAGAGTGTGTGCCTTCTCCGGCTGCAGCATAGCCTGTACTATCTACACTGAACTGCTATTCTGTTTATTTATTTTTTATTTCATCCTGCAGGATGAAATTGTGATTTAAAATCCAACCATAGTGGAAATCGCTTGTAACAGTTTGAAGAACAATATCTAGCGATATAATATCGCGAGATCTCGTTAAATTTCTCTTGATTAAAAATGGAGAAAAGGATTAAAAGTAATATAGGACCAAATACGAGGAGTTAGACATAGCTAAATTTGTCATCAGAAGCCACACTACATTTTATTTAGTTTAACACTTACCGTGATCGGGCTGTCAACAACCTGAGGCTCCTGCACTTCAGCCAAAGATCCACCAGTTGATATTTCCACGGTGCTGGTTGTTGTTGCAGTACTACAGTTGGCAAAGACTGAAACACCAAAATTTTCCGATCCTAAAGAGTGGGATGTTGGGGGGATCCTCCATCCTCTTGGTGGGCTTCCATTCGTCAAATACAGAGGGTGCGTCCGTTTAATGTGGCGAAAGAATGAGTTAAAAACTCTGAAATCTTGTTCACAGCCATCTATTCCACAGTAAACCCAAAAATCCTGCCTTCGACCATGAGCTGCATTTATGTGGCTAAGGAGCACCTTCAGAGTTAAAGAAACAAAGATAAAACAGATCATACATCTCCAGAGCGCCATGGTGAACTGTTTTCGCGCTGTAGCAATGCAGCTTTACTTTACCGCTCTCCACTGAAGGCCACAGATGAGAGTGTGGGACCATGGGAAAGGTAGGCGATTTTAAAAATATATGTATCCTTAATTATCCAATTTTTCAGGTTTAAATTACATCAGTTATATTTATTTTTAGGCAATAAGTGTTTAAGACTGAATTTATATTTTTATTTTCTTTTTTTTTTACTTAAAAAAATTTAAATATAAATAATTTTCTGCATGCGCATTCTCAGTTCCTGTCGTGATGTTACTTTCACGTGGGACAAACTCTTTTCCCCTGCTTTGTTAACCATCAGGACCGTTACGAAGATCAAAATTATTTATCTAAACAAAGCGAACAGTAATTTAAGGTTGGTAACATTAAGTTGATTTGAAAAATACTATGGTACAATGGTGTTATTAAGATAAAGTCGTGTTTTGTGAGGGCTGCTGCTAGTTAGCAATCTAGCTAATGTGTTAACTTTAGCTAAATGATCTTATTTAAGCTGTAGGATATTTCCAGGTACTGTGGGTGGAGGCTTTGGAACAAACTAGAGAACTGCTGTCACGGCATGGACAAGTTTGATGATGCCATACTGTCTGTGTTGCAGGGTAAGTCTTATTTTTCAGTTATTTTGGTACGTTAGCTAAGCAGCCTTAGCATCTGTTAGCATCATTTCTGAAACTTAGAGCTAGGATTGTACTCTACTCTGAACTTTATCCACATTATAGCCTTGAGCTGTCTTTGCCTAAATAGACTTGGAACATCATTCTTGAAGACACCCAAAAATAGTTTTATTGCATTCCCAAATATTTGATAAACTGTTTTAAGTTTGACATTTTATCCTGTTAATATTACTTATTGCTAAAATACATTTACTGACAAAAAATGACCTCAATATGTTATAAGCCACGCCCAGGAAAAGAGAAATAAATATCACTTTTGAAGTTGTTTTTCTCTTTTACAGCTGCGAATATTGATGAGGAAACTTTGAGAAGCTTTACCCGGGATGACCTAAAGGATCTTTTTCCGGGCCATGAAAATTTCTTCCGTAGAAAGAAGATTTGGGATTTTATCAGCCAAAAGGTAAATACACATTATACCACTAAGAAGATGATTACTGTCCATATTGTCTAGCATTAATTTGCCTAATTGTGTATTTTTGTTTATATCCCACAACTGTTATAGTTTAAGAGTACTGACCAAGATGCCAACACTTTCCATCGAAGCGAGAGTAACCCCTTAGGCTTTGATGTGTCACAATGTCAGCCTCAAACTTCCACTCCCATTTCCTACACTGCGGACAAAAAAATGAAAATGCCAGACCCACCAGAGTATGTGGTGTATACAGATTCAGAGTTGGACATGGTGCGCAGTCAGTACTTTGCATTGCTCCACAGTGGAAAGGAAAAGGACTGTAGGATGTCGAAGGAGCTCTGTTGCAGACTTGTAAGGAACACAGTCACCAGCATGGTTGCAATCCTCCGTGCTAGTCCCATGGGGAAAGAAGTAACATACCCCTCCAAACTCGAAATGAGAGCAATGTCACAGAAGATTGTCGACTATTACCCCATGTTACGTGATGCTGACACACACATGCCATACGTAAGTCATTCTTTACCCACTACAATATCTAAAATTGAGTGAGATAATAAAAGGATGTACAAAAATATATTATTTTACCACAGCTGACCATCTACACCAAACTGTACAAACGACTCCAAAATATGAAGTCTCCAAGGAAGAGGCAGGGCTCCATGCCACAACGAGGCAGGCCCAGGAAGACTCTTTTCAGCTCAGATGACACAGACAATGGGACTGAAGGTGACCTAAGTGGTGAAGCAAGTGGTTCAAGTGACTATACCATACTTCTTGAGAGCAATGATGACCTCAGCGAGGATAACTCAAATGCAGGTGTGTACTTTGGTCTGCTGTACTAATGACTTTTGGACATCTAAAACTTCAAAGAGACCACCCATTCTGTTCATCTTCTGTTTTTTCCTCAGAGAAAGAATCCCAATTGCCGCTACCCTCCACTGTACCAACTACGTCAAACAATACTACGCTGGCTTTACCACTATTATTCAAGTCAGCCTCATGCTCTGCACCCAGGCCTGATATAGGTCCTTCAACTGCACCTCCAGATGATGTTGTTGGTAAGTCCACCATCACCCTTATCTACCTCTCAGTCTGACTGTTCCTATTACAGCTCTTTCCAAAATATGGTTGAAGCAATGAACCCCGTTCTAAGTGTTTATTCCATAAATCATAGTGGTTTGGCATTAACTCGAGTTGGTGTGTAAAATCAACATATGATAGATCCCTCATTCCAGTTTGCCAGTTAACCATAGTAAGTATTTTAACATTTTGTGTTGTAATGGGTGTTACTCAGTGCTGATTATTTACACATGTAAATCCTCATGCTGGTCACATCTATCATGCCTTATCACAGTGTTTCTGTCATAGATCAAATTACCTAAAATATTTTTATCCATCAGCTCATAATCACTGTTCACACTGATGTGAACGATATACACAGTAAACAACCTTTACCTTATTTTCACCACAGTTTTATTCACGGGCATCTTAAACTTTCGTTTTAATATTTGATTCTGTTCAAACTAACAATTAACATAAATCCATGATCATTATAAGAAAAGGACACAAAGGGAAATGATCAGGACATATAGGGTCAGTTCATTACTCAAACATATTTAACCTAAACATTAATTCTCATAAATATTATACTTAAAAACAACCATGCAACCTTACTAGAAATGACTGATTAGAAAAATCTGAATTTTGTGAAGTCTAGTTACACCATGTCTTACAATTGCTCTTTGCTTTCCCTAGCAGACCATGACAGCCTGAAGATGCAGGCAAGACATTACAAAACCTTGAGCAACATGTACAGGAAACCCAATGCAAAACCCAACCAAAGTGACGTTGCTCAAATTTTGGACCTGGAGTTTGAGGCCAGACGAGCTTTTATTGACGCAGATGTTACAAGGGAAGAAGACAGGCCTAGAAAAATACTTGAAGCATACCCGTGCTTCAAAGACATACGAAATGTAAGTTCAACTACCTTCAGTTAAATTTCTTTGCTTTCTCTGGATAGGTTTAGTTAGTTCTTGACTAACTGAGCACAACTTTGTCATAGGCGATGGATGAACTGCGTCGCATCATTGGTGGCTCCAACTGCAAATACAAAGATCAAATGAAGGGTCGATGGGCAGAGTTTTGTTCGAAGGTGCAGTTCTATGGCATTTGGAAGAAGGTCCTGAAACCTCCTCTCCCCTTGGATGTACGTGGAGGTAAGTGGCCTTTGCATACATTAAATCCATACATCAGATATGTTCGGATTGCTTTGTTGAGATACTTTTCTCCGTTCACAGTGGATTTTACTGTCACTCTCTTCAATGCACTTCCATCTCTTTTTCCTTCAAAAACTACACCACCAAAGCGGCTGGGAAGTGCCAGTGAGGCTCTCCTTCATATCCTCAAGGTGCGAACAGCTGCAATACCAGCCACTGTAACTTGTACTCTATTTACTTGTATTGTTATTATTAATATTATTATTTTGCTTTTCCTGCTTAATAAGAGTGGATTGAAGTTCAATTCAGCAGGGATTAAATTACTCCTTAGTCAGGATTTCTTAATTGTTATTCAAAACCTACTCCAGAGAGGCAGCACAGAGCAAAAGCACATTGCAGTTAGGATACAAGTAGAAGCAGTGAAATGATATATTTAAAAAGGCCTTCAAAAACTAGAATATGTAACAAAGTTAAAAGAAATAGTTTTAAAAAACAAATGAGAAAAAAAGCACAAATAGACATGATAAAAATGCTGCAAACTAGAGAAAATTCATGCTCAGAATTAATACACAGCAAAATCTCCAGTGTTAAATTAACACTTTTGACAGTGTTATATGTTTAAAAGTAACCTAGTCAGTTTTGAAGATTAACAAAGGCTAACACTGAGCAGTGCTGATTTTCTAACACAGGAAAATAAATCAAAATGTTAGAAATATTCCAGTGTTAGAAAATCAGCACTGCTCAGTGTTAGCCTTTGTTAATCTTCAAAACTGACTAGGTTACTTTTAAACATATAACACTGTCAAAGTGTTAATTTAACACTCAACAGTGTTGTATTTAACACTCAGAGGTGTGGACCCATATAGACACTCTCTAGTGTTAATTTAACACTGGAGATTTTGCTGTGTACATTTCCAAAATTTCATATTCATGATATTTTATATTTATTTCTTCTATTCCAACAGTAAATCAGTTGGAGCATTCTAAACTGTTGATATTGCTTTTTGTGTCTTAAGCTGTTTGGATGCACAGCAACCCTTTCATTTAAAATCTTGAAGAATTTGTCCTTTTTTTGTGCTTTTCTAGCCGGGTGAAGATGCAATGCTATACCTGGAGAAGCGGCCTCTCTTTTCCCCAGTGCTGCTTTTTGATGGAACAACCAGCATTGTTGCTGTAGGAAACATACCAGTGACCACTCTCCCCTTGGAGGATTTCTGGGAAGGAATGTTGGTGTTGATGGCATATTACTACACCTTGCACTTAACATACCCAAAATGTGTTGCAACGGTCCTCTCTGTCATACAAACTGAGGTAATCACTGATGCCATCCATGATCAAGATGCCACTAGTGCATATAAGAAAGCAATAGCTGAGTGGAAGTCGTTCTTTGAGAAATAGGTGAATACCAAGCAGGATTTTATCAGGTCATTTGCAGTTTGTTTAGTTTTGTAGTACGTTTGTACAACTTTGTTCCTAATTTGCCTAGCAATGTCCTGAGAAACGGCTTTACTTATAATGCTTTACAAATGAAAGTTGTTGTTTTTTCTTAGTGACACTTTACCTGAGGCATGTAAAGTTTTAAGTCAGTAATGCCATTATTTACAACATTGTGAGACTATGTGACTGTCACAAAAGTTTAAGGCCAAAAATGTAATTTCTTTTCTCTGTTTAGGCCTTTTAAAGGGTTGATTTAGACTTTTAGGGATTGTGCAGCAGCCCTATATTGTTTAAAAAAAGGATTTTGTTCTCATGAGAGAAATAAATGTTGACATATATCACTCTTGTCCTGGTTGTGATTTCAGTAGAAGCCAAGGAGTATTCTAGGAAAAAGGTCTGTTTTAAGGTTTTTTTTGCCTGGATTTAATATCGATTTGGCTCTATTTTAAGATAAGCCAACCTGAATCAAGAAACAAATTAATCATACTTCACTAATATTGAGTAGTTTTTCATAGTATTAGAACTATTTTTCTCGTTGCAGTGCATTCATTTGCTGCAAGTAAGAATTCAAAACATAAAAAAAAGACTGTAATTTAGCATATTTAACTTACTTTTGGGACTTGATATCAAGTAATTTTATCTTAAATTGAGCTTTTTAAAGCTTATTTTAACCCTCTTCAATTCTCAAATGTGTTCTTTTATTTCTGGATTAAAAAATCTTATTTCAAGATTTCTTATTAAGTAAAATAAACTTGCTGCATGGACAGATAATTTCACTTGTTTTCAGTGCTTTTTGTATCAAATGTAGTATTTATTTCCTAAATATAGACTAGCCATTTTTGCAGTGTACAACTCTCCTCTGATAAGATTTTCTTGAGCGTGTGAATAGAAAATGAGTTCAGTTACAGATGAGCAAGGAGAAAAGGCAAGGCAGGGCTATTATTCTGAAGGCTGCAGCCTTACACCAAGTTAAAAAAAAAACATGTTAAAAAATATCGCTGAATGGTAAGAAATGAGATGAAGATCTACTTTAGCCTTTAGTGCTGCTAAATGAATTAATTGCAACTGCAATTAACGATTAATGCTACGATCGGATTGTGGAGTCTCTGTCACAAGTTGATTTAAAGTAGTCGTAGTTGCATCTCTCATTTCCTGCTATATTTCAAAATGGAGTCGAAAGCAGCCAGTCACAAGGCTAGAGTTGTGTAGCAAAATAGCAGAGCAGCAGAAATCAATGGCAATAAACTTCCCGCCTACTCTTTTTTAATGAAATAAAGAGAAATTAATTTTCTTAAATGTTTCCTTTTTATTTCTTATTATCTTTAGACGAACAGTGTCAGCGCATGTTTAAAGAATGTGCGGGCATTAATACAATCATCATTGTTTTCTGATGCTAGTTGTAGGCTTTATCTGTTTATTCTCCCCACACAGCTGTTCAAATACTCTAGCCTGAAATAGCTAAGTAGGTGTAAGTAATTGTTTTAAGCAATTGGCCCATTTACAAATAAATACACAGAAAGTAAAATCACTAAATCCTTTTTCCGTGGGTGAACTGATTTTTTGTCCCCATCTTATATTAGAGATTGTACAACCAATATAGAAATGAAAAAAAAAGTCCTCAAAACAATGTGGTAAAATCCTCTTGTGTAATTGAGGTCATTTGGGATGCTAAATAAAGCCCTCAGATTGAAATTCTGTGCAATTAAAAACAGATAAATGTGTGGCCACATATTATGAACAGTTTTGCACATGCTAGGGTTAAATCCATTGACCTGTTTCTGTTAACAAAGTCAGGCTTGTGTGACATCAATTGCTATTCAAGTCACTGCCTTTTTTATTCATTATGTTGCAAGCTCAGGATGTTTCAGGTAGAATGCAACAAACTGATGTTCTTGTTGCAACCGTTAACCGCTTACATGCATTTATATTGTCTCACTTTTTTCTTTGCTTTCTATCTTCAGAAGCATGCGGTGAACAGGATGTTACAGATATGGCCCTTTAAGGGTGAAGCCTATTGGTAAATGTATTGCAGACTGTGGAAAAAGGATGCATGGGACTGCCCCTGGGTGTTTGTGTATGTGAGTGAGGGAGCGAGTTGGAAAAGGGGAATTATGAACGGCTACCAAAAAAGGAAAAGAAAGGCATAAAAAAAGAAATATAATAACTCCCACGGCAGCCAGAGATGTGTCGGCGATGCCCGTTGTGAGTAAAGTGTTAGAAGCCCACTGTGCACGGTGTTTGTGCCTCTGAAGAAAATAAAGTTCCGGTGAAGAAGTTTCCACTGGCTCCTTCTGTCTCTTCAATCGCAAAGTTGGCCCGCGCAGTAAGCTAGTTATCGGCTACGAGCCAGTCACGGGATCCGAAATAATTGCCAGAGGTCTCCTTACTACGGTTCAGGGGCGCGGACATGGCGAGGTAACAAGGAGGACCTAGTTTGCTGTGTCTTTTCGCAGCTGGATACTGTTGGGTGCATATTGGGCACATAAAAATGTAGGTGAAATCTATTTTTTAACTGAATTTAGATAATCTTGGGGGTTTTTTTGTATAATACGAAACAAATTGACCTAAAAATATAAACATTTTCTATATTTGGTTCTGGCTCTAAACTGTGACTTCATGTGTAATGGGGGAAATTAATTTGATAAATAAAATAAAATAGTACTTAAAGTGACTGAATATTATTGTTTTGAAGGGAAGCGAAATATTCAGAACTCGCAAATACAATGAAAAAATCTGCATATTACATGATAATCTACAAACTTTACTATTATCCAATTTCACATCGCCATGCCATCGCAGCCAAGAACACAAACTGCGGTTCATATCTTTAAAAGATATTTGTCTGCCATCAGAGATTTGCTGTTCCACTTTTACCACAGTAGCTAACACTTTAATATCCCTATAAGGTCACTGAGGGAACTTTTGCATTATTTTGCAGCATCACCAAATTTATAGGACTTTTGCATTAGCGTGATGAGGTGCCTTCACTTATCAGGCATTTCATTCACTGTATTAGCCAAAAACAGACACTTTACACTTTCGTGCAGTCATTTTATCTTTAATAGTAACTCATTTTACAGAAAAAAAAATGTACATCAACTGTGACAGCATGAAATGAAAAATAACATGATAGTGAAGTTTAATGTCCACACACACACATACACACACACACACACACACACACACACACACACACACACACACACACACACACAATTCGTAATCATAAGGCACATCTACTTGCCTCTTCATTTTCATTAGACCCAGTAAATATGATATTTAAAAAAATTCACCATTTTTCTAAGTGGTAAAGGGTTATTATCAGGAAGACAAACAGGAGGACACTTTTCTCTGGATGAAGAAGTGGATCAATGAACTCACCGCACACTAGGACAGCCGACTGTGAGTGCAGAATATCCTCACATTTCCATTTGTTTTGCAATTTCCGAGTAGAACTTGCAGCACAAGCTGATGTATGACCTCTTTTTAGTTCCAAAGAGAGATGAAGGGGTACTTCCCAAAGTCTGATCTGCATAGGCCCATTCTCTTAGTGTCCTCCTCAATCATGCTGGTTACCACGATTGCTGCAGAAGCATTAAACTACTGTGAACCGAATAATTAAATTAAGCTTGCACTGCAATAACTTATCGGTGATATGGGTGTTATATAGTATACGTTTTCATTACTAAATTGAATGAATTAGTCTAACTTATAGTTCAACTATATCAGTAGATTTCTGAGGGGGCACAGTGACTTTATTGGGTGGGCTTGGACCCCTGAGGCCCATCCATAATGCCGAGGCTCTGAAGATGCATTCTCCAAAGTGCCTCTCTTCTGTTCCCAGCATCACCACTGAACAATACATATCAACAAATGACCAGCAAGGAAGCAATCTAACTAAAGTAGCTGTTATGTTGGTAGCAAGCTAGCTGAAAATATCTAACACCAGCCATAACACATACATGTTTTTCTAAAACAAAAAAGGCCATCTGGCTAAAGGGATATTTACCTAATCAATTGAAAAGATGGTTAACTACTGCAGGGTGTTTAATTAATGAAGGGATTGTTTGGTTTGTGGAATCTAATCCGGCCTTGAGCAGTCTTTCTACTGGCTAATGCTAGCATGGCTGCTATTATAAATGAATTGCTAATTCAGGTTGTAAATTCACCCTAAACTATCAGGGATGATATAAATCAGCTGGTCATTTCCATGCTACTTTATCAGTTAGCATTACAAATTACCTCTAATTGTGCCGAGTAGCTTGTTAACAGCTAACTGGCTGATGTTCGCTTGATTGCACATACATATAAAATACATTGGACGTAGCTACCATGATGTTACCCATTAATTTATTATCAAAAACTACTGATATTTTTTGCAGACCTGCGACCGTGTACTTACTGACATTAACTTGTCAGCCATTTTAAATTTGTAACTATCCTGAAAGATTGTTAAAAACTTATTTATCAGTATTTTGTGTCAAGATGGGTAACAAACCCCAGCCACTGGACTCTGCCCGGAACTATAGTCACTAGATCAAGTTGGCTTGCTTAGGTATTTGCCTGATATTTATTACATTTTGATATTGACATGTCTCTGTGCATTATCCCTAACACCGTCAACCAGTCAGCATAGCTCATTCTGAATAATGACAGCGAAACTGAGGTGAATTGTTGAGGATAATTTTCCATCTGTAAGCACTGGTTTTAACGTGGGCGGACTCACACTTAGAAAATAAACTTGTGATGTGAGAATGTAATCAAATTGTTGATCGGAGGGAAAGTAGTTTAAAAGTTTTAGGACGCTACAGTCTAATGTTAGCTGGCATGACGTTAGCTTGTAACTTTATGTTGCTGTTTAGCCATCTCTTGTCAGCTGTGCAGAGACAGGAGGGTCGCATATCTGATCTGCCGACAATAATTAACTGTGACAATGTCGAGATTAAGTATGTTCATGTAGGATTTCTTATGTTTGAATCCTCACTTCAGTTCACGAGTGAGGCTTAAGGTTAGGAGGATGAGGATGAGATTGAGATGAGAATAGAAACAAACCGTTCAGCTTTTCATGTATTTTGAAACTGGGTGTTTTTGGAGGCCTGGAATTTAAATGTGTCTGTCTCTAAAGCACTTAAGGTCAACTTCTGTTGTTAAAATGTGTTATAGGCTATAAATAAAACAGACATGACAGTTAACAAAAAAAGATTCAGACGTGTGTCATAGTGCATGTTTGAGGTATATTTTTTCATGTCCAAAAAACATTTTTTGAACACAATACAGTGAGCTACATGCTGAAGTTAGAGGATAGAAACAAGGTATAGATCCTGTCAGGCTAGTAGCTATCCAACATCAATACCAGAATTAGTATCGATATTTGAATCGATCTGCCCGCCTCTACTAGACTGCATGAGTGTAGCATTGACTGCTTCACAAGTGAATGTTCTTGTCATTATACATACATTGGTCTCCCAGTTGTACAGCACACAATACAGAGATACAATAGGTATAATCATTTCAAATATGCTAGTGTCCAACAGAATAAAGCACCTTCAGGTGACTGTTGTTGTAAATTGGCACCATATAAATAAAATTGGATGGACTTATTAATGCAACATAATACCATGCAAAACAGTCTGTACCTCTCATCACTCTTTTCTTATGGAAATCCCAAGCAACTCTGCAGCTCACCAATAACAGTGGTTTTTACTTAAAATTTAATTAAAATGGCCAAAAAATGTAGTACAAACATCTGTTTTCCCTGTAACCGTTTTTCCCTTCTCTAACTGTTATTTCAATAATAAATGCTCATGGATTCTCCGTCTTATACGGCTGCATGTCCTTTCAAAGTATCATGTTTCTGGAACAATATGAATATTCATTACGCGGTTGCGCCGTGGCTTTGTGGGCATGTTTATTAGCTGTCTTTTAAACTTTTTGCATTCCCTTTGGAAGCCGGCGCTTGTGACTGCACAGCAATATGCTCACAACTGCTTGCACCCTGAATCCTGACAATTTGTTTTCCTTGAGGGACTGTAATAACTTCAAAAAGAGAACATTTGGCCCTTGCTTGTGTAAGCAGATGCGAAATGGCATGTACAACTTAAAAAAAAAAGAAACACACGTAAGTTTTTGTGAAATGCCACACAGAAAAGCAAAATGATGACTCTGTTTTTAATGCATCTACAATGGGAAGTCCTGTATTTTTGTATCTGCTGTTTGGTTCATGGAGCAACAGAGGGATGCCTGCCTGTGCAGCTATTCCTTTTCTTTTTACCCATAGAGAAAGCTCTTTAGTGGCAGCAGTGGCTCAGAGGATAAAAACGTGATGGTGAGCAGTCCCTTCCATGTCTCTTGGTGCTCCACTCAGGCTAAATTACATGTCATTGCAGCCCAGTTTCATCACAGCCACTTGTTTTGTCTTCTTTTTTTGATTTGTTTATTTGGGTCTCAAAGTCTTACATAAAACAACGTGAATTCTTGCACAGGGCTGTATTGCTTCTAATGCTTGCTCAATATTTCAAGGCTGCAGCTTTTTTTATTTTATTCTTTTTTCTTTTTGCCCTTTGTGCTTCTGAAGACCCTTCTTTTCAAGGGTATAGTATCCTTCTGGTACTATTTATAGCCAATCCGCACTCATACACACACACAGTCAGAAGGAGAAGTAAGCATGTGTGTATGTTGTGCACGAGTGTGTGGTTCGGGGGCCAATTTGATATTGGTAGGTCATTTAATAGAAAAAAAAAGTAGTGAGAAATGAATACTTTAGTTCTCCATGAATCTTTACCCTCTGCAAATTGTAGATACAGCTCTCTCATGTTGAGCGCCTGGCTGTCCTTATTATCGCCCCAGAATGCCATCCTGCAGGTTGTCCCTTATTTTCACTGCATTGTTTGGTGCCTTTTCTAAAAAAGCCGCCTGCTCTAGCTGAAGAATGTGACACATGGCGCCTAATGGCATGCATCAATGACACGCCAGCAGGAGAGCGAGAGGCTTCCTTCCTTCCTGCCAAGCTCTGCGATCAACTTGGAGTCTCACCCCAAACGACAGAGCAGAATAAGTCCTCAGATAGGGATTAGTATGAGCGCAAACCGCAACGGGACAAATCACAAATAAACAAATGCTGGATGTTGGATTTGGTTTGGACTGCATTGGACACACAAGCTAATAACACATGCAAATACCAATGCGAGCATGCATGATCCTTTTTTTCACACTAAAGTGAGCACACGCCCACCCACACCCACAGAGACACAGTCACACACCCTCCTCTCCACATGTATCTTAGTAGTGAAGTCACTGAAGCGGAAACTCATGTTTATGAATGTGTAGGGTTTTTGGATTGCAGTTGTTTTGTTTGTGAAATTGCTAAATTGGCCAACCTTTAGTTTCAGGTTTTAGTAGACCTGCGGGCTGTATAATAACACATGAACGGCTGAACATTTTTCTCTACATAATCATTACAAAAAACAGTGCAAGCTTGATTGACAGAGCTTGTTAGAGGGCTCTTATTTTTCCAATCAGCAAAGTAATTATAAAGAGAGCCTCTTGGGTTCCCCCCATGTAATCTGGTCACAGTGGCTAGATCACCCCCTGATAGGAGAATGATTGCTGAATCCCCCTCAGATGTGTTGCCTATGAGCCTGCTGACTCTCGTCCCGCTGTCTCCATTAATGAAAATATCCCTAATATTACCAAAAGGTGTTCCTCCAGTCATTTAAATGTACGCCACAAAATATTAGCTGTGCAGCAAACCAACTAACAAGCTACAGCAGGCGAGAATGATGTAAACACCTTATGGAAAATGTTAAACCCTCTGGTAATTTCTTATAATCATATTTATAAGCAGCATTTACATGGGAAGGTCACATTAGGGCAAAAAACAATTATTCTAAGAGCATTTGCCAGGTAGAAAAGACATGCGTGGCTGATAGCAGTTGGAAATGTGTTTTCAGAGAAGCAAAATAATTGGCGTGTTACATAAAGTTGACCCCGCGTTTTAGCAGCATCTGCAGAGGGGAGTCAGAAAAAAGATCTTTATTATTCCAGACTTTTAATGCAGCTCGGTGTTAGGCTAGTCCTCACCCAAAATGGCATCTTTGGTGTTAAAGAGTTTTTCGTTTAATCTCCATCTAATCACATGGTACCTGAAAGCCTTCAACACCTTCTGAAATCTGCAACTAAATCTATTTCTCAACATAAAAAGAAGTGTTAAAATAATTGTATGTATTTAATATCTATATATACCCAATTGATGAGCTCTATTATGTTAGCCAATATGGTTACTACTATGATTTGTTAAGTCCTGTTTTGCCCATTGCCATCTTGGTTTTTTGAAACCATACCTGATGAGTTACAGGTGGATCTTAATGAGACACCGACAGTACTGCTGGGTAAAACCGTAGTGACTTGTCAATCACAAGAGGCCCTACCTGCTTCACTCTGAACGGGGACCTTAATTTCAAAATAAACATTGTGTCTGGTTTCTATGTACTTGAATGATTTTTCAAGATATTGAAGTTTCTCAAATGATGTGAGAAATGTTCACAGTCCTCGAGATTTGTCTGCCATATTGGTGTAACAACTGGTTGCTAGGTAAAAATGTGTATTCCTTGACCAGCTAGCAGTAGTTCCTGGAAGTTGCTGGCTGTTATTGGGCAAAATCAGCTGTGAAATAGGTGCTGGACCAAAAATCTCCTAATAATTAATTTTTTCCTCGCTGGTCTTTTAAGAGGTTTTTAAAAGGGGCTTTAGAAATCACTTTCTTAGTGACTGCCTTCGGCCTCCAGCAACTCCTCCCAACTGGTTGGTGATACTCATTTTTCTTTTGTTGCCAGATGGTTGTGAACTATCCTCTTAGCCTGTTTGACTGGGTCTTTATTGACTTGATCTGGTCAAGTCGCATGTCCAAAATGGCAGGCAAGTCAACATCATGTGGTTAGTGCTCACGTGTCAGCAAAACCTCAATACTTATTGGCTAATGATTTGTGATTGACAAGTTGTTAGTCAATGAGCAGTCAGTTTCAAAGACATATCAACTCCTCACTCAAAACATTTGGTTTCAAACATCAAGATGGTGATAACAAAACTGCTCTTCTGGGAGCTTGACAAACTGAGCAGGTGACATCACAGTGACTACTTCCATCTTTTATATCTGTGGAAGTAGGGTCATTTTCTCATAGATTATTACAACCAGAAGAATCCTCTGCTGGCCATTATACAGAATACAGACTTAGACCATTTCCACATTGGATTTCTCTATCAGATACTACGTACCTACTTAAGATAAAATAAGAAGGTTATGTGAACATCATGACATTATGAATGCATGAAGAAAAGCAGAAACAGGAGCAGAAACAGGTCCAGGTTTCTGCAAATTGCACACCATTTGCTGAATGGTCCTGATGGCTATCAGATGGAAGTAGTAAGTGTCCTCATAACATTACCAAATGTTGTAAAATGATCCTGGGCAGTAGACGGTAGTACATATAATGAAAGGAGTCTTTCATTTACAGAACCTGCTTTAGAAATTGCACCTAATTTAGACATTTTAGGCACACAAAGACTTGAACAAAACTAGTCCAAGGGCTACCAAATTTGTCACAAGCACACTTAAAGTTCACCAATGAACATATTATATAAGTTTTAATACATAACCAAATGCAAAAATTTCAGGGTGGTTTAATGAGAACATTTAATGGGAAGCCACGTGCCATCTATTTCTTTTATTTCATGTCAGAAGCGTGAAAATGATCCCAGCATTTTCTGTTGCCCAATAGAGAATACAGTACTCAAAACTGTTTCCACAAGCATGCACGGACGATGCATATCAACATATGGGTGGCAATATAGTGTGAAACATGGAAGATAGCTTACTAAGTGGCAGTGAGATTGGTGTGGTGGAGAAAAAGCTGAGCTGTGAGAAGGCAAATTTTCACATTTTTAATGGCAATGCTGACCAAAGCAAACTGATGGCATGGCCAGTTATTGGGTTTGAGCTTTGCAACCTTTTAAGATGCTAAAAACGTTCCGGGTGCTGCAAATTCTTCAGCTTGAGCATAATGCATCGAGGAAACCTGCCTTATTTCTTTTAAAACCAGCTGTCAAAAGGTGCTAGAGTTGGATCTCACTGTGTTTTTGAAGACGCAGGTGTCTGACAGCGCAGAACTTAGATGTATTTTTAATTGGATGTAACAGGCGTATGGCAGTTCAGCTTCTCACACTGGATGCGACCAAATGGATGAATATTGCTTTTTGTTCTGAAGCTGCTCAGTACTCTGAGAGAGACTTGCTCTTAAAGCATATTAAAAGGCTATAGTGTCACCTCCATGCTTGCCTTCTCATCACTGATGGGGTACTGATGATGCGTTGCGAGTGTAAGCGCCCTCTAAGCCGCAGTGATTGGACCCATCAAGAGCGGCAGAATACACGGGGTGATAGCTGTAATACTAATCTCTGTCACCACCTTTTTAATGACACCACTCACTTAGCCACAGGTGTATTGAGAAAGCCACGTCTCTGCTCTGATAATGGGGGGGGGGGGAGAGAAATAAATTCGGTTACCCCAGTCTTTCAAATTGGACATAATTCCACAAAGCACACTGACACAATTCACTCGATGTTTCGCTGTTGACCCGGAAAGGAGCCGAGGCAGACAAATGAGGCCACAGTAATCCATTCTGCCCACCGAGTTCAGAGGGAAAAAAAAGAAAAAGAAGAACAACGGCAAGGCCTTGTGATATTAATGCAGGCGGCGACAAAGAGACCACAGCGATAAACATTGAAATTCTGTGAGATACATCAAAGCCGCTGCATAATGAACCCGTGTATCTTTAGGGCATGGAGACATACAGTAAACTCTATGCCTGTAATGTGATATTTGCCCATTTCAGAGTGAGCCTTGAAATCATATTTCATCCACGACACCTCCCGCATTCTGTCCGAGCACAGCTGATTCCCACGGGCCCGGCTTGGCGCAGCGGCAGTTCTCGTCAAGAGCCGGGGACAGTGCAGGTCGGACTGCTCGACAACACAAACACGCCCACCCCCAGCGCATGACACCCTGCCGCTGACGCTGTACTTCATCCACTTAGGGCAATCACCTGATCCCTTCAGGTTGTATGAAAATTAAAGAGGTTCAGAGGTTGTTGTGGCAATTACTGGGGACTTACAGTTGCTTTTTCATTGCAGCTTCCAAGCCACGAAATGGATTATAAACATGCTGGCCTTTCTCCACACTCGCCAGCCTGTGCTAAATTATGTCCCGAGGAAGTGTTTTAATAACAGATTTTTGCAGAGTTTACACCACACTGCATAAGAAGCAGTGAAATGAATAAGTACCCCGCCACCTGGGTTCTGGGTCATTCTGGTTAATAGGGTGTGATATAGTCACTGTATGACTGCAATAGCGGCTTCTGGTGGGAGGAGAGCCAGGTTACTGATTACCCCTCCAAAGATTTCAAGTTGCCTGTCACCGAACAAACGATGCAACTCTATACTGCACTAATTTCGCTAAACTGAAAAATCACCCCACCCCCCAACTGGTGTTGTGTTTATATTAATTTTACTTTCTATCTGTATAGTGTTTAACACATTTGCCTTACACTTAAAAAAAATCCCTGGTCGAGACTGGGAAGAGATACAAAAATGCCGGCCTGAGGGAGGTCACAAGCTCATCTATTCTGTTTTCTGCCACTCCCAAGCCTAGATAAATGGGAACATTCCATCACGAAGGGAATTTGGCATCAAAACTGTAACCCCTGGGAAATAAGGGAGCAGCGAAAGTACCTCACTCTCTAAATAAATTTAAAATAAATTGAATTTTGTGTTACACAAGTGATAAAAAAAGAAACCAACTGGGAAGAAAACTGCAGTTCCCCTGGTTCCAAAGATAAGTCAATTCCGCAGAATACTATCCGGTTGTTCAGTCTGACGTCACTAGCCGTGTCTGGACCTAAACTCCGCTGCAGGTCCATCAAACGATCACTATGGCATTACTGAGAGTTGGAAAAACTGTCTAAAGTCTTTCATCTTTAATAAAATGATCAGCGTTCTGCTCTACCAGGTGTAACAATTGAGTTTAACATCCAGGCATCCATGAAAATGGAATTTATGACGTTTAACGGAGTTAGAAGTTAGCAGGAAGTTAGCTCGCTAGCTCCTATCTAAATACAATATAGCATGTCCTGACTGCTGACTTTTGGAAACAAATGAAAACGTACAGCTCTGTTATCACTTTCAATAAATGAAGACAGAAAACTAAAAAGCAGTGACGTTTGTAGGGTTACTGAAGTTGGGCTAGCTTGTATATAATGGTGTGCTACGTGACCGCTAGCGACACAGCTATGTTAGCATAATATAAACAAGCTAACTTTTTTTCCACTCGATAAAAGTTAACGTGAGTGTTCTCGGTCGTCAGGAACAAATGTAATCACATGGCAGGATGCTGTAAAAGGACCAAACTTCAGCCAGGAGAACAACTGAGATAATCCATCCACAATACGAGGTTAGTCATTCATATACTGCTGCATGGGCTGGGCTGTAGTTACATCCTAAGGTTTTAAAAACTGAGCTTAAATAAATGATTAGCAGTAATAAAAGCCGAGGGAGGTCAACAGTGATCACTGACTGTTTTAGGAGCTTTTTGAGATCAAATAGAAGAAAATACATAACATTAAACATGTTAACAACACAAAAGCCATATTAAACACAGACTACTTTAGGCCCGGAAGTAGGATTCGTCGTGTCATCACTAAACAACCGGATACTAAAATATAACATTTTGTAACCTTATACTTGTGCTGGTATAAAAACAGTTTTGGTTTCTGGTGGTTGATTTTGTCTTCTGTAAAGCATTTGTTTGGCATTGGTAAGGCTTAAAGTTAGGGGCTTTGATAGACCTATGCAGGGTAGCTGCAGACAAGAATTGCTTTAAAACTTCACCTCCAGGATTCTGAGTCACTGAAATGGACTTCTTGACTCTTATTTATTCCTTTTGAAGTGTTCTGATTGAAATGAACAAACACATGTTATGACATGCTGTGTAACAGACTGTCCAAACGCTTGTGGATTAGTTTTTATGAGGGAAATTTTTAATTTTGAAAAGTAACATTTAATTATTCTATTACATAGAATTAGCAGGTATTTGTGTCTCTGCCATACAAACAAACTCAGTAATGTTACCTGATAAATTAGCACTGCACACAAGGAGCTAAAGCCATCAGCAGAATGTGAAGATTTGACAGCATGTGTAAAACTTTTTATAGGTTGTTGAAGTCATCAAAGATATTAACTGAAGTCTACCTAAGGCTGAATTGTAGCTTAAAACCAATTTTTACCATACGATAGAAAGTCAGGCTTTATTTAACCAGCCAACTCACCAAAGTCACTGTCAAAAACCATTGATAGTATAAAACACAAGTCAAAAAATGATCTCAGTTCAGTTTTCCATCCAAAGGCCACCAGGGGTCGATAACTGTGTTACCAAAAGGACTTCTGTAAGAAAACAGCTTTCTGTGTTGACATCTGTTTATGGGCTCAGTCACTCATTTTAGGTTAAAAAATGAAGCCTGTTTATTAAATCTTGTTTTAAAGTGGAGCAGTATCTTTGGTATGATCCCACACACTACCACGTACACTCTAAGCTAGTTAGCTAAAAGTGTATATGGTTTCACAGAGCCACAAATCTTCTATTTCTTCTGTTTTAGTTAAATTCTATACAAGGTAATGGAAAAATATATATATATTTAAATATGATCACTTCTAACTACACAAAAAAACAAGCAAATGTTGCAGCAGCCATAAAGCTGATGGCTTAAAATCTGGAGCAGTCTGTAGTGCTACCAACCTAAAACATGTTCATGCGGAGCTCTTTGACACCTCTGAAGCTTTACGCCTCTTCCGTTTACTTTCATTTGGTAGTTAAATGACTTTTGGAATATACTTAAAAATGTAACACCTTCAGCTTCAACACTACTGAAATACAGTTTACATTCAGCAGTGCTGTTAATGTGACAAATCCCTGCAAATATAACAGAATTATTGTCACCTTGGAGCAAGTGAGCAAGTTGAAAGGTAACACCTATTTCATGAATGTGTATGTGTTAATGGGACTGAATTAATTTTATGTTTCTGTCACATTACCCATTGTTATTTTATTTATTTCTTTGAGTATATAAAACTTTTCTATTTCTATTTTAAGAAACAGTCAACTGAACGCTACTGTCTTTTGTCTCGATTAGGTTATTGTACACAAAAAGCAGCACCGGCATGGTGGGAGGGCTAGCATGGCCCTAACAGTAATTCATTGCATGTTTTCTTCTCAAAATGATAACCATCAAGTATCTTCCTGTGATGCACAAACTCCCCGCTGCTCCTATGGCGTTATTTTGGTTTTGAATATTATATTATAGTGACTGCCAACAGCCAGGAATAATAAAATCAATTTGTCTCGCTCACCGGGGAGGACACAGGAGCTATTGTGCGTTTCTCTCTCTCTCTCTCTTTGTTTTTGTTCTTTTTCAAACTTAAAGTGTTGAAACTTTAGGATTTCTAATCAATTTTCAGCCATGTCAACACTCTACTGCAAATCGTCATAACATCTCCGCTGGATCCTTTGCTTTCAGGGTGGAATGTTTGGCAAGCTATCATAACGATTTCCACATCTGAAAACTGAGAATAATGAGAGAATAATTACTTTCCTCTGATAAGTCCTCCTTATGTCGGACTTGCTTGTCTGTGCTTGTTTAACAATCTCAAATAGACACGTCTCCACTTTACATCCATTAATTTTTCCACACTATTGGTTTTAAACCAGCAGTGAAAACTCTTTAATATGTGTTATCAGGATGACAGTTACAGTTTGCAAGTTTTCAAGTGACTCTATGGGAGGTACACTAGATTTCCTGACTGCCTCTATTATGAGGAGCAGAAATGTAGAAGCTTCAATAATTAGTTTTGTACATGTTAGAGCATGAATAGGGATGTTTGTTTTGATCTCTTATTAATCGGCCCTGGGGAACTTTTGCTGATTGAATTTATGAATGCATTTTTGTCATTTCATATTATATCTATCAATGTAAACAGTGTGAAAAATCATATTGGGACCATTACATGCACCTGTATGGGCAGGCCTTAATAATGTATAAGATTATTCTTGCAAGGCTTTGCAATATTATTGTTCGAACATAGAGAGAGCTAAAAACTGATTAGCCCATTTAAAACTGATACAACATGAATATCCCTTTAAAACTAGTGGAGTGGACTCCTACAGATTAGGAATTTGTCTTTTCTCCTGCCTCCCTCCCCTCACCCTTAACACTTAACAGATGGCTGGTCCTCCCTGAGCCTGGTGCTGCAGCGGTTTCTTCGTGTTAAAATTTAGTTTTTTTTTTCCCACTGTTGCCAAGTGCTTATATACTGCCTTGAGGTGACTGCTAATAGATGCTGATGCTATATAAACAAAGATAAATTCAACGGAAGTGAATTAAACACCTGCTTTTTGGCTATTGCCATGTTGACTCTTTTTTTTAGCATAGCCGTTACCATTGTATACATAGGTGGAGTGCTAAATTCTCAGCTAATACTAGCTGACTTGTTTACGAAACAGCTTGCATAAAGTGTAAGGGTGCAATGCAAAGACACACATGTCGGTTAATATATGATTCACCATATGAATCATATAACCCTTATATGATTCACTATATAATCATATAATATAGTGAATCATTTTATTATTATTTTTTTTCTTTGGCTCTCGGAGGAGGCGGACGCACTTTTTCTCCTCTCCCTTATCTTCCCTGCTAGTTCTTATGTCCTTGTCTAGTCTCGTGTCTTTTTTGTATTACTTTCCCTGGAACACTCTCTCACAGTCTGTGTCTAAAACCTAAAAGAGAATTATGGATTTGATCAACTGGTCTCTGAATGCTATTGACACCCTTTAACGAGAAGTCTGGGCTCGGGAGAACCCGAGTGCCCTGGAGGGACTTTCCCTGCCGGATACACGATGGACGGGTGGCAGAGGATCGTGTGCCTGGCGGGACTGTCGATCGAGGACGCTGAAGATATCTACCTATTCGGAACCATGATAACAGGGTTCTTGCTGATCGGAGCTGGCTTGGCCCGGGCTTATCGGAGAATTAAGAGAGCGGAACCGGCTGTTCAAACCTCCACAAGGCTGCCCGCTGGGATTGGAACGACAGGTGCGACTTCTCAGAAAGGGCTCACTGAAGGCAGCATGGTTAAGAGCTTGGAGGCGCTTACGACTGCAGTGAATGCTCAGAATAACACCTTTGAGCGTATGTATGTTGGATTACATCAGAAAAGAATCAACTCAGAACAACACCTCTGGGCGGAAGCTACCTCTCGGATCAGTTGGCTGCGGCCGTGAGTTCTCAGAATCTGCTATGTGAGCAAAAAAGAGTGACAAGACCACAAAATCGACGGCTAATAACATCACGGAGAAACTCGCAACTATTAACGGGAGATTGAGAGGCCAGTGTCGGAGTGTTAAAAACAGCTTGAAATTCTCATGAGTTGTTTGCAAAAGAAAAATTACCATCATAATGCGGCTACCCCTTCGGCGCCAGCTGTGGGCTCAAGGCTGGAGTCAAACAAAAACTCCCTGATAATGACTGTGTTGAGTCTGTTCCTTCCCATTCCATGCAAGGCCACCAGGGTTGGCTGGAAGACTGTTTACTTAGCCTGGCGGGGCGAAGGACACTGTCTCAGCTGAACTATGGACACGCAAACACATACATATACTGATACTGATAAGCACTCACCCTCCCTATCCAACGCCACCTCCAACACTTACCTCCCCCATGATGTAGACATCGGGTCAGCTGGAGGCGCAGTCGAAAGATTGTAGCGGTCCCAGATCAGATGTACACACTGGAACACTTTCCCATGTCCTCGCTACCTAGCCTGACCTGTCTCCCCAATGTGATGTTTGTATTGTACGTATGGTTGTCAAGGTCTGTCATCTCAGTTGTGGGCAAAAGACCTGCAACTGACAAATAAAGGCTATCTCATCTCTCATCTATATGAAGCAAGCTAAAGCTGATGCAAGTTTTTCCTATTTCTTTTCCATATGGGCATTTTCAAACATGTACTGTAAAGTTTCTATTTAATGTTGTAAAGTTTAACATTTTTACATGGGAGCCATTTAAAACCAGCCTCAACAGACACCTAGAAGAACTGCAGTTTTTGGAATTTGCCTACATTTCAGGTCTTAAGGTTGCACAACTCCAAATAGCACTCATGGGAGACAAAAAGTTGATGAACATGAGTAATTATAGAAACGTTTACAAATGTAGAAATATAATAGAATGATAGCTCCATGCTTCATGTTTTGTTTTGTGTAGGCTTCAGTGGGGTGTTTGGTTTCGGGCCACTGGTTCAGTAAGGTGAACTGATGGCCCAAACTTGGAATTTTGGATTTCCA
The DNA here is from genome assembly GCF_057381845.1 of Rhamphochromis longiceps. Taxonomy (NCBI): domain Eukaryota; kingdom Metazoa; phylum Chordata; class Actinopteri; order Cichliformes; family Cichlidae; genus Rhamphochromis; species Rhamphochromis longiceps. The sequence continues at coordinate 12,207,870 of NC_140573.1, forward strand.
AATCAACTACAGCTGTGTTTAGAGTAATTAGTGATGGGTCATGGTCCTTGTCAAAAAGCTGTCTTTGGAGAATATAGGGAAAAGCTAGATGTTAGCACACTGCAGACTGAAAGAAAACTAAAGAGATTCTCAAAGAATTTATCCAGAGAATTTTGAATAAAACACAACAGGAGTGGTCTTGGGGTGAGGTTAATGTGAATGACCACCTGCAGAAGTGACAGAAACCAAAAGATGAAGGATTGTGCTGAGACATGCTTAAAAGAAGCATCTGATTCATCAGTGTTGTGAGGGAGAAAAAGATGCAGGCGTTTTCTTAAGTTACAGTCTGTTTGACCTCTCCAGGCCTCCATACATTGATCCCAAAGTGCTGTAGTTTTTACCTCTGCTTGTGGCAAGAGTCTTTTCTTCTTTATCTTACTTCTTTCTGTTCAAGCTTTTCTTTTCTTCTGACCTTCCATTTGACTGGCCAGCTTGTCTAAATATCATCATGTGGTGCACTGGGACTATTTGTATCATTGAGAGATGCACATAGGTGTGCACACACTTGCACCTGTGTATGTCTGACTGTGCAGAGCCTCACCCTGGGAATACTGCCGTGAGAGTGAGAATCTGCGTGATGCATGGACTCATCTTGCTTTGTTAGCTTTTGTCAAACAGACTGTTCAGGGCCGGCCAAAATAACTCTCAGTTTACCAGAAAACAGCCGTGAGAGCTACCAAAAGGCACACCAAGTGTGAAGATTTAATGTGATTTTTGTTCATTTTTTCTCACTTTAAAGGCAAATGCAAATGTTTTTCCAGTCACTTGTCAGCAGTGACATTAACTGAAAAGACACTTATGTCTCATCAGGCTTTAAAGTCTCTTAACTGCTTTTAATGTGTCAAAGTAAATACAAAGTTTGACATTTATGGAGTCCCAAAAGTGTTTTGAACAAATAAAGCAAATGATGCTGAGAAAGAAATGAGTAAACTGGATTTTGACCATGTTCATTAGTTGTTTGGTGAACTGATATCCACGGAAGCTGCCGCTTTACTGTCTCACCGGATCAGAAATTAGAGTGACTGAGTAGTCGTTAAGGGGTCAGGTACAAACCAGTTTTTATGATGCTATAACTGTAAATATTCCTCATCTTCTCTGAGACATATTTAGAGGATTGGAACAGCCTCATTTATGGTTGACCTTGACCAGTTTGCAGGTTTTGATTGGAGGACAGAGGAGTGAGGTAGCGATGAAGCATAATTAACACAATGCATTGTACCCCATACTGTTATAAGCCGACCACTCTTGCTGTGCTTTTTCTTTTCTTTCTTTTTTTCTTTTTAATCATCGTCTTTCCATAAGACCAACAGAGCACATTTGACAGCAGTCTAATGGCATTTATTTCAAACAGTGGGGGAATTCTGTAGAATCCTTTTTGACCCTGTATGTTGAAAAGTGCTAATGAGATAGCCAGTGCTTTAAAATGTGGCATCTACGTGTCTTGACTACTGTCAGTTTGTAATGAGTTTGGAGTAAGGATCTGTTGACCACCTGGCTATGTACATTTGCTAATCTAGACAACTGGTGCAGATTATTTTGAGCGTGTTTGGCTGTGGTGACGTGAGGAAAATCAAAAAGCATATTTCTTAGCTGCATCATCAACCAAATGAATAACCAACAGGACGTCTTGTGAATCAAATCAGCATAAGCCCCTCCCTCCTCTGGTACCAACATTAAATTATATCGAAAGGGTTTTTAACCTTAACCCTGGAAAAACTCACCTGACAAGGTGCCAAAAAATGGCAGTAAAAAAATGTAGTGAAATACAAAAAATATAAACGGACCAATTAATCACAGAAAAAAATAAAGTCATAATGAAATTTGCAACAAAAGAAATAGCAGCAATTAATAAAGAGACAAATAATTGGCAATATTAATGAAATAGACAGGAAAAAAAAGTGCAGCAGGGAAAATTAATGAACAAAAGCAAAACAAGTTTTTAATTTAGGTTTGGAAACGCTTATTTATTAGCTGAAACCATGACAAGAATAATAAATAAACCATTTAACGGGATACTTTTTAAATTTTATTTTGTATCTTTTTGAAGCCAAGCAAACTCTTGCACTTAAGTGACCTCTAAAATGTTGATCTCACTTAGAGCTGATGCGTCTTAATGAGGGCCAGTGCCACCATTTCCTACTTGTGCACTCCAAAAGCCACAACTCACTGATTATTAGCACATAAGCCACATTTTATTAGCGCATTTGATGAAGTTGTAGCCAGTGCAACAAATGTACCCTGCAGCTTTCATATTCTTTCACAAATATTTGACTATTTTTCTGTTTGCCAAGAGCTTTTCAGCATGCCAGGGCCCAGAGCAAGCCTTTTGACATTTGCCAGGATTGCCAGATGGCCTGTGCATGTGTATGTGGCGTTCGGCTGTGCATGTGTGTACACTGCCTGCCACATATACTCCCATTAATAACATATTATTAAGGGAGATATTTTTTCAGATGGCATGAAATGCATTAGCGCTGATTTAACGTGTGCTGATGTCATCTTTAAAGCAAAGATGATTCACTAATGCAAGAACATGCTGTTTTTATTCGTTGCAATAAAATATTAATATGCAAGCCTGCGAGGTGAGGTAGCATCTAATATGTTATCAAATGGATTTCTGAGTTGCAAAAAAAGAAAAGCCTACCTTTGCCTGAATATGTCTGTTTTCTCAATAAAAGAGCTGTCTTCACACCGTCAGAGGATCTTTTATGATACTCAAGGAGAGCAGACAGTGAAGTATGAAAGCCAGGAAACAAAACAGGAGCCTTTCACAATAATAAAGAAAAAAAAACAGATGTGAAAAATCTTAAAACAGCATACAGTTCCTAACACAGTATTAAAGTCCACAGGTTACACTATTTTTTTCCCAATTCTCCAATAGTTTCTTTAGTTTCATTTCAAGAAAAAAAAAGTTTTCCTATATTGCTTCGTTTTGCACCTTGGAGGCCTGAAACTGCCAGTCAGAATGAAGATGCTGAAATTGAGGATCGATCCAGTGCAAGTGTGGTGGAGCTACGTGGCAGCTGTGAGATCAACATTGTGGGTTAAGTGGCATTCAGAAAGCTGAAGAAAACAGATTCAATAACAACTAAATCAAGGATAAATGTGTTTATTGATGTTAAACGGAAAAAAAGCAGGATCGTGGATTCCTTATTTAACATTTTACATTTGTTCTCATTAAGTAGTATCCGCTTACGTCCAGCGCTTATAATCACATCTTAAAAAGGTTGATAGGAATTGTAGGTCACTCTCACAGGGGCTCATTTAATTGTTGGGGCTCTATCTCGTATTACAAGGTCTTTATCTTACAATACTGAGGCGACTGTTTGGTGAAGTGGTGCCACATAACAAAAAATTGAACTGCATTTTTATTCAGTTGAATATTAATAATTATCAGGTCACAGTTTATAGAATCAGTCCAGTACTGCAAGGTGTACCTAAAGTCTCGCAGTACTTGGTACCCCTTTGACATCAGAACCTGCCTTAATTCTTCATGGCACAGATTCAACAGGGTGTTGGGAACATTCCTTGACATCTGTTGACTGTGGAGACAATTTGAGTACAGTGAGCTCATTTATATGTTCAAGAAACCAGTTTGAAATGATTTTAGATTTGTGACATGGTGCGTTATCTTGCTAGAAATAGCCACCAAAAGATGGGAACAGAAAACAAAACAACTGCTGTATAATGCCGTCCGCCATCTTAGTTGAATTGGTCACATGACTGGACCACGCTGCGATGCAAAAATGGCGTTTTCAAATGTATCCACTTTGGAGAGCGTTTTCAAAGACCTTTGTTTTCCTTGACCAAAAACACTGTCTCAATGTGGCCAAAACGGAGAGAAAAAACATTTTCAAACGAAAACGTATTAGTGTGGACATCGCCTCAGTTTCCTGTAGCGACCTGACAGAAGAGGCACCCAGTGTGGTTTTCTGCTGCTGTATTTTGTGTTGTGTGTTCAGAGATGCTTTTATAATACCTTGGCTGTAATGAATGGCTGCATGAGTTACTCTTACACTCCTATCAGCTCAAAGAGGTCTGGTCGTTCTCCTCTGACATCTGACATCAACAAGACATTTTTCTACTCAATGAGCTCTAGAGATGGCTGAGTGGGAAAATCCCAGTAGCTCACGATGGATTAAATATTGAATATTCAGACCAGCCTGCCTGGCATCAACAATCATGCCACATTCAAAGTCACGAAAATCACCTTTCCCCTCCATTCTGATGCCCATTTTGACCACGTCTGCAATCCTAAATGCATCAAGTTGCTGCTGTTATTAGCTGATTAGATAACTTAGTTAATGAGCAGTTGAACCGATGCACCTAACAAAGTTGCCAATGAGTGTATATAGATTTTATTTATGAACCATGATGTTGTGGTTATTAGTCATCAATGTGAAACACTCAAGTGGAAACGTAACATAAAAACAGATGAAAGCCATCCCACATGTGAACACGTATTTTGTATTCTTTATACATTGCAGAGCAGATCCCACGGGAATGTTTCTTCTCTGTCTCCATTGTATTTTCCACATTATGAGATTGATGAGATTGTGCACTTCCAGTGACAGGATTTCATTCGATTATATTTGATTCATACCGTTTCCGTGTTTCGTTTTTTTCCCCCGTCACATCTCTCCAGGACACTGACAGATCTTGTCTCGATAAGTAATTGCCGTTAGAGATTTCCGTCTGACATGTTGCCCGTGTCTTATCAGCAAGCCTTTGATGTGCACTTTATTGAAAATCGCCACCAACTGCCGCTGCTGGTTGGATGATGTGTGTTAAAGTGCTCAGAGCTACACAATGGCCAAACAGAGGCGTACTATATTCCGCTGCTAAAATGCACCATTTCCTCCTCTCTCGTGATTCAGCTTCGACTGAAGTCCACAGAGCTTCTTTTTTTTCCAATATTAAACACCCACAACAACCATCGCAGCACAATGAAGGCTGCAATTATTCCAAATCAATTGTGTGCCGTTGCATGGCAATACAGACGGTCACCTTTTTGTCCGACAAAAATCCCATTTTATTATCTGTCACCCACATTCGACCCCAATTGTTTTTGCTAACTTAGGCGGTGGACACCCACAGATGTCAGCACAGGAGAGAAGAAACAAAGAGCCAACAAGTTTGTTTTTTTTTTTGGGGGGGGGAGGTGGTAATGTTTGGCAACAGTATTGGCTGCCGAAACAAACCCCGCCTTCAGATGTGCACTGCCGCCAACAACGATGGAAATTGCAGGATGCCAATTGTTTTGTTTTGTTGTTGTTTTTCCTCTGTGCAACAAAAATAATTACACAATCATACAAAACTGATTTAGGATGGTTTTAAGGGGGGAGATGCAGAAAGAGAGGCAGAGTGAGAGAGGAGCTTGGCATGATTGCACATTATTTGGCGTAATTACGCTTTCACTTGAGGATCTGTGTGTTTACTGCACTGCAACATTGTGTTTTTCAGCGGAATTTTGAAAAATGGATTTGTCACCTCTTTGTGAATTTAAAAAACATATGCACACACACAGTATTACATTTATTCTTCAATGAAAGGCTCACATTATCACAAATGTAACTGCTATAAAGAGACAGAACCATTTCTCTGTGTTTTGCTCTTTGTTAACAAGCTGATTTAATGTATTATTTGTAATGTCAACAACACTGTTTGCTGATTGCTGATTTTGGATAGATTGGCTTTTTACAGCAGGCATGGAATTAGCACAATGTTGCAAAACCCTGGGTTAAAGACGGCCCCCTTTGCTTTTTCTTCTATCCTTTCATAGCACAAACTAATCTTGCCCGGCGCTCTTTAAAAGCAACAAAATCCCCCACGGAGCTGCAGGTTTTTTGTAAATCAAATCCTGCCCACTACTAGGGAAGTAGTTCTCTTTTATCATGAGCAAGATGTCAAATCCAATGACCCCTTTTTTTGGCTCTACCAAGAGCCTGTTAAGTCCGCACCTTTCAACTCAGAAAATCACAGTGGGAGAGTGGTCGAGCAGAAAAGGGTCAGAGGAAATGCACGGTGGAAGAGGGAGAGACGTCGCTGGGAGAGAATGGATTGTTTCCTTAGCATTAAAAGCTTAATGGACACCGAAAAAGTAGCTTTGATGCTACATCCGTGAGATGAAGATGAAAAATAGGTCCAGGCAGGGAGAGTGAATTGGAAATTCGCCGGACTGAGAGGCTGCAGAGGACAAGTTGGACATTAAGAGGACAGCAATTTATGTTTTTTACAAACTACCTGTGACAATTTGTTATATTTCTAAAAGCATGACCTTCGAGCAGTTTCCTTGAGGGACTTCTTCAGCCAGTTAAAAAAAAAACCCACAACCTAATCAATTCGTATTAATGTGCTCATCCTGTATTTATTGTCCTAATGCACGAATCAGCCGCAGTAATCTTGAAGAATTCATGAGAAAGATAAAGACCACTCTGAGAACAAAAAGATCGGGTGTTCTTGTAATCTCACATAAAGAGCACTGACAGAAGTCCTCCATTATGCATAACGATGTTTAAATAGAGCACCGAGATTTATTTAAAAGAAGGATAGCTGCATGCGTAATTTTGTGTATACTGCAGTAGTGTTTGGTTCAGGCCAGCGGTTCAGTAAGGTGAACTATAGTGGCCCCAAGCTTGGAAGTTTGGATTTCCAAATCAAGCAGACCTGCATTTAGAGTAATTAGTGATGGGCTGTAGCCCTTTTCAAAAAGCTGTCTTTGGAGAATACTGGAAATGATAAATTTTAGCGCACTGCAGATTGAGAGAATCTCAAAGAATCTCTTCAAAGAAGTTTGAATAAAACACAACAGGAGTGTTTTTGTGGCGAGGTTAATGTGACGGACCAGCTGTAGAAGTGACTGAAACCAAAACCTGTGAAGGATCAAACTGAGGCACAATTAAAAGACGTGGAGGATTCATCGGTGCTGTGTGAGAGAAAAATATGCAGGTGATGTGCGTTTAAATCACATGATTCACATAATACTGTTTTCTGTTAGCTGTTTACTGTTAGCGTGTGACCTCCACAGCTGGTCCATCATGTCATTGTCTCCCTAAAAACATTTTTTTTTTTGTGTGTGTGCGCTTGCAACACTTTTCCAATTTATTGTTGTGTTTTTAGGTTCCAGTGTGTTTGACCTTTCTGGGCCACCTCATAGGAAAAAAGGGATTTCTGGTAAATATCAATACAGCTTATCTTTTTTAGTGATATTTCACCATCATGAGCATCATCTTAAACTTTTAAACATACAATGTTGCAGATGTTACACTGACACTGGTTTGAAGTACATCTTCAGATGTCCTAGCTGGACTTTCTAGCAAAAGACAGTTTGTCTGCAAGAATTTTCTTCTATTTCTTTATTGATTAGAATGAAACAGAATAAAAATAATAGCTTCCTTATCTTACAACCTTATATGTTTTAGTTCTTCTTGTTAACCTGCTGAGCTGACTACTTTCATGTCATTATCCTGATGTACCATACAAACAAAGGATAACTGTAGTAGTCTAATGCGTTACATTGACGAATGCAGTGATTAGATGTAATTTTAGACAAAAACCATAAACAGCTTAGTAAATAAAGTGTTGTTTAGTTAAAAAACGTTTTATATGTATTTGTACATGGAAGATATTTTGTGGACATCTGTTCATAACCATATACCAGCAACATTTACTTATACTCTTTCAAATATAATCTGTTAGTATACTTGAATGAACATCTGAAGTGTAGTACATGTTCATGCGCTTACTCTTAGCTGTATTGTAATTCAGACAAAACTGTGAAAGTTGCCTCTTTGTCTTGCCTTGTCCATCATACTTAACTCACACCAGAATTTTGTTTTTCCAGTCTCTAAACTCCTCAAGCAACAAACACAAAATCATCATTTTTAACTCAAACCAGCAATCAGACAGCATGGTGGTGCGGTGGTCAGGACTCCTAGAAGTATCCTGATTGCCTCGATCTTTCTGTGTTTGTCTGGTCTCCCTGTGGTTGTGTGGGTACTCCCATGTGGGGCTTCATCCCACAGTCCAAAGACATGCACGTTAGTTTCATTACACATTCTATATTTGCTGTGGATGTGAGCTATATGAAGTGCTGCATGAATGAGTGGTTAAAATGTGATTCCTTGTCTGTAGTTCAGTGGTCAGTAAGACTAGAAACAGTCAACACATATGCATGCATATTACAAATCTAATATTGACACAATTCCAGTTTGCTTTGTATAATTCCTTACTTGAAACAGCTACTAACAGAAATGGAAGACAAATTCTTATTGGCCCTTGTGGAGACACGAGGATCAGGGAATCTGTTACTCATGCCTCCTGCAGACTCACTGGCAAATAACAAGCCTCATGCAGGGCACACATCGGTCTTGTTAGTTGCCAGTTTCAGTGGATGCTGTTAAAGGTCTGATCAGTGACTGTTTAGCAACTTGACCTTGATGCTTGACCTTGAGTGCAGCAGTCCTGAACTTTGGATGCTTGTAGCTGCACACTCACTTCTACAGTCTGTCAGAGCCAGTCTGCCATCAGTCTGAAACTAACAGAATGATGCCTGAAAAGTTGATACAACCCAATCCAGATAAATGAACTGATGGACTGTTCCATATTGTTTGACAGTTTATCTGGATAGTTTACCAAAATTTAAACGAGACCAGTGCTAGAAGTTCGGCTATATCCCCAGCCAAATTACATTAAGTGTTGCTGGAAGTGGGTGCAATCTCTAGCCAGAGTTTATGGCTGAACCCTGTTAAAGGGGAATAACTTCAGTTAAAATCAAAGACAAATAAGTTTAGATTGTTAGTAAAACCCCCACTGGTGTCTCTCTCTGTTTCACTCTTAGTTTCCTCTGTCATCATTCTCTTTCGTCTCATTGCCTCTGCAATGATGTCTGCACTGAGAATCTGCTTCTGTTTGCTATTTAATGGAATACAACTCTAGTTTGGTTTAATACCCAGCTCGCCTGTTCTCATAGGTAACCGAAGACCCATCGTTGTTGATGCGTAACTTAGTGCCAAAGCACACAATCAACCCAAGCTAAGCAGTGTCAAAGCACTTCCTTTTGATGGTGCAAATGAAAGACTGTGCTTTTCTTTCTTATCTTTTAATCCCATTACAAGGCAGTTTATTAAAATGATTTTTGTTGGATGTAGAGTGGCACCGTCTGTGCTCTTCTTCTTCTTGCTCCAGTGCCTCCTCCTGACATCCAAAGAAATCCATGTTAGGATAATTGATTACGTTAAATGGGCCTTAAGTGAAGAGTGAATGGTTGTCTATGTTTGGGTTACTCTTGTAATGGACTGGCAGCTGATTCCTATCCCACTGCCTCTCACCCAGTACCAGGTGGGATCGATTTCAAGCCCCTTGCAAACTCACTTAGATAAGTGCAAAAAAAGGATGGATGAAGTAATAACACTTATTTTGTTAAAAAATGAATAACAAATACTAAAATGTTTTGCTTTATAACAAAAGAGGGGGAGACAACCCAGTCTCTACACCACCCCGCATCATTAAACAAGCCTCTCTATGTGATAATGTTGGTTCACTGACAGCAGCCTTTCACTACAGGCATCATAAAAAGTTATTTGCTGGAGCTGTTTTTAAGATGAGCTTTTCTGTGTTTACGTGGCTTTTCAAACAAATAACATATCAAGTTGCCAATATATTTAATTTTTTTAGATATGCCTGACTGTGAGCGGTGCAAAAAATAAATAAATAAAATCTTAATTTGCTGTCCTGGGATTCAATTTCCTCATATACAGCAAACAGCAGGGATGTGAATAATAATGGCATGTATAAGGCCGTCTGCAAAAGTAGCATCCTGATCTGATCATTTCAGCCTGCATTATTCTCTTTGAACACCTCCAGTGAATCTGAGCCTCTGTGTTCAGCATAACATATTCAGTCAGGCAGATGTGCCGCTCATGACCACCTGCATTTGCTCAAAGTTTCACAAACTATAAACTCCTGATGCAGGTTGAAAAACTTACTGACCCCGGCTATAAGAATAAATCGCTTGTGCTGATTCTGAACATAGAAGCCCCAGAGGAGTAAATGCTAAATGACGCTTAGTCTCAACAATGCACATATTTGTGCTGACAAAGTAGTGCAGCAGTTTTCTCTGATGAGATGAAAAGATTTCATGCAAAACACGTTTTTAATTGAGCAACAACTTTTAGTTTCACAAATGCTTTACTTCTGCTCTGTCTCCCAAGATAGAGTGCAAATGTTTCAAGCCTCCCCTCATTTGGTTATGTTTTGCAAGGAAAGTGGTAAATAGAGGTAGAGATTTGTGCAAATATTCATGGAAATACAGTATAGAGATTGAAAATGTGACGTCACTCAGGGGTAAAACCGCAAAGAATTCTGGGAACTCGTGGCAACAGGTACTAGCGCACGCAGGCTTTCAATTGAAATCATTTATACAGCGATAAAAAGAAACACAGAAAATGGCAAGAAGCTGTTGTATTATTAACTGCAATAGCCGGTCGCATGACAGCCACGGGAAGCCGACGGGTAAAGAGATCGGTTGTTATCGGATTACGTCGTTGAAGAGAAATTGTTCGAGCCATGTTTCCGAAGTAACGAAGAGGCAACGGGTGGCCTGGATTGCAGCTATTCAAAGACAAAATATAACGTCCCAGAACACTCCAGCTCACAGGTTAATGCTCCAAGCATTTCCACAAAGGTCAGTCTGCTGTTGTAGTTAATGCGTCATTTTTCTTAACATAATTGGTGATATAGGTTACAAGCAAGTCTGGCGCTGAACAGAAATTGTCGCGCTATGCTCCTTTGTTTATTGTGCATAAATAGTGAATTGTCCTGACACAATATTGTGTTTCGCTTCTGTTATTACCATGGTACATTGACAAAAACATATACTTTTATTCACAGGGTAAAACAGTTGTTTTGTATCACTAATTGCCCAGTACGATTACAGCATACAATATTATTGTCACTGCTACATTTCTGTGATGCTACCAGAAATTATTTCCACTACTAATTAATTACCATTGAGCTCAAAGGTTATATTAATAAACGGTTAACGAATGTGTATTTATGAAGACGATTTGTGAGACTGGTAAACTTATGATATGTACGATGGTCTTTACTTTCTACACGGTGCATTTCAAGGTCCTGTACCCATCCGTCGGTAAACTGTACCTGGGCTTGTTGCAGTGAGCTGAAGTTACTAAACTTCATGAGTGTATGCGCTAAATCTGAGCGTGGTGAAAGTTGGGCAGCACGCTAACGTATTTTGTCCCTCTGTGTGCTCGTAAGGGTCTAATCCTTTCACTGGTTTGATTTTTTTCCTCGTATCTTTTCTTTGACTTTTCATTAAGTCTGTCTTTGTACGGACCGGCATTGTTCTCCTTCGTTTTGTACAGAACCTTTTTGGGGGGCAAAGAAAAAGCAAGAATTTATTGGAACCGAAGAATGAACGTTTTGCGGTGCTGCAAATGCTTGCATTTGATGCGGTACTTGGATTGTTTTGCCACAAGTTACCGGCATGCAATGCGCGAAAGTCGCGTGGTCTGTCAATCTCTATATAAGACAAAACTGGATCTAAATAACTTAAAAGTCAACATTTGGTATCAAACAAAATAGGAACTCTTACAAAGATATGTATTAATTTTGCTGAAAAAGGTTGACTGGATGATTTATCTGAAAAAAATATTTGATAATGATCTCAGACTTGATGAAGAATGAACACAGACTTACATCTTGATTTTTAATATTAAAATATATAATAACACACAAATCACAGTTGAGTTAAAAGGCTTGGGCAGTGTGTGATATGATCAACAGTCAATATCTACAGGGAAAATTAAATATTAATGAGAGTTAAACTTTGTTCAGTCAAACAAGTGAATCCTCTAAGAAGCTAATCTGGAGGCGCTAGCTAAGCCTGCACATGTTCCACTTGCATCTTTTATTAAACTGGACTTTGGACGTCTTCTCTCCACCATCAAGGCTTTCCTTGCTAAATTACCAAAGAAGGTATTAACATCTTTTTTGCAATCTGTCCTCTCTATATCACACATGTTCACCAAAGTGGTTAGCAAGAGGAAACTTAGTTACTACTATGATAAATTACAGAAGCTCATCTACTTGCTAATGCTAGCTCTGTTTCCAACAAAGTGCAGATTGCAAAGCAGTGAGAGCAGATCCAGTAACAGCTCATCTTGGATGCTACCATCAAGGCTTCATTCAAACAGGAGAGGTTTATCTACAATGTGCCTGTGCAAACAACCAGAGAAAGCTGCTGACTGCTCAGTGGCATGGAGACAGACTACTGTTTCCATTGGGATACAAGGCAAACAACACTTCCTGGACAATAGCTAACTGTGGCCACAAGATGGCAACAATGTAAATTATGTGATGAAATCTGTGAGAAGCTTTATGATGGAACACTGTTTGACATGAAATGAGATTTGAAATGAGAAATGACTTTCACAAGGTGAGCACTGCTTGCCTTGCTTGTCCTGACTGAATACAACTAGTACATTATGTTCAAACTGTTTTTTAAAATGTAAGGATGCCATAGGAGGTACAACAGGATGGGAACATTTTGCAGATTGTCACCAAAGAAGAAGAAACAGCTGGTGTTATCATAACCCCCCAATATAGCAAGTGAGGGACAATCTAAGGAAAATTTCAATCAAAGGACATAAAAATCACAAATGTTTTAGAATGCTATAATTTTCTTTCACCCCAAAGTGAAATTTGATGGGCAGTGTATGGAAGATAAAAAACATTTCCTCCTGTATCAAACTGTAAGAATTGGAGAATCCACACTGAGGCTATTGGAATGTCTTTTTTATTTAATGAATGCAAACCATATTGACAATGTGTGACACCGATTTTTATACTAATTTAAGGCAGTCCTAACATGAGCAATTCCTCAAAAGGCCACATTATCCAATAGGAACACATTCTGTGGTTTATGTCTATTAAAATCAAAGCATTTCAAGAAAAAACAGTAACTCTGGTTGTCTTAAGTTCTAACAAATTATCCAAATCTTTTATTATCTAACTTTGATCCCCTCCAGGCTGCTGGGGAACTCCTATGATGGACTGAGTGTTTTAGCCTGGTTCTGCTAGAGGTTTCTTCCTGTTAAAAGGGAGTTTTTCCTTCCCACTATTGCCAAAGAGCTTGCTCATAAGGGGTCATATTATTGTTGGGATATTCTTTTTATTGTTGTTGTATTGGGTCTGTACTTTAGAATATAAACCTTCTTGAGGCAACTGTGATTTGGCGCAATATAAATAATTGAATTGAATAGCTTAAGCACCGGTATTGCCTTCAGATCAGGTGGAGTTTGATGATGAAAGTTGGCAAGCACTTTGAAACATTTCCAATGTTATGCCTTCAATATTTAACCTATTTTAAAAGCATTCTTGTATACCGCATTGCCTTCTAACAAGCACACACATCAAATGCTGCTCATCTCTTTTGCATTTAAACTCTGCTCCTGACAAAAGAAGAACACGCTGCAGTTGAGATCAGAAAGAAAAACCTTAAACTTGGCATTGGCTTTAAAAGTATTTTTTGAAACCATTAGACAAACAGTTAATTTGGTCTATATAATCACATTTAGTTTATCACAAGAAACTTCTCTGAAAAGCAAGACTAGAAGGTTAATGTTACTCAAATATGTATGGGATTACACAATGTGAGATAACATAGGAAATGAGCAGCTGATCCATTTGCAAAGAAAACAACAAGTTGCACATGCATTTATTTTGCCTCCGCAGTTCCACCTAACTGAGATTCCTGCAGCCTGCATAAAATAAGCAGTGAAATGTGCGGTTAATTAACTGTTATTGCTGAGAGCATTAGACAAGTTAACATACATTTCACTTTTATTTTTTTTCCTGGATTTCTTTTTTTAGTTAAGACAGAGAATTATGCTTAAGGAGTCTACAGACTCTCAAAGGATGTTCTATTCATCCCTGCTCATCCTCCCCAGTTTATACACCAGCTGCCACTGAACACAGCTACTATCAAACAGACACACTAGGCATCCAAAATGACTGCAGATGAAGTCTAGCATCCTCACCGCACAGTCCCAGCAAGACAATTAGGTTAGGCATCTACAAATGCAAGAGGAGTCACACTGAAATGTACAGCTTCAAAAAAACGTGAGTGTGTACCTGAAAGACGCAGAATGGAACATTGCTAAGCAGTGTGTCACTGATGATTAATCTACTGTTGACTGCTTTTTCCTTTAGATCTGGTGCATTATTCATCACAAGCACACTGAATACTGTTTTGCTGTTTCTATTGTGCAGGAAATGCAGAATCAAGCCATTAGAGAGACTGAAAAACAGAAATTAACAGCAGCCCATGTGGGTTCTTACCGCAAAAGACACTCTAAATGTACCACTTTATTCCGGCATGCCAAAGCACACAGATGAAATGGTGCATATTTCTGTGTTTTATCTGGATATATATCAGGGCAAGAGGAGAGGCTAGAAACTGATGTAAACAATGCAGGATACAAAACACACACTTTGAAAAAGAAAGTTGCACCCAAGGACAAAGGATTTGCTGTGAAAAGTCAACAAAATCATATCTGTTTACAGCAAAAAAGTCATAGTGTCCCTGGAAATAACTCTGAGAAACGGCTCACATTTACTCAAAGGGTTGCCATGGTTACCAGGGGAAAAAAGAGTTACCTAATGTTCAATCAATGACATTACTGTTTATGTCTGACTGTACATGATTTTAAAAAAAGGAAGCTTAATAAGCAATCATAATAAAAACAATCAGCACTGGACTGCACTGAGTTTCAGGTTATACACAACCTGGCGGTGTTTGTTTCAAACAGTCCTTCTATATCCTGTGACACTTGAAGACCAAACTTATTATGAAGGAATTGTTTGCTGCTGGAAATGTTCCCTGTCACATGTCGAGTGGGATTTGGCTGGATGGGTTATTTCAGTTCAGGTGCAAATAATCAGTGCAGGGACTGAAACATGGAGACGCCTGCGACAGGTGTCAATCTGAAGTATATATGTGACACTGAAGCGTGAACATCATGCTTTATTTGCAACTTAGTCAGAAAGAAAGCATCTGTTAAGATGCTGCTTTTCAACAAAAAAAACCCCCGTAAGAATTTAAAAAGCTGTGATCGCTATTTTTAGCGCTCGATGTCTGTTACCCATCGCCCACATCATCCCCTAGGCGGAAAGACTCCTCAGTTCTATGTGTGGCGGTTCTAATCTACAGTAATCATGGTTCATTGGGGAGATTGGGTCATTCATTTAGCACTTATGCACTTAACAGCAACCTGCAAATTATTCACACATCAACAGGATGCAGATTAGTAGTAACAACATTTAAGTTGTGGCTCTGTGCAGGTGCAATCTTTTCTTCTCTACCACCTTTCAAGTTTTTGGTTTTATATCTGTGGATTCTCAGAACATGAATGCACCATTATTGTGTGCTGAAATTTATCCACAACTTGGAAAATGTTCGCACATCAGAGCATCTAAAATGAATTGATTTGCAACATTTCTTAAACTGCAGGCATGGTTGAGGGTGCCAGACAGGCTGACCTCAGTCTAGTGAAATTTTCCAACACAACCAGCTCAAAGCATTTGCAGAACATGGCGTGAAAACGAGAAAATATCTAGTGACTCGCTGTTGTCTGGGTGAACATGCCTTGTTGATGTCAGAGGTCAGAGGAGAATGGGCAGACTGCTTTAAGCTGATAGGAAGGCCAAAGTAAGTCATAGAACAACTTGTTGCAGCCAAGACATGCACACTGATACTTAAAGGAGATGGGCTAAAGCAGTAGAAGACCACAATAGGTGCTACTGCTGTCAGCTAAGAACAGGAATCTAAGGCTCCAATTCACTCAGGTTCTCCAAAAACTGGACAACTGGGAGGGAGGGCACTTTAACAGGTGACACATATGCCATAAGGCTATAGCAGAGGCCTGTGTTGGAAAGTGAAATAGGCCATTTACTTCTTTTCCTCCCTCCTGCTCTGTCTCCCTGTCAAATTGCAACTGTCCTGTCATGATAAAGACAAAAATAGCCCTCAAAAAACTTTAAAGATTGGAAAAAGTTGCTTTGTTTGACAAGTCTTGAGTCTGGTGTGACATTCAGAAGGTAGGGTCAGTATTTGTGACTAAACAGCATGAAATCATGGATCCTTCCTACCTTATGTCAGGTACCTTACCTTATGTCAAAGGTTCAGGCTGCTGCTGGTGGGGTATCAATGTGAGGGGTATTGTCTTGACAGATTTTTTTGGCCCTTAGTACCAACTGAGCATCATCTAAACTCCTACTTGAGTATTGCTGCTGACCATGTCCATCATCTATTATGACCACAGTGTGATATTACATGTTATCCTGCTGGAAGCAGCCACCAAATGATGCGTACAACGTTCAAATCTCATCAAACTGGCTTTTTGAACATGACATTGAGTTCAAAGTAAAGTCAATGGAGCTCAATCCAATAGAGCACCTTTTGGTGGTTGAGGGGGAGGATTTCACACTATGGATGTGCTGCTGACAAATCTGGAGTGGCTGTGTGATGCTATCATGTCGATATGGACCACAATGTCTGAGGAATGTTTTCAGCACCTTGTTGAATCCAATAGTAGGGAGTTATGCCTAGTAAAGTGTGTCTAATGATCGCTTTCACAAGTTAAAAATTTATACTTGCTTTGTATCATCCTGATGGAGAAAACTAAAAGGTATTCAGATTTTTACCCTTTTATTGTAGAAAAATAACCACATAAGTTATTAAACCCAATTTTGTCACATAGCTTGCAATATAATTGTCTAACTGTTTTTTCTTTGGCCTGATGATGCTCTTGTTCCTCTGCGCTGCTCTAATCCTGACAGCTTTCAGCTCTACAGGTGCCACTTGTATCGGAGCTGATCTGGCTGTAACTGGCTTCTCATCTGATCTAATTTGACCTTGCACTGCTTTGTCTCGCTCAAGAAGACCACAGTGGTCACAGTGGCTTGGTTTTAATCTTTCCATGTCCTTCTAAAGGCTTTGATATCAACAGCAGACAGCCTTAGATTTTCACTCAGGCGCGTCTATTTTTACAGCAGACAAGAATGGGAGTAAAGTTTTCCAGATGTGGAAAACTGATAGAAACTCTTCACACAGACTTGTGCTGTAATTGCTGTCGAAGGTGGATTTACTAAATATTAACTGAAACGATGGAAATATTTAAGCGCTGGGTTTTATACTTATTTGTGCAGAATTTCACCTGAAGTTTAATGTTTAGGTAATTATACTTGACATGGGAGAAGAAATATGATTTTAGTGTCAAGGAAGTTTTAAGCCGAACAAACACAAAAGTATACAGCAAATACACTGTTTTTGTAATCTTTTTTTAATGAAATTGAAATTAAAGTTGCACAAAATTTCTACACGCCTCCACAGTGGATTTTAAATCAAACATTGTGCTTAAAGTGCAGACTTTCCATTTTCCTTTTACAGAAGTATTGCCTTGGTTGTTGAGGAATTACAGTGATATTTTCAGAGGCTCAAAATTAACTGGACAATGGACTGACTACATGTATACGTATATACACACACATATATATTTTATAGTTCTCTATAATGTCACGAAATACCCTATGGCAATACAGATAACAAGCAATTTGACATGAACAAACACTTGGCAAAAGAAAGAAATCCCTTTTTAGAAGAAACCGCCCAGCGTAACCAGACTGAGAAGCTGGCCATCCTTTTATTGTAATGGCTAAATGGAGTGAAGAGGGGGGAAGAGAAGAAAATTGGTATACTTACTTGCTCAACACTGCATTTTTAACAAATAACAAATGAAACATTCTTTTGTCTTCCTGACAGTAAACATTTGTGTTCTCTAGGGCTGTCCCTAGTACAACTAGCAATATTTGTATTAAAGTCAGGACCACTATAATTAAAAAAATAAATTTATTGCAGTTCTCCAGCCGCAGGACCACATACAGAAGAGAGCAGATACTGATGGCATGTGTGCCACTGATTTAGCCAAACACTGCGTGTGGATTGTGAACAGCTTTGAGATGCAACTATAGACAGGCTAACTCAATAACATGATCTGTCAGGATTGAGATTTGTCAGGATTGTAGACTGAGCACGACTCTACCCGAAAAAATCACTGCACTCAGTTTGTTATTTGTCATGTCATCGCACAGGTGACTGTCTGATCAGCTATTAAGTTATTAACAACACATTTTTTGCTGAACCTTTAGGACCACACTATTTTATCTCACCTTTACCTTTTCATTTCGCTCCCCCTTCTTTATAGCTTTGGAAGACCAACAATTTCGAGGGTGGAACTCAAGAGCACAGAAAGATTACAAAACACACAGGGGAGGTGGTTATTATTTTCTGTTTTGGACACCGTTAGGCCTCTCTATCATTACCAAACAAGAAGTTTGCTGCTGCAGTACTGTTTAATATGCAATTTATAAAACCATTATTTTATTACACTGTTACATAACCAATTCTACATGGTTGCACAGGAGTGGAAACTGTCAAGTCTCAATGTTTACAAGCTAAAGACTTATGATGTGCTTAAATCAGTGGTGCACAATGGAAGTCAACAGAAGCATATCTTACCAACATGAGATATTAAATACTTTTGCACCAACTGGCCATTACCTTTGAGGCCCATAAGAGAGAAGTATGGCCAAAAGTATTTTTTTATCTAAAATTACAAATTATGTACAATAGGTGCAGTATCATTAGAGTGCTATACAAAATTGAGGACAATGACGCAGACCCACTATTGTAAAAAAAAAAAAAAATAGGATGGTGACCTCCTTGTAACTTAGAAAAGCTGGTGGTCTGACATGTCTCATTAAAACAACTCCATCAACTCAGCTGGTTGCCAACAGGTTGTATTATGGTCACAGCCCTACATAAAAGGAAAAATTCAATTAGTTTATGAGAATTTCTGTGTGTAAACAGCAATGGCTTAGCAACAGACAACAACAAAGTTTGAGTTGATTACGATACAAACAGATCAAGTATAATTACTACCTTGACCCCCTTTCAATTGCAGTCTGACGGCAAACTGAGTCCTCTTACCGTTTTGTTGCTGTCTTGATGCAATAAATTCACTTTGGGTGGAGCAGCTGACTGTGTGTGAGTGTTCACAGAGCTGATCCCCATCTTCCAAGCAACCATTTTAAAGACTACATGAGTGAAAGTTCACTCCACACAGTTGCAATATTTTTGGTCATGCCATGGTCTCCAGCTATCATTTTCTTTAGTGTGACTGTAGTGCTTTTATGTTACATATCATATAGCAGGGGTGTCAAACTCCAGTCCTCAAGGCCCAGCCTCCTGCTTGTTTTTGAGATATCCATGCTCTACCTGCTGCTGATTACCTGGATCAGGTATGCTTTGCCCATAAGAAGCTACAAGGGCAGGCTAATTGGAAAACAAGCAGGACAGTGGCCCTTGAGACCTGGAGTTCGACACCTGTGTCATATAGTAAGTAACAGTTAGACTTCAGACTAACAGGCCGAAATATTCACTACTCTTTATTTTATTCAAGTAACATCCCTGCTGTCACTCACACCACATTGTATTCTTTTGGTAACTAAGAATATGGTGGAAAAACTTTTCTATCCATTTGTGTTGAACATTGTCTTTATACACTTTTCTGCATTTAATTATTAGTTATGATGATGATGATGATGATGAGATAGCCTTTATTTGTCAGTTGCAGTTGCCCATTATTAATCTCTGGCTCTCTTCCACACCATTTCTTTGTCCTGTCTTCCTCCCATCACACCCAAATGATGGCAGATGGCCACACCTTCCTAAACCTAGTTCTGCTAGAGATTTCTTCCAATTGAAAGGAAGTTTTTCCTTCCCACTGTTGTCAGTGCTTGCTGACATGGGGTCATATGTTGGAGTTTTCTCTGTTTACTTTGTATTATTGTAGGGTCTTTGCCTTACAATATACAGGGCTTTGAAACAACTGTTTTTGTAAATTTTGTGCTATATAAATAAAATTGAACTGCTTGCTTGTGTGCATGTGTCCTTTTTTAAACTAACTTCAAGCCCTTTTCATTAGCGAGACTGAGAAGTGTCCTGCCATTTATGACCTGGTAGCAAACAATGCAAAATGTAAAAGCTCAAAAAGGGCCGCTAACAATCTTGGCAATGGAGTCATTAGTTCATAGTAATGCTTATAATGTCTCAAAGTTAATGAGGCAATGACTTATTGATGGGTAGCATGGTGGCTTAGTCATTAGTTGCTTCACATCAAGAACTCACAGGTTACTAACCTGACTGCAACCTCTCTGTGCAGAGTTCTTTATTCACACATTCAGGTCTGGTGGAGTTGAACTTCAAAATAGCTCATTAGGATGAAAACAATGAATTTCACAGCAATTCAGGCGTTTTTACTGGCATTTGCCCAATGCTTGCTGGGGTAAGCTGAAGGCCATGCCTCCACATGACCCTGTCACAAAGATTGGAGGAATGACATAGCAGAATTGCCTCACAAAAGAAGTTGCAAATGCAGGATACTACAGAACTACTCAGCAGTAAATCACTGTAAAAGGCTGCTGAATGAACTTTTATAGCTATATAAAACAATTATTAACTGCCTCTGAAATGCTACCATGTGCAAAAGTCTCTTATAACTGTGTCATTTGACTTTTAGCTATGATAAAAAAGTCAAGGACTTTTGCAAGACTTTGAGCAAAGTCCTTCAAGCGGTAAGTCTTTCTGGTTGCTACTGCATGTTGATAACGTGGAACCATATCTGCCTCTTATAACGTTTCTGCCTTAACCTGAGTGTTACACCTTAAAGTAGTTTGTCTGTTCATAGTAAAAGAAACACTTTCCACTGTAGAGAAATGGCCATCATATTTCTTTGACCAATGAAAATGGCTGGTGTAATTACTGGGAGACAGACATAACAGCTTCTGCCCCCCCAAGCTAGTGATCAGAAAGAGGAAACAATTATAGACCATATTCACCTGAGAATTATTTGACAAGTACAACAATTCCTACAGGTATTTCAGTATTTCAATCACAAAGGGATTTGTCATTCTTTCACTGACAATATGCTTTACAACAACAGCCTTTCCCTTTTTACAACAACTCTATTGAATAGGTATCTGGCATTCCCTGAATAGCCATCATGCAAACAGACCTGCAATCTTTTTTGTGTGCATGTGTACCTAAGAAAGACCAGACAAATGTTTTGTTGAAAAAAAAAAAGAAGCACGAATCACATCAGAAACAGCAATGCAGACTGAGGATGACAAAGAGGGAAACACAGACAGAGAGAGAAAAGGAAAACGAGTGAGAGGACTGAGAAACAGACATACAATAGACAGAAGCACACAAAGGTGGAGACATCTGTAGCAGCGCAGAAGAAAAAGGTGCTTTGGTACAACAGGTGAGGCTCAGAATACTGTTGCATTGTTTTCTTGGCTTCTGCTTTCGTCAAATGAATTTGTGCTTGTTGTGTTGGTTGACAGTGTTGGATAATTTATTTTAGAGTGTGCTGTGATTTTCACCCAGATGAGCTAAAGACTTGTGAGATTTTCTCTTGTTCTATGAATTGCTCATAAACCTAGACCCTTTAATCAATTTATACAAAACAGTTGCATAGAAACATGGGAGTGGGGCCACTTAGATAAAAGTGGACTCACAAAAAGACACACACTCACCGGCTTCTTCATTACGTACATCTTTCCCTTCAGAACTGCTTTATTCAACTAGGTGCCACAAACCTTCCACAGAGATTTTGGGACATATTAACACAAAAGCATCACACAGCTGCAGATTCATTAGATACACATTCATAATGTGACTTTTCCATTCCATCATATCCTAAAGGCTTTTCTCAAGCTCCTATTGGCTTGAGATATGGTGATTGTGAAGGTCACTAGGTACTGTGAGCTAAGTTGAATGGGATGAACATGATCAGCAGCAATACTCAGGCAACTCAACGCAACATCTTTCGAATCTTCTATTGGTTTAGTGAGCCTGTATGAATTGTAGCCTTAATTTCCTGTTTTTAGATGACAGAAGTGGCACCTGGTCTGGTCTTCCACTGCTGTGGCACATTTGCTTTAAGTTTGTTCAATGTGTCCAGTGTTTGCAGATGCTCTTCTGCCTCCTTATCAGCTCAAAGCAGCCTGGCCATTCCTCCTCTCACACCTCATATCAACAAGTCATTTTCACCCATCTGTAAATTAAAGAGTTGGTTGAGTTACTAAATCTCAGTAGATCATGAGTTTCAAAGCCATTCAAAGCTCACTGAAATCCTCTTTCTTTCTGATTCTCATGCTCAGCTTGAACTTAGGCAAGTCTTCCCTCCATGTCTAGATACAATCTTTACATAAAATATTTGTTCACCTGCTTAGTACTTACAGTTTTGTAACAATAGTTTTAGCAGTAACATGAAAGGGATCTCAAAAGCAAATTATGCGACTGAGGTTATGAAGAATTGGGCCTCAGCGCTATACCGCTGTATTGTTGATGCCTTTTAGATAATTTTTAAAGGAACTGTCTGACAAATAATATGGCTTACTGTGTGCCAAGATGTTTGTGAGTCAATTTTAGTGAGTACATTTGTAGTATTTAATGAGTCTGTTACTTAGGAGATATATGTTTCTATGTATTGTTCCATTAGACTGTATTATTGTAACCTGTTAAGCAAGCTTGCTTCATGTCCAGCTACTCTCAAGGCTTCCAAATGCTGCATCCAGAAACTAATAGAGGATGTCTCAATGGCTACATCCATCTTTAATATACAGTGCGTGGTCATAGTCAACCTGTAGCATGTTTTTTACCCATTTCCTCTTTAAGTCAAATCAGTTCTTTGGCTTCTGCATTTCTCAGATCTCAGTCCCACGCTGGCACCAAAGTATCACTCACTCTTTTTCTTCTTCTTCTTTCTCTTCTTTTTTTGAAACTTAAACCATTACTAGTTTCTTGTAGGCATTTACATACAGTCTCACTTTCCTCCATTAGTCTCCCTACTGCATGCCATTACATGCCTCACTGGCTCCCACCGGTCATGGTCAATGAGAAAAGCAGCTTTCAGGTCTCATGTCTGAGGAAACCAGTGGTCTAACAATAAAATCTATTCAGACAAGGAAATGAACACGAGGGGACGAGTGAACAAGTCTGCTGGAATAAACGTTTTCCAGCGTCATACCTTTGCTTCCAATGTCCCAGTGCAGGATGTCTAAAATCCTAGGTGTTTGGGTGGAACAAGCTACACACTCCATGAATTTTTGATTTATTAAAAAAGAAAAAAAGAAAAAAGAAAGAAGCCGAGACAAACAAATTTTTATTACACTTTCAGGCCCTTGTCAGGATCAGCCCAAGCTGCACAAAGGAAAAAGGAAAAAAAAACAAACAAAAAAAAAACTCTGGTCATATTTGAACAGCTACAATTTTAAATATGTGCAATTGCATGAGTGTAAAGCGAGCTGTCAAGAAGCAAGCAAGCATGCCCAGTCATCTTTCACTGGGGTACACTTTTTAAAAGTTCCCGTGTTTTGGCAGTATTGTTAATTTTTGAAGAGCCATTCCGATAAAGGATCTTTGACTTCAGTTTGGAATTGCAGGCGATAAGGAGAAAGAAAAACCGTCTGACAGAGTAGGAGGGGGAGAAGGAGTAGGAGGGGGACAGCGTGAGCAAGTGAGAAGAAGACTGAGAGACTACAGCTGCCTGCAGACAAACCCAGTGGCTGTAATAGTGTCTGCTGCTAGAGTGATAAGTCAGACAGGCCCCAAGTCTCCTGATCCACTGCCAACCTTGACCATTTGTCAGCGCTGACTTGAAACTCCCGGTGGCCATTGCACTCTGCTGTTTGCAGCGGCGGGATCACACTTGACAGGTGAAATCATTATGGACAGTCCTGCTGCTGTTAATGGCCAGCTGGTTCTGCCATGTGTGGGTGTCTGTACATCTGCAAGAGAGGATGTGAAATACATGCAAATATGTGGAAAGATATGCCGAATATTACTCAGTCTTTTAGGTTGGCCTCTTAAATGGTAAAAAATAAATAAAATAAAAAACAGTGTTTTTCTCTTGCTCTTTGTGTATGTGTCCATCTGCACCTGTAGATCAGCGCTAATGTGTTTTTGCATGGATGTAGATGAAAGGCATGGAAAGAGAGGGGTGGAACAGCTTTAACAATGGTCAAAGTTGAAGCCTATTTTGAAAAAGCTCTATATCTTGCGGTATTTAGAGACTTTTTAGTCCATGTATAACAAGGCAGAGAATATATTAAAGCCATGGTGGTGAACTGATGAGTCTCTGAAACCATTTTATCCTTCTTAATGTCCTGGTAATAACCTTTGTTCATCTTATAGCCATGCCAAAAGAAGGCACTTTTAAGAGCAGTTAAAATGTCAAGCTATATTCCACATATCTTCTTCTGATCCCTTTAATTAAGCTGTCTTCTGGTTAATGATGGACTGTCCTGCAAAGTGTCGTATTGTAGGAAGTTCACCTTGTGTGCTGGCTGTCAACTCTCAAAGTTTGGTTTCACGGGATTCAGACTGAAGGCCTTATTTCTGTTTTAGTGCTCATCAGTCTTAGACTTTACCAGGTAGCCATGGAAACACAAGCCTCAATCCAATCAAAGGTGAACAGATGCATGAGGTGTTCCTTAAAGTCTTCATTTTGTCATAGTTAATGTAGCGAGCGAAAGCCACCGAGTAACCGCTAAGGGCCTCTATACTACTTGTGCAAACTTTCAGGCCCAAAGCTCTCACAGGAACGAGCCCAGAATAAACAGGACAAGAGGGTCAATATCAGTCAGATATGTTAAAATTTATTATTTTAAAAGAACACAAAGGGTTTGCAAAAGGCCTAAAACATCAAAATGGTAAAAAGGTCACTAACGACCACAAGATAGTGTTATTGGTGCAACCTGCCAGCAATGCAACTATCACCTGAGGGCTTGCTCTCCCTTGGCGGTCCCAGATGCTCGTTGCTTTAAAAGAAACAAATCCACCCCAAATAAATACGAGCCCAACAGAACACTTATCGCATGCACTAAGTGCTAGTTCAGGCAATAATCGGTGGCACTAAAAATCACTCTTAATAAAAACTTATTCACTGCAAATCCACACAGAGCACCTCTAAAGATCCTAATTCCCCTAAGGTAAGAGTCCCACTCAGGGATTGCACATTGCCCGACTAATATTGCACCAGCCCAGTAGAAATAAAAACAAACCCGGCATAAAAAAAAAAAACAGTTTTAAAAGGTGACCCTACCAAAACCAAAAACACAACAAGGAGAAGGAGGGAAAAAAAAACAGCGACAAATTCACATGTGCAGCCTGCCCTCCAGCAGACAACTGTGTTTGCTGCACACCTGGCTTATCTTGGCTTATCTTGTGAAAATCACTCGAACCTCTGCTGTAGAGGTTTACAACAACTGTTTGTGTAGCAGACAATTAAAACTTCTCAGGCTCTTCACCTACTCACACAACCATTGTTCACAGCCGCTCGTCAGTGGAAATGAAGAGCACCTGCTGCTACTTCCTCTTTTATACCCTCCATTGGGTCCCCTGGGTCCTAAAGACTTCCCCATTACATTAAAGTCAATTGAGGGGGAAGAATGGCAGTTATGACTGTAGATTTAAAACAAAAAAGACTATAGTAATAAAGCAACGGCTTTGCTTAAATTAAATGATGTTAGAAATTATCACATTTAACATGTCCTTGTACACATTATTTTTCTTGTGCAGTTAAAAGGGCAATCAAGTAGACATCTGGAGGTTGGAGGAGTTGATGGGTTGGTGTTAGTATGTGTCAAGTTTTCTGCTGTAGAAGCCCTTAATTTTAGGAAATGTTTAGGATCAAAGAAACTGGGTTATAACTGTCTCTTCTTAAAAGCTCATTTTTCTTGCTTGCAACATCAAACAGTGACGTCCATAGGTTGTTTTTTTGTTTTGTTTTTCTTTAAAATTATGCTTTTGTTATAATTTTGCACACCACAACATTGCATTTTAAATCAAGTCAAGATGTGTTTAAAGCGCAAACTTTCAGCTTTGATTCAAGAATTTAACAAAATTATTGCATTACTTGTTTAGTAATTACAGCTGTCCATCATCTACCTACAGGAAAGAATGCTCTGTTGAGTTGAGATCAGACTGACTTGGCCATTGAAGAATATCCCACTTCTTTCCCTTGAGAAACTGTTGGGTTGCTCTTGCAGTGTTCATTGGGTCATTGTGTATTTCCATTGTGAAGCTCAGTCTGACCAGTGTTGTAGCTGCAGCTGCATAATTTAAGATTATCGCATAGCAAGCTTCAGATTTCATCCTGCTACTTCTATGAGTCATCACATCATCAGTAAAGAGTAGTGGTCTAGTTCATCTGGCAGCCATACTTTTGTTAAACCCATCAAATTAAAGCTAAAACTCTGTATTTCAATCCCATCTTTGTTGTTTGACTTAAAATGGTCTGCTGTGGTGTACAGAAGCAAAATTAAAAAAAAAAAATGTGTCACTGTCTAAAAATTTATGGACCTAACTGTGCATGATGTAGGCATGAAACAGCTGAATTACAGTTGAGTTGAATTGCATTTATTTAAGTTAGTTTTTTTAAACTAACTTTTTCACATTATACCAAGAGACCAGGCTGAAAAAGATCACTGTTAATGGTAGAAATCTTTTGTCTATATTTAAATGTTTGCATGATGTCATATGCAGAATAACTTAACTATGCTAAAGTGAAGCAGGTTCTTAAAAGTTACAGTTGCTCAATGCAGTCTTCTCATAAAGCCACAGGGGCTACGGTGGTATTAGATAATCTGCATCTCTTTTTAGGCATGTGAGTCCTTTAAGATTATAGAGGGTGGTTGATGTGTAGGCGACTAATAACTGAGACTTTAATGAAGGAAACCAGAATTGGCATCTGGTAACTGTAATATAGACCTGCAAATAATTTGTCTCATAACCTCATGAGACTCTCAATTTGGTTTAAGAAACATGATAAAACACAAAAACAATGAAATCTATCTTTCTTATCATACAATTAGATCCAGTCTTAATTGAGGTTCTGCTCTGATCAGCAAATGCTGGGGAGGAGGACATTGCTAAAGTACTGTTTATTAGAGATAAAAGATAACAAATAATCAAAACTAAAACTCTGAAGGAAAAGTTATCCACTGCTCAGCAATAATCATCTCTGTAATTAGCTCTGCAGCAAAACTAGCTTGGCTGGTGTCAAGCTATAGGCTTCTACCTGGCAGCGGTAGTGACCCTGTAATTGCACTGACAACAGCTGTGAGCGTGTGGCAGCCACAGAGCACAAAGCTAATTGGTTTTTGCCTTACCATTATCTTTTAAATACCAATCCAGATTGCACTCCTGTTAAGCTGGCATCCAATACAGCTCTCCTTCAGTGCTGTTAACCTCTGGAGAATAAAGTGTCAAACCCAACAGGCACCGGACAATGTGAAGTCTCCATCTTGAGCATATTACACACTTTATTGTACCAAGTTTCACCA
Organism: Rhamphochromis longiceps; assembly: GCF_057381845.1. Classification (NCBI taxonomy): domain Eukaryota; kingdom Metazoa; phylum Chordata; class Actinopteri; order Cichliformes; family Cichlidae; genus Rhamphochromis; species Rhamphochromis longiceps. The sequence goes on from NC_140573.1 coordinate 12,235,401, forward strand.
ACAAGTCACTTCACGCGAACAGGACAACTTTCTTCTCTGCTTGAGCAAACATCGCAGACATGATTTACTGACTGATATGTATCCATAGCTACATCTTCATGTTGCCATCACCCATTAGTGTCCATGATAACTTAATTTTGATAGTAATATAAGTAATATAAGATATCTTCGCAAGATTCAAGCCTTTTTTGCACCCTGTCCTACTTTTTTCCAGTGTGTGGGATTTAGGGTGCTTATTAGCTGTGCAGTATGTAAGCATATTTTAATTATTATTGTTACATTTCCAGAGGGAGTGCGACCTTGTACTCAAAGAACCTATTTTTGAAATGTCAAGCAGAGGATCTAAGGCCTTATACACATTTATACTAAAGTGACAGCCACTGAAGGGTGAAGGGAAGGCTATTTAGTTGATGGCAATCTGCAACTTCACAACTAGATGCCACTAAATCATTCACTCTGTCACTTTAGCTTTTTTTGATGTGATACAAATTGCTGCCGATTGCACAACACATATTTGTACTTGATAAGTTCCTTAATGTGGACTAAAAAGTTATGCAGCTGTAAAACAGTTTTTAAGCTAAAGATGTTGAGTTTTTTAATATACTATACAGTGCCATCGTTCAGTCGAGTCTGTCAACTTCTGAAATGTGTGGGATCAGGGTGGGTTATTGTTTTTATTCAGTATGGGCCTCAAGATGTTTGTGTCAGTTAGCTTTATTCCCATGGTAATATTGTGTCTTCACAGCTGAACACAAAAAACACACTGTGATGTACAGTAACAGCAGACTTCCATCAATTAGAATAGACTGTCAGAATTTACATGCTATTGTTAAGGAGGTTTCTTTCAGAGTAAAAAAGGTGAAGATTCTTGGAAGAAAGCTCACTGATCAAAGCGAAAGCTCTATACCAAAGTCTATCTATCCGGTCTTTAAGTCTGACGTCATTAGCCATGCTGGGCCCAAGCTCAGCTGCAGGTCCTAAGTCAAATGATCACTGCAGTATTACTGAGAGTTAAAAATTGTCTAAATTCTTTCATCTGTAATAAAATGATCAGCGTGGTTGCTCTACCAGGTGTAACAATTAAGTTTAACAACCAGGCATCCATGAAAACGGAATTGATGACATTTAATGGAGTTAGAAGTTAGCAGGAAGTTAGCTCGCTAGCTTCCATCTAAATATAATTTAACATGTTCTGACTGAGAGATTTATGAAACAAATTAAAACATACAGCTCTGCTATCATTTCCAACATAAATGAAGACAGAAAACTAAACAGCAATGACGTTTGTAGGATTACTGAAGTTGGACTAGCTGGTATATAATGATGTACTACGTGATCGCTAGCGTGACAAAGCTATGTTAGCATAACATAAACAGTAAAGCTGGAGGATGAACGCTAACTTTTTTCCACTCCATAAAAGTTAACATGAGGGTTCCCAATGGTTAGGGGCAAATGCAATCGCACGGCAGGATGCTACATGTACCCATTGGCATCCATTAATAGAGAACCACCCAACCACCACTACCATACACACACAAACACAACACGGCAGGGCTAGAGTTTTTGGGCTTCAATAACTTGCCTGAGGAAATTTCAAATGGCAGACTGGATACCCAACCAACCTGTCTGATTAGTGTAAAACAAACTCTACTTCCTGAGCCAGCCACCTAGTTAGCAATTATATAGTGTTTATCCTTCCTGAGCTGTGTTACTGTTGTTTGCTAGCTTACGAGGAAAGTGATGCAACACTCACATCTGTGTATTAGTGCCTGTTGTGATAACATTTAGAACAACTAGAGGGTCAAAAGTTATTGTAGATTTAAGGTAAATGGTATTCGTCTTACACTGTGTTTGAGTACGTACAGATACTCAAAACAGCCGTGTGTACTCAAATACGCATTAATTAATTACTACATATTAATTACTTAATACACATATTGCAAGTCAAGGGAGTAAAATACAATAATACAGCCACTCTTTTTCTTAACCTGTCATCCTGCTGTGGAAGGGCCTATCATAACTGTCACGGGGTGAGTTGTAGGGTATACCCAGGACAGGTTGCTGGTCCAGGGCTAACAATATAATATAATAAGAGAACAAGCAGAGAAAATAATCAGATTTAATCACACCTAACTATAGGGACAGGTGTACAGGGTGGGCCATTTATATGGATACACCATAATAAAATGTGAATGGTTACCATTCTGGCATCACTGAAAGATGTGAGTGATCCACCTACTTACCTACAGGCCTTTCTGAGAACAGCCAGAGGAAGCCGTTTAAGAGCTGTCTCACAGACTTCAGGTTACTGCTTTTCCCCTATGCTAAGTGCTGCCCAACTTGACCTGACTGGAGGCATATTAGACCACATACCTCTGCCTTCCACACAAGGAGCAGAGCTTTCAAAAACTTTAAAGTCATGGCTTTAAAGCAGACTAATAGCTGAAGTAACAATGGAAAGAGGGGAGCTCTTGTGGTCTTTTTTTTTTTTCCCCCTCAGAGTTGGAGTTTAGCTTTTGAACAGTGCTAGCAGCCTGTATTAACAGACCACAGCACAGCAAGATGCACTTGTGAACACTGGTCTGATGTCAGTACATTAGAAAGTCTGATACAAAGCTGAAAGATAGTGTTTCTGTTGGATTACTGCGAATAACTTCAGTTATATATACACAATACGTGATTTTACACAATTTAATTTCTACTCAGGTAACTCTGCGAGTTACTAAAAGAGTAATATAATATAGATTTGCGTTAAGAAATATCCTTCCTTGAATCAAACTTGCTGTGAATCATTAAAGAGACATTAGATAGCATTTTAGTTAAACTTTTTATTATGGAACCTAATGTGTTTGTTCTTTGTATAAATAGAAGAAAGAAAAAAAAAACGACATTTAGGTCGCTTGGTTAAAATCTGAATTTGATTGCTACCAACATCCTCCCACCAGGTCTGGAATTTTCCTGTGCTCAGTCAGATTTGATTTATAACAAATTATAACAAATCCAGTGGAGAGGGTGCAGTCCTTCAAGTATCTTGGTGTCCACATCTCCTCAGACCTGACATGGGCTGCCCACATTCAGGTCCAGACCAAAAAGGCTAGGCAGCGCCTGTATCACCTACGACAACTGAGGAAGTTCAGGGTCTCTCCAAAGATCCTCAGGATTTTCTATACAGGCGCTGTGGAGAGCATCCTCACACAGAACATGACATCGTGGTTTTGGGAACAGCTGTGTGAAGGACCAAAAAGCTCTCCAGAGAGTGATCCGTACAGCAGAACGCTGCTGCAGGATTGCTCTCCCCCCACTTCAGGACACCTACACCAGGAGATGCCGGACTAGAGCAGCGCAGATACTGAAGGACCCGTCCCATCCTGGCAACAAACTGTTCCAACTTCTGCAATCTGGTAGAAGGTTCCGCATCTTCCGGGCAAGGACAGAGAGACTCAAGAGGAGCTTCTATCCCCAAGCCATCCGTGCCCTAAACACACACACCCGCCCTCTCACATCATCTATAATTGACTGAGTCAGGACTCTTCCAGACACTAAACCAAGGCACAATGTACATTTCAATTCCTTTAATTTTAAATATGTTTATATTGTCTATCCTGTAAAATAGTCAGATGTCTATTCATATTAATGTACAGAATTCACCTGCTTGCTGCTACTACTGCACATTCACCCAATGTGTGTGTGTGTGTGTGTGTGTGTATATATATATATATATATATATATATATATATATATATAATGTTCTTCCTCTACACCCCCCCCCCAATTTTTTTGCACATGTCGAGGAGTGTGTCAGGCTACATTTCACTGTGTGTTATACTTGTATAACTATGCATGTGACAAATAAAGAACCTTGAACCTTGAACCCTTGAACCTAGAATTATCATGAAACAAGCACAGAAACATTTAACAGGTAGCGCTAGGTACCCAGCGCTAGAAGGCTTTGGAGAGCTTTGGGATTTATGGAGGTTCACAACAGTCAGCTTTCTACTTGCTCAGTATGTAACAAAACCAAGGTGCCAGTTATCTCATTTAGAATTTTATATGATCCTAGCATAAAAGTGAACTGTTTTATCGAAGGTTAAAAGGGAAGTGTTTTGGATTTTGTACAGTAACAGTGCTGTTAGCGTTAACTGCGATGCTAACTATCAGTGGCTTAAACATGGTTTTTAATATAAAAATAAAAAAGAAACAGTGACAAAAAACTGGGAGCTGGAAGAGAATAAAAAGCATTTGCCAGTAAACATTAAGCATAATGGCTGTGACCATAAGGTTAGCACACATAAGTAAATAAACTAAATCCATTGACCAGTTGCTAACACAGGCAAAGAACATATTCATGAATACTCCTTTCCACCCTTCTCTTTGTTAAAAAAAGGAATGTTGGAATATAGTTTGTATAAACAAAAGGCAGCACAGTGGCATGGTGGTTAGCACTATTGCCGCACAGCAAGAAGGTCCTGAGTTAAATTCTACCATTAGGCTTAGGTCTTTCTGTGTGGAATTTGCATGTTCTGCCCTCCGGGTACTCCGGCTTCCTTCCACCGTTGAAAGACTGTGGGGATAGGTTAATTGATTAGTCTAAATTGCCCATAGGTGTGAATGTGAGCGCAAATGGTTGTCTGTCTCTGTGTGTTAGCCCTGCGACAGACTAGCGACTAGTCCAGGGTGTACCCCACCTCTTGCCCTATGACAGCTGGGATAGGCTCCAGCACCCCCTGCGACCATGAAAAGGGAAGCGGAAGTGAATGGATGGATGGATAAAGAAAAGGAAAAAAGAGTAGACATACCAATGAAAGACTGAATTTTTAAAGATGCCTCTAGTTAGCAATTATATAGTGTTTATCCTTCCTGAGCTGTGTTACTGTTGTTTGCTAGCTTACGAGGAAAGTGATGCAACACTCGCATCTGTGTATTAGTGCCTGTTGTGATAACATTTAGAACAACTAGAAGGTCAAAAGTTATTGTAGATTTAAGGTAAATGGTATTCGTCTTACACTGTGTTTGAGTACAAACAGATACTCAAAACAGCTGTGTACTCAAATACGCATTAACCCTTTAAAACCGGTCAGAGCGGGCACGCTCCGTTTTGCGTAACTATTTTTAAATCCCGGTAGCACTGCAACCATGTGAGCTAGCGCAATATTTTTTTTTGCATATGAAACCGGAGGAGTTGTACTTACATCTTATGCCATCAGCTTGTCCTAGGTCACGGTTTCCTTCCACATATAGCTTTGCAAAAACTGCATAAAAAGCGCTTGCAGCAACAAAAACATAATATTCCAGAAACTCGCTTTGCCGATCCAATCAGCTGTTCATAACACTTCCTACGTCCATCAGCGTGAATCGCATGTCCGCCATGACCTGCCCGAAACCGGAAGTGACGTCATTTTCGTGGAAATGTAGGTTTTTTGTTTTTTTTTTACCATCAAGGCCTCATGAGCTTATACTGGTGTTTTTAAAAGTTATGTTTGACTTTATGACTTTCTGTGTCATTTCTGGGATGCTTAGGACTCATATTGCACTGCTGGAAATAGTTTACTTGGATGCATATGCTGCTTTTTTGCAAATTTGCACTATAATATTTATTTTCGTTTTTCCTGCAGTATATAAAAATTGGTGTATTTCAAAAACAAAACTATGAAGACACTCAAAATAAATTTCCTGTGGTGGGAAACTAGTTTGTGCAACTTTTTTGTATTTGCGGTTTTGAGGGATAAGCCTCTTAAATTTCTCTAACCAGAAATATATGTTAAAAAACAAAAACGATTTTAAATTTTTTTGTAGTTTATTGCACTTTATTTGCAATTTATGTAATTACTATGCACTTAATGCATTCATATTATTAAAATTTAGGCTGTAATGGTTGCATTGATGTATAGCAACTTGAAATGCTCCCAAAAATAAATCCCGGTAGCACTGCAACCATGTGAACAACAACAGTGAGAAAGAATAAAACTTAATTGACATTTTGATGGCATTTTATACACAGTACTGGTACAGTATCTAGAAAACGTGGGAAAATACTGGCATCATATACAGTACTTAGCTACTTCTGAAGAAATTATGATGGGACCCTAAAAAAAAATTACTATGTACAATAATGGATTTCTATATATTTTACATCAGATGAAAACGTTTGTTGTAAGATTCAGATAATTATTTGTTAAAAGCGAGACATTTTAAATGAGAAAAAGAAAGAAAAGTATTTCCTTGTGCCCACCTCTCACTGTTAATGCCCTACCTGGGCCCCTGGCAAAACTTTGCTAGATCCGCCCCTGCACAGTTACCAGCTGTCAGTCTAAAAAAGGATCCTGGTGTTATTTGTCTCTCAGAAACAGTTCATAACTTCCCTTCAACTCATTCATGTCACCTAAAAGGTAAACCTGTTTCTCCATCATCTGTTCACCTCTGATGATTCAGTAAGGAAATCTCCTGGTATCATCTTCATGTTTCCCTCTCACCAGATAACCAAACCGACATCATGACCAGCAAGCTTTTACAGCTGTGGCTCAGCTGATCAAACATCAGCTGATACTAGATATTAATATTAAATAAATTCTAACAACAGCTGATCAAGCTTAAACGTGCTGCTGTTGTTTAGTGCGACATCCGCTGGTTTCCTCTTTCTGGCGCAAAGTGGGCGATAAATAAATAAGAGAGAAAAGCCGATCAGCAGATCATTGATCAGTTTAATGATTGAAGTAGAAACAGGAGGGGGGGTAGAATGAGAGAAGAAGAGGCACCTGTGCAGCAAAGACACAAAATAACTCCAGCTTTGTGTCTTTTTCATTGTAGCTGAAGTCCGGGACAAACTGTGTTCCTTTTCACCTCAATACGAAACGCGTAATATTTTCTCTGAATACGAGACGATTCCGTTTTTTATGGGACGGTTGGAAACTCTAATAACTAACCTTATAAATAAAATAAGATAAAACAAGTTCAACATCATTAACATCATAGCACCCGCCCAGCTGTATAGAAACTCTGTCATGCTAGCTAGTACGCAGTACGAGTTATTGTAACTGACTGTAAAAAGTCAGCATAACGAAAATAAACTCCACCTAAACTTGGTTTGTATCTGACACAGATAGACCGCAGGTCATAACTTCTTACCTGAAGTTCAGTTCACCGCCTCGGGTCTCTGCTCCTCCTGCCTTTCCTTCATCCACCTGCCAGCGTGTTGCATCTGCTGGCCTCCACCACTTGCTAATGTTACTGAATCTGTGGAAGCCACCACCAAACAATTGAGTTATCTTTACACATCTCCCAGCATCTGGCCAATCTACCACCTTTTTTATATTTTTATGACAGTATGTTTGCACTGAAGCACCGCAGCAATTTCCTAATGTTGTAAACCTGCTCAACATTTGGCAATAAAACCCTTTCTGATTCTGATTCTGATTCTGATTTCAGTGTTTATACCGTTACGGGAAAAAAACGAAGAAAAAAAACCATTGGCCCATAAAAACGAAAAATCACCATCGGGCCAGCTATGGTTGAGAGGTTTGTCATTGATATTACAGATGCAAGGAAAAGATAGTAGGGCTTGCTTTGCCTTGCTCTTACTCATCATTCAAACATGCTTTTCGATTCTTACTAAAGAATTTTTACCTTCACTTCTACTCCTTGTACTTAGTATTATAACATAACAGCACATTTAGCCAAATAGAAGTTAATTTTGTCTCTCTTGCCTCTTTGTGGTAAAAGTGGTTACAGTGGCTTCAGTCTTCATTTTCCGATCTATGTGCTAAGACTGCAGTCACTCAGCCACAGCTGGGCTATACACGTAATAAGAGCTACTCGACTCTTCTAAAAATAAGTAACAGATTTATTTATTTTGTCCCATTGTTAAAAACAGCTGCTACAGTGCATCACTGCTACAGTAGTCTCTTTTTAGGTTTTGTCAGATTCTATGTGTTGCTATTGTTTCAGTCCGGTAATAAGAATATTTTTGGACCATATAACAGTTTTACCTTACTTGTAGTCATTTGGCACCTATGGGAAGACACACAGCTCTGTCATCTTCTGTCTAGTGTGTCCTGCAATTTCTTCAAAGGTTGGATAAAGCTTCTTAAATCTGCTGAACTCAAAGTGTTTGCTGAGTACTTATTATTGCAGTGCTGCTACCTGACCCACTGGCTAAAAAATGGATGGAAAATCAAACCTTAGCTGAACTAAAACCAATAGTCAAACTTTTGTTGAATAATGTGATGTGCGGTCTGTGTAAAGTGGTTCGGCATCACTCACAGCCAAGTGACTTCTAATGCACTAAAGCATAAAACACTGTCCCCGGGTACAATTTAAATCTCATCAATAACACAAAGCAGTGCAGGCACATTGCCTAAAAGCCAATAACGGGTGCCAGCGCACCACAGCATTGAATGAATGAATATGAGGCCCTCACTGTTTTCCTCTGGTTTCTGGGTCAGGAGATGGGAGCAATGAGGTGCAAGGCTAATGGATGGACTCTTCACAGCAGAATGGAGATGGAGAAGCTTGAGGAGTTTAGTGTGACTCTATTGGCGATTAGAGAGGACAAAGCTGTGGTGACTGAAATTGCTCGCCACAGATATGAAGAGGAATTGGATGTGTCAGTATGTTTTACAGTAATGATGAAAACCATGCGAAAGTGTAAAAGGCAAGAGGGAAAGGAGAGGGGAGGAGAAGTGGTATGGGGAGGAGGTGTGGCAGCGAGATTAAACGAAATAATCAATCAGCCTCTTCTTCCTCTTCTGGTCAATGTGCGAAGCTACTCAGTGACTTGGAAAATTCCTCCTCTTAAAAGGGTTTTGTTTATACACATCAGTGCTCGTTCTCAATAAATGGAACTATTTTATTTTTTTGCCAACAAATCTGGTGAATGAAAATGCCAGGGGCAAAATGCAGATTGCATTGGTTTATTAGGTCATGCTGTTTAATTGCAGACATTTTACAACTGGAAATGTGAATGGCTTTGGAAAAAGCTTTTTTCCTTGCATTTGTTTTTAGATTTTACAGCAGTGGGTGATTTAAAACAATTAAACCTTTAATTAACATTTAATGTATATATCATGATGTTTTCATGACGCTTTAGGATACTTTGAAGAGTGAACAGATAATAGATTTCACATTTACCTTCCCCTGACCAATAAAACCAGTGGTTTGCATTGTGATATGTTTATATTTTTGATAACTAATGTTATATATGTGTGTGTGTGTGTGTGTGTGTGTGTGTGTGTGTGTGTGTGTGTGTGTGTGTGTGTGTGTGTGTGTGTGTGTGTGTGTGTGCACAGTCATGTAAAATTACTTTATGTTTTTGCACCTAAAGGCCAGCAGTTTTACAATCTACTTCATTGGGTGTATTTAGGTCTAGGCTTTGTTCACAGGACTGCACTTTTTGTGTTCATGTCTACACACTACTATCTATTGTATTGAAAGTTTGTAAAGACAATAAGTATCCATCCAGTTATTTTCTTCTGCTTATCCGATTCAGGTTCCCAGTTGTGCAGGAGTTGGGGTCAAAGGCCAAAACCCAAGGTACACACTGGACAGGTTTTCAATTTATCAAAGGCTCAACACAGAGAGACGACCAACCACTTGTACTTATAGCAAAACATAATATAAAGTTACCAATTAACATGGTAACATGGTGGTTTGGTGGTTAGCACAATCACCATGGGTTCAAATCTGTGGCTGGGGTCTTCAGACCAGTCTTTTTAATCGTGCTGATATGCTAAGTAAAATCATGATAAGTAATTCATGCTATGCCTTTTCCTGAATACCGTCATCACGTTTAGTGCAGGAAGAAACAAAAGAAAAGTTTGTAAACCACTCGCAAGCATAAAGTACATCCTAGCAAACAAACAAAAAGCATGACTCCCCTTCCCTATTACACAATTATATGCCAACAAGTGGCATTTGGTTGCTTAGAAAGAGGGGGGGGGGGGGGGAGGGGGGGGACATTGTGGGAGTGATGGTGGTGAAAGACAGCAATAGCTAGCTTTGCGATTTGAGACATATGTAACCTAAAGCAATTAGGAATTAGGAAAACACAGAGAAAGCACTACACACACAAACTGTATTCATTTGGCTGAAGGTCACACGTGTGTGTGGTTCGTGTTTGTGGCTTTTACTTTTAGCTTTAGTGTGATATATTTATTTTTATTTAGCTTCATATTTCAAACACATTTTGTCCAGTGCAACGGGCCAATATAAATCTCTGAATTAACTTCAGGTGAAGGTGAACTCAATGTTTCCTTCCAGTGTCTCAACAGAAGTTCAGTTTCAGATGGTTTATCATAGTGCATGTTTTTGAAAAAAAAAGAAAAAAGAAAAACATTCTTGTTCCTACTCATAAGTAAATATTTTCATCTATGTGACTTTAAAAACAAATTTATGAAAAAAAATTTCAAAAATGTTGGGCAGGAAGGAAGGTCCACAATTGGGTGGTCCTGGGATGATGATTTCAAGTTCTGGCTTGTAATTCTATAGTAGTTAAACAATATTGTTGAGAGCCATGAACTACTTTCAGTGTGATCAGTGTATCAGTGCATCATGCACTGATACACTGATACGCATACATAATCTCCTCAAAGCCAGTGCTGATAGTAAATAAAAATCTAATCGGATTTTACATTTTTTGTCTGAACTTAGATCAATTATGCTAATACAGTATTTCAAAATGAAAAAAAAAACCCTCCAATTTCAGATATTTGTGGTTGTGCTGAAAATAATGATACCAAACAAGGCAAGATAAACAGTTTGTAAATGTGAAATATAGAGGTAAAATCAAAAGTAGTCAAAAACGCCCAATTATACCCTGGACTCCAGAGGTTCAAAGTCTGTAAGCCAAACCTCCTCTAGATTTGAAATAGTACAACATTTTTGGTATCTGCAGTGCTAGATTTCCAAATTAGAAATGACCAAACTCGCTGTAGTCTGATCATTTATTAGGAAATTATGTTTAATCACACTGTATCCAGAATTAAATTTGAGTGTTATACTTGTAATTAGCTAATTTTAAACACTTTACTGGAACACTGCTACATCCTCTCTGTTATAGGCAGTAATTAAAATCCACCTTTGAGGGATCAGTTGTCAGAAATTACCATTGTTTTGTTTGGTTTTATAAAACTTGTGAAGTCCTGACTATGCTCACTTTGTGGAAAAGGCCCCTAGAGAATACACAGTCAGTGTTTGCTCCCCGTGGCTCAGTTTTTATCTCCCCCGCAGTGCTGCCACTGCCCAGCTAACATGGCAACAACAGCTTAAGTATCAGTGTTTCTTTGTATCTACTGACTGGAGCTTAAACAAGCACGCTCTGACTCTGCTGTTGGTTTAAATAATGCGGTCTCACATTATATACCTTCATCATCCATTTAATAAATCCACAACAAGGTACTGCAATTTTTTTTCTTTTCCAGGACTGCCACTTTTCACATAAGCTGTGCAGAATATAAATCATACAATGAAATGACTAATATATATATATATATATATATATATATATATATATATATATATATATATATATATATATATATATATATATATATATATATATCATTAAATGCCATGACTATAAAAATGAGATTAAATTAATCCGTTTCAGGAGTTAGGCTAAATTTTTTTCTTATCACAGTGAATCAAGTTGAAATTAAATAATTTGCAATACATGGAACAATCCCCGCACTTCTTTTACACGCACACACTCAGATTTCCTGGAAAAATGACAACAGGTTAGATGTTTTCAGTGTTAAAGCGTTGTTTAAACCACATTTACAGTACATAACTCTGAAACAGAGCAAAGTGCCGCTCAAATATCCGTAAGTTACTTGACGAATCAGCCCAGGCAGGTTTAGTGAAAGAGAAATTTTAACCTTCAGTGATAAAACAAAGAATTACACTGCATTTAAAGCATCCCCAAAAACAAAATAAAAAAAAACACTATTTAAAATATTGTAAACAAAAAGAAAATGAAAGACACTTCAGAATGATAAACTTCTTATCAATTTTCCTATTATCATTTGGGTGACCAGCCGTAATCTTTTCCCCGGACATGTCCTCTTTTCACGTTCTATCCGGGGGGATTTCGAGATATTGCAGATGATAAAAAATGTCCGGGTTTTCCTATATTCTGACAGAGGACCCGTGTGTGACGTCATCCCCAAACTGCTGCTTTGTGAGCGCTTGTTCTGCGCTCACAGACAGGACAGACAGCGTGCAGCAACACGCCCAATGATGTTTAAAAGATCCCAAAGCGCAAGTCAGATGAACTGCAAAAGAAATTTCCCTCATACCGACCATAGCTGGACTGGCCATCGGCCCACCGGGCCCGGTCGACCGATGGTGATTTTTCGTTCTTATGGGCCGATGGGGTTTTTTCTTGTAACGGTATAAACAATGAAAGGTGGTGGATTGGCCAGATGCTGGCCGATGTGTAAAAATAAGCTCCACCACCAAAGTTGTTTGGTGGTGGAGCTTCCACAGAGGCCAGCAGGTGGATGAGGGTGTTGTGCCAAAAAGTGATTGTCTGCCAAAAACAGATTTCCGGCATTTGCCAAAAACTGATTGCTTGTATTTAAACTGCTATAAATAACTTGTTGGTCTATAATATCTGAAACATATGTCAAATGTATCACTCATGAATGATATCACATCATCTTGAGCAACAAACAAAGTTCCTGTAACAATGTAGAAGCCATCAGTTTTTGGATGTGACTTTTATGTATCCTTTATTTATGCAGTTAAAAAAAATCATTGTTGACTTTAAATGTGGCCAAGAGGACAGCTGAAATTGCAACAAATGCAAAAATAGTTCTGTAAACATATTTTAAGTGGACAACAGGGAGCTGATTGATTATAATGTAAGTACAATAACACAGTTGCAAAGATACTTGAGAAACAGGTAAATTTTTAAATTTTATATATAACCCCTTTGTAATACCTCTTCACCAAAGTCTATTTAGCAGCATACGTTACGATATTACACATAAAAATAACACGGAAACATTGGAAATCATTTTTTGGCACAACAAGAGAAGGGGAGGCAGGAGGAGGAGAGACCCGAGGCGGCCGCCAGTTCTAGTGTCAGGTGAACTGAACTTCAGGTAAGAAGTTATGACCTGCAGTCTATCTGGGTCAGATATAAACCAAGTTTAGGTGTAGTTTATTTTCGTTGTGCTGACTTTTTACAGTCAGTTACAATAACTCGTACTGTGTGCTAGCTAGCATGACAGAGTTTCTACAGCTGCGTGAGTGCTATGATGTTACTGATGTTGAACTTTAGCTGAATTCATAAGCTACAGACTATATAAAACATGGCCGAGCCTTCTGAGTCAAAACATTAAGCCAATGCAGAAGTTCCTTAAACCTTAATTCTATCTGAAGGCCATCAGATGGTGATAGCTGTGGTTACAAAAGACCTCTGGTCCTATAGGAACCAATGTGAAAGCTTGTTATCTTGGACTCTGAAAACACTTTTACCACCACATTCAGATTTTTGAAGCCAAAAATGGTGACAGTGAAAATGTTAATACTATACATTGAGACCAAAACTATTAAAGCATTTTGCTCCAGACAGTAAATATATGTTTTAATTATGTGAAGCTGGCCATTTTAAACATGGGAGTCCGTGGGAAACCAGTTTCAAACAACAACTAGAGGTTGTTCTGAATTAGCTTACCTTTTCAGTTCTGTGTAATTTAACTTTAGAAAAGTCTTTATTTGTGTGAAGGAAAGATATTTTGTAATTTAGTGAGCCGTCTAGCATTCTGTACCGCTTTTGAAAAATTATTCCAAAGTTATCTCAAAATATCTTGTACTACAAATGCTGATAAAGAATTTATGCTACACATTCTTTTTGCTCAAACATAATTCTTTGTGACAGCTGTACTGTTGAAGGTGTACGTTTTGTACAGCAAGAAGTGCGGTTTTACTGTTTGAAACCAGTCAAAGTGGTCTTACTGTGAGGGCGGAAGAGATGGATGAAGTGCCTGTGGATGCCAATGGGGAGGAGGTTTGCTAATGTAATGAAAAATATAGCAAAAATTTGCATTTTGCCAGAAAACTGCACAAAGGAATGCAGAAGGGTTGTGGAGTGAAACCACTGCACTTTTGCCCTGGAGCTATTTGGCCGTATGTTAGGTAGGATACACTGTTTGTATTTGTATTTGCCTAATCTCTTTTGCACATTGCCATGCTATGTCTCCGTTTTAAAAAGTAGTTTGATAAGTTACAGTATTATTCCAAGGAGATTTCACAGGCGGTGTGTTGCCAACACTGTATTTTTTTCCTTTTTTTTTGCTTGTAAGATACAAAAGAAGGGAAACAAAGCAAAAAAAATAATAAAAAATCATGCGCACAACTTTTAAAAAGTTTTTGTCACACACACAAATTTTGCTTTAAGGTGACTGTTGTTGTGACTTGACTCTACTGAATCACATTGATTTTTTTATGGTTTTCTTAGTTTATAACTATTAATTACCGTGTGTACTTTTTCTAAAAGCAATTATTTAAGGTGTGACTGTGTTTTACAATCAGTGTTAATTTGCTGCTGCAATGCTGAAATATCTGTCTATCTATCGATCTTTCTATCTATCTATGTGCCTTGTCTCACCAACTTCATAGTTAGTGTGCATGTGAAAAACCGTATAGTCACAGCCAAGGCTTTTAGGTTTTTTAAAATAATTTAGATATGAGATAATATAATTCTTAATTTGCAGCTTTTTAAATCACTGGAACGAGCTATCACCTAGAGATATGTCTCTTAGACCTAATCCCCTCTAAGAGAGACCAAAATGAGGGGCTTTTTTCTCTCTCTTTATTTCTTGACTTGAGATTTCAGATCAGTCAACTCTCTTGCTTCTTGGAAGATGACACGATTCATCTGTCTTCTCTGACTGGAGCTTCTGGATTAAATTGCGGGGCAACTCAGCAGGGAATAAGCTTTCTAAATACCTGGCAGGGCTCGACTCCTGAAATGATGAAGGATGAGTATGTTTCCCCCGTCTCCCTGGCTGCTTATAATAATGCCAAAAGCACCTCTCAAAGATCTGCTGTGCTCTGTTTAGCTAGGCAGGACACAATTGACCATCTCCAAGTCAAACACCACTGTTTACATTGCACTTATAGGTGCCGCAGGTTTATGAGCAGCATATATTTTGCTACACTATAAATTTCTGAGTGGTTTTCGTATTAGATCTATAGCTCTCATGAGTTTGGCTCCAATATATTTTAACAGCTCGGTGTGCACAGCAGGTGTGCGTGTGGGCTTGTCTTTTTTCTTTTTAACTGACATTCTGGAGTTTATAATCCTAGACTGTAAAGTTGTTGCTCAAAAAACTCTGGAGGCCTAATTTCAATACTCCTTATGCCGAGGCTAAACTTATCTTACTCTTGCACTTGATTAACAGAACACAAATTGAATTTTTAGTCTTTGCTAAAAGCATTAATTCCCATTCGACCTGTCCTCGAGGTCCACGTTGATGGATTTCAGCTGATATAATTTCCTTCAGTCAAAATTTTGCCATATGTTAAAAATATTGGGGTGTTTTAAATTAAACCCCCCCAGAAAAAACAAGCGTCCTGCTTTCATGTTTCACTAATTTGTTTGTGAGGAATAAACAAAAACAGCAGATGTTTGTGAAATTTTGTCGGAAACTGTCTTTGTCCTCCTTGGAAACGCAAGAGTAAAGGCTGTCTCTGTCTGAAGACTTAGAGGCATCGATAAAATTGCGATAATGCCACGCTTTGTTAAATTAAGCCCTTTTTTCTAGTGTAAAGAAGAGGCACCTGGAGTTTTGTGAAAGCTGAAATTCAACACGCTGTGGCGTTTAAAAGGCAAGTCGCTGCTAGAAACAATGCAAATTTCTGCGACTGTCATTTCCAATCTGACCCCGTGGTCTCTCTTCAAGTCTCAAATTTCCTCCAACCATTTGTCAACAC
Organism: Rhamphochromis longiceps; assembly: GCF_057381845.1. Taxonomy (NCBI): domain Eukaryota; kingdom Metazoa; phylum Chordata; class Actinopteri; order Cichliformes; family Cichlidae; genus Rhamphochromis; species Rhamphochromis longiceps. The sequence goes on from NC_140573.1 coordinate 12,251,334, forward strand.
AATTATTTAAGCAGTTAGGGGAGAAAAAAAAAGCACAACAAGAAGAGGAAAAAAAAACAAAACAATAGCCTCTCTGCAATTACTGTGGCTGCTTTTTGAGGCAGCGTAGGCGTGAACACAGGGTTGGGTTGTGAAGCCAGCAGGGTCTGCAGACATCCACCACAATACTTGGCACTTTGATGCGTCTTCTCTCTCTCTCTGCTCTGGCATCTTTGGGACTTCTAACTAACAAGGATTGTTTCGGAGAGGGGGGCAGCATGTGAAAGAAAGATAACAGAAAGGCTTACAGCATTTACCGCCAAATTCACAAGGCGATTGTGCATCAAATGTCCAGAGCTTTGGGGCATTATTGGACGATGGCGTGCCCGTCTAAACCGCAGATTATTGCTGCTATGGACGTCTTTGAGGAATGGATAGTGAGTACATGCACACCAGTATGGGTTTGACATCCTGAGTGATGTTGCTTTAAAAACCCTAAGACAGCTTGCTCATAATGTGTCCATAAAGCTGCCTCATATTATTGGGCCATGTGGATGCCTGTGGTGATGGATGTCCTTTCCGGGCCCAGTATTAGTCCTCCTGCGTCCATAAATCTGAATTTTCAGCATCATCTCAAATCGATAAACGATTTCATCTTATCTTAGTTATTGTCCATCCAGTTTTCGGCTCAGTGAGCCACGCCGTTTATCATCTCGTACTACAAATAAATAGCAGCTTTTTCGCCCGGGATATTTGGAGGCAACGTATTAATTGAATTACACCCTGATTATGCATGCTCACCCCGTAGGCTGTGTAGACATACCTTAAAGAAAAAGTGGTGTTTTCTTTTTCTCTGTACCCAGCAGGACTCCATTTATCAGCCCCGCACAGATCATAATAGCTTAACCCATTCATGTCTTTTGGGCAAATATCTATGAATGCACTTGCCTGCTGCAAATTGCATCAACACTGCTGATCCCTTCCTCATTTCTTATTCTGGAAGCTCCTGTTGGATCACAAACTGGCCTGGAGCAAAGAGAGAAACGGAGGCACCACTGCATGAGACAAGAGCATAATTATACAGCCAGGCTTCTATTACCTGTGTTTGAATTTCATGCTCTTTAAGCTCTTTATGAGGAACAGAAGGCTGCTCGGAGTCATCTGTTATTCTGGGATGGATCTTGCCACCTTTGTAGCTTGTTAAATGTTGTGCTGAGTTTACAGATTGCATGAATGGTAACCTGTATCTATCCTTTTGAGTTATGATGTTATGAATTGCACATTTGCAACATAATCCTTCACCGGCCTTGTTGCCTCGACAAACCTGTTCTATATGTGAATAAAGCGTCTTTGCAGCAGCATAAATGCAGCTACAGCATGAGAGCTGGAACGTTGCAAAGATTAATATCACCAGGAAAGCTCTTTCTTTTGCTTGCTAACTGGTGGATTAACTTCTTAGATGATTCTCGGGCAAACATGCACAGCTGATCCCTGTTTAAGAAGTATTTGTCATAGTTTCGGTCATCTAACCCTGCAGCAGTCTCTTCCCCAGAGAACAGTTTACTTTTCATGCATTAAAGTTAAAAGATGATTAAACATAAAAAAAACAACTTTTGTAATGTGTTGTCAAACGTTTTGTTAAAGGCTGTATGTTACCTGAAAGTGTGCTTTTTTCAGAACCATAACCAAACAGTTTTGGTGGCTAATGCTGGGCTTACACTGTGCGATTTTTGGCCCATTTTGAGCCGATTTTTGAGTCGTGCGACCGTTTTGGCGATCGGCCCGATTTTGGCCTTCATCGTGCGTCGTGCATTGTGTAGTATACGTGGGGTAACGAGAAGCGATTAACACCTCACGACGAGCTCCCGATCATCAATCGCTTGGTCGCGAGGGTGTCACCGCAGTTTGTCACACTGCGCACGCGCAAACACAAATGTCAGCGAAAAAGACGGCGCAGCACGGCAGTGCAGTGTGTGATCTGGACACAAGCGATGGAGGCACAACTTGTAGAACTTTGGAAAGCTCATCCGAGCCTTTTCGATGTGGCCTCACAAAATTATCACGACACAACAACCTTGAAAATAGTTGGATTTACACTGCTGCTCAATCACAGCTGCCTGATCAATGTTTTTCATTAGCAATTTAGCAAAGTTGATGGTGGTGGTGTGCGTGTCTGTGTGAGTGAAAGACAGAGAGAGAGAGCGAGCGACAGATTTTCTGTTATAACCTTCATTTTTATGGACGCACAGTGTGAGCACTCAGGTCGCATCAGAGCATCGGGCCGTATAGTGTGAGACCCTGCATCGTGACCTATGAACTTCTAACCCCTGCGAGTCAATCGTACAGTTTGAGCAGGAGCTGAATCGCGCGACTGAAAAAAATCGCACAGTGTCTGCCCAGCATAAGCCTAACCAAACAGTGAATGAAACAAAACCTAAAAGTGGACCCAGAGGTGGTGCTTGTGTTGATCCAATAAATACAGGGCCATTAATGTCGAGATCAATACAGATACCTACACTCTCACCTTATAAAGACAGATTATGTAATGGCCACTAAATCACTGGGATTTTTATTTTCCACAATAATTAGTCAATAAAATAAAAAACACACCTTTTAGCTATCTTGTATTTTGAAACTTTTTTTGTTGTTGTTGGAGACCTGGAATGTAAATGTGTCTGTCTCTAAAGTGTTAAGTCAACCTCTGACCTAAGATGGTAGAAACAAGTAATCACGTCCGTCGTGCTAGTATCAATCAGATAGCAGTGCCAGTGTGAACACGGCATTCAGAGCACAGACTGCTCTAAATGGTCTCTGTCAGAAATCTTCTTTTTGCTCTGTGTGATATCACAGGTCATCTAAAGCAGCGGTCCCCAACCCCCGGGCCTCGGACCGGTACCGGTCCGTGAGTCGTTTGGTACCGGGTCGCGAGAGTTGAGGCTCAGGTGTGAAATGTATGGTTTTCAGGGTTTTTATCGGTTTTCAGCGTTATTTTGTTATCGGTTTTATCGTTTACTCGGTTTTCCTTGGTTTTTTCACGTGTGTTATGAATAAATCTTCTTTTTTCGGTACCGGTACTAGTTTTATTTTGTTGTATTTAAAGGCTGGTCTGTGAAAATATTGTCGGGCATAAACCGGTCCGTGGCGCAAAAAAAGGTTGGGGACCGCTGATCTAAAGCAACAACTGTGAGAACAGACACCCCCTCCCACCTGCTGTTCAGCCTTTCAAAATAAACGGCTATTCTATTCTGTTCTGTTTGTACGGGGCAGCCAATCAGAATAGAGATTGACCTAAGATAAAGGAGCTAAAACAGCTTGTTTCAGACAGAGGTGAGGAGGTGCACGGCCCAGTAACTGATAAATAAAGATTGTTTTGAACTCATGCAAAGCTACTTGCACGTTATAAGGAATGTAGCTGGAAATGATCACACTGTAACATGTCCTCTTTAAAACTGGAAATGCTTGTATGATGTAATTATTTAGCTTGCGGGCTTATTGGTTGGATTACACACAAAAGCCAGCAGGCATATCCAATTAACATGGGGGCTTTAAATAGAGATAAACCCCAATATCGATGGTCCTGAAGAATTACATAGCAAGATTAAGTATATTCTTTAAACTTTCTAAAAGAACAGTTTAAAGAATAGGATAATAAAGCAACAATTTCACTGTGCTTGTTCTTGGAGTTTTTATTCCATGACCAGCCTTTTTTAATGTGAGCAATTAACTATGAGGCTATCATGATGATGGATTAAAAATAATTGTTGCAACACAATCTGTCTGATCATTTCTCTGGATGTATGCAGGGTCTTTACCTTACAATATAAAGTGCCTTGGGGTGACTGTTGTTGTGATTTGGCACTTTATAAATTAAACTGAATTGTCTGTTTAGTAGAAAAGGTGTCAGAAGTTGATTTACTTTGCATAAAGATAGAAAGCTGAGGAATAAATGGCTTCCTGAAAAGCTGTCGTCAGGATGAAGACAATTGGATACATAACAACTCTGTCCTCCATCAGTGTGTTAAAGTGATAGTATTCCATCATTCAGACATAGGTCACTTTTAACTTCAGATTCATTCACATACCCTGACAGAACAAGCACCCCCGTAGTTCATGTGCTATTTTTGACAGTGGGGGTTATTGGTAACATTATCAGTGTTGCTTGCCACATTATTATAACTTTAGACGGTTGTTTCCCATGTCTTTATTTATATTGAATAAGCTTAGTCCTTTAAAGGTCCATTTTCACATTTAATATATAACTGGCATGTGCAGTAATATCTGTTTTCTCATCTAACTCTGTAAAAAAGATATATATTTATTTTCCAAAACGCTGCAGTAATCCTGTTGACCTTATATTCCATCTGCTCTCTGTGGACTGTGTTTCAGTGGTATGCATAGCAGGTTGGTTAGTCAACTTTCTTTCCTGGGCCCCGGGGTTTCGGGCCCCTGGGCACAGCTGTCCTCTTGGTAGTTCAGCCTCAGTGTTCTGCACACTAAGTGTGTCAGAAATGAGGCGAAGCAAAATCTCAATTCAGATGGAATATCAGACAAGTGGGTTATTTCAAAGGTGGTACTTGGCAGCACAGCAGGATTCAAAAGGCCGTGTCCTTGCTGAACAATGGGTGTAGAATATTGAGTTTGGCCCCATTACAAATTCAACTTTTTTTTTCTTACTGCTATAGATAATGCTCATTGATCTGTGAAATTATGAGCCACCATTAGAAAGACCTGGCACATAATTCAGACTGCCTGAACTCTCAATCACTGAGTGGAAAACTCAAAGCCCAAATGGCAATTTACATCACAATGTACCACATTGATTTAGATCGAGAGGTGTGTTAAGAGATCCTTAACAACCGTGGACGCCCTCAGGTCTATAATAGGTATTGTTATGATTAAAAATGCCAAGCAAATTTGATTTCGGCAGACTGAAAATCACAGCAATCATGTCATGCCAGTCAACGCGCATTTTTTTAGAAATTAATCTTAAATGTTTATTGACTGTTGTAACTGTCCCATTTATAATGCAAGCCAGATGCCAGTGGTGGGAATATGAGCTGCATAGAGTGCCAGTAGAATTAAATATAAGATATACATCACCCTTTGACTTTGAAAATAGATTGTATCATAGTACCTGATTATGCGCCCCTGCTACAGCATACATAAGAGGAGGACTGTATGGAAAGCAATGCATCTTTTAAAACTTACAATAGGTATATCAGTGACACTTGATGAATCTTTGAAAGTGAGTTGAATTCACATTTGAGGAACGTGTAAGGAAAGACGCAGCATAATTAAATGGGCTGAAAAGTCGAGTCCCGACTGGCAGTCGTCCTCTCCCAGCCAGAGCTGCACTGCGTCAGGTGCCAGATAGATTCCTGAAGTCTCCTTGAACCTCGGCCGACTTACTTATATCCTGATAAGTGCTGAGATTGATCCTGAGTTCATTTCCTTGCAGTCGCCACCCTTCCAGCGATCCCTATAATTGCTGCAGGGGTACAATATTATATTTGGACAACGTCCAGTGAGGGCGCTGGAGATAGCTCCCACTTTGCATTTTTAATGTGACCCCTGAAGCATTTTGTCTAGTCCTTGCATTAAGCCTGTTCTCTTTTATCAATGCACAAATTGAAATCATTGATTAGGGAGAGAGGTCAGAGGAGATGACAAATAGCCTTTTTTTCCTAAACATGTCCTCAGCTTCACCCTAATAATATATTTTTATTCTTATCATTAGCAGGCAGAGGGTGAAAATCAATACATTTTCATACGTAAATGTTAGCCTTTATTTGAAAGTCAAGCACTCTCACAGCTGAAAAACTCAGATTTTATAAGAACACTGGGTTTTCAAGAGCCTTTCACGCTTTACTCTTGTGCCTCATAATAAAATCATCTCATAGAAACACTGCCAGTCGGTTCTAGTGTAATAAAATTCTGGAAAGGTACCTGGTGGTACAGTATTTGGGTCACAATAACATCTTATTGCTCAGTTGTGTAGCCTATGCAGACAGCCCTTTGATGAATGAAAGTCAACTGAATTGTGGCAGACCGCCAGAATGAATAGGAGTGCAAATAACATTAGAGTTAGCAGAAGCAGAGCATGCCTGCACCAATAAATACAGAAAACACAGAAGTGTAATCTTTGGGGAAGCTTTAACTCAAGACTCGTACCTTATTTCAAACACCGGAGATTAAAGCAAAAAAGACTGTGTGTTTATGCTTAGCTGGCTAATGCTCCCCATGCTCATCGTCTTTGGTTTGGTTTTCAAATGCTGAAATAGTTCCTTATTAGCAGTTATCACAAAATACAGCTGTGCTTTGATTTGAATGTCGGTTTGGTTGGTATGTAACGATATACAATACTGTGCAAAATTCTACAGCCCCACATTTCTTTATATTTTCCTTCCAAGGAGTGGGATCTTGTAATCTTTAAGGTGGTCTTAAGCAATATTTCTTCTGTATTTCTGAAAGTCTTTTAGAGATTTTCTTTGGACATTGGATGCTTTTTCAGTAATATTCCTTTGAGTGCCTTGTACCTGACCATTCTTGAGGGGAAGCCACGTAACACTGAACTATGAATCATTTAAACAAATAAAGGGCATCAAACTCAAAGTCGGAATCAGTGTTTTATCTACACATAACAAACAAAGAACCAATTTTGTTACCATACGCCTGTCCCAAAAACAAATGGTGTTTTCCTATTACCTTTGTCAAACCTAAGAAAATGCCAGATTATACAGCCTGACTGGTATTAAATAGTATTTTTCCATCAACAAGTTAACCCTTTAAGACCTACCATAGAACCAAGTTCGCCAGAGCTTATATTATATTTTTACCTGCTGTGGAGCCATTTTTGGGAGCATTTCAAGTTGCTATACATCAATACAACCATTATAGCCCAAACTTTAATAATATGTCTGCATTAGGTGCATAGTAATTACATAAATTGCAAAAAAGTGCAATAAACTACAAAAAAATTGAAAATCGTTTTTGTTTTTTTAACATATATTTCTAGTTAGAGAAATTTAAGAGGCTTATCCCTCAAAACTGTAAATACAAAAAAGTTACACAAACTAGTTTCCCACCACAGGAAATTTATTTTGAGTGTCTTCATAGTTTTATTTTTGAAATACACCAATTTTTATATACTGCAGGAAAAACGAAAATAAATATTATAGTGCAAATTTGCAAAATAACAGCATATGCATCAAAATAAACTATTTCCAGCAGTGCAATATGAGTCTTAAGCATCCCAGAAACGACACAGAAAGTCATAAAGTCAAACATAACTTTTTAAAACACATAACAAGTAAAACACAAGCTCATAAGGCCCCGATCGTAAAAAAACTACATTTCCGCAAAATGACGTCACTTCCGGTTTCGGGCAGGTCATGCGGTCATGTGATAGTTCGCGCTGATGGACGTAGGAAGTGTTACAAACAGCTGATGGATCGGCGAAGCGTGTTTCTGGAATATCATGTTTTTGTTGCTGCAAGTGATTTTTATGCAGTTTTTGCAAAGCTATATGTGGAAGGAAACTGTGACCTAGGACAAGCTGATGGCATCAGATGTAAGTACAACTCCTCCAGTTTCATATGCAAAAAAAATTATTGCGCTAGCTTACTTGGTTGCAGAGCTACCGGGATTTAAAAATAGTTACGCAAAACAGAGCGTGCCCGCTCCGATCGGCTGTAAAGGGTTAATTACAAAAAAGCTATTTGCTGGAAATGTGGTGTGTCTCAGCATGTCTTTAAAAATTAAAAAAAAATAAAGAAATTTGACAAGTGCAGGACAAAAGTCTCAGTGTCAGGCCCAAACGAACGGTCTACAGTAGATGTATTGTCTGAAAGTCATGTGCTTAAAAAATAGGAAAAAATCCAGCAATGACCTGACACAAAGCCTGAGTGATGCATCTGGACCATCTATTTTTCCCTGAAATTTCCTTCAAAATGGTCTAAGTGAAGACTGGAAGTCAAGAAACCATTCTTAAGGAAGGAAAACTGGGAGGCATGTCAAATTACATAAGAACTGAACTGAGTCACTGGCAACAGGTCTTATAGAGGGATAAATACAAATTTGGAATTTTTGTTTCAAATCATCATCAATATGTACAGAGGAGGCCAGGAGCGAGGTCCAAGAGTGAGTTTCTCAGGGGCTATTATCGTTAACGAAAACTAATGAAATAACGAAAACTATAAGTGAAAAAACATTTTCGTTAACAGAAATAAAAATAAAAACAAGACTTTGCAAAAAAAGGAAAACTAACTAACTAAACTAACTAAAACTGTAATGAGTGTTCACAAAACTAACTAAAATTAACTGAATTTATAGCGAAAAATTGTTTAGTTTTAATTGATGTGTGTGTGTCATACAATAGTCTAGGGTGAAAATGAAGTGTAGCTTCCAGGTTTTTTTCTTGCTGTGTCTCATTATGCCAGCAGGTGGCAGTACGTTAGTCGAGTCGTCTGTGTTGCTGCTCCGTCCCACGCAGAATCATGTCAGCAAAAGTCGGGAGAAATCGCTAGAGTCCAATTTCGGATTACTTTGAATATGACTGTGTTTTAGATAAAGCAAGTGTCTCGTAGTGGAAAGAGACAAATTATGCGGGACATTTCTAAAGGGAAAAAAATCCCACAAAGCTTAAAGTGCACTTGAAAAGCTCGCACAAGAAGGCTAACCTTCTTGTGAGCACGCCCAACCCTCATCCCCAGAAACAGAAGCTAACCCCAGGCAAGGCAGCGTGATGCATCGCAAGACAACATTAATGCAGTGCTTCCAACGGTGACCCGATGGCTGCTGGTTGGTCAATTCGCAGGAACATCACAAGCGAGAGGAAGCGTTTGTGTATATGTTTGTTGAGACTGGAATATCTACACAACTGTGTGAGTCAATTGCCTTCAAAAAGTTTAACAATTCACTTGAACCAAAATTACGAACACCCAGTGCTGCAAGAGTCTCATTGGGGCCAAGATATATCTTTTATAGTTCAATGGTTGTTCATCTGCCCTAATTTTTTATTTTTTTAAAGAACCCATAGGTTCCTCATAGGTGGGAATGTGAGTTGTCTGTCTCTGCGTGTTAGTCCTGCGCGACAGACTGCCGACCTTTCCAGGGTGCAGGGTATGGTAGCTGGAATAGCAACATACCCAAGGATAAGCAGAAGAGAATGACTGATATGATGAAACTGGGATTTTGTTACACTTAATTATTGCAAACTAAAACTATAACTGAAACTAATCTTAACATCAACTTAACATCACAAAGACAAAAGAACTGATTATGGACTTTAGGAGGCAGGCTCCTCCTCCTAACCCTGTCATTATCAGAGGGGCTGATGTGGAGATCGTTGAGGATTACCGGTAGCTGGGGGTACACTTGGACTGTAAACTGGACTGGACCAAGAACACCAATGCTATCTTCAAAAAAGGGCAGAGTCGGCTTTTCCTACTGAGGCGACTTAGGTCCTTCAATGTTGGTAGGAAAATGCTGACCATATTCTATCACTCGGTGTTGGAGAGCGTTGTGTTCTTTGCAGATGTGTGCTGGGGAAGTGGGGTGAAGACAGCTGATGCCAACAGGCTGAACAAACTGATTAAAAAGGCTGGTTCTGTCCTGGGGACTTGAGAACCTGGACGAGGTGTCTGAAAGGAGAATGCTAAAAAAAGCTTCTTTCTATCATGGACAACCCCTGTCACCCCATGCACGCCCCCATGATGGACCATTGGAGCAAATGCAGCAAAAGACTCATTGCCCCAAAATGCAGAACTGACCGCCACAGTAAATCCTTTGTGCCAGTGGCAATAAGACTGTATAACTCTTCCTCACTCTGTAGGTGATTTTCCTGAGACTATTACCAATGTTATTCTGTTCCCTTTCAGACCGTGCAATATTACCCAACAGTACCTTATTGAATATTTGTTTCATCCCCCCCATCATACATTGCTACTCCCTTTATTCTATTGCACAATACTATGTCACTTTCTAGAATCGCCTGCACTGATAGTTAAGTTATTTATTATCCAGGATATAGTTATATATATTACTTCGTTAGAGTTATTTGATACTATGTCGTGCACTATCCTACTGTATGTTACTGTATACTACTATTCTTATTGTATATATTGTATATCTTATTCATCTGTTCCTCTGTCTCTCCTGCTGCTTTGAGCATGTACATGACAAAAGAATTTCCCTCGGGATAAATACAGTTATTCTTATTCTTATTATTCTTAATCAAAACTAAACTGAAACTAATTATTTTCAAAAAAATAAAAACTAAACTAACAAACAAATGGTAAAAACGAATTAAAACTGATATAAAATTTTAAAATCTGAAGTCAAAACTAAATAAAAATAAAAACTAATGAAAATTGCAAAACTATTAAAATCCTGGCAGTGACAGAAAAAAAGAACAAAAGGCAGCCAAAGTCCAAAGAAGACCTTTGAATGTCCTTCAATAAGCCTGGTGAAGTATTCCCGAAAACTAAAGAAATGACATGTATGAAATTTAGCTGATGTGCAAAATCCAAAGGAAATTTTATTGCAGTGCATTCAGTATTAATTAGGATATTCAAACAACCTGTCCCTAAATAGACAGGACTGTCACAGGATCTCATCAAGAAGAGAAAAAGGGGCTGGATTTGCCACACACTTCGAAAACCATTCGACAACGTCACAAGGCAAGCACCAGACTGGATCCCACAAGGAAAAAGGAAAGTGGGGAAACCCAAAAAGACGTGGAGAAGATCTGTCAAGAGCAAAGTGAAGGCAGCCGGAATGACGTGGACACAGCTGAAGAGAACGGCCCAGAACAGAGTCCGTTGGCGTGGTGTTGTTGCAGACTTATGCTCCACCAGGAGTCTACAAGAAAATTGATTTATCACAGGATCTCCATTCATTAGGGTTTACCCTTGGATTTCTAAGTTGTAACGTAACATCTATCCACATTCTAATCCTAAGCTATCAGAATATGCAATTTATTTAAAAAAAAATACAAATCTAGGGTTACGATGATGACATAGACCTCAACAGGTTAATACTGATTTGAATATTAGTTATTATAACTGCAGTTCAATCCATCCCATAGACCAGGGCTGTGTTTTTCTTTTTTTCCCCACACTTTACATTGCCATCAATGAGGCTGATTTGGACCTGTTGGTGGGCCGGTTCAGGGATCTTTGACATCCCTGACACCAACAGTTGGCTCAAATCAAAAGTGAGTGAAGAACCATGAGGGGGTTCAGTCAGAAGACATTTCTGGTAATTTAGTGGTCATGGGGGAAAGTTTCATTGAGACCAAAACTAAATACAATGCATGAAAGAAATGATTCTAAAAGGACAATGCAAGCAGAAGTCAGTCATATTAGCTGAGCATACTGATTCATTTCATTTTTCCTAATCAATGAACACATTGCGTATTTTGGATCGAAAACTGGTGAAAATGCCAGCGCATTTATCCAAATGGGAAAAATGCCAATGTGTTTCTCCACGGCTGTACACCTGAGAATGTCAGTTATAAAATTTGATAGATTTTTTTTCTTCTCCCACCATATTTCATGGATTGCCTAGCATCACACACCTACTCAGAAAAGCCAACATCTGGCTGGATTGGATGAGAACACAAACACATATTGTGCCTGTGGACTGTGCTGGCAGACACGCATGCTCACACAACGATGGGCCTGGCATAGTGGGATGCTGAATTTTCAGAGTGAATTAGATGTTGGACCTGATAAGAAAGTGTTGTACTTTTGCAAATTAGGCTTCTGATATACAGTTTTTTCCCTGTTGTTATTTTTATTATTACTTCCCGTGCTTTGATTAAGTTATACAGACTGGATACATCTGTATATTCAGACACACAAGCCTTTCACCTTGAAGCCTGGGTGCAAACTACAGGTGAGCCAGGGGGAGGCTTTGCTCTTCTTAATATTCCATAAGCTAGTAAGATGATTTGTGGATTTTGTGTGTGTTCCCATGTGTGTACTGCAGTGGAGTGTGAAACTGTAGTATTTCTTTTTGTTATACATCTGTAAATACACTGTCTCTCTGGCCCCAATTGAGCTGAAAGGCACACAGCAGTGGTGACTTTTCATTAATTTTCTCATTTTTATTATTCATAGTCACACTCAGTGCTGAATTTGCAGATTTTGAAACACATGCTTCAGTTCCATTAGTTCAGGGGGAGGGGAGGGGAGAGGAGAAAAGCATCAGATAAAGCCAAAACTGCTCCTGCTAAAACTGTCATCAGGTCACATTATATATTTATATTTAATAGATTAAACAAGCCTTTTTTGCACATAGGAACAGTCTGAATATCGGGCTGTTCTTGTAATAATAATCATTAGTTGCTGTAAAACTCTTAAGTGCTGAGGACTGGGACCACCTACACATAAGTTAGTGCAGTTCATAGTTTCCGACATGACATGCTGTAAATCTGAAGATAGGACCCCGTCTCACAGCAGGTCATGACATAGTTCATGAACACAGATTGTTCTGTTTTTTGTTTTTTGTTTTTTCATGTCAGCAAGTGAGCACAAGCATGTACGTAATGCAGCAGGAAGTATATCCCTGGTCAGAAGCGTGGATTTGGTGTACAGAAAGCAGCGAGAAGTCACCATGGAAACTGAGAAACATAGTTTGAAATAATGTGGCAACAACTGTATTTGAACCCAAATCAACTTTTTAACGCAGTAGGTTTTAATATTCAACCTTAACCCAGCTGTTTTTAATCTCTACATCTAAACAACAGACACATATTTTGAAAAAGCATGAAATGTTTTAAAAAAAATCCTAGAAATGATCTGTGAGCATCTATGAGATTTTGACCCAAACTTGGGCCTGTGGTATGCAGGCCAACGTAAACGACTACCACCCCACCGTTTTGCCTTTGAATCAGCACATATCAGAGCAGACTGATGAAAAGTCATGTTTAGAGTCTCAAAATAATGTTGGGAATGTTGTTGTGAAAAACATGGTCAGAAATATGAGTCAATGCAATAAAGGTAATAACTACATCTCAGACAGCCAAGAGACCAGAAGGACACTTAAAGTGGAAATGAAACACTCAATGTATAAAGGCTAATTTACACCATGAAGCCCTGCTCTTAAAAATGTCTTAAAAAGACGAAAATCCACCTGTGAGCCACAATGTTGCAGTTTGTAAAGCACTTTATAAAAGAGAACAGTGTGGAGGGGATTGCTTGTTTGGTTGGTTGCGCACCAGCCAACCAAGCAATCCGGTGACATAACGTTCTGTACTTACAGAAGTGTTACATCTATATCAGTTTATGAGAGAACAACTCTATGGTGCAAATTAGCCTTTATACATTGAGTGTTTCCTTAAAATCCCTTTTTAATGCAGCTAATAAAGTTGACTTTAAATCATATGGCAAGCACAGTCGGTCATGTTACCTAAACTTAAAAGACATTTAAACATTGTGCAAACACAATGATAGTCATCTATCCATTACCAGAGCCCTTTAGTAAGTCATGGTCGTATTAAAGGAGCAGCTGTGGCAGTGTTTTACCACCTGATTGGTCCTCCTGTTTGTTGTGTTCTCCAATGTCTCTTTTGGTTAATGTCTTCTCTCGTCTCCTCCTAGTTGTTTGCCTAGGTTGTCAGAGTTGCCAAGATACTTACCTCTAGTCCCTACTGGAGTGCAAGAGTCGCAGCTGGATCATTACTGTGTGCAAGTCCAAGCCTGAAATCAATCTGTGGATCACAGTATGTACCTTCAACCTATCTGCCTGCCCACTCTCCACCATCCAGCCTGCAACACTCTCGGAAACCAGCCTACTCACATACAGACTGCCTTCCGGCCACCTATCTTTCTAAACCAAGTCAGAATGCTTCCCAATCTCTCTCTTTGCATTCGCTTTAGTCTCTTCCCTGCCAGCCGTTGCTTTTTTCCAGATTCAAAACAAGAACATCTTCTACCAGGACATTAAGCTGGAGAATATCTTGATAGAAACCAGTACAGATGTCCCGCGTTTAAGGCTCATTGATTTTGGACTCAGTTGCTTCACAAAGAAGACTTCATTGTAAAGGACCTTCTATGGTACTCTAGCCCACATCCCACCTGAGTGTTATCAGTCGTACAAATATACAAATATAGGCCTGGTCCCACCACAGTGTGGCAGCTGGGAGTGGTCCTATAGTCCGCAGTCCCACACAATTTGAAACAACAGGCTTTCTAAGCATCAAAATCAAGATTAAAAGGCAAAGTACATAAAATAAACTGTTGTTGTGATTTGATGCGATATTAATCAATTACTGAGCTGATGCTATTTCGATTACAACAAGGAATTTGATTCCAAAGAGTTCCCATTATAACCCTGTAATCTTCCAACTCCAACAGGGAACATTTTTTGGTGAATGCGACAAAATGTATTTTTAGGACTTTGAATCAGCTCAATTAGTTTTTTTAACTGCTCCAAATCTTGCTTTTTAACTTGCAAAAATTAAAAAATTTGAACTATTCTTTTGTAATACTTCTTTGCTGATAGTGGAAACTATCGTCGCATTTCATTTCCACCCTCAGCAAAATGACGTCATTTCAAAAAGAAAAAGAAGAACTTTAGATCGGATTAACTCGCTGAATCCTTTTTGACAGGGACTCTCATTGTCCCAAATAAGTGGCTTTCTCCCGAGGCCATTGTAAGTTTGGAGAAACTCACTTGCAACGATTTTATTGACATGTCGTATAGCACTTTTAATTCCCATCGTGCAGATCTGCTTAAAGAAAAGAAACTCTCAAACAAAACTCCCAGTGCACTGTTCAAAAACAAAAAATAAAATAAAATAAAAATAACAGATCAAAATGAAAAATAAAAATACAGAAGCCCGGTCTTAGGACTTGTCCCAGAATATTCTTTCTCTAAAAAGTAAAGACACACCAAATCTAGAACTTGGTGAAAAAGAAAAATGCCTCAGCCAATCCCCAAAACTTTCACCAACCATCCCACACGCTTCACACAAACGCAATATTCTTTGAAATGATCAGTTTCTTCCTTTGTCCCCAGGTGTGTGCCACGGTAAAACCTTCCCCATACATCAGAAACAAAAAACTAAAAATCTGCTAGTTTCACTCATTTTAACTCTGGCTGCAGGATTCTGTTCACCCCTGCTATCATTCAGTCATATTCCCCAAAATAATACTAATTCAGTTGTCTATGTATCACTTCTCAGACAGGATGATGGTAACAGTATTGCCTACTTAAAATTGTGTTTGATCCTAATGAGCTTCATTACATGTGTGTGTGTGTGTGTTAGTCGGGTTAATGCATTTTCTATTTCTGTGTATCCTTTTATTCACATTCCCCCTTTTTTCTGAAACAAAACTCCGTTCACTCCAAATTTTGTTTCAGAAACATCTAAATGAAAATCTCTGTCATAGTCAGGCACAGCTAAACCCCCAAATGCTTGCAGGTTACCATCAGCAACCATGCTGTGTGTTGTTAACCCCTTCTACAAATACCCTCTTTTGATGTGTGCCACTTTGTGTATGATTTTATGCTACCTCTAGTACATAATAATAATAATAATAATGGATTGGATTTATATAGCGCTTTTCTAGGCACCCAAAGCACTTTACAATACCACTATTCATTCACTCTCACATTCACACACTGGTGGAGGCAAGCTACAGTTGTAGCCACAGCTGCCCTGGGGCAGACTGACAGAAGCGAGGCTGCCATATCGCGCCATCGGCCCCTCTGGCCAACACCAGTAGGCAAGTAAGGTAAAGTGTCTTGACCAAGGACACAACGACCAGGACAGAGAGCCCAGGGATCGAACCGGCGACCTTCCGGTTACAGATGCGATTCCCAACCCCCTGAGCCACGGTCGCCCAAAAATGGAAAGGTGACACCACATGTGTGGTGTCACCTTTCCATTTTTTCTAACAGTACACGTGCATACCTCAGTGCTTGTCTTCCTCCCCCTTTTGTGGTGGTCTGGACACTGTGTCAGTCCTCCACTTCAAGGCAGTCGTTTGTCTCCCCGGATTCCTTAACCCAATTTGATTCCCCACACTAAAACAGCATTCCTCTGTGTCCTCACCTGCTCTTTCTTTCACTTTGGTCTCTTCTTCCACTTTGCAGTCCAGTGGCAGTCAGTTCTCTTCAGCTTTGTCCCGTGTATCTCTTTGTCCCACTGTCTCTTTCATTGCCATCTCGCTCCCAACATGGCAAATGTCAAACTCAGACAGTCTTTTCAAAAGTCCTTCACACACAGTGAAGTTGCAGCTTGCTGGAAATGCATCTCCATTCATCCAATCAAGATGATGGATCTTCTTTCTGATGCCGTTTGCCCACAGCGCTGCTGGACCTCTCTGGTCAGGACTCTGGTATTGTCTCTTGGACTGCTGTCCACTGTTGATGTTCATGGTTGTGCTTCTGGAACTGCACTCCTCGTCTTCAAGGAGAGATTAGCTTCCTTGGAGCTTGCTTGTTCAGGATGAGGATGGGAAGCTGCAAAACAATTCAGCCAAAAACTCGGGCTGTGTGTTTCTAATGATCTTAACCTATAATTTTTCTTCCGACTGCTGCCCGTGGAGAATTGATCCAGGTCCGTTCCCCACTTGTAATCGACAGACTGAGTGACTTTCATTATTCACTGTCACTGCATATGTATTTTAATCACTGCTAAAGCAACACATCACCACTTATTTTGTTTTGAACTCTACTGACTTTAAACCCCGAAAATGAAATTTTTATTTGTTCTTAACCGCAAACACAAAAATCTTCTTGATGTTGTTGTTAATTATTTTCATCCACAACACTCTGATTTATGTTTTCTTTTGTGTCCAGCAGGGGAAGAAGGTGACCTGTAGTATCACTGCTGCCCCCAGTTGGAGACAATTTCCCACTCACACTTCCACACTTTTTATTTTCTTTTTTCTTCTTTTTTTTTTCTTTTTTTCTTTTTTACCCCATTGTTTTCCACCCACACATTAACCCTTTAAGACCATAGAACCAAGTCCGTCAGAGCATATATTATATTTTTACATGCTGTAGTGCCATTTTTGGGAGCATTTCAAGATGCTATGCATCAATACAACCATTATAGCCCAAATTTTAATAATATGTCTGCATTAATTGCATAGTAATTACATGAATTTCAAAAAAGTGCAATAAAGTACAAAAAAATTGAAAATTGTTTTTGTTTTTTAACATATATTTCTAGTTAGAGAAATTTAAGAGGCTTATCCCTCAAAACTGCAAATACAAAAAAGTTGCAAAAAATAGTTTCCCATCACAGGAAATTTATTTTGAGTTTCTTTATAGTTTTATTTTTGAAATACACCAATTTTTATACACTGCAGGAAAAATGAAAATAAATATTAAGATGCAAATTTGCAAAATAACAGCATATGCATCAAAATAAACTATTTCCAGCAGTTCAATATGAGTCCTAAGCATCCCAGAAATTATACAGAAAGTCATAATGTCAAACATAACTTTTAAAAACACAAGTATAGGCTCATAAGGCCCTGAAGACAAAAAACTACATTTCCGCAAAATGACGTCACTTCCGGTTTCGGGCAGGGCATGGCGGACCTGCGATAGTTCGTGCTGATGGACGTAGGAAGTGTTACAAACAGCTGATCGAATCGGCAAAGCGTTTTTCTGGAATATTATATTTTTGTTGCTGCAAGCGCTTTTTATGCAGTTTTTGCAAAGCTATATGTGGAAGGAAACCGTGACTTAGGACAAGCTGATGGCATAAGATGTAAGTACAACTCCTCCGGTTTCATATGCAAAAAAAATTATTGTGCTAGCTTACGTGGTTGCAGTGCTACCGGGATTTAAAAATAGTTATGCAAAACGGAGCGTGTCCGCTCCGACCGGCTTTAAAGGGTTAACCTGTTAACTCACTCCTCCAACCTCATTCTCCTTTCTCCCCAACAGTTCTCATGCAGTCCACGATCAAATTCTCCAATCATCCTTGAGTACTTGGTCACCTTTAAATGTCACTGTTAATTTTATCAATTTATTTATCATTAACCCTTTAAGACCTACCATAGAACCAAGTCCACCAGAGCTTATATTATATTTTTACATGCTGTGGAGCCATTTTTGGGAGCATTTCAAGTTGCTATACATCAATACAACCATTATAGCCCAACCTTTAATAATATGTCTGCATTAGGTGCATAATAATTACATAAATTGCAAAAAAGTGCAATAAACTACAAAAAAATTGAAAATCGTTTTTGTTTTTTTAACATATATTTCTAGTTAGAGAAATTTAAGAGGCTCATCCCTCAAAACTGTAAATACAAAAAAGTTGCACAAACTAGTTTCCCACCACAGGAAATTTATTTTGAGTGTCTTCATAGTTTTATTTTTGAAATACACCAATTTTTATACACTGCAGGAAAAACGAAAATAAATATTATAGTGCAAATTTGCAAAATAACAGCATATGCATCAAAATAAACTATTTCCAGCGGTGCAATATGAGTCCTAAGCATCCCAGAAACGACACAGAAAGTCATAAACTCAAACATAACTTTTTAAAACACAAGTATAGGCTCATAAGGCCCCGATCGTAAAAAAACTACATTTCCGCAAAATGACGTCACTTCCGGTTTCGGGCAGGTCATGCGGTCATGTGATAGTTCGCGCTGATGGACGTAGGAAGTGTTACAAACAGCTGATCGGATCGGCGAAGCGTGTTTCTGGAATATCATGTTTTTGTTGCTGCAAGTGATTTTTATGCAGTTTTTGCAAAGCTATATGTGGAAGGAAACTGTGACCTAGGACAAGCTGATGGCATAAGATGTAAGTACAACTCCTCCGGTTTCATATGCAAAAAAAATTATTGCGCTAGCTTACGTGGTTGCAGAGCTACCGGGATTTAAAAATAGTTACGCAAAATGGAGCGTGCCCGCTCCGATCGGCTGTAAAGGGTTAACTTAACACTAATCCACTGTTTATTTTTCTTTATTTATTTTAGTTCATTTTCTCCTATTTGATCACTTTGATTTCTTGACTATTATTATTTCACAGAAAATCAACTGATGTACTTTGTCTCCCTTTTTGTCATCAAGGAATTCACCCACACACTCACAGCCTGGTCACTCACCCCCACCTTTCTTTCTCTCACACACACACACATTTTACTCCTCCTTTGTTCCACCTGTGAACCCGCCCCTTGAGGCTGGCTCACACACCTCATACTTCTCGCAGTCCCATTCAAACTTTCTGCGAGACACTTCCTCTGCTGATTCAGGACAACGCCCTGATCCGCACACAGAGCGGGTGCCGTCCGCTCTTGTACACCTCACAAATTATTCAAACTGCGCCACGGACTCGATACCGCGGTTTCTCTTCCCCAAAACATAAAACCAAATTCAACCCCCCAATTGACTTCACAGTTTGCAACAATTTGTGACATGGCCTCCTGCCGCGATTTCTACACACCGCAAACACACACAAATTCTTTTTATTACTTCGGACAAGACACAAACTCTAACTGCGCTTTCACACACATTACACAGTCCTCTTTCTGCATCAGGCACTGGTTCAACTCAGCTCGGAATCTAACCGGCCAAAGCAATCCTGCTTTTATGCATACTTCAGACTGCGACAGGGACTTCAACCCAGACTTAGTTATTTAGGAGTTCCGAATCCCCAGGTTACCAGCCTGGATCTCCTGTCCCACAGGTCCTACTCCCATGTCCGAGAATAGGTGGGGCAACCAAGCCCGGAACACACACGGCCCTCAGCCGGTGACGAGGCCTTAAACCCCGCTTTCTAATTACTAATAGTAACACACGTTTCCTGCTTTAACGCACGGGGACGGGTCACAACACTGCCACTTTTTTCCTAATAACTAAGACGGATCACACACCGTCGCGGATGAAACACCACTTACAAATCCATAACAAACGTCTCCTGCTTTAACGCACTGAGATTTTCTTACGGCACACTAAACATCAAACTGAAGTTCTTAGCAAAAGTCTCTTGCTTTAGTCGCACTGGGACGGGCCCTAGCCGCCTCTTTATTCTACTGAGTGAATTTACACTGTGATACGCTCAACTTAGCGAACAGATAATTTAAACTTTATTCAATTTGCACACTTCGAAAATAAACAGGTGGTGCCTACCTTTTAAATGATTGAGCTAGCTCTCTGTTCGCCTCGTTTTCACGATCTCAGCTCTGCCAATTCGTCCTCTCTGAGCCTTGAGCGAATCCCGGGTTTTCGGCACCAAAACTGTTGCGAAATCAGTTTCACCCCGGTTCTTTTTATTCCTCGAAGCATCCAGAGGCGGCACCGGACTCAGTAGTCATTTTCACAAAACCTTTATTCATCTTTATTCATCTTCATTTAAGCATGCATCTTCTAGAAGGGGAGACGTGCAAGGCCAGTGTCCCTCTGCAGATCTTCACTCCTTTGTCTGTGTTTGCAGCACACCCCCATGGTGTGCTGCAAACTCTGTGTTTGTATGTGTGCACGAGCATGTGAGTGCCTGTGTATGCGCGTACCCGTGTGTCTTTGTGAGTGCAGGTGAGTGAGTGTGCGTGTGGATGTGTGAGTGTGTGTCTCTGCATACGTGACTTCCTGACGGTCATAAAAGTAATCTCACCCAAGCTACACCAAATTCCTCTACACAACATAGAAAACACAGTTAACATATTACAAACACTGAGACCCCCACTCTGCATCCACTGGGCCATTGGCCTTGTTGTCTTACATTTACAGATAAGGTGGAGAGTCTCCTACAAACCTACTTCTAAGTTTATAACAATTATGAGTTTTATTAAAGGTACAAGCATCAGCATCAGCAACCTCCAACTGTAGCTTCCTGTCTCCTTTTATGGCAGGCAGACCCCCAGTGTCCATAAATTCCTTTCCCTCTAAACAATTACACACACTCTCAGGCCTACAGCGAAGCCAACCTAAAACAGACCAATCCTTCCTTATTCCTCTGATCTAAACAAATTTAACACATCATATTATAATAATTATTTTCTTGTACTCACAGTTACCACGTCATGCTGGCTGTTCCGTCTCCAGATTAGGCGTCGCACCCATACAATCAGGCAGCGGGTTCCTCTTTTCACCTGGCCTTCACACATTCCTCCTCATATCTGAGGCCTCTCTCCTCCCAGTGCTCAGCTAGCCTGCTTTTAAAAGGTCTTTACACAGCCGATAGGCCACCTCTGGACACACCCATACCTCAGCAGTTGATCCCTATCAACTAATTTGTCCCATGCGCAGCCAGTCCACAGTGGATTAAAACCATGTCAAAATAGAACACTAAAAACCATGCAATATAAACAGAATAAAATCATGCAAATCAAAACTGCACTCATACATAAACACTAAAAATCAGAATAAAACCAATATACAAGATAAATACAAATTTACACTAAGATTAAATGCTTATATTTTGCATTCTCTAAAAAAATATTAAAAGTGTATTTGGAGGCATCCTTATCAGATGTCCGAACCATCTCAACTGGAGGAGCAGCGACTCTACTTTGACCCCCTCCCGGATGGCCGAACTTCTCATCCTGTCTCTGAGGGAGAGGCTAACCACCCTTCGAAGGAAGCTCATTTCCGCAGCTTGTATCCGCAGTCTCGTTCTTTTGCTCATAGCTGAGGTTAGGGACGTAGATCGACCGATAAATTAAGACTTTCACTTTTACACTCAGCTCTCTCTTCACCACGATGGACCGGTACAGTATCCGCATCACTGCAGCTGCACCACCAATCCGTTTGTCGATCTCCCGCTCCCTTCTCTCCCTTCTCCCGTCACTCATGAGCAAGACCCTGAGATACTTAAACTCCTCCATTTGGGGCAGGAACTCGTCCCTGACCTGGAGTGGGCACTCCACCCTTTTCCGGCTGACGACTATGGCCTCAGATTTGGAGGTGCTGATTCTCTTTTCCACCACTTCACACTTGGCTGCGAACAATTCCAGTGTGAGCTGGAGGCCATCACCTGATAAACCCAAAAGAACCACATCATCTGCACAAAGCAGAGATGAGATTCTGAGACCACCCACGTGAAAGCCACTTGGCTATGCTTACAAATTTTGTCCATAAAAATTACGAACAGAGTCGGTGACAAAGGGCAGCCCTGGTGGAGTCCATCACCCACTGGGAACGAGTCCAACTTATTGCTGGCTATGCTTGCAACGGTTGTATAAGAATTGAATGGCACGTAGCAATGACACACCATACTCCCAAAACATCTCCCACAGGACAGCCCGAGGGACACGGTTGAATGCCTTCTCCTAGCTCACACAACACATGTAGACTGGTTGGGCAAACTCCCATCCACCCTCAAGTATCCTCGAGAAGATAAAGAGCTGGTTCAGTGTTCCACGATCAGGACAAAAACTGCATTGTTCCTCTTGTATCTGAGGTTTGACTAACAAACGGACTCTCCTCTCCAGCACTCTGGCATAGACTTTCCCAGGGAGGCTGATGAGTGTGATCCCCTTATAGTTGGAACACACCCTCCTTAAACCCTTCTTAAAGATAGGAACCACCAGACCAGTCTGCCAATCCACAGTTACCACCCTTGATCTCCACGCAACAGTGCAGAGGTGTGTGAACCAAGACAGCCCTACAACATCCAGAGCCTTCAGGAACTCAGGGCGGATCTCATCCCCCCGAGGGGCTCTGCCACCAAGGAGTTGTTTAACTGCTTCAGTGACCTCACCCACAGAGATAGTCAATCTTACATACAATTCAATTCAATTCAATTTTATTTATATAGCGCCAAATCAAAACAAAAATTGCCTCAAGGCGCTTCATCGCTACAGAGAAAAACCCAATAATCATATGACCCCCTATGAGCAAGCACTTTGGGGACAGTGGGAAGGAAAAACTCCCTTTTAACAGGAAGAAACCTCCGGCAGAACCAGGCTCAGGGAGGGGCGGCCATCTGCTGCGACCGGTTGGGGTGAGAGAAGGAAGACAGGATAAAGGACATGCTGTGGAAGAGAGACAGCGGATAATAACAGATATGATTCAATGCAGAGAGGTCTATTAACACATAGTGAGCGAGAAAGCTGACCGGAAAGGAAAAACTCAATGCATCATGGGAATCCCCGGCAGCCTACGTCTATTGCAGCATAACTAAGGGAGGATTCAGGGTCACCTGGTCCAGCCCTAACTATATGCTTTAGCAAAAAGGAAAGTTTTAACCCTAATCTTGAAAGTAGAGATAGTGTCTGTCTCCCAAATCCAAACACAAAGCTGGTTCCACAGAGGAGGGGCCTGAAAACTGAAGGCTCTCCCTCCCATTCTACTTTTAAATACTCTAGGAAAAACAAGTAGGTCTGCAGTGCGAGAGCGAAGTGCTCTAATAGGGTGATATGGTATTACAAGGTCATTAAGATAAGATGGGGCCTGATTATTTAAGACCTTGTATGTGAGGAGCAGGATTTTGAATTCAATTCTGGATTTAACAGGAAGCCAATGGAGGGAAGCCAAAACAGGAGAAATATGCTCTCTCTTTCTAGTCCCTGTCAGTACTCTTGCTGTAGTGTCTAAAAGACATGTTGATGGTTTGGAGGAAGTAATTATTGAAGTTAACTCAGAAAGATCAATTGGAGAAAAAGAGTCTAACTTAACTTCAATGGTACTAAGAGTAGCTGTAGATAATATTACATCTGTGGGATGATTATTGGTAATTTTTTCTCTAATGATAAAACTTTTATTTGTGAAGAAGTTCATGAAGTCATTACTAGTTAACGTTAAAGGGATGGTTGGCTCAAAAGAGCTCTGACTTTTTGTCAGCCTGGCTACAGTGCTGAAGAGAAACCTGGGGTTGTTCTTATTTTCTTCAATCAGTGATGAATAGAAAGATGTTCTGGCTTTGCGGAGGGCTTTCTTATAAAGCAGCAAACTATTTCTCCAGGCTAAATGATGATCCTCTAAATTTGTGACACGCCATTTCCTCTCCAGCTTACGAGTCATCTGCTTTAGGGTACGTGTTTGAGAATTATACCACGGAGTCAGGTACTTCTGATTAGAGACCTTAGTTTTCACAGGAGCTACAGTATCCAGAGCCGTACATAGTGAGGAGGTAAAATTATTAACAAGATAATCGACCTCTGTTGGAGTAGCGTTCAGATAGCTGCTCTGCTCTATGTTGGTACAGGTCATTGAAGATGATAACAGTGGGTGGATTATATTCTTAAACTTAGTTACAGTGCTTTCAGAAAGACATCTACTGTGATAAAGTCTACTCTCCACTGCTGTGTAATCAATTATTGTAAATGTAAATGTTATCAGGAAATGATCAGACAGGAGAGGGTTTTCAGGAAACACTGTTAAATGTTCAGTTTCTATGCCATATGTTAAAACAAGATCTAGAGTGTGATTTAAGTGGTGGGTGGGTTCTTTTACAGTTTGAGAGAAGCCAATTGAGTCTAATAACAGATTAAATGCCATGTTGAGGCTGTCATTTTTAGCATCTACATGGATGTTAAAAGTGTGGGGCCTGGAGTGTGGAGCCTCCCTGCTGCTGCGGAGTCGGGGCGGTCTGCCTCTCCCCACCGCAGGGAAAAGGGTAACACCACCTGGGTCTGGATGCAGTTCCCCCCTCCAGGGGCAAGGGTACCTAGACCCGGTTCGTAGAGTACGCTTGGGGAGTGTGATCATGTGTACAGCGTCTCTTTATGTCTGTCTCCACGTTGGTTGAGTGTGGAGTAAGTGCATATGAGAGCATGAGGGTGGGAATGGATGTTTGTATCTGTGTGTGCCTGTATGTCTGTGTCTATATGTCAGGTTGGGTATCAGACGCCACCTCCCTGGGGACATCTCAGGCCCTCCAAGGTTTGGAGGCCTATCTCCACCCACCACCACTTCCCCTGCCGGTGGCGGACTCCCTCAGACATCGGTGCGTTGGTGGTTCTTTGTGTCTGGGGGTGGGCGTCCGGGCACACACTGGCTCACTCCTTGGCGGCCGCTTATCGGGGCCTGGAGCCTGGGGCTCGCTCGGGCCACTTCGGAGGTGGGGTGCCCCCGGCCTCTCGGCCTGGGGCTCGGTCACTCAGGCACAGCTGGCTGCCGGCGGAGCTCACGGGCGCGTCACTGCAACTCCCCCTGGCTTCTGCTCCGCGGCTGCTGAGTGAGCCCTCATCTGGGACTCTCCTCAGCTCTTACTGGGACAGTGGCGCGGCTGCCCCTCTGTTGGTCTTCCTTGGTCTCTTGTGTTCTGGGGGCCTCTGGATGTCTGGAGTTTTGATCTCCTCCATACCTGCTTCATACCCTGGAGGACGGGGCTGTGGCTCCCCACACTCCCTAGCAGATCGTTACATGGAGAAACCTTTGGAATGCAAGCATGCTGATCCACACAGGTATGCACACAGGTGTACACGCGGGTATTCACAGACGCGGACTACAGCTTTCTTGGCTGCTGCCTCAAAGCACATTGTGCGCTGTCTATCTTGCGTGCTGCACAATATCGTTTATTATTTAGTATCTACTGCTAGCTAGTTTATTGTGATGGTGCCGTTTTTTTTTTTTATTATGTTGCTCTTTGTTGTTTGCTTTCTCTTCTGTTTTTTTTTCTCCATACAGGTGACCCAGGTGTTTTTTTTTTTTTTTTTTTTTTTTTTTTTTCTTTCTTCCCCCCCTTCTCACCGTCTCTTCTCCCCTTTGGTTTTCTTTCTCTCCCTCTCTTTCTTTCATTCTTTCTCCCTGTCCTATCCCCCAGTCATGTCTGTCCCGTTTGTAGCAACTGAAAATAAAATAAATTCATAATTATAATAAAGGTCAATCAAATGGACCAATATGGCAAGGCCATGATGATCCACTTGGTGGATCATAAATCCGCTTGGCATCTTTCTTGGCCTTAAGACAACAATTCTGATGGCTAAAGATCCAAACGGGACACAAAAAAAGAAAAAAAAAGATGTTAAAATCACCCACAATAATTATTTTATCTGAGCTGAGAACTGAATCAGATAAAAAGTCTGAGAAATCAGAGAGAAACTTTGTAAGGCCCAGGTGGACAATAGATGATAACAAGTAAGACACACATTGTTTTCTTTTTTTTTCTTTTCCTCTCAGTAAAATCCCTCAGCACTGCTCTTCCTCTTCAGTGACTATCTGTGTAGACGGGGAAAAAAAAATAGGAGTCTGCTCAGGAACAGACAAAAAATTTACTGAAAACATTGGGCAGGGGTTTGTGAAAAAAAGGAGAATCTAACACCAAAACAGAAAACCAGTCACACTATCTTCTGGGGTCAAAATAATATTGCACCACCTAACCATGTGTGGCCTGGGGGGGGGGGGCAGTCATTATATTGGACAACGCTGAAAAAGTTGCTCATCAGGAAATACAGACATACCTCAAGTAAAACAACAAAAAAAATGTTTGAAAAGTTTCAACAAAAAGCAACTTTTTATGCATGGACTTTATTTGCTGTCACAAATCCATTAAACACAATACAGGTTAATTTATATTCCTGTAATCTAGGACATAGGTGTCAAACTCTGGCCCGCGGGCCAAATTTGGCCCGCAGCCTAATTACATTTGGCCCGCGAAGCCATACCAAATTATTATTATAGAGCTGGCCTACTGGCATTATACAGCTAATATATATATTGTTTAGTATTAAGCTTTGCTCGTTCCATATTCAGTTTTTCAGCAAAACGTGTTTGAGTCCATTAGAAAAGATTCATGCTTATATCTGGAGGATTAAATATATTTCAATAAATATTAACGTTAGCCCGCGACTTTGTTCCAGTTTTGAATTTTGGCCCACTGTGTATTTGAGTTTGACACCCCTGATCTAGGATATTTGGTGTTACCCAAATAATGTGAGTTATTCCTGAGCCACACATTGTTTTCGTAATCAAATGGGTTTTATCTAACATTTGTGGTATTAGTTCTAGAAAACAAAATACACCAAAAAATCCCCCCCAGATTGTCTTGCCACCACCTGTTTTCATTGAATTCATAAATTCTCTGTTGCTCAGTGTTTAAATAGATGTATGATTTCTGTATCTTACATTTCCAACCACAAATTAGACTTAGAAGTAATTAGAA
Organism: Rhamphochromis longiceps; assembly: GCF_057381845.1. Classification (NCBI taxonomy): domain Eukaryota; kingdom Metazoa; phylum Chordata; class Actinopteri; order Cichliformes; family Cichlidae; genus Rhamphochromis; species Rhamphochromis longiceps. The sequence goes on from NC_140573.1 coordinate 12,278,343, forward strand.
TTAAAGTAATATATATATGAATTCCTAAAATGTCAGTTTAGCTTGAAGCGTCTCAGCTGCTGTCCTTCACTCTGTTTGATTCTCCCAGTGTCATCATTAATAATACATAGGCTGAATCATACTAGGCTCCTCTTCATTAATATTTCACATGGACTTTCTAGCAGCAGTGGGCTTCCCCTAACCTTTCACTTCTTTGTAGGAATCATCATTTACTGCAGATGAAAGGAGTGGACACAGATGTGTCATTAATGTGCCAGTTGCAATGTGTTACTAAAAAAGGAGAATAAAATATACATACATATATTGTATATAAGTATTCACAGCTAATGTGCAGCAATTTGTTGAAGTACTTTTGGCAGCAATTACAGCCTCAAATATTTTAGTATGACACTACAAGCTTGCCACACCTAGTTTTGGGGAGTTACCCCAATTCTACTTGGGGATAGGAAACATTTGTGTGCAGACATTTTCATATCTCTCAAGAAATGTTCTCTCGGGTTCATGTCAGTGCTCTGGCTGGGCCACGCAAGGACATTCACAGAGTGGTCCACTGCTTTGTTATCTTTTTGCAACATTGTCCTGTATGGTAGAATTGCCAAAATGAACCAACTCCTCGGTAAAAGGCACATGAAAACCTGCCTGGAATTTGCCGAAAGGTACCTAAACGACTCTCAGACCACGAGAAACAAAATTCTGTGATCTGATGAAACAAAGATTGAGCTCTTTGGCCTGAATGCCAAGTGTCATATCTGGAGGAAATCACGTACCACTTTGCTGTGTGTTTTGGGTTGTGTCCTGTCGGATGATAAACCTTTAGCCCAGTCCAACCCTCAGTGTTCTGGAGTAAGTTATCGTCAAGGAGTTTCTATGTTTCTCCATTCACCTTTCTCTTGACTCTGACAAGTCTCCCTGTTCTTGATGCTGAAAAACATCCCCACAGTGTGATAGTGCCACCATCATGCTTCACTGTAGGGATGGGATTCGCCAGGTGATGACAGGTACCGGTGGTTTCCTCCAGACATGGCACTTAGCATTCAGAATAAAGACTTCAACCTTTGTTTTGTTTCTCACAATCTGAGAGTCTTTTAGTCTTTTTTAGACAAACTCCAGGCGGGCTGTCATTGGCCTTTTACTGTGGATCTGGCCAAATGGTTGACCTTTTGGAAGTTTCTCTTCTATCCACAGAGCAATGCAGAAGTTCTGCCAGATTCACCATCCAGCTCTTGGTCACCCTGTGACTAATTCCATCTAATTACTCAGATTGGCCAGGTGGGCGGTCAGCTTGAGGGAGAGTTCTCATGGTTCCAAATATCTTCTTTCCGAATACAATGTGTATTTTTATGTTTTTCTGTTTACAATTAACAAGTGGCACCTGTCCTGTTAGTAAATTACCCAAAGCGCGTAGTTTGTGACCTTGCCTTAAATTGCACAGATTGTGGTCACATTTTGCTCCATGTAGGAAATGTGACCCTTAATTTCTAGTTCTAACAGTAGACTTTTCCATGAAGGGTACACAACCTGGGGTGCATGAAATCACTTGTGTATATGAACTAAAGCTCATAAGATAGTAAGTAAATATTTTTTTTTTCTTTTGAACTTGTTATTCAAGAGATTAAGAGGTACAGTTCCACTTTTTTGCTTAGAAGCAGCAAATATACAGCCACTGCAATCACCTTCAAACTTAAAGATGGGAACTTACAAAGATCCTTTAATTACATTGCCACTTAAACTATTCCGCTGTGAATTTTTAAGTGTTCAGCAGTTTGTGCTGAAGAATCCATATAGAACTCTTTTACTGTATTCATGATGAAATTGATTGTATTACTATATCTCAGCCATGACAAAATGATTTTTCTTTTCATTTAGCATCTGAACACTCTCAAAATCCTCAGATTAGCTTCTGATAATAATGTCGTAATTTCACATTTATTATGCTACAGGTCAAAACTGGTGTATGACAGATAAATGCTAAGAGATGACAACAAGAAATATGCAATGTTTTCCATGAGTGTAAAAAAAAGAACACTCTTTAATCCAAAATTATGTACATTTGCAACATTTTATCTTTGAACTGCAGTGACATAGGATTGCAAATCTATTCATACCACACATGAATAGCAGCGTGGGAGTTTTTGTGTGTGTGATTTGCGTTTGTAGCAAGTTGCTCTGGGCTTGGATTCATTCTTTGGATGAATGTGTCATGACTTCATATGTATCCAAGTGTGTGGTTGAGGTAAATGTGTGTATCTATGTCTGTGACTGTGTGTATGAAGCCTCTGGAAGTACATAAATGTATGCTTGTGCATGACTATTAGTGCCAATCCATTTAATAGTGTGACGTCACATAGCACAGTGTGAAATTTGATGTGATGAATGGCTTAGTATTTTAACTTACTAGGTATCACTTTTTTAAATAGGCAGTAATCATATTACAATTTCTTTTGGTTAAACACAACAGTAAAGTGTTTTATCATAATCTTACCCATAATTAATAAAGCCTGTAAAACAATGTTAAAAGGACAAATCTATAAACTGTAGACAAATATGAACAACGCACTAAAGTTTGCATTCTGTAAAATAACCAGCAGGTGGCAATACATCTGAAGTGAAAAAAAGTCAGATGCTATTCAATTTTGACCTTTAATATGGTTTTCACAATACTAAAATTTCAAACTCAAGATCAATAACAAAATACCCGATACAATTTCAATAACATGGAGGGAAAAAAATGACAAAAAACTAAGAGGCATTTTTTTTTATGTTAGAGCAATCTAAACAATAACTTAAATAACACAATGTTAGGTTCTCTAATGTGCTCAGTAATACACTAGCATCACTTTAAAATGTGAGTCAAATATTTTAATATCTAGTAGTGTAAATTTATCTACTGTATTTTTAGGTTGTCCGAGGCAGTGCTATATATTTGTTGTTAATCAAAGAGAGTTGATAAAGTAAACTGGAACTTTTGCATTCTAGTTGCTTGTTGATTTTTCTCAGCTTCAATCTGAAACTTTAAGGGAAACAACATTTTTTAGACGCAAATAATTTGTCTTATCCTGTTGAGTTAATGCTGTCTTAACATTATAGATGAGCCAGACTAATTACATTTGTTGCCTAACTCTGTTATTAATGTTACTTTTTAATCATTGACCATAGACATGGCTGTAGCCAGCTATGAAGCTAAAGAGGCTGCAACCTTGGTAATTTTTTAGTGCTTTAATTGGTTCCTGCTTTTACAAAAAACAAACAAAAAAAACCCTACAGCGTTATGGGCCCCACTATAGGGTGTTCTTTTGTGTTCTTTTAATTTGTGATGGAAAGTATTGTGTTTCATTTCATCTTCCATTTTCTTTATACATGTCATGGTCCTGACGTGTTTCCCAGTTGTTTCCTCTCTGCCCTGTTCCCCACCTGTATTTAGTGTCTGCGTGTGTTCCCGTTCGTTGTCGCGTCATCCCTCATTCTGGCCTAAGTGTTCTGTTTTCATGCACTGTTTCTAATTGTCCCAGTTTAGGTTTTGTTTAGTTTTTTGGCAGCAATAAAGCTGTGGTTTTTGAGTTTAAGTTCTGCTTCTGTGAGCCTGCTTATGCCTGCACACAGTCATGACAATACACAAAGTATAGACAGCTTTATACATCTGGTACATGTTAAATATGATCCACTAGGACAAAAAAATCTGGAATTCAGTCATTTTAAATCCTGGGTTATGGCTCTGGCAGTTAGCCACTGCATAAATGATAAAAGAGTGTGGGTCAGGTAGATGCTAATAGTTACAGTGAATAGACTGGTTCTTATTTATGGTCTTTCTACTTGAACACTCAAAACACGTCTCATGTCTCAGACCTAAGTTTTTTCTATCTGAGAATTGCAGACATTCATACTGAGATGAGCAAGTTCAGTATCTTGCACAAAAACACTTGGACATGCAGGCTGGAGAATGGAGCAGCCAGGGATCGAACCATCAATCTTATAATTAGTTGACCTTCTCCGCCTACTGAGCTACAGCCACTCCACAAATTTAAACAGCTAAGTTTAAGTTTTTTTGAGCTATTGAAATGCTTCATAAAATGTTGTTCAATGTTGTGAATAACAACTAACAAAGCTGCTGGTGAGGTGATGGTTGTTTTGATGATGTGTTGTTGCTTTTGTCTAATCTGATGGGCATTTTTAGTATCTTTTACTATCTGGGTCTCAATTTTTTTGACTACCCTATTGCTTGCATTGAGCAACACAAGCAGAGCAGCTGTAGAAAGTTAACTAGCACCTGTTACCCAGAAGGAATGCCAGTGTATTTCCTCTTCACCTTCACTGGAAGATCCCAATGTGATGGTGGAAAATTGAAGCTGTGACTATTCTCCGACTCTGTGGGAATAAATCTGCATGTGCACACTTCTTCTGGGGGTATTCTGACATCTCACTGCGCACATTGTAATAATTTATTCAGCAAAGATGGTGCTTACAGGCCTTGAATGATGAAGAACAAAGGGAGAATATGGATTAAGAGAATGACCTTGAAATCAAGGTAACCTCAGCAGCATGATCAAAGCCCTTGTTCACTTTCTTTCGAGTCAGAGATACGTCTGGAGGTTTTGCATAATCACTGAGCGCCGAACTCCCACAGGGTGGGCAGGATTCTTACTAAATCTTGGGAGCTGAAAATGTGTTTCTGCCACCTTGTCTCCCACCATCCCCTCCACACCTGAAATAATAAAACAATTGATAAGGTCATTTGGGAGTGTTTAGTCACTGCTGAACACCTTCAGGAGGCTGGAGAAATAGAACTGTCTTGCAGAGGCATGGCAGCGTATCGGAGTGCACCAGCAGTCAAAGGGAGCTCAGGCAAGACGAGCTGTAAGTGGATCCTCCACCTGATGTCCGCATCAGTTACATCTGACTGATTTCTGTCTCCACTGGTCCCAGTCGACAGGCCAGGGAGGGGAAAGGGGCACTTGCTCATCACCACCAGATGGCCGCGAGCTATTCATACTTGGCATTCTTGTGTTTCACTTCCCATGGTTAATCATCGGCCGTCTGCCCTGTTCGTTTACAAGTCTGATACTGGGATTGTCAAGAGTGTTACTTTTTGAATTCAGCTGTAAATTGACATCATCACCAACCATCATGTGTTTTGGGGTTTTTTTGTGAGGGAAGGAAAGTGTCCAACAGCTCAATGTCATAAAAGTGCCTCACATGCTATTTGCAGTTTGGTGTGTTGTGAGTTTGATGCTGATATCTTTATTAACTATAGGAGGCTGTCTCAAGGGCTTTTTACAAACTCTTTGAGACCAGTATAGTGAAACACTTCAAACTAAAACAAGTAAACAATAACTGTCTCCGCAGGGTTCGCTGATTGTTGTGCGTCGAGTTACCTGTCGCTCCTTCTCTCCGCTCCTGTCGGCTGGAGGTGACAAGTTCCTATTGATCAATTTCACATGGCATGACAGCCAGAAAAAATTGGATGCCAGTAGTGTAGTTTGGGTTTCCACGAATAGAGAGGGAGATTGAATCTAAATTTCTAAATTGCCTTGCCTTATGTGCTTTTCAACCCCTTGCCATCAGTCATCTCACTCCATTTCTTTGCTTTGTGGATCCAGTGTTCTCTTAGTATTATATATTTCCATTTTGTTGTTCTTACAGTCAGAAAAAGAAAAAAAGTATACTAAATGAAGGAATGAAGAGGCAGAGTGGAGGGCTGGTGATGGCAGCAGCGGTGGCGGTGACATGGGAAGGGGGTTGCAGAGTTCTCATCAGTGAGCTGCCATGACAGGCTGCCATAGCTGTCAGGGGCTATGAGAGATCTTTTGCCAAGGTAAGGCAAATTCCTCCTCGTTCAGTCCTAATAGGCCTGTCAGGCCTTCAGAACAGGGAGGGGATGTAGTAAGCCTGGAGCTCAGAGCTCTCTTCGAGACTGCCGCACTGAGGCTACCTCATGCCACATGCAACAAAGGCCCCCTCAGTGAAACACAGAAGCCAACTCAGAGAACCTATGACAGGCTTCACTGCAAAGCATCAGCTGCGGTCTGAGGCTGCTGTGTTGGAGTTGAGAATAGCCCCGAGGCCAGCAGTGTGTCTTGTGCTATGTAACTTTTAAAAGCTTGTTGTAACATTGGCACTTTTCACCTTCCACTTTAGTTAGATTTCCCTTTGTCATCTCCTGCTTGTTATCTCCCTCATTTTTTAGCTTCTCTAACCTTGTGTTTGATCATTAGAAATCTCTTTGTGCACACGGATAAAAATACCTTCAGCTCAACAGACTCTGATTTCAGGTAATGCAGGACATTTGATTTGCATTCATAGGTCTTAGTCATCGCTGCTCCAACATAGGCCACTGAACTGTATGACAAGCCCTACATACACCTTTATAGCAGAATGATCGTATGTATTTTCAGTCCGGATGACTCAATCTTTCTGCCATTTGGGAGGTGAAGGACATGACGTTATTCACTATCAAAGCAGCGGCGTGTGCTAATTAGCTAACGTTAAGTAGCTACCTAACCATCCATTGGTCGTTAGTTTCAGGGTCATTTCAGTTGGCATTCTGAACAAGATATTTGGAAAAGGTTATACAATGTCTGCCTAATCAAAACTTATTTCCAATGTCAGTTTGAGGGACCCACTATTAAAAAGCATAAGTGGTGTTTCCAAGCAGTGCTATACTTCATGCTTTACTAATAGTGGTAAAAATCCAGAGTAGTTCATTAGAGCAATAACTATCTTACATGTTGGCTAAGCAAAGGGGGTGATGGTAACTGGCATGTAGTGGAGGACAGCCTATTTTTCTCTTCTGGGGGGCTGTCTGATAACTGGAAAGCTGGAAATTGCTTTACATGGACATTTGCGTGGCTGGTGTGGAGTATCTTGTTTTTGTGCATGGATCATATCGAAATTCAAAAAACCTTGTTACGCCTTATCTCAATTTTGAAAGGCACATATGAAAGCCACAGTGCTATGAAAGAAACTAGGATACTGTATACTATCTTATCTATATTTCTGAACGCTGCCACCTATCTGTGTATGCATGGCATGAACCAAGGTAAACACAAACATTGTGCTGAGTACAAAGCATCTAACTTTTGGAGCGATGAACAAGCCGAGTTCTGTATTTTGGCAATGAAAAAGTAAAATAAAATGTGAAAGAAGCATTACATAAAAGGGGCACAAGGTCAAGTAGGTCAAGTGCCTCAGTTGTACTTGCATATGGAAATTGCCAGTTGGTGCTTGTAAACTCCACAGGTTTTTGTGCAAGAACGTGGGGATTAGATTCGTACTTGCATTCCAAGTAGGAATCTAATACACATTCTTAGAAAAGATAGAGCGGGAAAAAAAGACACAAAGCCGCATAGCAAGGATCCTCATGCCCATGTCAACATACTCATTAATGACTGTCTTTTTTATTAGGACAACATGAAGTGACTAACAGCCCATTTTCCTTTGGCTGTGTCGCCTGAAGAAATCTGAATACTGTGTTTCAAGATGCTGCCTCAGTTGTTCCAGCGTCAATTACATACTAGGACCATACGCCAATGTTTTTCTGGCTTTATTGGGCGTCTGCTTATCTGGCCTCATGGAGAGCACCCATTAGAGACTTTCTCTGGCTGAACTAACTGACTTCCTGCTGAATGTGCAAATACAAGCCATTGTTTTTTTCCCAACTTTTAAGGGATTCGGTGGCTTTAATGTCCAAAATTCTAAACATACATACATTTCAGTTAAATATTACAGTTCTGCAGCAGTTCCTTTTGTTATGATTGTGTATGGGGAAGTGTAGCATAATTGGCTTCTGTTTTGTGTAGAGCAGTGTGTGTGAATATCTTTGTGACAGTCCCAGAATCAAACCCTGGTTCAACCTGTATGCTTTACTTTAAGAGAATGTCATGTTTAGTGAAAGTATACTGTTGAGGCCTTACTAAAGAGTCTGCAAAATTCAACACATTAAAATTTAAACACATTTTTGCAGTTGCACTTGGATTGGACTGAAATTTAACTATGGTAACCCCTGTCAGTTTATATATACCAGCCTGAAGAAAGTTTATTGTGCTGTGGGCCTCAGATGTCAGCATGCAAGACATAAAAGTTCATCCTTGTGATGGCTGCACTTACAGCCACACAGTGGTAATACCCACCATGTTAGTGTAGAGGCTTATAAGTAACATTGCATTCACATTTCTTTCTTTAAATATAGGAATTTATTTACAGGACAATAAATAACTGGTTTTGGTTTGGAGTTAATTCACATATCCACATAACACTGCATTCTAAAATAAGTGCGCACATTTTAGTTTACACTGTTATGTATGATTAATCTTTTGTTTTCTGAGTTACCTTAGTTGCAGCTGTTCCAGTCCCTTGATTAAGGAGCCAAGAGGTGGAAAAGGGGCGGAGCGAGCTTTAAAGGAAGGCTACAAATTGGTTCACGCCATAACTCAGGACCATGGGGGGGAATTGGAGTTCATTATGTTTGGTTTAGTTAGGTTTTGTGTGTTTTACCCCTTTTCCTGTTTTTGTGGGCTGATCAGCCACTATTTAAGTTTCCCCTTTGTCTCATTAAGTTAGGTCAGTTTGTTTGAGTTATCAGTTGTGTTGTTAACTTTGAGTAGAGTTTTGTTAGTTTGACCTCTTTTATGGGCCCAAGATTTTGATTCTTTTTGCATGAGTTAACTGTTGAATTTTCCCAATTCTTTGAATCTTTGGGCTGAAGGAAGGACAATACTCGGTGTATAAATGCTCAATCAACAATCATTTATTTCCATACAATTCAACAATAAGAGCATTACAACGTCCGGACGGGAGAGATGCTACCAGAGGGTCAGGCACATGTCTCAAAATGGTGACGGGTTGCTCAGCTTTTTATAGTCTCTAGTGGCCCCCAGCTAGTCGTAAAAGCCAAAACATCACATTTTTTCTCTGTTACAGCGCCTAAGTTATGACCTCGGCAGTTGTTTCTCTGCTTTCTGTAAGGTGGGGGTGTGGAATGTGGTCTATCTATCTCCCCTGTCTTTAGACACAGAGTCTCCTGCTTACAACCTTCTCTTCATGATTCAACAATTAAGCATGTCAAGAAAACAGTGTAACACATTCCCAGCAGATCAAGGATACAGAGTGATGCACATTTATCTAATGAACTAATATGTGAATATGTTCTGTTAACTCAAAAGTATAATGAGAACTAAACTACATACAGCTCACACACTCTATATTAAAGGGTATAATGTGATCTACAGCAGTATTCTAATTCAACTACTTTGATTACATATATAAGGTAACATATAATAACAGAATAATCTAATAATTCCCCCTTTTGATCTCTGAAAGAGATCACTTACAACATGCACTCCAGGGTCGCAAGGTCCAAGTTTTCTTGATCCTGAGGCCCTCTGTCCCCCTTTAACGGGTGGACCATATGTGGGATGACCTCTGTGTTCACGCAGTTCAGACGCAAGCAAAGTTAGATTTACAACCATAACAGCAGTTACAGATGACTCTCCCATCACTCCCCAATTCTCCCACAGCTTTATTTTGGTGCTCCAGTTTTCCACTCCCATTTTAATGCCCCCTTATACCTTTCAAATGTACTTAGACTAGAACCTCTGTCTAAGGAGCTTTTAACCTTTATTTTTATTGCTGCAGCTACCAGTGTCTTCCAGTTGGGTGATTCTCAGCTTCTTTCTTCGACCTCCGGGGTTAGACCACCCTTTAGTCATTGCACAGTTCTGGGGATTATTCTGCCCCGATTTCAAACAAAGATCTGTGTATTTTGGGGTCACCGGCGTGTCCCCCTTTTTGCCAAGAGCCTCTTGAACCTCGTTGGTCTGGTGTTCCTGGTTTTCGCCAACCCCTTCATGGTTATTGCTGTGTTTGTGGGATCCATCTTCTCCAGGAGCCCAAACGTCATGACACTTGACCCCAGTTGCTGTCTCGGCTGTCCCTACATCTGTCTCTGCTGTGAAGGGTCCTCACATCTCCGTGTCCCCGTCTGGTGTCTCTTCCTTTCTCTGCAAGAGACAGAAAACCAAAACACCTCTCTCCCTAGCCTTGATAATCTAATATTGTTATCCATTGTTGTTCTAATGATTCAAATTTGGTTTAAAATATTATGTTCAGGACCTATTCTAATCATAATCTATGTGTGTGTAAAAGAAATCAAAAATTAGTGAACCCTTTCTAAGTCTAACACATTATAAGCTTAAGTTTTACCATAGCTAATTTATTAAACACAAAAATAAACTCATAGAAATGTTCATATCACCATTGTTTGATGTTCAAACTCAACTCCCCCTTTTTGACACACTCCCATGTGTCAATTCATTGGAGCTAGACAATTAAAAGAGAAGGTTGGTGACATCATATCTCAGAAAGTATCAGAAATTCTTCTCTCGAGTACCGTTGCTCCAGCCTTGTCATCCCTGAGGATCTTCGATCCCGAAAATGTCCCTTCTCCTCATGTAATAAAGTCTGTCATCCTTCCATGCCCAGGTAACTGGTCCATCCAGAGCTGTAACATTTTGAAATGTACATACAACAAGCCAAACCACACCTTGGTCACACCAACCCTTTTCTGCCCCGAAGATGTCCAATGCCATCCTAGTATGGACTGTCAAAAGTGGCTTTAACGCTGACTATCCTGACCATCCATTTTATAACGTTTCCTGGTCAGATTTGCCAATCTCTGCACCAGGGTTTTAAACTTTTCGCCATTTCCATTAGTTGTTATTTTTATTTAGTTTCGACTCCAGATTTTCAATTTTTACCAGTTGTAATCAGTTTTTACCAATTGTTTGCTAGTTTAGTGTAGTTTTTATTTTCTGAAAATCCTTAGTTTCAATTTAGTTTTATTTGTGTTTTGCAAGAATTAAGTGTAACAAAATCCCAGTTCCATCATATCAGTCATGCTCTTCTGGTTATCCTTGGGTGTTGAGACTAATAACTATTAACTCTTGCCGCACCGTGTGGTCCTAATTTTGGTTGAAGTGAATTGATAACCTTTTGAAGGCGATTGTTTCACACCTTTATTTAGATGTCCCAGTCCTGTTATCTCGGGATACATCACGCTGCCTTATCTGGGGTTAGCTGTTTTCTGGGGATGCGGGTTGAGTGGGTGAGCTCTTCAAGGAGGGGGAGTGTGCTCCCCCTGATGAGGTCTTCTAGGTAAGCTAGGTTAACCTTCTTGTGTGGGCTTTTCAAGTGCACTTTAAGGTTAGTGGGACTTTTAGTTTTATAAATGTCCCTCATGACCCCCTGATGACCCAGTATTTCATTTTTGCACACTGTAGTACACATTTTAGTTTTTGCTTGTAGCTCGCATACTCTACTTGCCACTCCTCTAATTCCTGATGTTTCTTAGAGAGGGCAACAGTACCTTTAAAATTATATCACATGTGTGGGGGTGTGGCCTTGCCAATTGTTTTGCCCACCTTTTCAAAATGGCTGGCGTGCCCACAAGCACATTTCATGGAAAAAGAAAGGTAATCTTGATATTTACATTTAAAATGTTTTGTTAAACTCAGATTTTTATTTTATTCTTTTTGCAAGTACCCCTCCTCGGTGGCGAGAAACTGTTGGTGTGGTCAAGTGGGTGCTCTAGAAACAAACGCTCAGGACAGAACAGTTATCAGTCATGTACTTCCTACAAATTTTGCATATGTTTTATTTCATATTGATCCTCTGAGTGTAATGGTACATTTTAATTTGAATTTATCCAAACTAAACACAATATTTTCTTTATTTACTTTGCTCTTGTTCTTTTTCAGTACCACATCCTATCAAATGTCCCTGTCGATTATATTCTACATTTAATAACTTACTATTTCAAGTGAGAACCTAAATCACGTGGACCAATGTTTATTATTGCATATCTCTATTCTGAATATGGCCAGTCATTCATAGGTATTGTTCAATTTTGGCGATTTTCCTCTATAAAATTTAATTGACTTTTTACAGTGGCCTGCTGTGGTTAATAGTAACATATTCCAGTCATGAGTGGTATCAAAAGTCTTCTCCACTGTAGCATTTGGCATTCCCAATAATATAACATGATACCTTAATCAAAACACAGCTAATATAGCACAGTTTTCTTAATGCAAACATCAGTAACTCAAAATCAGCAACCACAGTGTTAAGTCTGCAGTTCATACTTATGTGAAGCTAGAGTCTCCTCCTCCAGTCTCTCTTATCCTCCTGCTCCTGAAAAAACAAAACAAAACAAAGCGAAGCATCCACCCTTCTCTTGTCGGCTGGGTGAATTGTTTATGAATTGTTTATTGGCATTTACTAATCCTAAAGTTGGTGCAGTCATTGTCTCAGTATCAAGTCAGTCAAAACTTTTAGTCGTCAGTCCATCACAGTCCATTCGCATGCATACCTCCATACACATTCATACCAGATGTTGCTGATAATGGAGTCTCCCTCGCAACCTATTCGAGCCTCCATCACCAGCAAGATGACGTCATCATTTTAAAGGAAAGCAATTCCTTGTTGTTTTTTGGGCCGGATTGACTCGGTGCAATCCTTTTAGATCAGTGTTCCCTATAAGTGAATTTCTCCCAAGCCAATTACAATCATGGAGAAGCACACTTTGCAACTGTTTACAGTAATAATATTTTATAGCGCTTTAAATTTCAATCTTTCAGGCCTTGTTTAAAGAGCTGATTGTTAAATCATGAACTCACAAAATATCAACATATCACCACCGGTGGATCACACCTCTCAGATGTTTTTTCTCCAGTGCACTGTAACAAAAACGAAAACAGACATAACCAACAAAATACTACTAAAATAACACAAACTAGGGCCCGTTGCAGACATGTCCAAGCATAAAACTATCCCTCTCTCGCTTACGAGAAAGAACACAAGCCAAAGCTCACTGATAAAATCAAGCTAGCGCTAAGCAAAACCAAACAATCAACCAGAAATTCACAGGAACGTTTTGCTTCCTGCCGGGACAATATTGTGTGGGAATGAGAACCTCAGGTGCCGTAACACCTTTTGTTCCTCCTTGAATTAAAACTCAATCACAGAAAATGCTGTACTCCGACCTAAAACTTACACTATTAATTCATCATTTTCACTCTGTGCCACTGTTCCTCATCAGGGCTGTGTGAAGCACAGCAAAGAATTCAGTCAAGGCCTTGAGCCATAAACAGACATCACGCACAGACATTGTTTTCATAACCAAACCATTTTAGAGCTTATTCCTAAAATCTACATAAATGCCTTCTAGGTGACATATAACACATTCTAAGTATTTAATGGTAATCAATGGCTCCTCATAAAAATTATGCATTGGGATGTTTGTGTGCAGCATTTTGCATATCAGCATAAGCAAAGCATTCTTCATTGCATCAGCGTGTATGTGTGTGTGCGTGTGGATCACTCTTCATTGCACAAGCGTGTGCATGTGTATGTGTGTGCATCACTTCTCAGTGAATCAACATTCCCGTGTGTGTGTGTGTGTGTGTGTGTGTGTGTGTCATTTCTCACTCACTCAACGAGTGCACGTGTTCATGTGTGTATTTCACTTCATTCTGAATCTGTGTGTTTGGAGACGTGTGTGTGTGTGTGTGTGTGTGTGTGTGTGTTCATCACTTTCCTGTTCTGGTGTTCTGGGTAAACCACGGCCTGAAGCATGCCCTGGGGTCCTGCCCCCCCCTCCTTTTCAGTTTGTTTGCGACCATTGCTGCTGCTGCTGCTCAAAATTCAGTCCGTCCTGGTTCTGACCCCAATTGGGGCAGTCCTTTCTCCAGTGTCGATGTTCACCGCAGGTGAAACCTGCATCTTCTTCTGTGTTTTTGTCCATTCTGAGGTGCCTTCTGACCTCAGTTACTCCTCTTGTCTCGGTCACGCCCTTTTTCGCCACCCGATCATCCGTGTTGGTCCATCACTGTCCTGCACAGTGTGAATGCAAAGTTATCAAGGTCAGCATTCTTTCGCTCGGCCTTACTTTTCATTCGGGCTTGGCGGGCGTCTCGTCACAGCTCTGTCAGCTGACGCAGTCTGGGAATTTTCCCCCGTGTAGTGAAACGGGCCTTAGGTTTAGTGCTCTCCGTCTCGGCTGCATGAGATCACATTCCTGCAGGTCTGTTGACATTCTCAGGTCGTTGTTGTGGGTCCAGCTGTTGCAGCATTTGGTCAGTGTCACGTATGGGGGAGAGCAGGAGTCCAGTCAGCCTCGGCTTTCAGGGCCGGCAAAGCAGCCTGTAATTAAATATGTATAGAAAAAACAAAAACAAAACAAAACAAAAACAAAAACAAACAAAAAACAAACGAACAGGAAAATGTTGTTGTGTTGGCTGTGTTATTCAGAGGGGAGACAATGGGGCCAGGCCCTGTGTCAGCCTTCTCTCCCCTTTTTTTTGTTTTTTGTCTCCCGATATAATCAACTCCTAACCCACCAAGTTGACAGGACAACACCGGTATATGTTAAAATTCTTAAGATCATGTTTAAAAGCCCAAAAAGGAACTTTCTTTCATTCAGTAATCACTTTTATTAATCAATCAACAGAAAACATGTCACAATTTGAATCTTTTAACCACTAAATTTGTTGTGTCTTGCCTGGTTGGTTAGACCAGTGTTCCTTTTTTTTTTTTTTTTTTTTTTTTTTAGTTAAATTGTTGTCCTGCAACCCAGAGGGTTTCTTTGTCAGTAATGTATAGACTTCATCATTTAAGTATGTTAATTTTTCTTTAACCTTGCTGGAAAATCTTCACGTGTTCATGAGTGTAAGCTGTTTCTTCATTGCGTGTATGTGCATTTGTATAAAAGCAGGTTAATTTTATCTTTTCTCAAACTAGGCGTTACCTTAAAAGGAGCCTTTCTCTCAGATTTCTCTGCTTGTGTGTTTTTGTTTCACCTTTTTGTTGTGATGCTCCGGACGCCTTCCCAACCTCCACAAGTCCGTTGGCCCCAATTTTATGTGTTAAAACTTCTCTTAATTTCTCCTCTAATTCTCTCCTCGCTGCTGTCTTTTTCACAGCTGCTGATTCGTGCTGGGTGTGGTTCCCATTACCTATAATTTTGTTTCGGCCGCTGTGCTTGTGGGGGCAGTTGGTCCAGGTCCGCAGCTTCCTGTATTAACACACTAATAGATTTATTTAATTTCATTTTCATCACTGTTAAACAGATAAGCAGGCAACACGCCTACCTTGACAGCGTAAACTGTACGCCAGTCTCCCAACACATTCCTCTCTGTACTCCTCCATAATTCTCCACTGCACACCTCTTACTATCTCTCCTTTTTATTTTTATTACACCACAGAGTAATACACCCAATTATGCCCGTCTATCTCTATGTGGCTCCAAATTCCCTCTTTATTTTAATTTCACACTCGTCAGGGGACAGGCACACAACAATTTCAACCACTGAAACGAGGAATTCAACCTTTTTATTTCTTTACTAATCTAGACTCAACGTTTGTTCGCAAAATGTGTCTTGTTCTAGTCCGGAAATAAATGTGAACCCGTGATTACAAGGCCGTTCCAGTGTTATATCCGTAGCTATGCGGGGGCCCTCACCTCCCCAAGTCACCACCTCGGCACCCGGACGACGCCGGTCCTGGCCACGCGTCCACGGACAGGAGGGTCGCCACTCCTAGGGCAAATGTTCCACAGGTACACTAGGCATCAACCTTTGATCCTAAAATGTGTATTTGCTCTAATGTCCTCCTAATCAAACACATCAACCGTCACTGTCACTGTGTTCACGCTTCACACTCCACACAGAAAACACACTCAGAGCGCGCCTCACTCACACTCTCACTCAGTGCGCGCTTTACCCACAAGACAGCACCCAGAGCGCGCCTCGCAGCTTCACACACACTCTCTCACCCAGAGCGCGCTTTCACACTCACACGCAACACTTTTCCTCAGCGGGAATTTTACACAGAAACCTCTGAGCTCAACTATTAGATTTTCTTAAAGCACACTGCACCATAGACCAAAATACCCCTTTCTCTGCGCTTATGACCGCCACAACGGGGCAAAGTCGCATCATAAAAGTGATGCTTGCATCCCCGAAGTTATACCCGACATCATAAACCAGGTTTTGCTCTATGTACTTCTTGGCAAGTAAAATTTTACTTTGTTTTATGACCGCAGCCCTTAAAAAAAAACTCGACTGACGCCACAAACCACCGTCAAACCTCTGTTCAATGTACTAAAATTAGCACCAACCACTACTGCACTTCACGGCCGCACCACCGGAACACGGCCATATCATAAACCAAACCTACGGACGTGTTTCGCTCTCGCGTTGCCAGCGTTCAACCGCACCGTGAAGCCAGCATCTGCTTTTCCTTAAATCAACTTCTATTTCATGGCCGGCAAGAGCCAGGACGTAACCGACACCATAAACAAACTTCAAACCTCGACTTCAATGTACTGAACTAATGGCCGCGTCTTCAGAAGAAATTCTAACGTATTATTGCTACAGAAGCCAGTATTAGACAAAATTAAATGTGGAAGGTAAAGTGGCTGCAACTAGCTCAACGTAGTATCTTATTAGTTTCTCGGTAGAAGCAGTTTACTGCAACTAGCTCAACGTAGTGTCTTATTAGTTTCTCGGTAGAAGCAGTTTATTTAACACACTGGAATTCAGCCTCAACTTATGTTGTTAGTATCTTGCGCCAAAAACCAGACACCGACAAATTTACTGTGAAAATACATGTGACTCAGCGAACAGATTAATTTGGAAAGCCCAATATGCACATTTGGTATTTATAATACAACAGGCTGTGCTTACCTTTTTATTTTTGGACCGGTCCTCTGTTCACCTCGCCTCACGATCTCACCAAAGGTCAAATCTGCACCTCCTCAGCACACCAAAGATCCGGGTCACACGGCACCAAGTTGTTGAATTTTCCCAATTCTTTGAATCTTTGGGCTGAAGGAAGGACAATACTCGGTGTATAAATGCTCAATCAACAATCATTTATTTCCATACAAT
Source organism: Rhamphochromis longiceps (assembly GCF_057381845.1). Classification (NCBI taxonomy): domain Eukaryota; kingdom Metazoa; phylum Chordata; class Actinopteri; order Cichliformes; family Cichlidae; genus Rhamphochromis; species Rhamphochromis longiceps. The sequence goes on from NC_140573.1 coordinate 12,295,280, forward strand.
TCAACAATAAGAGCATTACAACGTCTGGACGGGAGAGATGCTACCAGAGGGTCAGGCACATGTCTCAAAATGGTGACGGGTTGCTCAGCTTTTTATAGTCTCTAGTGGCCCCCAGCTAGTCGTAAAAGCCAAAACATCACATTTTTTCTCTGTTACAGCGCCTAAGTTATGACCTCGGCAGTTGTTTCTCTGCTTTCTGTAAGGTGGGGGTGTGGAATGTGGTCTATCTATCTCCCCTGTCTTTAGACACAGAGTCTCCTGCTTACAACCTTCTCTTCATGATTCAACAATTAAGCATGTCAAGAAAACAGTGTAACACATTCCCAGCAGATCAAGGATACAGAGTGATGCACATTTATCTAATGAACTAATATGTGAATATGTTCTGTTAACTCAAAAGTATAATGAGAACTAAACTACATACAGCTCACACACTCTATATTAAAGGGTATAATGTGATCTACAGCAGTATTCTAATTCAACTACTTTGATTACATATATAAGGTAACATATAATAACAGAATAATTTAATATAACCAATTATGTTTTTTGGGTTAAATAAAAAATCATTTTTTGGACTTTAACCTGTGCCTAAGTTTCCTTCACTGCTCGGTCCATCACAATCCTCCAGAACATCAGATTTGCTGCAGCATCTGCCCTTTTTGGTGTTGCTGAGCAATGACCACAGGTGAATGACTGGTCTCTTGAGGTTCTCTATGAACTGTTTATTAACTCATTACAAGTTGATGGTATAGTATTACAGACTGCTGCTGTCTCTGCCACTCAACACGTGTCTGTATGACATATTTTGAAAAAGTCCAGTCTGTTAGTGATCTATGACCTGTTTGATTGTGTACACAAACAACAGTTGCCCAGTTGACTTGAAAATGAATGTGTTTGAACTGTTTTGTGCCTTAAATACCTGTTGTATTTATTTTTTTCTTCAAACAGGACTCCCCCATCCAGGTAATAGTGAAATGAAAATAGAACTCTCAAACGTGGTAAATGTAGTACTTCAGCCAAATAGTACAACTTTCTAAAGCTAACAAAGTAGTTTTTATGCCTAATTTCAAATTCAGATTACACAATATGGCTCCGATCCCCCTGGTGTTGGATGAGAGCTTTTCTCTTTATGAAAGCTTCCTCTCTTTCCCGATGGCTATATACTTGCTGTCAAAGACGTTAAGCACGATTGAATATGATTGCCTAATATGACACAGTGACTGACCATCATAACAGTCAAAAATATTGTGTAGTCTGCATAAACCTAAACTAACAGAGGTAAAACGTAATTTATGTCACTATGTCCTACCTGTTAAGGCACGCTATGACTCTTTCAAACAACATACAGCTTGTCTTGCCAAGTGCATGTTCAGTCACACCAATAAATTTTGTTAGCATTTCACAGACGGCTGTGAGACTGCATAGTCTGAAAACTGTAGCCTGTACCAGCAAAGAAATGTGTATTCATAATATTTTAAAATATCTTTCTGTGCATCAGGTATTAATCAGAGAATTTTAGGGCAAATTCAACTGGTTGTGGTAAGTTACCAATGCAGTGCTGTAATGCTATGTGCTTTGTCTGTCTGAGCATGTACAATGACCTCTCCACATTATACTTCTTTACATTAGCTATTTTACAGATCTGTTGAAAGTATCCTTTGTTATGCCCGTGAACATTCATGAAGAACCACTCTAGTCTAAGTGCTGTAAATGTAATCATCAGAGGTTCAATGCGGTTTGCGTGACCATTCGCTTGGCCTCTGATTCAGTGTAACTGCACAAACGCTACTGTAACAACTACTCTTCAGAAACCGTATACCAAGGGCAACCGTATACTGCCAGGTTTACGAGTGTGTGGAGAGATTTCAAAAGAATCTTTGGTCCATGACATGTCCAAATAAAGACAAATATCTGTCAGTTGTGTGAAATTAAATTTAAATTTGAAAGCTGGAGTTCAGCCTTAAGCTAGCGCATGTGCCACATCTTGCAGAAGCTGAATAAAGCTTTGGATACAGAAAATAATACCTAATATTACCATCAGTTCAATGTGAAAAAATATAAAAAATCACTTTGACTTACACTGTGTTATTTTCCCTGTATGGTATTGCTTTGAATTTGTTCACAGAATAATGTCACCATAACCCAAGGCTCCCTTTTTATCAGAGCTTCTTAACTAGGTTATTCTAACCAAGTTATAGCATTTACAAGAATAAACCCAAACCACAAGCATAAAATTGTATTTGTTCTCAGTTCTTTTAAAGTTACTCTTTTTGCTTAAAAATATTGATGACTATTATTACAAGAACCTTGTGTTCAGTTCTAAATCATCTCCTTTCTGAATTTTTACCTCCGCCAAGGAGGCTATGTTTTTGTTAGTGTTTGCATGTCATTCTCTCTGTAAACACAATAGCCCAAAAAGTTTTTTTAATAAATTCTGATAAAACTTTGTGGGGACGTAGTGTCGGGTCATGCTAACATTCCATTAAAATTTGCCTTACATTCTCCAAGGTCTTAAAAAATACTTATAACTAAGAAACTATAACACCATGGTGTGATGTGTACTGTTACTGGTGTTGGGGAGTAACGGAATACATGTACCGGCGTTACGTATTTAAAATACAAAATATGAGTAACTGTATTCTGTATTACCGTTTAAAAAGGTGGTATTCAGAATACAGTTACTTTGTTGAAATAAAAGAATTACACGGCGGTCTTTTCCTGTTAGGCTATGCCCTCTCTATTTTTGGTAATTCCACGCTGGTGGAAACCCAAACAAAACACGCATTAAGAGGCTCTAATGCCTGTGTCTCAATCTCGCGGCCAATGTCACCTCTACTTGCAGCCTGCAGAATGAAATGAAGAAATATTTTAAAAAATTATTATTCAAAAAATGATTTAAAATGAAGCCAATAGTCAGAGTGTTACAGGAATAGCCCTAAACAATGTAGCCTCATGGGCAGTGTAGTCCGTGCTGCAGGGAGAATGGACCGCCATACCCGTTATGTCTCTGTGAGTGCGAGGAGGGAGAAAAGGGAGAGTGGAAAAGTACGAGTTGTCACCGACCAGAAACGGGAGCTGGAAGCATGTAAATATAATAATAACCACTGCAGCCAAAAAGAGTGCCTGACGAGCCCAGTTGTACGTAAGCTATTAAGACTCGACTGTACACTGTGTTCGTGTTTTCCTCCAAACAATAAGTTCTGTTGGAGCAGCCTTTCAACGCCTCTCTCTGTCTCTTGCTAGCAAAGTTGACCCAAACAACAAAGTAAAGCTAGTTTTCGGCTACGAGCCCGACACGGAACCTGACGTATTAGCCAGAGGTCCCTTTACTACGGTTCAGAGCCATGGACCTGTTTTATATACGCGCGGAATAGTTTTCCATACAAGATCGCTGCAAAAAGTGCAGCCTTACCTAATGTCCACCTATTGTTACTCATTTATATTACGATTTAAAAATCGAGTTGGTATTGGTATGGTGAGTAACCTTCAGTAATAATAATAAATCACAGCAATAGTACATTCATGTAGTTGTAAAAGCATGATAATATGTTAAGTAATCCAAAGTATTCAGAATATGTTACTCTCATTAAGTAACGTAACGGAATACGTTACAGAATACATTTTGAGGCGTGTATTCTGTAATTTGTAGTGGAATACATTTTAAAAGTAACCTTCCCAACACTGACTGTCATCGTATAAAGTACCGTATAAAGATTTAATATATCATGTTACATTTGACCTCTCCTTCAAGGTCAATAAATTGATCTGAAGGTCAAAGTTAAAATAATGCCATATAGAGCAATTTAAAGCTGTTTCTTGTTTACGTTGTTTGTATTGTAACAAATAGACACATAGGTAATG